>NC_090936.1:1067222560-1068473989 GCF_040938575.1 Ambystoma mexicanum
ACTTTCATGGCACACCATTTTGTCCCCATTCATTTGGCTGGGGCACCTTTTCTTCATATCTCATGTCCCCCCCCCAACATTTTCAGCAAAGTTACTCCACAGGATACAGCCTCCACCCTTCTTGTGTACATGGGTTTTATGGCACCTTTGCGAGATATATACTTCACAGTACCACATCAAACCAAGTTAAACATGCAGTTGCACATCAGAGGCTGCTCTTTAACTAGTGATTATGAAGCAACACCCTGGAATGAAGAGAAAGCATGCAGTGCCCCGAAGAAAACAGACGTGAGGCTTCCGACAGCTTACAAGACTTCACGGCATAGTCATTAGAAGCCGTTTACAAGAGCACGGCTTACCTCTTCGGGCTCCGTTAGGTCTTTGAAAGGCAGGCCCTGCGGCCTCCTCCTCCCGAGCTCCCACCTCTCCCAGAATTTGGTAAACAGGTACTTCTCCATAGCCCTTGGAACCTTCTGAGGATCAATGCTCTGGAAATCCTCCGGGGGGATGGTGTCAATGTACCTACGACAGAACGAAGAGCACGAGTGACTTCACCACACATTATGAGGTAAGTACCATCTTCAGCCAGTAACAGAAAGAGAGTCATTGATTGAACCGACACTTGACCCTGACTCCCCTAACAACTACCGTCCAATCACCACCTTGCCTTTTTTACTAAATATTCTGGACAGGGCTGCCTATCTACAGATACAGTCCTACTTGGAAACTCATAACATCCTTGGCAAAAGACAATGGCCCTCATTACGACCCTTGCGGAAATTGACTGACCGGACCGCAACAGCGTAAATAGCGTTTCCGCCATTGCACGAAGGAGCAAAGTGCGGCTAATTACGACCCATCGGGCACGAGCATTACGCCATGGCGGAATCCGAAAGGCTGCGATGGCGGAAATGACCCCAAAACGGCCCTTACCGCCGCCGTACGCTGCACCAGGTGCAATACCGCCACCCATCTTAGCGGTCACCGTAATGAGCGGGCACCGTAATGAGCGGCCACCGCAAATTACGGGCACCGTAAATATACGGAAACGGAAGTAAAAGCATGTGGCCGGAACGGGAAACAGCACGCCGCACAACTATAAAATCCGAATCCCAACACAACCATAAAAAATCCGACCCTGACACACATCCCAACCCGTTCGCAACCCCAGTTAAAAAAATAAATATGGGAAAGGTAGCCAAGAAAGCGTGTGATCGCAAGCGGCAGGTCCACTTCTCCCGAGAGGAACTGACCGTGCTGACCGAGACCCTGCAGGAAAATGCCGCCGTCGTCTTCTCCAGTCAAATGACCAGGACGGCCCTTGCCAACAAGAAGGCCATATGGGCCCTTGTGGCACAGCGCGTAACTGCGGTGGGGACAACACCCCGCACGCCACAGCAATGTCGCAAGCGGTGGGACGACCTGCGGATCCGCGTACGCAGCATACTTTCTGCGAACAGGAACATCGCCACAGCTACCGGGGGGGGATCAGAGTCGCCCATCAAGTTGACCCCCTGGGAGGAGATCTGCGCCTCCACCATAGGAATGGAGAGCATAGAGGGAGTCGGAGGGATGGAGAAAGGAGTGCCGACATCCGGAGAATCAGGTAGGTTGGCCAAGAGAAACAATGCGAAATCCACAAACCACGAACATGTGCAGTACCATGTGACCCCATAGTGCAATACATACTTTGCCCTGACAGCGCCCTCTAAAAGTCAGAATGAATAAACAAATTTATCAAGATGCCATAAACAACCCCTACATGTGCAGCATGCACCCCCTAACTGCAGGCAGCCAAATGAATGCATCCTCAACCCACACGAAAATGAGACCACCTCCAAGGCCCAGTCCCAAATCACCCTCATGTACCACCCCAATGCATTTGATACGTTGCCATTCCAAATCCCACAGACCCATAACTAACGCTCGCCCCTCTTTACTCCACCACAGGGTCCGATACCAACGACGAGCTGCAGGACACCCCTACCAGCACGCCTGCAAAGAGGGCCAGGACCAACGTCCCAAGAGCCTCCACCTCAGGTGCAAGGATCAAGACACGGCAGCAGCAGGAATCAAGTGCCAGCACACTGGAGGGGACTGCAACAGGCACCCCAGCAGCCAGCAAGTCCACAACCCCAGCACCACAGGTCCCCCCAAAGAACGTATCTGATGGCACTGCCTCTGGTGGTAGCAGCACCATAGGTGACACAGCTGTCATGCCAGCATGCTCCGACACGGAAAACAGTGCTGGCGACGTAGGTACCATCCATGACCTTTCCCAATCCCCCTGCATGTCCCATCCCCTACACCATGACGAAACCACGCAGGGGCACCCAGAAGACGACGACTGGCCAACCCCCACAAGTCCTGTGCCAAGGCAACATGTGTTGAGCAGCCCCCCTGTCACACCACCGCAAATGTCCATGGCCCAGCAGAGGCAACAGTCCCTCGACCTGCTGATCGAGCAACAGCAGGAAGTGTCCACGCTACTCAAGGACCATGCGAATGAATGCGGGGGTTCCAGGGCAGCCATGGAAACATCCACCGAGACACTCAGGGCACAAATAGAGAAAAGTAGTGAGAGCCTCAGGGGAGAAATGGAGAGAAGCACCGAGAGCCTGAGAGCACAAATGGAGAGAAGCACCGAGAGCCTGAGAGCACAAATGGAGAAAAGCACCGAGAGCCTGAGGGGGGAACTGAATGCGACGTCCAAAGACGTTTGTGCTGAACTTGCTGCTGTGCGCCGTGTGCTCTCGGAGCTCTCACAAACCCTCAGAGACATGCATGGACGCGAGCAGGCAGAGACGTCATCCGTGGCAAGTTCCGTCCAGGGCAGCCCCCAACGCAGATCTGGCAGGAACCTGCGCTCCACGGGCAGGGGTGCCCCTGATACCCGTAGAGGGGGCTTGCAATAGCGTCTACCCACGGGCAGCATGCATATTTGGACACTGGTGTTGGGGGGGGAGGAAGTAGGGTGGAGGGGGTGTGTTGGGCTTCACTGGGTGGCGGGTCCATAGGGTGTATGAATCAAATCACATTAACAATACAGCACTTCATTATCATCCAATGACATGTGTGGACATTGATATTTGCGTACGAGGCCTTCATAGGCGTACAGTCCACTATGTGCCTGTACTACACACACACAGTGCCACAGGTCCCCTTTCCGTGTAATAGGCACCATGCGTGGTTGCTAGAAGCATGCATCTATGATGCTCTGTCGGATTGCACGTGCATCCTGTGCCTCATGGACTCCTTGGGGTGCCTCCACATCCCCACCCTCATCATCATCATCTTCAGGTGCATGCAGTACAGCGTCAGGGGGCATGGGCACATTCCTACGTATGCACATGTTGTGCAGCATGACACATGCCATGACCATCTTAGAAACCCTCTCATGGCTGTACATGAGTGCCCCGCCAGACCTGCTGAGGCTGCGGAAACGAGCCTTCAGTAGGCCGAATGCCTGTTCAATGACCACACGGCTACGTGAGTGGGCATGGTTGTAGTCCTCCTCATGCTGGTTCTGTGGGTTCCGGATTGGTGTAAGGAGCCATCTCTTCAGTGGATACCCGGCATCACCTGTATGGGACGAATAAAGGGTGTCAGTGGAATGATAGTGCTAAGTAGCCCCCCCCCCCTCCTGCAAGGTCATTGACGCATCAAATGGGCCACGATGTCATGCATGGAATGAGACTCACCGAGTAGCCAGGATCTGTGCCCTGCGTGTCGCTCCATGTAGCGTGGTATTCTTGAGTTCCTCAGGACCATAGAATCATGGGTAGATCCTGGAAATCTGGCACAACAATGCGTAAAGATCTTGTTGGAGTCACACACCATTTGCACATTGATTGAATGAAATTGTTTCCGGTTGCGGTACTGGACCTCCATGGCATGTGGGACAACCAATTCAACATGGGTGCAGTCGATGGCACCAATGCAACCCGGGATGCCGCCAAGTGCATGGAATCCCACCTTTGCGTTGGTAATTTCCTGGTACGTGCGTGGTAGTGTGATGTGGTCGTCGGCGTGCTTCAGGAGGGCATCGTGCACTTGGGAGAGTGTCCGTGAGAACAGTGGCTGTGAAATGCCATGCAACTGTCCCACTGTGTGCTGGTAGGTGCCTGTGGCCAGGAAGTGGAGTACAGACACCACCTTCAGTAGGGGTGGGATGGCGGTTGGGCTATCTATCATGCTCACGAGGTCAGCATGTGTCATGTCCACAATGGCGATTATGGTGTCCCGGTCCAAACGGTAGAGGGTGTGGATCTGCTCAGCAGTGAGGTTGAACGGATCAGCTCGGAGGCGTGGGATTGCGGGCCGCCTGCGTGTTGGTAGTGGCAGTGCTTGTGGGCCTTGCTGACCCTGCCTTGCCCTCCTCCTCCTCCTTCTCCTCCGTCTCCCCTGTGCGCCCGGTTGTTGTACCTGTTGTTGTTCGTCGTCTTCTTGTAGTTGTAGCACTTGCAGTGCTATCTGGTGCCCCAGGCCCAACATCGCTAGTCCTGCCGGTAGCATTTTGGAGTGGGAGTGGTTGTGGGCGGGGTTTGGGTCTGCTATATATGTGCTGTCGGCCTGTATGGCCTCCACCTGTGCTGATTGAATGAATCTGTGGCAGATGCAATCCCTTCTGGCCGAGCACGTCCCGCACGTAAGGCTGCATTTGGCCGCATGGCATCTTGGGATTGGAATCATGTATCGAATCCCGATGGCAGTGTGATGTACTTTGACTGATTTTCATGCTAGGCTCCCATTGTTACACATGCTATGATTGCAGCCGCTTACATACCTGTGAAGAGTCAGTGGTATGTAGGGCTCGATCGATGGCCGACCCTCATGCAGCACAGTATCGTACTTCACCGACGGGCGTGGCGTCCCATTTGTGATTGCAGCCAGTTAGCATTATGACACACAGCCGCACTACATTGATGTAATTGTGAATGCAAGCGTTCACAGAAGCCTTTTCGACGTAATGTTGCAAGTGAGGAATTCGAAGGCCAGCATTTTTGGTTGCGAAGTAGCGGTGAGGAGACGCCCACAGGTCTGGCTGGAAATGTAACGTTCTATTGTTGAATGTCCTTGGGACAGGGCCCATAACGAGCAAGCAATGAATGACATGAATTGAATGGGATGCGCAATAGCGTAGTGGACGATAAGGCAGGACGTTCCCAAGTCCATCTAGCTTCACGACACTACAGATCCGGCCAGGAGCACAGTGGTTTTTGCAGACTGCATTACGCACAGACGCGATGGAAGTTTCACATATTATGTGAGTGAATGTTCATGCGTTTTCATTGCGGGATGAGGGAATGATGAATGGATGCATGGACAGATGATTCCATTTAGGGTCTGCCATGTACATGTGTTTTTTGATTCAATCCCCTTCCCCTGCGCTATGTGATGCAAGGCTGCCATAGTGGGACTTACGTCTATCTGCCCTTGTCGGATCCTCCCTGTCTCGACGCGCCTTCATACACTTGTGTCTAGGCACGTTACTAATCCCATGTCATGGGTTCTATCTTGACGGACGCATGCACAGTAACCGACGTTGCCAATGGTGTATTAACCTCGATTGGTTTCGTTATGTATCGATACTGATTTAGGGGTGTGTATATTCCTTTGGAGTGGGCTAGCATGCATATGGGTGTGGATTTGGTGTGTTGAATGAAGATAGTGATGCATCATGTGTCCTGTAGTGCAATCGGTTAATTTGTGTTTCATTTTGGTGACAGGTATCTCCTGCCCTATTGCAGATGCCATCTGTACGCCACTCCTCCAGATGGATTTTACTCTCGACACCTCCAGCTTCGGGTGAATCAGTGGAGCACCATTACGATCTTATGGGACGATCGCCAATGGGCCACATGCCCTTACGCTGTTCTGGTGGCTAGGTGCAACATTTCGGCCTTTCAGCTGGACTAGTGCCTGCCTCATGGGACGGACCTGCGGTTCTTGCCGCTTCCATGTTGCCTTTTGGAACGTTGATGTTGGCCCTGTGTGCCATGATGGTACAGGGCGTCACACAAGTGGAAGCTGGTCAATTATTGCAGATGCAGCCCTCGGTGATGATGGATGTTTTGGTGTTATTTTACAAATTGCTGTGAGGCCTTTGTCATTTGGATGTGCATTTAAATTGTATTCCGATATTTGGCGTGTTGCGTTATTCTTTGCAGGTGATGTGGCGATTTTCGATTTGTGGCGGTATGTATTGCGAGATGATCTGCATTGTGTTCCGCCTTCTGAGTTGAGTTGTGTGGTACAGTACTGGCCGCTTTTGCCTACGTAGCACAGTGTGGTCACGGATAGGGGCTGCCATTGTGACTGTTTACATGATGTGCTGTTCAGGGGCGGGGGATTGGCTTTTGGCCGACTGGTGCCTGTCAGCCAGGTCGATTGATGGTATGATGGGATGTTCAGAATGTGGCTGGTCACAGGTGCCTGTGTTTGCGTGCGTTTGTTGGAGGGGGACTGGGGTCATGTCCATTGGAATAGCTTCTGTATTCATGCCATCTGTGCCCTGCAGCTCCCATCGGCCCCTCTTGGGATGTGCCTGGCTGCTCAGTCACCCTGCCAACTTGTGTGGTACATGCTTCTGCTGATGGTTGGTTTGTTTACTGGCAAGAGTACAGGGCTGGTGCAATCCCCCTCAGGATGCTGTTTTGGATGTTGCCTTGCGCTGGTGGCAAGCGATGGGGGACTACTGTTGTTTTGTGTCATGTGTTCTTGATTTCCATTTTGATGTCTTGTACCTTCACATGCCTGTGCTGCATCAGTACGGCTATGGTGACATGCCGTACATGGATGCCCACTCACGGGGCGCTTTGAACACCTGCATGCATTTCTACGTTGGCATGCATGGGTGAATTGTAGATTTCACTGGTTGCATGGTGTGAGTACATTGCGCCTGCCAGGAGTTGTGCAATGTGGCCAGGGAGTGGAGTACAGGCACTCAGTGGGCCATTTACGGTTGGTTCACGATGCCGTATTTCTCGCCATGGCGGAATGGTCCATTCCGCCATGCCTGATGGCGTTAGGTACATGTCCGCTAGGGTCGGAATTGGCGTAGCGTTGCACCATGGTGGTGTTTGCGGTTTGGCATGGTGCGCGCGCGCGTGCTTAGTGCAGTTAGCGTTGGCGTTCACTACGGTGTCGCTAATGGCTTCGTACTTTGCGGTGACGGGTCATAGTCGCACCGAGCGATTTTCGATGGCGGTATTGCATTTCCGCCATCGTTTTCCCCTTTCCGCAAGGGTCGTAATGAGGGCCAATCTGGCTTACGCCCTCGTCATGGCACTGAATCAGTCTTATTTGACCTTAAGAATCAGCTCCTCGAAGCCATGGACAAAGGCAAGTCCTCACTCCTCCTACTCTTGGATCTCTCAGCTGCCTTTGACTTGGTTGACCACAAGATCTTGTGCAAACACCTTGCTGACAATGCTCATTTCTCTCCGGAGGCCACTGCCTGGATCACTTCTTTCCTTTAAGGCCCAGCTATGAGAGTCTCTTCCGACCAAGCCTCAGCATCCCCAACCCCCATTGAGTGCAGAGTGCCACAAGGATCCTGCATCGCCCCCACTCTTTACAACCGCTTCACACTCCCACTCTTCAGAGACTTAGAAGAATTCGGCATATCTTTCACAAACTATGCCGATGACACACAAATTCTTCTCCCCCTAACAGGCAACTATGAGCAAGACCTCAACAACCTCCAATCTACATATGCTCGCATCCAGGCCTGGATGGCCGCCAATGGGCTCTGTTTAAATGGGGAAAAAATAGAAATTCTGCTGGTAGGCCCCAAAGAAGCCCTAAAAAAACTAGATGAGAAGTACAACCCATTCGATATTGAAAACACTACCATCACAGCCTCTAGCACAGTGAAAACCCTTGGCGTATATCTGGACTCCATGCTATCAATGGATAAGCAAGTCAGTGCCATCTCATCCGCTGCTGCATTTACCACAAAAATCATAAACGCAGTAAAACCTCACCTATCACCAAGCAACCTACTTAATATCGCTAGAGCCACAATTGGCGCAAAACTTGACTACTGTAACATCCTTCTCATAGGCACCTCTGCTAACAACATCAACAAACTTCAAATGGCACAAAACAATGCCCTCAGAGCCGCCCTCAGCATCCCTAAATCAGAGCATATCTCCCAGGCTAGGTGTCATGTCACGCGGGAGACTGGGGTCTGCCGCTCCCATTTCCTCCTGGCGAGTCTACCCGCGCGTTCGCGTCTGGGGACTCGCCGGGAGGGGAGCGACTGGTTACGGGGCCGGCGGCCTTCGGCGCATGCGCGGGAGACCTCTGTCTCGGTTCCGCGCATGCGCCGTGGACTGGGCTCGCCTCCTTGGAGGGGCTTGCCTTCCAGGCCTCGTTGTGGGTTCGCCGGCGCCCGGAAACGGAACGGCTTGCGTTCCAGGCCTCTCGGGCGCCGGTGGCCCATAAAAGAAGCCGCGAGTCGAAGCGGGTCGCGTCTCAACGCGGTTCGCTTCGCTCGCCTCGTTGTTCCTGCCTCCAGCACTTACCTGGGTCCTGTCTTGGGCCAGCCTGCCTCCAGCTCTTACCTGGGTCCTGTCCTGGGCCAGCCTGCCTCTAGCCCTTACCTGGGTCCTGTCCTGGGCCAGCCTGCCTCCAGCTCTTACCTGGGTCCTGTCTTGGTCCAGCCTGCCTCCAGTCTTTACCTGGGTCCTGTCCTGGGCCAGCCTGCCTCCAGCTCTTACCTGGGTCCTGTCCTGGGCCAGTCTGCCACCAGCCTTTACCTGGGCCCTGTCCTGGGTCATCTACCACCAACTGTGTATCTGGGTCATACCCTATGCTAGCCTGCACTCTCCTGTTCCATCCTGGGCACGTTTAGACAGTTCTTTATTTGGCCAGACAGCAAGCTCCATCTGACCTCCCTCTTTCCTGTCTTGCCTGACTCCGAACTCTATCCTGTGTACCATTGGAACCATCAGCACCAGCCAAGCTCCATCTGACCTCCCTCTTTCCTGTCTTGCCTGACTCCGAACTCTATCCTGTGTACCATTGGAACCATCAGCACCAGCCAAGCTCCATCTGACCTCCCTCTTTCCTGTCTTGCCTGACTCCAAACTTTATCCTGTGTACCATTGGAACCATCAGCACCAGCCAAGCTCCTTTTGCCTACTGCGAATTCCCTTTCTGCCACACTGGTCTATCTACCAACTGTCGCTGCACAGAGGTTCTTGGAAGATTCATGGTCTCGACAACAAGCTCCACCTGGACTATGGTTCCATCCGTCTGAGCCTAACAATCCTCTTGTCACGCTTATCTGGAGAGTGCCTTTCGTGACATTGGGAGTTGGTCCATCCTCCACCCAGTTCCTCTTTTGGGTGGTGGAGAGGCTGGTTCCTCGTGCCACTAGCTCATCAGTTCCCGGACTCCAGACTGGCGACCTCTGCGAGACCAACCACCAAGACTGCAGGTACGCGGTCCTCTCGGGCCAACCAGCTTGACAGATTGAGACGCCTGCCTTCTGATTCGGAGATGGATGATTCGCAAGACATGAGGAACGAGTTGCTAGCGCTCAGGGCCGAGATGACCGCCCTGCGTCAGGAGAATCAAACTTTACGTCAAATGATAACGCAAGGAGCACCCAGTACCTCTCAAGTAGAGGGATCATTGGCTCATACAACACCCATCAAATTCGACGGAGACCCTAGACGGGTGGCAGAGTTTTGTAACCACTGCAGGATACATTTTCTCTTCAGGTCTACCTATTTCAACAACGATAGGGCCAAGATTGGGTACATCTTGGGGAACCTAACTGGGAACGCATTAGCTTGGGCAACTCCGTTTGTGGTTACGAACAGTCCTATTTTTAATGACTTTGCTGCCTTTGAAAAGGCCTTCCTTGAGGTGTTCCAGACGCCGAACCTGGCCTCCGTTGCACAGAATCAATTGATGGACTACAAACAGGGAAGCACTGACATCATCACCTACATCAGCCGCTTCCAACTTTTGGCTACCGACTCCCAGTGGCCCGAAATTACACAGAAGACACTGTTTCGTCGAGGCCTGAGAGAGGAGTACAAGGATGAGTTACTTGAACCCGAGAGCCTTCAACTCTTGATTGATCAGGTACTCCGTATTGACCAAAGGTTAGCCGAACGAAAGGCTGAGAGACGTCGGCTTGACAGAAGCAGTCCCAGGACGACCAGCTCACCCGCAGGTTTGTTCGGGTCGACCGAATCCGGACCTGAGCCCACGCAAGTAGGAGCCATGAGAGGACCTTTGACGGAAGAAGAGAAGAAACGAAGGAGGTCTTTGCGTTTGTGTCTTTACTGTGGAGCAGCTGGGCATTATTTGGGTACGTGCCCTTTGCGTCCGCAGAAGAAGAAGTCGGGAAACTAAGAGACCTGTCGTATACTGGAAGGGCAACGACAGGTCCTATACCTTCCTCAGACCCTTCTGTTATTTGTTCTATTCGTCTGCCCATGCAACCAGCGGTGCTACAGACCCTGAAGGTCCAAATTAAGTTACCAGACAAGAACCTGGAAGTATTCGGTCTATTGGACAGTGGGGCTTCTGGCAATTACATTGACGAAACGTTCGTCTCCAGGCATAAGATACCACTCATTTCCAGACACACACCTCTGGCTGTGGAGCTTATTGATGGTACTCCCTTGTCTTCTGGACCCGTTAGTCAGTTCACAGTTGGACTGGCTCTTCTGATTGCTGACCATTATGAAGAACTTGCCTTGGATGTTATTAAGTCACCGACCTACAAGGTGGTCTTGGGATTACCTTGGTTGCAATACCACAATCCTTTGATAGACTGGAGAACCCAGACCTTGACCTTTTCATCCACAGTGTGTGCTCAAGAATGCAAGCTACCGGTTCCCACCATGGCCGTTTCGACCTCTCTAGAAAAAGACTGCAGTGGGGTCCATCTATGTTCCACGTCTCTGGTCCCACAGGAATATTCCGAATTTAAACAGGTATTCTCTGAACCCGGCGACATACCCCTTCCTCCACACCGTTCCTTTGATTGCTCCATTGAACTGCTGCCGAACCACGTCATTCCCCATGGGAAAATATATGCCCTAACACGTGACGAGAAGCAAGTTCTTCAGGAGTATTTGTCAGAGAGTCTAAGAAAGGGGTACATTGTGCCGTCAAAATCACCCGCAGGATTTCCCCTGTTTTTTGTAAAGAAGAAAGAAGGTACATTGAGACCCTGTGTCGACTACCGGCAGTTGAACGACATAACAGCCAAAGACCGGTATCCTTTACCTTTAATTCGCAGTATCCTTGAAACCCTGCACACTGCGCGAATCTTCTCCAAATTGGACCTCCGCGGAGCTTATCATTTGGTGCGCATCAGGAGTGGGGACGAGTGGAAGACAGCTTTCAAGACACCTTTTGGGCATTTTGAGTACAGGGTTATGCCTTTCGGCTTATGTAATGCCCCTGCTGTTTTTCAACGATTCATGGACTACATCTTTGGTGATCTGCTAGGATTATCCCTCTGGGTTTACCTGGACGACATACTGATTTTTTCTAAATCCTTAGACGAGCATGTGGAACACGTTCGTGAGGTCCTTCGTCGGCTGTCCATCAATAACCTATTTGCCAAAGCAGAGAAATGTAGCTTTCACCAACCCAGCATTGAGTTTTTGGGATTTGTTATCAATCAGGAAGGTATTGGGATGGATCCCAAGAAGGTGCGAGCCATACAAGAATGGAAACATCCACACGATATCAAGGCTCTCCAACGCTTTTTGGGATTCGCAAACTTTTACAGGCGCTTTATTCCACAGTTCTCGCAGATCTCGGCGCCTCTCACCAGGTTAACCAGCAGCAAGATCTCTTTCGAATGGGATTCCGTGGCTTCTCAGGCTTTCGACGTCTTGAAGTCGGCTTTTATGGCTGCCCCGATCCTGCGCCATCCCCAGGAAGAGTTGCCCTACATAGTGGAGGCCGACGCTTCCAGCTTCGCGGTAGGAGCAGTCCTTCTTCAGAAAGATCCAACCACGTTAGTAGAACATCCAGTGGCCTATTATTCTCGCAAGCTGAGTCCCAGCGAAAGAAACTACGCGGTGATTGAAAAGGAACTGTTGGCCATCAAGACCGCATTCGAGGAATGGAGACATTTTCTCCTCGGAGCTCGCTTTTCTGTGGAGGTGCGGACAGATCATCGCAATCTGCAATATCTTCGCTCTTTGCAATGTCGGACTCCTCGTCAAGCCCGGTGGGCCTTCTTCTTCTCTCCGTTTGAGTTCCATGTTACTTATATCCCGGGAACCTCCAATTTGAAGGCGGATGCTCTTTCCAGGTCCCTGGAAAACGTGGAAGAGACGTCTTGTCCAGATCTGCCACTGATTTCTCCTCGCCATTTTTTGCTGGCCTTGTCCCCTCACCTTAAGTCCATCGCGGAAGCCACTCGGTCGGATCCAGAAAGAACGACCCTTCTTAGTCGGCAATTGGTTTCAGAACGAGATGGACTGTTGTTTTTTCAGAAAAGACTCTACATACCTAGAGGAGCTGTTAGAAGGGGCATTCTACATGGATTCCATGATTCACCCATAGGAGGACATCGCAGGATCAGAGCCACTCGAGAGTTGATATCCCGACAGTTCTGGTGGCCTGGTTGGGCGACCGAGGTCCAGAAGTACATCGAAAGTTGTCCAATTTGTGCCCAGTGCAAGGTTCCTAGAAGACAACCATTGGGATTGCTAATGCCCACTGAAATAGCACCCTATCCGTGGCATACTATCGCTACCGATTTCATTGTGGATTTGCCTCCATCAGAAGTGTACACCTGTATAATGGTGGTTGTGGACAGCTTCACCAAACTGGCCCATTTCATCCCATTCCAGAAAATCCCTACAGCTACTCAAATGGCTTCAGCATTCCTGCACGAAATTTACCGGTTGCACGGCCTACCGGAGAAGATCATATCGGATCGGGGAACCCAGTTCCTTTCATCATTTTGGAGCCAGGTGTGTGGTCATCTGGGAATACATAGAGCCCTAAGCTCAGGCTATCACCCACAGACCAATGGGCTAACCGAAAGGACCAATCAGACTTTGGAGGAGTACCTCCGCTGTTTTGCCAATGCCACACAGTCTAATTGGAAAGATGGGTTAGATCTGGCAGAAGTGTCCTACAACAACACCGTTCATGCTTCCATTGGAGTCAGCCCATTCTTCTGTTCCACTGGTCTACATCCTCGATTGATGCCTTTTCAACCAGTTCCATCTAGTACTGTTCCCTCTGCTGATGGCCTGGTCTTACACATCCGGAAACAACAAGAACTAGCATGCGAGATCTTGAGTGAAGCCAAGGATCGGATGAAGAGACAGGCAGACAGGAAGAGGAGTGCAGAACCAGATTTCCGGGAGGGTGACAAGGTGTGGTTATCCTCAAAGAACTTGCCCCTTCACAACCTGCCCGTCAAACTGGCCCCTCGATATTTGGGGCCATTTGTTATCACCAAGCGGCTGTCCTCTGTAGCCTTCCGTCTTCGACTACCCCCTTCTTGGCGTGTACATCCCGTTTTCCATGTGTCCCTGTTGAAACCCTATGTGGTCGATAATTACGGCCACACCTCTCCTCGTCCGGCCTCTGTTCTGGTGCAGGGCGTCCCGGAGTTTGAGGTACACGAGATCTGTGATGCCCGTTACCGCAGAGGGGTACTCCACTATTTGGTTGATTGGAAGGGGTACCCAGCCTGTGATCGTACATGGGAACCGCGCCAGCACGTGCATGCACCCCGGCTGATACGTGAGTTCTATGTACGATTTCCCTGGAAACCTGGGGCCCCGGGTCTTCCTGGGAGGGGGCATAGTGTCATGTCACGCGGGAGACTGGGGTCTGCCGCTCCCATTTCCTCCTGGCGAGTCTACCCGCGCGTTCGCGTCTGGGGACTCGCCGGGAGGGGAGCGACTGGTTACGGGGCCGGCGGCCTTCGGCGCATGCGCGGGAGACCTCTGTCTCGGTTCCGCGCATGCGCCGTGGACTGGGCTCGCCTCCTTGGAGGGGCTTGCCTTCCAGGCCTCGTTGTGGGTTCGCCGGCGCCCGGAAACGGAACGGCTTGCGTTCCAGGCCTCTCGGGCGCCGGCGGCCTATAAAAGAAGCCGCAAGTCGAAGCGGGTCGCGTCTCAACGCGGTTCGCTTCGCTCGCCTCGTTGTTCCTGCCTCCAGCACTTACCTGGGTCCTGTCTTGGGCCAGCCTGCCTCCAGAACTTACCTGGGTCCTGTCCTGGGCCAGCCTGCCTCCAGCCCTTACCTGGGTCCTGTCCTGGGCCAGCCTGCCTCCAGCTCTTACCTGGGTCCTGTCTTGGTCCAGCCTGCCTCCAGTCTTTACCTGGGTCCTGTCCTGGGCCAGCCTGCCTCCAGCTCTTACCTGGGTCCTGTCCTGGGCCAGTCTGCCACCAGCCTTTACCTGGGTCCTGTCCTGGGTCAGCCTTCCACCAGCCCTTACCTGAGCCCTGTCCTGGGTCATCTACCACCAACTGTGTATCTGGGTCATACCCTATGCTAGCCTGCACTCTCCTGTTCCATCCTGGGCACGTTTAGACAGTTCTTTGTTTGGCCAGACAGCAAGCTCCATCTGACCTCCCTCTTTCCTGTCTTGCCTGACTCCGAACTCTATCCTGTGTACCATTGGAACCATCAGCACCAGCCAAGCTCCATCTGACCTCCCTCTTTCCTGTCTTGCCTGACTCCAAACTCTATCCTGTGTACCATTGGAACCATCAGCACCAGCCAAGCTCCATCTGACCTCCCTCTTTCCTGTCTTGCCTGACTCCGAACTTTATCCTGTGTACCATTGGAACCATCAGCACCAGCCAAGCTCCTTTTGCCTACTGCGAATTCCCTTTCTGCCACACTGGTCTATCTACCAACTGTCGCTGCACAGAGGTTCTTGGAAGATTCATGGTCTCGACAACAAGCTCCACCTGGACTATGGTTCCATCCGTCTGAGCCTAACAATCCTCTTGTCACGCTTATCTGGAGAGTGCCTTTCGTGACATTGGGAGTTGGTCCATCCTCCACCCAGTTCCTCTTTTGGGTGGTGGAGAGGCTGGTTCCTCGTGCCACTAGTTCATCAGTTCCCGGACTCCAGACTGGCGACCTCTGCGAGACCAACCACCAAGACTGCAGGTACGCGGTCCTCTCGGGCCAACCAGCTTGACACTAGGAAGGATGCCCACTGCCTCCATATCAAAGAATGCATAACATTCAAAGCCCTCACCATCACACACAAATGCATCGCCCGGACCGCCCCAGCATACCTAGTAGACAGAATACACCAGGCTCCTGCCCACAGACCCAAACGTGACCAATATTCTCACCTGCTTTCGGTTCCAGCCTTCAACAGAGCTAAAGCTGGCAGCTCCAGCTTTGAAGTCCTAGCCCCAATAGCCTGGAACGTGCTGCCCCTCAGCCTAAGAAGCAAAGAATCCATCACAGTGTTCAGAAAGTTGCTTAAAACAAAGTTATTTAACTAATACTGTCTACAAATGTACCGTTCTCCCCACTGTTCCATTGTAACCTCGGAACACTCTGCCAAAACTGTCACTATAACATGTACTATTGTAACATTGCCTGCTAAGTAAATCTTCTGTAACAGCGCCACAATGCTTCTGGGCCGCTGGGCGCTTTATACATTCAAATAAATAAATTGGCTGCACTGCTAGGGGAAAAGCCGGAGGACTGGTGGGATGCACACGGAGCAGTAGAAATATCAGGTAAAATGGAGGTTGTGCATCCAGGCCACATCTGGAGTATTCTGGCTCTGTATACCAGCCATCTAGATTCTCTCTTCACTTACAAAGCTAAAGCCTTGGTGAAAATTCACCAAAGGGAGGAAGCCTTGTCTGGATCTGCCCCGCTGTTATCCAAAGTCGCTGGGTCAACTGCTGACCCTTCAAGATCTTTGAAGGTTTAGCAACCTCATCTCCAATACAAGCCTACTGATCCCCATCACCTACAATCGCCTACAGTCCCTCAGGTCCAGACCCGGGACGCATTCCAAAATGGAGTGAATTCCTGTCCATGGCTGCCAACCATGCAGCGCATACTGATCATCCTGACCTACAGACCCTCAGGTCACAATCCCTGATTCCATCCAGGATTAAATTAATTCCTGTCTGTGGCCACCCATGCAGATCAGATCTTGCTGATCAGGGCCCCAATGACTTGGATAGACATTGCAGAAAACAAGCATGGCCAAAAAATACTGGAGTCAATGAAATACAACGTTTTCACACACCTATCTATCTTCCTGCACACATACACTGGCATACCTTAGAGGTCATGTTCTCCCACACTTGCACTATTGCTGATCCAAAAGCCAACCCTAACTTCTGGTCCAATCACATTCTCAGGCAAGGCTGATTATTGTCTCCCATGACCAAGCCTAGGGTTTTTAAGACTTTCCAACACTTTCAGATCATAAATAAAATGATCACAGGGAAGCTTTGCAAGCCAGTTGTCATACAACCTGGCCGTCTAGAGGTAAATCCCATCCCAGAAGCCCTGTGCAAAAAGTGCAATGATGCAGTCACCAGAACTCTGGACTCTGGACTGCCAAGCCCTTATGATTTGCTTTTGTATTCGCTCTCCCCTCTTGCTTCTCCACTCTTTTTGACTCCTCCTATCCCTTTCTCCCTTTTCCTATTCCCTCCCCTCCTCCCCTTACTTTCTTCTATACACTTACACTATAAGAATTGTTCCTGAACCTAGTATGATAGCAAACTAGTCTGTCTCTCACCCTCCCCTTACTTGCCCCCTCTCCTTCAGCACTATCTGAAATGTAGACAGGCCTAGTACGATAGTCACTTGTTTTGTTCCTCCCCTCCCTTTCTGCACCCTTCTCCCTCACCTTTTGTTTTTCTCCGGCTCTACCAGAAATGTCGTCAGGCCTAGTCCGGTAGTCGCCTGTCTACTTGCACTATTTGAAATGTCATCAGGCCGAGTACAATAGTTAATTTCACATCCTTAATGTTCATGGCCTGTAAGCATGTAATTGTATGTTCCCTAGTTCCCTCCCTTGCCTTGAAGCGCTTTGAAACACATTGTGTATATGCGCTATATAAATGAACGATCATATCATATCATGATAGCAAAAAGACCCAAATCACAGTGGAGGAGCATGAACAAATGGTCACTCCAGTTGCCATTTTGAAACGAGACAAAAATCTGCAATGAATTTAGAAAAAAACACTCAATCCTGATGGCAAAGTAAAATGTCTTAATCATAGGAGGAACTACAGGCAAACCATTCAATGAAAAAAGACAGCCTTCCTGCATCAGTGTATTTACCTCTGCCAAAAAAAGAAACGTAAGAAATGTTCTTAATCTATGAAGAACTGATTACCGCTACTCAAATGGTATCATCCTGGGAACCTTCCCAGAATATGGCGGTGGAGATCACAACCTTCTCAATCTCCAAGATAGAAGGCGTTCAAAGTTCTATCGCACAAACAGCAAACCAACACTCCCCTCGATTGCCTGCAGCAAACCTGCACAACCAATGGCAGTGTTCCAGCACATCAGTGGAAATGCTGAAAAGCGTAAATACCATAGAAACATTCAAAGCCCTGACATCACTGTGCCCACGTGCCCTGTCCACCTGTCCTCAAAACATGGAGCCATAATGGACTGTCCGCAGATGGCCTTATGGAACTCCTCCATCTTCTCTGGCACAGTGTCTTCAACCTTAAAACAGCCAATATCATGCGCATCTTAAAGCAGAAAGATGCAGTACCTACTGTCATAGGTAATCGCCACTCCATTTCTTTCATGGCCATTGAAGCTAAGCTCATCGAGAAGCTGGTCACGAAGCAACTCCAAGAATGCAGTGAACACCATGATTTACTCCATGACAAACAGTCAAGTCTTCGCGGGTGAAGGAGTATGGCAACTGCCTGCCTGGACACAAGAGAGGAAGTCCTTCTGAACCTGGATACAGACATCCAGCCGCAGTCGCCCTTGTGGACCTATCACCTACAAATGATGGTTCATAGATTGATGCATAGAATTAAGCAATACATATGCATTGAAGACACAGCGGGAGTGGATCGCACCCTTCCTGTTGGACTGTAGAGCCAGGTGAAAAGCCGTAACTTCAGGTCCCAGCTAATCTCCTTCTCATGTGGGATTGCTGAGGGCTCTTGCCTCTAACCATGGTTATGCATGCATTGAATTTAACATGTGAACGGAACATAGCACAGGGGCAACGTCTTGGAAGCACGACCACGTGGAGCAACAGAGGTTTGAATCCCCTACCGCACTTAGGAACCGAACTCAGGTACGTTATTAGGTGCGTTATAAAAAAACTATTTAAAAAAATATATGCAGACAATGCGTACATCAGAATCAATCTAGAGACCAGCTCTAGTGCCTGCATACACCACATCACTGCCTGCCTATCAGCAGTTGCCAGAGAAAAAGGAAATCCTTACTTGTTGTGAAACACTTTAGTGCATCTGACTCAAAGATATTGGCCCCATAACCACACTGGTTGAGAAGGTAAAGAACTGGATCTATGTGATTACTGTACGGGCCAAATTCCCGCATACGGTTATTCCGAATGCGGAAATGGAGCTGCACCAATCCCCTCCTTGTGACTGTGGGGGACACCCACCAAACCCATTTTACCATACAAAGGGGAGTGGGGAACACCCCTGATCCCCTTGTTCAGTATTATTGGATTCAGCATTTTCGTTACTGCCGAATTTGCAGTAAACGTGCATTCAGCATTTTATTTCGTATTATGGAGCGATACCTAAAGAACCTAGGTGTCATCTTTGACCAGAACCTCACCTTCTCAAAACACATTTTAGCACCCGTGACCAAATCACATTTCTCCTAAATTGTCTTTGCAGAATATTCCCTCCTGAAGACATGAACTTCAAGATCCACATCCTCCAGGCCTTGGTGATTTCTAAATGAGACTTCTATAATGGTCTGCAATGGGGCCTACCTAGCAGGTAACTACACGCTTGCAGTCAGTCCAGAACAGGGCCAACCACCTTATCCTTGGCCTTAGGAAACGTAAACCAATCTGGGTGCTGTTCAAGCTGCACTGGCTTCTGATCACGTCCTGCATCAAGTTTCTATGCTTTACCAAATAGGCCTACTGAGGCACTGACCGCAAATACCTCACCACACAAACCATCAAATATGCACCCAAAGGCTCCTGGGATACTGAGCATGCAGTTGTTTATTGGTGTACACCTAGAAACTGAAGAAATTTGTGAAAGAGAAGGTAGTTGCAGGACCTGGACTATGGAACGCCCTAATCGACATGCATCAAGCCCTTCAAACTTTTCTCTTCAGAACGGCATCCCTTGAACATTTTTAAAAACATTTGACAACTACCTAGCCTTACGGCCACTGCCGCTTATGTTTCTTCTCATGTCTTGCACTTCCAGGCGGGAATAGGCTAAAGCACTTAAGCCTATGTATTGCCGGTAAAACCTGTATCATCCTTCACGCTCGCTTCTTTTTCCCTTTTCCTCCCACCCCTATCTTCCATATGCGCTCTGAAGTATTTTGTATTCATGTGTGCCTTAAAAACCACCACATTAATACATTTAAAAATGAATAACCATCTAGAGTGCTGGGTTTCGCAAACTAGCAGCCAGTTCTGGGGGCCACATCAGGAGTATGTCATCCAGTTCTGGAGGCCACATCTATAATACTCAGTCAAGTTGTGGAGGCCATGTATGGAACATTGTGTCCAATTCTTGAGGCAACTTCTGCAATACAGTGTCCATGTCCTTGATGTCACCTAAGGTTCTGTAGGCCACATCATAAGATGGTGGTGGACATATTGGAGACAGTCGAGAGAAGTGCTACCAGATGGGGAATCTTTTAGACTACAAATCACGTGGAGGAATTCCTTTTCACTAATCTCCTCAACGGGATGTCAAACGTATTTTAACTTCCTCCCAAGACAACATATGAGGAGAATTCTTTCCGAAGCCATTCTTGAACAGTTTCCATAGCTAATTTCCATTGCCAGAAAGGGGTCCACATTCCATCGGATCAAAGAATGCGTGCCAGTCGGTTCATAGTGAGTGTTTCGACAGTCAAATTTTCGAATGACAAAAGTGACGACACAAAAGTGTCGAAAAAAATGTTTAGAATGTATTTTTTTTATAGGGGCGTTCCCCCACCAAGCCTCCGTGTTTTTTTTGTAAAAACACTTATTTAACTATACGAAATTAAAATAAACTCGTTAATATTAAAAAATATACATTTGACACTTTTTTTTCAAAACTTTTCTTTCAGAACTTTTGTCATTCGGAACTATTGTTTCGAAACTTTGTCTGAACAGCGTGCCAGTCAATGGAAATGCATGGGAACACTGGTTCACTCGTTTTCGTCCCACACCGTTTGCAGCCGGAACATGACGCCATTTTGGAAGATGATATATAAAAGAACTAGAACGGAGACCTGGTCAGCGAGGATCGATGGAGTGGCTCAAGCTCTCATCCTTGGCCTACTTCTGCACCTAATGGAGATGAAGAAGTGCAAACTACGGGTTCCATGTAATAATGCCCCTGCAAAAATGTCCCTTGACAAAAAAGTCGCCGTTTTTTGCAGAGACATTATTACATTGAACATGCGGGGGACACCCCTCCAACCCCTATTTTTTATTTTTCCAATGGGAGCAGGGAACATCCTCGCAACCCATCCCCATACATAAAGTTACTGCATATAATGTTGCCAATGGCTTTTCCTGGCGACATTATGTATAGGGACATTATTTCCTGATACCTAACTCAGGGGGTCATCAAGTAGTTAACATCTGCTTGGCTACCTGCCCCCGGTTCTTGTTACACTGAGAACAGAATATCAGGAAACAGACCCTCAAATGTTATGTCACAATATATTGATGGGTTAGTCGCTTAGTGCTTGCCATATACTGCAAACAGGAGGCGAGCGCAGCCTTTTTGAGTGCATAGTCTGGGGCACACTCGGACTCAGCGAAGACCAGCCAGTGAAGGATAACCACTGTAACTGATTCCTGGTATATTTATAACTGATGAAAGATATACGTTTAATTTACAAATCACTGTAATAGCTCACTCGTGAAACAGACAGCAGTTTTGAGAAGAATTGCAAACCGCTAGCATCCTATTGCTTCCAGGTCAAGAGTCCATGTTGCGTGTGTGCGATATCAGCAGCAATGTCCGCCCTCATTGATGCCTCTCCGGCTGCAGCTCAGCTATGTGCAAAACAGTTTTTCATACTGCACCAGTCACCACACTACCGATCTAACATCACCAAGCGTGCATGATACCAAGCAGCACGTACACGCTTATCGCAAAGGCTCTTCTGGTTTGTATGAAGGCAATCATTGGCATCTTCCTGGCATTTTCCTGGGCACATGTGCATTGCTCCAGAGACCTGATCCGGTTGCCAGACATTTCGTCGAAAAAAATTGGTCCCCCCACCAACCCCCTTTTTTCTCTAAAAACCCCTTTTTTAACTAAACGAAAACCCGAAAAATAAATATATAAATTCGACCATTTGGTTTTCGACCAAATTGCGTCGACCAAATTGCAGTCGACGAGTTTTTTTTCGACGAGTTGACTGGACACCACCTGATCCCACGTGAAAGCCACAACTCTCCTCTAACAGCCTCAAAGCTGTGGAATGAAACACTTGTGTAGAGGCGCATTATAAATAACCTATCAATCAATCAATCTGTGGAGTACTTCACTATGTGGAAGAATTAAATTAGAATAGTATCCATTCACAGAATGCTATCTCCCTTCAGCGCTCATTGTACCACACTTCCGATTGTTGACTTGCTTATTTGAATACAACTCCCGAAGAATACTAGGCCACTTTCTATATCCTGCTAGCCCCCCGAAATACGGGGATTTTTTTGTTAAAGAATAAGCAAGTGGGAGCCTCCCAACCGTATGGGTCCTCTTGGGCACATTTGAAACCCATCACGTAACCATACACCACATCTATCTAGTACCACACATCGTCGGTTCTACGTAAAATAAAAAGAGAAAAAACACTAGGCCTAAAAGACCGAGGTTTTTCTAGTTTAATTCCCAAAATTTGTGGGGGGTTTTTCACATTTAGTTTTAATAATGTAAGGTGAGACCGCCCCTCCACCCATTTCCTCCACCTTTATTTTTAATCTTACCCAAACCCCCATATATTTGTATAAAAATGGGTACCAAAATCCTGGTGAAATTCTACCCAAAAGACTCTGATTCATGGAATTATTCGCGTGTAAAATGGGGATTTACGTGTCATTCTGCCTGCAAATCCCTGTTTGACGAATAGGGATTTGCGTGTAGAATGGCACGCAAATCCCCGTTTTACACGTAAATAATTCCATCTTTTCGCCTCATTGTTTTCTGATTCTGCTCCAGATAGTTCCATCACATTAAAGCAGCACTTCAAAACAAAATAAATGCTCTTAAACATTTGACCACGCTAATCATTAATTAATCACAGTTAAGAAATGCCCATCTCCACTATTACAAACACACTCCCTTCCAGACTTCCTCACTCAACCGGTTTGTCTTTTTTCTAAAATCCCTTCGGCATCTCCTCCCCTTCCTCACAATAATAATTTAATGAAGGACAAACAGGAAAAATACAGCAATGTATAAAGCAACAGAGAAACCAAAATTAATGTAAAAGCATCATTCACAATTCTCACTCACAAAAAATGGCTGCGGCTAAAACAGAGGTTTCCTCAGGATGCACTCATGGTGCATCAGGGAGAAACTGACAGACACCAGTAATCTCTATGATATGTCATTTCAAGAGTGTTGCAGAGAGCGAAGTCTCTTGCTAGGCTGACCTAATCAGAGCAGAAGCGTTTGGTGCATCAATCACCATGTTTCTCTTGAAGTATGTATACATGTTTCAAATGTGGTATCTACTGTGTTGATTGGTCCAACCCTGCAGAACGGGTCCAGAAAATAAGCTTTGTGTTTATTGCTTCAGTCAGTTTTATCTTGATGCTTGATTTCTGCTTGGTACCTCTGTCATATACTGTTACGCTCCCTTATACAAAATGTAGAATTATCCCCGTTTGCTATTTAAATCATTACCTCGGAAAATTAAGGGATTTTCATACTTCCGTTACTTTTTGTATCCAATTTGTTGTTGATCACTAGCTTAAGAAACAAAACTTCTAGCACAGTTTGTACTTGTGTCCCCCCTGGGGATTTCAATTGCTTTGTGTCCGACGTTGTTCCATGCCAGGTTTCAAATAATCAAGCAATCTTGGCTTGACACCGTACTGTATTCTGGTACTTGTAGTTCTGTATTTCTAAACTATACAAGAATGCAGAATGCCATGCGCTCACACTAGGATTTACAGAATATGACGGGAGAGTTATGTTTCAGAATATCTTTCAGTGTATCTTTATTTAACAAGAGTGTGAATGGAGGACTTTGGTGAGGGAAAAGGGGCAGTGGTTTGTCTGCAGTGTCAGCTTCAGAATTATTCACACGCATACGTTATTTTGCATTCATGGCACCTTTGTGCAGGAGCACAGAACATGCTCAACTATGCATGTTTGCCTGCATGGGGGTTAATATAGCGCAAACCAAACTGGCAAGAAGCGTAGTGCTGTATAAAAAAAGCAAAAATACAGAATGGCAGGCCAATTAAGAGGTTTTCTCCTATGAGGCCAGGTTCAATATTTATTTATTTATTTAATTTGATATAAGGTTCATGTATTTGTAGAGCTCCTGAGGTCTTTGTGAAACCTGCATGCATATGTTCCAAGGGCCCTTTTTGCCTTTCATCCTCAGACAGTCATTAAAGGGAACACCATTTAATTTGTTAACAGCAACATTTGTTATTTAAAATGTAATGCAAATAGCCTGTGAAAGCTCAAACTTTGGTCATGGGCGAGTGGAAAAGGTAACATTGCGATAACATACATCTCTCTTTTCCATTGTGCGGGTAGCCTTGCAGCCTAGGCCCAAGTGAACATGCTGCCGGCCCATCCTGTAGAGAAACCCTTGCTGCGCCATTGTGGGAGACTGCTAAAAATCGGCCTTTCCATGGACAAGTGTCTCTTTATAAAACTGTAATCCCCTGCCAGCCAGCTTCCGAAGTCAACTGACCTCTGCACCTGTTTTTCGCTGTCCCTTGGCTTCTCTGCTCTTTTTCACTTTTTTTTAAATTCTCTGATCTCTTCTCCTCCCCCCCCTCCCTCTTCTCTTTGTCTCCTCCCCCCTCCCTTACTTTTCTATGTACTTACTCTATCAGAATTGTCCCTGGACCTAGTGTGATAGAAACAAATGTTTGCCCCCTCCCTTTTTACTTGTTATTGCATCCCACACCTCCTCCAGCTCTATCTGTAATGTTGTCAGGCCTAGTACGATAATCACTTGTTTTGTTCCTCTCCCTCCTTTCTCCTGCCCTCTCCCTCACCTCTTGTAATTCTCCAGCTCTACCAGAAATGTCGTCAGGCCTAGTACGGTAGTCACCTGTCTGTTTCCATTTCCTTCCCATCTGTATCTTAGCTCTTGCACTATCTGAAATGTCGCCAGGCTGAGTATGATAGTTAATTTCACATTCTTGGTGTTCATGGCCTGCAAGAATGTTTTGTATTTTCCCTTGTTCCGACGTGCTTTGAAACACATTGGGCCTCATTAAGACCCTGGCGGTGACGGTATGAACGGTGCCGGTAAGGCACCGGCACCGATCATACCGTCCGGCCGCATTACGAGTTTTGCTCGCGGGTCCCTGACAGACTGCCAGGTCTTACCTGGCGGGCTGTGCGGCACCCACGAGCATAACTCGTAATTGCGCCGGCACGGTTATCAACAGTGCCGGTGCAACCATGCTTCCCACCCCCATTCTGCCCATGGGGATCGGGAGACCCGCAATACCGCCACCCGCGAATGGTCAATTACCGGCCCATTCATCTCGTAATGGGCCGGTTATTGCCCAATCACGGTAGGCGGTGCTGGTAGCGAGCATGGCGGTAGCCGTGCCTGCCATACAGGCACGGCTACCGCCATGCTCGTAATGAGGCCCATTGTCTATAAGCACTATACAAATAATCTATCATATCATATGATAACCTTAATTTCTTTGAACCTACTGCCCCTTCCCCTACTTGCATCTCTTATTTCTCACTGCTCCTATACTAATCTCCTCCATCAACCTGTAATCCTAAAACAGAACCTTAACCCTAACATGTGACCTTAACCTCTAATCCTGACTCTATTTCCTATAGCGGTAGACATTGACTATCAGTCGCATGCATGGCTCACCTAAAGCAAACTCGCATTAGGCAGTCACTCATTTGGAGGTAACCCTTTGAAGTTCACACCGTCCTATCAAGTTTGCCCTCCCCCTCTGGTACATGGTTTATTGAATCACTTTGTCAGCCCGAGAATGGTTGGAATGGGAAATGGAAATGTCAGGGTCATTTGAAAGTTTGGTGCATGTCTTGTCGTAGACCAATGTAAACGGTAACATCATGACTCTGGTATTTCCTCTGCCAAACTGTATTAATGTTACCGCATGCAGTCACTTTAAGGGCACGCATGATTCAGAGTCATGCAGACCATTCAGTCAGTGTCCATTTTGGAGCCGGGTAGAACTGAATGTGGATTACCTATTATCACATGCGGCAATTGCCACATGTGTTAATTACAACATGCATTAATGATTTTGTGTGGTGCTAGTTACCTCTACACAGGAGCAGGCTCCAGAAACGAAATTCAAAATTTGGCAGAATGATAAAACACCCAGTATTCTAAAATATCAGACAATTTACCACTATGGCCAAACTTCTAACCGGGCCCCTTGTGTTCATTTTTTTACTCACTGTTGCATTACAATTGTTGTATGGTGTGTTATCACTTTTAATCAGGCCTTTAAGTGGGCCGGGGCTAACCTTGGCCAATCCTCAACAGTCTCCAGAAAGGGCTCCCGAGCCGGGGCCCTGCTGGGGCCCACCCCCGACTAGCCCCAGACATGCTGATGCTGGAGGCAGCTTGTGTAGCCGAAGCGCTGCGGTTACACAGGCTGCCTGCAGGTGTCAGCACTTCCGATTAGAAAGAAGAAAATGCATTGCTGCCTTTTCTTTTTTCTAAATCGAAGTGTTAACACCTGCAATCAGCCTGTGTAACCGTGCACCACTTTGGGTACACGAGCTGCTTGATGTCTCCGTACTCCCAAACAGGAGGAGGACTGGACTGCCCAGCTCTCCTTTTGTTTCCAAGTAACTAGTCATCACGCAGCAGCATGAAGCACCTTGGCTTCATGCTGCATGATGACTTTACTCAAAAACAAAAGTAGAGCTGGGTAGTCCAGTCCTCCTCCTGTTTCTGAGTACAGAGCCATCAGCAGCAGGCAGACCTTTCATTCAAGGAGCTTGTGGTTAAAGCGTTGCACCACAGGGCTCCTTGAATGAAAGGGCTGCCTGCTGCTTGCGAGCTGGGGCACACGGGTGTCACACCTTTGGTGCGCCCAGCCTCTTCTTTTGTTTAAAAGGAGGGTTTGGGCACATCAAAGGTAATAATGCCAGTGCGCCCCAGCTCTACTTCTTTTACCAGCCCCTAGCCCCACACTTAGGCGAGGAGGGGCTCTCCTTAAGGGATGTGGCTTGGGTACGGGTGTATAGGCCACGCCCCTAAGGAGAGCCCCCCTCGATTTGTAATCCCAGTTAAATCACTGCTTTTAATCAAGTTTGCATTGGTTTCCAAATGGCAAACTACCCATCAGACTAAGAAACATGGAGCCGGCACACACAGTGCTTAGATTTGCAACTGTAGCTCTTGCTTGGTTGTCTGACATTCTGCCTGTTGTCTTCTTAGGCACTGAGTACATGGGGGCAGTTGACCCTCATACTATTTGAAGCACGTTTTGCTTGATTCTTCTACCCTGCTCCCCCACTCCCCTTTCCCCCCCTCCGGCCAACTTCTGCAGGAGTCTGTCCTGATACATTCTGGTTTCACCATCAACGTCATGTGGCTAATGCTGGATTTGACTTTTATGGAATTCATTGATTCACAGTGCGTCACCCTTTGTCAACTCTCATGCTGGACTTTCCTTTGCTGTACTCATGGTGGCCCTGAATCGTGCTGTTCCCATCTTCATCCTGTATCCTGGCTTGCAACATACTACTGACTTCTGCAATTGTATTCGCTCTCCACTCTTGCTTCTCCACTCTTTTTGACTGCTTACTCTCTGTTCTCTCCTCCTCGCCCTGTCTCCCTTTTCCTATCTCCTCCCCTTACTTTCTTCTATGCACTTACTCTATCAGAATTGTCCCTAGACCTAGTACGATAGCAACCTTGTCTGTTTCCTCCCCCTCCCCTTACTCCCCCCCTCCAGCACTATCTGAAATGTTGTCAGGCCTAGTACAATAGCCGTTTGTTTTGTTCCTCCCCTCCCTTTCTGCACTCCTCTCCTCACTTTTTGTTTTTCTCCGTCTCTACCAGAAATGTTGTCAGGCCTAGAACGGTAGTCACCTGTCTGTTTCCATTTCCTTCCCACTCTCCCCCTCCCTCCCTTATCTATGTCTTAGCTCTTGCACTATCTGAAATGTTGTCAGGCCGAGTACGATAGTTAATTTCACATCCTTACTGTTCATGGCCTGTAAGAATGTGGTTGTATTATCCCTTGTTCCCTCCCTTGCCTTGAAGCGCTTTGAAACACATTGTGTATAGGCGCTATATAAATAAACTATCATATCATATCATATCACGGGAGCAGTAGTGCCATTTTGGATTTTCAGCATGTAATTGTATGGAGGGGACCAAAAACGAGAAAAAAAAACAATAAAACACAGGACTGAGTGGTGTGCGCTTTTAAATCGCTCAGCACAACAGGCCTCCTGGCTCCTCCCCTGCTGGGCTGAGGCTCAGTGAAGTGTTAGCATGCCTCTTGCAAAATCAGCAAGCTCTCCTCACTTCAAAGTAGGAAGGCCCCCTCACTAATGGTGCACTTGAGCCTTAATTGCGGGGTGGAAGGAGGCGGCTGGACAAGCCAAAGCTATTTGGCGGGTGCAGAAGAAGTAAGAGGAAGGTGGAGAGCCAAAAGCAGAATGGTCAGGAAAGACAGCTCAGCAGGTGAGAGGATTGTTGCTGAAATATATATTTAGACCTGCTTGTAAATCCTATGGCCTTTTTTCCAACACCTCCTGCAAAATGTGCTCTAAACTGGGTTCTTTCCACCTGGGGATGGGTATGGCCCCCTCGCTTCGCTCTGTGTGGGAATTTCCGTGCCACATAGCGAAAATCAAAAGTTGTCACCTATGGTTTTCCTACTGTTCCAAACGTGTGCGTCCCCGCAGTTGGCTACCCATACTGCACTCTGCTACCAAGCACTTATTATTGGCCTGCTTTTGGATTTCCGCAGTGACTTGCCAACCTGGATAATGCTCTATCCAGTTGGCCTGCCTCACTCTGTTTTCGGATTACCCACTGTGCTGTCACCTGGGAAAGTGTAGTTTGGGGATGCGGTCTGCTTTTCAAAGCCATCTCTGTTCCTCTCCTCCCGCTCCTTACTGGATTGCATTCCTTCTCCTCTCCTGCGAACCTTGGACTTGTTAGATACCTTGCATAACCCCAGTTTTTGGCCCCCTAGTTGAGTTCTCAGGCCACCAGGATCAGGTCCTTGCAAACTATTCATTTGTTGAGTCACCAGTGGTTCCTTCAGCTCAGCGTCCAGTCATCCATGATCTGTGGATTGAGGCCCCTTTGAGTCAAGGAGTTGTGTTATGTTATGTTGATTCATACCGTGCACCGCTACCACCCAGAAGCACCCTCAAGGAGTGCCCATTTATGCTTCCAGCTGTACCCC
Source organism: Ambystoma mexicanum (assembly GCF_040938575.1). NCBI lineage: Eukaryota > Metazoa > Chordata > Amphibia > Caudata > Ambystomatidae > Ambystoma > Ambystoma mexicanum. The sequence continues at coordinate 1,067,251,362 of NC_090936.1, forward strand.
TACTTGCTCTAAGAAAGTGTTATACAGGGAGAGGGGATGTATTGCTGTGTTAAAACTGCCTTGACTCACAGGTTTGCTTCTTTTGCAGCCTGGGAAGTGAGGTGTCCAGCATTCCTCCCACCTTTTCACCTGACCGGTCAGCGCAGTGATGGCATATCATCCCCATGCTGCGCTCTATGGAGTAAAGTCTTGCTGGGAGCTCCAGTGCGCCCGGCCTTTGACATTCTATCACAAATTAGGAACTCACAACATGGGTATTACTGTGGCAATAACCGCCGAACCAGCGGGCCATTACCACCTATGGTTCCATAAGGCGGTAATGGCCCGCTGCCGAGGCGGTTATTGCCATCAGTATTCCGGTGTCTGCAGGCTCAGGATACTTGTTTTCCCTAGTTTGCAGCCACGGAACACTAATGGCTGACGAAACCTTTTCAAGCGGCATTTCTTTTGCCTTTTGAAAAGGTTTTGTCACAGTACGAGTTGGTTCTAGGAACACTAGAACGCGCGTACTGCTTCATTAATACAGAGCAACAGGGCGGCATTTTGGGCTAAGTTGCTCCGTACTACTGAATCGGAGGAAACTGGCCACCTTGGAAAAGGGAGAAGGGACTACGTGTGGTCCCTTCACCCTTTACATGGTCGCCAGAGAAAAAAAAAGAGTGTACACGGTGCAAGATGCACGTTAGTGCGTCCACGGGATTACACTGTGGTATGGTTCGGAAACGAGCCAATCCACGTTAAGTGTATCCCGTGGAACGTCGCCGCCGGGTTCTAATGGTATATATGCAAGTCTTTTCTCCATGGTTACCATTATTGAACCTGGTGAAGGCTTATGGACAGGAAACGTGTTTTTGGTATGGTGTGTGACCTGTAAATGCCCCAATACCGCAATCCTTTGATTAATTGCTGAATGAAAGGTTTTCTTGGATCTGGGCAGCCCATGTGCCAGAGAAACTTCTCTCCCCCGGATTAGGCATTTCCACATCCAAGGTACATTTGCTTTATCTTTGTATATCGACATACACAAACACATATCCGACACAGGGCCAGATTAACCATAGAGCAAAAGGTTCATCTGTACCAGATCGCCACGAATGCTGATGATTTTAGAAAACTTTGTTTTTTGCACCAAGGTCTGTCTTTATGTAACTTATCTGACTGCTGGTCAAAACCTCTGCTGACACATTCCCAGAAATCCATCGACAAGAAAGCCTGTTACTGCCATACAATATTTGTTATATTGTGTTCCATTATGTTATGTTATTGGGATTTATACTACACTCCACTGCCATTTTCATTGTCTCCAGGTGCTCATCTAAAGTAGATTTATTAAAAAGTTATTCCTCAAGCTGGATCCCTAGCGATAACTCGTTAGCACTGTAGGTAAGTAACCTCATGCTCCATCGCCGCTTGCCCTAGTAAGTGCTGGTGTGCCGATTACAAATGGGGTGTAGAGGTCCTCTCCCTATCCTCTCTCACTACTTTCCTGTTTTCTAAAAGTAAGTGCATACGTAATGGGGGTCGGTCTCTGTCTTTAATGTTACCGCCTCCAGAGCGTATGTCTTATAACATAAAATGGTTTCCCTGTGATCAGTAGTCAAGGGATGTTAAAAAATCATATATTTCTGTTCGCCTAACACAAGGTTAGATAGAACTAATGATTATATTGCTTCAAACACGCCCCGTACATCTATGTATATGGGGTATCGGAGTCTGGATAATCAGTCCAGTACTACTTAAAAATAGGTCAACCGGTTTCAGCGGGATTTCGTTATTGGCCGCTTTCTTCAGGACGAATACTTCTGATTATGGTATTCTATATGTAATGTTCAATATTGCGAAGGTTATCAGGATATCTTCGAGTGTCCCATGGGCTTAATTAATGGATCCCTGAATCCTATAGGATAAAACGACAAGAAAGACAAATGGGACTATCATCAGTCTATGGGTGCTTCTAAACGGGTTTGCATTGCGTGGGTTTGTCTGCTCACACATTCTAAAGGTAAGCCTTTTCTTACCTGTGTTGGGAAGTCTTTGCTTGTTGCTGCCTTTTCTATGGTGAGCAGATCATATGCCCAGCTTTATACGTTCCATACTGGAATCTGTGGATACATTAATGGTAAATGCTGGTATCTCGTTATCTCATACTCTGATATTCTACCCCTATGGGGGAGGTGTGGTACACCAAGACATAACATACATTGTTCACCTGTCTTCGCTGATGGATCTTTGCACGATAGAGGTATATGGTCGATTCTTCTGTCCTTGAAGCCGTGCTCCTATGGACAAAAACACAGGGTCCCTTAGGGACATGTAACTCAATGGTCTCTATACAACTAGGGCCCACTCTCAATGGTGTAACCCTTTTGTTATAGCCTGTATGAGCATCTCTTACATTAGCCTGTCTCATTCTAGTGTCCGCTCTACATAGTGTGTTTCCAGTGCCAGTATCTAGGGCTACAAGTGCCTATGTTCTTCTGTTTATTTAAAAGCTCCCGCATTCAAAGCTGGATGTATTTATGGTGTGCTCATCTGCGCCTTCACAAGTCTATACGTACGAGACTGCTAAACCGCCGTTGTGTCATATTCTATTATACTCCTGAGTAATATGTAGTTCCTTAACAGTGAACTGCGCTCTATTTAGATGAGCATGTGCTCTTATGCATATTCCCAAGTGTACATGTTCGGGGCTGGTAACCCGCCATTCATACCTAGTACATTCTACTCCTGCGTACTTCGTGATTCCTAAATAGTGAACAGCTCTATATCTTAGTGTGGCCCACTCGAACACTCTCATACCTTCCTCACCTTAATTGCTTGTGTAAGCCGTGTCTCGTATGCCGGTTCATGTAAGGTGCCATCTTGGATTACACTTTGTTTATATGCCATCGTCGTACTCACGTGATTTGGTGCCTCCGTGTTAATAAAATCTCTAAATCACTGTGTGGCGGTTCATAATGGGCCACATACGGGATGTCAACCTCTGTTGTGTTTTCGCGTCTCCGTATCATTGAAACTCGCTCCCGTATGTCTATTTTTTGAGACACGCTACGACAACTATTTTGCCCCAAGGCTACTGGGAAATGTAGTTTATACTCCTATTGCTGTATCGCGTAGTGATTATAGCGGCTCCCGACAGTGGCTATATCACGAACTGGGTCATGTAGGTTACTTACCTACAGGGCTAACGAGTTATCGCTAGGGATCCAGCTTGAGCAATAACTTTTTAATAAATATCCTTCTGTCATTTTTGTGATACAATAATGAAGGTATAGTCGGGAGGTGACTACCTTTTGACTCTCGTTTGTTGTTACTTTATCTTCTGGCGGTGTCACTAACCGTGACTCAGTGTACCAAGAGGACACTCTAAAAAACATAGAATAATGAACAGGAATAGACGTGGACTACATACAGGAGTGCTTTCTAACAAACAGACAATAAATATAACGTGATGGCAGAACCAATGTACCTAGCCTTTGCTGAGGATCTAGGGGAGGGCATTTTGGCCAACCCCTCGATACTAGGCGTGGAACAACAAGCAGCCATAGCTACGAAAGGTGATGAATGGAACGAACTTGAGGTGTTACGGAAAAAGTTGATTAGAACCGAGCTACATGGGGCCATAATGACCGAGTATCTGCGGGCACATATAGCTCCGAATGGACTCATCATCCGAATAGAGCCCAGAATCTTCCTGGAAGAACTCGAATTTAGAAAGGACTGGAGTTTTATTTCAAATAAGTGTACAAGGGACTGGATCATACTGATCATAAATACGGCAAAAACTGTCTCAGAGAGACTAATGAATGAAATGATTATTAAACAAGATGCCTTAACGACTAAAATGATCATAGGAGATTACCTCAAGAGTATGGCAGCTTTGGATGCAACAATTAAAGAATTCAAGGATCTGAACCTTAACAAAAAAGTGACCAAACTAAAAAAGGACATTGCCGCATACTCTCATGAAAAGAAGTACCCATACACAATGGATGCATATTATGAGGAACAGGAGAAGAATGCAAAAATACCCTACACAGGATCCATGAGAGGGAGACAATACCAACAAAGAAATAGACCAATACCGGGGAACTGGAACTTTTCAAGCGGCAGCTCAGATGAAGACACAGGTAGAACCAACAATAATGTCCGTTTTGACTACCAACAGCAGAATAGAGGTGGACAAACCCGGGGTTTCAGGCACCGAGAGGACGCGGAAGAGACAGGGGTTGGTGTCAGGCACAGTCACCCAGGGTCACCAGGAACAGAGGGAAAGGGTGGTACCAACAGAACGCATACCCGCAGAACGACCCCCAAGAATAAGAACAGACTCCGTGCCAACTGGAAAAGAATCACTGGTGGTTAACCTTTCAACGTTCACATTGTCAACCACACATTTAAGGGTTCTCCAAAAAGGCCTACACCCCCACATGACCCATTTCAAACAAGAATTGAAATTACTCAGTTGATGAGAAAAAGATACAGCTTAAACAATTCTTCTCTAAGAACATCTATGAAGGAGCATCAGATGTTACGGGATTACATAACAAATCTACTTTTTATCCACCTCCACATGCAATCACAGTGGAATCCCAGACTTTTGAGAAAGTTATCCTAAAAAAAATTAGAAGAAATTGAAGCAGAAGACACGAGTGTTTTTTTTTACAACATGACAAAAATGGAAAATACATCCTTGAAAGAATTACAGATGAACACAGATATAATCATAAAACCGGCAGACAAGGGGGGAGCCATTGTTATTATGAACAAAGCTGACTATGACATAATGGTGAATACCCTGATAGAAGATCGAGCCACCTATCAAAAACTCGGAAGCAACCCTACAGAGAGACTGAGGAATATGATCAATCCAATCATTGAAGAGGCAGAAGCCAAAGGCCACATCAGCGTCAAAGAAGCCGCTTTCCTAAGCCCATCTTTTCCAAGGCGACCTGCCTTTTACGCCCTACCTAAAATGCATAAGAGCATCTATCCAATACCCGGGCGCCCAATAGTCTCCGGCATTGGTTCCATTTTAGAACCATTATCACAATTTGTGGATTTCTTCCTAAGAGAAGAAGTTAGTAAAATGCGGTCGTATACTAAAGACACTACTGCTGTTTTGGTCCACCTGAAAAAACTCACAGTAGAGAGTCAAGACATTTATATTGTGACCATGGATATTGAATCACTTTATTCAAAAATTCATCAAAGGGAAACTCTGAAAGTGATCGAGAAGATATTACAAGCTAAAACTCTCGACATGCCCATCGCATTGATAATGCAATTGGCAGAAATAGCCCTGACCAAGAATTATTTCTTGAATGAAGACGGAGACCGCATTATTAGACCTTAAAACTCAAATCGAGGTTCTAAAGGATCAAGGCAAACTAGCAATGCTACTACTTCTCGACCTTTCAGCCGCATTCGATCTGGTCAACCATCAGATCCTGTGCGAGCACCTCCATTCCGCTGCCAACTTCTCTTCCTCGGCTGCGGCTTGGATCAAATCTTTCCTGAGCAACAGATCCATGAGAGTCTTTGCCCCATCCGCAGCCGCGGACCCTTCCCCGATTCACTGTGGCGTTCCTCAGGGATCTTGTGTGTCACCTACACTCTATAACATTTTCACGAAACCACTCTTTGATGTGCTTGACTATCTGGGTGTCTCCTGTACTAACTATGCGGACGACACCCAGATACTCATCCCCATCACTGGTGATTATCTAGGTGACACCAAGGCCCTTAACGACGTCTACTTGGTCATCCAAGCCTGGATGGCCCAACATCAGTTGTGCTTGAATGATGACAAGACGGAGCTCCTGATCTTGGGCACTGCACAACGCCTGAGCAGACTAGAGCCGTCCTATCAGTCATTCAACATAGATGGTAATATCATTCGTGTCTCAAAAGATACCAAAACGTTAGGTTTCTACCTTGATGCCACACTCTCATTAACCCGGCAAACTAATGCTGTCAGATCTGCGTCTGCATACACATGCAAACTTATCGCAGCTTGCAGACCATTCCTCACTACGTCTAACAGCGTTACGCTAGCGAGAACCCTTATTATGGCTAAAATTGATTACTGTAGTGCTCTTTATCTTGGCACCAGCCAAGAGAACCTGAACAGACTTCAAACGACACAAAACAACGCCATTCGTGCCGCTTTAAACATTCCCCGACACCACCACATCACAGAAACCAGAAGTAAGTTAAATTGGCTACCTGTCAAACAGAGAATTTCACTCAAAACACTCGCCCTTACGCACAAATGCCTAGCCAACAAAGCCCCGATCTACCTTGGTAGTCGACTGTCGCGCCATTCTACCTCCCGACCTCTAAGAACAGCCCAATCCCACTGTCTAGCGATCCCCAGATTTAAATTGTAAAAAGCAGGGGGCTCAAGTTTCCCCGTCTTAGCTTCCAAGTTATGGAACTCCCTCCCTGTTACAATTAGAGCGGAAGACTCTTTCAATACCTTCAAAGCCAATACTAGATCTTGGCTTTTCAACCAGTTTTTAAGGCCGGCTTCGCGCTTCTTCCTGACCTACCCTGACTTGCCGACCGCTACTATCACCTATCGGCACTGAAACTACTGTACATATGTATATAAGATCCTCTTGTAAATGTATATAATGTTTCTTTGTTATACCTGCATATCTGATCCCATGTGTAAATGTTTAATGATTCTCTGTTATACCTGCATATCTGTAACCTTGTACAAATTGCGCCCTGATGCCTCCGGGCCTGTTGGTTTGCGCGTTATAAAATAAAATACAAATACAAATACAACTACTATGAACAAATAGCTGGAACAGCAATGGGGGCAACCTTTGCACCAACTCTATCAAATTGTATATGTCACAGACTTTGAGGACAAATGTATATATCCTAAGACTAACCCCTTTGCCAATAACATTGTGAACTGGCGTCGATACATCCACGATATACTTTTAGTATTCAATGGGGATAGCACTACACTGGACAACTTCAGTAGATGGATCAACAAACTCAATCCATTTCTCAAATTCACCCATGAGGCAAGCAAAACAGAAGCCATCTTCCTTGACCTCAAGATCATGAGAACGGGACATACCTTTGAGATGACAGTTTTTCAAAAACCAACGGACAGGAACTCTCTGCTCGACTATAATAGTTTTCATCAAAGGTCACTAAAGGAAAACTTACCGTTTGGCCAGTTTCTTAGGTTCAGGAGGAACTGTACCACCAGAAACGAGTATGACCGACAAGCGGAAAGACTTACAAAGAACCTGAAGGACAGGAATTATCCACACAGAATAATTAAACAAGCAAAGAAGAGGGCGAGAAATATACTAAGAGAAATAACCCTCAACGAACAGGGCAAAAGGAACAGAGATGAAAATACAATTACAGCAGTATTTAGTCATTCTACAGTTACGAATCGACTAAAAAAAGAAATCCGGAAAGCCTGGCACATATGGAATGTAGAGGAAAATCCACTACCGATACGTCTGTTTGCAATTCGGAGGAGAAAAAACCTGAGGGATTCCTTGGTGCATAGTTATAAAGAAAATAGACCGGTACCGGACACGACCACCCTCTGGAATGCACCGAGACCATTGGGCCACACACCGTGTAGGAAATTGCTCAGTATGTAAATTTACAGATCGTACTACATCCATCGATATAGGTTGGAAGTACCCTGGGAACAAAGGACCTTCACAAATTTTAATACCACAAATGTGGTCTATTTAATTCAATGCCCATGCAACAGAAAATACATCGGAATGAGGACGAGAGCCATCAAAATCTGCATTGGAGAACATAGGTCCAACATCAGGACCAAGAAAAGAACAGCTCCATTGGTCGAACATTAAATTGAAATGAAACACACAGAAAATGACCTCGTATGGACTATATTAAAAAGTCAAAATACCGAAACGAGGTGACAATATAGCAGCTCTCTTGTTGAGAAGAGAACAACAATGGATCTTCAGATTACGGAGTCACCAACTTGGCCTCAACAAAGAAATTTTTTGGCAAGCCCTGGCTGTTATGTAAGAGGAGGACAATGCACGAATTAGCAGACTAAGAAGACTGATATGGCTCTCAAGGTGCTTTAACAATATTCAACATCCGCTCTGAAACCGCACGGGCAATAACGTTGTAAACATCTCCATGTGTCATACTCCTTATATTCCGCCGTTAGACCGGAAAACCACTTGGACTACACGCCACTGAAGAAATACAGACTTTCTTCCTGAGAGCACGGCTTGCAGTGTAATTAAACCTGTCAGGCCAAGGGCTCAGGCAAAAAGGCGGAATGCACAGCAGAGCTAGATGGAAGAAACAAACAAGGCAACTATTACATACTGTTGTTGATGGCAATAAACCAGTCCATCTACCCCCTCTGAGACCCACAAGCTTACCTGTAGAAATTCCTTTTCTTGCGGAATACCTACTTGTGACAGAACACAAGACAGGGTGAAGGTGAAGGTCTGCTGGCAACTTTGAGAGTGTCCCAAGGACAATGTTACTGATGTCCCAAGACCAGGTAGAGGGATTCCCCGACCCGGATGGCACGAGGACGCTGCTAGGGAGGTGGTAGAACAATCCTTAGCAAGGCAGCAAAACGTCTCAAAATCCAATGAGTGATGTAAACAGCAAAGCGTCCCCAAAATCCAGTGAGTGATGCAAACAGCAAAGCGTCCCAAAATCCAGTGAGTGATGCAAACAGCAAAGCGTCCCAAAATCCAATAAGTGATGCAACAGCAAAGCGTCCCAAAAATCCCCAAAAAGAGTCAAGCCAATAGAAAAATGTCCCAATGTGTGTGCAAACAGCACCGTGTTTCCAAATGCATCAAGAAAGGTTTCAGGAAAAAAGGCGTAGTGTTTTTTTTATAAACACCTTTGGAGAGCGGGTAACCAGGAGCGGGTAAGGGATGCATGCAGAGTCAGGAATCAGAAAGGGAGCCGGGAACAAGACATGAGAAGTGCAATCCAAAAGGCAGTCCGGTAAGAATTCCGTGGTCAAGCAGGGGAGGGCAAATCAGAAAAGCGCCGAAACAGAATCAGCAAGCAGGGAACGGAGTCCGGAAGGTAAGCAGAAGTCAGAAAACCAGGTAAACAGAAAGTATGGAAACTTTTCCGAGTAACGCTGCTCACCGTAATACAACGGTTTCGAGCACAAGCTTTCCGGGGGCGTGTCTAGATATAGGAAGTAGGTTTGAAATGAGGCGTAGAACGCATACCAGGAAAGGAGCATTCCAAGAGTTATGCCAAGTGCAAGTCCCATTGGGAAATCTAGTTTTTCGTTGATGTAATCGCCAGGACAAGCGCCATGGGTTTCCCCCATTGGCATAAGAATGTCGTAGGAATCCGGGGGGCATGACACCATGGCGACAGTAGAATTAATTACTAGCAGAACACTGACAAACATATTGTACTTTGCAAATACAACACTGAATATTACATTTGACCCCGCCTCCCTGTACCACTCAGGACCGACCAGTAAATGGCACGGAATTGGTAGCCTATTGTTGGACAGGATCTAGGAAGACAGGGAGGTAACTATAACAATGACTATGGTAAAATATAAATATGTGAGTATACTATACTTCCCAGCATTCTGGGGGCGGAACAGGTAGACAGAGCGTGTCTCCAAGAACCGAGAGAAGGTACGAAGTGTTGATGACACGTAGTTGCTGGAACCCAACATTGTTAAAATAGTGAGATCCTGAACATGACCCAGTTTGTGATATAGCCACTGTCGGGAGCCGCTATAATCACTACGCATTACAGAAATAAGAGTATAAACTACATTTCCTACTAGCCTTGGGGCAAAATGGTAGTTGTAGCGTGTCTCAAAAAACAGACAGAGGAGCGAGTTTCAATGATATGGAGACGCGGAAACACAACAGAGGTTGACATCCCGTATGTGTCCCATTATGAACCGCCACACAGTGATTTAGAGATTATACTCGCGTTTTATTAACACAGAGGCACCAAATCACATGAGCGCGACAATGGCATATAAACAAAGTGTAATCCAAGATGGTGCCTTACATGAACCGGCATACGAGACATGGCTTACACAAGCAATTAAGGCGAGGAAGGTATGAGAGTGTTCGAGTGGGCCACACTAAGATATAGCGCTGTTCACTATTTAGGAATCATAAAGTACGCAGGAGTAGAATGTACTAGGAATGAATGGCGGGTTACCAGCCCTGAACGTGTACACTTGGGTATATGCATAAGAGCACATGCTAATCTAAATAGAGCGCAGTTCACTGTTAAGGAACTACGTATTACTCAGGAGTAGAATAGAATATGACACAATGGTAGTTTAGCAGTCTCGTACGTGTAGACTCGTGAAGGCGCAGATTAGCACACGCATAAATACATCCAGCTCCGAATGCGGGAGCATTTAAATAAACAGAAGAACATAGGCGCTTGTAGCCCTAGATACTGGCACTGGAAACACACTATGCAAAGCGGACACCAGAATGAGACAGGCTACTGTAAGAGATGCTCATACAGGCTATAACAAAAGGGCGACACCATTGAGAGTGGGCCCTAGTTGTATAGAGACCATTGAGTTACATGTCCCTAAGGGATCATGTGTTTTTGTCCGTAGGAGCACAGCTTCAAGGACAGAAGAATCGACCATATACCTTCTATCGTGCAAAGATCCATCAGCGAAGACAGGTGAACAATGTATGTTGTTATGTCTTGGTGTACCACAACTCCCCCATAGGGGTAGAATATCAGAGTATGAGATAACGAGACACCAGCATTTACCATTAATGTATCCACAGATTCCAGTATGGAACATATAAAGCTGGGCATATGATCTATTCACCATAGAACAGGCAGCAACAAGCAAAGACTGCCCAACACAGGTAAGAAAATGCTTACCTTTAGAATGTGTGAGCAGACAAACCCACACAATGCAAACCCGTTTAGAAGCACCCATAGACTGATGACAGTCCCATTTGTCTTTCTTGTCGTTTTATCCTATAGGATTCAGGGATCCATTTATTAAGCCCATGGGACACTCGAAGATATCCTGATAACCTTTGCAATATTGAAGATTACATATAGAATACCATAATCAGAAGTATTCGTCCTGAAGAAAGTGGCCAATAACGAAATCCCGCTGAAACCGGTTGACCTATTTTTAAGTAGTACTGGACTGATTATCCAGACTCCGATACCCCATATACATAGATGTAGGGGGCGTGTTTGAAGCAATTATAATCATTCGTTCTATCTAACCTTGTGTTAGGCGAACAGAAATATATGATTTTTTAACATCCCTTGACTACTGATCACAGGGAAAGCATGTTTTAAGACATACGCTTTGGAGGCGGTAACATTAAAGACAGAGACCGACCCCCATTACGTATGCACTTACTTTTAGAAAACAGGAAAGTAGTGAGAGAGGATAGGGAGAGGACCTCTACACCCCATTTGTAGTCGGCACACCAGCACTTACTAGGGCTGGCGGCGATGGGGCACGAGGTTACTTACCTACAGGGCTAACAAGTTATCGCTAGGGATCCAGCTTGAGGAATAACTTTTTAATAAATATCCTTCTGTCATTTTTGTGATACAATAATTAAGGTATAGATGGGAGGTGACTACCTTTTGACTCTCGTTTGTTGTTAGCTCATCTAAAGTAGACAAGGGTGGGTGAGGTTAGTTGGAAGAGAGGAAAACGCAAGTTGGCTTTCCTGTTGTGTTGATGTGTGCAGACTAGAAGTACCCTGAGTTCTGCATCCGAGTCAGTTTACAGTTGTTCTGTGCGAAGAGCATAGAGGCATTATTTTATAGAGTAATTATAATTGTTCTTTTATAATGCGCTTAATACCAACAAGTGGTTTCAAACTTGTGTTGCGCTGCATTGTTTTTCTTCCAAGACAAACGTGTTGCCCCTGAGCTATCCTTTGCATCCGAAGGGAGCCTCGTGTGTCCCAAAATGCCAGAATGCATTGGCCCGGGGAGTGGTTTGTAAATTAATTGTAGAAGTGTAGCATACGGATGTTTGATCTGTCAGTAAGGGAGAGGTCTTCACTTGCCATTTGTGGATGGTTTGGTTTTCTATGGGTATTGTGTGTTTGAATGTAGAACTTGAGCGTGTTCGAGCGGAAAGCAGTCAGTGACCTCGATAGCCACACAAACCTGAAGTCACATATAGCAGATCATAACATGGTATAGGAAGGCATGACGGAAATCATATTGTGCCTCCTTTTGATTTATATTGGCTTAAGCCTAGTCGCTCTATTGGGAAAACAGTGTTGCAAAGTTCAGATTTTGGATCAACTTCGCTGCCATTTTAGAATCATCCGCCATTTTGATTTCTGTTTGTACATTCTCTGTTCTAAAATGGTGGACTGTTTTCAACTTACAACCAAGCTCGCGACCTCTGAGTTCTGTTAATGGTTAGACTGTCCAAGAGCCGACTGTTTAGACTAGGTAATGAGACCTTGTACTATACATGAACTGTTGTCCTAGCATTGTCTGCGCTAACAAGCCTCATCCGCGAATATACATCTGGAACAATGAAATGTAAACGCCAAGCGTGGACATAGGCTGAACTCGATTGAATGCAACTTGTAAAAGGAACTTGCTGTAGGATATGGGAACATACGTTGTCATTGTATGACTGTGGAAATGCAAACATGTGTAATCCTTTGTAAAATATTGCGTGAACCGAATGTGAACTAGGCACAAACTCTAGACCGCAGATTATTAACGTGAAGAGGGGCTGGAAAATATTACTCAAAACTGTATAAAAGCACGAATGTCTAGATGTCCAGCACTCTCTCTCCTCTCTTTGACGGGGTGGCATTCATTGCGGGGTGTTGAGAGCCAGATAGCTATCTGTGTTTCTTTGTAACTGTACAGAATAAAGATCTGTGAATCTTTTTCGCCCGTGATTGGTGTATTTCCTTTTGTGGTACTCAGCCTCGATATTTTCACGTTCTTACACACTAGCCACATGCAACCATGTCCCTTTTCACTTTCTCACATTACCAATGTCTATCTCTCTCTCTTTGTCTCTGTCTCGGTGTCTCCCTGTCTCTCTCCATTTCCTCTTTCCTCTTGTGCCTCTGTCTCTCTCTCTCTCTCTCTCTCTCCTATACATTTTACCCTGTGGGCCACAAGACACAAGAACACAGAAATAGGGAAGTCTGGAGAACCCACTTATTACCATACACTAGGTGCAGAGGGTTATGGAAGACAAGAACATTTGGTTCAGAGAAACAGCTGCTTGCGCTATGCAGACATCAGGCACAACTTTTCAACTTCCTTAGTAAGTAGGTTGGCAGGCTGAAAACTATCTCAAACCTCACTCCAACTTACTGTGATTAGTAGTCAGCTGGGTCGTTTGCCTGTCGGGTGCATCGTACAGCGTTTGTCAGGCACTTGTCAGGTGTTCAGGGCAGTGGCCAGAATCCCTTTCTCCAGAATCCCTATCTTAAATGTCTCAAATCTCATGTCTCATCTTGAGACTCCTTCTCCCTCTCTGATTCTGGACCCAACAGCGATAACCCTTCTCCGGTCATACAAAAAGGATTCCAAGGGGTTGGATGGAAAAACACCGTTGGTTTTCTTACAATTGCCATAAAAAAGTTGCGGTATCGAAAAACAAGTTAAGTCACACACAAATAGACAAGGGTATCAATGTAAGTGCACAGTGCCTCAAATGTCCATGCAACGGGAACCAACCCAGAATCAATGAGCTATATTGACTGTATGGGCATTTAATAATTTTATACTAACTATGCCAACAAGCCTGGCGTACTAAGCAATTCTATGAGCAGTGGCCTTGTCCTATGTCCGGAGCACTTCCAACTTTAGAATTGTGTTCCATAGCACGATCCAGCCACAGGGGAGCACATCGAGGAGCAGGGCATGGGTAGAAACAGAAGGCGGGCAGGGAGCGCCCGGCAGCTTAAGGAGCTGCCATAGTTCGACACTTCTCACCCCTGCCCCGCCAACTAAACTCCAGACTCTCTAATGAGGTTCTCAACAGGCACAGCGATCGAAACCCTACAGCAGGCACCAGGGTCCAATTCATACAGGTTCCCATTCAAATGGGGACCATCAGTGCTTACTTTATAGCCCAGCCCCTCCAGGAAAACCAGGTGGCAGTACGATATAGACAGGGGTAATCACCAGGGAGCCAAGGTCTTCTTTCTTAAATCGCTTACTTGTCCGGTTGTCGCCTGCTGGATTGAATGAACACCATTCGCACCTCATCAATACTGTTTCTGACCTTCAAGCAATAACTGTTAAGAGTGCTTGGACCTTCTACCACCACACTCAGCGCAAACACCAAAGCAGCACCAACACTGCACCATTTCGCTACCGTGGGCTTACGCCACTACGGGGAGGGAGTAAGGTTTTTGTAGATTAGTGGGCGCGATCACTACTGGAAGCAGCAAGGGAATTCTCTCCAGACACACGATAGTGCGCCAGCACCGTGCCCTTTCGCCACCGGAGGCATAATCAGGTCACCTTCCTGTAATAATTGTTTTACAGAGTATGGAGAGTATGTTATGCAGCCTTCGTATTTCTAATCAAACAACATTTGCACTTCTTAAATCACATCCAACTAACAATAGTGACTTCCAATTTCCACTCAAAGCTGGGCCGACAGTCATCTAACACTAACAGCTACCATGTTATATGCTAGGCTGACAGCAAATGCATATTTGAAATATTAACATTTAAAGAAACAATTTAAAAAACAAATAAATACTTTATTCTTGTGATTTTTAAAATCAAAGTGCTCTATAATCGATATATTGAAAAATACTAGTTCTGTTTTCTAGGATGTCCCTTTTCTAAGGAGCATTGTAATTCTTCTGTAGTCAGTGCATATAATAAATGGTTCAGTGCATAGAATAAATGGATAATGAGTTGGTGAGAACAGACTTTATCCATTCAATTAATTACAATAATGAAATTTTTAAAAAAAACACAGAATTCATAATGTGTTAATGCATATATATGTTTTTCTGTGGAAACTGATAAATAATATATACATCAGGAAATAAATCATAGTACAGTAGGGGTAAACACTAAAGGACATCTGTTATTTGAAACACATAACTAACCAAGTGGACTAAATGGCTATACAGTATATGGAATAGGCCACTCCAAGATGGATGCATATTTGTCTTGTGCACACTAAGAATTTCTAGTCCTCTTTTTGTTGATACAAACACATTTACCTATTTCTGATTTTGTGTAATTTGACAAATAATGCACATATCCGGAATTAAATAATAGAAGACGAAAGATCACTAATAACAGACATTTGTTATTTGAAAACGGACATTTGTTGTTTGAAAGCGGACCAAATGACTAGCAATTTTATGGAAAGGCCCACTTCAAGATGGATGCCTATTTGCCTGTTGAACACCAAGAACTACTAGTCCTCTTTTTCGTTGCTATCATCCAACAGGATCACCCTCACAAAACATGCAAGTACTGTGCTGCGTGCATTGCAAACCTGAACGGGGTAAGTGCCAAATAGAATAGCGAAATGGATGTTAAGCTATGGCTTATTGTGTCAAAGTACAGATAGTTTTGCAACATTCTAAATGGTTTGATATTGAATTCTCAGATAACAAACAAGTTAACAAATAGACGATTTGCATACCCAACCGGATTGTATGTGAAAAATGGACCGTTGTTCAGGACAAACTTGCTAAGGGGTAAATTCCATAGTTTTAAATTGAAAGCATACAGTATATTTTATGTTAATTAATTTGAAACTGATGAGACAAACATAGGATAAGCAAAATTATTTATTTTTATTTTTTATTTATTTTATTGGATATTTATAAAGCACCTATACATCAAATGGTGTTTCAAGACAAACAAGGGGGAGGGTACAAAGGAGAACACAACAATAATGGTCCTACTAGGCCATGTGTAATTCGGAATTGTGCAAGTACAGTAAAAAGAAGTGCAGGGGATGTGAGGGGGGGTGCCGATAGGGGTGGAAGGGAAAATGCTAGGGTGGGAGGCAGAGTGGTGGCATGTAAGGGCAGGGGGGAGGAGGAGGAGGAGAAAGAAGGAGGCCCCTGGTGCAAGGCAAGTGCTAAGGGTAGGCCAGATAGGCAAGAGCCAGGGGATGCAGGGAGTGAGGACCACATGCTAAATGCAAAGACGGTGATGGATCAGAAGGGCAAGTGCAAGTAAGGGGGGCCTGGTGGGCTGGGATATACTTGGAGAGGAGGGCCTGGTGTCCTGTATGACTCAGAAGTGACCAGGCAGCCTGTCAATGTGGCAGAGGGAGGTATTAGCAGGGGAGGGGAGAGGGAAGGAAGAAGAGAAAGCAAGGGTCTTGAGAAGCTTCTGGAACTTAAAGAGATCCACCTCAAGCCTGAGAGGGGCAGGGAGGCCATTTCAGAGGGAGGCGCCTGCCGAAGAGAGATATCTACCCCCACTCTCTGCTTGGAAAAGCCTCTGATCTGCAGAGAGTTGGAGCTAGAGGACCAAAGGGCTTTAGCAGGGAAGTATTTAGGGAGAGAGAGTTGGATGCAGAGGGGTCCCAGGCCCCAGAAAGCCTACTGAATGGTGTAGAGGGTCTTGAACTTGATCCTTGCAGCCACCGGGAGCCAGTGGGGAGATTTTTGGGCTGGAGAGATGCAGTCCCTGGGCTTGAGGCAAAGGATAAGTCTTGCAGTCCTATTCTGGATTAGTTGAAGGGGCGAGGGGGGAGGATAACGGTAGAGCGAGGAAGAGGCTGTTGTTGTAGTCCAGCCTAGAGAGGCCCAGAGTTCTCGAGACATTGGGCCTCATTGCGAGGTTGGCTGTAACCTGCAGGTGCTACCGGTGGGTTGCCGCCAACCCCGTAACATTGATTTTGCCACCTGATATCCTGGTGGCACCGGGAAATCACAAGTGGCGGCGGAACAGTAAATTCCCAGTCCCATAGGACTCCTTTGGAATGGGGACTCTGAAGCACTGGCACTGTTAGCAATAGTGCCGGAGCTTCAGTGAGAGAAATGCTGGTGGGGGCCTGATTTCACGGCAGGTCAGGTAAGGCCTGCCAGGGGATCTGTGGCCCCTACCGGCATTCGCGTAGTACAGAGGTCCGGAAAGGGTTCCAGTACTTTGCTACCAGCACCCTTCTTTCCAGACCACCGTACTTGTAATGAAGCCCATTGAGTTTGTGGGGGACGGTGAGGAACAGGCGAATGCCTCTGAGGAGGTGCAGCTGAAAGTGTGACTTCTTAGCAAGGTCCATGATGTGAGGAGAGAAGGAGAGAGAGGAGTCGAAGGTGATGCCAATCTTTTTAGCCTCACAAGACGGTGAGGGCAGGGGACCCATGGAGGGTGTCCCTGGAGAAGGAGGGAAGGAGGAAGTAAGGGTTCCAATCAGAAGGATCTCAGTCTTACTGTCATTAAGGCAGAGATTGGTATCAGCGCACCATGCCTGAATAGCAGTCCGACGGTCAGGAATGTTAGAGGAAGATGAGGAAATGGAGGAAAGCTTGAAGGAGAGCTGTGTGTCGTCCGCATAACACTGAAAATGAGGAGAGAAGGTTGGCCAGAGGGGCAAGGTAGATGTTGAACAACCAAGGCGAGTGGATAGAGCCCTGAGGGACGCCGCATAAGGATTGTATGTTACAATAACAATTTTGAACAAGCATGGATACAACTATACACCAACGAATCAATAAATAGATAAAAACTAAATAGATTTAAACACTAAAAGAAAAATATAATATACAAATGAGGTAGAATAAAACTAGATTTACAAGAAACATAATGGATATGTAACCTATTTCTCTTTTTCACTCCTCCCCTATACTATCACTGCTTGTATATTGATTCAAATAATTTCTTTTACTTTGCATACTAATTGGTGGCTTATGAAATATTTTAACTGATTTAAAACAGAAATAAAATACATGGAATATTAGAATGTAATGAAACTAATATAAAGAATAACAAAATGTAGATTCATTAAAGACGTTCACTAAGGATACTGTAATTTGACAGATCCGTAGAGTGAAGCACTGTTGACAAATGTTTTTCATTTTGACAAGTGCTTTATACATTATATAATGACAATTGTTTGTGTTACAACATAACTTAGGAAAGGTGTATCTAAGAAAGAATTATAACTTTTATTAGAAAAGGGAAAGGGAAATCCTAGAAAACAGGACTGTTTTCTTATGATTAGTACATTTCAATATATCGATTTTAGATCACAGTTTGATGTTAAAATCAGTGTCACAAGAATACAACATTAATGATGTTTTACATTGTTGCGCACATTTGAAAGTTGAATTTCTTTCAGTGTTGTTATTTGGTTTTATGCACTGCTCGGAGTGCATATAATATAACAAATTGCAGCAACACACTGTACAAGATGTTTCTGTACCTAAAGATTCAATATAAGAAATAGCTCAGACAGGGAATTTAGGTATTTCCTACTGTTGTAATCTTTAAAACATACTTGACAGACTATGTGCCGCCCTGTTTCTTTCTTTGCAATTGAGATTCAAAGCAGATAAACCCAATAGAACAGGGCTTCAAAATGTATCTCAAAACTCTAACTGGGAACAGCTGACCCTGTGCCCACTGCATACCATTTCCCCCGGGCAGGTGCCCGACCCTTAAGCCAACCAAAGGGTCTCTTTGGTTCATCCATGTAGAGAGACAGAAATGCGTAAACACTCGTTTGCCAACTGTACAGACACTTTTGTTCATCCTGGACTTTGGTTTAGAATCACTGCTGGACACGGCCTACAAACCATTCCTATTTATTTATTTAATTATTATTACACTTGATTTTGCGTGCCTAACTCTCAGGCCTCTGGGCGCATAGCTTAAGAATGTGGTTACAGGCACAGGAGTTATGCAAAGTTGGTTGCATGTTAGTCAAGCGCAGGAGATTAGTTACCATTGATTCAGTTTAAGAGATTGTTTGCAGGTTATGCAAATCACAGACCATGCATACTTGGAAGAATTTGGTTACAGGTTATGCAGGTTATGCTTAGGAGATTGGTTACAATTGATTCAGTTTAAGAGATTGGTTACATGTTGCAATTGAGATTATTCTCATTATACTCATACTATGAGATTATTGTACAGAGAAACTGCTTTCTGGATTGTTTGCAGCACACCCTAGTAGCTGTAGCACACCATTACTGATCATGCTGCTATATGAACAGTGGCTATCTTCTGAGGCACTCATAGAAATGAGTTGTTCTGTGTGTGACTCATGATGCATGCGCTAGTGAACGGGAGGTAGTCCTCAAGAGTGGCATGGAGGTGTCACCATTCATTACAAACACAAGAGCACTACAGAGGTGGGCCTGATAGCCAGCCATGATTTTGCCCAATCAGCTACACCACCATATGCACTACCAGTCTCCAGCTTAGTTTTCTTGTTCAAAATCAGAATTGTAATATGTGCGAAGTTTGCAAACTCCTCACACATCCTATTCCCTAAGGTTCTCATGTCTGCCTGTTGTCCTTCACAGGGTCGTAAAATAAGTGCTGTTACAGAGGGCAATAGCAACTGTTAGCAAGGATGCCATCAAGGGAGGTCAGATCAAATGTACTTCACAAATTCTCTTTTATCTGGCTACTCCAGTGCTCCTCTAAAGTGCTGCATTGAATGATGGTAAGCAGTAAGCCGTAGCAAAACATGGAGGACTGCACACTCCATGAAAATCAGGAAAGCTGAGATAGCTCAGCAGCTACAGAGTCCAATCCCAGTCACATAGCTCTGCCTGTTCAGGTGCCTGCTGCAGAGTTTGGTGTGTAACTAGCCTGCAGGTTATAGGTTCCAATCCTAGAACGATAGCTCAGCCAGCTAACGCATTTGCTGCAGCAATGCTCTCAATGATCTGGCCTCCCCACCTGAATGATTGCACACTGCTCCTCTGGAAGCTTAATGCAGCCCTCCGCTGCCAAACATGGCTAAGAAGTGCTTCAATGCATACCTTACCTCACGCAACCTTCCATCTCCGCGCCAAGGTTCTCCTCGTACTCCTTCAGCTCTTCCTGTAGATCTCTACAAGGAGGAGAGTGAGTGTCAGTGAGGGTGGCATTTACCAAGTGCCATATACAATACAAGCATTTACATAGCCAATAAAGTTGAGTTTTGTGTAGGCATTTCCAGCTACAGCCCTTTGACGCCACTTGCCTCAGCCTGGGTTAGGTGTACTATCGTATTTTGAGAATCTAATCTTTTCAATGATGGCATGGCGCCAACTGGGGGACAGCAGAGATGCTGTGCCCTTCTTGCTGCTTTTATCCGATTATGGCACCTGTGGGATGTATTTACCCATGCATCCGAGCCCTACCTCAAAACTGTGCAGTACTGACATGGAAAACCTCATGATGGCCAGAGCTTCCCAGAAAATGCACAGGGAAATGCATGAAGAATAGGCTGCCACTCATTTTTGCCGATGTTATGGGCACAGAAGGAAACTGCCTAAAACCACCATTGGACTACCCACACAGTAGTCTGAAACCATTGGGAATGGCAATGCTGATTGCCAAAAGCAAACCCATAACTGTTGGGAATTCACTTTCTTAAATCTCAAAAATGGTTGCAGTACCAGTACTCACCACTATCCAAAAGCCGGCAATTTAAAACAACACCAGATTTTACTTTTTGCAAAACTGAATAAATGAACCCAAAACAGGCCAAAGAAAGACTTACTGAGAGGTGGATCCAATGTAAAGTTATATTCTGAAGTGACTTGAAGGTTTATAACAAGACTGGCTGCGCTGTGGATTTCAGCAGTTTAAGTAAATTTGGACTGAAAGACACTAAAAAAAATCTAAATGTTTAAATTGACTGAGTGACCTACTTTTGAGTGTCACATAGGTTGCAATTGTTTAAATGTCATAGTTTTAAACTTAGAATCAGCCTTCTAGCTGCATATGTGAAAATGTTTAGTTTTATTTGAATGCAGAAACTGGGGAACAGAAATGACAGCTTAAAGAGATTCCAATTTGCCTGGCAACTACCCCCATCAGGAGTGAAACTTGATTCACAGCTGTGTTCCCAGGCCTAGCTGCCCTTTTGCTGCTCACACTAAGGATATGCCATCTATCTGATAATTGAATTACCTGTGCTCTGCAGGAGAGTGAACAAAGCCCTCTTCACTCAGGCAAAGGTTTTTATTACCGCAGTCGTAAAATGTAGCTTCCTCTTGGCAGGAGCTGGGAGGGGCACTGCCTGTGAGAGCAAGCTGGCTTGGCAGAACTGGATGAACCAGAAATTCAATCTTGTGCTGAGGGTAAACCACACCCCTTTGGAGCCAGAACATAACTTTAAAAAGATGAATAACTCATAGAGCGGACATGTGAAAATTTTATAAATGATACCATAATTCTTGTGATTTTTCTGCCCACAGTTTAAGAGGTTTTTAGAACCGGTGGTATGTTCAGGGGGGTGTCAGCGGAAAAGTGGGGATAACTCTAAATGTATGCATGTTAAAAATCTGAAACTTCATCAGTTAATGTCCGTACTCTCTGCGCACATGTATGTAAAGTTGGGTCAATGTCAGAAATTGCAAAATCAGTTAAAAAGTGAAATATGTGCCATTTCTGAATGCAAGCTCCCAGGAAGAGCAGAGTTTGAACAGGGGATACCTCCTGTAATGCATGATGGGTGCATATGATTTTAAAACAATATGTACCTCTGCAAATATGTATTTGTTTCAAATCTAGATTTGTGTGTAAGTTGACAGGAGGAGTGGACTTTCTGCAGGCTGTAAAATGACATCACTCTGACTCACAGTTCATTCCCCAATCAAATGATAAATGGAAGTTTGACCAATTAGAAGCTGAGAGAGAGGTAGGGTCAGTGATGCTAGAACACACCCACATTCTAAACACATAAAAGCAGACAGACAGGACAGATAGGGACCTTCAATTCCATTTGCTGCAACGCACTCTGCCGGACCATACAACATCCAGAGATCCAGACTTCAAATTCATCAAACCTCCAGAGAGCCAAACTAGAGACTTCAATCTATCCAGAACTAGAGACCCAGACCAGAGAACCAGAGAGAGCTGACCCAGATCACTGTGAAGTGCAGAGACCAGAGGCGAGTTTAAAACCTGACCAGATCCATGGCGAGGCCCATTTCACTCAAGAATATAGTGTGAGTACCTAGAAAACTGTGCAGAACCAGTCTCCTAGTTAAAATAATATAATTCAATCCATTTTTAACCTAAGTAGAACTGCAGCTTAGCAATTGTGTTATCCTGCCATCATTTTTAAAGCTGAAAAAGTGTGCGTTTAAAATTTCAAATCTGAAAAACGACCTTTATTCAATCGTTCATATCTCCGCAACCGTTTGTGCTAGAGACTTGCAGTAACTTTCATTTTGAAGCTGGGATCCTAGGCTTTCCTAGGACCCCAAAACGATAGAGATAGTCCTTGTGGTTCCTCTGTAATAGCGCTCGGCGCATCCGCGAATTTTGCCGCGATTTGCAAATTTCTTCACATGTAAAAACTGCTGCTGCTTGCCTTCCATTTGCCAGAAATTCGTTTAACCTGCTAACTATCCCTGCCTCATTGCTAGTGTGAGCCTGGACTAATATTAACTAGATACCACTCACCCTGAACCTCTGAAAGGGAATTAAAAAGCATTTCCAGCATATTTCTCATCCATTGCTAGCACATATCAAAGCATTTGGGCCTGTGTTTTCAAAACTCCTATCTGTGTTTTAAACTTCTGTTGTCTAAGCTTGGGGGGGGATTGAACTGATTACATTGATTGCATTTCTGAGAACTGTGTGCTTTCCTCCCATTCCCTTGCATTGCATAAAGAGGGGGGGAGTGAATAGCCAGAGAAAAGTGATTACATTGTTTTGTTGAAATCATATTGAGTATTTTCTATACTGCATTTCATTCATTCAACCTTGCATTTCCTTGAACCCTATAAAGCATTCTCTACCACATTATCCTTCTGTACCTATTTACCAGTGTGCTACCTTATGCATTTCATCTCAACTCCTTAGTAATTATAAAGAAGTGTGCTAGTGCCAGATTCTCTGTTGTTAATCTGTATCATATCAGATTAAGTGTGATATTCAATTATTAATTTATTATAAAGTGTCATATATATATCTATTGTTTAAATTATCAAATAAACCCTTTTAACTTGCAAAACAGAACTACTTCTTGGCTCAGTGGGGTCAGGGGGATTCCAAGAGAGGGGTGTTATATAGGGGTAGTCGTCCAGAACGCATGAACTGGACCTAAAGATATATCAATAAGGGTTTTCATTCAGTATTATAGACTAGGCGTTGACTTAGCTGTAGTGTTGAATTGAATCCTCTTACACACCCATGATCTCCCCTGCATTCTATGCTCTAGTTTTCCAATTGCATTTCACTGCTGTGCCTTGTCAAGAATACACACTGCATGGGATGTTTGCAAGGATGTACTTAGGGGTGTCAATTGCATCAGGTCTCTACCATGTACATGAGGGCAGTGTGTAAATTGCTAGCTGCCGCCAATCATCCAAACCTATAAAAATGGCCACCTTTAGAAATTAGACCCTCTGCCAGAGGTGAGCCGCCTTACAATGCTCAGGCATAAAGCGGCGCAGAGTGCAGTTGTTTAGTGGCCATTTCTTTACACTGTAAGTAATAGGTATTACTATCACCCACCTTAATGGTACTCAGTTTAGGCCTGCTGTGATTCGGACATGTGACCTGCTACATGCAAGAAGGCATAAGAAGCTTTGCACAAATGTTGGAGGACACTGAAATAGTTTGGTCCGAAATAATACCCAGGCAGGAATGGCGAGGCGCTCGATCAGGTAACGTGGTTTAGAGATCTAGGCAGAGGATAATTAGGATGATGGAGCAGTTCATGCAGATGGAAGGGTTGGGCTTTATCATACATTGGATGCTCTTTGAGAAAGATCCAGCCAATTACAGAGCGGATGGGGTGCACTTATTGGACAGAGGGCACAACGTCTTTTTACTGGATATCTTTGGTGAACTCTTGAGAGCTGGATGCAAGTAGGACTGAAAGGATGAGTATGGGAGGTGTGGGGCATTGGTGGTCATGGAGGGGCCACCCCCAAAGCATGGTAAAGTTACAGAGTGGTCCTAGCTGAGGAGGAATCACGCTGCGGATGCTAGCCGCAAGCATCATCTGCTGACTGCTTGGTCACAGTTGGTGCAGGTGCAAAGCACACTATTTGCAGGCCCATTTTGTAGCCAGAGGACAAGCCATTGGAAAGAGGCAGACCGTCACTGCCTCTGCAATGAGGTCTTTTTCCAAGGGACTCATGTCATTTACTGGATGGTGCGACTTAAGGCCCAGGAATCCAGGCATATTGCAGGTTCCAGTGCCTGCCACCGAGTCATGCAGTCAGTGCTTTAAATGGAAAAATCGAAGTGCAGGTACTCACCAATCTAGACTTTACGTGGGCTGCGGCTCAGACCCGATAAGGTCCAAAAATTGCTCTCATCCCGGGGCCCTGCCAGGTCTCCCCGACCCGATTCTATGAAACGTTCTGCCCAGGCACCTAGCTCTCTATTTGTCTCGCTTTCTATGCGTGTCTTGCTATTAGTGGTTCACTAACGTTAGATATCATTTTCTAATTGTCTCTCTCCCCACTTCCACCCCATCCAATCAGATTTTCGCCCACTTCCTCTCTGTGTAAGTCCCTTTTTGATTAGCTTAGGCCTGCGGACCCTGACACACTGAAACATTTGTATCAGTGATTGCAAACGAAAACACAGTATGATGGTCTACTTTTAAGTAATTTGTCTGAAATGTGATTCTGTCAGCCTAATAGTCACATCTCAAAGACGTCCATCAATCACAGACTAATTTTGAGTTTTGTCGCCAATATTGTGATGCATTAAATTCGGCAGGCTTTAGAGGACAGGACGGTCAGAAAAAAAAATTATACCATACAAATAACTGGTTCCCTGTGTTAATATCCCCGCAAAAATATTATGATTCAAAAATATCGCCTATGGCGAGACAAACTGTCATATGTACGACAATATTTTTGGTGGGATATTTTGTAGGGATACCAAATAACTATGTCCTATGTCTAAACTATGATGCTTAAAGAGAAAAGTCAATGATAAACTCTCACCATCCCCACAGAAACCTGCTGAGGGACAGAGGGGGTTTGCTTAAATTAAACAGTGAGTAGGGAGAAGAACAGCTTAGCTTCAAAGCTGATCATCCCAATGAGTTGTTCTTCTGCAGACATTTAGATGTGTAACTTGGCTTCAAACCTGATCATACCAAAGTAGCTCTGCGGATTTGACTCAGGGCAGCATATCACGCCTTCGCCATGATTGGAAGGGGTTCATTTTCTTCCCTGTGCTAAAGGCAGAGAGTGACCGCTCTCCCCAACGCTGACGTGTTAGCAGTCCCCCCCCCCATGCAATTTTGTTTGCTTGCACCACGAAGCGCAAAAATACATGGAAATTCAGGCGAAACAGAGTTTGAGTGCATTCTGCCATAATCACAGGATATTCCAAGTGACTGTTTGCTTTAGGCCCTGATCCCTTGTAAGTCAGATGTAGGTGTTTGTTGATTTCCGTAGTGCAATCGTAAATGCTTCCCGACGTGTATATAAATAGTGGTAGTTATTTAGATGAATTCCCATGGAATGTACCAGCTTTTACCAGTTGCTAAAAGCTGGCGGATTCCATAGGAACCAAATGCATATTTGCCATCAACAGACGCAGATGCTGGTGGATATGCATTTGTTTTTGAAAGGTGGAGCGTATGGGGTGGCGGGCATTTAAGATTTGTCCTGAGTACCGAGTGAGAAGTCAGAACTTTGAAATTCCCCTGGAGTGACAAATTAGGTTAAAAACCATGCATATATTTTTTACACTGGGTTTTTACTCTACATTTACTGCTCTAGGAGATTTCAAAATGACCCCCCAAATCTGGCCCATTGTTACAGAGGATTTTCTTCTCAGGACTCCCAATTTGTGCGGATAACGCACAATACGAATACATTATTTGCCCAGGATCACACACTTTGCTTAAGTAGTGAAAACAGGATTTGATCACAGTCGCGATTTAAGCACTTGACAATTATCTTCCCATCTACCGTTATTATAAGTATTTGTTACGGTTTGGGTTTGAAAAGATAACATAATATTTTAATTGCAATGTATTTTAAAGCACACAACATTACATAAAACACTAACCTGACATTAAATCCATCGTTTCAGAAAAACATGTCAATCAAAAACAGTATTATAGTTTTATTTTACCCATCCTGACTGGAAGTTGACAGTACAGGCCTAGGAAGATGTGTGCGATTTTCAAACTGTTTTCACAATGAAAGAAAATGGGTTTTAAAATTGTATTCACAGTGAAAGAAAAGGCAATGTCATCTGCTTTATTTCACACAGCATGTAACGTTATGCTCCCCTTCCATGTATTATCGCCCCTCCCTTAACACCTCTTATTGGACAGTAGTCCTTCCCCAGGCAATCCTGCTCTTGGGCCATGAACCTCAAATTGCTCTTATTGTAATGCTTTGTTGAAACAAAGTGAAATTTCAAGAGGGAGCAGCTGTGCTTCCTGACCTGGGGCAAGACAAGAGAGGATGCTGGCAACTATTCCCCTCAAGCTCTGAGAAGTTCTTGCCCTCAACAAGGTCAAAAACAAGAAGTGCAGGTACCGAGTGCCGGTAAAAGCCGGCCCATTTATAGCACTACATGCAGTGAATCTTTCTTTAACTCCAAGACTCTTAATGCCTCTCTGACAAGTTTCCCAGTTCCATGCGTGGCACCTTAAGCCCGTCCTAGTTTTTGTTTCCAATTGCATGCTAGCTTGTAGTTTTGTTTTTCTCATTTCAAGGGTTGGCCTACAAGTCCCAGCATGCCGTGCAGAATAAAAACAGACTGACTGAAAGATTCTGCGTAGAACTGGGGAACTCGGCAGCTATATTAATGCGGCCCGCCATGAATAAACATGGCAGCTGCCATAATCACAGGATATTGCAAATGACTGTTTGCTTTAGGCCCTGATCCCTTGTTAGTCAGATGTTGGTGTTTGTTGATTTCCCCAGATTGGGAGTAGGAATTCTCTGTTATTTATTACACGGCCTTCTTGTCCAACAAGTCAATTTGTTGTATATTGTGTCGGTTTGGAATTCTTTTAATTTTTCTCTTGAAGATTTAGTCTTTTTTTCTTCAGTTTGTTTTATTCTTGTGGATGTTATGATTTTGTGTATATTGTTCTTTTTCTACATTTCAGAATTATATGGAGCTCCTTCATACACTGTGTTGAAAAATGTGTAATTAAGTAAAATCATTTTTCTTTTTTTGTGTGTAATCATTCGGTCATTACCTCATCATTCGTACTGATTTATCTAACTGTGTCAACTAAATGTAAAAATAGCTATGTGTTTATTCAACTACATTTAAAGTCTATCTGTTGATGGGGGATACTGCTATCAAACCAATGTTAACTAAAGTCACATATAGTAAATAATCAAATGAAGCAATTTATGTAATAGCTTCTATAAATCATTCCTGGTGGGAAGAACCTTTCATGTCTATTATTGCTCTTAGGCAGTGGGCAGAGGGCATAGCGTTCCCAGCCTCTCCGCTTGCGTCAAACTAGTGGTGCATGGAAGGATATCCGTGATTTCACCAAATCCACTTCATCTAAAGGAGAAATCATCAAATGTTTGTCCCTTCTAATTATCTTTTATTATGCGGTTGGAGGCCCCTCACCCCCACCCCCTACTCCCCACTTCCCCGTACCTTATCCTATCCCCTTACCCCACCCCCATCTATGTTTTTGTTTTAAATTTACCTTCTTACCTAACCAATTCGAATTAAAAAAAAAGTTTGGTGATTTCTGATTTGGTGAAATTGGATTAGGTGAAAACTAGGGTATCGGTATGAAAAGAGACAGCGGGGAAACGCACGGAGCACATTCCCGGCTGTACGGCTAGCTCCATGCAGGGAAAACGAATGAAAATGGCGCAGCTGGTGCCATTGTTCTCATTAGTGGAAGTGAGGCCCTTGAACTTCAGCTGTAGATCCCCATCCGATGGGCCTCGGGAAAGGTCTGGAACTCTCAGCTCCCCGCTTTGAAACGGTACCTTGAGAGGGGGCTCGGCCTGCGCGCCATTTCCAGGATGGAGCTGATGCAGCATGGTGCGCCCCTAGCGGCCAGACTGCCTGAGCGCATGCTCCGGTAACACAAATCGCGCTCAGATAATTGGCAGCTCATCATTTGTAGGGCAAGACCCCACGTAAAAGAGGGAACGCCTTTATTTGAATGCATATCCGCAGCGTGCATTCGGTATTACACTAGAGGGGCACAAAGTGCAACTTGAGCGCACATTGAATAACGTGGCCACACAAGGATAAAGTGAACGTCAGGGTAAACAGAAGTGGGCAGGGGTCCAGTCCTAAAAAATAAGTGGGGGCACTCATTAATATATGTGACGTCATCAGGATCAAGGTGAACTATGCAAATTTCATTCAATTGGCTTTGCATAATAGAAATTGCACAGGACAGTTGGAAATGGGCGTTTCATAAAATCAAATACATTAAAAAAACTGAGGATATTCTCTTCTAAATGGATTTAAAAATGTTAAAAAGTGGGGGCGTATTCAACCCCAAGAATCAATGCCAATGTTTTCTCTGGAGAGTGCAGTCCTGAAATGTGACATTTCACCTTTAGTTGTTCATTATTTTTCACCAGGTTATCTGGTGTAGTGGTGAACGGCCCGACCTGAAAACCTGGCGACCGGTTCGAAACCCCAGGTCGCTTTAGATTATAATTTCGAAAAAGACAGTCAAAGTGCCTTTATTTACATACAGCCTCCCGCCCCTTCTGGACGCCTAGTAAGTAAAATAAAAAAAAATGCATCGTATCAGCATCAAGACCCCAAGTGTTGATGGAAGTGGGACAGGGTTGTGGTGGGTCTACGGAAGGAAGACCCCGAAGCATGAGGTGTGGACTTTGACAGTTGTGGGCGGGGGGCTAATGGGTTGTGAGTTGGTCTGGACTACGCTCTTGGAAAGGTGCGTCTGCATTGCGTTAGTCACAAAGAGGGAAGCCTGCTGGATTCTGTTTTTAGCTGCACGCTCTTGACCACAGAGAAAAATCAGAAGTATAATTCTTGTCATCACCCACAAAGTGCAAACAATGGCTTCGTCAAAGCCACAAGGCTCGGTAATTCGGTAGTTGACCCAGCACTAAGCCTCCCCTACAGAAGTGACGGAGCGTAAAGTTAAATAAGCCATACAAGTCAACCAATTAGGGAAGAAAAAAAGGAAGACCGCATGTAGACAAAATTTGGCAAGCAACACAAAATATCAAAAGAAATATGCACTGATCTAGTGTGGCGTGAAAATAACTGCTCTTAGAACATACAAAGTAGGAGAAAGTATTAGAAAAATGTGGGACAGAAGGAAAGCGTGATAGAAAATGTTTTGGGAAAATAACCAAGTGTTGACATTTGCGCTTTAGGGTTGAGGACGGTTACTAGATAGAGCACAGGGTTCCACTGGGCGTAAATAGTGCTGTCATCGGCCGAGCACTTTGGCTGCTGCTAGAAGGCTAATTATGGGGCTTAGTCTCGGGCACAGAGGGGACGGAAACAAGCAAAAGAGAGGGCATACAAGTGCTATCATCAAAGGTGAGCAATTCATTCATGTGTACTTTAATACTACTATCACGTCAGCGACTGCCCAGCTACAGAAACTATGCCCATATTTACAAAAACAAATGAAGTCCCTTAATGGAAACTCACTTTAAATGCTCTCGCGTAACATGTGCACAGGGAGAGGGACGCGCATCAGGAAGGAGACAGGAGGCCTGATTTAGTGGCCCATGCTTCGAAGCCTACAGAATACAAATAACCCATGCATTGATATCATCTAGGGCCCTGCAGAAGTTTTGAGCCTGCCTGCCTACTGACTGTTGTTTACAAATAAAGTCCCATCTGTTCAATTACTCATGCATCCCCTATGGCAAACTCGGGTAGGGTGCTCACCTTTCTTTAGGGAATATATATTGATAGCGTGCAATAACCAAGGTTGAAATGCATATCAACAAGTTCAAGTGCCCTGGTGGTTCAGAAGATAGCTCAGTGTGGTAAACCCTCATTGCAGAGATCTGTGTTCATCTGCCAGATCAAAGTACCCAGGATATCGACACGGTAATCTGTCTTTCCTCAGTCTTAGGTCGAGAAAGACATTGGCGATAGTAAAACCTACTGTGCTACACAACCACTGAAAGCTCTAGTTCTAAAAACTAAAATAGCATCAGTATGGTGCAGTCCTAAAGCTTGGTTCTTCCAAATGAGGCCAGCAAACACGTGACCGTCACCACCAATAAAGCATACAGCATTATTCAAGAGTGTTGATTCGGCAGACAAATGTAAGACTTTGGAGCGAAAGTGTCCGGGCTCATACAATATCCCGGCTTTGCCAATAGACGATACTGTGATCTTGGACAAATTATCTTCTGTGAAAAAGTTACCCATCTCACATACCGATTGCACTGCTTAGCTCACTGCTCCTCTTTATTTTCATGTAGCCCATTGGAGTCAAAGGGGGCTTGCGAGAGAGCCAACTAAAGGTCACAGTCTCTAGTGCGCTTACTTTCGGGTCTGCTTATTTGACACAAAAACGTGTTTTGTGAAATTTCAAACTAAAACCCTACGAGACTGCTAATCTGAGTTCTGTGTCTACTCTAGGGTATTTGCCCTGCGTCTGTACTACAACCTGTATCTCTTCCTCTCGGCTGCTATTGATAAAATCTTTCCGGAACCTACACTAGAACAAGCAACCTTGTCAAGGACTGCTAATGTTGTCGTTGACATGCCATTTGTTTATCGTTATGATTCCAGTGAGGATGAAGGGGATCAATAAGGGGACTTGAAGGGAGTAGCCATGCTTATTTTGATCTCACTGTCAGGCAGCATATCAAGCCCTGCGGTGTGATTGGGACAGAAAGGGATGGAGGGGCAATAAGAGATTGTTGGACCCATAATTCCTTTGGTTTTGGGGTGGGCGCCAAATGCTTATGGTTCCATGTGATATTTTCACCGCAAAAATATCGCGACGCAAAAATATCGCCATATTTTTGCAGCGAAAATAACACATGGACCCTGCGGGGGACACCCCTGCATCATTTTTTTATGTGCGGTAGACACCCCCGCAACCCCGTCACCTAATATTTTCGCCACCAAAAATATCGCCTATGGCCGTTCCCGACGACCATATGTACGGCAATATTTTTGCATGCAAAAATATTACCTGATACTATGCTTATGTGCCCCCGGTCTGCAAGAGCCCTTAAAGGCATTGTGTACTGATGTAACAAAATGCCATCTGCGAGGGTGAAACAGCCTGAGAATTTTTTATTTTTAATAATGAAATGACGTGGGTAGATCAGTCTCTGAAAGTGGGGTCTGTTATTTAGATCCCCTTCAATAATGTCCCATGATGAAAAGCATAGTGCAAACATTTAACTCTGTCTGTCTACCGACACTCCTTGGCAGCAGCTCTCTAGTTTGGCAACATGGCAATCACAAATTGACATGTTCATTCCTGCCAGTAGATTATGGAACCAAAGCACTGGCAGTCATTTTCTGCTTTTCATCCATGGACAATCCTGATCTTAAACTATATCTTTGTATGCTTACAGACAGGGCTGTCACAAGATGTGGTGAGGCCCGGGGCAAAACATTTTGTGTGGCCCCTTTTGATGTTACGCACTGGGCCAGTGGCAGCACCTTCTCAAACAGGGCACTCGAGAAATCTCCCCTTGAGTTTGTGTGGAGGAACCCAAATATGGTTTATTACTACAACTGCAAATCAACCACAGTAAAGTTAGATTTCTCTACTGAAGAAAGGTTTTATGCCAGACTGACCTTTGTGTCATAGGCATAAACATATATAGGATGGCATCACAGCATGTGGTGCCTGACGCCAGCATTAAGGAGCACCCTACCCCAGTGTGCGCATTAAAACACACAGCATACACAGTGACAGATGGATGATGTACAGTGGAGGCTGGTGAATTTCTGAACTGAAGAGGCTTAAATGTTTGTGCCAATTATGCAGGATCAGCAGAGCACAGTGAGGGTGCCCGAACCAAACATTTGAGGGGGTGTCTCACTCCCAAGAAAATGTTTGAAACATTGGGTTACAATTATGCATTTTACAGCACTTTCTTTGTAACATTGGGTAAAAATCCACACAGTTTGCAATTGGTTTTGTATGGAAGCACATGGAAAAACCCAATAGTTGCAAGTCACCAACCTTGCACAGGAACATTTTCCAATACATTTCATGCCGCCGTTGCACACAACATATGCTAGTATAAAGATATGTTCATGCTGGTTGTTCCCACACAACATATGCTAGTATAAAGATATATTCATGCTGGTTGTTCCCATGTGGTCCATGCAGGCTGCACCAATATATGCCATTATTACCATGTACACCCTCACTGCCAGTAAACATGCCATGCCACAGAAATTATGTCCAGGCTGACTGTGCACCATAAGTGTTCTTACTGGCTCAATTGGTCTAAATTCAATGTGGGCCACTTTAGCCAAGTAGTATGTTTACTTTAACCTTGATGCACAGTCCTGTGCAACATGGGTAAAGCAAAACAAGCATTGGCAATCCTAACAATTTGGGCTTTTATGTAGGCCTGGTAAAGGCACTGCTGTATTGGTATTAACTGGCCGTTGATGGTAGCAGGTGTAAACTGGTTTGAGTACCTGAGCATCTAATAGCAGTGCCTGGCAAATGCATAGTACTTATGCACAAGCCAAAACTGTTGGCTTTGCCAATGTTTGTTTTTAACAGGACTTCAGTGAAAGACACATAGGGTGCAACACCATTGAGCGGATTGGACTCCAGCCCCCTCCCAAAATTTTGGGTTTTGTTGACTCGACCTGGCTGCATGGGCGGAGACAGCCCCTGGCTAGGGAGGGCTGAAGCCCTCCCACTTTGAGGCAGAAGGCCTCTCCCGAAGTGTTGACAGCCTGTAGCTCTCATTATGGAGTGGCAGCAGCATCAAACATGCAGAGTACAAATGCCGATCCATGCGATATCAACAGACTAACTTTGATAAAGCCAAAGTGTTAACTTCTGGTCTCAGCTTTTAGATTGCCAACCTCTCCAGAGATTAGCATAGCATTATGAAAGTAAAGAGCCTCTGAACTGGGGTGAAAGGTACGACTAGTGGCCAAAGGGAAGGTGAAATTGCTATTCAGTTTCCTAGCTGGGCTCAGGGTGTTGGGAGGGAAGTGGGAGCAGGGCTGGTTGAAGATGTGTCAGGGCCAGTGGGGGCCTATTTGTTTGCGTTGTTTGTGGGCCACCCCAGGCCTTACAGATTGGAAAAATAGGCCAAGGCACCTGTGGAGTGATTAAATCAATAATTAAGTCAAAATAATACAGTGAGGTGGTTAAAAGATGCAGATTATCAGTAGGTGTCTGTGTCATAAGACTGCCAACATGGGGCAGCTGCTTGGGGGCCCATTTCAACTGCAAAAGCTGAAAGACGCAGACGCCATCCCTCAGTGGGGAGACCGACAGCGCAATGGGTTTATTGGCCCCACTCACTATCCACTTTAAAAACTGTCATCCAGGGGGGCGCTGTTGCGCGCAACGAATATGGCCGCCTAGGTGGAGAGCTCCGGCTCGTACGAAATCCTTTTTATAAAATATCCTGCCAGAACCAACGCGGATATCTGCAAACTTCATAATATCGTGGCGGAAGGTGCAAGGTATAAACCCTGAAAAAGCGAGACGCCCAGAGTGCCGTACGACGAAGAAATCTGTGTCGGACCCTGCAGCGGCAGTGGAGCTGCAGCGTGACCGCTCAAGAGCTCTGCGCGTCTTCTACTCTGGCCCGGGATCCTGAGGACAGCATGCAGGCCAAGTGGGGGAGGGGCACCAAGACCGTACCGGGGCGCCGCAGATCGGCTGAGGCGAACTCGCTGCCACCCTCTCCTCTGAGGAAACACCCACGACTGCCAGCCCCCCTCGTGTGGGGGAGGCCCTGCGAGCCGCGGCGGATGCATTTATGGCCCGAATCCCGCATTGGCAGCAAAAGGGTTGCCCAAAGACACAGACGGGCGGTGACGCTCCGCACCTGCTGGGGACGGATCCGCATACACTGCGAACTCCTTGAAATCCAGTATCCCCTTCCTGGGCAACTTGCACGCGATTGGACCCATGGATTCCTGCAGCAGGAGAGGAGCAGAGACAACACCACCAAGTGAGTGCAACGCTGCAAGAGTGCGCCCGACTGTGATATCCTGGTGCGGGCCTGCGCTGTGACTGTGGGAGGGAGAGGCTGGACGCTCGTGCCTTAAGGGTAACAAGAACCGTGCACCTCATTGGAAGAGGGGAGGACATACAAATACACTGCCAGTACTGCCCGTATACAGCCACGAGGGCCAGGTGCAGTTATTCCCCTATGCTGCACGGCCACCTCGGGGGAGTGGAATTGGTGGCCTCTTATCGACTGGTGGCTGGGCGACACACATTGCGGCCTCCACCGGCGACCCTCTGGAGGCAGTGGGAGTCCCCTTGCAGCAGCCCACAATCGAGTGCCACTCACTGAAGCGAGCTGGGAGCCATATCTGATCTGTAACGCATCCTGCGCCACGACCGGGGCGACGGCATTGCCCTCTTAATATACACCTAACTCTTTTACTGGGTACTAAGGTACTAGACTCCTATACGTGGGAGAGCATAGTCCACCCCGAAGTGGTAATCGACACACATGGGCCGCACGGAGAAGAAGGGTGCAGGAGGGAAAAAAACGGCCCAATGGAATCCTTTGCTAGCTCCCAGCCACTCGGTGTGGCTGGAGGACCGCCACAGACATCCGACAACCTTGAGACAGATCCTTTAGATCACCTGGCTACGGTGGTGCAAAATGGATTCATGCCGGTCAACGTCAAGCTGGACAACATAGTGGCGACAATTGGATCCTGGAAAGTGCGAGTGGAAAAAGAGAGTACGCGCATTACGGAAGCGGAGAATAGAATAAGCACGAATGAAGACACGATAACACAACATGGCCGCGATATAGCCAAACTCAAAACGGAGCTGCGCAAAACACAAATCAAGCGCGAGGATTTGGAATCCAGATCACGCAGAAATAACATTCGGATAGTCGGGGTTTCGGAAACGTTTGGCAAAGGCTCCATGGAAAGACAGGTAGAAAATTTGCTTAAGACGGTCCTCGGGACGGAGTCCCTCTCAGACCACTTTCTTGTCGAGAGAGCTCACCGTACTCTCGCACCCCCTCCGAAACCAGGCGCTCCGCCCGCACCATTGTGGCAAGGCTCCTAAATTACAGGGACACAATACTCCGATTATCGAGGGAGAAAGGATCGCTGCAATTCGAGGAAAAAAAAATACACATATATCTGGACTTTTCGGCAAACATACAAACACAGAGAAGGTCTTATGAGATGGTCAAGAAACAGCTGAGGTTATGTAATGTGCTATCCGCCCTAATCTTCCCTGCAAAAATGCGAATTCAAAACAGTGGAAGAGCCCACTTCTTTGAAAACCCCTCAGATCGAATGGCATATGTGGAGGCCTCCATCCCACTTCCTTCCGGTGATCGGGGGAGAGCCCAAAATGCGAGGCCAAGATCTGGGGAGGAGAGAAGGGACCCAGCAGATGGATGAAGATACACCATCCCCACGCAGGGACATTACTTAAGGAACACTAACACTGTTGGTCTGAAACAAACTTCTTTGTTTATCGAGCCGTGAAGCCTCCATTGAGGGCAGCCAGATGGCCACAGCAGCTGTCCCTCTGGAAAGGTCCAACAGCTCAGAAGTAAGCCCACAGGGGAAGTTATGAGTGTTATGGGGCTGCATCGTCAAGTTCGGGGTGTTGGTGTGGGCGGGGGGGTCAGGGTATACGGAAATGTTTTGCCATGTTGAGCTATGGGGCAGGG
The DNA here is from genome assembly GCF_040938575.1 of Ambystoma mexicanum. NCBI lineage: Eukaryota > Metazoa > Chordata > Amphibia > Caudata > Ambystomatidae > Ambystoma > Ambystoma mexicanum. Next base: position 1,067,287,325 of record NC_090936.1, read on the forward strand.
GGGAAGGGGGGAAAGTTGCAAGCCGGCCTTGCAGTTGATGAAGCGAAGTTGCTCTGGTTTTGAGATTGGTTTGAAGGTTAAGTAGTCTCGCAGGTACGGTTGCTACTCCCGTCATATGAACACTGGAATTGGTTTATGCCATGGCGGGTAAAGACACTCATAGGAAATATGGCACAGATGGGTTGAGAATACCACTCCTGTCCTGGATTGTAAGAGGTCTAAACAACCCAATGAAGGCCAGGAAGGTTGTAAATTATGTTGCTACGCATTCCCCACAGATTGTGATACTACAAGAAACTCATGCAATGGGTGCCGTAAACATGAATATAATGCCCAAATGGGGAAAGACACGATATTATACGAACTATTCGTCTCAGTCAAGGGGAGTTATAATTCTCATATATTCTCATACACCCCTCATTGGGGTTCCAGTTAGCGGGACACAAGGTAGACTCGCTGGGAAGGTATGTGCTGGTATGGGGGGAGATTGCTGGTAAACAAATCACATTGGTTAACACAAATGGCCCCAACATTGACGACCCAGACTTTTACTTAAATATATATATATATATGAAACCCTAAATAAACTCGACGCATCGTCCATAGTATGGGGGGGATTTCAGTATGGCCCTTGACCCGTTGACAGATAGATCCAGCACGAAAATGAGGCCACCAACCAAAATGGCACTGACACTGGGTACTACTTGCACAAATGACATTGACAGATGCATGGCGCACATTACACCCAGATGATAGGCGATCCACCTACTACTCATCCGTCCATGACAGTGAATCACGTATAGATTACTTCTTTGTGTCGCAGGGCCTTTCTGAGACACTGCATAGCTGCGAAATCCTGCCCCGTATGCTGTCTGATCACTCCCTGTAATACTGGAGCTCAAGCTGAGAGACGTTCCCAGGCCTGCTAGGAGATGGAGAATGCCGAGTGGGATACTTGGTGACCCATGCATAGTGGAGTCCCTACGGGAGGAAATAAACAGAGTTTTTTACTAATAATATTGGGACGGTGGCACGGGTATCCACGGTATGGGAAACCTTCAAGGTCTGGGCTAGGGGGGCACTTATCTCGAAATCCACGGGCCTTTTGAGGGGAGTAAGAAGAGAGCTTGAAGGACTGGAAAATGCCTTAAATAGTCTTGAGGAAACTTACAGCCGCACACAAGAGAGGGCCACTCTGGCTGAGATTCACAAATCCATTAAAGACTTTGACGATCTAGCTGCCAGAGAAAAACGATACATGGCAGCCCCGGCCAGGGCACGTAGATATGGCGAGGGCAACAAGGCGGGTAGAACATTGGCTAACCTGATTAAGCATGAGAGGCAATCACACTCAATTACCAGCATGCAAGCAGTAACAGGCGAGGTAGTAACAAGCGAAGAAGGTATAAACCAGGAATTTACCAAATTTTATCAATCACTTTATTCAAACAGAGACAGGAAAACTACCGCTGAGATTAAGACATACTTGGCAACACTGGGGCTCCCAAAACTACCGCTTGAAAACAAAATGGCCCTAGATCAACCGATCACTGCGGAAGAGGTGAACAAGGCGATCATGGGGCTGGCATCGGGCAAAGCGCCGGGCTCGGACGGGCTAGGGGCCTAATTCTACAAAGAGTTCCATACGGAACTAGTTCCCATAATGCTAGAGACATGGTAGGAAGCCCTAGAGGGAAACATGCTACCCCCGACAATGAGAGAAGCAATTATAAATGTGCTGCCCAAGCCCCGATGCCCGCCTAACGACATGTCATCATACAGGCCCTTATCGCTCATCAATGTTGACGCTAAGATATTTGCTAAGGTATTGGCAAACCGAATGCTGCCCCTGGTCTCCACATTAGTCCACCCTGATCAAAATGGTTTTATTCCCCTAAGATCTACTGCGCTGAACCTCCGTAGACTATTTGGTATTATGGCACAGATAGATCCAGGCAGAAGCGCAGTCGGTGTGGCCCTAGACGCAGAGAAGGCATTCGACTCCGCTTTGTGGGTGTATCTCCTCACGGTGCTGGAAGCATTTGGGGTGGGACCCGCCTTCATTAGATTTTTCCGGCTACTCTACACCGCTCCAGGTGCCAGAGTATGCACCAACAGAACCATCTCCGAGTTTTTCCAATTAGATAGGGGTACACGGCAGGGGTGTCTCTTCTCGCCCATCTTGTTTGCCTTGACTATTGAGCCCATGGCAGCGGCAGTCAGACTGAGACATGGGGATAAGGGAATAAACATGAAAGGCTCCATCCAGCTAATTTCACTCTACGCTGACGATACACTTCTATATGCCCGCGAACCAGAGGAAAATATAGCACCCATTATGACTGATATACATGAGTTTGCAGAATACTCGGGATATGTCATCAACACATCTAAATCGGAAATATTCCCGCTCACCCCATCCACTAAATGCCCAACAAGCACATGCAGACTCAAATGGTCGTAACAGCACATCAGATACCTTGGTGTGCTAGTATCTAGTACCAGACACACGCTTTATGCAGACAACCACGAACAGGCACTACAAACTCTGGGCAACAAGCTGCAGATTTGGGGACGCCTCCCCATATCCCTATATGGCAGAATAGCACTACTCAAAATGATAGCCCTCCCAAAGCTACTGTACTTCTTTATAAATATGCCCATATGGCCGGGCAGAGACTTCTTTTCCAGATTGCGGTCATTGGTAGTCACCTTCCTATGGAACGGGAAAACGGCAAGAATCGGGTGGGAGAAAATGACAGAGCCCTATAACACCGGGGGTATAGCGGCCCCAGACTTTGAGCTCTACTATCTTGTTGCTCAGGCACAGTTTGCGAAGTACTGGTACGAAGAGTCAGATGAAACACCACACACTTGGGTAGAAACACAAACTATATCTCCTGCAGACATCAGGTCAGTTATATTTAATCCACGACACAAAGACACATGCAATTATGACCCGGTCAGCTGCACGGTCCGGGCCTGGGGCGCGCTATTTAAAAGATTAAAGCTGGAGACTCCATATAACCCAGAGGTCCCCTTGTGGAACTTTCCGGGTATGCCCCCGACTTCTGATACGTGTATCCAGGAGGCCTGCGACCCTCATATGGAAATGAAGGTGGGCGATATGTTCATAAATGGTAAATTTGCTACTAAAGAAGACTTCACGAGAGCACTGGGTGGTGGGCCACTCAAAATACTACAATACTACAGGGTTAGAGCTGCGTTTCAGAAAAGGTGGCCTGTGTTTCCAGATGAGCCCCCCCAACACCCTTGTACACAACTTATCACCACGAAAGCTGGCCTGGGTATATCCAAATTTTATGTGGCAATACAAACCCACACCCCTACAATAAACCGGGTCAAAGACAAATGGGAGGCAGACCTGCAAATGCCCATCCCGGAAGATAAATGGAACAGATACTGTGCACTCACGAAAAAAGTTTCTTTAAATGCGGGGCTACGCCTGATCCAATTCAAACTCCTTAATAGATTGCACTACACGCCAGCTAAGATGGTAAAATATGTGGCGGAATACAGGGGGGAATGCCCCAAGCGTGGGTCCCAGAGTGCTGGCTCCTTTCATATGTACTGGGAGTGTCCTGCGCTGTTGAGATTCTGGGGAGAGGTGGCCGAGATGCTATCAGAAATCACGCAGATACCCCCACAGTTAGCTCCCCAAAAATACTTATTTGGAGACATCGGCAAGTGTTCAGAGAAAACTAGGAGATTATTTAATGTTTCATATGCGGTGGCGAAGAAATGTATCCTTCAAACCTGGAAAACTCCTACACCATCAACCATGACCACTTTCCTCTGTTTACTGACATATACCAATGAATGTGAAGAACAATATGTTTTGACATTGCGTGGGGTAAGTCAACCAAAAGACATATGGGGCCCCTTCCGCACATATTTGTGTGAAATGCTCTCAAATGGTGAAGTGTCCATTTAACACTAAATGTAAATGTTTTACCTGTTTGTTGACTTTTATGTATTGATGGGATGGGGCTGCTGTAACTGTTGAGACCACTGTTGAACAATAAAAAGAGTTTAAAAACAAAAAAACTGTCATCCAGCCCCGCCGGGCTGACCAACAGAGCTGTGGCCAGATAGAACAAGACACAGATGTTAAACGGAGCCTGGGCTTCGCTGTTAAAAGGCCCTGAAGTTACTAGCATAAAACATTTCACTGTTAGCACCTGCATTCACAAACATACATTTTTAGGTAATTGAAATTGTGATGTGGGGTTAGCACTTGCATGCCAGGGTAGTCATTGGAAGGGAAGTGGTTACATGAGATATCTCATTCTCATAGCAGTCCTTAAGTCTAACGGTTCAGAAATGAGGGCGAGAGTTAGCTGCTAGTAACATTGAAGCTTCATCAGAATAGTCTCATTCGAATGTGAAAAGATATTAGATGTCACTTGCCCACACAAGTAAGTTTACCCCTCCCCCACAGGCTCTGAATTTAGGGTCCCTCCCAACATTTGAAATGTTAGTCCCACTCCGCCACCCCCCGAACATTTTGCGTAGGTGTACCTCTGATGCCATGACCCCACCCCTTAATTAAGTGGCCCGCAGGTCTGCTAAATTTAGGGGCGGGGGCGCACACTCCCATACAACACTTTCACCCATGCATTTATCCACCAGTCACACAACGCCTTGCATGCACGCATACATAACACCAAACACAGCATTGACACAAACATAAACACCAACATACAAGCACACATTCATGCACATATACATACGCGTTTAATTTAAATACACATATATACTACACATATATACACATTTAAATTAAAATGAAAAACACTTACCTTACCTCCATGCACCCCTGAAAAGCCCCATCACAACCCGGCTGCCTGGAAGGAGAGAACTCCTCTCCTATCAGTCAGCGTGTTTACACTGAGCAACGTGAACATACTAACTGACAGGAGAGGAGTCCTCTCTTGTCATTCAGCTTGTCCACATTGTCAGCTGAAAGACGGGAGACAACAGAGCTCACTTCTGAGCCCTGCTGTCTCACATAATTTAGCTGTTTGTTGCAAAGCCAAACGGGTTCGCAACAAACAGCAAAATCATTTCAGGGGCAGAGAGGAGACAGCACAGTCCCCCGTGTGAATAATGGACACAGGAGACTGTGCTGCCTTCTATTTAGGAGAGGGGGGCCCAAGCAGTTTGCCCTTCCACCCCCCCCCTCGTGACGGCCCTGCTTACAGAACCTTGCAGCAGATAAGGCTCCAAATATAAGCCTTGTTTGGTTTTAACATGGTGGTCTCTGGGAGTCTACAATTAAACTGACCGAACGTATTTTTGTCATATTATCGTCAGCTTGGTTACTAGTGACTTACTCACAAGGTCTTATGGATATCATTGTCTAGGAACAAGATTTCACCCAAAACAACCCAGATGCGCCCAGCCAATGGAAAACCCCTCTTGATCCCTGGGAAGGTTTGTAACTTCCTACAGAAATCTCACCAGGGGGGTAGTTTGGAACCACTGTGTCAAAGGCATGCCCTGTCAGGTCAATGGAGGGCTCACACCAGGTTGGTAATTGGCAGAGTCTTTGATGTAGGCAGCGAGGAGGAGGGGCTGAACTGCAGTAGCTCAGGAGGGGACATTTTAGGAAGAGAGGGGATCCCAGATTCTTAGCATTTTCTAGAGCTCCCAAACTTCATGTGACTCCTCCCCATTTCCTGGAGACAAAACCCTCAAAGTATGACACTGCCAGGCAGAAGACTGAAACACCAGCCAGGATTGGACCCCTTACTTTTGAAGATTGTCTACTTAATGGGGTGAGATAACCACCTATTTTGAATCGTCAATGTACTACTGAAGAGGAATACACCTGAAACTTAGTTGGGGGTACAGTCTGCTCTAAAGTCCTCTTCCATAGATGTGAAGACAAAGGCTTCCAATAAAAGGGCAAGCCTTTCCCCTCAAACATCCCTGAGGTATATTTGGGGTGACCTGCTGGCTGGACAAGGCCTACTGCAAGCTGAGACCACTTGTACCCAGGAACTTGCTCATTGGAGGGAACAGACCCTTCAAACGTTCTCTAAAAACCGTCCTCTCTAAGAGGCGAAGGTCAAGAACTTATCTTGCACCTGGATACCATGCATGGGATTCCCCAACAACTGGAAGTCAAGGAACTGCTCTGGACTCTGATTTCCAGATTTGATAGATTTTCGAGCAGGATCAACAGTTTCCAGATGCTTTTTTGGCTGCTGCAAGTACCCAGAGCTGCCTTTGACAGTTGTTGCTGTCGAGCCATCACATCAAGACTTGACCCTTCACCTGCCTGTGCTCCAGCCATTTTGGAGCCTATCACCACTGCAGTACCACATCCGATTTGAGACACCAACTCGACCCATTGCCTGCCTGTTTTTCACTAGATTTCAGCTGGTCACTGCCCCAGGGCCACACCGCATCCCTCGGCTGTCTCGAGCTGACTTGACTGGCCTGATGGCTGTGATCCATTGGGAACTGATTCGACATTGACTTGACAACTTGCAAAGAGCCTAGAAGCCTGGCTGTATGTTGTCGAGTTCCAAGAACAAGCATTAAAGGAGTCATTCTGTGCCCCTGGCCTGTCTTAGTGGGCCCTAGTGATTAGTAAGACCCTACTCCCCATCCTTTTAAAAGACCTCATCAGTGAACTTGCCATTTCTGCTGAAATTATTGCTTGTGCACCCTGTCTTCAGATCTCTCTTACAGGTCTTACAGGGGCGGCTGATAGTGTTTTTTATTAGTGCTTTATTTTGTGTTTAATTGGTTGGATATGCTTTTTTTCTGTACCACAACATGGTTGCTGCTTTGGATGCTTCTGTGCCAACTCACATTTATTCTGAAGAGAATTGCCTGCCCTCGCCCCATACTACCTTAAAGAATCGTAGGAGGTATACCTATCAGTCGGTGCCTGCTTCACGTTTATGATAGGGATCACAACTGGTATAGTAACAGTATGGGTCTCATTTGATCCATTGCTCATTGATGTATTCCTGCAGAGCAGCATCAGCTCGTCACACCTCAGCCAACAGCGATGGACACTTGCCTTGAAGTGGCATTGAAACCCCAGAGCAGCACGACACAAAGGGTTCCTGGTTTGCTATGGCATGAAGGATGGTGTAGAGGATGAGCTTGGGTATTCAAAGTCTGCTAGAATCATCGATTGATGCCCAGGTTGCTGTGTACAAGCCAGTTTCTGGCCTTTACACATTGCAGGCTGCAGCTGCAAATGCTTTACATTTGTTCTTCTTATTGGTCACTGCAAATATTGAACTGTTCTGCTACTGCCCATGCAGCTCTGTTTCTCGCACACCCCTGGATTCTGTAGTCCATTGTATTCTGGGACTTGTAGTTCAGATCAATGGACTTATAATTAATGTTAGCTATTCCGCAGGGACTGGAGGGAGAGGCCAGTGAGAAGTGTTGTGTACATAGGTTTCCATTTCTAAATATTAACCAAAAAGTGTCATTATTATATATTGGCTTTTGGTATTTAGGGTATTGTTGAATTACTGGTGCTTATGAAAATTAACTACATTATCTTTCTGAATGGGAAAACATCATTGAATTTCACGTGATTTTCCCAGCTTTGTACCTTAATAATGGCTGGGGAGTTGGTGTAGTTTTTCAGATTCCCTGTTACAGAACCACAGGTGGTATACCATGCATGAAACCCATGCTCCCATAATGTTACATTCAGATATAGCACCAGGATTTCTGCTTCACATCCCAAAAGGAAATGAAGGAGTAATATTATGTTTGCTAATTGCTTACTGTGAGGAATTGCCATCTGACAAAGGTATAGGTGCCCTGGCTTTTGAGATTTTATTAATAAAATAATGTGGGTAATTCCCTCTCAGAAAGGGTGATGTGCTAACCAGAGCCTCCTTTCATAAACTCCATGTTGCAAGCATAGTGCCATGTCCCCTGCTGCATCAGTCTCCTGATCTCCAGATCCTGTTCTCCAGTGGCAAAGAGCAGGCTCAGAGGTCACAAGTGCCCTTTTGACAGCTTTTGTGAGAGCCAAGTTACTTCACCACAGAGGCTGAATTTAAAGCCTGCAACTCTGTTCCAAAACCACATAGTAATGAGGAATTACCACCATTCTGATGACACTTTAATCTTTAATCTTTACACATAAAGTCATACCTGAGTAACAGAACTATAAGAAGCCACATCAGATTGATATCATGCACGTGTCGGCACTGTGAGCCTAGGCCATCTGTAAAAGGTTGTGTGTATTCTGGTCAGACAACCCATCGCTGCCAGCCTGCAGGGCCTGCAGGGCAAGGGAATGAATGTCTGTGTCTCTCCTTTGATCCTTGTTTTAGGTCTGGTAACACCTCTTTCCAGCAGGACAGCCTCCCAACAGGACCTGTCCTGGGAAACAGGAATCAAAGGGCACACCCATCCCAAAAGGACTAGCCTCACCTCAGAGTGCTGCATACCAAAAGAACCTTTGATTTCATTGGCAACAGAAGGGGGCTAGAGAGGGAGCTCAGCATAGTTGAAGGAACATTCCACAATTTTGTTTCTCTGTATGTCCTTCTTTCCTAGCTGTGTCCTCCATTCCTCTAGCGGGTGTGGTCAGCAGGTAAATACCACTTGTCTCCAGTACAGGTATTGGACACCTTAAAGCAGGATTTATTTTGTCCAATTACCTGTGGAAGTCTGCTATAAAAGATGGGGTTTCCCTCTGCTTCTTTGATTCATCTCAGGACATCAACACTTCAAGAAGTATTTGGATTCTGTTGGGAGAGCATTCCTTTCCAAGGGCCTTTAGCTTGAGGTGAAGAGAGGTGTTCCAAGGTAGAGGCAAGTTCCCTAACCATCCCCTTGGCACTTTTGGGGTGACTTACTGCTGGAGCAAGACCTGCCTCTCTGCCAGCTACACCTGTATACAGGACCTCACTGGAGGTCAAGGATACCTGTGGGTGTTTGTCAGCATTCCCTGTGCTTGGGGGAACATCTTGCCCGTGAGACCCTGGATTGGGACTCTCAACAACCTGAGAGCTAGACCAGCCAGGATTCTTGTGTTTTTGCTGTTGAACAAATTTAAGTCACGTTTCAATCCCTTTCGACACATTCGGACCACAAGGACCCACCAGTGCTGCTTTTGGCACTCTCAGGATCTTTGAATTGCTTGCTCAGTACCAATAATCCTGGTCCAATATCACTGAATCACCAAGAACAGCAAGAAGATATTATTGACTCCTAACTATCCAGCTGATCCACCTTTGGAGCCTAGAGCCTGGTTAGAGAAATACAGGAGGGAAAGCCCCAAAATATAGCACAGGACAAAGGGCTATCAATAGAAGAAAAACACAAAGGGGAGTCCTGTCTAAAGAAACAAAGTTGATTGCAATTTAATTATATGCAAAAAGAATTTAAAGTGTATCTGCTCCTATATTGTAGCATAATTTATGCATATCCAAAGGATAAGTGTACGGGCAAAGGGGAAGGTGGTACACGCACTCATATAAATTAAATAGAATAGAAACTGAGAGTAGTTTTTTTATTTTCTCTCTTCTCAGTCATTCAACAAAAACTGGATTGTAAATTCCAGTAAGTAAGGCAGACATTGCATATAAACAATTATACAATTATTCCGCTTTACAAAAAGAGAATGCTGCATTGGAAACTTTTGCGGCACATGTGTAACAAACTTAGGTGAGTGAATACATAAAGATACCATGTAATGACGTTTCAAAGAGAAAGGCACATATACAGGCTCAAAATATTTACACATTTATCTCAAACATATATAAACAACATGAACAATTGTTGCTCTAAGCACAGAACCTTGGATAGGTCTGACAAAAGCCAGGCTAGAGGGTGACCAAAATGGATCTAGAGCCTGGTTAGGGCACTTTTGATCCTGTTTGCTTGCTGGAGAGAAATACTTTTATGAACACTGGTTTTTGATTACCTTTCACTCCCATTCATTACCCACAGTGCTGCATCTTTCTAAATTGGAATATTCTGTGTTCTTTCCACAGGGGCGAGTTTTTGTAGTGTTTTTTCTATTAGGTTATTATAGCATATTGTGTTTATTTTATATATATTTATTTATAGAACCTTGATTTGACATTTCCTTTATTTTTGACTGTTATGCTTTGCTGTTTGGGTTGCTACTGGATCACATTCTTGAGATGCAGCCTTCCCTCAGCCCACGTTACCATGGAAGGCGAAGGAGGTATAATCTCTTAACGGTGCCATTTTGACCTTTGGGATTGGGATCACTCTTGTTTTGTAGAAATGTCAGGGTCTGAGAAGGCGGCTTAGCCACTACTCATCCTTGTACTCCTGCGCGGCAGAAGTCATTTTGTCACACTTAGATGAAGTTTATACCATGCGACAAAGCTGAAGAGCAGACAATGCATTTTGGGGAACGGTAAGGGACTATACCAGGGTCCGTTGGTGGCAGTGTGAGGTTCTGTTGAGTGCATGTGAGAGATTTTTCACAAAACATTGGTAAGTGGCTTTGTGTTAATTTGGCTTCTGGTTGGATCTTCTGTTGGCTCTTGTGTCATCTAGAGGTGCTGCTGTGAGAATGCCTGGGGGTGCAGCGTGGTGATGATGCAAGCAAGACCTCTGGGTGACAGAGGGAGAGGAATCAGAAGTGAAGCAGATATGTGAAGCAATAACATAACAACGTGAAATTACATTTTGGATGGAAAAAGTATAATCCATTTGAAAAAGGGGCAGACGCAAGTGTGCCTATTGATATCAGGGAACTGCATTCCTACCACCTACATTGACTCGGGTTCATCTCCCTTTTCTGGTCAGCCCTCAGAGCTTGCCTTTTCCGTATGCTGTGCCCAGTTAGAATCACCAGAACTAAGCAGATCAATAAAAGCAAAAGGCACACCCGATCCCCTCTTCAATGTTCCCACGAGATCTGCTCCAAAACATGCATGCTTTCAGATAGTGTCAGAACTGGCGTCCCCTTCCCTTAACTCCTCCTCACCTGGGTCCTCCAAGGAGCTATCAGGAGGCTTCCTTCTTCCTTCTTATTTTTCACGGTTTCTCCTCCTTCTCCTTCTTTCAATGCAAATAAGGGCGAGTCTCCTGGGAGGCCACCGTGACTGGAAGGGAACCAAGTCCTGGGGACCCCCGAGGAGCAAGCCCCCGGATACAGGGAAAAAGCTGTATCAGCAGAAACGCCCCCCCACCCCGAGTACATAGATCCTTGATGTCAATTCCCTTGTGGAGTAGCCAGTGTATGGATATTGGGAATCACAGTCCTTTTGGAGAGTTTAGCAGATACTCCAGGAGTAGAGGCTATCCTCATAGCTGGGAATAGGAAATTCCATAGGTAGTACACATGAATACTGTGTGAGGAGCAACAGGGCGACTTCAATGGAGAGGTAAAGGGTAGCTCAGCAGAGGAAAATACGGATGACTGGACAGGTGGAAGAAAGGTCCGTCTTTATGAATTCACCGTGGATACTTCAGCCGTTGAAGAGGAGTAAATGAAAGCGGTACGCATGGTGCTGGGAACAGTGGGCATGTCTGCAGCTGAAGACAAGGGTGCGTTACCGAAAACGGTGCCGCGAGAAAAGAAAAATAAGAATAAAGACTGAGATTGACTATCAAGAGTACAGACGAGGTAAGTAAGATATAAGAAATAAAGAAATAAAGAAATAAATAAAAGTACGAAGAGAAAGGACAGCAAAGTCCGTAGAAAAAATAAACTCACCCGTGAGTAATAACGGAAGCTTAGCCCTGGAAAAAGGAATACCTGAAAGAGAGTAGTTCCACAGAAATAGTACAGGAGCGAAGAAACTATAGAGAAAACACAGCTAATAGAAAAATACTGGATAACTAGGAGAGCACAGAAATCCAGCAGCGTCTAAGATTCTGAACAAACGATACAACGCATATGAGGAAAGGTGCGTGTAGCGTAAGTATGTTCCGGTGGCCATCTTGAAAAAAGACTAGGCTGGCAATTCGGAACTTGGGGCTCCATATTAGGTGTATCTCCAGTGGAACCAACACCTCCATAGCTGGTGCATGACAGTATGCCCCCGTTTATATCTGGATCCTCCCGGCATGCTGGGATAGAGCCTGTTGAACCTTTGCACCAATCTTGGAGAATGTATATGAGAGGTTGGTTCCCAGGTTCTTTCCGACCTGGGGTATCCCTTCCAGTGTACCAGATATTGCAGAATGCCCTGTCTATATCGGGAATCCACCAACCGGGCAACCTCATACTCTTCCGGTACTGCTGCTGAAGGGACTCTGTTCTTGTTGATCGGTCTATAGAACGGATCCTCAACATAGGGCTTTAGCAATGAGGAATAAAACACAGGATGTATCCTTCTGAGGTGATGTGGAAGTTTTAACTTGAAAGCCACTGGATTGTCCCTGATCTCAATACGAAATGGTCCCACATAACGGGGAGAAAATTTACCCAACTGTGCCCATCGTGGCAGGTATCTAGTGGACAACCAGACTCAAGTTCCGGGTTCGCATTGGGTGTTTGAACCTCTCTTGGTGTCGGCATACCATTTATAAGTCTTACGGCTGTCTTCCAGAGTTCTAAGAGCCTTCTGGTGGGTCTTATTGAGCTCTGACATAGTTTGTCCACCGCCGGAACCTTGAAATTGGAAAGAATGGTACCCGGCAATGAGTGCGGATGGTATCCATATGTGCACTTGAATGGGCTCTTTCCAATGGCTGGATGGATGGTGTTGTTACAGGCGAACTCCGCCACGGGAATGAGAGAAGCCCAATCATCTTGTTCTGAATTACAAAAACAACGTAAGTATTGTTCCAAATTGGCATTCAGCCTTTCTGTTTGGCCATTGGACTGTGGGTGATAACCCGATGAGAGTGCTCTTTGAATTCCTAACTTGTCACAAAGGGAGGTCCAAAAGTTTGAGGTGAATTGTACTCCTCTGTCGGATATTATCACCCGGGGTATACCATGTAGCCTTACTATTTCTCTGAGGAACACGGCTGCTGTGTCTGCTGCTGACGGTACTCCCGGTAAAGGGGTGAAATGAGCCAATTTAGAGTAGGGATCTACAGTCACCAGAATCGCGGTCTTCCCCAGAGATGGTGGTAAATCAACCACGAAGTACATTGAGTTTTTTTCCTACGGATGGGATGGTAAGACTGCTTGTTGCAGTAATCCGAAGGGTTTCTGTCTGGATACCTTACCCACGGCACAGATGGGACAGGATCTAACATATGAACAGACATCAGAGCGTATTGACTGCCACCAAAAGTACCTGGAGAGGAGATCATATGTTGCATTTGTCCCTTATGTCCTGCTAAGGGTAGATCATGGCATAATCTCAATGCCTGCTCTTGTAAAGCGGGCGTAGGTAAAAAGAGGGAAGGTCCTTGAAACCAGAGTTCTCCTCTCTTCTGTAGGCCATTCGGAAGCAGTCCCTTCTGCTTCCATCTCTTACAGTCGTCCTGTACCTTATTGAGGAATGTGTTGACCACTGCTAGGAACCTTTGCGTGGGTAACAGTCTTTCTCCTTCTACGATCTGCTTGCTATCTTTGGCCCAGCTCCTGGAAAGAGCGTCTGCTAGACTATTTTGGGTTCCTGGGATGTAAGTTATTTGTAAATCGAAGTTTGAAAAATAGTATGCCCATTGGGCGTGTCTAGAGTCGCGACACTCCATCTGTTTGAGGACTCTCAGATTCCGGTGGTCGGTGCGTATGAGAAACTGATGTGTTGTTCCCGGTAGCAGATGCCTCCATTCCTCACAAGCCTTCCTCATGGCTAACAGCTCTCTTTCCAGAACTGAATAATTCTGTTCACTCGCTGAAAACATCCGGGGGTAGTCGGCTATGGGGTGTTCAAGACAGTCAAGTCCTTCTTGTAATAGTACAGCACCCAAGGCCCCGCCGGAAGCATCGGTCTCTAAAATGAAAGGCTTGGATTGGTCAGTTAAGTACTGGTGCTGCTGTGAACAATGTCTTCAGCTGTGTGAAAGCGGCTTGCACTTCTGGGTTCCAACTGAAGATACACCCCCTTCTTGAGTAGAGAAGTAAGGGGTAAAACAATTTGAGAGAAATTAGGAATGAACCGGCGATAGAAATTAGCCAGTCCCAAAAAACCACTTCATGGGCCGACTGAATCTCTTCCTTCTGCTCCTGGATTTAATGTCTTCCACAATATGCTGAGTCGAAATTTTATTTATTTGAACTCCAGTTAATGCAGGGGTTGTGTCGTCTCACCATGAAATCCCCAAGATTATGGGATAATGTGCAGCTCTAATGACATCAAATACTAGGGTCTCAGTGTGTTTACTCATAGAGATGAGAACTGGTAGTGTCTCTCTAGTTATTGGTCCTGAAGACAAAGGGCAACCATCAACTCCTTCTACAGGTATGGGTATCTTCTTATCTTGGAGCGGGATGCGATTTTCAGTTGCCCAGGTCACATCGATGAAATTACCCGCCGCACCACAGTCTAACATAGTCAGGACAGAGATGGATCGACCTGACTCGATTGTTAGGGAGATCTGAAACACCATTAAACTATAGTCTTTGGTTCCTTTATCTCTGGCTTTGGTGAAGTTGCAAGGGCTAGGGCTGTTCTCCCCGTAGTCTCCCTTGCATATGTACGGGGTTGGGCGTTTCCCTGACATCTTGAGGGAATCTCTTTACAATTCTGTAATTGATGTTTGGACAAGCCACAGTAGATACAGAGGTTTTGGTCTCGTCTTCTCTTTCTCTCTTCCGAGGTCAGGGGTCCTCTTGTCGCCCCTATCTGCATTGGTTCGTCAAACATTGGTCTTTCCTTCGGAATCACAGGAGGGTTGTATGTCAACTGATAACCTCTTCCTCTTCGTCTTTCCTGTCTTCTTTCTAACAAACGGAACTCAATCCGAAGCACTAGAGTCACAAGTTCCTGAAAGGTGTTCGGTCTTGCTACCCGGGCCAACTCGTCTTTTATCTCCTCATGCAAGCCTCTGCGGAATATGGTCTGTTGGACCATATCCAGCCATCCAGCGGTTGTGGCTAGTCATTGAAACTGTGTCACGTACGTTTGAATATCCTGGTTCCCCTGCTTAACATCTAGTAAAGCTTCATACGTTGAATACTGCACTTCTGGTCTATCGAAATGTGCCTTGAAGTTAAGTACAAACTGGTCATAATCATTAATTGAAGAATCTTGGGCCGTCACAAGAGGCGTTGCCCATGCCAGAGCACTTCCTGCTAGATTTGATATCAGTAATCCTACTCTTGCTCTCCCAATCTCAAACATCTTTTGTCTGAAAGATAAGTACACCGAGCAGGCATCAAGGAATTCTTTAATTACCTTGGGATTACCATCATATTTACCAAAAACAAAAGGCATAGGTGGCAGGTTGCCTCTTCCTTCTTCTCTTGCTGCGGCTTGTTGGCGAAGGGTTAAGTTCTCTGCGTGCAGGTTCTGCATCTCTACCCTGAGCCCTTGGATGGCATTAAATAGTTCCTGAAACTGTTCTAGGGTAGCCATTGTCTCCTTTTGGCGTTGTATACTGTCAGAACTGGCGTCCCCTTCCCTTAACTCCTCCTCACCTGTGTCCTCCAAGGAGTTATCAGGAGGTTTAGCTTCCTTCTTCCTTCTTGGTTTACTCGGTTTCTCCTCCTTCTTCTTTCGATGCAAATAAGGGCGAGTCTCCTCGGAGGCCACCGTGACCGGAAGGGAACCAAGTCCTGGGGACCCCCGAGGAGCAAGCCCCCGAAAACAGGGAAAAAGCTGTATCAGCAGAAAAAACCCTGAGTACGTAGATCCTTGATGTCAATTCCCTTGTGGAGTAGCCGGTGTATGGATACTGGGATTCACAGTCCTTTCGGAGAGTTTAGCAGATACTCCAGGAGTGGTTTATAGTCACTATTTGGAATAACATTTGGTCGAAAGTCAAAATGTTGAGAAAAGAATGTCGAAAAAAAAAATTCAAATGTCTTTTTTAGTTTGTTTTTTGTTCGAAATGGGGGGATTGCCCCAAAAACATTTTTTTCCGTTTTAACCCTTTTTTTTACTTGCGGAACCAAAAAAAAAACATGTAAATAAAAAAATAAAACTTTCGAAGTTTTTTTTTTTTTTTAAATAATTTTTTCCACATTTTTGTCATTCGACCAAATGTTTGACATTTTGACTGGACACCTCCAGGAGTAGAGGCTATCCTCATAGTTGGGAATAGGAAATTCCATGGGTAGTACACATTGATACTGTGTGAGGAGCAACAGGGCGACTTCAATGGAGAGGTAAAGGGTAGCCCAGCAGATGAAAAGACGGATGACTGGACAGGTGGAAGAAAGGTCCATCTTTATGAATTCACTGTGGATACTTCAGCCATTGAAGAGGAGTAAATGAAAGCAGTACGTATGGTGCTGGGAACAGTGGGCGTGTCTGCAGCCGAAGACAAGGGTGCGTTACCGAAAACGGTGCCCCGAGAAAAGAGAAATAAGAATAGAGACTGAGATTGACTATCAAGAGTACAGACGAGGTAAGTAAGATATAAGAAATAAAGAAATAAAGAAAAGTACGAAGAGAAAGGACAACTGAAAGTCTGTAGAAGAAAAAATAAACTCACCCATGAGTAATAACGGAATCTTAGCCTTGGAAAAAGGAATACCTGAAAGAGAGTAGTTCCACGGAAACAGTGCAGGAGCGAAGAAACTATAGAGAAAACACAGCTAATAGCAAAATACTGGATCACTAGGAGAGCACAGAAATCCAGCAGCGTCTAAGGTTCTGAACAAACGATACAACGCATATGAGGAAAGGTGCGTGTAGCGTAAGTACGTTCCGGCGCCCATCTTGAAAAAAGACTAGGCTGGCAATTCGGAACTTGGGGCTCCATATTAGGTGTATCTCCAGCGGAACCAACACCTCCATGGCTGGTGCATGACAGATAGCTTCTATGGCCCTTCAGTAGATTGAACCATCATAGCCACTCTGAGCGGGTGGAAGAGAGAAATTACGTTGGCAGGATGTAGGCTTTCTGACCAGAGGCACATGATTGAGGCTTTATTAAACACGCAGCACCTGTGCAAAGAATGCCCCCCCCTTTAAACTCTTTTCACAATCACAGGACTGAAAAACCACTCCAAGCCTTGCTATTTATCTATAGTTTCCACTCGCTCACCTGAGTAATGTCCGAGCAGGTCTCCGCTGTAGACAGAATTCAGAGAACACACTTGCATGTGTGCTGACAGAATGGGCACCATTCTCTTCCACCAACCCTCCGACCCCCAAAAAGGCAGAGATGACCAAATACACAGCTGGAGCCCAAAAGGTTTTCTATGAGTTATCTTTAAGGACTGGCCCTCCCACATGTGTTGGACTACAACTCCAATTGGCCCTAGCCAGCATAGTCAATAGGGGGGAATCATGGGAGTTGTAGCTCAAAATATCTTGCGAGCCGCAAGTTGCAGAACCCCAGATCTGCCGCTTACATCTTCGAAGCGACAAAGTTACACATCAAAATGGAAGAGGAAGTAGAAGACGTTGCAGATGACAGCTGGTTTGCATCAATCTTCTCATGGGTTCTGCAATGGATGGCAAATATTTTCAAGTTTCTTGGAGCCCTGTTGGTGATGATCATGTTTGGATTCTGTGTGATCAGGATAATAATCACACAATGCAAGGAGACGGCAAAGAAAGCAGTAGGAATGAAGATTATGGACGATGAATCAGGGTTCAAAACCAAAGAGCTGACAGATGAAGAAATCAGACTATGTGAAGGACGAATGGACAATGCAGTCGCATGACCTGGAGCATTGGTGAGCATGTGAAATCAGCAGGATGCCTGGAAGAAGTGAAAGATATGGACTCCAAAGAAACACTATTTCAGGAGAGGATGTCTGGATGTGAAGGTTGATGAGAGAGTGGTCAATGAATTGCCCAGAGGGGGGGTGTAGAGGAGGAGCCAAGTACCTTTACCAAAAGCCCCACCCCTATGCTGGCTATATGTTGGGAACTGGAAATTGCGACATACACAGTACCAGTGAGGGTGCCTACACTGCAAAGAATCCTGGAGAGAAGGTACCCATTGAGAATACCCTATATGCATGCACAAAGAAATAACGGTCTTCTAAAGGAAGTCACGGAAGAAGTGTGAAAATAAATGGGAAAGAAGACTGGTGACGTCATGCAAGATGAAAAAGATGCACCTAGATGAGATGCCAATAAATAAGAATATAGACATTATGAGGAAACTGATAATGATGAAGTATTGAAGTTATCAACATTGCAGGATCGAAAGGATGATTGCTTGTGCGAAGAAAATGCAAAGTCATTTTACAATTGTACAGATGCTGTAATGCAAGTAGACAAAGTAATCATGAGGCTAGCTATGTAGTGAATTAGACTGTAGGCGATGCACCAATCTATATTTATAGGAATGTATAGAATCTGGATGTTCCACAATGCACTTTAGCAAACTTGAACCTCATGAACAGAAGAGGATTTGACTGTGGCACAGTTGAATAAAGTAGCTGATGGAGAAGAATTCATGAAAGGCTGGCTGGCCCAAATCATGAGTCGAGACCGCAGTGAACCTGAATGTCTGTTCAAGAAGTTACATAAACGTGAGAAAGAAGCAAGTTCTTGTTTGAGGTGCAATGGAAAAACGCTGAAGGTGCCAAGAGTTCATCATTTAATAGTATTTTATGCAACTGAAGAGCTCGAAAACGTGGTCTACAGTCACATGGTCAGATGAAAATAGGCTTTGAGTTGAGCAACACCGAAACCAGAAGATAAGACCATGCCACACTCCCTCTTATTCCCAGGCACGGGCAGCGCTACAAGGCCGAGTTCAAAGCCTTAATTGAATGACAGACCGCAGGAGTGATGATAGAGGAGGACTAGTTGAGTGAGGAGGCATGGCCAGCCCGATTTCTCCCCCCCCCCTACGGCACCTGGGGTTCCAGCTTGCCTGCTGCCAACGATTGGAACATTCCAGAAGGGAACAAGCATGCCAACCAATCGTAGAGGGCCACGTAGTACAGAGCCCTTTAGTTTGAGAGGCCAATATGGTGTTGAATATTAGTATGACAAGGAAGATGACTTGCACTTGGGATGGGCTTAGTAGTCCACCTGATCCTAGAGACCCAATCACTACTCCCGGCTGTATCGAAGGTATACCTAGATGTTCCCTGAAGGCCAATCACTTTCCCTAGTAGGTTTTCTTATTTTGCCACCTGGGATGACGTTAGCAGTGACAAATCTTTAGTATAAGAATGCTGTTTTTTCATGAAATGATTTGAGAGAAATCGAGCGAGCGTCCGTTGATGATCATTGTAACTCCCTGTTTTAGATAATTGTTAATAAAACAGTACCCTGCTTTGCCAACTTCCTAACTCGGTCTGATTATTGATGTATGAGTAAGTTCTGCATCCCCATCCATCTCTAAGTACTGCTACCTTGTCTTAAAGGGCCTTAGGTCACGGGGTTCACGACCGAAGCATTGCTCTTCATAGCAAACTAAACCTCTGATACGCGTTCAGGCACAAAAGAATAGGCCACATTTTAATTGTGCTTTTACATAGCATTTCTAATAAGGGTCATTGTAACTCAACTTTTCGACCACATTTGGGAGTACATAAAACAGAGATAAGTTGATTTGTAGAGAATCATACAGTTTAGTGATGTGAGGAATGCTGGATTGTACTAATTCCAAATTCAACAAATCCCACAGTTTGACAAAAAAATACATTGTCAAAGCTAGCAAATTTCACACTAGCCCTCCCACCGAAATAGATCTATTTTGCTTTGGGTAATGATTGGTAGTACTTGCCTTGCTTAGCCTTAAAACAGAGTGCAGTATATCTGCGGTAATGTTGTCGTCTCTTGGGGACTCAGGCCTCAGAAAATCTCAACCACCCATCAAACAATGCAGGCTATGATTTGCTTTTTATTGTGAGAAGAAATACAACAGCAGATGTTTCTATTAGAGACCGAAGTGAAAATTCAGCCTGAGGTGTTGCTTCTATAAATGGTATTCATTAATATTATCATCATAATTATTAATAATATTATACTATATTGATCATCTTTGCAAGCTATTAAAGTATCCATGGATGTCTCTTTTCGGGTAGCCACACACCCTATAGCATCTAATGGAAATAAAACACAGTGAGATAAAGTAATTTCCCAGGTTTACATACATTTGTCAACATTGGAATCTGGGATTGGAGCCCATATTTTTTGGTTTAACAATTTTAAATGTAGTAGTAGACCACACCTCTTTCCGTCCCATCCTTAGTGGTACACCTGTGTACACTACAATGCATTCTGCAAAGCAGTCTTTAAGACCTAAATTGGTATTCAGTGCTGTATAAGACAGCGTTATTGAACACAAGGTCCAAACCGACAAGATCAATAATGAACCTGAAAAAACGAGACATCCTTATAGAAACATGTAAGTATGAGTCACTCTGAAAGAGGATATGATCAGTACAGACAAGGCATGTCCGTAAAAGGTCATTCAGAAAGCTGCGTGGATTGGAAATTAATATGTGCCGTCCTCTGTTAATGCCAAAGGCAAAGCAGCAGAAACACTGCTCAAACAATTTCAGAAGTTCTCAAATGATGAAATAGGCTATCATTTACATATAAATAGAGGTGATAAGGTACTACATCAGAAAAGCAATGCAACCACTTATGCAAAGGGTTCTTTGTGGTAATTTACTGGTGGCAATTTACTTATTCTTTAAAACAAAAACAAACAAATCTTCTAATAGGGGTCTTCCCATACCAACCACCAACCCCTTCCTACCTCAAACCCTACCCTTTACCGGCCTTATATACCCTATCCCTCTACATATACGTCTCTATTAAACCCCACAAAGTAAATTACAATGCAGTAAATTAACCCATACTAATTTATTTCGATGAAACCACAGGTCACGATGCAAAGAGTCTGTGTCAGGGTTACAGCCCAGAAGACTCCTCTGCATGGACAGTTTCTAGTTTGCCTGCTTGCAGCTTCATACCATTGCAAGGGAGCCTGGAGTCTGAGGATAGAGAGAAGAGATGTGCTCATCAGGAGCGTCCAGCATGGGGGCGTGCAGGTGCTAAAGAAAACTTCAACTCGATTCATGTGCCAGTGTCAGAGGGAAGAAAACAGACACAGATTGCTTACCCGAAGAAATGTCAAAGGGGACGGGCTCTCTGCAAATGCAAGTGTGTGCACTGGAGATACATGGAAACTAGAACAAATTGTGTACATTTCAAAAGTGGGCTATGTGTGGCATTCATTATGTTTCCAGCTCTTATGCGACTTGCCAATCCCCATTGTACCATGACGAGTCGCATTGCACAGCCTGCCTTCAGGATTCTAAGGAGCTCTGGTGACCAGGAGTGCCCAAATACCAATTGTACTGCTGCCTGGAAGATGTAAATGGTGGCTTCCCAGCGCCCCGCGAGGGGTCCCCAGGTGTTAGGACTTTTAAGATCAAGGGTTAAAGCTACATAGCCTATAACTCATCTCAGAGTGAGGGTGATGAAAAGAGAAAAGGGGAGCCCCCATATGACACATGGACAGACCCCCTTGTTAGGCCAGTCAATCACCCCAACCACCTCCCAAAATCGATGCCAGTGTGGTTTCAAGAACAGGGAGCAACAATAGTTCCTGAAAGGAAATCCCGTCCTTCAGAATTGCTAATGATGTGGCCCTAACATCTATGTGCGGCTCTGGTGCCGCAGTAGAATGTCCACCGCTCAGGCAAGGAATGGTTACGAACCCGCGGTTCATGCATTTTCCGGCAGTCACAGCTGTCAGAAAACTAGGTTTTTTCGATCAGCAGGAAGGTCATGTGAAGTGACGATAGTTCGTCTTGAAGATAATTTCAAAAGATTGACGAATTTCGCTTCATAAACTTTAATGATTTGGTGCATATAATTGAACAACCATCAAAGATCTATTCTGATGAACATTTCTTTTGCTTCCTAGCCGAACACAGCAATGATGTTTAAAAGCTGGGCAAGCAAACGCATGCCGATGATACATTGAAACAGAAAGAGCGGAACCTCTAAAGGTTTGTCCCGCGGAAGGAGGACACCAGTCTGAAACGCGTTGGGATTATTAGAAACAATCTGTCAGGGGCTTGAGGGCAGAGATGTGCCCACAAGGCTGAGGGAGAAAAGTGCACAAGAGGCAGGAGTGTAAGGAATCCTGCAGACAAGAAAGGGTAGGCAATAACTACAAACAGGCATCAAATGCAGTGAACAGAAAGGGGCAGTAAATACAAGTAGACAAACACGTTATGCTCCCAATTGAGGTGTAAAAAGAATGGGGGGAAGAGTCAGGGGAAACTCTAGCCTTCAGAGCTGGTTACTATTACAGGGCCCCACTCTGAATGCTCATGGAAAAAAGCAGCAGGAGTGGGTATCTGTGTCTGGACTCTAAGGCATGAACAAGGAAACAGTACTCACAATACTGAAGCCTGTACGGGTCCAGCAAGAACAAACAGGGACTGCCTCCTGAAACAGGAACCAGCACACTATTAACAATATGGCACAAGGTACAATACTGAAACGCGCCAAAGGAAAGGGGCAGAGATTGCCTGCTGGGAAACCTAGCAGCCAAACTCTGAACAAAGGAATCACACAAGCACAGGTGAGGACAAGAAGAGTAACATAAATATCCAAGGAAATAACAGGATGTCAAAGTGAGCAAAGTTCAGGACACCGAACAGGGAAAAAGAGGCAAAGCAAGAAGATAAGAATCTAAATGCAAGGGTACAGGAATCTGAAACTGCACAGTATACACTAAGGACCGGAATATCAAGGAACAGCGGACTGAACTATAGACCAGGAACAAGAAAACTCAGGACCGAAACTCTGGACTAGGATAACAAGGACTGAACTGCAGACTGGTAACAAGGACTATGTACTGCAGACAGATAAGGCAACACAGGACTGGAATCTAGGAAGCTAAAGCCAGGTAACATGGACTAGTGGCACAGAACAAGGAATTGCAGGCAGGGTACAAAGGACTGCAAGCAGGGGAGCAGGGCTGCAGAGCAGGAAGCACAAAGGAGCAGGGCAGAAAGCTGGGGAGAGCAGCAAGAGTAGCAGGGTTGCAAGGCAGGGTGCACAGGGCACTGGAGGTTCTGGCAGCAACAGGATACAGCAGAAAATCAAAGCTCAAAGCACAAGTATCTGAGAGCAAACTGAATGCCAGAGCAATGTGCTCCTGCAGGAAGCTGCTTAAATACCAACCTGCCCTCTACAGAAGCAAGCCCATTAGCAGCACCTGGAGCACCACACCTGAAGGTAATTTGCCTCCTCCCTCTCTGATCCTGGGAAAGTGAAAGCAGCACTGATCTCTAGGCTTCTGGGGATAGTAGTTCCAGAACTGCTGCATCAGAATAGCCAGTAATTGAGATCTGCCACAAGGTGCATTATGGGATATGTAGTTTGTGAAATTAAGTAATGAAGTACCAAAGTTTTACAAACGGTAAGTAAAAACAAAAATATGAATAGGTATTGTCCAGGGAGGATTATGGTGATGAATGACTCCCAAATAGCCCACAATGGGTGCCAATTGGTGCTCCAAAGGCACAGTCGTGACACAATCCATTTAGCTGATTATAGTACACATAGATGTTGAATTTTTGTTTCTACTGTTTATGCAAGAATCTGCTGCACTTTTTTCAAGGAACTGTTCATGTACCTGAACAACACAATTAAGAATGATTCAATATCCAAATGTTAAGATGTTTCATAATGTTGCTATATGAGAATATAATGTGACAACTGCAGAAATTAAATTAAGTGAAACACAATACTTTTATAAGAAAGGAAATATTATTGGTTATGGATTTGAAAATATACCATAGAATTAGGATGTGTTTCTCATTGAGAGTGCTGGGTATTCACAATAGATTCTTGTCTGTTGGATTTGCATATGTGTCACCTAACACAGATTCACAGAAGCAATGGTAGGAAAGCTCACTGTGCAGTGCCGGAGCGTGTAGACCGAGTACCACAACCAGAATAGCTCGCACCTCTTCTGGCTCTCGCACCAACAAGCACAAGGAGAGTCAGATCTTTGGGGAAGAACAGGAGTGGAGACGTAGGAGAGTCTGCTACATGCAATACCACAGACTGGCACAGACCAAAGCCAAAGGCTATACTTTAGCCCATAGTGCGAGAGTGAGAGACCAGAGATCCTGATCCTGGTAGTGACCAGACCCCGACAAAAGAGTAAAATGCCTGGTGAGAGCTACTATGGGCCTCATTATGACCCTGGGGCTGCCGGCCCTGTTAAACCCCTACCGCCTCATTACGAGGTCCGCTCGCGGGACCCAGTAAGGACGCCTAGTAAAACCAGGCATCCTTAGCGGGTCACGCGAGCGGCCCAGCATGCTAACAACGGGTCCGTCATTAAAAGGGCCCATTGTTAGCATGCTCCCCATTCCCATAGAGCCCTATGGGGCTCAAATGGGGATGTACCGGGACCGGGTTCCCTGAATGGGGAAATACCGGACCCTCCAAGGTTGAAATGGCCGGTATTTCCCCATTCAGGGAACCCAGACCCGGTACCCGGAATGGGGGTAGCCATGCCGCAAATAGAGGCATGGCTACCTCCATTCTTGTAATGAGGCCCTATATCTAGGCACTGGCAGAGCTCAGATCCAGGGAAAGGGAGAAGGCTACATAGTCTTCTGATGGCTATTTCTGGTACTCTGGCAGATACCGTAAGATGGAACTTGAAAGAAACAGCTAAAAGCCTGCAGAAAACTATTTCCCAGAAGCTGGGAAGAATCAGACACTGAGAGAGAACCAAGTAGACCTTGGCCCAGGAGGGCGGCCTATTGCTTGTAGGTTATAAAAACGCAGACCGACAAAACCTTAGGCAAGAGGGCAGAAATTCTTGTCAGTAGTGCTGTGTAAAATGTATCACCAGCAGGCCAGGGTGGTGACCTGTGGCAAGAGGGTGATTATATCTGAGCCTGACACTTACCCTAAATCAAACAGGGGGAACGGCTTCCTGATAGGTGACGTTAAGTAGCGATCTGTGCCATAAATCCCAGCGTCAAAAGGCGAACTGGGTACTATAGCTCAGAAACTGTAAGGGGTGTTACATTTCTGAGACTGTGATATATAGGGGCTTTAGGGAAGACCATCATTCCCATAGACAGGTCCTTGGAACTCATTCAGTTATCCCATCCTGACACTTCAGGATTGGGAATATTTGATTGCTAGTTTGATTCCCCTAAACCATTCAGGCATTAACCTCACCCAACATACTGTATTCAATAAAAGAGTTACACTTTATTTGAGACTACTACATATTTGGCTAATCCTTTGTCACACATCTTAATTCATTGCTTGCAAAAACAGGGCACGTTCACAAATTTAGCGATGGAAAGGTTCATCCGTGAAGACCTGCTCTCTAACCTTGACTCTAACATTCCCTCTGGCCTCATCCTTCTTGATCTCTCCTCTGCTTTCGACACGGTCAACCATACCATCCTGCTCAACCGTCTCTGTGACAACCTGGGTATCACCGATCAGGCTCTGGCCTGGCTGACCTCTCTCCTTTCTGATCGATCCTCCCAGGTACAACTTGGGTCCTTCCTATCCTCTATCTCCCTCTCTACCTGTGGTGTTCCCCAGGGGTCTAACCTCTCACCCTGGCTTTTCAACCAATACCTGGCAACTCTCGCCTACTGCATTTCCAATTTCTACTAAAACTTCCAGTCCTATGCTGATGACACCCAACTCATTTTCAGGCTTCCCTCAGACACTTCCTCTCCTTCCCTCATCTCTGATTGCCTAATTGCCATCCAAAATTGGTGTGCCGCCAACGATCTTTGCCTAAATGCCAACAAGAGGGTTGGGTGCGCCATACAAATAAATAAACAAACAAACATGCAAGGCTAAGAATCTCGGGGTCATCTTTGACTCCACACTTTCCTTCTCTGAACACATCTCTGACGACTCTAATCCGTCTTGATCTCTCCTCTGCTTTCGACACGGTCAACCATACCATCCTGCTCAACTGTCTCCGTAACAACCTGGGTATCACTGATCAGGCTCTGGCCTCGCTGACCTCTTTCTTTTCTTTTTTTTTTTCAAATATATTTTTATTGTTATCAACAAGTACATCGGCCGAAAGGCCCCCCAAAAAAAAGGCAACCAACATTTGATCACAAAGAAACCATTTTCCATTTTCAACAAAACCAAAGAAGAAACGAAGAAAAGAAGAGAGAAACAAAGAGCCCTTTCCCTCCCCCCCCACCCACACCTCTTCCGCGGGCCTGAGCCTGGGGGACAGCAATGAGAGGGAGACATCATCTTCCTTTGAGGAGTATAAAACAGGGGGTCTGAATTATGCAGATGTTTCCTCCTGCATGGTCTTCCAAAGGTGGCCAAAGTACACATAGAATGTTAAGGTTCAGTCTCTTTTCAGTGTTACGAGAGTACAAGCGTTGTAACTATTGCGGGGCCACTTGTGCCTCCCTGTAAAACTGCAGAAAAATGAGCAATTGCTGCTCTATGTATGTATGCGTTTCTCTCAAAATGGCAGTCAGGCTCTCCATTTCGTAAATTTCCTTTGCTTTTCTCAGCCAGTTTACTTTTGTGGGGAGGGAGGAGGCCTTCCACTTTATTGTGACTCAGACACAGGCTGCTAGTAGCAACTTCCTTGGCATGTGTGGGAGGAGCGTGTATCTATCTTCAGTGTGCTCCACACCGAAAAGAACCAGGAGGGGGGAAAGTTCTCTGTGGATGCCTTCAATCTCATGGATCCACCCCAAACTTTCCTTCCAGAACAACTGAATCCTGGGGCAGCCCCACCACTGATGCCATTACATATAGACTTGCGTGCACCCTCTCCAGCAATAGGGGGAAATGCCCTGATACATTCTAGCTAAACGTTGCAGGGTTAGGTGCCATTGTGTGAGGATTCTACAGTAATGCATTTTATATTGCATTGCAATAGATGATTTCCAAACCGCCCTGTATATGGCGTCCCAACCCGTTGGATTGCCCTCCCACTCCAAATCTCGGTTAAACTGGTCTCTGTCTGCACCTGCCAGCGGGGGAAACACAACCCTCGACATGTAATCCTCGGTGGATTCAGGGGAAGGAGGAATATCTGCGGTGTAGAGTCGCTCATAAAATTTAGCAAATAGGGCCATAATGTCCTCTGGTTTTGTCAAAATCAGGTTAAGGGGTGACCGCACTTTCAGGACCGCTCTGTCTGCTCTTTCTTTGCGGAGCCTCGCTGCTAACAGAGTGTGAGCTTTTTCCCCTCTTTCAAAATATTTCTGTTTGGTGAACCGCAGGCTGGTCAAAGCCCTGCTCTGGAGTCAGCGGCTTCCCCTTTTTCTCTTACTAAGGCCTGCTCCTTCTCTAGTATCTGTTGTCTGAGCTGGGTTTCTCTTAGCAGTTTCAACCTTTTGACTGAAGCTCCTTGTACTATTATGA
This sequence comes from Ambystoma mexicanum, assembly GCF_040938575.1. Lineage (NCBI taxonomy): Eukaryota > Metazoa > Chordata > Amphibia > Caudata > Ambystomatidae > Ambystoma > Ambystoma mexicanum. Next base: position 1,067,314,741 of record NC_090936.1, read on the forward strand.
GTCCTCTCGTTGTAGCTTTTGCGGCTTCCCAGAACGTAGAGATTGGGGTTTCACCGGTGTTATTTCTTTTGAAGAAATCACATATTTCTTCTTCTAGCCCTTCCCGGAAGAGCTTGTCCTTGAACAGCGTGTCGTTACAGGTCCATTGACTATCGACCGGAGCGGTCTTTCCCAAATGCAAACCAACAATGACCATGTCATGTTCTGACCATCCTACCACCTCTATCTCGGCTTCTGTGATCGGATGCTCTAGACTGGTATCTAAAAGGATATAGTCTATACGTGTGAAGGTTTGGTGAGGGTGCGAGTAAAAGTTGTAAGCTTTCCTAACCGGGTGTGCTATTCGCCAAGCATCTATAAGATGGTGGGTAGTAATCAATTGTTGGAATGATGTGTTGTCTGGTGGGGGAGGGTTCCAGTGCGGAACGAATGCCAATCTAACGTTGGAGCCATGATTTGGTTAAACCCCCCCCCCCAACAAATCAGTGGGCCTACTCTTTCCCCTTCCAAGGTGGCTAATAAATCCCTACAGAAGTTGAGCTGTTGGGTGTTTGGTGAGTAGGCTGAGCACAGTCTGATCGTAGTGGACCCCCGAGAGCCTTGTATAATTAAAAACGCCCCGCTCTGGTCCCTGCGAATGCGAGTGATGTGAAGGCCCAAAGTGGAGCGATACAGCATACCCACTCCTCCCTTTTTCCCAGCCCCGAGGCCCACAGTGACCTGCCTAGGATCCCCCCCTTTTATCTCAAATTCTGCCCGTAGCTTATATTTTGTTTCCTGGACTAACAGAATGTCCAGGTTAGCTTGTCTGAAGGTTCGCTTTAACATGGACCTTTTCTGTGGTGAATTTAGACCTTTCACATTGAACGACCCCACTCTGATTATGTCACCCCTCATCACCAGAGAGGTTATGGCTTGTCATCTGTACCTCGACTTTCCATATGAAAAACCAAATTCCATACATGCTCGGATACATTATCTCAGAGTCTGTGATCCCCACAAATTGGGCAGGCCCCGCGTACCCCTCCCCCTGTCCCTAAGAAGAACAAAGAATAGGAAAAAAGTGAAGGAAATAGAAGAGAGTGAATACATTTTCTACGTAAAAGCGAAGACACCCCATATGTGAACATAGGGCCACACAACGGCTGCAGCCCCTAAAACCTTCCGGCTAATAATCTCTCTATGGTTACTGTGCATTTGCGAACTCTTGGATCCAACTGTTTATAATGCCCAGCCCGGCAGCGGTTTTGGGTATGCTTTGAGCTGCCTTATTTTCTTTTCTTTTCTCCTCGACGTGTCCCATCAAGGAGTGTTTCATCTCTGGAACTTCTTGCCACCTCTGGTCTTGCTCTTTTGCCTCTAGGGGCCCGTGCCGCTTCTGATGAGGAGGGTATTTATTCATCAACATCTCTATATGGGCTTGCCTGCAGGTTCTTAAGTACTCCCTCCGCTTCCTCTCCTGAGGTCACCCTAAATTCCTCAGTCCCAAAAGTGAAGACCAGGGTGAATGGGTGGTTCCACCGATATCCGGGTCCCTGGTTGCACAGCCAAGAAGTGAGGGGGCCAGCATGCTCTTCTGTGGACTAGAGTGGAGGTTAATAAATCCTGGAAGATTTTAACCTTAGAATCTTCAAAGTTAATGAAGTCCAACTCTCTCGCTTTTTGAAGGATCTCTATTTTATGTTTATAGTGATGACATCTTGCTAGCACCAATCTCGGCCCACCAGGTGGGCCCACTGCCATGTGGACTCTTTCAAACTCCAGCTGGGGAGTGATCGGGGAGGGGAGAATCGAGGCAACGAGGTCCTTGACCGTCCTTCATAGGGAAGCAGGAGTCTCCCCAGGGAGTTCTTTCAGGCCTTGTATCCAGATATTAGCTCTGCTTTCCCTACTTTCGAGGTCATCCACCTTTGCTTCCAGATCCCGGTTTTGTTCTAATTCTTGAAATCGGCCCTCCGTTCTCATTTCAATAAGATCCGCAGATTGCTGGTAATTCTCTAATGCCTCTACTTTATCTTCCATTTTATTAATCTTGTCCTGTAGAATGTTGACCGTTGTGGTCATACTTGTTCTGAAGGCCTGTATTTCCCCAAGCAAGAGGCGGATGTCTGCTTTGGTGGACAGTTCTTGGTCTCCCCCTCGGATCATCTTGAGAGGAGGGCAAGGCCATTTCTGCGGATTCTCGTCGGTATTTCTGTAGTTTTTGGACTATGGCGATGACAGCGGGAGACTGCATGCAGGGCTTTCACTTGGTGATTCTCTTGGACCGCTTGCTTGTCGCTTGTGTACCATAGGCCCGCCCTTGACCTTTACAACATGCCCCAGGTTTCACAGCCCTCACCCGGTGAGGGCACTGGGCCCAGCTACGATCTTAAAGCTGCCATCGACTATGTGGCTCTTTGAGCTGGTGGCGGTCCTCCCAACCACAGTCTCACAACACGCCGGGTGGTATCTCCCTTACAAGCCACACAGGTGGGAGGAAGCGTTGGCTGCTCCAAGGTCAGGCCACCCACCTGGCCTGACGTTTAGAGTGTGTCTCCCGCTCCACGCTTGATGAGGGGGTGGAGAACCCGCCACCCCTGAGAGGCCCAAACAGAGGGCAGTGGTCAGCTACCTGTGCTTCCTTTGGCCCTATAGAAGAATCTTGAGTGTCGCCTCATACAGGGCAGAAGGTTAGTTGAGGTAACAGCAGGCGACACTGAAGGAAAACCCCCTGTGCTGCTCTCTGACAGGTGGTTTGGCCACTACTGGGTCAGTCCGCTGGGCAGGTTTGAACCATATAGGGAATTCCTCTTTGCTTGCAGGTGAATGGTCTCTGTACTAGTAAGTTCCAATGGCCTCGCCCTGCCCAACCGTCTAAGATTTAAGCGGGAGACTGTCTCAAGTGACTGTAGATGCAGCCTGGGAGCAGAACTCTATGCTGCAGCGTGTCTCTCAGTTGAGGCCGTTGTGGCCGCGACCCAGGCTGACTCCTTGATGGCAACCTGCACTTACCGGCCCCTGGGCCGACTGCCGCTCCTTCCCCACTCCTTACCTGGCAATAGAGGGTAATCATGGCCAAGTTCAGGAGGACCCCCGCATTGCTGGGCCTCTTTGTGGCTATCTGAGTCCGCCGCTCCCCAGCCAGGAGTTGCTCAAGTCGAGGCGTGCACACCACGCACACCGGGGGCTCACTGTTGGAGAGCCAGAACCCCACTCCTGCGTGATTCCAGATAACGGCTGCTGAGGTTGCTGCAGTTTGGCGATGGGGCTTCGAGTCCTGCATCCGGCCCTGAATCTTTGTGCGGACCGGGGGATGGTCAGTCCGGGGTAATTCCTTACTCACGAGTGCCATCCTTGATTCCCTTGCAGAGAGCGGCCGCAACGTTTTGCAGATGCAGGAGGAGTATAGCCACCCGGCTCGATCCTCGCCTAAGCCGCCTCAGGTCACACACCGGCACTGTGGTCCACTCAGGGCTCTCTCCAGAAGCTGCTGGGATGCTGATGCGTGGGGCACAGACCCCTCTGTCGTCCCGGCCCACGCAGCCACCTCCTCCAATACTGCTCTGGCTGGTGCAGGTCTCTCCAAGATTCGCCGGCTGTGTCTCGCACCACAGGCTATCAGTCCTCGTCAGATGGCCCCAGGACACCCGCACGAGTCGGCGCGCACATCAGTCAGCGCAGGGGCTCCGCTCCGCCGTCTCTTGGCCCTCCGAGAGGGAGCACCCCTGCAGTCTAACACAGAGGACCCCCTGGGTCAGGCACTCACGGGGCCAGGCCTCTGCGTCCCACACATTCCGTCCAGGCGGCGCTCTTTGCAGGGCTGCTGTATTCCAGGCCTTGCACGTAGTTCGGGGCGCCCCCCTGCGTCACAGCCGGAGCACCGCGCTACACTCCCGGAGGCCCCGACCCACGGTTCCGGGGCTGGCTTGCAGGCATTGTTTTCGGGTTTTCCGGGACCAATTCTGGCCGAAAATACAGCTGCAGATGCCTGGTGTCTCGGGCTTTCTGAGTGACAAATTCCGGCGTGCTGCAGGCTGGGCAGACTAAATAAATTTGCTTCTGGACGGAGGTCTAGGGGGAGCTCAGCAGTCAGGCTTCCATATAGCCTGCGCCCCCTGGTGGTCTCCCAACCTCTTTCCTTTCTGATCGACCCTCCCAGGTACAACTTGGGTCCTTCCTATCCTCTATCTCCCTATCTACCTGTGATGTTCCCCAGGGGTTTAACCTCTCGCCCTGGCTTTTCAAGCAATACCGGCCAACTCTCGCCTACTGCATTTCCATTTTCTGCTCAAACTTCCAGTACTATGCTGATGACACTCATTTTCAGGCTTTCATCAGACACGAACGACCTTTGCTTAAATGCCAACAAGACTGAGATCCTCCTCATTGGTACACCTTCACCATCCTTTCCCCGTACTCTCTGTCCGGCCTCCCTTGGCCCTCCTCCTATCCCTACCTGCGAGGCTAAGAATCTCGGGGTCATCTTTGACTCCACACTTTCCTCCTCCGGACACATCTCTGACGGCTCTAAAAAGTCAAACTTTTTTCTGCACCTCCTTAGAGGTACTCTGCCTTTCCTCTCCTTCCCTCAGAAGCTCACTGTCTCCCAAGCTCTGGTTCTCTCTAGGTTAGACTACTGTCACAGCCTCTTTCTAAATTTACCTGCCTCTACTCTCCGCTCTTTACAACTAATCCATAACAGGACTGCAAGACTTGTCCTAGGCCTCAAGCCATGGGATCGTATCTCTCCAGCTCTGAAATCCCTTCATTGGCTTCCAGAGGATGCAAGAATTAAATTTAAAACCATCTGCATTGTCCACATGGATTTCTGGGGCCTGGGCACAAAATACCTTCAACTATCCCTCTGTAAATACCTCCCCACTCGAGCCCTGCGCTCCTCTATTGCCAACCCCTTACGGGTCAGCTGTTTTTCAAAGAAACGAGCTGGGGGCAGCTCTCTGAACTCGGCTGGGGCCTCCCTTTGGAACAGCCTCCAGGCCATCTTGAAACTTGAGGAGAACCATCTTCGGTTCCGGAAGCTCCTCAAGACCTTCCTCTTCGCTTCTGCCTTTTGCCCCTCTTCTCCCCTGATGATCTGTTTTTCTCTCTCAGCACCGTGCACCTGGCCACCCTCTGTCCTTCGGGCCCAGGTACCTGATCACCCTGCCTCCCTCCCGCACTGCCTTCGGGCCACCCTTTGCACTGGGATCTGTACCCATACAGTCCCCCATTTTTCTCTGCACTTATCAGATATGATATGATATATGATATGATATGATATGATATGGCATTTGTAACGTGCCTATACACAAGTGTTTCAAAGCGCGACGAGGCAGGGAGGGGGAGAACAAGGGGAAGACAGACAACGATCCTACTAGGCCAGGTGTCATTCAGATCGCGCAAGTGCAGGGGTAGGGGGAAGGGAAAAAGTGCAAGGGGAGGGGGGAAGTGCTGATCAGGGTAAGTAGAATAAAAATAAATAAATAATAAATAAGTAGGGCCAGATGGTGGCAAGTGCAAGGTAAGTGCAGACAAGTGCTAGGAGGGGGGAGCTGTAGGGATGCAGAGACAGTCCTGCAGTGCAGGGGTTGCCAGGGAGGCAGTGCAAGTGGAGAGTGGCTGGGCCAAGGACCGAGGTCGGTGAGAGTGGCCCAGGTGCAGGTTCAGTGCAGTTTCAGTGAAGAATTTAGCAGGGGAGAGGGGGAGAGAAAGCAGAAGCAAAGAGGAAGGTTTTGAGGTGCTTCCGGAACCGAAGATGGTTCTCCTCAAGTTTCAGGGAGGCAGGAAGGCTGTTCCAGAGAGAGGCCCCTGCCGCAGAGAGAGATCTACCCCCAGCTCGTTACTTCGAGAAGCGGCTGACCCTGAGGGAGTTGGAGACAGATGAGCGGAGGGCTCGGGAAGGAAGATATTTAGGAAGAAAGAGTTGAAGGTATTTAGGCCCCAGGCCCCAGAAGGCCTTGTGGACAATGCAGAGGGTTTTGAACTTAATCCTCGCAGCCACTGGGAGCCAGTGTAGAGATTTCAGTCCTGGAGAGATATGGTCCCTGGGCTTGAGGCCAAGGACAAGTCTCGCAGTCCTGTACTGGATGAGTTGCAGAGGGCGGAGAGTGGAGGCAGGCAGATTAAGATAGAGGCTGTTACAGTAGTCCAGCTTCGAGAGAACCAGGGCTCTGGAGACCGTGAGCTTCTGGGGGAAGGAGAGGAAGGGAAGAATACCTCTGAGGAGGTGCAGCTGGTAGTGTGACTTCTTAGAGACGTCAGATATATGAGGAGAGAAGGAGAGTGTTGAGTCAAAGATGACCCCGAGGTTTTTTGCCTTGCAAGTAGGAGCAGGAAGTGGGCCAAGAGAGGCTGGCCAAAGCACTGCAGGGAAGGAGGGAGTGGGTGGGCCGATGAGTAGAATCTCAGTCTTACTGGCATTAAGGCAGAGGTCATTGGCGGCACACCATTCCTGGATAGCAGACAGTCGGAGATGAGGGAAGGAGAGGAGGAGGCCGAGGGTAGCCTGAAAATGAGCTGGGTATCGTCCGCATAGCACTGAAAGTTGGGGCAGAGAGTGGCGATGCGGTGGGCAAGGAGTTCCCTATCTGACTAATCATGCACTTACCACTTGCTGGCTGCACTTACCACTTTTTCACTGCCTTTTTTATTTACTTATTGGACTTATTATTTATTCTGTTTTTCTCCTCTGCTCCGCACTTTCCATCTCTCCCCCTTCCACGCACTTACCCCTTTTCCCCTTTCCATGCACTTGCACGTTTTTAATGTCACTGGGCTTAGTAAGATCGTTGTTTGTGTTTCTCCCTTTGCTTGGTTGCGCTCTGAAACACGTGTGTATGAGCGCTATATAAATAAAATATCATATATCATATCATATCATAGCCAACCAATTTATTTCAATGGAAAAACAAATTCGGCTCGGTTTTCGCAGCAGGAAGATTCTCGCCACCAAACACAACTCTGACATGTTGAGGGGCTCTCTCATTTTTCACAGGTATGCATAGTTAGCATCTAAGCAATGCAAAACGTGCAACGTTGGCTAAGAGGGGCATTATGCAAGCAAAAGTGTTGGCATATTACTTGAAGAATGAAGATTGGAAATGCAAATGATACCCAATTGGAGAGTATGAAACTGAGATGTGTGCTAACTGGAGAATTAAGGAAAGCCGCAAAGAGATTTTAGTGCGACATTTAAGGGGTGGAACATTGAATAGTGTGCAACAGTGCATAGCTGTCAAGGGGCTATTAGACCAAACCTTTTACTCAAAAATGAGGACCAGCTCGATGGTTCACAGTAAGGGGTAGGCAGCGGACTGTTGGGGTGTCGGTCAGGCAGAGAGTGGGACAGGGGTCCATTCTCATTGCTTACGCTTTGAACAGGCCAAACCTGTTGGACCCCTACCCTCACTATTGTTTTCAACCTCACATAAACCAGTACTTGAATTTAGCTTTCCACATTATAGAGGATTGTGTTGGCCTCACGATGTTTAGTTCTCGTCTGGAAATTAAATTCTTGCTTCCTAATTTCCTAAATTTAGGAATCGTTCTACATTCGATTAAGAAATGGCAAATACACAAGAGGATGTTTGTTCTCTTACACTATCCAGTTTCTTCTCACATTATCAACCGTATTTCAGCTTTCCTATGTAAGCAGAACAATACATTTTTCTTCTGGTGGTTGGAACACACAGCATAAAGGCAAAAACTAGGACATGTGTGTCGCTTATTCACCTTCGGGAGAATATAAAAAACCGGGACGTCAACCAAATCAGCAGTTTTTCCCAACTAAAATGAGCTTACTGGTTTGATGTGGAACTCCACGAATAATAGGTAGCTAACTGTTGTTCTGCACTGCATATGTTCCTATTACTTTTCAATACACAAAGTCAGGTCGAACTAAAACAACACCATTTAAAATCATTGGTCCTGTTATATGTAGAATGACAAGGTATGAAAAAGTGCACATTAAGACATCAGTATATGCAAAAGGTATTACATTAAATGAATGCCTCGGATTCAATTCAACCCTGGATCTAAGAACATGGGAGGCTTTGACAACCCTTAAAACAGGCACTGTGGGGCCCCTTATACTGTATAATACACCAGACACTCTCTTCAGTTTCACCCAGGCTCTATGTGTTTGCATTCTTCCCTACCATTCTCAAGCCCTTCCCTGTTTCCACCCATCTCTTCTGCTCTCTCTGATATCACCAGGCTTATTCCGGCCCCTCCAGGTCATCATTTTAAAGCTTGCATATCCAAATGAAGAACGGAGAGAAATAAATCAAATGGAGGAATTACGTACTATGATCAAATGATGATCATTGGTATGTACAATAACTGTGCTGCTGACCTTAGCCTCCACTATGTGTAATGAGAAATACTGTGGCATTTGAAAAGCTCAATAGCGCTTTGTAGGACTGATATCCATGTGGCTTACAGGATCCTGTTGTGGAGGTGGTGGATGGTGCCTTCAACGTCCTTCCTCTTTTTCTGCAGTTTTTCCATGAAGCTCTTCCTTGCAGACTCCTTCAGGTGCTCCTTCATCTGAGCCCCGTCTGGGAAGTTGAGCGCCGGATCCGGGAGCAGCAGAGACTGGTCCACAGACAAGAGCAGGGATTTGCTGGGGCTCTTCAGAAGGGCGTTATCCAGGATCTCCACCGAGGTGGACTGGGCTACGGCAGTGACGTAGCGGTTGTCTCGAGCCAGCGGGTTGCCCTTTGGCAGAAACAGGAGGAAAGAAGATAAAGGTTGAAAAATGTAATTACTAGGCCACGGTCCAAAAACCTAAAAAATCCTCTTGGCATATACATCTGTTTGAATTTGGGCCCAAAGAGTATTCAAAATGCAATACATCCATGCACATCAGTATAAAAATATCATGCCACAATGTTGAAGGAAGCATATGGAGTCTACTTGGCACACCGACCTCGAACTAATGTGAAACCGGTGGTGCCGAGAGCTTGTGTTCTAATGAAGAACACAGTTATATGAGAACGGTCCTGCTGGTAAATTGGTCCCCTCAAGAAGTTCTACCATCTTCCCAGTGTTATCAATGGAACGAAACATGGGTTATTTTTGACTGCATATTTGAGCAGTTTTTTTAATTTTACATCTATGTAGGAGCTACATTTAATTACATTTAATTACCTCATGTGGATGAACACGATTTGTTAATTTTTACGTGCTCTTAAATTTAATTTGGCAGATTGGTGATTATTTTTGCTTTAGGGTTTTATTTGTATGCATTCTTGTGATGTAATGTATAAAGTCACTTTAATAGATAGCTGCACACGTGACTTTACTGATTTTTCTAATTTTTGTGTGTTTTTATGATGAAATTACAAATCAAATGTATCTTTGTAATCCATGCTACTCACTTGACGTAAAACATTGATTGTGTTATTAGTCAGTTTAGACAGGTGAGTTATTAATTTTGTACCAGTGAACATTTCGTTCCCTTACACAGTGCAAAGGCGGTGGGGTCTCTGTTGTAAATTGTTATCTGTGCTTTTTGGGCGCGATCCCCTCTCCAGGTTTTGTCCAATGTCTTTCTTAAGGTTTTTGTTGTTACAAAGTTGAAGGAAGCATATGGAGTCATCACTGGTATGCAAACAACATTTGCTAATAAGGCAGCAAAAATTCTGTTTTAAGGACAATTATGTTGGAATTAGGAATAAGTTACACCAATACAATTCTAGGATTTACACCAAAAATAAATCTGATAACATTTTTGCATTTGGCATTCAAGTTGGAAGAAATGAATTTTGCGTTACAATTAAGACTTACAGGGAGGGGGATCATTACAGTTTCCCCAGTTTGGAAAAAATGACGGTAAAATAGCCAGTAATTCCAGACCGGTGAAACACAAGTTTGTCGGTGGGGGCCACATATCTACCTCCAGGCCTGCCCTGCCAGTTGATTAGGCCCCCACTGGCATAAAAACTACACAATTACCAGCACCGGTGCTACTGGTACTACCAGTGCCGATAATTGTGGCAATCCACTCCATGGAGTCCTATGGGACTCCATGGAATGGGGGGTTACCAGCATTCCCACTGCTCGTAATATCCCGGTAATACCGGAATATCAGGCCGCGGTAATGCTAATTCAATTTTGGTGGCATCCTCCCGGAATTACCGGTGGGATCCCAGCAAACTCGGAATGGAGGCCACAGACTGAGGGACGGTTCATTACTGTGGGATAATGACCTGCCCCCATGTTATTGCTTGAGGCAAAGCGGGTGGAATAAGTACGGGAAAGGTAATTATCTCATGTGTTTTGATTGTGGGGGAAAAATGGGCACACATAAGTGACTTGTAAATGTTAAATGGATTAACATGGATCAAGTAACAATAAGATTCCTGTGTCCCTTTACAAAGCTGAAGAGAATTGTTTCTGTGCTGCTTGTCAGGATGCTGCTTAAGGCACAATGTTTGGATGTAGATCTATCCTAAGGCTTATGGACTGCATTATTAATCAATAAACCCAGAGTGGCGGGGGCTTTACCACATGAGTTAAAACCTAGGGGCCGAGATACAGGCCCTCAATGTGAGCTCCGGTGCTTTACCAGACCCAGTAAAGCCCCCGCCCATCAAGGTTTATTGCTATTTGCATTCCGGCATGCTTACCAGGATGCTAATAGTTTTTTTCTTAAGTTGAGAAACAACACGATTGCCTTTTCTCTACTTAAAAAATAAAACTTCAAACCAAGATGGCCACCATGGTCAAGTGAGAAGAGAACTACACATAGTCCCTTCTCACTTTCCATATTGACCATTCCGGTGGCAGGGAAGCGCTGGAGCACTGAATGTTTCAGGCTCCTACGAGGGACTTGGAAGTTTTAGGTAAGTGGGGTACGGGTTGGGCATGGGGGAGTGGGCAGAAGAGGTGGAAATTGAGGGCGGGTGTGAGAAGGAAGGGGGCTCAGGAGTACTTACCTGCTGCTGAACTGTGAAGAGGGTGCCCTTCCACTTCTGACGGTTAGGAAAGTGGTATTTACCATGAGGTAAAGCCCCCATTCTTAGCTTTCTTATTTAAATGCTGTCTCCCTCCCCACCCCTCTGGGCTGCTACTGCTGGTTAGAACTATAAAGGACGCAGTTTGAAACATTGAGCATTTCCAGCTGGAGTGCAACATTGGCCGGCGTCAAAACATATATTGCACTGCAGAGGCATTCAATTTGTTATTGCACAGCCAAGGCAATATTATTGACTGCACCAAAGAAGCATGAAAGTGTACATTGAAATACATGCAAAAATGGAGTGGGGCTAGGCACTATGACTATATGTTATAGACTACATCTTTACATTTAATCAACTAGACATTCTGAAAAGAATATTTAAAAATGTAAAATTATCTTTTGTAAATCATATCCAGTATGTAAAGCAGCACATTGAGCTCAAATTACTACAAATCATGAAAAAATGGCAAGTATTCTTGGTTGTCATTTTGTATAATGTCCCAGATGCCTTGTTCACTTTAACAGCTAACACACCTGTTGCAAACGCTCAGAGAGATGGTTATAAACGGCAAGCAGACAAGGAGGTTCTCCTATTTAACCATTTTACTAGGTTTTGTTAAATATGTGTCACTTTGGTGACACCTAGGGGAGCAACAACTATTTGTACGGATAGTTTTAGATGACAAACACACGTATCTTAGTAATTTGTCATTAGGAAGTCCTTTCATATATTTCTGGTGTTGTGATTTTCTGAAAGGTGAACATTCTGCATGTGCCATGGTTGCAAATGGCTGCCTCTGCTGTCGGATGGAAAGGAAAGTGTTCCAGATGTCGGAGGCTTAAGAGAACAAGGCCTGTTTCGCTCTACTTTATTTGTTTGAAAGGTGGGTTTGTTTCTGGATCCATGGTTCCTTCATAGCATCATGATTCGGATCTCATATATGTGTCTAGGAGTTCAATTAAGTGTGAACGGGTCATCGCCTTAGTGGACTAGACCATGTGTCTGCAACCTGTGGCTCTCTAGGTGTTTTAGACTACAACTCCCATGAACCCTCGGCATTAACTATGGCAGCTAGGGTGATGGGAGTTGTAGTCCAAATCATCAGGTGAGCCATAGGTTGCAGATCCCTGGCCTAGACAAGCACGGTTGGTTTCACTAAAGGTGTAGGCCGAAGGCAAAACCAACTAACACATATCTGGTTACTGTGGGGGCAACACTAGTCAATCTTGCAAAATTCCACCAAAAACAGGAGCGGTCCCTTGCCCAATCATAAGGCACTCAGATGTCCTTTGGAGTCCCTGCCTCCTACACCAGCTTCAGCAGTGTGTCTACAGCGGTCACGCAGCATGATCACTGAATGCAAATGGATAAGCCCATTACCTTCTCATTTGCGGGAACTTAAGAGATATGATGAAGAACTAAACGTTTAATGGTGAAACTGAGATACTTCAGCTAAATCAACAGATACAAAGTAAGCTCCAAGGAAAGGAAACACCCAGGTTCAACAGGCCACTGTGAAGCGCACATTGCGTGTATCGTGGTCCCAAGAAAAGAAATACCCAAGGACCTTATGTAGCCAGCTCAGAGGTCACATTAACCAATCCCAGCTGCCAGCAAAATCAGGTGTATGGGAAGGAACCCACGGGGATGCACACTCGTAGGCCTTGACAGATAGACCTAACTGTGGGCCTCTGCTTTGATACCCGTGTACAAACAGTGAGAAGAGGGAATCTCCGGTTCACATTCATTGCCTCTGGACTCAGTTCTGCAGCGGAGGCAATGCCGATGCATGCACTGTCCGGCAAACAAAGAAGGCAAGGAGACCCTGGTATGCTCATTGGAACCCAGACGGTAAGGTGGAAGACCACAGACTCCGGCTCTGCTTGACTGTGCTGGTGCTTGCACCAGTTATCCTCACCATTGCCCCCATGCCTAGTGTGCAACACAAGCGGGCATCTGACTTTACAGGCTGGTAGACGAGAAAGGGAGGCTAGCTCTCTATAGAAGTATGACCAGATGATTCTCCCCGCAACTAACCACAGCAAACTCAGAACACAGTCATTACACAGACCATTTTCACAACCTGTAACCTTCTTAGGTTTAATGGAGAGGGCAGGGCAGACCGGTCACAAAAAGAATGACATTGGGGGTCGTTACAAATTTGGCGGTATTCTGCCTGTACTACCAGTGGGTTACCGGCAAACCTGGCAAACCTGGCTTACCGTTATCAGCACCCGATATCCCGGTGTTACCAGGCAACGGCAGTAAGTTTACATTCCATTGAGTCCATGGTATGGGATTGACGCAATTACTGGTACTGGTAGTACCAGAGCCGGTGATTGTGACAATTATTTGCTGGTAGGGGGCTAAACATCCAGCAGGTCAAGCCTGCCGGTAGTTCACTGCCTCTACCAGCAAACTCGTAGTGTTCCGGCAAACTCAGAGTTTTCCGTAATGCCAGAGCTGGTACTAGTGGCATTCTTTCCGGAATTTTTACCAGACTGGCACACTCGTAATGGCCCCCATTGTACGTGAAAACCAGGGCCTGCACCATGCTACTTTAAATGCCTGGCACGCCAACGTATGTCAGGAAAAGGCACTGCAATCAGGCAAATGTGATCTAATTAGAATCGCACACTAAAATCCATAAGTAATTCAACATTGCCCAAACTAACCAATGAGTCTGATCTCTGCACGCCTGCGTGTTATCATAGCTTGATCCTTATGGGGAGCTACCAGCAACGTAGCAAGATGCACCATAAACTGTACTTTAAACCTATGAGAAGCTTGGAACCCCTTAATAAGTTATTTTGCACACTATAATTTAACTTTGAATAAACAAATAAAAGATCTTTAATAGAAACAGGGGAGACAACAACCGATGGAGAACATGATTTAGGATGGAGAAAGGAACAAAAGAAGACTGAGTGCAGGAATGAAGAGGGAAAGTTGAGGGTGTAGTTTGAGAGCAAGAACAAGGAGGAATATTTGAGGGAACAGGACGAGGGTAAGACAGGAAGAGGAGGGGGCCTTAGCGAGTTTCATGGACAGCCAATGGACAGCAGCTTCCTCACCTTCAGCTTTAGCTGCTTGAGCCGGTGGAGCCCTCGGAGCACCTGCAGGGACTGCAGCAGGAACTGAAGGTCGTTGTTGGAGGCATCCAAGATGTTGAGTGTCACCGTTGCGGACAGGTGTAGCAGGCTGGAGATCTCATTGTTCTGAACGTAGAGCTCATGCAAGCAGGGGAGGTTCTGAATCCCATCCAAAGATTTCAACTGCAAGGTGCGAGAAACACTATGCACATTAAACACATCACCCTATTCAAGATGCCCCCCCCTCCACTTCTTCAAAGTAATATCCCTAGTGTGTATAGGTATAGTGTTTTATATACCTCAAACCTAGCTACAAGGCAGCAGAGAGCTAAACATGTAAAAGGATGACACAGGAATAGTGTTGCTCCCTCCGAGTTGCGGGTTAGAGGTTGAAGACGGGTTGTGGTATGAGAAAGGGTCGTAGAGAGTAGTCACCTGGGGGGCAAAGGCGACATTTAAGTGTTGCTCATTACATGACGGGTAGTGTGAGGGGTCAGAAATGATGGCACAAGGATGTGTTATTCTGAATCAAAGATATTTTAAGTAATTAAAAATGGGTTGGAAAAATGCCTTTCTAGCCCTATTCTAAAGAGGAACTTGCCTATCTAAAAACTAAAACTAAGGATCTGTCAGTGTCAGGATGTCAGTAACTGAAAAACCACCCTTGTGTCCAAAACAACCTATCCTGACCCTCACACTTATTAAACAAACAACAAATGGTGCAAGGAAATGTCTTTAACTTAAAACCTGATGTTAGAAACAGTGTAAGAATGACTTCAATGAAAATATTTTCCAAGGAGAGCAGAGTCCCCTTCCCCTAGTTTCTTAAACAGGATGGCAAAATGTCTTTTTTTAACTAAGAGTTCCTTGGTGTCTTTATTGGACTCACAAACGTCTTATGCAACCAAAATGTTCTGTTCAAGCAAAATGTTCTGGAACAGTCTTTCTGTAAGAGTTGTTGTATCTCGGTAGATGACCTGGTATACTTCTCTGCCAGGAATATTAATACAACTTTCCACTGTCTGGTGTACTCGCCTGCCAGGACTTCTCTTTAGGATTCTCAGATCACCTGGTGTACTTTCTTGCCAGAAATCTGTGAAAAATCTCAACAGCTTAGTATACATGCCTGCCAGGACTCTTTGTACAACTTCAACTTCCTGGTATACTCGCCTACCGGGACTTCTTATGTGTTTCATAGTTCTAAGATTCAACTTCAGATGCCTGGGGTATTCACCTGCCAGAGCTCTTATGTATTTCCCAGTTCTTTGATATACCATAGTAGTGTAATAAAAATCAAGTTCAACGCGGTATGAAGGAACACACTTATCAGCTGCAAGAGTGGCACTGTAAAAAGGGGAGGGGCTATTTCTGAAATGTGTGAAATAAAATGCTTAATAAAACTAATCCATAAATACAGGGGCACAGGTAAGTATAATCAAACTTAGTGGTAGAATTAAATGCTGTAAATAGGCCTTAAAAGCTTGCTTTTGTAGAAAATGTGTTCACATTTTGTGTGAGGCAAAGGCCGATGTGGCTGGTGATTTAGTGCAGAGTCTGTGATCCCAGGCCAGCGCTGAGCGAAGTATACAGTGGTTGTTATTTTTCGATATCATAGAATAGAGCTCACAGGGTCCGCCAACAAATAATGAATACATGACCATTTTATAATTCAAATCATTTATGAAATACGATTTTCTAATGAAGCCAAAAGGAACAACAGTGGTTTCAAATTGCCCCATAGAACATCCTCGCTGAGAAACGGGTTAGAGTGTCCCCGATATGCAACATTTGTATAGCAGTAGGTCTGTGGTTCAAGGCTCTGGTGGTGTCATGGTGGAAAACAATTCTAATGAGCGTCAGGATGAGGCGAACAGGGCAGTTGATTAAAGTTCCGCTGGTCATCTCAAATGTTGCAATGACTTAACTTTGTGCTGTGGGAATTGGGGGTGGATTGTGACGTCACAGGTGGTAATTGAGGATGTGTGGGAAGGTTTGTGGACCCAATAATTAAACACAATTTATGCTTTTCTATAAGGGTTCAAAGTGCGAAGTCCAATCAGCTTTGTGTGGGGAGATTTATTCATGTCGAACGACTCTGAATACTAACTACTTGCATTGTATACAAGTTCTAACCTTAGGGGCTTTTGTTTGACAGTACCTTTTCATGTTTGAATTTGCTGTCCCAGCTGCGTGTGGGGCCCTGAATTAAACTGTGTTAATTCTTGCACCAGCGTACACTCCTTTTTGACTACTTTTGAAATATTCTGGTGAGTATTACGAGGCGGCCGCATAGCATGTACCATGTGCTGCTTGGTATATCTACCTGTGTTAATATTTTGCTTAAAAATACTTGCTCTTCCTTTCCCAATGGGCTCTTCTGCTTTGCTGGCTCTGACGGTGTGATTCGTGTTCAGGACCCCCAACGTGACTGGCAACGTCTCCTTCTGCATGGCTCGCTGTACCTCTCTCTTCCATAGTGTGGTCGCCATTTTTAAATGTCCGCTCATTGCAGGTTTTGAAAAACAACTACTAAAACTGCTACCTTTTTTGTATTTTTGCAAGAAACTTAGGGTTGGTCACCTAAGTTACCTGGGTGAACCCAGACGTGGACCCTTTGCTCACTGTGCTCAGAGAGGCACAGCTCCACCACACTGATGAGGCCCAACAAGGCTGAAACACGTGTCTGGGGTTGCTGTTGGAGCTCTTGTTCAAAGGAGGTTTGCCTGGCATTTCAGTGCTGGTCTGCCCTTGTGGGCGGGACAAAGACTAATATGCAAATGTCTATTGCTCCTTTGTGAAAAGTACAGTGAGCAAAAAACAATGGCTGCAGACTCTCAAAGTGGGTAAAAAGCACTGAACAGGTTTTCATGCCATGTTCTTTCTAGAGAGGGGTGCCTGCTACTTTATTTGTATTTTTGCAAGGAACTAGGGGTGGGTCACCCTAAGTTACCTGGGGGAACCCAGACATGGAACCCTTGCTCACTGCTCAGAGAGACACAGCGCCACCACACTGACGAGGCCCAACAAGGCTGAAACACGTGTCTGGGGTTGCTGTTGGAACTCTTGTTCAAAGGAGGTTTGCCTGGCATTTCAGTGCTGGTCTGCCCTTGTGGGCGGGACAAAGACTAATATGCAAATGGCTATTGCTCCTTTGTGAAAAGTACAGTGAGCAAAAAACAATGGCTGCAGACTCTCAAAGTGGGTAAAAACCACTGAACAGGTTTTTATGCCATGTTCTTTCTAGAGAGGGGTGCCTGCTACTTTATTTGTATTTTTGCAAGGAACTAGGGGTGGGTCACCCTAAGTTACCTGGGGGAACCCAGACATGGAACCCTTGCTCACTGATCAGAGAGACACAGCGCCACCTCACTGATGAGGCCCAACAAGGCTGAAACATGTGTCTGGGGTTGCTGTTGGTACTCTTGTTCAAAGGAGGTTTGCCTGGCATTTTTGGTGCTGGACTGCCCTTGTGGGTGGGACAAAGACTGATATGCAAATGGCTATTCCTTCTTTGTGAAAAGTACAGTGACCAAAAAGCAATGGCTGCAGACTCTCAAAGTGGGTAAAAACCACTGAACAGGTTATCATGCCATGTTCTTTCTAGAGAGAGGTGCCTACTACCTTTTTGTATTATTGAAAAACAACTAGTCTGCATGTTATACTTCAAGCTCCTGTCACTCTGCACAAACATCCTTTTCCTCCTCTTCCTCTTCCTCCTCCACCTCCTCCTCCTCCTCCTCCTCCTCCTCCTCTCAGTACCTGAGTGGTTGTGGGAGTTGATGTCCATAACTTTCTTTGAGCTTTCAATTCCTGGATGGGTTTTCTCTCAGATTATACAAAAAGGCACATCGGGATTAGAGGTCATGGTTACCTTTGGACTCTTAACCCTTAAGTGGGGTTTCTCCTGGACTTTACAAAAAGGAACATCAAGAACAAAAGGTGTTATATGTGAATTATAAGTGATTGGGTGGAAAGTGGGGGCCTGACTAGAATGATGAAGAAAAAAGGTTTCTTGACTTCCTCTACAGGGGTAATCATTATCTGACAATAGGCCATTAAGAGTTTAGGGGGTCTTACTCATGGGAAAGGGGGGGGGACACTGTGACTCCTCCAATTAAGTCATAACATCTCCCTGGTAGTTGTCTCCCCCATGTGATCCTCCCTCATGTAACTGCTCCCAGGGTCAGGATCAGGTAGCGGCTGCCGTCCCCTGGCCACATGGGAGGAGGTTCCCACTGGGGAATCTGTGATGATTCCACTGGATTCATTACAAGTAGGTAGAACAATTGTGCCCTTTGTATGTTTCATCTACTTCTATGTAGTCAATTCTACTCCCTGCTCTATTGCCCCACTGGCTTTTATGGGGGGGTCCCTCCCCATACCTCCTTATCACTACCAACTAACCTTTCTCTCTGACACCTATGTATTCTCTATACCTTCCAAAATGGCATGCTATTATCCAGGTTTCATGTAAGCGTGTGTTTGCTCTTTTTGGCTGAACCCTGTTTGAAGAAAAACCATACTCACCCATCTATCTGGCAACAAGTCATTATTTCTGCATAAAACAGTTGGCGAGAAAATGCAAACTGACATAAATTAGTGCACACTCACACAACCATGCAAATACAAGGGGGTGGTTAAGCGGATTGCAATGTGGTGACTGGAATAGCAGGAAGTTCGGGTTGTTGTTGTATCCCAGGCAAACTTTCTCAGGACAAGAAAGGTGTCTGATCACATGAGTGTTCTGGGGATAAAAGGAGAGTGGTGTGACAAATCTGGAAACTTAGTCCCTTCTTCCCAAGGGGGAGCTACCCCTTTGGGGGGCTAGGAAGGTAAGCGCATTAAGCAAAACCCTCCCTAGGGTTTTGGGAAAGCAGACCTCACTGAATTGACTCCCCTCCAAGGACTCAGATTCCCATGGGGAAGTCCCTATACACCAGAGATTATCTGCATGCATGGGAGCCAGAGATACTGACAAGACATATATGCGTATGCCTCAAGATAATAATATGGACAATCCCTTGTTGTGCTTGGTTTAAAGTAATAATGAACTTTACACCTGTTTGACAATCTGTGCTGAGAGTCACATGCTTTCTCATTGCAGGAGCGAGGATAAAGGACTAACGACCCTTGAATGGAGGAGGAGAGACCATCCGTAGAGGAGAGTCTCCAATGGGAGTACATCAACGAGGGCAGAGCTGAATTGCACAGCGCAGCCAGATGGGGCAGGGAGGGAGGTGAACACCAAAGGAAGACACTGCCGCCCTGATACAGGTGTATACTGTGGCTGAAAAGCCAAGGCCAAGCAATGCAAAGCTTATCTTGAGGCGTGCCCACACCAAGGACGTGGTGGGCCTGGACCCGGTGCCCGTGAACGAAAATAGAGACCGAGGGAGGAGTGAGTCCTCCACTCCTAACAAGATTGCAGAAAGGTGATAGAATGCCACGATGAGCAAAATGTGCTCGTAGCCAAACCAGAAGACGGACAAGCTGAAAAGAGACACACCCTCACTGGCGCAGAGCCTGAAATGCAGAAGGTATGGGGGTTGCCCAGGTTAAGGGGAAGAAAGAGAGAAGGGTTACGAGAGCCCTAGGAACCAGAGGAGGATAAACTTCCTGAAGGGTCCCAAAAACTCACAAGAGTGGAGAGAATCACAAGTAGAAAAAAGGGGTTACTGATACCGCAGAGAGCTAAGAAAAGTATTGCAAGAAGAGAGCCAGAGAGGTCCAATAAAGGGAGCCAGAGAGGTCCTATTAAGAAAGCAAAGAAAGAGATGAGGGGAGCCCGGAAGCACCCAAACCCAGAATCTAGTGGGAAGAAAACACCACAAGTGGTGGAAAGGGATCAGGGAAATATCCCTCCATCTAAAGAACATTGGCCATTTTGTTTTCTCTGGAATTTTTTGGTTGTTGAAGTTGGGAAACTTGAGAAACTGTGAAATGATATGATATCATTCCATATCATATGATATCATATCATAAATAAGGAGAACTGTCAAATTTAGGAATTCAGAGCCAGGGGAAATTCATGGAGAAGCTGTGAAATGTTTTCTGTTATTTTGTCTAAGTGATAGCGTCAGTTTAGTGGATAGGTTTGGACGGAGGACTCATTTTCTTTGGACTATTCACGAGCACCTTAGCTTAGTTTGATAGGAAGTAAACTCCCCTTTAGCAATCGGGTTAGTGAGGCTTTTTCTTCTTCTTTTAAGATGAATAAAGATATGTAAGATGTATGTCCTCTGGTCCGAGTCCTTCTTCTGGTTTGCCACAGCAGTTAGAGAGCAGCTCTGAAGAAATCTCCAAAGAACAGAAAGTGTAACGGATCCATGAAAACAAAACATGGAACTCCCTAACAGGAAGACTTGCATGTTTGTGACTTTCCCATACATGCTCAATTGTCCTACAACTGAGATGCATGTACCGACTCTATATGGGTGGGTCGGAGGTTAGGGGGCTGGAAGATCTCTGTCTCTTTATGCGCCAGGGCTAATATTCAATTATGCAAGCTATCCAAGAAAAGTTGGTTTGAGGCCGTAGACCTCTTTCTGGATAAAAGCCACAAACCCAAAGCTGCATGGAGGGGGCGTTTGGAATGCTGTTGACTGCTCCCACATTGCAGAACCTCGGGGAACCCTCGGTCTAAAGCAGGGCCAGGCAGCGAGCTGACGAACATTGTCCATTTGCTGAGTTCAGCAGAGGTAGAACTATTTGAAATGGCACTGATATATACTGAGCTTCTGTGAAAGGCTGTCGCCAAACCCCTTTTCTAGTGGCGGGATCCCCAATCCCTCCTCTAAAACTGAAGCAAAGCTGTCCAGTGGACCCCTACGTTTGTGGAGTTTCTGGGAGGGCAACTGTAAAATTTTCATCAGCCCCCACCCTCTCACAAGAACATTCATAGTCAAGGAGAGGTAAAAAGGGATATTGAAACTCCCAGACATGTCAAGTGCGGTGAGACCTAAGAAAGAGAAAAACCCCAGTTGTTCGTTATTATGTGGAACGTAGGGAGAGAAAACAGCTGTATTGAAAACCTCAGAAATTGAATAGTGGAGAATGAGACTCAAAGGGGCCAGACGTTTGAAAGGAGGGTTGAACTGATAACCATAACAATTTCTGAGTGTGTATTAAGACTCAAGGAGGTGAAAATGCTGCATGCATGCAAAATCTTTGGGCAAGATTCTTAAACCTTTTTTTGGTGCACGCGAGGGGATGAGCTAGTGCATCTCCTCCCCTGTGCCAAAAACAAAGCAGCCCAATTCTCAGATGGCCTTTTCCCCTCTTTATGCATTTCCACAAATAAGGGGTCATTTCTGCGCATTTAAATGTGCATCCAGAATTCACAAGTGGGATGCTCTTTTAAATGCACAGAAACAAGGTTCTCCCCCTCCCTCCTGCATCTGTTCAGAACAGGTGCATGGAAAGGCGCAAATCATGGGAGATTCATTTCTGACCCTTTCATGGTTTCTTTTTTTTAGTGTACACCGCAGAATTTCCATGCTTATTTCCCAGTTGTTTCACTGAGACCAGCCCTTTTACGGCCTGTCTGAGTGGAATGTGCTCCCAGTAACCGCACGGTTGCCTGGAGCTATCATACTTTAGTGTTGGGTGCAGACTTTCAACACTAATGTAGGCAAAAGGAAATCTTTGCCCTGTTCTCCAGCACCTCCAGAAATGCTTGGGTCATCTTTGTCAATACGTTGACCTGAGCATTTCGGCTATGAGCGCAAATGAAAGGAGCGCATTCTCTGCGCTCCTTTCATTTGCGCTCATATTTGAGAATCTGACAATTAGTCTATACCCCCCACCATCCCCAATGAAAAAGGTTAGATACTGTGGCGAATTAAGAGTATTCGTCCCTTCTCCTGAGGGGCGAGCCGCCCCCTGTGAGGCTAGGGAGGTGAACCGACTCCGCCAGACCTTCCCTAGGGGTCTAGGCAAGTGAGTCCTCACTGGGAGTGACTCATTCCCACGAGGAACTCCCAATACCAGAAACAATATCTGCTTATATGGGATTATCTTCTATATCAAGTCAAACATCTTTGTTTCCATTGAATTCAGGTAACGCTAGATCAACTAGGAAAGCTGAAGCCTAACGGAATGCCCATTTGCATTCTGACACATATGTAGCTGAGACTAATTGATTGAGAGAGAGGAGAGGGCCATGTGCACGTGAAGCCCTTTGACGTCGTTACGCCTTGGAGTGGCAGAGCAGTGAGTAACCATGGATCCCATGTTTGTCAGTGAAGGAGAGAACGCCAGCCGAGAACGCCGAAAAACTGGTATTGCAAACACGGGCAAAACAACTGGCAGGACAGAGTTCAGGAGACCGTCCATTTTTGTGGCATGACCATGCAAGATCTTTGGTGGGCCTGGAGCCCGATGAATGATGACGAAACCAACCGGAATGGGAGAAAAGAAATCTCCCACCAGATGAGCGATGCTGAACAGCCCGAGTTGACCAAAAACTCTGAGCGACTCTGCAGCAGAGTCAGGAAAACGATAGCAGAAGCAGAGAGAAGCCGCTTGGTCTCAAACCCAGAGTGCAAGAATTGAAAGCCCAGGAATGAATGTATCCGGGTAGAGCAATCAAGGGGGAGGAAACAGAGAATACAAACTAAATATGAAATGAAATATAAGAATGAATGTGAAACTGAGAGAAACTAGAAGAGTGTATACTGGGAGGAACCCAGGAAGTTGCTCAGTGTTACATTTGTCAAACATTGGAACATTCCAGGAAAATGCTGTGGAAGCCATTCGATATTAAGTTTAAGTACAAAGGCCAGCATTAGAATAGAAGACGAGGGGGGTAAACCAGTGGAATGGCCCCAGGAGTAGTGAACCCACTATAGTGAAAAGGAGGAGCAAGAGAAACCAAGTCCTAACAGAGGCAGACCTCCGCACAAGGACAGCATAGAACTGAAAACAAGAGGAAGACTCATAAGAGACTATATTCAGAAGGAAAATAAGATGGACAGTAAGGTCCTCATGAAAACTAACAAACTCCAGGAAAGATTAACAGGAAATGTGTACTACGAGCTACAGGAGCTCATGAGAAAACTTGTGAGAGTTTGGACCCATATTACTAATTCACTGATTTTGAAAACATGAAGATAACAAACTTCTTTTGTGAAGAAAACCCTGGAGGAAAGGTCTCACACTCATCAGGCCAAAAAGGAACATGCCAGAAAGAATACAAACTGCCAATCTTGAGTTATTACTTTTAGTGATGGGGCAAGTAAGAAGTAAGGTTTTGGACTGTGTACAGCACATTTTGGACCTTTATTTAGTTCTGTTAGGCAGAACTTTTCCCAATAGCACTAGGGCAAGATAGGCATTTTCTCTTAGCTTCATTCATGTCTACCATGAGTCCAAATCAATTTACAAAAATGGTTGGATGACACAGGGCCTATTAGCAACGCCCAAGTGGGGGTTCTGAACTGGCTGGGGCACGGTGGATCACTGTTTTCTATTCTCTTTATGAATCCAGAAATACACAAAATTACTTAAAATGACGTTGTGTGTCATCGTTCTGGATCTGAAAACAGTGTTCGACTGTGCCAAGAGCACTACTATGGCACATCTTGAATAAGCAAAAAGTCCCTATTGCGGATTTCGATGCTATTAAATTGCTACATGTGCACAACCAGGCCTGTGTGTGATATGGCCTGGGAGGGAACCTGACTGATCACTTTGACATACTGAAGGGGGTGTGCCAGGGATGCGTCTTAGCCCCACTAATTTTCCTGTTATATCATCAGGAAATTGTGGATGCTCTAGAAGCAGGCGCCTTGAATGTCCCTAAAATTGGGTCAAAGAAATGGTCCACCCTATTTCTCGCCACTTCTCCAGCCGGGCAGAAGTGGCCTTTATCATCTCAGCAAAATGTAAGGAGCTTGGACTTGAGCGTAACAGCACTAAAACCGAAGTTATAGTCTTTAAATACCCCTTCTCCAAGCCCTGCCAGGTGAAAATTGAGGTAGACGGCCATACACTGGACCAAGTGGGGCATTTTGACTCCCTAGGGATTAGATTCAATGAGGTGGGGGTGGACTAACCAATTCCTTAAATCCAAGGTAAGCTTAATTAAGAATAGAAGGGCCATTCAGTCCTTTTTTTTTTTCGGGACATGGTCGTGGGGCAATTTCCCCAGCCCTAGCATTATTTGATTAGCAAGATAAGCAAACTTTATGGCACAGAGATCTAGGGCTTTGCAAACACAAAACCTTTGTCCCACATCAAGAACATCTTCTTAAAGAAGATGCTGCTCCTGTGTAAGAATACCTCAACCACATTGACACATCTATAATTGCAAGTACTGCCTCTGGCTGACGTAGTTGCCCTCAAACCACCCCTATATTGGGTGAGAGTTTGGTCTTCCCCGAGCCTGCCCCCCTCAAAGATGCTCCAAGTGATGTTTTGCAATTTGAAGGTGTAAAAAGCCAGGGCTGGTTCCTCCATGTAAAATAGATGCTCTGTGGGCTAGGACTTAGACATTTTTCGGAAAATCCCAATGAGTGTCGCCCTTCTCTTACGGCAGAGCTCAAGATGATCAGCAAAATACAATGCCCTTGGGATTAATACCCTGATACAAAGTGCTGGGCTACCAATAGCAATACAACCCTGCAGGGGGGCATTACTAGCTAGGTAATGTCCTGGTCTAACGTTAAAGCCGTTGCTTCACTCCAGCTTCTAATTTATGCCCTGGGGCATTAACTGATCGGTAATGCCCCCTGCTTGTATTATATTGCTTAAATTACGGTCATCGTTTTTATACAGTGCCAAATCACCAATGTAGTCATCACAAAGCGTCTAGGGTAATCTGAGAATCAGCATATTGTACCCTCAGCAGGTGTACGTAAAGCTAAGTCTGCAGAATGAAAGGGAGAAGAACAACTAGAAAAAGGACAGGATAGAGGGCATAAGTACCTCCGATAAATGGAAGGAGAGATAAGGCAGGGTATTTTGTGATAGCATGGGTGCATTCCAGCCCTGTAAGGCAGACAGCAGAATGTATGATGTGGTACAGATGGGTTTATTAAATTGTGTATGATATTCAATGGAATGGGTCACAAGGCAGATTTGGAGAACATGTAAATGAGTACACTATGTATTATTTTGATGTGAGAGAGGTTTGCTGTGTGCTTGCGCAATCCCTTAAAGATGTAGTGGCTTATTTGTCTGGGCCTACCTTTAACTTACAGCACATGTCAAAACTCTTGAATATTAATTCTGGATCTGCACAGACTGAGGCCTGAGCGTGGCCTATTTAAGTAGACACTGTGCATGAAGGTCAATATTTGTAAGTCACAGGAGCTGTGGGACAGAGGGGAAAAACCCAGAGCCTAGCGACTCCCCTGGCAGTTGCCATGGTGCCGAACCACCCGACTTGGCATGCACAGAGCATCATAGAGCCCGGACTGCGTGATGTAATCACGGTGACGTGATGATGTCAGACATAGTGGGTGCAGAAGCGTGCTAAGAGTCAACTGTTATTTAAGGGAAAACAGACTGCAATGAAGCGCTGCTCAGTAGTAGTGAATAGCATTCCGATTGTATTTTTGTGTTCTTTCTGGATGTTGGCCTTGGATTGCCATTCTGCACTGCTTTGGAATCCCTCCTGTACCTTTCTTCAGTGTGTTGCCTGTTGCCTACATTGCCTGGGCATTGGATTACTTTTTAGACTTCCCCTTGTACTATGTTTTGGTGCCTACTTGGAACTCTGTCCTGGTTCTACCTTTTGGAAAGGTCTTGAAACTTTTGCTTCCCTGGTAAAGTCCTATCCGTGTGGGATTTCGCCTCTGACTTGTTCAAACCCTGGGCTCCCATGTCCTTTGTCTTTGCACTGGGTTTAGTCCAGGTCCAGCAGGAGTTGACCCTTCGCTCTCCCATTTAGTTGAGCTCCGGTGTCATACGGGTAAGCTCCTTGTGGACTTGTTGACCCTATTGCATCGTTACAGGCTTGACTTATGGATGCTACTCCCGATGGACGCCTGGCCCTCCACTAAGTTGTCTGTGCTCTCTGAACATAGTGAGGTAGGTGTGTTTCTCCTTCCTTGTGATGCCTACAGCCATAATTGGTTGTTGGTGTTTACTGGTATATTCTGCTAACCATACATGTTCCTTTGTTCTTTAGCCCTGGGAGAGAGCCGGGTAGCATCCATTCACCAGCCTTTTCATCAGAGCCCTCTCTATCCCGGTTCAATAAGATTAGGGAACCCTGCTCTAGTACGCAAATTCTCATACCGTCTGAACTCCTGTGTCCTGAAAAACCTGGCAGTCGATAACAGAGTGTGTGATGGGGACAACGAATCCAACGGATACATTCCAGCATATGTTGAAAGCCTTAAATGTGAAGTTCTCAAGATCAGAACATTCCCAGTTCCCAATGGAGCTTATGAATTGGCTTAATTTTACCAGTATGGAAACTCAATTCCACTACCACAGGCAGAGTGCTTTATGCTAGCGAGTGGCCACCATATGAATGATGCTATGTTAGACTTCCAAGGGCAAAGATATGCATTGCAGACAAAAGTGCAAATAATTCATTAAACAAGTGAAAATTATAAAAAGGTTATGCAATATAATGAAGACACCCTGGTGTGATCCCCGATTCTTGGCCCGTATGGACTAAGTCAATTGTTCCCATCTAAAATATTAAGGGACTACTGGTAAAAAAAAAAAAAAAAAAAAAACTAATGATTTTGTTTTGTGCACTATTAATGTTATGGTGTGTAACTTGACTCAGCTTTTAATGCAAATGTCCAACTTTACAGACTCACACTTTGAAGGTGTCCTTCCTGAGCTGCGAGTTTCACTGATAGTGTAGGATAGTGTAGGGATAAGACACCAGATCTGCTCTGCTCACAAAGGAGGGGTGTGTGTTTACATAATGACTTTAGCTATCGAGCCTTCTGTGTGTGCTAACTGGTATGATCTGATGGCAGGGGGAGGGGAGTGGGTGGAAGAGAGATGTACCTAGGGCTGGTACAAGTAAGTATCCACCCTCCAAAGCAAACTGTCACTTAGGTGCCCTTCTCCCTTATAATGGGGTGATATATGGTTCTGTCTGGTGATGCCATATCTATCTACCTGGATTTGCCTTATCATAGCCCCTTTACAGAGTGGTTCTCTTTATGGGACATAGGATAAGTTGGTCCTTTTGCAACACCATGACCGTGATTAAAGAATTCCTCAAAGGAATGCCTTTCAGATCTTCCCTTCCATTGTTGTGCCCTCAGTGCTGCTTTGTGAATTGCCCAGAGTATCTGACCCTGCTCCTCCCGGAACCTTAATCAACCCATCTACTACTCGGTCTTGGTATTGGGTTGCGGAACTGTGATCGCAGCCTTGCATTCTGGGGAGTATTTAAGGCTTGTGTTCTTTCTGATGTTAGGTGGGGCCCTTGCCTGAGAATGGCCTGGGTACGGTGTATAACGTGAATTATAATTTTTATTCCACTTGATGCTAGTACAGTATTTTCAAGGTAGGGCGTACACGGTCTTGCCTTTTCAAGTTAAGGCCCTTTCTGAATGATTGGTCCAGTAGCCATATAACCCTAATACCTGATATTGCAATAAGTCAAGCAAGGCTTGAAGCAGCTTGAGCACATTCTAGATCAGGTTCAACTTGAGGTTTGCAACCTTTATTACCGCCACCTTGGACAGCGTTTCCTGATTCTTTACTTTTCCCAAAAACAACAGTGCTTCTCCGAAGGGCACAACACTATGCAGTTCTAATGTTTTGGCTAGAAGACAGCAAACTCTGCATTTTAGTCCCAGTCACACAAAACAAGCTTTTTTGCACCCAGAAGTATAAACGTTTGTGAGAAATCTGACAGTGTTCTCCCATCTACTCGCCCGGGATCCTCCAGTCAGGTGGCCAGGGAAGGGCCATCGCTTTTGGATCCCGACCCTGGGGATGGACAAGTGAGGGAGTATCACCTGAGTGGAGGGTCACAAGGGATTGGGAGGAGAACATCTGAGGGCAAGACATGGTATTCCCCCTTTTTCCATTTCCCTCAGCTTTCATGGGGTATTTCCAAACCCATTCCATCCCCCCTCCACATTTCCAACAAATACTGGGACGAGGTAGAGGAAACTGGGAATAGTGAAGATTTCCCCTAGAAATAACTTGGGTAGTATAAGGGGAACCGGCTGTAGAAATAACTTAAGTTTTCCCATTGATAGAGTTAGGCACAGTCAGGCATTTACTAATTTTGACACACACCTGACTCCACTTGACTGTTTTTCCAAATATAAATGGTGTGGCTCTACACCGGTGATAGAGCGAGCTTGGGATGTTGTTTGGACCAGAGAAGCCAAGGAGCAGGGTCGACGGCCCAGAGGAGAATGGCGTACCGGGACGCTGTTTGTGAGCTGCTATTGGCAGTTGGAACATTGCTCGTACCCTTGGAACCTGTGCCGGCTCCAAGGGTGTCTGAGCAGCAGATGGTGAGACCCTGACCACTGGCCCGCATAACCAGAAAGGACCGCTTGTCACAGCGCTGCTGCCCGGGTGAGTATCGTGAAAGTAGGCAAGAAAGAGAGAGAGAGAGAGAAAGAAAGAGAGAGAAAGAAAGAGAGAGAAAGAAAGAGAGAAAGAGAAAGAGAAAGAGAGAGAGAGAGAGAGAGAGAGAGAGAGAGACTCAGGAGTATACGACTGAATGAAGCGTAGCGGACGAAAGGATTGCATAAAGCGGCACAGAGCGGAAAAGAGGAAATAAATGAAAGGAAACTAGTCAAGCAATATAGGTTGAAAAAAAGAGGAAAGTAAGAAAAGCAGAGCGTGTAAGGGGCGAGAAGTGAAAGAACTGTAATAAATGGAGCGCAAGCAACCCCAAAACGAGAGAGAAGGGTGCAAGCGACCTGGCAGAGTGGAAAGTGTGCAGGTGTGACCGGGAAAGCTGGAAAAGTTGCCAGGGGGCACAAAAAGGACCAAGAAGGTGCATGCAGGTGCCAGTTGGCACAAGAAGGAGAGAAAGGTGCATATGTGCAGGAAAAGGAAAGAAAGGTTACAGTGGGCACGAGAAAAATTAAACTGGGTTAAAGATCGGAGAGGTTGCGCTTAGGAGAAGCAAAGAACCAGGCATTTTCAAAAGTCTCTGATGCTACCCTTTGAAAGAATTGTACATGAAAGAAAGTTACTTCTTGATAAACTGAAATAGTGTTTTGAAACGCAAGAGGGGCCTGAGCTTGGGGAAGGGAACCCTGAGAGGCCTAAAAGCTGAACTTGTGTTTGAACTTTGAAGAGGCCTAACCTTGGGGAAGTGAATCCTAAGAGGCCAATCAAAGCAGAATTTTGATTATTTGGTGTAAATTCAAGGAATTGAAGTTTGAGGAAGGGAACCCCAAGGCATTAAGAACATTGACATTGTTTGAACTATGAAGGTCCTATAAACAGTCCTTTTTGATTGAGCTTGTTCTTTTGAAGTTGACCAACCTACAGCTAGTGAGAAGACCGCCTGAAACCAATCCTAGTTTCCAATTTTTGTTGAACCACCACTTTTTGCTTTTATAAGACTTCCTAACACTTTTTTGTCAAAGAGTGAGAGCACACATAGGTTTGGACACAGACAGAATTTTATTTTGGACTTCCAGACTTTGACGGACCTTAGAAACATAGTTAAGGGAACCATCGCTTTAGTGTCAGGGCAGTTAGGCATTACACCAACCCATGTACTTTAGTAAAGAAAGGTTTTGAAACGATTATCTTTGAGTCTGTATTTCTCTTGCTAACATGCCTGTCTCACACATTTCAAACATTCAGTAAAATAGTCCCACTCCCCAGATCTAGTCTGTACTCAGAGGTGGATTTGGATGTCACCTGCATACCTCTGGAAGCTGCATTAGGCCCAAACACAGTTTGCCTTCATCCTATCCTTTCAATGTTTCCCCCAGATCGAAATGGTGCAAAAAAGTCTGAAACAAATGTATACAACTCGTCTTTGAAAAAGGTCGAGTGAAGGAAGCAATGGGAATGTACCCAAAAGAGACATTTCTAATGTCTGAATACATTTTTGAAGGCAGTTGTGCTTCACAATGGATGTGGATTTTGCAATGTTTCTCTTTAACAACCGCTGACTAAGCCAATATATTTGTCTGAACTATATCCAAGTGCAGTTGCTAATGGCTATGGTGTGCCGAACAGGGCCAGGTGCAGCCATCACATGCCAAAATAGTGCCCATGCACTGCCATCATTTCCTATTTGAGTCATTTATTTCGGTTTAACATATTTATGAGTGCAAACTATCATTGAGGAGAAGGGGGCTTATTGTCACTTGAGTGTGGGGTACATTAGAAGAATTACTGAGTCAGAATGATGGGTGTTCTGCTTTCTAGGAAACCAAAGATGATTGACCAGCAGCAAGAGCCACACATTGTGGCCATCTAAAGAAGCGAAGCGGGCAACCCACAGGCGCTTTACTGAGCGACTTGACTTTCAACCAAAGGAAGCCTGGTTGATCAAGAGTCATGGCCACGGTTGCTAACAAATGTTTGAGAAAAACTCTAGTCAAACACAATAGCAGACTCAGTGAATTACGCACACACTCTTGATCTTGGAGGCTGCCAAGTTATGATAAAACATTTTCAAGAGTTCTGAACTGTTTGGAATTAGAAAATCAATGTGTTAAGGAGACCCACAAAGTGCAAGAAGTCAGCTCAGTAGGTGAATACAAATGCGCCCCCCACTGGGAAGCTTTACCAAATCTGCTTAGTCTGATTTGTCCCGGGCTGCAGAAGGAATGTTCTAGGAGGTGGATGAAGAGATTTGAGCTGAAAGAAGCAGGAGATCAGTGAAACCCCGATTTGTGAAGAGCAAGTTGAGAATCGAGGTATATGCTAACATTTTCCCAATGCTCCATGGCTTCCCAGCTAGGTTTGCACTTTCCATACATGCAATGTTTCTTACTACAGTACAGGTGATAGCGCAGGTTCATTCCTTTGACTCAGTGCTCGCTCATCGAGTGACACGATTTAAGTCTTGCTGATGTTCAGTTTCAAAATATCATGGACATTCAGTGCTACCTATAGATGTGAGGCCCTTGTATATAGGAGAAACAGAATCCATGCTGGAGCAGAAGGGCAGATAATGCATGCATGCAAATATGGAATAATGAATGGAGAAGGAAGAACCAAGGGCCAACCAAATTCCCTTCAATGGAAACTACTATCTTCAAATTAAGATGCAATGGATACAATGGGGCTCATTAGGAATTCCCTGGTCTGGAAAAAATGCCGGTAGAAATGCTGCCAATTCTGGTACTGGAATTTCTTCTGGACTGGGGAAACGCAACCTTGCCGATGGGGGCACAGATCTACTGGCGTGCCTGACCTGCCAGTAGATCTGGCTCCTACCAGCAAATAAATGTCGGAATCACTGGCACAGGTAATTCCGGCATTCCTATCCCATGGAGTGCACTAGGACTCCATGGAACGTGAACTTACTGGCTTCTCCACCGCCCGTAATGTCCCGGTAATTCCGGGATATCATGCGGCGGGCGGTAGGGGCAGTTTCCCAGTATCCCGCTGGAATTACCAGCGGGGTACTGGGAAACTTGTAATGGGCTCCAATGTGTTTTCGATATTATGTTTTCAGCACCTGATGTGATCTGCATTAAGGGATGAAAATATTTAATAAATTAGCTAGTGGTCCTGCTAACCCATCAAGTTCCTGTAATTACTCTACCAAATCTGCAGAGTCTGATTTGTTACACCCGGCTGAAGAATTTATGTTCTCAGACGGTGAAGGTAGGAACTGCTGTGACTCTAACACCTGCCCAACTTTTAGCTAAAGGTGGATACCTCCATGTAGCAGCCTGCGCTTTCTCCGCTTAACATTTCACCCTCCACGCATTCTCAACTCAGACAGAGACTTGTATTCTTGGTATTGTGTGTGACAAGTGTGAGAATCTGCACATGCAGCAGCCCTCGGTAAACTCTAGTGAAAAATGTACAAAGTCAACATCAAAGAAACTGGAATTTGGAATAAAGCCCTCGGACTACCTTGTTGGAATCCAGGTGCAGATGGGTGAGGTTACTCAGCAGGGGCAGGTCTCGGATGGTCCTCACTTGGTTGTGAGACAGTTGGAGCTTGGCAAGGCCCCGGCACAGCTCCAAGCCCTTAGTGCTCGATAGGGCGTTGTAGTTCAGGTTCAACACAGCAAGGTTAGGAAGAACGCCAACCCCGTCGATGCTGGTTCAAGAGAGGGAAACGATATGTTAATCACAGCGAAATCTGTCTATATGGAACCAAGTGAGCTAGAGCATGCCACTGGGTGCCTATGGAAGTGAACCACTAGGATAATACACACGAATGTTATTCAGTAACCAAAAGAATGAGACACTGGACATCACTGGAAATTGTCATTGGGTCCCCATGAAAGCCAGGGAATGTCACCCAGTAGGGAGATGCTATGCAGCACATATAGCAATGTGTAATTGCCCCTAAAGGAAACGATCCTACATTGGGAGCCTTTAGGGGTGCGTCATTAGGTGCATTCGGAAGAAGATATAGCAAGTCTAGTGAAGCAGTGGTGTAGTTAAGGATTCATTTGTAGTGTGATGGGCCTTGGTTAGTCTGTTTGTAGTAACCTTAATGTTGATATTTTCAACATCTTGTAAGTAACCTTAACTCTCTTTAAAAAAACACATGTTTTATAAATAGTTTCGTGTGTGTGTGTATGTGTTTGTGCGTGTGTGAGTTTGTGTGTTTGTTTGGGCGTTTGTTTGTGTGTGTGTGTTTGTGCGTTTGTGCTTGTGTGTGTGTGTTTGTGTGTGCGTTTGTGTGTGTGTGTGAGAGAGAGAGAGAGAGAGAGAGAGAGAGAGAGAGAGAGAGAGAGAGAGAGAGAGAGATATATATATCCAGGTCATTTATAATGTTACAGATTTAATGAACATTCATACATGGTACGGATAGTGAATGTTGCTATCATTAGTGCCCATCCATTACTTGCATTCAGAGGGGAGCTAGTTCTTTGGAACAGGTGTGTAGCTATGTGTGTGCTTATGTGGCATACCTAACTCCATAGGGTGTAGTCAATCCATCACTTGTGAGCAGCTGTGTTTGAGTCTTGGCGAATGTGTGACACACAGTCTCCCCAACTCTGCATGTGGAAGCCATCATTTGCATTGTTGGGCATGTGTACTTATTTGGTTAGGAGTAGTAGAACAGAGAGAGAGCGAAAGTGTGTGTGCGTGTGTGTGTGCGTGTGTGTGTGTGTGTGAGAGAGAGAGAGAGAGAGAGAGAGAGAGAGAGAGAGAGAAAGAGAGAGGGAGAGCGAACGAGAGGGAGAGAAAGTGTGTGTGTGTGTGTGTGTGTGCGTGAGAGAGTGAGAGAAAGAGAGAGGAGGGAGAGCGAGAGAGAAGGAGAGAGTGTGTGTGAGCGAGAGTGAGAGAGAGAGAGAGAGAGCGAACGAGAGGGAGAGAAAGTGTGTGTGTGTGCGTGAGAGAGAGTGTGTGTGCGTGAGAGAGTGAGAGAAAGAGAGAGGAGGGAGAGGGAGAGAAAGTGTGTGTGTGTGCGTGAGAGAGTGAGAGAAAGAGAGAGGAGGGAGAGCAAGAGAGAGGGAGAGAGAGTGTATGTGTGCGTGTGAGCGAGAGAGAGAGTGAGAGAGAGAGAGGGAGAGCGAACGAGAGGGAGAGAAAGTGTGTGTGTGTGTGTGCATGAGAGAGTGAGAGAAAGAGAGAGGAGGGAGAGCGAGAGAGAGGGAGAGAGAGTGTGTGTGTGCGTGTGAGCGAGAGAGAGTGAGAGAGAGAGAGAGAGCGAACGAGAGGGAGAGAAAGTGTGTGTGTGTGTGTGTGTGTGCGTGAGAGAGAGTGTGTGTGCGTGAGAGAGTGAGAGAAAGAGAGAGGAGGGAGAGACAGTGTGTGTGTGTGTGTGTGCGTGAGAGAGAGAGAGAGAGAGAGAGAGTGAGAGAGAGAGAGAGAGAGAGAGAGAGAGAAAGGGAGAGCGAACGAGAGGGAGAGACAGTGTGTGCGTGAGAGAGAGTGTGTGTGCGTGAGAGAGTGAGAGAAAGAGAGAGGAGGGAGAGCGAGAGAGGGAGAGAGAGTGTGTGTGTGTGCGTGAGAGAGAGAGAGCGAGAGAGAGGGAGAGAGAGTGTGTGTGCGCGAGAGAGAGTATAGATAGATGTAAAGCAATTGCAACACTTGTTGCACCTTCTTTTTACATGAAAATCAATAAATGTTACTAATCTAGACGGGTGTGTTTGAATGTGGGAAGTGCTGGAAAGAGGTTTCCTTCCTGACAATTGTATTGAACATGCATGGACGAGGTCATAGGTTACGCAGGGCATAGTTGACACATCCTTTCTAATTTTCCTACGTAAAGTGTTGTGTATCAACACACATATATATATAGTGCTTTGATTGAACACCCTTAGTGCAAAAACTGTTAGATGGCTTTGCCCCAAATAAGAAAAAACGTGGGCACAAATCGCCTCAGATGTGACTATTGGTGGTTTGAGGTAAATCTGTCCATTCGTTTTCAAAATATTCGGCGCAGGAGGTGGTGCCCCCTGCTCCTGCAACATATTTATATATCTCCCATGGTGCTCTGCAGCGGAGAGGCTGAGAGGCTTTTCAGAAATGAAAGGCCCCCATAGATATTTGTGTTCGATGCAAGCGATTTCCACGTTAATACAGAGGGAAGTCAAAAATGAAAAGTACTCAAAATTACATCTGGAGGAGGAAAAGGGGCGCATTCATGTCAGGCTACTGGGCGGAAGGGGGGCAGAGGACCACATGTACAGTGGGGGAGTTTGGGGTGGGCTGGGGTTTGTGGCTGAACATTTTTCGCGAGATTCACACAGTAACACTGAAAGGCGGACTAAGAAAAGAAAATGTGTCACACAAACCAAAGAGTAAAAGAGGCTAATGGGAGAGGGTCAGAGAGGTAAAACACAAGGGACGGGGTGGTGGGACCAAGAAAATAGGAGGGGGGAGACAGAGTGATTGTCAGGGAGGATGAGAGAAGACTGTAATGTTTTAGCAAATGTCACGTGGCAGAAGTCCATGGCTAGTGGACAAGTGGCAAAGGCAGAAGGGAAGTGTGTCCTGAAGCTGCTGGCCATGGACTCAGGCTATGGCTAGTGGTATCTGGTTAGGTAGGCCACGGTCATGGCCAGTGTCCTTCTTTCTTTTTAGTGCAATATTGGCAGTGGCCACAGCCGAAGGCCTTGGCTGCTGGCCACGTCTTGTGGGCCCTGATGAAACTATACCATAGCAGAACTTGTGTAAGTCAGTGAAAGACTTTAGTTCAGAGAGAGTGAAGGTGTTTGGACTATCGCAAAACAACCCATGGAATTCGGTGGATGTGGGAATTGATTAGCATCTTAATTTGGTGTGTCCCCTATTGCAAAGCCCATGGGCACATGCATGATATCACAGAAAGTATTCAAAATAACATCATGTGGGACATTACGGGGGGTAGGAGGGTGATGTTAAGATTCTCATCACTTCCCACCCCCGCTGAATTTCAAGGATTTTGTGCGATAAAACTGATCACCTTAACTCTCTCTTGAAGATATTGTTCAAATGCCTGAATTCACAGAGATCTTGACATGCAATGGCCTACTCTGGTGTTTACTTATTCACATTGTGCATTGCAGATAAGTAGACCACTCTGGTTGATGTCTCCAATAATTCCCATTTGGCTCCATCGAGCTACTTAACCAATCCAATGTGTCGATAAACCTAATGTCTCGTAGCTAATTTCCCATGCTAAATTAAATGTCAAATGAACCTTTAACATACAGACACAATTATTATCCCCTCCTTATAATCCTTATAATAGCCCTACTCTTAAGAAGGTGTATTCCAGAAGGAATCTTTCCCACCTGTTTCTCATGTGACCTCTTCAAGATTGTGATGGATGCCATCTCACCAATTTTCCTCAAGTACTTTGTTTCCCTTCCATCATTCCACAAGCCCCACACATGCTTCCCGATATGCCACACAACGTTTAATTATAAGCCTGTTTCTAATTTTACTTGTTGTTCCCCATTTCTGTTGAGGAAAGTTTGGCCCAATTACTTAAAGGCAGAATTTAGGAAGATTGCTCTACACACAGCCGTGCACCCGCCACTGATCTCGTAGGTTTACCTCCCTACCCTAAGGGGGTGGGGGAGATGCACTTGGAGCTCCTTTCCTGCACTTACCTTCTATAGCTCTTATTGGTTCATAGATTTCAGCTTATTGTTTTACATAACCCCCCACTCTTCACTGGTAATAGATATGATCTGTCTACCAGTAGGTGTATGGCTTCATTTTAGTCACCAACCATTGGTCTACTGTACTTGTCCCTCTGTTATTTTCCCAGCTGCCTTTGGTATCCCTCCCATCTAAAAGCACTGTGAAACAACTTACTTGTAATTATACACAATACAAACAAAAATTACACAAAATATAAAACCATATATTGCTACTTTTCTATAAAGAAAAGAACACCAATAAGTCTTCCTTTTCTTTATTCAATCTGTTGGGTGGTCATTCGAGCATTTGCAATTAATTTCACCCCATTTCAAATTTGGCATATGACCTTAAAAACAGTGTTCTCAATAGTGCGCCCCCAGGTCTCTAGGGGAAAGCCATCTTGTTCCTTCATGTTGCTATGAAGCAGGATAAAGCCACTGCATATTCGTGGGCACCGTGGCCCTCAGGTAAGCAGACCTACTTGTCCAATGCGTTCAGGGAGGCATCCAGCTCGGACAGGTTCTCGAAAGGGAGCAGGCCGCCAGCCTTCAGTTCCTCCAGCTCGTTTAGCGAAACGTCCAGTTTAAGAACCCTGAAGAAGAGGTAGAGGCGAAACTATTACAGTGAGTGGTTATATGGTAATGGCATGACATGCTATTTACATGCAGATGACTCTATTGTATGGAAGGGCCTGGTTGCGCACTTCGCTTTAATGTTAACATGCATCATGCACAATGATATGACATATAGAGGGGTGAACTATGCATTACGTAGATGTATCGAATATGCTGCAGGAATGTGTGAACCTCAACTGAGACGTCTGGCGTGTATTTCTCCAACAGCCTGGTGGAGTTTGATTGGCTTCAGGAGTATGTCCTTCTGTATGTCGGATGCAGGTGTCACCCCATTACAGGGAATATCTGTGTAACCCTCCCTGAAGCTGCATTCATGCTATCTCAGAACTGCACCCTGGTAGACGTTCCACACCTTCCAACAAGCATGCCAGAGCACAGGCAACCCAAAGCATTCCCCAACTATACCCACATCTTGGCACGACCTTGCATTTCTTTATATTATGCATTACTGTGTACAGAGCTTTATGTGCACATAGTGGAAGACGATGGAGGATGCCTCAGCCAATCGGCTTCGAGAAAGAGTACTACATAGCAATGGCAGTCTCGGGAGGATAGCTCAGGGGCAACGTGCTCGCCTTGGAAGCAAGACGCCGAAAGCACCACAGCTTTGATCCCCGAGTCCGTGCTTAGAAACCTCTGGGTATATAACGCGTTATAAATAACCTATCATAAATAAGAATCCTGTTAATGCTCATAGTAGGGAAGCTAGAACCGGAAACGCCATCG
Source organism: Ambystoma mexicanum (assembly GCF_040938575.1). Classification (NCBI taxonomy): domain Eukaryota; kingdom Metazoa; phylum Chordata; class Amphibia; order Caudata; family Ambystomatidae; genus Ambystoma; species Ambystoma mexicanum. The sequence continues at coordinate 1,067,352,325 of NC_090936.1, forward strand.
TTCTTTGGGCCTCCTTAAGAGTTTGGAGGTAATTTGGTGGTCATTCAGCCGAATGACCACCAAACTCATTACTGTTACCACCAATTGGTCCTGTGGAGTTACCACAGGATTACAAGTGGTGGTAATTCCCCATTTCTGGAGTCCATAGGACTGCATGGGGATTATTAGCAGATTGACATGGTAAATCCACTGATTTTTGGAGGTAAAGTGGAGGATTTACCAGGGCCATATTACTGCATGCAGGATAAAAACAGCGGTAATGTCGCATATGGTATAGCTCATCTGTGGAAGAAGCTTGCTCTTCACAAAAGCAGGCAGTTTGTACGAATTTTAGGTATGAATTTGACAGAGTGGTAAAATATCAGTATTCAAAAATACTACGGAGCTTGTGTCATAAAATTTGACGTCAGGGAGTTGTTATGTTTGCACTGCAATGTATACAGAACCCCAAAGCCACATTTTCATCATTTGCCCAGCGACGTGCAATGTGAGTAAACACCAAATTATAATAAAACCCTCCCTGACATGATCGCATATCTTGGAGGGTTTAATTTCAATTGTGAACACTGCTTACCATGCGCGCATGGTACGTAGTGCTCACAATTACAATTCAACCATCCGCGACATGAAGGTTTCAATGTAATTGTACACGCTGCCCGGCGACAAGCGAGCACAATGGATGCCTATGGGGTCCACCTGCTTTATGCTGGTGCAGGAAGGGAAGCAGCGGAAATGCAAGTGGTGTTCACCCCTTCTCTCCGCCCCTTCTCTCGGCCACACTGCATGACTGAAAATGAGCTGTGGCGTGATGCAAGGTGTTAAAGCCAGACTTGAGGCTCTTACGCCTTCAATTCACGTTCTGACTCATGTAGATGTTCTACCACAACTGGCAAACTCCTAATGAGGCCCTATCGCCTAATATCATTACTGAATACATTTGCAGTCAATAATTGTTGTTAATTGACCCTTTTGTCGGTTATTGGCAACATATACTTTTAAAGAACTTCACCTATTGATGCATCTTTGCTTTGTAAATGTCTGCTGTCCATCATCCAGAGTCATGTGATCTAATAATCAGAACCAACCCGACCCCCCGCCACCCGGGTCAGATTATAGTGGCATTGATTTCAAAATTTTGCGGCAGCAAAAAATCAGTGGTTGTGGCACAAACTCTTTGCAGCATTTATTTCAAATTTAAATAGTAAAAGTAAAATCTAGAAATGCATGGCTTCTGTTCCTATTGTGCCTCTTGATTGAAAACAAACACAGTTCCTTTATTGATGTGTGCTTTGTTTGTTTGTTTGTTTATTTATATAGCGCTCCAGACCCGGAGGAAAAAGGTGCATAGGGCCAAAGTTACAGGTACATTATATGCAGTTACATAGTACATTACATGCATTTTACATAATATGATATATGCAGTTTGCAGATTACATAATATGAAATATACAGTTAGCAGATTACAAATTTAAGATCTACAATAAACAGGCAAAGGGCATCAATTTAAAGAAAGGTTTGATGTCAGGGATGCTAGTTTTTATCCAGTAACCAGCTGATAACCTGTTTTCTGAAGGATTGAAATGATTCAATAGATTTGATGTTGAATGGTAGTGTGTTCCAGAGTTGGGAGGCAAGGACCGTGAAGCTGGAACCTCCAGCTCTTTTTACGGAGAATCTGGGCACTGATGGGGATAATGTGTTGGTGGATCTGGTGGTTCTAGTAGTGGATTTCAGGGTGAATTTGTTGGTGTGATAAGGTGGAGGTAGGTGCTTTAAGGCTTTGTATGTAAGAAAAATAGTCTTTAAGTCAATTTTTTGTTGGATAGTAAGCCATTTGCATGATATTCTGGTGGTGGCGATATGCTCGCGCCTTGATATGTTTAGGGCTGCTCGCAAAGCGTTGTTTTGGATCACCTGGAGTTTTTTGATTATGGATTGGTTTGCGCCTAGGTAGAGACTGTTACAGTAGTCCAATTTAGATTGTATAAGGGCCCTGGCCAAAGTAAGGCAACTATTTGTGGATAGGAACGGTCTGCATGCCCTGATCAGCTTACCAGTGCAGGCCGTGGCAGAGGCAGTCATGTTGACTTGTTTGGAAAGGTTAGTGTTGGCATCAAGGTAGAAACCAAGCGTTTTCACATTTTTGACAATACGGATAATGTTCCCATCAATAATGAAGCTAATGTAGTTGGGGCTAAGTTTCATCAGGTTATTGGGTGTACTGACAAGGAGACGTTCAGTTTTGTCATCATTAAGGCATAACCATCCATGCCTGAATGATGGAGAATATTTCATTGACCCGTGTGAGGTCGGCATTGTAGTTACCAGAGAGGGTAAGGAGTATCTCGGTTTCATCTGCGTAATTAGTGTAGGTGACACCCAGATGGTCCAGTTTGTCAAAGAGTGGCTTTGTAAATATATTATACAAAGTGGGCGAAACACAGGAGCCTTGTGGGACCCCACAGATGATAGGGATAGGGTCTTCTGTGGCTACTGGAGAGAAGACCCTCATGGTTCTGTTGGCTAAGAAGGATTGTATACACATGACAGCAGAAGAGGAGAAATGAGCTGCAGAGGATAGGTGGTTGCAGAGGATTTTATGGCCGACCAAATTGAACGCTGCGGAGAGATCTAGGAGGAGAAGGATGGCGGCGTTCCCTTTGTCTTTAATTTCATCAATCTGGCTTTTGAGGTCGACAAGGGCAGTTTCTGTTCCATGTTGAGGTCTAAAGCCAGATTGACGTATTCCTAACAGTTGGTTAGTCTCTAGGTAATCCTGAATTTGCAAGTAGGCAACTCTGTCTAGAATTTTTAACAGGAATGGGACCGTGGTGATAGGTCTGTAATTAGTGGGTATGGCAGGGTCTAGGGTTTGTTTTTTTAAAAGGGGGAGAACCCAAGATTGTTTCAAGTTACTGGGGACAAGGATAGTGGAGAAAGACAGGTTTATAAGTTTGGTGGTGATGAAAGGGGATAGTTCTCTGTCTGCGTCTTTTATGATCTGGGCAGGGCAGCTGTCCCCTTTACAGTTAGAAGATTTTAAGGAGGCTATAATTTTTTGTACTTCTGGTATTGTTACCTTTTTGAAAGTGAAGCCTAGGTTAGCGTCAATGGAAAGTGGTGTACTAGGGTTGGTGGGCTTAATACTGGTGAGTTGATTTCGTTTATCTTCTATTTTGGTTTGGAGCCCAACAATTTTGTTAGCAAGGGCGTTCTGGATACTGGTGTACCAGATTTTATCTTTAGTACAAGTTTCTGTTGGAGGGTTAGGGTTTTCTAATTCCTTGAGCATGGTGTGCGGCTTTGGAACCCCCGGTCATGTGTAAATCAGATATCGGAAGCGGACACTGCTTTACTGTTGTGCTGTAATTAAACTAACTGGCTGATGAACACAATTCCAAATGTGACTTTTGTGCTGCTAATGACATTTTGGGGCACTTTAAAAAAAATAAAGAAAAACAATTTTGCAGCTTTTTGTTGCCTCCGCAAAATTGCTATAAACTAGATGGTCAAAATAATGGTCCACCAGCCAATTAAACACAGATATGGTCAGCTTAATTTGTAAATAAATAAGTGCCAGGGCCCCTATATTTTCTGGTACATTTCGGGGCAGGCAGCGTGGGACGAGTATGCTCAGCCGTGGGTCCCAAGCCTTCTGGACCAAGAGACCTAAGCTACTCCGCACTGATGATGCCCAACAGGCTGAAATATGTCTGAGGATGCTTGTGTTTCTGTGCAGAGGGGATGTGGCCAAGCAGTTCGGGTTGGACTGTTCCCATTGGTGGCAGTACAAGACTGATTTATATCGCTGGGCCGCTATTGCAGTTACACAGACGTGCGAAAAAACAGCAGTGTGGAGGGTTGCCCAGAGCATTGCCAGTGATCACGATTTATTCAAAACCTTCCACCCATCACTTTTTTGGTTATTGTAAGTGTTTCATTAAACATATAATCGTGGTTATCATTGTGCTGTGCTTCTTTAGATGGCAAGTCGAACTTAATTGACCGTTTAACCACTGAAAACAAGCGTTAAACAAAGAGTGCTTTCCTCGTATGGTGCATCGATGGACAAATGCAGGCAAAATCATTACTGAACAGGTGAACTTTCCTGTGAAACACTGCAGCAAGATCATCTTCTGTAGGTTGGCACTCAGGACAGGCGCTCCTCCTTCGGCAATGGCCTTTTCCCTGGCATTGCCCTGGTTTTGGTGCTGCTGGTTGTCCTGCTGTTTCAGTCCACCCTGTTGTGGCAATGATTCTGGTTATTGCAATAGCGGAGCTGCACCAATGTCAGGTAGAACGCTGAAGCAGTGTGAGGGCACAACCAGCACGGGCGCACAGTAATATCACATTCCAACTCATTGGTATGCATGAAAATGGATAACGAGTACTGCCACATCAGTGAGGTTCATCAGGTTCATTAATTACTTTGAACCAGCCCAGCATGCAGAGACACGTGGTGTCATGCATCCAGACACACACTTATCCAGTTGCACCGACGCGTGCTGGAGGTCCATTCTTGCGGCGATGCGGGCCACGGGTGCGCTCTAATTCCGCACCCGCCCAGTGGCTTGGTCTATCCCGCGCGCTGTGGCACCCTTGGCGCTGTTGGCCCCGCTCGTGATGGTGCTTGCCATGGCTTTTACAGATGCGCTGGAGTGCCGCCTTGCCCCTCTGCTGCTCACGTGACCCGCATCTCCTGCCTGGACGGCAACGAACTGCTCACGTGACGCCCACACAACACAGAGGGCGGTCACATGTCCAGGAAGTGATAGGTTAAAAGAAGCCCATTCCTGATACTCGGAGCTTCTCAGCTCTTTTCTACAGCGTTTTGGCTACATCTGTGCTCTGTGTTATTTTGTTCGACTTCCTGGATTTTGGACCTCGTTTTCCTGGCCTTTTAGACTGCCTTTGGTTTTGCCCTTTTGGATTTGGTATTGTTTTCCTGAACTGACAACCTGAACTGCTGCTACCTTGGATTTTGCTCAACCGGATTGCTTTCTCTCTCACCCCTTGGCTCTGGCATTTAAGAACTCTGGAATACTCAAGTACTTTGTTGAACTCTGATCACAGTACCACATAGACTTCTCCCATCAAGACCACGGTGGACCATGCACTTGTCACAACAGAGGTACAATTCCATCTCCTCCATCACAATCCACAACACCATTCAGGAGGAACAGTTAGGTAACCAGTTGTCATCGGTCATCCCCACGGGTAGGTGCCCTTGTGCTTGTATGGTTGTACATATCTGTAGAGTCCCTATACCTTTGCATAGCTAACATTGTGTTTTCCCTTGCAGCCATCTGGGCCCCGGTGCTCTCTCTGTTCCTGCCACCTGTGGCCCCAATAATCGGTCAGCAAGTTGTTTGTACTTTTTCTGACTGGTACTTGGGGATGGAGATGTACTAATCCACGTGGACCTCGGTTCTTGACACATGGCCAGTGCACACTGTTGTTGCTTGCTGTGTGGCTGCTACTGCCTCACAAATAAAATGATAAAGGGTCTCGTTACGAGTATGGTGGTGTGGGAAATAGGTGGTGGTGATGGCATTACCGCCACTCTTCCTGCTCCGCCAGACTATGAGTTGGGATTTACCTTCAGCATCATGCTGGAAGTAAATCTTCCACCCGTCCACAAACAATCAGCAAATTACTGCCAGTGGAATTAACGCTGTGGTAATTCCACCGAAATTGAGCATGGGGTCATATCGACTCCAAATTAATGGGGACTAACATCACCACCACCCCTTGTAATCTGACAGTAAATCCGCCCGGATCAAGTAATGTTAACATTAATTCCGGTGAGCGGTATTCAAGCAGAGTTACCACCAGAATACCATCCCACTTGTAATAAGCCCCACAGTTTCCAAAACACCACATCATAATCAAACTGAGTTTATGACAATAAGTGCCAGGGCTCACAAATTAACACCAGGGCTGAGCCCGGGCAAACACCCCCAAACATTAAGCACTGGGCAGCTTTCATTACTATTTCATTTCGAGGTGCTTGCTATGATGGGACAGAGCACGTCTAAACTAACACTGCCTAGCTGGTGCAATTGGGAAAAACAGGTTTAATTTCGCTTTCCTTAAACTGAAAGCAACTGAAGAAGTTTGCTGCCCCCATCGAGCAGCTTCCCTTGGCATTATTAGACAGTCTGCAGGGCATTATTATGGCATTATTGTCCTATGTAGTCTCTCGCCTTAGAGGGCGATTAAGAATCTGCCCAGGATTATGAATTTGCCTTAATACTCTGATTGAAAGCGCTTTACAAATGCATAGAAACCAGGTGCAACAATATTAGAGAATATCCACTCACCCAAGTGGAGCGTATTTAGGAATACCTCAATCCAAGATCAGAGGTAAAAGTGTAATGAATCCACTTTTTGTACTCCCAGGTTTTTTTCTTTGCAGGGTGGGAGAGAGGGGAATAACTGCTGGAGTTATTTCTTTTCAAAGTCTTCCTAGAACCGTCAACCCTTCAGACCTCACCTGCCACATGCATGGCTGGTATGAATGACACGAGTGCAGAAAGCTTGTTGTTTACCTGTGTTTTCCCTTCAAAGTGGAGGTAAAGAGAGGTTTGAATTGCCTCTTTGCTTTTCCTCACCCCTCGAATTGCCTGCCTTATCAACTGAGGCACAAGGCAATTTTGCAGATGTGGTGAGCTGGCATCCCCACCTCGCTCAACACATGTTTACTTATCTATAGCATTTATTACACGCCCAAACCAGGAGGTATCACGGCCTAAGTTACATAGGAGTGCTTATCTGGTTACAGTGGAAGTTACAATACAGGCAGGATAAGAAACAAGATTATTTACCAAACAGTACACATAGTTTGTGAGGTGCAAAGTTAAAATAACAGTCCAATATTACAGGATATAATGAAACTAGTTACAATTTGTTGAATTGCCATGTTTTGATAAGACTCTTAAAGCGCTGGTGAGAGGGCTAATTTATAATGTGCATGGGAAGGGTGTTCCAGATCTTGGGTGCAGCCACTGGGAAGCTGACACCCCTGGACCTGGTGCGCTTGAACCTTGGGATGAATAGGTGTGTGCTGGAACCCGATCTCACGGATCTGGTGGACCTTTTTTGGGTGACACTGTTGTTGAGGTATGCAGGGGCATCCTTGGTTATACATTTGTGTGTGATGATGAGGGCCTTGAATAGAATTCCGGCTTGGATGCGAAGCCAGTGGCCATACCTCCTGATGTGAGAGATATTATTGTCTCTTCTTTTTAGACCACAGGAAGCCCTTAAGGATTTGTTTTGAAACAATTGCAGTTTGACCAGATTTGTATTTGTGGTGCCTAGCAGGAGGATATTGCCACAGACGTGCACTGCACAGAAGCCACCACATTTATTGCCCTTCACACAGTTGAGCATTTCCTTTCTATGCTGTCGCAAGCGGTGAGTATGTGACCGAGCCGCAGGCACAGCAGGCACAGTGGGAGACCTTTAACTCCTGCCTCCTGAATAATCTGTAGCATACGTATTTTGAGGTGGGGAGAACTCAGCGGACCACCGACATTAGCACTTACATTCTGTCGGGTCCCTGGATGCAATTTTAAATATTTACAAAGTGTAGTGTAGAACCAAGCACAATTGCCTCAGTTTTACCCTCCACTTTAAAAAAATGTAAATGCCAGCTGCAAATTACGCTTTGCAGGCAGTGTTTGCTAATGGATCCCAAAGGGATCCGCCTGCTCACTAGCCGATAAAAATGCAAGGCAGATTCCACAGGACTCCATTGGTGTTATGCCTGTATGAAAACCTTACGTAGGTGTAAAATGTTGCACTCTCCCATAACAGGAGGAAAGCAAAGCAGACATGCAAACTCTGCTTTGTGCCCTTCTTACACGTTGGAAGTGCACGAAAATAGGATGCAGCGTGAAACCATTTCACCTGGCTTTTACGCTTTTAGTTTGCACCCCACTCGTTGCAAAAGGACCCCATTTACTCTGTTGTGGATCACGTGTTCAAAAAGCAGAGCGTGTTTGAGTGGAGGGTGAGTCATGAGCGGCCACTCTCCGTAATTCGGTGGAATAGACCTCGCACTTTGTAGCCAAACGTATTGATAGTATTCAGCTTTCTTTATCCTCCTGTGAAGGCAGGATAGCACATGGGCAAAGGTCTTGGAAGCAAAACCACGCAGAGCAACAGAGGTTCGAATCCCAGATCCGCGCTTAGAATCCAAACTCAGGTATGGTATTGGGCGCCTTATAAAAAAAACAATTAAATTAAAAAAAGAAAATATATATATATTATCTGCCTCCTAGTGAATCATTGAACCCATGCAAGTCAATTATGATCTACAATTATTCCTCTGTCTGTTTCAAAATCCCCGCTCAGATGTTCTCTAATGCTGGCATGCACATAGGAGGGCAGGGGGCACTCATGGAGTGTAAAGTGCTGCTATCAGTGGACAGAAAAACCACACACGAAGGAAGCAATGTAGCAGACTCCAGATTTTACCTCTCAGGAAACTGGGTCACAGGGAATTTCTGCCTACAAGAGAAACCAAAAATAGAGGTTAATGCTAGCGTTGGAGTCTAACATATGTTATTGATTCATGCATTCATTTGTCTTGTGTGCTATACCCCAAGAACAAATGCAGGGTCTATGAGCTTTCCCCACTTTTCTTTCGCCAAATGCAAATTTGCTTTATTTATTTGGCCAATTCTACCACTTTTTTAAAACAAAAAAGCGGGGGAACACCCCCGCTTCTCCTCTCTGTTCACCAGCCCACCACCCCCCCCCCCTATACATACAAAACCCAAACTTACCATCTATAGGTTTGTGGTCAAATAAAGTGGTAAAAACAACCACGACCAAAACAAAAAAAAAACAACTCTGCAAATTTGCACTCAGGAAAAGTGAGGAATACCCAAATAAACAGTGCACAAAGAGAATGTGAGTACAGCAGAAGTGAAGAGCAACATACGGAAATGGGAGGTAAGAGGGCGTCAAACTTCGCTTGTTTCCGATCCTGCCTAGGATTGGGCGAGTGTTCAAGTATTTATGGTGAATTATGGGACTGTAATATTGGTTGCTTGTATAGGGTTACACCACCATGTAGCACTTTGAAAGAGCAGATGGTAAAGAGTGCTGTTCAGAGGGCAGGAAGGAGGAAGCAGGAGAGGAAAGGAGTCAGCGTCATGTAATGCTGGTTGAGCAAAGAGGAGAGGAAGCGTGGATGGACATGGCAGCCAGCATTTACGATCGGTCTTGATAATGGGAGTAAACCAACACGGAAACCTGGGTACGTCCAGGTTTTCTCAATAAAGTTACCCATTGCCAAATGAATCAAAATAGAAAGGAGGGAAATGCTGAAATGTTAGTGTATTTGCAAGCGACCCCCTCTGTGGGATTTACAGGTAAATCCAAAATGAGGGACACGTCTTATGAATTGTTTAGCCCTGGGTCAGATTCCGCTGGGATCCAGTTCTAAAACAAATCTGAGGTCAGGAATGTCTAGTTCTGTCTATAAGGCCTCTAAGAAAAAAGTAACACCTTTATAAAAATACACCACCTGGGATTTGGCGACCGAAATTCAAAGCCGAAATCCAGGTCCTTGAGTCGCGACATCTTCATGGTGACGCAGTAGTGGGGCCCGGCCTGCTTGATGCTCCAGGTGAGCGGCAGATCGTCAATGATTGTGGCCCGGTCCTCCACAAACTGGCGCTCAATCTTTCGGTCCATGGCTCCAAGGCTTGGAGAAAAAAAGAGAAAAAGGGAAAAGTGTTCTCAGTCAGATTTGATGGCTCTGGGGCCACAATGGCACTTTGGTACACATCTGCTGATGGCACTCTGGGCAACTGACAAGTATTACTTTATTTACCGCACCAGTCAGGTTTTGTGGCAGGAATGGGAACCGCAATTAATTTGCTAACCTTGCATGCACTTAAGGCCCAAGCTCATGCCACAAGACGACCAATATTGTGTGCTTTTTGTCAACCTACACTCCGCATGTGTCTAGAGTCAAACTTATAAAGAAACTGATAGCGGCAGAATGTCCACCAACTCTTTGTGACATCATCCACGAACTGCACTCAGAAACCTCTATTCAAGTTAGATTAAATATGGCAGGTCTACTTTCAACACCAATTGCAACCACAAAAGGGCTTAAGCAAGGCTGCACCCTTGCATCAGCCATATTTAACTTGTTTATACAAGACATTAAGAATATCTTCAAGCACATTTGTTCTGATTCACCTTAAATGGCCAATGCAGTTATTCAAGCCTTATGGTATGCAGATGACCTGGTCCTCATATCGAAAAAACCCATGAGATTACAGAAGTTATTGTCTGCTCTCTCACTATATCTAGATGCTAATGAGTTGATAATCAATCTGAAAAAAAACACAAATTGTGACATACTCCCCTATTAATTCAAAGCGACATTATATGTCTTGGAACATCAAGAATGTTAAACTAGAAATAGTTGCAGAATATACATATTTAGATATGCAATTCTGCGGCACATATCCTAAGAACCCGCACTGGGATGCAATCCAACATAAATTAAACAATGCCATCTCGCAGATCAGAGTGATCCTACATAGATATGGAAAATGTTCTATTAAGTCGGCTGTAACCTTCTGGAACCAAAAAGTTATTCCAACTCTTCCATATGGTCTAGAAACAAAACATATAATTCTAAACACTGCCCTAAATAAACTCGAGGCCCAGTATTGGCAAAAAGTGCTCAATCTTCCACAATCAGTGCCGTGTCCCTGGCTACGATATGAGCTTGGTTTGATTTCGATGATAGCCTTGTATAGTTGGCGTTTATGTGCTCTATTTCGAAAATGTCATGACAATGGGCCTCATTAAACGGTAGGCGGAGAACCATGGCGCTATTAGCGCCATGGTTCATGCCGGTAAAATACCGGCACCGCCTTGGTGGAAAGGGGAATTACCGCCCCATTCCAAGGTTGGCGGGGCGGTAATTCCCCCTTCCACCATTGCCCTTCCCCATTCCCATTTTTGCCCCATAGGGCTCTATGGGAATGGGGAAGGCGCTAATTACGGTACCGCAAATTGCGGTACTGTAATTAGCTCCACTGGTCCCTTTGCGGGTTCCTGCAAAAATCAGGCGTTAAATTCCCCAACCCGCAAAGGGACCTCGTAGTAAGGCGGTAAGGATTTACCAGTACCGGTAAAATACAGGTACCGGTAAACCCTTACCGCCTACGTGTAATGAGGCCCAATGTCTTAAGAAGGATATCATTGTACAGCTGAGCGCCGGTGAGTGAATATCCTTATTATTTGCATCCGTGTGCCCTTTGTGGGCACTTGCCCCGTGTGTCCTGCAGCCCCAGGCCCTTTCCCAGTCGGCCTCCCCTGCCTCCCCACCCTGCTCCCATTTCCTGATTCCCATCCCTCCCGCTTCCCAGCCCGCCCACCACCCCCGTGATTGGCTGATCCTCCAACTCACTGCAGGCCGTGCCCAGATTGGCTAGCAGGCCCTCAGTCACCAGCCATTACAGACCTTCCCAGGGCAGCCCTCTGCCCGGCAGCCCCCTGCGACTAAGGACCCTGGGACAAAGGACAGCTCATACAGAGACAGCTCCTGACCATATCTGCAGGTATCTGCAGGAGAAGCAAGAAGCCACCAATAAGTAAGTGTGGGAAGGGCAGGGCCTGAGGCAATCACTTCACGCCATTCTACCCACCCACCCACGCATCTAACAAAGCATCACCACTGTAAACTAGTCATAGCTGTAGCATATTTGCACTTGGAAACTCTAATCGATGTAGACTAGACCTAAATGTGCGCCCAATACCCTCACTGTGAAAGTTGTGTTTAAAAGTGTGCCCAGTAGCCTCCATTGAAAGTGCATTTAGAAGTGTGCCCAATAGCCTCACTGTGAAAGTTGCATTTAAAAGTGTGCCCCGTAGCCTCCATTGAAATTTCATTTAGAAGTGTGCCCAATAGCCTCACTGTGAAAGTTGCATTTAAAAGTATGCCCAATAGCCTCCATTGAAAGTGCATTTAGAAGTGTGCCCAATAGCCTCACTGTGAAAATTACTTTTAGAAGTGTGCCCAATAGCCTCCATTAAAAGTGCATTTAGAAATGTGCCCAATAGCCTCACTGTGAAAGTTGCATTTAAAAGTGTGCCCAATAGCCTCCATCGAAAGGGCACTTAGAAGTGTGCCCAATAGCCTCCATTGAAAGTGCATTTAGAAGTGTGCCCAATTGCCTGTCTGTGGAAGGCCGCATTTTGAAGTGTGACCAATAGCCTCCCTTGAAAATTGCATTTACAAGTGTGCCCAATAGCCTCCCTCGAAAGTGGCGTTTAGAAGTGTGCCCAATAGCCTCCATTGAAAGTGCATTTAAAAGTGTGCCCAATAGCCTGTCTGTGGAAGGCCACATTTAGAAGTGTGCTCAATAGCCTCACCGTCAAAGTTACATCTAAAAGTGTGCCCAATAGCCTGTCTTTGGAAGGCCACATTTAGAAGTGTGCTCAATAGCCTCACTGTCAAAGTTATATCTAGAAGTGTGCCCAATAGCCTGTCTGTGGAAGGCCACATTTAGAAATGTGCTCACTGTGAAACTTGCGTTTAGAAGTGTGCTCAATAGCCGCCATTCAAAGTGCATTTAGAATTGTGCCCAATAGCCTTACTGTGAAACTTGCGTTTAGAAGTGTGCCCAATAGCCTCCATTGAAAGTTGCATTTAGAAGTGTGCTCAATAGCCTCACTGTGAAAGTTGCATTTAAAAGTGTGCCCAATAGCCTCCATTGAAAGTGCATTTAGAAGTGTGCCCAATAGCCTCCATTGAAAGTGCATTTAGAAGTGTGCCCAATAGCCTCCATTGAAAGTGCATTTAGAAGTGTACCCAATAGCCTCCATTGAAAGTGCATGTAGAAGTCTGCCCAATAGCCTCCATTGAAAGTGCATTTAGAAGTCTGCCCAATAGCCTCCATTGAAATGGCATTTAGAAGTGTGCCCAATAGCCTCCATTGAAAGTTGCATTTAGAAGTGTGCTCAATAGCCTCACTGTGAAAGTTGCATTTAGAAGTGTGCCCAATAGCCTCCATTGAAAGTGCATTTAGAAGTGTGCCCAATAGCCTCCATTGAAAGCTACTTTAGAAGTGTGCCCAACAGCTTCACTTGAAAATTGCATTTAGAAGTGTGCCCACTGTGAAACTTGCGTTTAGAAGTGTGCTCAATAGCCGCCATTCAAAGTGCATTTAGAATTGTGCCCAATAGCCTTACTGTGAAACTTGCGTTTAGAAGTGTGCCCAATAGCCTCCATTGAAAGTTGCATTTAGAAGTGTGCTCAATAGCCTCACTGTGAAAGTTGCATTTAAAAGTGTGCCCAATAGCCTCCATTGAAAGTGCATTTAGAAGTGTGCCCAATAGCCTCCATTGAAAGTGCATTTAGAAGTGTGCCCAATAGCCTCCATTGAAAGTGCATTTAGAAGTGTACCCAATAGCCTCCATTGAAAGTGCATGTAGAAGTCTGCCCAATAGCCTCCATTGAAAGTGCATTTAGAAGTCTGCCCAATAGCCTCCATTGAAAGTGCATTTAGAAGTGTGCCCAATAGCCTCCATTGAAAGTTGCATTTAGAAGTGTGCCCAATTGCCTTACTGTGAAAGTTGCATTTAGAAGTGTGCCCAATAGCCTCCCTTGAAAGTTGCTTTTAGAAGTGTGCCCGATAGCCTCCCTTGAAAGCTACTTTAGAAGTGTGCCCAACAGCTTCACTTGAAAATTGCATTTAGAAGTGTGCCCAATAGCCTCCCTCGAAAGTGGCGTTTAGAAGTGTGCCCAATAGCCTCCATTGAAAGTGCATTTAGAAGTGTGCCCAATAGCCTGTCTGTGGAAGCCCACATTTAGAAATGTGCTCACTGTGAAACTTGCATTTAGAAGTGTGCTCAATAACCGCCATTGAAAGTGCATTTAGAAGTGTGCCCAATAGCCTCCATTGAAAGTGCATAGAAGTGATGTTTATGGTAGGGTTGAATACAGAGAACGTGTTGAAGACCATATAACCCACCATATCACATCACCACACTTACTCTCTCCTTTACATCACCACTCAACTAGAACACAGAGATACTATGACACCATTCGGTATATCTGTTCTCATACCAACATCCGCCGCTCACTCCACATCACTCTAAGTAAACACTGCTGGTAACTCACCCCCCAGCCAGGCGTTCTCCTCAGGCCTAACACAGCCACCTCCGCTCTGGGTAAATCCTGCCAGAACGAACACATACTCCTGATCTCTCAACCACCACACCTACCGCTAAGAAGCAGCTATTACACTGATGCCGCACGAGCTGCACACATACCCGGTGCCCACATGCACCTTTTGACTCTCCCTACTCTCTCTACTGATCTGAACTTCGGTTCCCAAGGGCGTTCAACCTACCAGCGCCTTCAGACCATACCAATGGTATATAAGGCGCTATATAAATGCAAAATAACAATAACAATGTTCACTTCACATCACATTTTTGTTCGGGAATGGACATGCCATGTAATGAAAATCTTGGGGAATGCAGATGTTTTGATTGAAGTCCTTCTTACCAATCCGGACAGAGCCAAACGTAAGATCTATCAACTGGATTGGATTGAAACCAGAAATATATGCTTACTGTACAAAGATTTCCACTCTAATTGTTAGGGGAAAAAAGGTTCAGATTCATGGAATCATATTTGAATAGGGCACCATCCCCAGCATTAAGACAGTCTATTTTGCTAATGCGCCTCAATCTCTGGCCTACACGTGATTTAATGGCAGAAGGCAAAATAATCAGTGTGACTCAAAACTTATGTTGCTTTTGTATGGTGCGGACAGAAAAAGAGACGATGGAACATCTAATAGTGAAATGTACGGCGCTAATTAAACCAAGAGCCACTCATTTTCATAAGCACCTGGCTTACTTTAGCAACATGTTACCAGAATTTAGATGGCCTACAGTACTGTCTACACCATTAATGAGCATTTGCAAGGCCAAGCATCATTTTATCAATTCTTTGAATCTTGGTGAATGTAATTGGGCCCATCACTTAGGAAAATGATCAATGAAAGGAGAATGTATGTGGACTTTAACTCATATTGGTGCTCTTGTGGGACAAAGACAGGAACAACATCACATCTGTGTAAACAACAAATCCTTCTTTTATAACTGGTATATGACATCAGTGATAATGAAATGTTGATGATGAGACTTGTGAGTTCTAATATAATTTTCCCCTTGAATATATGACTGCTAAGGGCAATGGGTGCTCATGATTGTCGATAGCTAATTGCTAAATGGTTCGGTTATTTTTAAATGAAAGGACAATGAAATGATAATGTATTCATTTGTATTTGTAATATGTTTCTGTAACAATTTTGAAAGGTTGATGTATGTCAGCTAAATCAATAAAAAAAATTAAAAAAATTAAACAAAATAAAAAAGTATTACTTTATAGTAGCACAGGACCGAATTCTGCCACACTACCAGCTGGGATTCAGCATGAATTGGCATAAATAACGGTGTTCATTTACATTTTTATTATAGTGTCTATTGAGTGTTTGACAATACAAGTTTATATAAACATGTTACTTAAAAACAAAAATAAGCTAGGAATTAAACCATATCCTTTACATCCAGGGTTGTCCAAATCTGAGCCTCGAGGGCCAGAATCCTGATGGGTTTTCAGGATATCCCACCTTAATATTCACGAGGAAAAATTTGCATACATTGAGAATCAATGTATGCAAATTTATATCATGAATATTAATGAGGGGTATCCTGAAAGCCCACCATGGATCCAGCCTTCGGAGGCCTGGAGTTGGACAACCCACCAAGAAAAAGATTGCCAAGATCCGGTATTAAACTTTAGACTCAATGCAATTCACAGGCCGTGGCAAGCAGGAAGCAGGTCTGCAGAGCCCCCCAGGGCTTGTTATTAAATGCATTTCCCATGATTACCACCTTGCTCCGGCGCGGAAGTGAGGCTGTTTGCATTGGAATAGGGCACTCATGCATCAGCATGAGTGCCCTATTCCAATTATTAGCTCCCTGCAAGGCAAGGCTCCGGAGCGAGAAGGTGCTCCCCCCCCCCCCACTCCCTCTGTTGACCAGGGATGCGCAGCGAGGGGGGGAGGGACAATTTGCCCAGAGCGCTACTGCCGCTAAGAGGCCGGCCCTGCATGGTTGTTCCAGTAGTATTCAGACTTATGCAAACTTTTTTTTTTACTGACCCATCCCATGATTAAAAATAGTGTTTCGAGGACCCCCACAAGCTACGACTACTTATATATTCTATTAAAATAAGTAACCATAATCCCGTTTTAATGACCCTCAAGCCCCCTCTCCCCGGATATCTTTTGAGCCAGTCTTTTGGGCTAGTCCCACTGTTTGAAGATCACTTCTGTAAAACATGCACAGCAGGCCCATGACTGCTGAACTTGAGTGTAGAAAATGCCCAGCAAGCACTGTAGGGGGGGTCGCTGTGCCTGGGCATAGCCGAACACAATGCACAATGCCCTGGTCACATGACTGTAGTCCATGCTCAGTAAGCACAATGACCGCTGGATACCTTGGCTGGGCATGGCCGAACACCATGCCACGGTCACATGGCTGTAGGCCATGCCCAGCAGGCACTGCAGGTTGGTCACTATGCCTGGGCATGGCCAAACACCTTACCATTTTCACATGACTGTAAGCCAGGCACAGCAGGTGGGTCACTATGCCAGGGCATGGTCAAACACCATGCCAACTAAGGTCACTTGACTGTAGGACATGTCCAGCAGGCACGGCAGGTGGGGTCACTGTGCCTGAGCCTGACCAAACACCATACCCCAGTCACATGACTGAAGGCCATGCCCAGGCCCAGTGGCCCACCTTCAGTGCCTGCTGGGCCTGGCCAGACACCATGCCCCAGTCACGTGACTGATAAGCCATGCCCAGTTAGCACAGTGACCACTGGGCCTCAGGGAACAGAATGCTGCTGTGCGTCTGTACACAGTGTGTAGATAAATACTGGCTACGCAGTGGGGAGTGACGTCACAGGTAGGGAACGTAAATTGAAAGTCATTTGCATATTTGATTTTAAGATGTCTTCCCCAATTCAAGAAAGTCCACAGGAAAAGAAAACATGTCCCGAGAGAACATGATTTCTTAAAACGCACCTTTTAGATACAAAAATGTGTAAGAAAACGTGTCCTGTACAGCAGAAAGTCAATAGGAGTGTTTGACCACGCAGTAATGTTTCTGGACTCCCAGCCGGCTACCAGGTTCGAATCCGGAGCACACAGGGTTGGTGCAGTTGACGCGTGTTCCCTCGACTTGAGCCCTGATTTTACGCTACCATTGGTTATGCGTCAAGGATCCTGGCTTGAGTCCATACTGACTCCTCCTTTTAAGAACTGATCTGAAATAAGCGCACTCAATTTAAATCCTTCTAAATTCAGATGCCAGAATGGTCACTAGAACCCTTACGAGGGAACATATTACAACCATGCTGAGGACATACCAACTCATGCTTATTTAGGCCAGAGTTGCAAGTAAAGCCTTAAGATTAACCTACAAAACACTCGTTCTGAGAGAGTTCTGTGCAAAAGACCGGCGCACAGTTTCCTTTTCATGCTCTTAGTTATACGGAAATGGTCGTGGTATTAATCTTCTTATGGCATCCGGACAGAAGTTGAAATCCCTCCTTTTCTAGAGTCTGTTCTCGCTCCCTGCTATCGGCCATTCCTGTAGACCTTAGCACTATACACGCCAATTAGACAGCTAATGGAAATAGAAAAGATATTTCTGGGATTCAAAAAGAGAACAAATGTAAGGATTTTTCTTACTAGGGTAGAAGGTTGTGGGGCACCAACTTTCCACTCTATGGTAAATTTCATCCATGCAATTACTGGGATCTTGGACCTGACTCGTTATCAAATGCAATATGTGCCTTGCCATAGTGCCCACCATTTTGTGCAGCAGAACAGAGACGCAGGACTCGCAATTGAGTTGTCAGGTGCCACACCAAAACTAAAATCCCAATTCCTGTCTTAAGCAAAATGGGGACTGTGATGCTTACTGGGAGACATTCTGAGAAACCATCTTCCGGCTATAGCACCGCCCTGTTGGCAGGCTGTCTGCTCCATTCCATAAGAGTTTGATACCCTAGTGGCAGAAATTGGCACTTATTATTTCCAGCACGCACAACAGGCAACTCTTCCCCTTCAGTCATTAGAGTCCTTTCATCCATGCTTCGATGTATAGCAAAGCGGAACAGGGTTTTCTAGGTTCCAGAGTGCCATAGCTCAAGTCTTTTCCACACAGCCAAATACACATTTGTTGGGGCTGAAGTACATTTATACTTGGTCCATACCTTGGTTTACGGATCTTTGGAAAGGGAATCGATCCAATCATTTTTCATGTTGGTGCCGGAGGTGTGTTAACAGTCTCTGTTCCTGCAAGTACGACCAGCAAGCATGATAGACATTTTGCTACAGCGCGCCATGTGGGAGTTGTACTATGGCAGCGGTCTGCAACCTTTGGCTCTCCAGGTGTTTTGGACTACAACTCCCACCATCCCTATCCATTCTAGTCAATGGCAAGGGTTCATGGGAATTGTAGTCCAAACATCTGAAGAGTCCATGGTTGTAGACCCCTGCACTATGGCAATGTCTTTTGACATGACTTTTCCAATACACTAGATGATTATTCTAGGTTACAGTGTATCCATGCCACCAGACTCCAGACAGTCCAGGAACCGCTAAAGCAACCTACATTATATGTTGTAACCCAATAAAGAGATAAGCATTGTGAATACATACGCCCCCAACCAAAATACGGCGGCATATTTCAGAACCTTGTGTCATAACCTCAGCATCTGTATGGGTGGGGCGGCGATCTGGAGAAGGGATTTTAATTGTGTATTAGATCCCAGGGTAGATAGATCGGATGGGAAGATGGATAGACCTGCTCCAGTGGCTAAAGCGCTGCTGGCCCTACTGGACGACTTTGGTCTAGCGGATGTGTGGAGAACAAAACACCCCTGAGATAGGCAATTCTCGCACTACTCTGCCCCGCAACAACTACATACGAGGTTGGACTATGGCTTTGCCACGTCGGACGTGGTGATGGAGTGCACTCAAGCCGAATATAAAGCAAGGGTCCTTCCGGACCACTCGCCCCTGGCTATTGGTTGGTAATATTGCCCCCCCGAGGGCTAGGATTCCGACATGGCACCTTCGGACAGAGACACTTAAGGATCCCGCCTTCAGGGAAGATTTAAGGGAAGAGATTATCAACTATTTTGAGATAAATACGGGTAGTGTTGACTCTGCGAGCACATGATGGGAAACTTTCAAGGTGGTGATGAGAGGGGTAGCTATAGCAAAATCAAAAGGCCTACAAGGTGGGATTTTAGCTGATATACATGAAACGGAAAGGGAACTGGAAGAGGCATTGAAAGAGGGAGGTGCAGATACGGAACCGAAACTGAAACTGCAGAATAAATGTGCGGAGCAATGGGAAAGATTATGTAACCTCAACTATAAAAAATACATAGAGAGACAGCATGCGGGAGGGGATTAAACGGGAAGGCTTTTGGCATGGTTATACAAGAGCGAGACTCCTAGGCCCGCGATTAGAACGATTGAGAGGGCAGATGGTAGTGTAGCTGACACTCAGGAAGGAGTTAATCAGGAGTTTGTAGAATATTATAAATTACTATACGAGGATGAGGGGAGTAGTAGGCCTGGGGAGATTACAGAAACACTGGAGGATATAGGACTGCCTAAGATAAGTGCGGAAGAAAGAGAGGAGTTAGATGCACCGATTACCTTGGAAGAGTTGGAGGAAGTGGTGAGGCAGCTGCCTACCTGTAAGACTCCAGGGTCAGACGGGTTCCAAAGTGAATTTTATAAAGAATATAAGGAAGAAGTGCTCCCCCCAATGCTAGAAATGTTAAATGAAGCATTTGAGGTGGGACGACTGCCGGAGTCGCTCAGAGAGGCGATCATAATACCGCTTCCCAAACCCAATAAGCCTGGGCATAGTTGTGGCTCTTATAGACCTCTGTCAATGTTGAACCAGGACAGCAAGATATTGACGGCTGTCCTGGCTAATAGAATGCGTAGGGTTATTGGCAAACTAATACACCCCGACCAGACGGGCTATGTCCCAAATAGAAACATAACTCACAATCATAGGCGACTCCATCGGGTGGTTGAGTGGGGGAGTGAGAACGAGGGCGAAATGGCAATTGTGTCCTTAGATGCGGTTAAGGGTTTTGATTCAGTCAAGTGGCCATGGCTGCTTGCCGCCTTAGCAGGTTATGGAATGGGGCCTGGATACATAAGGTGGGCAAAGATGCTATATAGTGAGCCGTTAGCTAGGGTTAGAACGGGATTGGTGATATCTGAAAGATGGCAATTAAGTAGAGGCACCAGGCAGGGGTGCCCAGGGTCCCCAATGCTCTATATACTAGCCTTGGAGCCCCTAGCAATATACCTTACGCAACAATATGACACCATAGGTACCGAGGTGGGCGGGGAAAGACACCTGATTTCCCTGTATGCTGATAACTTGCTACTGTACTTGAGGTATCTGGAAGAAAATCTCCAGTGCATACTAGAAGTGATGGATAAATATGCGGGGCTGTCTGGTATAGCAGTGAACCCCCAAAAATCTAGTATCTTCCTGCTATGTAGCTATAAGGGGACCCCTGCGGGACGGTTGCCGGTGCTAGAAACACCATGGGCGATTAGTACATTTAGGTATCTTGGGATAGACGTGTACCACACGGTGGAGGAGGAGCACAGATACAATACTGAGAGAGCCATTGAGAAAATTGAGAAATGCATGAATTTCTGGGAGAAGTTGCCCCTTGCAATGTTGGGACGAGGGGCACTGCTAAAGATGGTGGTCCTGCCCAGGCTCCTGCACTATTTCGGAAATATTCCGTATCTGATACCCAAGACATTTTTCACCAAACTGAATAGCATGTGTAGGGACTTCCTTTGGCATGGCACCAGGAATAGAGTAGCATTATGGAAGCTGCAGAACTTTTACGAGAAAGGTGGAATAAAACTGCCCAATTATGAGGTCTATTATGTTGCGAGCCAACTGCAATATATAGCCAAACGGCTCTCAGAGGAACCGACCCCCGAATTCAGGCTGTTTGGACACGATTGTGCCCCATATTATCTGAAAGAATTGATCTGGCTGTCCAAGATGGAAATGGAGGGACGCCCCAAGATGATGAAACTTGGGTGGGAGATGTGGCGCCGGGCGTGTCAGATGATGGGGAACCCATTCCCATGCTCCCCGCAAGTGCCACCAGTTGCACTGACGGGGGGGAGATAAGCAGCAGCGGATGATAACACGAAACCACTGGGAGGTGGTTGGGGTGGTGACAATGGGAGATATTTGGCGGGAAGGGACCATCATAGAGTTTGAAGTGCTGGGGGAGGAGATGGGGTTACACCCGGGCCAGTATATTACTTATTACAGAATGGTCCAGAGAATCAGGAGAACATGGCCTGAAACGGTATTGGAGGGAGAACCAGATGATACCGTAGATATGATACATGATATGACAGAGGGGGGGCATGAGATCTCTAGACTATATGAGATGATGATGTCCAAGGTAGGGAAGGAGTTAACATAATTGAGGCAAGACTGGGAGGCGGAGGTGGGCGCCCCTCTGGAAGACGAGATGTGGGAACGCGCTTTAGGATACCACAAGAAGGTGTCTAGAAATGCAAGACTGAAACAGATACAGCTATATGTCACGCATAGAGCATACATGACACCAGAAGGGATATCTAGGTTCAAGGATGCTGCGAAACAAACATGTCCCAAATGCAATGAAGAAAAGGCTGGCATGGTGCACATGTTTTGGACATGCCCAGTAATTGAGTGCTTCTGGGGCGAAATAGCACAAAAGCTAGAGGAAAGGGGGATCATGATGGTCGTAAACACAGCTTGGGCTTGTTTGCTGGGGGGGTTCCCCAGATCGCAGAGACTTAAGCATATTAACAAACTGAAAGATTTAGCTTATGCGCTGGCAAAAAGAAGGATAGCCATGGGATGGAAGACATGTCATAAGCCACGGGTGGAGGTGTGGTGGAAGGATTTGCAGAAATGGGCAGAGGCAGAAACCGTGGTATGGCAAGAAGCTAGCACTGTGGGGGGGGGGGAGAGGTGGGAAACCTGGTGGCATGGAGGTCATTAATAATGGAATTGTTTGGGATGGTGCCAGACCTGACAGGATCCACGAAGTGTGATACCCCACCGCGCGAGGCAGATATAGAGGGTGTGGAACAAATAGGCTCGTAAGGGAGGGTGGGACGGGGGAAGCAGTGACCAAAATAAATTGATGAACATTTGTATTTTTTGATGCATACACTGCGTGTGTGGTTTGTATTGTTTTTGTTTGAAAATTAATAAAGTTTAAAAAAAAATAATATATAATATTTTGGTCCCTGTCATGAAGCCAAGTAGCCACTTCGATTGAAGCACAGAGGCACGAGAAACATCGCACAGCTTTTGGTTTGATTAGTGCTAGGTTCGTGCAGTGGCACGAGAAACTCTGTGCCGCTCTTTTCGATCGTGCTAGGTTCATGAGACGGCATGAGAAACTTCGCACTTTGCTTTTTGATACGCAGAGGTGGTTTAACGGCGGATTGTTGCGAAAACAGATTGAAATCTTACAGATTTCGCTTCCGAGATTGGCAGAACAGAATTTAACAATTTCGCCCGGCCCTAATTAACATGACGTTGAGTGTTAATATTCCCCAGTAATTGTTTTATATGCATCAAACATGGAATAATAGTACCGCCTTCCTTGCTCATTCTGCTCTGAATGAGCATTTGAGTTAAAGCTGCTTTTTGATTAGACCATAATCACAGCCAGTGGTGGGCTGGTTCAAGTAAAAGGGTATCCATTAAGAAGCCCATACACAGTTCAATATGAACTACATGATGCACCACTGATCTGTGAAGCCGCAACAATTAATTAAAAACAAAATCGTTTTCTATAATTTGAAGTGAGGGTAAATTCGAGAAGCCCCATAGCGAAGCTCAATATCTCAAAATTGATTACATTTTACACAATAGATTTTTTAAATTATATCAATTGGTTGAGCATGGCACATTTTGTAAATTGTGTAATCCCTCCCATGGCTTGTTTCATTCTAATAACTGGCATATTTTTGTCTCAGGAGGATAGCTCAGGGGCAACGTGCTCACCTTGAAAGCAAGACAACACGGAGCAACACAGGTTCGATCCTCGGTCCGTGCTTAGAAACCGCTGGGTATTAAGTGCGTTATCAATAACCTATCATATCATAATTTCCTGCAAAACATGTGGAAAAACGTATTCCAAGATAATCAAAGGAAGTCGTTCTTGGTATAATATTGGTGTTACTATACATCTTAGATATGAGCCTTTTTTGCTTTCAGTGGCACAGACAAGAATGGATGATTTTGTGTTAATTTCTAAATCCCTTACATTTATAAACTTGGTATACTCGGTTATCAGAAGCTGGAGAGCCATTGGTGGCCTTGCCAGCAGGACGGTATCGTCCGCATAAGCCAGTACCGGTAAGGACATGTTCCCTATTCTTAACCAGGGAGTCGTAGAGGCCATTAATATGTAAGGAGAACAGAAGGGAGGACAAACATATAATGTGCATCTACCCGCATCATCACTTCTGACAAAGGCCTGTGCATTATGAATATCCCTTAAAATGTTTAGCATGTCAGGAGGCAATCCGGGGACCTGAGCACGGCCCACAGTTTGGCCCTATTAATCTTGTCAAAGGCGTTGTCAGGTTCAAAAGGGCCATGTATATAGGTTCTTTCTTAATGTACAATGAGTGTGCCACAATTAGATATAAATTCAGGGCTTGTTCACTTGTGTCCACAACAGAACGAAAGCCCAATTGGATTTTTGTCAGAATGCCGTTTTTTCACCGGTCCAGCGTTCCAATTTATTTAACATGGCTCAGCCAAATATTTGAAAGTTCGAATTTAGGAGAAAAATTAGTCCATAAGATGTTGGATTATTGCCGGAGCGCTTCGTGAAAATTGGGTTAATAACTGCCAGCTTCCAACTAGCTGGAGCGTTTCACGTTTTTATTATGTTATTAAAATAGGTGCCCATATATCTTTCAAATCGACAGAAATGCCATCCTGCCCAGTACAACAACCAAGTGCCTGGGCTTTCATGGCCACCATTACCTTTCTAATGAAAATGTAACAGAATCTATGGGGTCAGCCCTGCCTTCTGCCCCATTATAAAATATCATAAGCTCTTACTCAAATTGGGGGTACTATACAAGGATCCAGGGCGGGTAATCCATGCCTCGTCACTAACATTCGTTTTCATACTATTGTTTACTCTCCTATATTTTGGCCCATAAAACACCAGATCCCAAAACATGTTTGAGTCATTGTCTGCAGTGGCCTGCGTCAGGTCGGACCATGCCTCAGTCTCCAATTCGAGCTTGAGCTTAACAATTGCAAGTTTATATGTAGTACGTGCTTACAGAATCTCTTTCCTAGAGGTTTTGGTGTATTTCAATAAACAGAGGAGCATTCTGTGCAGTATCACCTGGAGCGTTCCAAGTGCCAGATGGAATTACCAATACACGATCTCAGACCTAAGTTACTGGACAGACTCAATAAATATAACAATTATCAAAATAAGTAGGTAAACCTGGTGAACCAACAGAGTGCAGCTCACTCACTCTTAATTACATTTCAATTACACAAAGGCTTTATACCTCGATGTGCGTCAACTATGATGTCATCCTACATGGTAAACAGTAAAAACCTATTGCAAGGAGGGATTAGTTAAGGGGACATATATTCCTATATTTTGATTAGGTGTCAGCAACATAATTGACTGCCCTCTATTTGGTAGTCATGCCTTGAATTACCTCCAACTATGTATAATAGCAGAATAACAGCAGCGGATTGGCCACTGCAACAATGTATGGTTCATCGCTACATAGGCCCTCATGATTGGTTGGCATTCTCTCCCAACCTTGGACATTCGGCTCGTTAGCAGCACGTAAGCAAAACGAGACCCAGGTGCAGAGAACAATATCAGACCACTGCCCACTTGGCTAATTAGCCTACCATCTCGCGTCAGTTAGGCCCTAAGCCAAGGCTTCTTCTTTTTAGTTGACCTTGCTGACTGTTCTCTTCCTTGGGAATTTTAAGGGAGTGTAGGTACATCGCTATCTTCGTCTGAAGCTTAATGAATATGCTTTGTTTTCCAATCTTGCACCACGTGTGAGGACATCACAATTTTGTGCATTCTGACCTTTTATTTAGTGCTATTTAATTCAATTATACTAGCTTTCCCCTCTAATATCTGTGACAAATGTCAAGAGGGTGTAAAGCAAACCATGGTCCATTTGTTATCAGAATGTATGGGGACGTGGCCTCTCAGAATTAAAAGATTTAGAAGATTTGTTCATGACCCGAAAACTCTGAATTCAAAATTGTTTTGGCAAAGACTGTCGCAAGGCCATGAAACTTTTCTAACTCATGAAGTAACATGCTTCTTAAAAGATCTGAAACCAACTAGGCATGTGACCTAGAGGATTTCTCCTTCTTTCTCTTTCTGTTTTTTATAAGATTTCGAATGTCTAGGTATTTTTAAGTGTTTTGCGATGAGGTGGAACTGATTCAAACTGCTACTTTCTCCTCCTTTTCTTGTTCTTTATTTTATCTCTTGCTTTGGGATTATTCTTAAATTATTTTTCTCTTCTCCTTTGTTTTCCTTTGTCTTTTTTGCTTATTTGGAATTAACATCTCTTATTAAATTCCTTCTCTATATAATGCTTTTTGTAATTTCGGGATATTTCTTTTGTTGTATACTGGTTTGGTAAAAAGTGTTTTATATGCAAAATGCATTCCTGTGTAAAAAGTTTGACTAATATGACAATAAATTTTTTTTGACTAATATGACAATAAAAAAAA
This sequence comes from Ambystoma mexicanum, assembly GCF_040938575.1. Lineage (NCBI taxonomy): Eukaryota > Metazoa > Chordata > Amphibia > Caudata > Ambystomatidae > Ambystoma > Ambystoma mexicanum. The sequence goes on from NC_090936.1 coordinate 1,067,378,287, forward strand.
AGAAATTCAATTATACTAGGTGCTATTGATCCTCTTGGCCTCTGGAGACTTGGTTGCTCCGTCTTACACATGCTTTTTGCATCTCTCATTATTCAATACTTGGCACTTGCAAATGTTCTCTCCTTTAGTTAATCTAAGAGAAATATGTTGTGCGTATGTAGCTTATCCTCTTTGACTCCCCTTGTGCCTTGCAGTTATCTCTTGATGTGGCATCATTGATACCAAGCCAAACAGATATTCGTTGTTCCTCGCATAAAGCTGTTTTCCAGCACCTGTTAGCCACCGTAGCCTCGATCTCTCTCCTTCAGGCTTCTGAGCTCACTATTATATGAAACCGACATCCATCTTTTCACCATGCCCGCTTTATATTTTCTACTAATGCAAGCTACTATATGTCTCATCTGCCCTGCGTTTCTACATATATACATCTACTGGTTCTCTTCTCACTTATTTTCTTAGTGTATAAGATTTTTTCATAGTTGCATAAATGTTTACTTTGTTACTTCAATAACATCTTTATTCTTTAAGTATTCTTATATCGTTTCAGTGCATCCTTGTGTCTTCTCTTTATGATGTCACTTTAGTCTTGCCTGACTTCACTTTTAGCTCTTCTAAGTCCAATGGTGTATGCAGATATCCTTCCGCCACATCAGTGTGAAGGTACATTCGATATGGTTGTCTGAGTGCATAACGTTTCTTGTATCTTCCATGTAGTTTGGGATAATACCTGGTGTCATGCGCAGTGCTTTCTTGCTGTTTTTCCAATATGACGGAGGTAAGGGGGCAGGCACTAGAGATGACGTGTACATCTGCCTCTCTACATTCCCCCCTTAGGTCGAGTCCTCAAACACCTCCTCAATTTTCTTCACCTTTTCTTCACACTTTGGTTTCCTTGGAATCAATATCTTGGTCACCATTTTCAGGTCACCTGCATTCTTTATGTGCTCGTCCACACTCCAGGTCATACGGCAACACTTCCCAGTTGGTTGACGGAATACCCAATGTCCTACATAGAACTTATGATCCATAGGCTAATAAAACTTCATTCCTGGGGGTGCCATGGGACATCCTTTCAGGTGCTCACGGGCGGTGCTTTACATCTGTGTGTGCTCGCCAGTCTCAGCATTCACATTGATTATTATCTTCATTACAATAGCTTTCTTTGTTGGCTTCTTGCACTATCCTATGATTATTCTTATAAGACAGAATCCTATCAATACTAACACTAGTATCGCTCCAAACAACTTGAAGGCATTCACCAGCCAGCCAGGTTGGAATCCACGAGAACAGGGACAAGAACCAGTCATCTTCGGTTGCGTCTACTTCTTCCTCCATTTTCATATGCAGGGTTGACAGCATGGTTATTGCCTCCGCCAGGGTTCCAATTTCTCCATCATAGGCAGGTATGTATCTACAGCAAGAAGGCCCGATCTTGGTGCACATGCCACCTTCCATTCCTGTAATCAAATCCTGAAGACGAATGGCCCTCAATTCTTCTCTAATGACATTAAATCCTTTTATTGTCGTTTTTATTGTTTGCAACAGTTCACAGCTGGTTATTTGTAATCACTTGGCGTTCACAGCAGTCTGAATTCCTGGCATGGATAAAGCTGTAGATATCACTGCTGTTCATCTGAACAGTTTATGCTCAGCTGGAATGTCATGATAGGCCTCTATTGATTTTTTAGAGAAATAGTTCTTGCTCTTCAGTCATATGAGGTTGAGCGATCTCTTCTTTCTTTGGTGTGCATCTATCTTCAGAAAGTCGTCGATATGAAGATCACTTTGGGAAATCCACACTGCAGGAACATGTATGATCACTATAGAGCATCTTCCTCTTCTGTTTTTAGGCAGCTCCATATAAGCTTTGGATCCACAGGCCCAATAGTGGTCCATTAGAATGGCAGTTCCTCCATTCATTCCTGGTATGTCAATTACCTGCTTGCAATTTTTGTTTTCTCCAACTTTAGTCAAACCCTTGTTCCTGAAACACAATGTGACATTATCCATCGTCGGTATGAATACAGGTCCTGCTTCATTTTTGACCGATGTTAACAATTTAAAATACTTGGCCCATGCTTTCAGACATTCGTCATTCACTATTTGCACTATCTGTACTGGTGCGGTCATAAATCAATGTGTGCTACAGGCTAGCATTCCGTCTTCCCACCCTGTGCTGGTTGCTACTTGTCCATATACTAATAGCTGAGGTCTCTCCCAGCATCCTGGCATTTCCCGTGCTTCTGCACAACCCAGTCTCTTTTGTTCAACAATCCTTATCTGGCCTCCAGTCATACCACTGAGGGAATACATATACATTCTACTTATCCAGGCTGTGTCTTTTTCCACTTGCTGTGTTATTGTGTATTCATCTTCATATAGAAATGTCATTCTTAACCTCCATCGTAGGGTTGCCCATCTTCCTTCAAATTGTCCTCATGTTGTGCATGCTGCTAGACGGCTGAGACACTTTGCATCATGAATAGGTATTTATTTTGCAATAAATGTCCTAGTTGTGCTCATGGCATAGGGGATGAGGGAACACACATAGCAGCTCTCATATGACATTCACCTTCCCACCTCCTTCAATTGCTGATACGACTATTGTTTAAATGGGCTGAATTATCAAGATATGCATTTATATCCTAAGGATATTCTTCAGCATCTCTTAAATCGATTACTTTGTTTAGAAATATGAGGAAAAATGTTACTCGTGCTTTTATTAGGGATAAAAATTGATGTCTCATTGCTCAAAACTCCAGCAGCATTATTAATCATTATTTGACGAAACACCATACTAATAAGGAAAAAAAGACAAATCATTGTACAGAATGAGGTTACAAGAAGTGTTCCAAATAAACGTATCGATCAGCTTGCTGGTAGTGTATCTCTTATAACTTGGAAAATTCCCATTTTTTTTATTAAACGTGTCATTGTTTTCGCTTTTATTAACCACGCTCTTTTATAATTTTTTAATTTTTTTATTGTGTTAAAGTTCAAAAGAAAAAGAACTTTTCACAAAATGAAGCACAATAAAAAAACATAATAGCAAAACAACACAATTGACATATACATTAAATTCAGCAACAATTACAAATTGAATATAAAAGTACAAAAAAGGTAGCAGGCGCCCCTCTCTCGAAAGAACAAGGCATGATAACCTGTTCAGTGGTTATTAACCACATTGAGAGTTTGCAGCCATTGCTTTTTGCTCACTGTACCTTCACAGATGGGAAATATCCATTTGCATATCAGTCTTTGTCTCGCCCACAAGGGCAGTCCAGCACCGAAATGCTATGGCAATTCCTCTCTGAACAAGAGTACCATCAGCAACCCCATACACGTGTTTCAGCCTTGTTGGGCATCATCAGTGAGGTGAAGCTGAGCCTCTCTAAGCACAGTGAGCAGGGAGTCCACGTCTGGTTGCCCCCAGGTACCCTAGGGTGACCAACCCCAAGTTCCTTTCAAAAATACAAAAAAGGTAGCAGGCGCCCCTCTCTCGAAAGAACAAGGCATGATAACCTGTTCAGTGGTTATTAACCACATTGAGAGTTCGCAGCCATTGCTTTTTGCTCACTGTACCTTCACAGATGGGAAATATCCATTTGCATATCAGTCTTTGTCCCGCCCACAAGGGCAGTCCAGCACCGAAATGCTATGGCAATTCCTCTCTGAACAAGAGTACCATCAGCAACCCCATACACGTGTTTCAGCCTTGTTGGGCATCATCAGTGAGGTGAAGCTGAGCCTCTCTAAGCACAGTGAGCAGGGAGTCCACGTCTGGTTGCCCCCAGGTAACCTAGGGTGACCAACCCCGAATTCCTTTCAAAAATACAAAAAAGGTAGCAGGCGCCCCTCTCTCGAAAGAACAAGGCATGATAACCTGTTCAGTGGTTATTAACCACATTGAGAGTTCGCAGCCATTGCTTTTTGCTCACTGTACCTTCACAGATGGGAAATATCCATTTGCATATCAGTCTTTGTCCCGCCCACAAGGGCAGTCCAGCACCGAAATGCTATGGCAATTCCTCTCTGAACAAGAGTACCATCAGCAACCCCATACACGTGTTTCAGCCTTGTTGGGCATCATCAGTGAGGTGAAGCTGAGCCTCTCTAAGCACAGTGAGCAGGGAGTCCACGTCTGGTTGCCCCCAGGTAACCCAGGGTGACCAACCCCAAGTTCCTTTCAAAAATACAAAAAAGGTAGCAGACGCCCCTCTCTCGAAAGAACAAGGCATGATAACCTGTTCAGTGGTTATTAACCACATTGAGAGTTCGCAGCCATTGCTTTTTGCTCACTGTACCTTCACAGATGGGAAATATCCATTTGCATATCAGTCTTTGTCCCGCCCACAAGGGCAGTCCAGCACCGAAATGCTATGGCAATTCCTCTCTGAACAAGAGTACCATCAGCAACCCCATACACGTGTTTCAGCCTTGTTGGGCATCATCAGTGAGGTGAAGCTGAGCCTCTCATTCCGGTGCTGGACTGCCCATGTGGGCGGGACAAAGACTGATATGCAAATGGATATTTCCCATCTGTGAAAGGTACAGTGAGCAAAAAGCAGATGGCTGCGAACTCTCAATGTGGTTAACAACCACTGAACAGGTTATCATGCCTTGTTCTTCCGAGAGAGGGGCGCCTGCTACCTTTGTTGAATTCTTTGAAGGAACTTGGGGTTGGTCACCCTAGGTTACCTGGGGGCAACCAGACGTGGACTCCCTGCTCACTGTACTTAGAGAGGCTCAGCTTCACCTCACTGATGATGCCCAACAAGGCTGAAACACGTGTATGGGGTTGCTGGTGGTACTCTTGTTCAGAGAGGAATTGCCATGGCATTTCGGTGCTGGACTGCCCATGTGGGCGGGACAAAGACTGATATGCAAATGGATATTTCCCATCTGTGAAAGGTACAGTGAGCAAAAAGCAGATGGCTGCGAACTCTCAATGTGGTTAACAACCACTGAACAGGTTATCATGCCTTGTTCTTCCGAGAGAGGGGCGCCTGCTACCTTTGTTGAATTCTTTGAAGGAACTTGGGGTTGGTCACCCTAGGTTACCTGGGGGCAACCAGACGTGGACTCCCTGCTCACTGTACTTAGAGAGGCTCAGCTTCACCTCACTGATGATGCCCAACAAGGCTGAAACACGTGTATGGGGTTGCTGGTGGTACTCTTGTTCAGAGAGGAATTGCCATGGCATTTCGGTGCTGGACTGCCCATGTGGGCGGGACAAAGACTGATATGCAAATGGATATTTCCCATCTGTGAAAGGTACAGTGAGCAAAAAGCAGATGGCTGCGAACTCTCAATGTGGTTAACAACCACTGAACAGGTTATCATGCCTTGTTCTTCCGAGAGAGGGGCGCCTGCTACCTTTGTTGAATTCTTTGAAGGAACTTGGGGTTGGTCACCCTAGGTTACCTGGGGGCAACCAGACGTGGACTCCCTGCTCACTGTACTTAGAGAGGCTCAGCTTCACCTCACTGATGATGCCCAACAAGGCTGAAACACGTGTATGGGGTTGCTGGTGGTACTCTTGTTCAGAGAGGAATTGCCATGGCATTTCGGTGCTGGACTGCCCATGTGGGCGGGACAAAGACTGATATGCAAATGGATATTTCCCATCTGTGAAAGGTACAGTGAGCAAAAAGCAGATGGCTGCGAACTCTCAATGTGGTTAACAACCACTGAACAGGTTATCATGCCTTCTTCTTCCGAGAGAGGGGCGCCTGCTACCTTTGTTGAATATAAAAGTAAGATTCAATCATAAGATACTATATACAATAAAAGGTTAGGCATTTTACACAACAATTCCAGATACAGGAGCCTAAACATCAATATTCCCAAGACTCAAAAGCAGTTTGACCTCTTCTTCAAATTTACATAAGCGTTCTTTAGCCACTTTCCTTATCTGAGTGATGGCAATAATCAGATAGTTACTCCTCCCAGAGAGACAGCGCAACTAACGCACTAACCACACCCTTTCATTATAGAAATTGTAAAATGATCGCAATGATGACCCTGAAAATAATAGGACTGTTTTTTTTTATTTACGAGTTTATAATCACCAAAGTGATTTTAACAAGTTAGACACAAAATTTCCGTAGATCAGAGAAAGAAGAAAAGAAAAGAAAAAGAAAAAAAAATGTTGAAACAAGTCAATGGTATCAGCCCAGTAAACTATGCAGCAGACAAGGAGGGCCTAGCTTAGAAGAGCAAACAGAGTAGAACTAAACAGAACTGACCAGCCTCTCCGAAGGATTTGTGCTAATTTTAGCAAACCTACTCAGACTCCGGTGCTTTGACTTCAAAGATCAGCTCTACGATTTTGGTAGCTGCTATCGTCCATGAAGGTCTAAGCCCCCCTATGAGTCGGTCCCACCAGAGATCAGCGTCTGTTAAGTATGCTTGCTCCAAGTGATAAAGCAGATAAGGAGATCTGTGAGAAGAAGTTCCTGGGCATAATAAGAGGAGATGCCGAAGCGTTTCGATGGTTTGATTATCTTTGCAGAAACAGCAAATGTTAGTCCCAGAAAGGCCTCTTATATGCAGAATCTCATTTGTAGGCAGCGGGTTCAGCCTAGCCCGAAGAAGTATTGCTCGCGTTTTCCTGTTCTGGTGTTTTATGAGAAATGGTTGGATTTCGTTTGATTTCTGTGAGCTGGAGGCAGATGCTGAGTTAATTTGTAAGTAACTCCCTTTTCCAACGTATTTATCCAGTCCATTTCGTCTAAGCGTTTCTTAGTTTTTGTTGGGTTACCCAACAGTTCTTCCATAGAGCTGCCACAGGCTTCTAGCTGTAGTTCACAGTTTGACTCCCAGGAGGTCAGTAGTTTACATTTACCAGCGGTCATCTCCTCTTGTACCATGGAGAAAATCGTGGCAGAAGATGGATCCTTGATTTTTCGATATAACATAATCAAAGCTCTCATAACTATTGACTCCAAGGACAAGAGTGAGAGTTCCCGTCTGGTCAGAGCCAAAGATGTTGAAGTTGGAAGGTTCAGGACCGAACGCCAAAAAAAGACTCTCCAGTCTCGACCACAAGGCTTTAGGTAACGATGGCATAGCCTCATTTCCATAGGTGATTGTTGGAACCACTTTCCCTCGATAGAATTTAAGTAGGGGCATCAGAGAAAATCTGCCATATTTTCTATCTAGGACTTTGGCCTGCGAGATAAGATTCCTCATTTTAGCTAGCAGATGTGATTGCATTGCCAGGTCTTTAGGTGTCAAATCGATTAGTACCCCAAGATATTTAAATTCTGACACTTGTTCTACTTTTTCTCCGGCCAGAAACCATGAGTAGTTGTGTGTTTTTTTTTGTTTGTTTTTAAGCCCTTTTTCAAAGACCATGATTTTCGTTTTTTGCTTGTTGACTTCCAGGCCGTTGGCTTCCGTATATTTAGTTAATGAAACCAGCTGGCGTTGAAGGCTTATTGGGGTCTGATCGAGTTGAATAAGATCATCCGCATACAGGAGTCTTGGCACTTTCATGTTACCCATTTCTGGGAGAAAACACTGTGTCACAGTGATGGTGTCTTTATAATCTCCAAAGTATGCCAAGAATAGGGCCGGAGCGAGGGGGCAGCCCTGTTTAACCCCTCGGGTAGTGGGTATCACGGCGGAAAGTAGACCCCTTGAATTAAGCCGGACCTGGACAGTAGTGGTAGCATGTAAAGCTTGTAGCGGGCTCAAAATCTCCAGAGGGCAAACCCAGGTGATTCATTTTTCCCAGCGTTTTCTTCTATTCACTAAATCAAAAGCCTGGGTGAGGTCTATGAATGCCAGGTATAATTTCTGCTTGGCAACCAGGACTTTTGATTTAAGTATACTTAACAAGAAGATATTGATGCTGGTTCCTATGCCCTTTTTGAACCCAGATTGAAGAGGGTCGTTGCAGGGAGCTTTTTTTACCCATGAGTTGAAATGTTCAAGGAGTAGTGATCCATAAACCTTCCCTATGACATCGAGTAAAGCCTCCGTCCGAAAATTCCTAGGGTCGTCTTTTCTTCCTTTTTTGTATATTGGAATAATCACCGCTGATGTCCAGGAAGGCAGGATTCTTCTGTGAGTCGAGCATTTTTAAAAAATCAAGTTTAGAAGATTAGCCCAGTCCTCTGGCGCCGATTTTAGATTTTCATTGCAAAGGCCGCCTGGTCCTGGCGCCTTTGAGTTCTTAAGCTTAGTTATTAAGCGCAGGATGTCTGATTTTTCATGAAGGTCGATCCAGCGATCAGATGTCGAATGTAGGGCAGCTAAAGGTAGCTCATCTGGAGAGGCAAACAATATTGAATAAAAATGTATCCAAGTTGCCTCCGAGATAATATTTGACATTGATGATTCTGTGGCTTTAGCCCGTGGATTAATCAACCTCCACAACTCTCTGGAGTTACTGTTCTTGATTTGTTCCAGTATGGCCTCGGAATCTTTTTTATAAAGGACGAGTCGATGTGATCTTAACCAATTTTTGTAAGATCTTATTGCTTCCCTCATGTAGATTCCGTTAGCAGCCGTATTGTGACCTGCCACAGATCTTTTAGCTCTGCGGAGCGTGTTACGCCTCGCTACTACCAGGGCGTCAAAGTTGTGTATATGACAAGGGGTTCCGAGTTAGAGTCATTTGCTCCTTTGATGGTCAATCTATAGGGTTCGAGAAGTGGTCTGTAATCCACCTCGAGGTGGATCGCACTGTGACCATAAGAGACTGTAATCTCTCAGATATTTGCCTGGGTGACCCGTACCCGGTTGCCTTTGCCTTCTGGTTCGACTACTCCCAGGTAGTGAGTACTTAATGGTTTTGTTGATGTCCATTTTATCTGCAAGAGATTGTGGTCACTTTGCGTTGACTGATGAATCGAGCCAGAAGAAATTCAGAGGCAAAGATGTAATCGATAGTTGAGTAAGCCAGACCACGCTTCCACGTTGGTAAGATAGCGGTGTCGGGTAGCATAGTTGCTGTATTAAAGAGATGTCTTGATTTCATTAAGTTGGACCACTCCTTTCCCCGAAGGCAGGGTTTAAACTGTGCAGACTCTACAGGTTCTGGGAGAGCCAAAGGACATTTGATGTTGAGGTCTCCACAAATAATGACCTTCTCTAGATATACTGAGTCCAGCGTGGATGTCACAAGATCGAACAATTGGTCCTTTTGGATTCCCTTGGGGTTCCAATAGATGGTCATTACCAGCAGGAATGATTGCGTAAGAGAGACTGCGCCAACCTCTTTGTGGAGCCAAGAGACAAGAACTGCTAGGATGAATGGGTACTTCAAGACGATCTTCACTATTTGTAAACCGCTACCCATCCGCACTGCAATTAACAGCCCTGACGAAGGTCTGCCTTTATCCCCCATCAATGCCTCTGAAAAAGCAATTTCAAATCCATCCAATGTTGGTTTAGTTTTGCGCCACAACTCTTGCAGACATAAAATGTTGTATCCCCCTAGGTTGATGTCGCCTGGAGCTGTTAAATGGCCGAACCCTCTTGTATTCCAGCTGGCCAATGAGAGTGGCTGAAGCTCTTCGAACGTCGTTGCCTGTAATAGTGGCTATTTGTGCAGGCGAGTCGAAAGGGCTTTCGGCAGCCATGCCCATGTTTGGGCCTTAAGCTCTGGTCTACACGGAGCCACCTTCTGTTTTTCCTCTTGATCATTCTTGGAATGTCCTTGTTTTTTTGAGCGTGATGTTTGCTCTTCTCTGCGGGTTGATGCCTGAACAGCATCTGAGCTATTGTCTATCAAGGAGCCTAAATAGGGCCCTTCTGTTGTCCCTGGTTCCAGATTTTGTTAAGCTGTTTTTGTGGAATCCATGCCTCGGTCCATATATTTTCTGTCCGATTTGAGGCATGTCAATTCAAATCCTTACTTATAAAATACTTTCATTGCCTTTGTCAGCAAAGTGACCACTCTTTCAGATGTGATGTAGAGGAAGCAGGAGGCCTTTTGCCCCTCACGGGATGGTTCCACCGTTCTCAAGTCTTCTGATTTGATTTCTCTCAGAGCCGAGATGCTGTGAATCAGGGACATCACTGTACGTCTGTTTAGCACAAGATATTTGTGGTTAGATGTACGTTGGCAAATTTTGAAAGTTGGGTTCAGCTTTTGCTTATGCTGCTCTTGGTTAGATGTCTTCTGATGATGTACTTTATCAGAAGATTTCAATTTTGCATTAGTATCCTGATCGAATTGGCTATACTGGAACTGAGTACTATTAGTAGTTCTCTGTGAAAGTTCTGTTTGCCTTTGAGTATGAACCCTCGAAGTATGTTTAATCAGTGGACGTCGAACTGGTGAATCTGGTAGAATGATCTTATGTGAACAATCCTCAGTATGCTTACTTGGTCGAGGCCCTTGGTTATTCCGTAGATCCTTGAAACAATCAATCAACGAGAAGAAGCTTGGGAGATCTCGGGTGACTGTTTGAAGGAAGGGCGTCTCATTATGAGACGGGAGAGCAACACCTTCTGAATGGCTGTGAGCACTAATATCCAAGTGTTGACTTAAGTCCATTGACTCCCTGTGATTTAAAAATTCATTTATCGATTTTGGAGAATGAGAATTGAGAGCTGATGATTTCTGCTGGCTTGAGGGTTCTTTTGGGGCTAGTTCAAGCGCCCCGGTGTTGTATTTTTTTGGTGTGGAAAGTCTTCGGACGATCGTTCAGGTTTCTGAAGAGATGGTATTGGCTTAAACAATGGGGCCGTTTTGAGGCATACTTGTGCAGAAGAGGCCTGGGTTTTAGATCCCATAGACAGGAAGGAGTCAGTGGCCCCAATCACGGCCATTTGTGGAGGTTTTTTCCCTGAGTTGACCTCACACCTTTATTTTCTTTGTGCAAGGGCATATCATCCAGACACACCACATTGTTATCCCTGGGTTTGCTGGACGTTGAGTTAGGTCTGGTTCGCAATCAGTTGGTGTGGCTCGCTGAGTGATTAGAAGAAGATTTTGGTCTTGTTCCGTAATCCAAGTTGGTAGTCTCTGCCCAAAGAGGGTCTTGTATTTCCGTTTGCGAGCTTGCATCCGCCAGATTTATTGGGTTCTTAGTTTTCCCAGAATCATTAGAGGCCTTGGGGAGCCAGTTCTACACATGACAGGCCCAATGTCTGGATCATTTCTCCGTCTTTCCAGGGCATTGATGTAGCCTTCCAGATAGATGAGTTTTGAATTCATCATCGCGAAGATAGATGTGTGGTCTTTTAAGGAGTCATTGATCGTCTCATATAACTTGCAGAAAGGTGACAATGCAATAGTCACAGAAGACATGATGTACATGATGCCTATTTTCTTGGAAGGTGTGTCCCTTGAAGTGTTATAAAGTGTATCACTTGATCTTCTGTTAACAGGGAGTCTAGGTGGTGAAATTGGTGGCCAAGGCCGAGGAATTTGTTGCGTTTTGTGCTGAAGAGCAGCCATCGGAGGGGCCAATTCCACAAGGACATCCTGATCTTGTTCCTTCCTTTGAGTTGGCCCTTGAGAAAGATTACAACCGTGGGCCAATGGATCAGTGGAAGCGTTTGCAATCGTCCACTTATCACAAGTTTGAGGCAATAAGGGTGTAAGATCCCGAGGATGAAAGTTGTTTTTGTGCACTGGTTCTGTTTGTAATATTGGCCGGCCAGTTAAGCCACTCTGCCGTTGAGGAATCTGGCTTCCCGGTGGGTGTCGAATTTCTTGGGGACTCTGATGGATCGTTGGGTCCTCTCGTAAGGACTCTGGTTGTAGGGCCAACCTTTGTAATGGAGACGTTAAATGGGCCTGGTCACCCTGTATTTCAGAAGGCGGTGGTAAAGGCGCTGGAGTGTGTTTGGTAACTTTTCTTCCTTCATCTTCTGTCATTGATGGAGAGACCTGATCCAAAGTAGTGGAGGTGCTCGTAGGATGAGATATTACAGAGGAAAGCAAAGGTTCAAGAAGTGCTTCTAATAGGTCTGCGTCTGAAATGTCCCCTGTCCCCTTCTGTTTTTTATTTGCTTGCCTTTGGAACAGATACTTCAAAGAGTTTTCTAGGCGCGCACTTGCAGAAGTGTTTGTCATGGGGCGTTTTTTAATAGATGGTTTTATGCCTGATCTTATTTTTTGGTGATCAGGCGAGAAGGGATACCATTCAAGTGGCGAGTTGCAGGGCCTTGCCTGAGACCCTCCTTCATTTCTTCTTTTCTCCTTTCTTCACTCAAATTGATCCCAGGTTCTGAAAGTTCTAGTTGAACGGGTGTAGATTCAAGGATAGCTGGCTTAAGGGCCTGAGGATCCAAATCACCCTGGGAAACCTCCACAGAGACTGGCACTTCTCTAAAGTCCATATGTGGCGCTGCAGCAGGAGACTCCTGCGATATGGCAAGTTTCTCCAGTGTTGTAGTGTGGATCTGTGCACTTGTAATAACAAGTGATGGTGCAATGAGTTTGTCGGCCACCAGATGGCACTGTGGGGCAGCCACGCTCGTTTCCTGAGAGCTTAAGCGTGTAGCTTCTCCGGAGTCACTGGTTTGGCAGTCGGATGTTTGGCAGTTGGGAGCCTGAGTGTCCGGCTGCTCCTCCTGCTCCTCCATCTGCCCGTGCTTCTCCCGGATGAAGTCGGGATCGATTGTGATGTCCAGCCCATGCCCCCCCAACCTCCTTCGAGGGACGGCTCCTCCATGTTTTTCACACGGTCGGGTCGAGGCAGAGACAAAGGCACAAATGGTCCACCAAATCCTACTTGGCTCACACTCGGGCCCTCCAGCGTCCCACCCCCGCTGTCAGGGCCACGATGGAGGCGGCCTCCGGTGACCAGGTAAGTGCAGACGCAGGCTGAAACCAGCCCGTTGGCAATAGTTTCTGTTTTTGTTTTGAAGTACGCGGCTGTACAGAATGTTTAGCCGCTCTCTTAGGCGGCAAAGTTTGCAATGTACCTCCAGGCCTCTTTAGTGCACCTGAGATGGATGACATACCAGCTTGGGGTGTTGAGGGCTTATCTGAAGAAAGTGTTACTGTGGGTGGATTTAAGGGGTCGCTAGGAGCACTTGGGAGGTCAATGTCTGTGCGAGAACTCCGCAGCTTGCGAGGCTCTTCCTCCGATGTAGTAAGTCGAGAGGCCAAAGTTTCACCCCCAGCCGCCATTAGACTGCCACAGACTGCCCACTCTCACACCACTCCGCTCTGCTTCGCTCCACCAGCAGTCTCTTGTAGAAAAGGCACCAAACTAGTAGTGGACACGGTGAAAAGACTGTAGGACTGCCACAGACTGCCCACTCTCACACCACTCTAGGACTGTTTTTAGGATTTCCAAAAAATGTAACAACATCAACGTGTAAAGCTGGGTAAGATTGCAGCATTTAAGTGAAAACAGCATACAAGAATGTGTGCAACACTATTGTTATAGGTAACAAAGTGTCGAATGCTCTCCTTCTTTGTATTTTATCACCAACACATTTCTTTTACCTATCTAGAATAGTTCTGGAACTGCTGCAAAAGTGTATTCGTTCTTTCCCTTTAGACTTGGGAATTTTAAAAGTTCACATTTTCTTTATTTTGATAAGTCCTTGTTTTTGCTCTTGGTAGTGTGAGAAACCTGATGGTATTCTCTGACCTACTCCACTGGGATCTTCCATTCAGGTGGCCAGGGAAGGGCTAACACTTTTGAATCCCGACCCTGGGGGTGGACAAGCGAGGGAGGATCACCTGAGTGGAGGGTCACAGAGGATTGGGAGTAGAATACCAAAGGGTGAGACATGGTATTCCCCCTTTCCTAATTGTACACCAACCCATTTTCCCTCAGCCTTTATGGGGTATTTCACTCTCATCCCATCTCCCTCTCCCCATTTCCAATAGGTACTGGGACAAGGAAGCGGTGATCGGGAGCAATGAGGATTACCCATAGAAACAGCATAGGGATACAAAGTGAGGCTTACCATCTAACACCTTTGAATTGTCCCACTAATAGAGTCAGGCAAGGTCAGGCACTTTTCCCTAACTGTGCACACCTGACTCTAATTGACTTTCACCTGCAGTATAAAAAGGGTGGTTCTGCCAGAAGCATTGAGCAAGCTGGGGTTGCTGGATGGAACCAGGGGGCCAGAAGAGCAGCCCAAAGGGACCGGTGGAGTGCAGGACGCTGAGATGCTGGTACGGTGTGTGTGAGGGGCTGCAGCGTGGTGAGGGATCCCGGTCTCCAGGAAGCTATAGCGGGACGGAAGGCAGTCTATCAGCCTTGTTTAGGCCAGTGCTCGTTCCCCTGGGACGTGTGCGGGTCCCAGGGATGTCAGAGGGGGAGGTGGTGAGACCCTGGCATCGGCCCAAACCCATTGACCTGCTTGCCAGCACCACGCTACTATTGGTGAGTTTTGTGAACCAGAAAGAAACTCAGTAGCGTGTGGGTGGCTGGAGCCGGAACAGGAGTGTTGAGAAAAATGAACAGCCTGGTGAGTGAAAGTGGAAAAAAGCAAAGCAAAGCAAGAGAAAGGGGAAAAACAAAGCAAAGCAAGTGAAGATCGAAAGCGGGAAAGTGGGAAGAAAGTAAAGCAGAGTAACAGAACAGGGCGCTAGAGGCACGGAAATAAAGAGAGACAGAGCAAGTGCACTGGTGGCGTGGAAACAGCCAAAAGTTGGTGCGTACAACCCGAAAGTAATGAAAAGGGTGCAAGGGACCTGAAACCAAGAAAGACAGCAAAGAGACAGAGAGAAGGAAACAGGAGCCAAGAGAAGGTTCAAGCAGCCCGAGAGCGAGAAAGATGGTGCAAACGACCTAAAATGAATACAGAGAGTGCAAGAATCACATTAAGTGGAAAACGAAGGTGCAAGAGAGCACAGTGAAAAGCAGAGAGAAGAGTGCAAGAGACACAGAAAAGTGAAAATAAGGTTCAGGTTTGCATGACAGAAAAGAAGGTGTGCAGGAAGCACAGTAAAGTGGAAGAGAACAGAGGGAAAGGGGCACAGAAGAAGAAAAGTTGCCAGAGAATAAGGAGAGGGGTTCGAGGTCAGAGTGGTCGCACCTCGGAGGAGCAAAGAACCAGTGTTCTCGAAAGCCTCTGATACTTACCCCATGAAAGAACTGTACAGTGAAAGGTACATCTTAACAAGAGGAACCTTTTGTTTGTTTTTTGACTTGCGTAAAGAGGGGGCTAGGCTTAGGGAAGGGAACCCTAAGAGGCCCCCTAAAGACATTGTTAAACTTTGTAAAGAGAGGCCTACACTTGGGGAAGGGAGCCCTGAGAGGCCTTACAGGAACTGTGTCTTTTTCTTTGGAACTGGAAGGATCAAGGCTTGGGGAAGGGAACCCCAAGAGACCCGGAGACATTGTGAACTCTTTTGACCTACGGAAAGAGCCCTGCGTGGAAGGTTCCAAGGGCAACCCTTTTGAGTGGAACTATTTTGAACTGGTAGAACTACACCTATTGGTAAGACTACCTGAAACCAGCTGTGGTTTACATTTTCTTTTTGAGTCAGTAATTTTCCTTTAAGAAGATCCCCTTTAACATTTGGTTTAAGAGTGAGGGCAAGCATAGGTTTGAACACAGATGAACTTTGGTTTTGAACTTATGGACATCGACGGCCCCTAGAAGCATCAGTTGAGGGAACAATCCCCTTAGGGCCAGATAGGCATTACACCAACGCCCACAAAGTTGGATAATAAAGGTTTTCAAACTGTTACTTTTGAGTCTGTGTCTCTCTCTCCTGATACCATGTCTGTCTGACAGTAGCTGATCTTGTCACCATTCATGAAACTTCTTCTCTTGCTTCACTGTCAGCGGGAGAAAGGGGTTTAGGGTCCCTCCTGTGAACGGCTTACGTCATGCAGATACATCTAGACTCTTCTTCCTTCGAGTTTCACTACGGTGGGTGTGACTCCCTCTAGTAGGTACAATCCTTCACACAGGGTTTATTCCAAGTGCTTACAAAACTCCTTACATGCACTTGGTCCCCTGGGTACAAACTATCGTGTTTTAGCCAGTCACTGGGATCAACTGTGTGGCTGTCTTCAATCATCTTCGACCCTTCCCTCTGATTTTTGTTCTGTTGAGAAATAAAAGAAACACTAGCAGTGATATTTGCTAAATAATCATGCACCTCATTACGTAATGTGTTTGCTACACTGTGAGCATCAGTTTCTATTCGTGTGGGTGGATCAAGAGGTACTCTCATGCAGCATCCAGCCACCAACTCTTGAGGAGTCAGGTGATGATCTGAGCCAGGCTGATTCCCAAGTGTAAATAATGCAAGGGGTAGGCTATGAAGCTACCCCTTCTTCAAAGTATCTTGATCTCAGCTATCCTTTCTTTAAGGAGTCCATTTAATCTCTTGCAAAAACCATTTGCCTGTGAGTGATAGGCAGATAAGAATGTGTGCTTTATACCCAATACAAGAGTGATATGCTCAAACATTTCCTTTGCATAATTTCACCCATTATCAGACCCCAGGACTTTGCACACACCCCATCTAGGAAACACCTCATGTATGTGAAACCTGGCAGCACATGTGGCATCGGGGTGCATACATGGACCTGCCTCAATCCACCTGGAAAGGGCACATACTACCACCAACATATCTTAACTTATCTTAATAACACTGGTAGAGCGCAACGTAAGCCCAAAGGCATCTTGGCGCTAAGCTAAAGAGGTAAGTCCGATCAGCAGGATGAGAGCAAAAAGAGAAAAATCTTTAGTGCCCAACGAAAAGGCAAATGGGCCTCAATGTTGCACAGAGAAAAAGGAAGTTGGTGCCAGGCCTTCGCAGCCACCACAGAAAAAGCATGACCACCCACCCGGGCAAGCCTGAAACTTGGGGGCTGTATGGTCTTCAAATCTTGAGAGCGGAGCGGCCTGGTAGATACATACATACAGAACTTGTTCTGAAGAAATTCAGCTCCCAATTTGTAGATGGCTTTGCGCACAACGCACAGGGCCTTAAATCTAATGCGCTGCTTGACAGGGAGCCAATGAGGTTGACGCAGAAACGGGGTCATATGGGCACCACGAGCAAAGCAGTATCCCATGTCCAAAGAATCAGATGAAGGTATATTTGAAACCATTTCTGCTTTAGTACAGCAGGGAGTGTTGGTGCCATCAGAATCCCCATGTAACACGGCTATGTACCCAGTGAAGAAATCGTCAGGGGGGTTCGTCGAGATTTATTCAGGATCTACGTCCTCTAATCAATATTGCTGAAGCAGAGTTTCTTCTGGTTCCGAATCCAGCTATGATATTATGCAATATTCCAGCCACAGCCAATTATTTCACAGTAATAGACTTGACCAGCACCCTTTTCTCAATTCCCCTTCATGTGGACTCACAAGATGTGACCTTGTTTTTTTATAGAAACCAGTGCTGGAAACCCACACAATTTCCTCAGGGGTACTGTGAGTACCCATCGATCTTCAATAGGGTCCTTCAATGGACCTAGGTAATGTACAGCTTGTGAGCACAATCATTCAGTACGTGGATGACATACTAGTGTGCAGCGTGACAGAAGAAAAGTGCAGAAAAGACTCAGTCCAACTAATGACCATACTAGCCGAGAAAGGATACAAAGTAGACGAAGAGAAATTACAATATTGTCAGGAAGAAGTCCTGTACATAGGACATATAATCTCTCAGGGAATTCTGCAGACTGTGCTGAACAATGTGAAGGCAGTCTCGCACTTGTCACTACTTTAAATTCACCACTCATTTTTAACATCACTACTGCTGATCCCATATGTCTTTCTACTGTTTGATCAATTTTAAAAGAACCATCAATTAATACGATTTCCCCTCTGGGGAATATCGTCATGGAACTCAGTATATGTTGTGCAATCATGTACATAGTCCTCCTTTCCCATTGGTTCTGCTATGAACGTAGCTGGATTCACTACTCTACATCTAACAATTTTGATTGCTGGGTTCGAAATAATTACCTCATAACCTGATGTCCTTTGTGTAGTCAATGTACCTTTGGGCTTCTCTAAAATGGCAAATAAGGAATGCTCAAAAAATAACATAATTGAGCACCCCATGGTAATAATTGGAGCTTTTTCAATCGTGAAAGCAGCAGCAACTAGCGCTTGTTCGCAAGGATAATGTACTCTCATTACTGGGTCTAAAATCCCACTATAGTTGGCTAATGGGTAGGCTAATGGTTTATGACCATGTCCTAATGTCGTCTTCTGAGTGAGGACTTCTGTCATGTCATGTGAGAATAGACAAAACTCTTCGTTATAGTGTGGAATTTCTGACACTGGCGCTGCACAAATCGCCCTTTTAAATTCTTCAAATTCTTCAGTCATCTCGTCTGTCCATGTTATCTTACTTTTGCCTACCTGTGCTTCATTTAGTCCCTTTAAAAATTGTCAAATATATGTACTGTAATCACAAACCCAGGCCCTGCAATAATAACACAGGCCTAAAAATCGTTGCATTTCCCTCACTGTCTCTGGCTTAGAAGTCTTCATGGTTGTTTCTGCTCTCTCAGGTGTCACATTTCTCCCTTCTTGAGAGATTATCTGTCCTATGTACAGGACCTCTTCCTGACAATATTGTAATTTCTCTTTGTCTACTTTGTATCCTTTCTCGGCTAGTATGGTCATTGGTTGGACTGAGTCTTATCTGCACTTTTCTTCTGTCACGCTGCACACTAGTATATCATCCACGTACTGAATGATTGTGCTCACAAGCTGTACATTACCTAGGTCCATTGAAGGACCCTATTGAAGATCGATGGGTACTCACAGTACCCCTGAGGAAATTGTGTGTGTTTCCAGCACTGGTTTCTATAAAATAAACAAGGTCACATCTTGTGAGTCCACATGAAGGGGAATTGAGAAAAGGGTGCTGGTCAAGTCTATTACTGTAAAATACTTGGCTGTGGCTGGAATATTGCATAATATCATAGCTGGATTCGGAACCAGAAGAAACTCTGCTTCAGCAATATTAATTAGTGGACATAGATCCTGAATAAATCTGAACGAACCTCCCTGTCGATTTCTTCACTGGGTACATAGCCGTGTTACATGGGTATTCTGATGGCACCAACACTCCCTGCTGTACTAAAGCAGAAATGGTTTCAAATATACCTTCATCTGATTCTTTGGACATGGGATACTGCTTTGCTTGTGGCAAAATTGCTCCTGGTTTGAGTTTAAATATGACTGCTCCTGCTCCACTCAATAGACCCACATCATATGGACTACTGGTCCATACAATGCTTGGTACCTTCCCTAAATCTTCCTGGAAAAATTAAGTTTTAATTTTTACTGATGCTATTCTCTGTGGTATTTCTCTATTCTCTACTTTTATCCATTAAGTGATATTCATTGGCTGAATATTCATCACTAAATAGTTCTTCATCTGTCAAGTCTGTTAGTCTATATCCTTCACCAAGAGTTATTACTGCTATCCATCCTCTTCCCTCATCATCTGTCCCATGAACAACCACCCTTTCCTCTCTGACCACTGCTGTTTCTAACTCTAAAGGGATAACCTGTCCTTCTTCGTCCTTTATAGGTATTTCTGGCCTGAACAAACATTCATCAGGTATTCTCAACACTTTACCTATCAGTCTAGGAAGCCATGTCAACAAAATATTTACTCCATACAAAAATACTTCTTGGTCTAAAGGAACACCTTGTAATGCTTTTTGGCCTGTAAATGCTAATATGAATTCCATTACATCCATATAATGTATCCCTGGAGTGGAATACACTATCCCTTGTCAGTGAAAGATATTGTCATGTTTAATGTTGTCATCAAGTCACTTCCTAATATGTTAACTGACGTCTGCAGAGAATACGATAGTGGCATAGACACGTCATGTTATCCTATGGAGATTGGTCATTCTTCAGTAAAAGGAACTAAACTCCTAGCCCCAGAGAATCCTTGCACATTCATGGCAATGCCAGACATCGAGTACTTTCTCTCCCGAATACAGGAATGCGTTGCTCTAGTGTCTACAAGAAACAAAAATGTCTTGCCTCCTATCATTACCCTGACCCTTGGTTCCTCTTGGGGGTTCAGTGTCCCTGACAGTACTGAACACATCAAGTCGCTCTGTGAGCTTTCCTATTGTGGATACAAATTCATCCCTGTGAAGGTATTTCCTCCTACCCCAGTCACAATCCCTATCCTGGGTGTAGATGCGTGTGGGACTCCTATATTCGCATTGCATTGTGGCACCGTTGCTTGCTGTGTCTGTGCTTCCTGGGTTTGTACTTGTTGTGTTTGCATAGGCGCTTGATGTGGTTACCTTATGGTGACTATACTTGCAATGGACCTTACTTGTGCTTGCTGTGTTTGCGGCGAATGTGTCTGATTCTGTGTGTGATCTTGGGCATAACATTCTTGTGGTTCTGTATTATACTGTGGAAAATAGCCCATTACCCTTCTTGGAGCTTGCCAGTTCTGCTCAATGCCCCCTCTACTTCTACTCGTTTGGGCCATATGTCCCGTATTCCCACAATTCCAGCATTGCTGCGGTTGTCCTCCATTAAATCCTCCTTCCCTTTGAGGGTTTTGAAATCCCCCTCATCCTCTGCTAGGTTCATTCCCTCTACCTTGTGGCCAAATCTTTTACCCACTTTGATCTATAGGCTACCCAACATTACCTGGCTGCTCTGGCTGCAACTCTCATGTTGGTAAACCTTCACCACTTGTCAATACTGCTCCTTCTATAGTGATGTTTGCCCATTTTTTCTGAACTAACTTTGCTTCCTCCAGCTTTCTACTCTCAGCTTTCTTTTTATTCTTCTCTTGTATTAATTGACAATGATGTACAATAGTCAACTGAATATCTGGCCCTGGCTTCGCTTCCACCCCCTACCTGTGTCTTCATTTACCATTGCACTGGCTCAGGCAGTCACTGACATAAAATATGATAAAATAATGCCACCCTTTCATCCCACAGTTCCCTCAACTCAAGATGCCAACATGCTTGAATCTCTTGAATAAATGCAACATGATCTTCATCCTCACCCATTCTGCTTGTCATAATTGCACCCATGTCTAATGTGTCAGGATATTGTAGTCTGAGCACCCTCCATACGTCTGTTCTGCAATTATTAAATGGCCCTCCATCGCGTGTCGTGTTTTGCACAGTTACACTTGCATATCCTGCTCATTTCCAAATGTTGTCGGCTCTCTCTCCTAAAATAGCTGCTAACTGGCCTTTTACACAACCCACTGCTAACATTATTCCCGCTGTCATTCTTTCTTACTCATGAATCCATTTGCCCACACCTGCAATCAAACTAGGCAATTTACACTTCAAATTATCTTTGTTTATTTGTGGCCACGGTATATATTGTGGTCATCCTCCCTATTTCTCTAAAAATGGGAATTGTGTGAATCCTGGTCCACAATCATACCCACCTACACTTCTCGTCTTTTAGGTGGGGCTAGTTTTGCTGTTCGTCTCCATCCTGGCAATGACCTTAATCTGCTTACATAGTGTTAGGATATATCCCCTACACTGCGCAACTGTGCTGGTGGTCATGCAGAATGTGGTGTTGGTTCTGGTGTTTTTTCTTTTGGGGCTTCTAAATCTGAGCACTTTATCCCTCTTTCTATGCTTGGGTCTATCGAAAAACCATATTTATTTATCTGTTATTTATATTTATTTATATTGTGCATAAAGACAGGCCACAGGCATGATAGCGCACACATAGCAAACACACATAAAACAATTACATAGCAGTCTCCGGAGTTACAGGGGAGCTGGGAGATTCAGAAAAATAAAAGTGTTTTCAGCATTTGTTTAAACCTGGGCAGGGACCTACATAGTCTCAGGTCCAGGGGGAGGTCATTCCAGTTTTTTGGTGCAGCACAGCTGAAAGACCCTTGTGCCACTATTTTGAGCTTAACCCTAGGAATCTGAAGCAGAACAGCATTGTTAGACCTCAGTGTCCTGGGTGCAGGCAGCCAAGTGAGCTGGTTTGATAGATATCCTGGGCTAATGCCATACAGGCACTTATGAGTCAGGCACAGTGTGTGAAAAGATATCCTGCTGGCCACAGGGAGCCAGACCAGAGTGTGCTGTGTCTCTGAGACATGGTCCTTTCTTTGCAAGCCTTCCACCACTACTGGACTGCTCACGTGTGCCCTCATGTTCAACTCACGGTCAATAACTACACCCAATGTCTTAACCTTAGAGAGGGTTGAAATACTACAGCCCACTATCTGAAACATATGATAGTCTGGGCCAAGTTGCTTCAACCGTGCTACTGTGCCGACGATCATCAACTCTGTTTTGGCATAATTAAGTGCCAAATCGTTCTCCAGCATCCAAGTTTGTATGATGGAGTACACAGAGCTGATGGCCTCCGTGTCCCTGATGTAGTCACCAGAAAGTGGGATGCGCCTTCTCTTCGCGCTCTTTCATTTTCCTCCCTTTCTTCATCGGACATCATTATACTCCAGCTTGTATGGCTGTCATCCTTTCTTCATCATCAAGATCTAGTCTACTTAAGGACAGCATTCTATACTCGTCTGTCATTACGTCATCCAGTCTACCTCCAATTTCTTTCCGTGGAGATCCTTCAATACTCCCTTTGGTTTTGTAGCCATCTTTCTCCCTCATTCGCCTCTCTAAATCCCCAATCCGTTTCCCAGTGCCTTCTGCCTCATGCTCATCAGCCCATGTCTGTATTCTTTGTATCCCTTGCAGCTCCCTGCCGGGCTGTTGTGACCCTCTCTTCTTCCCATCGTTCTCACATTTCAATTGGCACTATACATCTATTAACGAGGTGATCTATTTCATCATCCCTTTGGTCACTGCTCCTAATTTCTTCTTCCCTTCTTCTCATCTCCCTTTTCTCTTCTTCCTCTCGCCATCTTTGCAACTTACATTCTATCAATCTCTGTGTTTCTATTTCATCATGTTTCATCTCCTCTAATCTCTCATTCTCTCTTTTGTTCCTCATACCTTCTTCGTTCTTCCTTTTATTTCCTTTTTCCTTCTCCTCTCTGTATGCTCTCTTATTACTCTTCCTTCTTTTCCCGTTTCTCTCTGTCTTCTCTTTCTCTCACACCATCAATACTGTTTCTGTGTAACTTGACTAATATCTCTCCTCCCATCCATTCATTTTGAACCATTGTCACTTCCTTGGCTTTATCCTTCCCTTCTTTTTGTCTCTTAGCTTCTTCCTCTATCTCTATCTGTCTGTTCCTTCTTTCATCATGCCCTTTATATTAATTGCCTGCTGACATATATTTGCATTCTTTAATCTTGTTTTCTTCCATGTTGTCCTCATTATTATAAGCGGAGGCTTTGTATGTCGGATTAACATATCCCGCTGCTGCTTTTATCAATGTTTCTCAGTGTCGATACTCTTGTTTTCAGAAGGAGAAAGAGAAGGAGAAAGAGGAGCCGAGGGTGTTGTATCCTACCCTTTATGTTGAGTAAGCAGCCAATCCTTTTCGGGCGGGTCTTCCTTCTCGCTCTGATATATTTTCCATAGCTCTAAAATGGCTAACCTTTTGTGTAACTTCTACCCTGTATATGCAGCATGTAAGTATTTTGTCATATGTTGCAATACGGTTCTTGATAACGAACCTTCTTAAGATCATGGCATAAACTTTTTGCCAACCGCACCTTTTACCCACTCGGCATGGTACTTCCTAATCTTGGGTGTGTATCTTGGTAATGCTTTGCATACGTGTAGCAGGGGAGTGTCCCCATAGTGACAAGTTGTTTTTATCTGTCAATACTTACCGGTTCTCTGATTTCTTTCTTACTTTAATCAATTATACAGCAGTAATCAATTCAGGCAAGCACCATCAATCGCCGCCCATTAACAAAACACAATTTATTGACCAATTTTTAAAGCCTTTACAATGATGCTCTCTTTGATATGATATGATAAGATATGGCATTTATAACGCGCCTATACACAAGTGTTTCAAGGCGCGACGAGGCAAGGGGGGAACAGAGCGAAGACAGAGACAACAATCTTACTAGATCAGGTGACATTGAGATTGCGCAAGTGCAGGGGACGGGGGAATGGGAATAGGGCAGGGGGCAAGTGGGAGGGGTCAGTGCAGTACATGGGATCAACAGTAAAAGAAAAAATAGAATAAATAAAAGCAATAAGTAAAATAAAGCGGCCAGCTGGTGGCAAGTGCAGGGGTAAGTGCAGACATCAGGTGTCAAGTGCTAGTAGGGGCTGGAGGGATACAGAAAAACAGTCCCCAAGTGCGGGGGTTGCCACGGAGGCAGTGCAGGTGTGCAACTGGCGGGGCAGGGGACCTGGGCCCAAGATCAGAGGGTGGCTAGGTGATCAGTGCAGTAGCAGTTTCAGCCAGGAATTCAGCAGGTTTATAGTTCCTTTGTTTATATTCCTATTGATTCTTGCTGTCCTGCTGTTTTATTATTGACACTCTAAGAATCTTATATCATCTACTATTTTTCTCAACTTTTATCCTCCTCTGATTGACGTCAATCGCTTAATTTTAGAGTCTGATAACCAGCTAGATTATTACTATTATTGTATGTGAAGACCCCAAGGGCTCTTCCCTATCAACCACCTTGGTATTCTCTTCAGGGGTGGCTACGGAGGGGTTATTGCTGTTGGGTCTGGACCCGGGAAGTGAGCCAGAGAGGGAGGAGGAGTCCCAAGGTGAGACATGGTGTCCCGCTTTCCTTAACACCTCCCTACCCGACATTCCCTCTTCTACCAAACACCATTATGAATCCTATATTGTTGCCCCATCCCAATTACAACAGGTACCAACAAAAAAGGAAGGCGTAGGGGAACCAGCAAAAGGAGAAAACATATATCATCCCATTTTACAGCACCAAGATTGTTCCCCTTCTCCTAAAAGCATTTGTTATAATTTTCCTACCACCACTCGGAAACACTACAACTCCCATAATTCCTTGCCACTGTTTTTTCCCAAAACCACTAGGTCAAAGAAGAGGCAAACTGGAGCTATGAAGATTACCCATAGGAACCAATGTACCATGTATTCCTATGGCCAGTCTCCATCTTGTACCGTTAACCAGGTCAGGCAGAGTCAGGCAGGGCTGGACAACAACTCACACCTGACGCCTTCTCCCAGCCAGTATATAAGGTGGAGCACACAGGCACACTTTGAGTGAGCTGGGGATGCTGGAGGAAGCACAGAGGCCAGGAGGAAGGAACTGCAGCTGGAGGAACCCTGGAAGGCATGGAGGAAGAAGAACTGTCAAAATACTGAGCCTGTGAGTACATGGAAGGCTGCAGTATGGGCAGTGAGCTCTGTCTCCAGGGAGCCAAATCAGGGGAAGCTGGGGTTATCTGGCAGTGCCCAAGCCAAAACGTCTCCACTCGGTCGGATACTAAAGCCCAGGCCTTTAAGGGCTGGTGGTGAGACCATGACCTCAGGAAACATTCTATTTAAAACTTGCAGCTCCCAAAACCACCAGAATGCTGTTTTAGGGGAGCTAGTGAAGTGGGAGTGAAATAAGAACATTGCATTGTGGGACTTGAAGTTCAGAGACATTTTTAATGGGTGAACTTTTTATACAAAGCGAGAGGGTACGAGCCTGGCTGAGGGAGACCCAAGGGCAAAGGAAAAGGAGGGTCCGAGCCCAGGTAAGGGAGACTCGTATGAGAAGTAAAGGAGGGTCTGAGCCCAGCTGAGGGAGACCCGTGTGAGAAGTACAGGAGGGTCGGAGCCCGGCTGAAGGAGACCCGTGTTAGAAGTAAAGGAGGGTCTGAGCCTGGTTCAGGGAGAACCGTGTAAGAAGTAAAGGACGGGTCCGAGCCCGGCTGAGGGAGACCCATGTGAGAAGTAAAGGAGAGGTCTGAGCCCGACCGAGGGATACCCATGAGAAGTTAAGTGAACAGAGAGAAGAGACAAAACTCTTTTGTGTTGTAAAGATACCAGCCACCCTACTGGGTGACCGGCAGAGTTGGGGAGGTGCAGCAGCAGTTGTGGCATCAGCCTTGACTTGAGGATTAAAGCCGCGAAACAAGAAAACAAATTAACACAGCCGGTGAGTTGATGAAAGCAATGAAAGTCCGGTCTTTGTTAACTGAAACTTGACAGAAACAGTATGCAACGAATAAAGGTTGTGCGTGTGCCGATAAGACACGAGAGAAAGCAAAGCATTGTAAAGAACTGTAAATTAAAGATACAAAGTAACAGAGTGGTATGGTGAATTACGATTGCCCAATGAACAGAGATGCAAGATTTAAACTGTTGTTAGGTTTGATCCCGGCAGAGGGGAAACCTGGATGTGAGATATCCTTGAACTATGAAATAAATACTGTGCTCGAAAATACATTTACCAGGAGGCCTTGGTGTAGGAGAGAAAAAGTGACGTTGGAGGAAAGAAGGTCAAAGTGGTCATGCAGAGGTAAGAGCAAAAGCATCACAGTTTCGAAAGTCTTTGACAGCGGAAGAAAAGGGAAAAGAGGCTAGAGCCCGATGGAGGGAAGTCTTTGAAAGTGTGATTGAAGCTTGGGGAAGGGAGCCCTATAAATTGTGATTGAAAGGTTTGAGCCCCGCGGAGGGAAACCTGTACTGAATTGTGGTAACCAGAAGGAAACAAACTTTTGTTGACCTGTATTGCAAGCTAAAAGGTGACCTGGACTGGAGTGAGAAAAAACCAAGAGGTCCAGCGGATAAAATAACGACTTCTCGTGGAAGGCCAAGTGGGCCCTCGTCCATGAAACAAACTGCATCTTTGAGTCTGAAGTCAGAGTGTGCCGCAAGGTCCAAGTGTGTCACATTACCCCGTGCTACAAAACGTGAGGAAGGGAGTTTACTCAGACATACTGACATTTCTTTTGAACACTGATTTTCCTTTTTGCATTACACATTCCCTTTACACATTTATTGTATTAGAAAGAGGGCAGGCATTTGGTCCATTAGTATAGACCATTTTAATTAGACTAAAGACTGACCAGGACTGCATTTTCTTTTTGTTTGATGGTCGGGAATACTTATCCTAATCTTAGATATAGGGGAAGATAGGAGTTTTCCAACCTCTTTTAAAGCACCAGTAAAGGTTTTGAAACTTGCAACTCTTGTGTCAGTGTCTACTTGTGCTATGCCTCCCTCACACCTAGTAATATAAAGGTTTTTATGGCTACTTATTTATAACCCCAAACAAATGTGCCCTTTAATTTTCTACGATCGTTTTCTCCTACTTTCTCTAGTAAAGGTAGCTCATCTCCAGTTTACCCCATTCTGGAGTTTGACACGCATTCTTCAATCACGGCCTTGACTCAGGAATCTAAAAAGATAACCCACTTGGAGTTTAATGTGTGTCCTTCTGTCAACTTGGAACAAGGAATCGAGGTATCTCCTGCTCTTTCTTAACCCAAATCTGGTTACTATATATATTTACACTTAAAATAAAATCCCTCACCTTTATTTGCCACTTTCTACTTACATCCGTTGCTCAGCTGCAGTCCCTCAGTATCGACTCTTCCCCAGTTGACTAGTTCACCTTCAGTTCACGGAGGGCCTGCATTGACTGAACAGGAATTTCATTAAAGGGGACCCTGCCACCCGTTGCTTTTTAACACGTGTGTCTTTTCTCCGTTCTCCACAGGAAACTGTGCGA
This sequence comes from Ambystoma mexicanum, assembly GCF_040938575.1. Taxonomy (NCBI): domain Eukaryota; kingdom Metazoa; phylum Chordata; class Amphibia; order Caudata; family Ambystomatidae; genus Ambystoma; species Ambystoma mexicanum. The sequence goes on from NC_090936.1 coordinate 1,067,405,789, forward strand.
TCTTCTGGCTAATGGTGGAAGATGTCACAAATCCGAGAATCTGGATCTGGGCCCGGGAGACTGTGCCAGAACCATCCGCACCACTTCCAAAATATGCAGTAGCACCTGGAGCATTCATAGTGCCAGATGGAATTACCAATAAACAACCTCAGACCCAAATAACTAGACAGACTCAAAGAATGTGGTAAAATACTACTTTATTATCAGCTCAAATAAAGTAGGGAAACCTGGTGAACAAACAGAGTGTAGCTCACTCACTCTCAATTACATTTCAATTACACAAAGGCTTTATACATCAATGTACCTCAGCTATTATGTCACCCTACATGATAAACAGTAAAAACGTATTGCAAGGAGGGATTGGTTAAGGGAACATATATACCTATATTTCGTTTAGGTATTAGTTACATAATTGACTGCCCTCTATTTGGTAGGCAGGCCTTGAACAACCTCCAACTACGTATAAAACAGTTTAATAGCAGAATAACAGCAGCGGATTGGCCCCTGCAACAATGTATGCTTCATCGCTACATAGGCCCTCATGACTGGTTAGCATTCTCTCCCCACCTTGGACATGCGTCTCGTTAGCAGCACGTAAGCAAAACGAAACCCAGGTGCAGAGAACAACGTCAGACTACTGCCCACTTGGTAAATTAGCCAGCCTACCATCTCTCATCCGTTAGGCCCTAAGTCAATGCTTCTTCTTTGTAGTTGACTTTGCTAACTGTTCTCTTCCTTGGGACTTTTAAGGGAGTGTAGGTATGTTGCTATCTTCATCTGAAGCTTAATGAATAGGCCTTGTTTTCCAATCTTGCGCCACGTGTGAGGAGACCACGATTTTGTCCATTCTGATCTTTTATTTAGTGCCATGGTGCTATTACCCCTCTTGGCCTCTGGTGACTTGGTTGCTCCGTTTTACACAGGCATTCTGCATCTTTGATTATTCAATACTTGGCACTTGCACATTTTCGCTCCTTTGCTTAATCTAAGAGAAATATGTTAGGCGTATGTAGCTTATCCTCTTTGACTCTTGCAGTTACCTCTTGATGTGACATCCTTGATTTCTAGCCAAACAGATATTCTTTGTTCCCTGCACAAAGCTGTTTTCCAGCACCTGTCAGCTCCTGTAGCCTTGATCTCTCTCCTTCAGGTTTCTTATCTCCCTATTATACAAAACAAATGTCCATCTTTTCATCATAGCAGCTTTACTCGCGTTATATTTTCTACTGCAGCAAGATTCTATGTGTCTCATCTACCTTGCTTTTCTGCGTATATACATCTATTAGTTCTCTTCTCACTTATTTTCTTAGTGCATATGATTTCTTGAGATTTGCATAAAGGTTTACTTTGTTACTTCAATTATATCTTCATTCTTTAAGTATTCTTATATCGTTTCAATGCATCCTTGTGTCTCCTCTTTATCACGTCACTTTACTCTTGCCTGACATCACTTATGGCTCTTCTATGTCCAATGGTGTATACAAACATCCTTCCACCACATCAGCTTGAGGGTACATTCAATATGATTGTCTGAGTGCATAACGTCTCTCATATGTTTGATGCAGTATTGGGATAATATCTGGTGTCACGCACGGTGCTTTCTTGCTGTTTTTCCAATATGATGGAGGTGAAGGGGCAGGCACTAGAGAGGACGTGTACAGCTGCCTCTCTACTATTCTTATTCACTACATTCCTTATTGAACCAGCCCATTTTGTTCCTGGTCTTCTTTGTTTTGAAGAGCTAGTGTAAAAGGAGTTGGATACTTTTGACATAAGTGCACTGAATACTGTTAGGGGTAATGATTACCTCTATATCTACTAATAACGAAAGATAGAGTGTGTTTGCACTACAAATAAAATTAAGTATAAGTGATTTGTCCAGAGACTCCCATCTAATTCTCGTGCGAGAAGATGAGAATTGTGCCATGTGGTCCGTTGATATAGGTAGCTCATCATTCCATTTAATGTTTAATACTATTGGATGGTGGACACTATAAATGTCTTCCTCAACATGCAAATCTATGAATTTTGACCATAAAAAGATGGGAATGCAAAAATAATCAATAGTCGAGGAACCCTGATGCCCTTTAAAAATAAGTTTGTCTGGAATGTCATAAGGCCCCCTGCCATTGACAGAACTCATACCCAATTCTATAAACCATAAATAGAACATATGTGTCTGTCCATCATGCATGGTTCTAGTATGCCCAGAAGATCATCCTCGGATTCGTCAAACAAATATGATGGTGGTTTGTTGCCAATTTTTAGGTCCACACAATACTGCCCATTCATTAATAAACCATGTTTGTAAAATGCTATCCTCCATAAATTGTTTAAAACCCAAGAGACTATCTGACTCCTTATATATTTTTATTTTTTTATTTGTTTTGGTTACACAGTAACCTTTACAAAAGAGAAATATATTTACAACCAAGAACAAATACATACATCTCAGAAGCTCACGTAAAGTTAAACATGCAAAGAAGCACAAAAAAGCTACAAAACTTAAAATGTTAGAACAGAGGCACAAGGCATAAAAACCATACGTACAATTTATACAACTGCTGGTGCTCGATCTATTTATCCCAACATTGTGGCCAGTTCATTCATTTCCCAAAGTAAATCAAACAGTAGTCCCATCACAGTCCACACTTAAACTTAAGAAAACGAAGAACTCCTAGTTGGAGCTTAATTCTCTTCCCATGTAGCATCTCTTGCCATAGAGCTTTAAGATCGACACATTCGGTGTTAGGAACAAACTCAGAAAAACATTTAATGCGTTCTTGTCTTAAACTAATGCATTCAGTTAAGATATGTTCCAAAGTCTCCTCCTGTGCCTCATTTCTACAGAATCTGCATCGATGAACAGTGTCTAAATCACCAGACCTAATGTTTAATATCATTCCTGTTTCTAAAACATTAAACCTGAACCTCATAAATGCTTGCCTCCACACTTTGCTCGGAAGTTTAACTAAGTATTGTTCCATGACACCCAGTTTTTTGTTGGATACTAGTTGGTAATAGAGTTTCTTATCCAAAACTTCAGCGACCGTAGAGTTCCAATCACATGCTGCAGGAGGCTCTTAACCTTCATTGGATTCAGAATCAGGAGTTCCCGTGAAACCCCCACTTTACCCAGAGGATCCAAAGCCCCCTTTTCCAATTCATGTAGAACAATAGCTACTGCATTACCCTTGACAAGCCCCCTACCACTGATTCCATTGGTATCCTTGCCCACCACCAGTTTCCTGTATAGAGAGATGCGTCGCCACTCTATTATACATGATAAGGAGAATAACCCCAATTCATAACGAATGGCGGCGACTGGGACACATTTAGGTAGGCACCAGACCAAGGATCTCAAAAATTGGCCCTCATATTTGCCAATTTCCTTCCTGCACCACAACGGTGCAAATTCAAGCCCACAACAAAACTGGGTGACCGTTTTATGCTTATACATGTGAAGGCATGGTAAAAGGGAACATTTCCCATATTTATTGTCTATTTTTCGTAACTGAGCAATCAGAGGGCTGATTTTCTTATCTAAGTAGTTACAAAAATTAATATTTTAAGTGTCCTCAAAAATCGGATAACCTAGATATCTAAAAGAGTGACGCACTGTTAATTTCACACGATCCATAAACCATGAATACCTAATAATACTTTTCCTTTGACTTAAACGCAATATGAAGGTTGTGGCTTGGTTAATTACTAAAGAGTTGTCCTGGGTATAGTTCTTAAGGGAGACCAATAAGCGCTGCAAACCAATAGGATAGAATCATACAAAATAATGTCATCTGCGTACACCGACCAGACGACCTTAGCTCCTTCTACTTTTGGTGCTGCGAAGGATGCTTCTTCCAGGTGAGGACCAACATCAGAGATATACATATTAAAAACAGTGGGATCAAAGATGCAGCCCTGTCTCAGGCCATTACCAGCCTTGATTTCCTCAGACAGGGATCCATTGATGTTCAATCGCACCCTTTTTTTTGAGTCTGCATGAAGATGGTAAAGTATCGAGAGCAGTGGAGCGGGCATACCCAATGCATACAATTTAGCCCAAAGGGTGGTTCTATTCACAGAATCAAACGCAGAGATCAGATCTATTGATGCCAGATAAATGGGAGTACTGCCCACGGTCTGGGTCTGTTGCTGCATGATATTTATCAAGAGTCTGCCTGCGTCCGTGCCCACACACTTTCTAAAGACAAATTGAAAGGGGGAAAGGATCCTGTAATCCGCCATCCAGTTCTTTATGTATTCCAAAATTAAAGAAGCGAAAATCTTGGAATCCGCATCCAACAGTGCGATGGGTCTATGACTGGAAGGAGCAGACCTATCGCCCTTTTTGTGAATAGGGACTACATATGACATGTGCCAGCTCTTTGGAAAGACCCTGGTAAATATAATATCTTTAAATAAAAAGAACAAGATTCTTGCCCATAGATCTGGATTCCCTTTGAAGACTACATTTGCAATCAAATTAGGGCCAGGTGCCCTTGATGTTGAACAGCGAGCAATCAATCTCTGTATATCCGTCAAAACAAATGGGATGTTCCATTGACTCGACCCAATATGCTGTGGCACCATCCACTTAGTATCTGAAGGACAGTACAGAGTGCAGAAATGCCCTGCCCACACTTCAGAGGGAATACATACTGTTTGTACTCTAACCTGGACTTTGTCTCTCCTATTTATAAGTGTCCAGAAATTCTGGGTGTTGACATGAGTAAGAGCCTGCAGCATATTTTCTGCATCTCTCTGATAGAGCAAAGCTCTTAAGATTCTGGCTCTAGTTTTCCATTTATTTTTTGCCTTACTTAAAATACCATTGAGCAAGTGAATACCATGCATTTTTAGTAAGAGACGATTCTCCCTATTCCTGTCTTTCTTAAGTTGATGCATGGCTGGGTTAGAAACATTCGAGTGAGTGTGACATGCTGTCTTGGATTTCTTAATCCCTGCGGGTCCAAAAATGACACCTTTAGCATAACTCTCAAATCATCATGGGTATAAATTGACAATTTGTTATCAAAACCATTAATTTCAAAGTCTTGAAAAAAGACCTTATTGACCTTCTCAATATTGTCGCTGTGCCAGTTAATTCTATTGCCTGATTTATTAAGGTACAATCGTTGCCTAAAAGTCCCCATAGGGGTGACTCGGGGGGGCTTGGCTTGTATGGATACTTTGAGCAGACTATGGTCACTATCGTCTGTGGGTATTATACAAAATGTTGAAATTATCTTATATAGAGTCAAACTGGCAAAGACATAGTCAATGGTAGAGCAATCAGTCCCATTCGTCCATGTTTTACAATCCTTGTCGATCCCCAAAAGATCATTTACACAAAACAAACCTCAATCAGTGAGGGCATGAAACCATATGGCACCCTGCAATTTTTTTATGAGAAGAACTACACACTACGGGATTAGTGCGTTGGCCCTCATGTAGCCCAAGGTTCCCTGGATCCACTGTAGCGTTGAAATCCCCTGTAACAATAATACCCAGTGTTTTACATAACTCTTGACAGTCTCGGATGATGGCATCTATCATTTCAATGAATTCGTTCAACTCCAGATCCGGGCACCAATACAAGTTAATAATCAATAAGTATCCCAGGTAGTCCGGGTGTAGAAAGTTCAGAAGCATAGCAATACACCCCCTATGAATCGTGAACAATTTAGTACATTTAAATGAGAGGGAATTTCTTACAGCAATAAGCAGGCCACCAAATGGTCTACCTTTGGCTTTTTTGACAGCAAGAACTTGATGTATAAAAAAGCCATCCAACACCAATGGGGACAAGGCCCAAGTTTCGTGAATGCAGAATATACTAGCATCATATAGGAGCATCGCACTTGGGGAAGGTAGCTCGAGTGCACGATTGCCTCTAGAATTCCATGATACTAAACAATAAGGAGAGGCGATCTATGGCTTTTCTTGAAGTGCATGAATTTTTACCACGGATTCTCTAAGTGACTGAGTGAGCCATCTCATATCAGCTTCTGAAGTTGGAGTAAGCGAAGTCTCCCGCACGTTATTATTATTATTTTTTTGCTGTATGGCCACATTTTGGTCATTTGACCTCATCCCCTGTACAACAGCCCCAAGCCTTAAGAAAAGATCATTGCAAAGTTCTAAATCGAAGCCATAGCAGTGCAAAGCTATGCTATGTGGGCTGTAATAAAAATGTATAATCCATATGGTACAACCATTCTTAAAGCTTAATTTGAGCACAAGCAAATCATTTAGGCCAGTATTGATGAAACTATAAGGATGTTTTTATGAAGACAGCTAAACCACCATAATTCCTTCCACTGGGTTTTTTCATGCCTTAGATTGGCGAGAACAATAGCCATCCAACACAGCCTCATCCAGAGAACAAGTTTCCTGTATGAGAAAGACATCGAAATCTTGCAAGTCATTTAATACATCAGCCCTATCTAGTTTCCCTGCAGCATCAATTCCAAGATAGGTATGATAGGGTTGCCTTTGCCAATTCTTTATTCATCGTTTGGTCAATGTCCTGGGCCTTGGTGTTGATAAGGGCAGGGGTTACACAGCCATTTATGGCCTCCACTATACTATGTGAAGCTGTAGGCAAATCTATCAGTCATTCTACATCAGGACAGGACTTCAAATCTATTCTAGCAGCCCATATCAGGTGGGGTGTTAGATTTGGGAAGTGTACAGGAGGCTCTCACTGGTTGTTCACTAGGCATGTTTTGAATCAGGGGTTAGGAGGTATTAGAAGAAGGACATGTATTCTTAGCTGTAATCCTTTAATGGATGTAGTATAAGGTCTATTATTCCAAGAGTATAGACCTGGCGGGTAAGATGTGCTGCAAGGATAATCATTCTGAGTTAGCAGCCTGTTGGCATATGCCCAGGTTGGAAGTGAGATAGGATGTCATCATGGTATTTGCAAAAGATACCACAATACAATCACCCTTTGTTGACTTTTGTGTTTTACCAATCCAGCCCACCCTTCGTGCCATCAATATGTCTTGTGGATTAATTTGGCCCTTTTAACTTTGTATTAATCCAATGACTGGATGTATTGATTAGAGAGGCGGTGGACTCTTGAACCCCAAATGTAGAGGTTCAACCACCACAAAAACACCCACCAAAGGAAGTGCTGCAGGAAGAAGATGGAGAATCACTTGGTTTGCATAGTCACATAAAAGGCCTGACCCATCCCAGGAATGCACATGAAGAGTTTACATACAAAGGTCTTCACGGCCTGTTTAAACCTGTTCCAAAGATTACACAAACAAATCCAAAACCACAGATATTACTAATGGATCTTGGGCTTTTGGCTTCAAAAAGACCTTGTCATCATTTCTCAAAGGCTATGCTGCCATAAAATAACTCCATTAATCCAGGTCAAGGGAAAGGCTACTAAACTCTATGAGCACTGAAGAAGACATTCTGACATGAAACACATTATTAGCATACAAGAGAGAATATGTAGGCGATGCGCCACCACTGCCACCTGCAGTAAAGCATCAGTAACTTCACACTGGAAAACCTGATTCATCTTAACATGAGGTCAATTTTATATTAAATGTATAATTGGTAAATGTATTGCTGTGCTGCAACAGAAGCTCTGATTGATACAAGATTTTTGACAGTTTGTAGATAGAAAGAATATCTATAATGTTTCATTAAACCATATATATACACATCATTCCATATTTTAAATTAGCAAAAAATGGCAAAGATTCATAAGTCTACCAGATTCTATCAGAATGCAATCATTCAAAGTCTCTAAATGTGTGAATCAACTTGCAGAATCTGAAAGTATTTAATATTTTAATCAGAAATTATAGTATAAAATCAAAATAGGCTTTACTCAATAGGAATGGTTTCCCTACCATCTTTGGATCTAGAAAGCCACAACTCTGCCACAAGGCAGTGAAGTCATAAAGATATAAATTATATGCACACAGGACATAAGATTAATAAAGACAGAGTAAGGCGAAGGAGACTATTATGGAATATAGGGAGATGAACATTACGAATTGGAACTGAAGATGGGAGAACAGAGCTTGAAGGACTGACCCCAGGGAGATTGGAGACCAGTCCATTGAGAGAAGACCAGTCCATTAAGAGGATGATCAGTCTATAAAAGGGAAATTGATTTCCAAATAGCCACCTGAAAGGAAGGTTTGCTTAAGGAATAATTTCTGGCTGACTGAGTCCCCTGCTGGTGCTCCTAAATCAGAAGTTACATCTTAAAAGGTCGATTAAAACCCCCAATCAACCCCAAACTGTTTATATAGATTGATCAGGGTAAAATCTGGATGGACACACAGATTAGGAAAGTGCAGGGAATGCAATTTAAAAACAGGAAAACAGGTTCTGATATCTCCATGCCCTGGCTTCTACCATCCTCACTTAACACAAAGTGAGATGGTGTTTCTTTAAAGCCCAATCTCCTTTGTATTGATAAAGAACATTTCAAAATGAATGTATTTTTTTTGCCACTTCAACGTAAAATTGCCTTTGTAGAATTGAGTACGATTTGAAATATAATTAGAGGTTTAAACCGGTCTAAAGACCTTTGGCCCATAGTATGGTTGTAAAATACCATAGCCTAGAGTGAGATCATGTATTAATGCATCCGGGGAAAGCCATAGTTATAGATTAGATGTTGGCACAACAAACTTGAATACAAAATAATTAATTATATTGAAGAAAATTGTGCAAAGTGCAAATCCCTGCATTCCCTCATCTTTCAATGCACAGGCAGACTCATGTGTAATGTGGAAGGACACAGTTAAAAAACAACAGTGTACATATTACAGGGTAACAATTCCAATGGCAATAAAGTCAAATGAGTCCACCGCGCTTGCAATGAAATGAAATAGGTGCAGCAACAACAAAAAAACATTGCCTGTGTACACCACAATGAACAAATGAATTGAAATGAGAGAGTTCCAATCACTCAGCACCAATTGTTAGGTTCTGGTATGCTTCAGTTGCATAAGGTGTTTATTTTACACAGAATTCAGCCTGATACAGAGCAAAAGAGTATTGCGCTCACCCGACAGGGTCCCAGCAGGTTGATATACCTGACTGGAACAATTTGTGATCTACCAGATCTCTACATAATCAAGCCTCGGATCATGAGCATGTCTATGCTCGAAACACGTGTCAGGCTGAATTCTGTGTCAAATAAACACTTTATGCAACTGAAGCATACCAGAACTTAACAATTGGCGCTGAGTGATTGGAACTCTCTCATTTCAATACATATTACAGGGGAATAGTATATTTTCAGTCCAAAAATACACGCAGGCTGAAAGCCACATACATGCAGACATTAAGGTTTGCAAGCATACACAGATTGAAAAGTTCCACATGCAAGTAGCTTGAAAACAGTACACAAACAAACGAATGTACTGCTGCATACAAAGCTGTAGTCACAGTTGCACACACAAGTGCGGACTGCGATCATACACTCCTGTTTAGTGAAAGTCATGCACACAAGGTTTAGAGAAAGCTGCACCCATGCATTTTGAGAACACAGTATGCATTTGGGTTCAGAACAGGGTAAATAAATCATTGAGAACATTTGGAATTTAAACCTTCAGGAGACAAATTAATTTGATCATTGTCTACCTTGAATGACCTACACAGCAAATACATTTACTACATCCCACCTGCACATGGGAGTTGGTTGATGGTAGATATTCTATCAAGTAATTATTCAAACACATTTTTACTGATACCATACTTGTCTTGATACTGGAGAAAAACTAGCATTCTGAAAAGTGGTTTGGAATGCTTAGATGCAAATATACATACACTGGCCGAGAAGCAGCAATGTTAGTATTGAAGTAAAATTGCATTTCTGAGATTAAAGGATTTATAGGAATACTTATGCTTAATATTATTTAGATTGCAATATCGCGCAATGAAAACAAATGCTTATGTGGACTGACAATAGTGAGATTCATATAGGCAGGTAATTCAAGTTTCTGATTGAATATTGGTTTTCCTATAGCTTTCTGTTAATCTCCATGGTGCTAAACTGCAGACCTACTTGGTAAAGTTACTTTTAAAAACATTTCGATTTGGACTACCTCATTGTCTGTTCCTTGCCCAGAATTGTTTGGTGGAATTGTATAAATAGCAATATTAGATTAGCATGTTATGCCTTTCGACCGCTAACCGCGGCCCATCACAGCGAAGACCGTGTGAAACCAGCCCTACTCTGACAATTCCACGCAGACCATGAAGAATCCTAAACCACAACTACATACTCAACCTGAGAAGATGGAGTAGTGAGGCTCAAACCTCGGTATCCAATATTCACCGCTAATGGATACAATCTATCTGTGAGAAGAAGAAAGACAAGCATGTTATGCCAGCGTGAGCCTAGAAATCAAAGGATTTAAAAATACACAAATATTTCTACAATGCCCCTTTTGAGTGCCCGAATGAAAATAATTTGTTAGAAGGGGCTCCTTTATTTAATTTGTGGCTGTAGAACTTAGGAACTCAGCCCCTGTCAGCAGATACCTGAAATTGACATTGGTGTGTACCTTGTACTAATAAAAGTGAGTGGCAGACCATGATGGGTAACACCCAAATCTCTGCACCTTTACAGCAGAATGTCAGAACTTTTGCAAAAAATGTCAGATTTTGATCTTTTCTGTAGACAGCCCATGATCGCTGTATACTGGGCAGTCGCTATAATTACAGCAGTTAGAACCCGGGGAATCAGACATGAAGCGCTATATATACACCTGATGCTTTATTATTCTTTTTTCCGCAGCTGAGTACTTTGGATACAATCCAACCGGCTTTGTCGATGGGTTCAGGAATGTCTGCTCACTTATCCTGGACACACACAAGCACGCTTTCTGAGAACAACTCCAAAATCCAAGTTAACTACAGTGAACATATGTCAGCAAGAGACTGAAGTGTCACCACATTCTGGCAGCTTGAGTCACAGAGAACACCTGGGACGATTCCGAACGGATGATGCGTGTTTGCTTTTGGAATTCCGTGAAATTGTCCAAACCTGGGTATCATTCTCCTGTCCGCGGGTGAGCGCTAGAGCAGTGGGTTCGACCCGTTTTGAAATGGACTCCCACCTCAAGACTGCTCGGGACGAGAATGCCAGGGCCAGTTTTTATGTCTCTTACACTTCTGATGTCGTCTGTGTGTCAGACAATAAAAGCTTCTGATGGACAAAGAGAAGCCAGGGTATACAAAGCAAGCATAAAGCTGGAGCCCAAGTTGTGTCTGTGTGTAAACAGTCGGCAGTGAATGTGTAAGGCTGGTGGGTGTGATTGGTTGTGCATTTTATTTATCCTTGGGACTGTTAAGACGGTGCTGTTTGTAGCATTCGTCTATTGTCTCTGGAGCGCAAATGCCTCCTTTTCACGCCGAATTTTACGTTAGGGCTTGGAAAGCTGGTGCTAGTCACCTCTATCAGAAGAAACAATTGTTATAGGGAGCATGAATGGGATGGCAATCGTGGAGGGATATGCATACATCTGTGCCATGACTAATAGCAGTAGCTCTGTGTTATCTACATTCTTGGCACATTAACGCGATTTAGCACATTCACCTCGGGCTGCAAAAGCATCTGTCTGAAAGGCAATGAGTCAATTGTAGCTAACAAACAACTTCTGATTTCATTAAAAACTTCTTATCCAAATGTGTCTTTAGCCAACTGATTTCTAAGCATACAGCATCCCACACACAGCCTGGTTTTAAAGCACTGTTCTTGTCTCATTTATTTTTTCTTTTGAGTATAAAAAGGTCCAAACTAGTAGTAACATGTTAATCTTGGTTTTTAGAGCCATATCAAAAGGTAAAGACCAATAGTAACATGTTATGAATTTTACTGGAATGATTTGTTGACATTTATATTGTAATTTGAAAACTATTGTAATGTAACAAAAAATGCATATGAACCAGGAACCGGTCTGCCTGAAAAAAAGACCAAGCTGTTGGCTTTGATAATGCTTGTTATTACTGGGATCGAGCCAGAACTATCTTCTAAGGTTTTGAGAATCCAATCAAACACCATATTCTCTAGGCAACTAGGAAGCAAGATGATAATGTAATTAAGTAAGTGCTGAGGTCTGCCTGCATGTCCCCACAGGGGCCTACAGGACACAGGGATGGGAGGAACAATAATTCAAGTGAGGTCCAGAGATCTCCCCAAACTTAACCAGAGACGGTTGGGCTTGCTTAAAATGCTATCACTTTAGGACTTATATCTACATTTTTTCCAAGGAAACGTTTAACCCCATATACGACCCATCACACTGGAGAGAAGGAGACACTTACCAAGAAATCGGGGACCAGGACCCCACAGCGGTTAGAACTTAACAAACCATCAGTATTGAAACAGACTGACTCCAAGCTAAAACCTTGGTGAAAGTGTCTCTGTTTCATTAAGTAAAATCACTGTTACGAAACCCCAATAGACTACATTTTAGTTAAGAAGCCCAAAGGGCATGGTCTGCAACATGTGGCACTTCAGATGTTTTTGACTACGACTCCCATGATCCTTCACCATTGACTATGCTGGCTAGGACTGATGGAAGTTACTGCCCAAAACGTCTGGAAAGCCAAATATTGCAGATTCCTTCCCTAGGGTGTGCCGCAAGTTACAAAGAACTTCTTATTGACCTATTGGAACAAGAACAACCATAAATGAAAATAGAAAAAGGTATATCATGTCTATCAATCTTAGGAAGTCTTACCATTCAGATAATCATAGCCCATTATGATCGTTGGCCTATTATGTGCATAGCATTCAGATAATCATAGGCCCATTATATGATAGGAAGGCTTTGCCTTCGGATAATTTGCCTATTATGGTAATAGGCAGGCATAGCATTCATATCATCTTATGTCCATTATTTGTTAGGTACAAGAAGTACAACTTCCCCTAGACGATTTGGGTCCAATGGGGCTGGAATACCATTCAGATAATTATGAATTATGTACAGAGCTGCAAAGGCTTGTTATTAAAATGAGTTTAGTTTCTTAATAAAGCCCAGGAAGGCTAAGCATTCAGATAACCTTAGGCCTATTATGGGCAAAAGAACGCTTAGCATTCAGATTATTTTAGGCCCATTATGAGATTAGGAAGGCTTGGCATTCAGATAATTGTAGGCCTATTATGGACGTAGGAAGGTTTAACATTCAGATAATCTTAGGGCTGTTATGGGCATAGGAAGGTTTAGCATTCATATAATCTGAGGCCTATTATGGGCCTTGGGAGGCTCGGCATTCAGATAATCTCAGGTCCGTTATAGGCCTAGCAAGGTTTACCATTCAGATAATTGAAAATGATGTATAGAGCTGCAAAGGCTTACTAAAATGAGTTTCGTTTCTTAATACAGCCAGGAAGGCTTAGCATTCAGATAATCCTAGGCCTATTATGGTCATAGGAAGGCTTGGCATTCAGATATTTCTAAGCCTATTATGGTCATAGGAAGGCTAAGCATTCAGATAATCTTGGGCCTACAACAGACATACAAAGGTTTAGCAGTCAGATAACCTTTGGCCCATTATAGGACTAGGGAGGTTTAGCATTCAAATAATTTTAGGCATATGATGGGCATAGAAAGGTTTAGCATTCATATAATCTTAGGCCTGTTATGGGCATAGGAAGGCTTAGCAGTCAGATAATATTAGGTCTATTATGGGCATGGGAAGGTTTAGCATTCAGATAATCTTAGGCCTATTATGGGCATAGAAAGGTTTAGCATTCAGATAATCTTAGGCCTGTTATGGGCATAGAAAGGCTTAGCATTCATATAATCTTAGGCCTGTTATGGGCATAGGAAGGTTTAGCATTCATATAATGTTAGGCCTGTTATGGGATTAGGAAGGTTTAGCATTCAGATATTGTTAGGCCTATTATGGGCATAGAAAGGTTTAGCATTCATATAATCTTAGGCCTGTTATGGGCATAGGAAGGTTTAGCATTCAGATAATTTTAGGCCTATTATGGGCATAGAAAGGTTTAGCATTAATATAATCTTAGGCCTGTTAAGGGCATAGGAAGGTTTAGCATTCATATAATCTTAGGCCTGTTATGGGCATAGGAAGGTTTAGCATTCACATAATCTTAGGCCTGTTATGGGCATAGGAAGGTTTAGCATTCAGATAATCTTAGGCCTATTATGGGCATAGAAAAGCTTAGCGTCATATAATCTTACTTCCATTATTTGTTAGGTACAAGAAGTACAACTTCCCCTGGACGATTTGGGACACATGGCAGTGGAATAGGGCATGACAGATAGGACAGTGACACTTGATATAAGGTCAACAGAATCGCTTCAAGGTGCTGGAGCATACATAGTAAATGTCTCAGGATAGATCCTGGGTTGAGAATTTGCCTCTGTAGAGGGGGAACGTCTCGGTTGGGGGGAGAGGAGGAAGCTGGAGTGCAATACTTGATCGGTAGTGGTGGAGTGCCCAGGAAGCATTTTGACTGGTAGGCATAGCGTATCTAAGCTCTACTGGGTATATTAGTACAGCGCCTTAGACAACCTGTCCTAGAAGGATTTCTGCATGGGATATCAATGTCCAAGGTTGGGTATTAGGTAGTTCTGACACCCGATGTGCATAACCCCTCAGTCTCTAGCCTTGCAGCGGATGTCTAGGCAATTAAGACTTGGACACAATCAACCTCCGTTGTAAATAGCTACAGCGAGTTAGGTCAGAGGGGCATGGCAAAGTCACAGGTTATAGAGTGCATGTCTTGGAACATAAATGCGTCGAATAGCCCAGTTTTAAATCACACGACATAGCCAAACATAGATTTTGGGCTGCTACAGGAAACGCAGCTAACAGATGAGGTGCTGTGTACATTACAGAGAGGCTCGGAAGGCCAGGAGGTTCACAGTTGTTATCACTCCAAATCTAGACGGGTAAGCATCTTACTCCATTAGAGATTAGTCTAGTTTAATTCTCAGGTGCTTACAGCTCAAATGAGTATCTAAGCAAGTGCCTACAAAGTATGTAAGTAACACTGCGCTAGACGTAAACATCAACAGTGACATCATGAGGCTGGGACATATGTACCTCTCTAATCAAGAGCCTGGTATGGTGCTAAATGAGGTTGCAGACTCGATTTGTAACAAGGGCTCTGGCAGAATCTTGAACGGTGGAGCCTTCAACATTGCACCCACTGGATCACTACTTACACCGGAGTTCCCAGAATCAGGTGAGGGACCAGACAGACAGGGAAATGCTCCACACACGCATGAAGGATCCAGGCCTTTGTGATGAATTGAGGCTGTAAAACCACCACAGGGCAGGATTTAGGGTGACCAGATTTAAAAAGTAAAATAAAATGAGACAAGGCAACTAACGTAAAAGTAGGACTAACTCTTGAAAGTGGCTGTCAAGGCACTACACTTCAATAACATTTGGAGGAGAAGGGGATTTAAGTGTTACTCTTCAAAGAAACACATATTATAATTTATTTATCACAAACGAACACGATCTTAAGTTGTAAAATACAGCATTTCTTCTTTGCGAGATTGTGTATTCCTGCCGCCAACCATGAAGAACTACTACAAAAAACCGGGACCACTGCAGTTTCCAATGGGAACATGATCTTGAGAAAGGGGAACAGAGCACCAAATACCGGGACAGTCCCTGCAAAATCGGGTCGTCTGGTCATCCTAGTGGGAATACACTTTCATGTCTCTGGTCCCTCAATCAATTTTGTTTCTGGCGGAAAGGGTTGTCTTGAGCGCATGCGCATCAACGCAGATTGGAAGCAGCGCTATTTCTGGCCACGCGCCTGTACAGATGAGTGCTGCACTGCGGCAGTAACACAGAGCCCGATCCAGCTACACGCCCGGGATTTGAAGGGTTCATTACTAGGTTATAAAGCACTTCACTGTGGCGAGCATGTAGACTGGGAAAAGTTTACAGGCGTTCATTGGGATAATCTTCTACGTTGCCTATGAAGAAAGAAAGCACCAGGCAGAGCTAGTGAAACGAGAGCAAAACATGAAATGACTAATTGAATCTGAATTGTGGCAAAACTCTCAGGAGGGAGATTTTGAGACAGACTGAAACAACAACCCGCAACATTAATGTTCTGCTGAGAAGGAACGCAGAATTTGCTTTGTTGGGGTGGTCCTGACTCCTGAGCGGGAGGGGAACGAGGCTCGAAGAGCCTTGCATATCGCCTAACTATGTGTGCAGAGCAATGTGATCCATGGGGTGACGGATTCCAAAGAGGAATTGCTTGAAGCAAATTCTTCCATGAACGCCACCTTCACAGAACAGCAAGGAGTTCTCCAGTCAGAGCTTACTACCACTGAAGTTTCTGGCATCAAAGATTCTCTTCAGAGATGCAAGGCAGGCCCTGTGGCTTTCGTAAACAGTTACCGAGTGACATTGTGCTTCTCCTTACCAAAATGCACAACAATGAATTCAAGAAACAATGCACCCTGCCCCCATTCATCCATGACAGGAAATACACAATTATTCTTGCACAAACCTGTCAAAGACCCGCTGTGGTCTTCTAGTTGGTCCTACGGGCAGTTTGCAAAAGGAATCCATTTCACACACCCCACTGTATAGGTCTAGTGAGCAATGGGATTTGCAAAACAGACCATCTTACCTTCTATGTCCCACACCCATCTCCCCTTACTCTCTGGGGTAGACTCCCAGAACAGACCCTCCACACTTTCCTTCAGCCTCCCCCGCTCGCCTAGTCCCGAGACACCCTCAGAGTCCCCACAGCTCCCTTCACGCCCTTTTGCTCCACTCCCCATTCCGCTCGCCCCCCACCTGTCTCACCTGCTCCTGCGCTGGCCCAGCCCATCCCGCCCCCTGTCACTCTCCATGCATTCCAGAGGAGAGCAGTTAGCACCAGATTACATACGAAATGTCCTCTTCTGAATACATGGCACAGGCCGTGCCAGTTACCGGGCATCGGCTTAATCAACTTGAACACGAAGATATTCACAGAATTCTGGGCCGTGTGGCAGGGAGAAATGATGTGGATATTGAGGCATGGGAACTAGGCTGGACTTGTGAAACGTATTCATTCCATGCCCTTATTGAACATTATCCAACACTGCAGGAACAGGAAGTACACTGGTCATATGGAGCCTGCATGCAGAAAAAGCATCTAACAGTTTACAGTGGTGCTACTTGTTCGGCATCCTTTGCAGAATGATCTTTCAAGAGGCCTACTGAGAGACCATGAAGTCAATATACAAAGGGGCAATAGGCTCGGGAGGATAGCTCAGTGGCAACATGCTCGCCTTGGAAGCAAGACGACGCAGAGCAACACAGGTTCGATCCCCGGGTCCGCGCTTAGAAACCTCCGGGGAGCACCGGAGACCCAAAGTGAAAGCCACAGCAGGCAGAAACACACGCGGTTATGTTTACATGCCACGTAGTGTTTCTACCTGCAGCTGATTTCCCATTTGGGGCTCTCGGGCCCCCCGGGGGGAGCCCGAGAGCCCCAAATGGTAAAGCAGATTCAGGCAGAAACAACGCGGTTGTGTTGGAAAACGCTGCGGTTTTTCTTTCCGAGTTTCTCAGGCTTCAAAAGCGACCGCAAACATAAATACGTTTTTAAAGCTGCGGTTTTATTTCTAAGTTTTCCGGGCTCCTCCAGCCCGGAAAACTTAGAAAAAAAAACGCAGCTAGTGCTTATTTTTAATAAAAAAATAAATAGCACTTACCGGGATTCAGCTGCAGCTTTCCTGCTCTGGTCTCCGGTCCCCGTCCTCCGCCTACAGCACTAATGAAGGGAAAGCCACCCAGCGGTAGCCTTTGTTTACTACAGCTGGCTGGCTTTTCCTTCATTAGTGCCGCAAAAGCAAAAGCCAGCAGAGGAGGGCCTCCATTTCACAAAATGGATGCGCCCATGTGCTTGCTTTTGCGAATTTTGAGCTTGAATAGCTCAAAATTTTACATAGGAAGTTTTAAAACGGAGAATGCTAGTATTTTTTTTATGTTGCCTATCTATTTTTTAAATAAAAATGTTTACTAGACCATCCCTTTAACCATCTAACAAAAGGAAAAGAGAGCAAAAATAAAAATACTTTCCTTCTATGGTAAATTGATGGACCAATGTAGGCAAAATAATTTCTGAACTGATGAGTTGCCTGTCAAACACTGCAGCAAGATCGTTTGCATAGGCTGGCACTCATGACTGGCTCCCCTGTTCGATATGGGTCTTTTCACTGACTTTGCCCAAGTGTTGGGGCTGTTGGCTGGTAACTGCCTTGTTGTTGTCAACCCACCCTGCTGGTTATTACACGAGAGAAGTTGCAGCAATGCCATGCAGGCTGAGTGGAGCAGTGTGTGGATATGGCCAGCCTCTTTGCCTAGGACTGATACCTTGTATCTCATTCTTTTTCCTGAAAATTGATAAATAGTCCTGCCCTGCCAAACTGAGTCATCATGTTTGTGAATAAAAATGAACCAGCCCAGGATGCAGAGACCCTGGCCAGTGCACACTGTTGTTGATTATTTCACTCTGACAGACTAGTAGATAAAATAATAAAGTTGCCAAAACACCACAACATAATCAAGCTGGTCTTAAAAATTCATTCAGTTGGCCAGGGAAGGGCTATCGCTTATGGATCCCGACCCTGGCGGCGGAAAAGCGAGGTAGGAGTACTTGAGTGGAGGGTCACGGGGATTGTGATGAGACTGCCTAAATGTGAGACATGGTATTCCCCCTTTTCCCATTATACATGAAAACCAGGAAAGAGGACGTGAGCACCCCGAAAAAAGGATAGAGAGTATGAGCGACCCAAAAGTAGAAAAAGGAAGGTGCGAGGGTGTAAGATCAAATTGGAGAGTGTGCCAGGGGCACAGCAAAGCAAAAGGAGTGTGCAAGAAGCCCAATAAAGAGAAATGGAGATCAAGTTTGCACTGCAAAGTGGAAAGCTAAACAAGAGCAGAGTGGAAAAGGCACCAGCGGAAAAAGGTGCCAGATGAAAGACATAAGGTGTAAAGCAAGGATCAGAAGTCAGAGTGGTTGCGCAGGGGAGGAGCAAAAGCCCAGCGTTTTTTAAAGTCTCCGACACTGCCCTATGAAAGGATACTGGGCCTCATTATGAGTCCGGCGGTAGCCATGCTGGTAAATCCGGCACGGCTGCCACCAGAGTCATTTATTTTCTGGCACCCGTCAATGGGCAATTACTGGGGCATAACAGCCCGGCGGAACCGGTAATTGCCCATTCCCGGCTGCTGAAAAATATTTACTCCCCATTCCCATTTGAGCCCCATAGGGCTCAATGGGAACGGGGTCGTCGGATGCACCGGCACCATTTATGAATGGTGCCGGTGCATCCGACATGGTGTGCTCACGGGTGCCGGTCCGCCTGCCAGGTCAGACCTGGCGGGTGAAAAGGCACCCGCAAGCAGAACTCGTAGTTTGCTGGTCCGGTACAACGGTGCCGGTAGCTTACCGGCACCGTTGTTACCGGACCGGCAAACTTGTAATGAGGCCCTATGTGTTCAAAGGTACATCCTGACAAGGGGAACATTTGTTCAAAACCAAAGAGGCCTAAGCTTGGGGAAGGGAACCTTGAGAGACCCACAGAGACATTGTGAACTTTGCAAGAGAGG
Organism: Ambystoma mexicanum; assembly: GCF_040938575.1. Lineage (NCBI taxonomy): Eukaryota > Metazoa > Chordata > Amphibia > Caudata > Ambystomatidae > Ambystoma > Ambystoma mexicanum. Next base: position 1,067,425,397 of record NC_090936.1, read on the forward strand.
CCTAGCCTTGGGGAAGGGAACCCTGAGAGGCCTAACCAGAAACTGTGCATTTTTGTTTGGAAGTGGAAGGATTAAAGCTTGGGGAAGGAACCCCAAGAGACCCAGAGACATTGAGAACTTAATTGACTTGCTGCAAGAGCCTTATGTGAAAGGTTCTGATGGCAACCCTTTTGAGTTTAACTATTTATGTAACTGGCAGAACTACACCTGATGGTAAGGCTACCTGAAACCATTCTTGGTTTGCAATTCTTTTGTTTTGAGCCACCATTTTATCTTTAAAAAGATCCCAGAAAACATTTTGTCCAAGAGTGAGGGCAAGCATAGCTTGTAACACAGACATATTTTGGTTTTGGATTCATGGACATCGACGGCCCTTAGAAACATCTGTCGGGGGGGAAATTCTGCCGGGGTCGGCTGGGCCGTCCGCAGACCTCAGGGCAGGGAGGCCCCAACTCCTCCCGTATATCCCAGATGAGATAGAGTATGAGACACACGCAAGAAGCAAGGTGACTCTGCTGTTTATTATGCAAAAACGGCAGGGATGGGTCAAGGAGCGTACACGTCCGTCCTGACACACACACAATCGTAGGGCTCGCAGGCCCTTTTTACCTTATTATGACGCGCTACTTGCGTCACCTTGGAAAGTTAGCAAAAAACCTATCGCCACTCTTAATTGGTTGCTCGAGTGGTAGGGTTAGTATAGCACACGTATAGAGAATAATGTTAGTGGACGAGGGTTAGTCAGGTGATATATCTGGGTTGTCCCTTCAATTAGATACATGAGAATTGTTACATGAAGACCCCTGATGATTGGTTAAAGTTAATGGCGTCAGTGATAGGAGCCCCATGTTCTGATTGGTGCGCCCGTGAGCTTCCCAGCCTGGGACCATCGCTGTTCCCAGCTCTCGGTGTACCTGTCATTTGCAACAATGTATCACTATGGGTACGTGCAGACAATGTGAGGACTTATTCATAGCTGGACGGCCGACTACTCCCACTGTCGCAGATGTCCATTGAGTCTTTTAATTGTATCTGCCTATGTCTTGTAACGAGGGATCCAGACGCTTTCTTCCTCCTGGGCTTGGCATCCTGTCAGGTTCGGCTTGGTCACGTGAGGTGGGACCGTGTTTGAGGCAGAATTCTGCACAATTAATATTGTTTTTCCCACTGTGTGCCTGGTTTAATTTGCAGGTGTGACTTTAACGTTGGTGTGCGGCGTGCGAGGTTGCAACATCGTGCCCTTGATGGTTTGCTCTCGGAATGTGGGTTGGCAACATTGCGACCTTGGCTGTTTGCTTCGCTGGGCTCATTCTGCAGGATCAGCAACCTGACTCTTGTTCTTTTAACGTCCATGGAAGCTCTTGCTTGTGGCCTACTTAGGCCTGGTGTATAAGTGGAGCCATTTGGTGCACAGGCGCTTTAGGTTACAGTGCCATATTGTCTTATGACCAGTATCGTGTCTTCATTATATTTCTCATAGTGGCAACTGGTTTTGGGAGAAGCGTAAGCAAGCTTTTTAGCTGAGTTCATGATGCGTCTTGCGTTTCTGCATTTTGAAAGCCTATATGGAAAATAATAAAGATGCACGTCCGTGAGTGTGTCTGTCGCCTTCGTCATAGCACTGAATATATTCTTCGTGTAGATTGGTGCGGGAGTGTCCATTGTGTATATTTGTACAGGTGTGCTGACCGTTGGCTAGGTCGTCATGGCATCTCTAACGACGTGTAGGTTTTAGTCTAGTTGATCCGGGCCGCAGGTGTCGGCATGGCTAGTGCGGGCTGCTGGGCAGGCAGATGGACACATCCGTACGTTCCTGTACCAGGGTATTTGGTCGTCTGGTAGATGGGCAAACTCTTCTCGTGGCCGATGTCTGGGTCGTGACCCTTTAGGCCACGCGCGAGAGGTGAAGGACGGGAGCCTGGTCTTCCATTCTCCCACTTCAGTCCCCCCTCTGGTCGACTTGTCGACCACAAACATATCCTTTTCGTTGTCTCCTCTTACTCTCCATATCTTAGTTATTCCTCCTAAATGTCCATAGTGGTTCACATGATCTTCAAATGGCCAATACATATATTCACAGGTTCCTCCAGGAGTACAGTATACCCATTTCCCTATGTAGCTCCTGGGGTTTCTTGGGTTCTCGATCTTCACCGATGGTGGGTCCAGATGGTTGGTGATGATCTGGTTGCGCAACTTCTCTCTCTCTTGTATTATTATGCCTGTGTGTTGGCCGTCATCTGCTGGCATCAAGGGGTGCATACCGACCATTTCAAGCAACTCGTCAGTGGTGCGTGCCTTCCGGGCCTTCCAAAATCTTATTATGATCAGCGTAGCTCCAGCCAAATTAGTACAACCAACTATAATTTTCAGTCCATCTGACAGCCAAGATGGCATCCATGACCATAATAGTGAAAACCAGCTCTTATCCTTGTTTACACCGTTACTTTCATCCATCATTTTGGAGTGCATCTGGGCCAATTGTGAAACTGCTTCGGTCAGTGTACCATTGTCAGCATCGTTGGCAGGAATGAACGTGCAGCATGATTGTCCTATCTTTGCGCTGACTCCTCCTTCCATGGCTGTGAGGAGGTCCAATACATATCTGTTCTGGAGTGCTACCATCCTTACAGCTCGCAGCTCCTCTTTTATTGCGTTAAATCCATTTACTGTAGAATTGATGGTCATCATTAGTTCCCATCTAGTTATCTGGAGCCATTTTGCGTTTGCGTAAGCCTGCAGTCCCGGATGTATTATTGAGGAGAAGAACATTGCTGCTCTGCTGAATAGTCTGTGTTCTGGCGGGATTGAAGTGAGTGCCGTTTCCGACCTTCCCCACAGGTAATTTCCTGTCAGAGGTTCTCCTTGTCTTTTCCTTCTATTTAGGACAGTATCATTGCTGTTGGTCCTGTTCCTTTGCTCCTCCTGAAGTGGTGCAGATCTCTTTTTTCTCTTGTCCCCTTCATCCATTTTGGGAAAGTTCGCCACATTCACATGCTTCTTGGGTACCACTAGTGATGGTACATTGACGTGCACCATTGTGCACACACCATTCCACAGGGGAGGCAGTGTATGGTATGCCTTTTCTCCACAGGCCCAATAATGGTCCATTATTACTGCTGTTCCTGCTCCCCCCTCAGGTAACTCCATCACGCTTGCACAGTTGGTGTTGTATCCTACGTCCACCTCTCCTTTATGTTGGTAGCATACCTTAGGCGCAGTCAGCGGCAGTATTGTTATTGGGTCTTCATCCGTCTCCACCCACGTGAGCATGGGTACGTACTTGATCCACGTCGTCCAACATCTGTGGTTGTGTGCCTCGATAGTTGAGATAGTTTCTTTTGTTACCATGTTGCTGCCAATCACTCCTATCTCCCAACTGTTGTCCAGGTACACCTTCCCAGTTATCGTCACCAGTGGCCTCTCCCAACATCCTTGTTTACCAGGAACTTCAGTGGCGTACCAATCACATGGTAGATACTGCAGGGTTACTTTCTTTGTTTCCCCTTTTGCAGGACCAGTTGTTATGTATTTGAATGCTTCAGCATGTAGACTGCTCTTGTGGTAACTCAAATAAGTCTTGAGGAAGTTATTTTCATATGGGTATGAGTCTCGTGTTTTCCACACCATATGCACCACTGTCCCTTGGAACCTTCCCTTCGTTTGGAACAGTGCCAAGTATATTATGCATCGTGCTGTCTTTTCATCTATTTCTGTGGCAACAAATGTTCGAGAAGCGCTCATGGCGTATGGTATTAATGAGCAAACGTAGCAGCTGTCCTCTGTTGTCTGCTTACCAATGCGGGTCATGTGTTGGTACCATATGTTGTTTGAGACGTGTGCTGAATCTTGTATATAATTATCAATACCTTTATTATCTGAGTATGTGCTGCGTTTAACTCTATTTTGCTTGTGTGCAATTTTACTATTATCACCTGACGTAACACCTGTTGCAGCTGGGGATGGGGGTGTATTAGGTTTGGGTGCAGCAATAATATTGAAAGCATAGCTGTACTGCCATACAGAGGCAGCCAAGAACCCGGTGATCATCAAAATCCCTATTATCTTTATTACATATGCTAATTTCACCGGCATTTTGCTCTTACCTTGCTGCAGTCCTGGCAGCGTATTCTTGCGACGTTACAGTTGCCCGCCTGAAAATTCTCAATATGCTGGTTATTAAATGTTAGTTGTTGTTTTTTCATTAAGCTCTCCCTATCAAATAGTCATTCAGTGCCCAGGCGAAGAGCTGTTCCCACGCTACTCTAAGTGATCTATCTCTTAGGACAGGCAAGTATGGGTGAAGGTGGGGCATTGAATATTCTATGGCCAAGAGGAATGCTGTGTAGTAGACACGTACCCTTCTCCTTTTCAGGTACGTTGGCCTTTTTATTTCATATACAAATTGGTGTGACAATTCTTCCGGATAGTTATCGTCTGGGGGTACCATCTACTCCTGGGCAGTGAATTTGTTAGTTATCTATTTTCTTAGCAATACAATAATACGCAGTTCCTGCATGTGCGAGAGAAGAGAAAAGAGAGCATTCACGTGTTTACATGTGTACGTGTGCAAGGCAATGTCCTTCAGTTCGGTTATTACTGTATTGGGGGTAGGGGTCAATGGGCAGGGGGTTTGGGCTCAGCTGGCGGAAGTATTTTTACTCTTTGAGCGTGTGACCATGGGGTGGGCAGTATGGGGATCACCCCTTTCTTCTTCAGTTATTGTCTCCGGGGAATCTGGGGAGTGACAGGGTATGGGAACAATTGGGTCGTTGGCTGTGGTAGAACTCTCTTCCTCCGTTGGTGGTGTTGTTGCTGTACTCCCGATGGACCTGTCGGTGGCGCTGGGGCGGGTCTGGAGTTTGTAGATCTTTACATCGTGTAGGTGGTTCCAGGCACGCTTGTCCTGTAGCTTTACTGCTCTCGTTGATACCTCCTCTACCAGATGGGGGCCAGTGAATCGTACACTGTTCCACTTCCTATTGAAATTGCGAAGTAGTACGTGGTCACCTTTAGCTACTTTACACAGTCTTTCCTTTTCCAATTCTTTATCCTCGTCTTCTTGTTGATTGCTGTTAGACCCGCCCCGTGTGCGCTCGAGCTGTTGAGACACAAACACTACACTAGTAATCAAAGAAGACACATATTGGTACATTTCATCACCAAGAACACCTGCTGCGCTTTCATGGTCGGTAAATGCTCTTGATGTTGGCGTTAGGGGAAGGCGCATTTGACGTCCGGTAACCACCTCGTGTGGGGTGAGGTGGTGGTCGGACCCTGGTCTATTCCTTAGCTCAAATAGGGCTAATGGAAGGCAATATAACCAACTCTTCTTTGTTGTTTGCTGTATCTTTGCAATTGCCTCTTTTAATAGGCCATTCAGGCGTTCACATACACCGTAGGCCTGTGGGTGGTATGCACATGCAAATTTATGCTTTATGTTCAGCAAGGATGTGATGCGCTGGAACATTTCGTTTGCGAAATGTGGGCCATTGTCTGATCTTAACACCTCGCACACTCCCCACCTTGGGAAGACCTCCCTCACTAGGAATTTAGCTGCTCTAAATGCATCTGGGTGTGAACAGGGCCCTGCTTCAATCCACCTAGAAAATGGGCATACTACTACAATCATATACCTATTGCCTTGACATATGTTGATCATATCAACATAGTCAATATGGAGATGCCGAAAAGGTCCCTCTGGCCGGGGTATAGTACCTCTTATTACTTTTAGGGTATGGCCGGCCGTAAACTGTTGACATGTGAGACAATTGCTGATAAAATTTGACACATGAGAATTTAACTCGGGGCAGAACCAATCTTCTCTAATTCGTGCTGCAATTACTTCCTTGCCTGTGTGGGCTGGATGATGTAGTTGGCTCAGGGCGGTGTTCAAAAGTGCCAATGGTATTACAACCTTCCCAGTGCCACCCTGGCGCCATAGTGCGTCGGTTGGTGACATTGTGCATCCTCTTTTTACCCATATTTCTTTTTCGGCCATTGGTGCGGCCGCTTGTAGCTCCATAATCTGCGTGGCTGGGAGATGGGTGTACCCTTCTCTTATCAACATCTCCTTAGCCACTCCCCTCCCTCTCCCTCTCTGTGACTCTGGGGGGTTCCATATCTCCCCAAAGTATGCAGCATACTTCGCATGTGCGTCTGCTGCTGCATTCCCCTTTGAGACGTGGTCTTCACCATTGGTGTGTGCGGCGCATTTTACTAGTGCTAACTCTTGGGGGTCATTTATTACTTCAATTAGTTCAGCCAATAAGAGGGCATGTTGCACTGGAGTGCCATCAGCTCTCCTAAACCCTCTTCTTCTCCATTTCGACAGCCCTGAGTGGACAGTGGATGTAACATATGCACTGTCGGAGTATATGGTTACTCGTTTGTCAAAGCTTTCCTTCAACGCCAAGATCAGTGCAACCAGTTCCGCGGCTTCAGCGGAGTAATGCTGTGGTAATTGTACACATTTCATAGCCACACACACCGGTACCTCCATCATTTTTACCACTGCTGCCCCAGTTCTCCTTATCCCATCTGTTTGATCAATAGTTGATGACCCATCAATAAACAACAGCTCACCTCCCTCTAGTGCGTTTTCTTCAACCTTTCTAGTACATGAGTACATTTCAGTTATTTGCGTACAGTCATGGGCATAATCTCCCTCCTCAATTACTTCTGCTAGGAACCTTGCAGGGTTAACCGTGCTACATCTAACAATTGATAGTTCACATTTAGATAGAATTATCTAATAACCTGATGCCCTCTGCGTGGTTAGGGTGGACTTAGGTTTATTCAATATTGCAAATAGTGCATGTTCCACAAACAGTGTAGTTGGGCACCCCATGGTGATTGCTGATGCTTTTTCCACTGCAAAGGCAGCTGCAGCGAGACCTTGTTCGCAAGGGAAGTGACCTAACATCACAGGGTCCAAGTGACCACTGTAAAATGCTACTGGTTTGTAGCCCATGCTTGTTTTTTGAGCCAACACAGCTTTCATTACTGCTGAGTCGCAATGTGAAAATATAAAAAATTGTCGCTCATAGTCTGGGGATGCCAGTACTGGAGCAGTTGATATCGCATCTTTCAATTCACTAAAAGCCTCTTTCATTTCCATAGTCCACCCCAACTTTTTCTCCCCTTTATTAGCTTCCCTTAAAGCCTCAAGCAGGGGTCCTATGTACGAGCTGTAATCAAATACCCATGCTCTACAGTAGTTGCACAGCCCCAGAAATTGCTGCAGTTCCCTCACAGTTTGTGGCATTGGAGTGCTTGAAATGGCCTGTGCTCTTTGTGGTGCAATCTTTCTTCCATGTTGGGATATAAGTTGACCAATGTAAAGTACCTGTTCTTGACAGTATTGTATCTTTTCCATGTCTACCTTGTACCCTTTTTCAGCCAATATTGTCAACATCTTTAAGGAGTCCTCTCTGCATTTACTTTCGTTTGTACTGCAAATTATTATGTCATCCACATACTGCAACACTGTGCTTTCCACGTCAATGTTACCCAAATCCATCTGTATTACTCTATTGAATATTGAGGGTGATTCGCAATACCCCTGTGGCAATCTAGTATGTTTCCACTTTGTATTTCGGTAAGTGAAGCTTGTCAGATCTTGTGAGTCTGGGTGCAATGGTATTGAGAAAAAAGCATTTTTAAGGTTGATCACTGTAAATCGTGATGCTTCTGCTGGAATGCCACACAATATTGTGGCCGGGTTTGCTGCTACGGGATATTCTGCTTCTACTATATTGTTCAAGGGCCTAAGATCCTGTATGAAGCGCCAAGACCCCCCTTTAGCCTTGCGCACTGGGTACACAGCCGTGTTGCACAGTGACTCTGAGGGGACCAATATGCCATTGTTTATAAGGGCCGTTATGGTTTCATATATGCCCTCATCTGCCTCTTTTGACAGTGGATACTGTTTCACTCTGGGGAGTATTGCACCTTTTTTCAATTTTATCCTTACTCCCCCTATGCTTTTGATGCATCCCACGTCATAAGGGCTAGTAGTCCACAATGATTTGGGTACCTTTGACATATCCTCCTTAAAGAAGGGGACCGGGGTGCATGCGGGTACCTCGAGTGCCATCGCAATTTTCTGTGCTACTTGTTTGTGAGCCACTTTTAGCCATATTTCTACACTCATCATGAACACCATTTCACCTTCCTCTTTTCCTTCTGAAAACAGCTCCTCATCTGACACCTGGGTTAGCCTACATCCTTCTGCTAGTGTTATCACTGCCCTCCATGCTCTTCCTTCTTTGTCTTGGGCATGCACAGCAATATAATCAGCCGTTGCAATAATGCTCTCAATGTCCATTGGAACCACCTTCCCTTCTGGTTCATTAACAGGTGTTTCTGGTCTGAACAGATAGGCAGCTGGCCTCCTCCATATTTTCCCTTCTATCCCTGGCATCCATGCAAATGCCATGTCTGTTCCATACTGGAATAGTTCGCCATCTACTGGCTCCGCCCTAATCGCTGTCTGTCCGCAGTATGCTTGCATAATCTGTCGTGCTGTGAGCATGTTAATCCCTGGAGTAGAGCAAATTATGCCGTCCTCTGTAAAGGAGATCGTCATATTCAACCTGTTCATTATGTCTCTCCCCAGTATATTTACTGGTGAGGCACTATAATATAAAAGTGGAACTGACAGATCATAATCTCCAATAGATAAAGGAATGTTATCAGTAAAGGGAACCAACCCTCTAGCCCCAGAGAATCCTTGGGTATTCATGGCTTCGCCTGACATCTTAAATTTACCTTCCCTTATGCAAGACCGGGTCGCCCCGGTGTCAACAAGGAATGATAATTTTTTGTCACCTATCGTTACCTCTATGCGTGGCTCCTCCGCACTATTAGGTGTTACTGACAGGATGGGACACACCAAGGCCGTCTGTGGGCTGTCCTATTGAGGGTACAATGATTGGCCATTTCCTGTGTAGGGGTTGTGTCCCAAGACCGTCACCCTCCCCAATTGTGTTTGTTGTGCTTGGGGTTGTTGTGTCATCGCTACCTGTTGTTGTGGCAGTGAATATGTCTGTGGCTGTTGTTGTGTTATTTGTTGTTGTTGTTCATTTCCTTGTTGCAACGTCTGCTGTTGTTGCATGCCCTGCTGTTCTTGTGAGGGCCTTGGTTGTCCCTGTTCACTCCATGATGGTGTTCCTGGCCTAACTCTACACGTGCGTGACATGTGTCCTAATAATCCACAACTCCAACACACTGGTGGTTCCCTACTCTGCCATGGGAAGCTCCCTGTGTTGTCCTGGTATACTGGTTGCCCTGTGGGGTAGTAATTTCTAAGTCCTCCCATCTGCTGTTGGGTGTTATATCCGTATCCTCTCCCTCTCATAAATCCTCCTCTCCCCCTGTTATAATTATAATACCCAGCTCCTTGCATTTGGTACCCTCCTCCCATGTTGGTTGCGTATGGTTGCAGTGGCGGCGCCTGTTGTGTTATAGTCTGTGAAGGTGGTATTTGGGCGGAATCTTGTGCAGCCACTACTTGTGTGGGGCTTTGGGCCATTGTTGCGGGCGCAGTTATTAGTGCCCCTTCCATTGTGTATTTAGTAAGTTTTTTCTGTACTAGTTTAGCCTCTTCCGTTTTCCTGTCCTCTTCCTTTTGTTTCATTTTTCCTTGCCATGTCCTGCAGTGATGCACTATAGTCAGTTGTATTTCTGGCCATGGTTTTGCTTCCATCCCCACTACTTTCTTTAGTTGTTTCTGAACTCCTTCTGGGAGCCCTTGTACTAGTATGTGATAGAATATTGCTGGTGTTTTATCCCATTGCTCTCTAGTTTCCATGCGCCACTTCTCTTGGATCTCCTGGATATAATCAACAGGATCTTCATTCTCACGCATCTTACGGGAGGTAATTGCTCCTATGTCTGATGTGTCTGGATACTGTACCCTCAGTGCCTGCCATAGTGCATGCCTGCAGTTTGCGAATGGTGCCCCATCATGCGATGTGTTTGTTATTGTTACCCCATGGAATCCTGCCCTCTTCCAAATGTCATCCGCTCTATCCCCTAATATTGATATTAAAAGGCCCTTTACATCTCCTACTGCCAGTTTCTGTCCTGCGGTGTGTTTTTCCATTTCATATATCCACTTACCCGCACCTCCACTTAATGATGGAAGCCTACATTTTATATTTTCTTTATCTGTATGCTTCCAAGGGACATACTGTGGTCTAACCCCTCCTCTCTCCAAAAGTGGCATTAAGTTGTGTCTCGTTTCACCCTTTATGTTCCATAATATCGAGTCCTCACACCCGTCCTCCTCTTCCGTTTCTTTTACATCTTCAATTTCGTCCTTATTACCCCTGCTCTTAACTCCTTCTTCTCCATCCTTTCCCCTCCTTTCATCATTTCCTGTATTTAATGTGGGCATGTGTAGTCGTCTGTCCTGCCTGCGACTAGGGAGGTCTCTAAGCTGACATGCATAGGGTGTCAGTTCGTCTATGAAGGGCGCGAGTTTTATTTTGCGCAACGAGCGTGAGGTGGTTGAGCATGTAGGGTGCGATGGGGGAGGGCGTGACGGGGATGGGGAGGGTAGGGGAGTGGCTTCATGTATCCGTCCTTCCGCTAGTCCTTGCTCTCCCTCCTCACTTCTCTCCAGCTCATCCTTTCTCCTACTGATCCATGGCGAGTCTATGTTGGTTCGGGTGAGGTATAGTTTGTCTAAACTTTCCCTTTCACTTTTTCTTCCTTCCTTCTCCACTCCTTCTTCTTCCTCACTACAAAAGTCAGTCATAAACGGCACCCCCCACTCGGTCTTTTTCCCTTTTATTGTTACTGTTTGTAAGTCTATTAGGTCTAATTCTCCTTTTTCTCTGTTACCAACTGCTCCCCCTAGTGCTGATGTTGTCGCTACTTCTATGCTTCTATATACATCCCCCCATCTTTCACTCTCCCTACTCCTATCTTCTCTTCCTCCTTCACTTCTCTCCTCCATCTCCCTACTATTTTCCTCCCTTTTCCTTTTTAATTCCTCCATCACTTCATTGCTCATCTGTTCCAATATTCTTTCATCCTCTTTCTTCCTTTCCCATTTCACCCTTTCTCTTTCTACTATACTCTCTATTACCTTCCCTTCTTCATATTTCTTAGTTGTCTCTGATAGTAACCTCCTCTTCCATATTGCCATTTCTTTTTCTTTTTCTTCTTCTTCCCTCTTCTTCTCTCGCAGCACTACTCTTGATACCCTATCTGCTGCTGCTTTTACCCTTTCAGCTTCTCTCCTTTGCTCCTCATTCCGTTCCCTTAATTTTTCCAATTCGTTCTTACCTTCTTTCCTTTTCCTCGCTCTCTCTCTTTCCTCCCTCTCGAGCTGTTTGATCAATTCATTCTGCTCATCCCTTAGCTTTGCTAGTCGTTCCTCCAAAATCTCTTCCTTTTGCCGTAATAGCTCTTACCCCCTCATTTCACTCTCTCTGGCACTATCCTCGTCTGTTTTCTTTACTACCTCCCTCTCTTCTCCAGTTAGTGAACCTCGTAATTTTAATAATATCTGTGCAGCTACCCACTCATCATTTCCTATCTCTACAGTCTGTTCTTCTCCAGTCCTCCCCTCCCCCACTGGCATCTTCCTATGAGCCACATATGGTGGAGGGCTGTATGCCGGGTTCGAGTATCCCTCAGCCGCCCTTAACTGTCCTCTTTCTATTTCTCCTAATTCTCTTAAAGGGTACAGCCCCCCTCCCTCTGTTTTCACTTCCTGTGTTATGGGTATCTCGTTGCTCGGTTCCTTTTTTATGTCATCTAATTTATTATTCTTTACTCCTCCTTCTCCGTTCCCCGTGTTTTTTCTGCTTTCACTCCCCTTTTTCCCATCCTCTCCTTCCTCCTTAATCTCTTTTTCTTCCGGTTTTTCCCCCATAGTGAACATTCCATTTGGTCCTGGTCGGGACCCCTGGAACATCCTCCATAGGTTAAACACCTCCACATGGTTTGCCAACTTCTTCCCCTTGTATGTATTGTGTAGATGGTTTAGCAGTGAATGTTGGGCATATGGATCGAAGCTACCATTAGGCGGCCATGGTGTTAGCATTTTGTTATCCGTCCCCTGGGTCCATTCTATGCTGTACTTAATTAGTTTCTCCCTGTGGGGTGGCAGTGTGGTGCATATGTGTTGTAGTGGGGTAGTGAGGGTGTTCCCCCACCCTCCCGACCCTGTCCCGTATGACATAGTAGCGCTCCACTTGTTACCCTTCCCCTATCTGGTAGCAGTTTATCTCACTAGCAGTTTACAATATACAACCTTATATTGTTTACCTGGCCCCGTAAGTTTGGGGACTTGCGACAATCCTTTAATAAAAATAATAAAAAATATGGGGTTTTACATTTGTATATTCCCTTCTGTCTTTCTTTCTTTATACAACACCCTTACGGCCCCCTGCGGCCGAGGCGCACGCAGCCCCCTGCAAGCAACATTGTAGACCTGCAAGCAACTAATATCACTAATGTCATCTCAGAACTAGGCTTCTCCCAAAAAATCCTACAACCCACACACGAAAAAGGCCGTATACTTGATTGGGTTGCTGACTATAACTGCAATACAACGATTGTCGATATCACCTCACAAATCTGGACTGATCATGCACTGATAACTTTCCTCCTAAATGTTAACCTGGCCCTACCTATTGCAAATGCTCTGGCTCCCCCTTTGCCAACCAGAAACAAAAAACTTATAACTACAGAAAAACTGCTACCACTCATCCTCCCCAGATTAAACTCTCTACCTGACTTATTGGACACCTCATCACTAGTAAATGAATTCAACTCTTCCATGGCTACAGCTCTAGATACTATTGCCCCACTGAAACTGAGAAAGAGCAAGCCCAGAGCCCACCTAAACACCTGGTTTACTCCTCACCTCAAATCTCTAAGACTTGAAAAACGTAAATGCGAATCTGCTTGGCGACTAACCCCAACAGAGACAAATAAAATTACACTCATCAATGCCTCCAAGATTTACAAAAATGAAATAAAGAAAGCAAAAAGAGATAATTTCAACAACAGAATACTGCAGGCCAAATCTGGAACGAAAGAACTATTCCTTATACTAAAGGAACTAGAAAACCCTATTCCTATCCAAGATAACTGTGACAAAAATAAAATATGGTGCTCGAACATCCAAAAAGCACTAAATGACAAAATTGCCACACTCCAATCAAAAATTGAGAGAAAGAAACAGAATATTCCACCCTCAACTAACCCAAGAGGCAAACCACCAATCAGTACTAAACTAGACCATAAATTTAACTTCTCGAAAGTAACTATACTCGAAACTGAAAAGATAATACTTTCACTCAAGCCATCCAATTGCCGAGGCGACCTATGCCCAGCCCAACTAATAAAGGACGCGGCCAGAGACCTCTCCCCATTCATTTCTAAGCTTATTAATGCCTCCTTTGCTTCAGGCACTATACCAGATAACCTCAAGCAATCCTGGGTCCTCCCCCTCCTAAAAAAACAAACACTGGACCCATCCATCCCGACTAACTACAGGCCTATCACAACGGTACCCTTCCTGTTAAAAATCCTAGACAGGGTAGCCTACCTGCAGATCCAAAAACATCTGGAGCTGCACCACCTTTTAGGCACAAGACAATCAGGCTTCAGACCCCAGCACGGAACTGAAACCGCGCTCATCGATCTTAAAACTCAGGTTAATGAGCTGAGAGACTCTGGAAAGATGGCCCTACTCCTCTTACTGGACCTCTCTGCAGCCTTCGACCTAGTGGATCATGATGTGCTCTGCACCCACCTAGAAACAGCTGCCCATTTCTCCACACATGCCATCGCATGGATCAAATCATTCCTAACCGGTAGAACTATGAGAGTCTTCTCTACTTCTGCTGCTGCTGACCCTGTATCCATCACATGTGGAGTCCCACAAGGTTCTTGTGTCTCCCCCACTATGTACAACATCTTCACGAAGCCCTTGTTCGATGATCTAGATGATCTGGGTGTTACCTACACTAACTATGCGGATGACACTCAGATTCTCATACCACTTTCAGGGGATTATGAACAAGATTTGGCATTAGTGAACAAGACCTATCTCATCATTCAGGCATGGATGGCCACCCACGGGCTATGCCTGAATGATGACAAAACGGAACTTATCATACTGGGGAACAAACAAAACATCAATAGATTAAAAGAAGAATACTCCTCCTTCGTCATAGACGGCAACACTATCAAGGTGGCAAAAGAGGTAAAAACATTAGGGTTTTACCTTGATTCCCACCTCTCCCTAACCAAACAGGTGAGCGCAATGGCATCCAGCACCGCATATACCTGCAAGCTGATTAGAGCCGCAAAACCATACCTATCCACTGCCAACTGCCTAACCCTTGCTCGAGCATTAGTGCTGTCGAAATTGGACTATTGCAACGCACTATACTTAGGGGCCAATAAACATACGTTGCAAAAGATTCAAACACTACAGAACAATGCTCTTAGAGCTGCCTTAGGAATTCCAAGAAGGGAGCATATTTCAGAGGCTAGAAGACAATCCAACTGGCTCTCCACAGCGGACAAAATCAAACTCAAGACAGCTTCTCTAACTTTCAAAAGTATCAACCATCTAGCACCCAAATACCTAGCTGCTAAATTCAACAGAAAAATCTCCACTAGACCTACCAGAGAAGCATACTCCAACCAGTTAGTGATACCCCCATTTAAACTAAGTACGGCCGGAGGAAACAGCTTCCCGGTCAAAGCTGCCCAGCTTTGGAACTCCCTCCCGCCCGGCCTGAGATCTACCCAATCCTACGCTCTCTTCAGATCTAACTGTATCAACTGGATCAAAGAAAATGACCGATAGTCCCGCCCTACACTAACATAACCACTGTCCTACAGACGTACTATGCACATAATTATATACTCTCTATCTTCCTACTGCATATTTCCTGTACATATTATGTTATATGTTTATATTATGCACATTGAATATTCTCCCTACTGTCCTGCATTATGTAATTTCTACGATGTATAACCACCACTTGTAAGCATGCGTAACCTGTAAAGTTTAAAGTATCCTTGAACAACGCGCCCGGTTACCCTCGGGTTTGGTGCGCGCTATAAATAATAAACAAACAAACAAACAAACAAACCCCTTATGACGCTCTTATACAGTCGTCCTGTTTCCACGTTCTCCTCCCCCTTTTACACTTGCAGTGGCCGGCGTTCTCCGTGCGCAGCCACGCCCCTCCCCCCTTCTCCTTTCCCCGATCAACTCGTTTACCGTTTATCTCCGTGTCCACTCCCTTACCATATTTCTCTTCCCCACCACTCTTAAAACGAAGGTGCCTTGTGCTCGCGATATTCTATGAAAGCCCTACTGGTGACGTCACCGATCTCTTCGAGCTACTGGTAAGTTCTTCATATGTTCTTTAAGTTCAAAATACACTTGCAATCTACAGCTGTCTTCCTGTCACTCCTGGAACAAGGTAACCAAATCAATAATATAATCGGACTGCGCACACTGCGTCGCCTCGCGTGTGATACGCCCCTCAACAGGAGGGCTTAACCAGCCAATTATCTTCCGTATTGGGCAACTAACTAGCTACCGCCTACAGGGAAACGTCATCTACCTATCGAGTTTCTTGCTCGAACAATAGGTATCCTCATCTACTCATTGATCAATAAATGCCAAATCGTAGGAAACCACACACACCCACCCTTACACGTTGTCGCAACCTAGGCCAATCAGTGTCTACGAGCGGCCGCACGTGATGTTTTCGTGCTCCGCCCTCCTCTCTCGCGTGACGTAGCCGACTGCTCTCGCACTCAACTCGTTCCACTATCATTCATTCCATTGCCAACACTAGATCGTCAGACCTTCGCCGCGCACCTGTGCAACACCTCCCTCCTCCCTTATTTAATTCCTCCCCCCTCCCTCACAATTTCGCATTGCTTGTTGTGCGTGTCATGCTCACCAAGTTCTCTCGATGCGGGGCCGCTCGACTGCGTGCACCCCTCCAAGCGGCTCGCCACCTCCCCTCGTCTGGACCACGTCTGGACACTCGCCAACCGCGGGCGGGATACTTCTCAACCGGCTCCCGAGGGCCAATATCTGGATTGCGCTGTCCGGTCTTCTTGCAGCTCCGCGATGGTCCTGTAGTCCTCAGAAGGGGGCAACGGCAGAGGGGGCCGCGCCGCCGGGCCTCCTCGCAGCGGGAGTGCCTGGAAAAAGTAAAAAATAAATAAATAAAAAAAAATAAAAAGGCGGATCTTAAACAGATCTCAGCAGTGCCTCCAACTTGTCGGGGGGGAAATTCTGCCGGGGTCGGCCGGGCCATCCGCAGACCTCAGGGCAGGGAGGCCCCAACTCCTCCCGTATTTCCCAGATGAGATAGAGTATGAGACACACGCAAGAAGCAAGGTGACTGCTGTTTATTATGCAAAAACGGCAGGGATGGGTCAAGGAGCGTATGCGTCCGTCCTGACACACACACAATCGTAGGGCTCGCAGGCCCTTTTTACCTTATTATGACGCGCTACTTGCGTCACCTTGGAGAGTTAGCAAAAAACCTATCGCCACTCTTAATTGGTTGCTCGAGTGGTAGGGTTAGTATAGCACACGTATAGAGAACAATGTTAGTGGACGAGGGTTAGTCAGGTGATATATCTGGGTTGTCCCTTCAATTAGATACATGAGAATTGTTACATGAAGACCCCTGATGATTGGTTAAAGTTAATGGCGTCAGTGATAGGAGCCCCATGTTCTGATTGGTGCGCCCGCGAGCTTCCCAGCCTGGGACCATCGCTGTTCCCAGCTCTCGGTGTACCTGTCATTTGCAACAATGTATCACTATGGGTACGTGCAGACAATGTGAGGACTTATTCATAGCTGGACGGCCGACTACTCCCACTGTCGCAGATGTCCATTGAGTCTTTTAATTGTATCTGCCTATGTCTTGTAACGAGGGATCCAGACGCTTTCTTCCTCCTGGGCTTGGCATCCTGTCAGGTTCGGCTTGGTCACGTGAGGTGGGACCGTGTTTGAGGCAGAATTCTGCACAATTAATATTGTTTTTCCCACTGTGTGCCTGGTTTAATTTGCAGGTGTGACTTTAACGTTGGTGTGCGGCGTGCGAGGTTGCAACATCGTGCCCTTGATGGTTTGCTCTCGGAATGTGGGTTGGCAACATTGCGACCTTGGCTGTTTGCTTCGCTGGGCTCATTCTGCAGGATCAGCAACCTGACTCTTGTTCTTTTAACGTCCATGGAAGCTCTTGCTTGTGGCCTACTTAGGCCTGGTGTATAAGTGGAGCCATTTGGTGCACAGGCGCTTTAGGTTACAGTGCCATATTGTCTTATGACCAGTATCGTGTCTTCATTATATTTCTCATAGTGGCAACTGGTTTTGGGAGAAGCGTAAGCAAGCTTTTTAGCTGAGTTCATGATGCGTCTTGCGTTTCTGCATTTTGAAAGCCTATATGGAAAATAATAAAGATGCACGTCCGTGAGTGTGTCTGTCGCCTTCGTCATATCACTGAATATATTCTTCGTGTAGATTGGTGCGGGAGTGTCCAGTGTGTATATTTGTACAGGTGTGCTGACCGTTGGCTAGGTCGTCATGGCATCTCTAACGACGTGTAGGTTTTAGTCTAGTTGATCCGGGCCGCAGGTGTCGGCATGGCTAGTGCGGGCTGCTGGGCAGGCAGATGGACACATCCGTATGTTCCTGTACCAGGGTATTTGGTCGTCTGGTAGATGGGCAAACTGTTCTCGTGGCGGATGTCTGGGTCGTGACCCTTTAGGCCAAGCGCGAGAGGTGAAGGACGGGAGCCTGGTCTTCCATTCTCCCACTTCACATCAGTTGAGGGAATAACCCCCCTTAGTGTTAGGGCCAGTTAGGTATTACACAACCCCAACAAAGCTTATCAATAAAGGTTTTCAAACAGTTGCTTTTGAGTCTGTGACTCTCTTGATCGCATGCCTGTCTCACACCCGATAGAGTAAATTTGTGGCAAAGTTTTAGAGGTTTAGCCAGATGCCGGCAGGACTGACCAGCAAGATCTCTGTTTTTTCTTTGTTTATTCCCAATCATGATTCTATTTCTTGATATATTGCTTGAATTTTATTATGATTAACGAGAGGATCGCCCTCTGGCTTGAAAAGAAATTGGGTGTCGTCAGCATAGTTTTGGAACTCAACCTTTAATTCTACCAGGATGTCATGAAGGGGTATAATGTAGAGATTAAACAGTAATGGAGATATGCACGCTCCTTGCAGAACATTTAATTCCACCCTGGAGTCAATGATTCCTCAATGGAGGAATGAGTCAACCCAAGCTGCAGATTTAGCCGATGCTTGGGTTATGTTGCAGAAGTATTGAAGAGTAAAATGGTCCAATGAACCTTAATCCATAATACAGATTAAGGAAGCTTTAACATCAAATACCGCTTGTTCTGTATGCCCTGAGGGACGAAAACCCAATTTGCGGTCTCCTAGCAGAAGGTTAGATTCTAGGTAATCTTGGAGATGGGTGCTCGCCATCTTTTCAAGAATTTGTATTATAAAAGGTGTGCTAGAGATGGGCTGATAATTAGCACAGTTTTCTGGGCCCAGGTTGGCCTTCTTCAATAGTGGGGTAATCCCCACTGATTTAAGATTGTCAGGAACGAAACCATTGTGAAAAGAAGTGCTGAAAAATGTTGCAATTATACGACGGATGCGATCTGCACAATTATTTATAGCTATGGAAGAACATATATCTCCAACGCATGTCGTATGGTTAAGATTAAGAATAATAGATTCCTCCGGATGCACTGACTTAAAATTAAAAATGGAGTCAGGAGTCGATTTAGGTGGTGGTGTATCGCTTGTTTGGTTCAATTCCTGTAATAAAAATTGGTGTTTGAATAGTTTTAACTTGCTAACAATACCGTTTCTGTTTTTTTTGGGATTCTGTCAGAGAAAAATTATTGAAATGTATTAATCCAAGTCGCTGAGGGAGGAATGGGATTTGGGCTGGTTGTCTGCTTCTTTTGACCATCTAAGAATTTGAATAATGCTCATGTCGAATTGCCTGCAAAGTCGATTTGGTGTGCAAAAAAGGCTTTTTTTTTCTTTCTAGAGTAGAGATTTTATATTTCTGCCTTTCTAATTTGAGCATAAAGTTGTTGTACGAGTTGGGATTTCTTCTCCGTACCCGCTCTAATTTGCGTACTTTCTTTTTATGAGGTTTCTGATCAGCATTCTACATTATACCATTTATTGCCCAGGGTCTTAAGTTTTTCTTTTTTAGTTAGAAGGGGAAAGGGGGGCAACTTGCTCTGAAAGATGGAGACCATCATGCAATATATTAGCTATATCTTCTGCAGAGGATTGCTCTTTAACTTTAGCATCAAATTGGTTCAATCCAGCAACAAGATTACTGACGGTTAAGTTCTCCATATTGTGGTAGGAAAGAATAACTGTGGAAAACTGGGACAAAAAAAAAAAGAGGACAAAGATAGCTGAACAAAAATTAAAGCTTGACCAGACCAGTCGACTGGTACAGCGTGATGGTTCTGGGGATGGAGCATGAAATTTCTCCCCCAGTCTAGGGTACAACCTTTGATGTGGATATGCTTAGAGAATGCAATGATGAAGACCAATTTGTTTAAGACAAGTCCAAAAGAGGGGGACATTGCATCAGCGGGAGCATTGAAATCTCCTTATATGACGAGCAGTGTCATAGTTTTCATGTGAAATACAATAATTCCCATGTAGAAGAAATGTTGGCATAAGGTGCTCGATAAATAACTAAGAGTTGACCTTCTAGGGTGTTAGAGTGCCAATGTTAATGCTTAAGAATTTGCATTCTGGGATTGCAACTTCTGGATTAACTTTGATAGATATTGAATTTGAAAGAATAAGCGCACCACCACCACCTCGTTTGGATTTTCTGTGCGCTCTGAGCATGGTGTATTTGGAAGAGTAGAGAAAATTACTGACGGTTAAGTCCTTAATCCTTAGAAATCATCAGCCAGATTTCCATAACCGCCATATAATCAAGGTTATAGTGCAAGAAGGCATAAATGATTTCTGTTGAATGGCATGGGATTCACAAGCTGTCATTTATGAGTGGCCAGCGTATTTTTGATTATTTGGATTTCATCTGAATTTGATTTATATGACGGATATTATGGTTCTGGTGAACGGAAGGCGGCGTCTTTCAATAATGGCGTATCTGTCTGTTGAGGCTGTAGTGATCCTATGATCCGGGGGACATTGCTCTTAGGCTGAGACATATGGCTATTTTCTGGGTGGAGGGACCGAGCCGGTTGTATGTTACCTGTTGTGTTTGTAGTTTGAGTGTTCCTCTAGGAATGTTTAACTGATAAAGAAACGTACAAGGCACATAATAATGCTGAATTAGTGCTAATAAAGGAGGGAAGGAAAGGATGAGATGTCAGTGTTGGTAAGAGCAGGTCAGACGCATAAACAATTCTCGTAGATCGGAATAACATGCTGTCTAAGGCGGGGATGCAATAACGAGAAAAAAAGAAAAGGCTAAGAGGCAGCAACAGGGAGCGACAGAGGATGAGTAGGAACCGGGGCCAGGGAAGGACTACATCAAAACTTTAAAAAACTTTACCTGAAGAGTGGGGCATGAGTGACAGAGTGGCTCGCCAGGCGCAGCAGGCAAACAGGCTTTGTGGCAGCGCTTCCTGAATATTTCCTGAATGATCTGCCTGTCCGTTGAACAGGGAAAGACATATCGAAATTCAATGACCCGGCTACAAGTGCATGTGAGGCGGCTTCGTCTATCCAGACCTGGCATGCCATTATATGGCGTATATACTCAACCAATGTTCCTACTCGAGTAGTAGACGGGGAGAGAAAAGACGTGGAGATCCCAAAGTGAGTGATGGTGGAATATGTAGTGGTACCGGACTCGCCCCTGCAGTCGATCTTACAATCCACCCATTCCTATCACAAAAGCCTTCTACCAGAAACAGTCAAGCAACCATAGACATCATTCTGAAATTTGGCAAGGAAAAGGCAGCGTTCTAGGAGATTTGGCAAGGTAAAGGCAGCGTTCTAGGAGATTTGGCAAGGAAAAGGCAGCGTTCTAGGAGATTTGGCAAGGAAAAGGCAGCGTTCTAGGAGATTTGGCAAGGAAAAGGCAGCATTCTAGGAGATTTGGTAGAGTTGTTTTCATTGAATTAGAATTCGTCAAATTCTTTTTTTTCTTTTATTCAATTTGGGCGCAAATATATGCAGGGGGAGACTCCCCACAACCCCCCGACGACCCTTTAAATTCATTATCACGATTACCCACCCCGCCACATATATTTGCAGCAATGTTCTAATTCGATGTGAATTCTACCTCGACTATCCCAAATGCAGGAGGTTGGCTTGCTGGAAAATGCAAGCATCTGGCTAAATGACAGCCTATACATGGACAATGAACTGCTGGAGGGCAAAGATTGGCTATGCTGGGGCACTTCGAGTGGTATTATGCCCTTGGGGGACCTGAGCTTGAAATACGGTTTGGGTGACACGGAGCCCAAAAGATAGAACACCCCGAGTGGTGGCACATGCTGGAAGCGGAGAAGCCTGGAAAAAGCCCCCACTGACAGACCTGGTGGAGAGCATCATCAGCAGGAACCCTAAAGCGTCCATCATCTATAAGGCACTGAGAGAGGCGCAGATCAAGAGGTCAATCAAAACAAATGCTAGAGTGGGAATGAGATTGGAGGAGTGGGACAAGCTGTGCTATGGAGAGATCCGCCCAGACGGGCGTCTAAGCTTTCTACAGCAGTAAATTATCCACCAAAGGTATTGGACTCCCCTCCAAAGGGGCAGAATCCGCCCTGACACTTCCTGCTGGAGATAGGGCTTCCCAAAAGCAGGCAGTGAGCACTCACTCCAGTTATACACAATATGTGAAGTGTTGGCAAGGATAGAAGTGGTCACTGGCCGAGCCATGTCACTGGACCCTCGTTTGCTAACTCTAGGAGACATGAGAAGATCTCTGGTGCTGAGGGGTCATTGCAAGATGGGGATCACCAGACCTCTCATAACCAGACATTGGAAGGGGAAGAGTAAAAACACTATGCAAAACTGGACATCGCTTGATGACCCATCAGGCAGAGCTGGAGAAAGTAACTTGCATTCTGAGAGGCCTAATGGCAGAACCTCAGCGGATCTGGGAGTTTTTTTTTTTTTAGGTGTATGAGAACTGAAGCTACATGTGAAGGTCTTGTCCCCGATCTACCTGGCTGGAAAGCGTCTAAGGCAGGCTTATAAACTGTATTACCACCCTCGGCCGGGCGGGAGCCAATCAGGTTGCTCCAAACCCGGGCTGAATCTACTGATGCAAGCCTGGATTCTGAGCAACCCAGTTACTCTGTGCACCCACCCTGCACCAGTGCTACTGTTTCCCCTCTCCCACCCCCAAATCCAGCCCCTCAACACCCACCAATTTACCTTAAATGTACTCCTGCGCCGGTTCCTCGTCCTACTCCACCAGCTTGGCTTCCTGGTAAGGCATGGAAATGGAAGAGAGGCTCAGAGTGGAGCCCTGCCTTCCATTTCCATGGCAACCCTGACTCTCCCCAGTTGCTGCTGCGAACCAGCACGGCCAGGTTTTTTTTCTATTGCTATTAGCACCTCGAGGGTCTACCTCGTGTTAAGTGATATGATGTGCCTGTACTATTGTGGGATTACACATTATGCCTTTGGTAATTTTGCGGGTGTCCTTACTGAAAACAGATGCGAGCTCATAGTGTTCAGCAAATTGTCTCTTCTGTGCTGTGTGTTGCTATTGTATTTTGGAAAATCTATATAAAATGTAAGAGGAATAAAAAAGATTTTGCCTTTGACATGGGGCAAGCTTTTTCTTAGCAGGTTTCGACTCGACCCTTCGTTTTACCAAGGTCACAAAATCAATTGCCGTACTATAAATAATATCAGATATTATTTACAGGGTTTAGAAGTCGGAAGAATCCATTAACCATCTTATAAAAATCTGACCGTATTATTTTTTTAAAGGGCAGAGTGATATAGAAGTTTTTAACTGCAAGTGGCCTGACCAAACTCCAATGTGGGAAATTCGTTGAATATTCTATGTGAAGTGCATTGCTGATCTACGTCAAGTCCACAGAGGGCCTCTTCGCACACAGAAACTTCTGTGGCAATTGTGGCACATTGGCACTCCTGTTGGCAGCAGAGCGGCCCAGCACTGAATGGGCAACGTCTGAACCTTCTGCTCACATGGCGGAGCGGATTCGCTGCACACCAGAGAGCAGTGCAGGGAACAGGGACAAGCGCTACAATTTGCACAGGTTCCAGGAGCGCATTCTGTTTGCACCGGGTGCTATGTGCGCAAGAACTCAGAGTGTCATTTTTTAGTTCACCGTAAATTACGTAAAGGGGAACTGTCCAGTTTGCACTTATGTCCTAAAAGGTCACCTCTGCGTAATTGCCATCATTTGAATTACAAAAGGAAGGCGTAAAGTGGAGGCAAACTATAGAACTATGAATGTTAGCATGGCAAAGGTCAGGTAACCCACTAACCAATATAAGCTCCAACTATGCATACCTATCCCACTCAAAAAACTCACACAACCATCTCTCGCTAACCCATCCCACCTTTATCGTTTATAGATCCGCCTGAGCGCCTGGGGACCAATTCCGTTGGGGACGGTGTGCGGTACAAATACCTTTAACATTTAGCATTTAACAAAATCGCCTTTACGCCTCCATTTGCACTCTGCTACGCTTATTCAGTAAACAGCATATGCCATGCATGGCAGGCAGCATTTATAAAGTAGTCCTTTGGAGTCCATTTGCTTTTTGATAGTGCAAAGGACTAGAACACTAGGGATCTTGTTTTTGAGTTCCTCATAAATTACACAGAGGTAACTTGGAACTTGTTAGATTTTTTTTTTTTTTTTTTTTTTTTTTTATTTTTATTTGATTTAGTTGAAACAACAACTTTACAAATATTTTTCTTTTCTTCCATACAAACAGTACAAAATGGTAGCATATTAAGAGATTAGAAGAATAGTGAGCAAATTTTGACAGTAAATAAGTGATACATTATAAAACCCAAAAAACAATAGGGAGGAGAATAAGTCCTGGGAATTTAAAAGCTACATATTTTTAAACTATACATGTAGCAAATTGTTATTGTTTATCTGTTTCACTTTCACTGATCCATTGTGCAAGATTTGTTCTATTAATGGTTAATATGACCTTTTTTTTTTGCTCTTCTGGGAATGCAGCATCTAGGATTGCAATGGTTGCTATTCGCACAGATGTTTTCGAAGAGTTAAAGATGGCTGCCCATATTTCAGTATCTGTGCGCACATGATATTTCATATTCATACATTTGATTAGCTTGCCACGATGGAAATCAAAGGCTCTACATTTCATAATTATATGTTGTAGTGTTTCTATGGTGGTGATGTCATTGCAAAATCGGCAGTGACCCGCTTCTTTTTTGATCATGCCTCGTCTTAATAGTATTTCATTGACTGGCCATTGGTTAAAGCGGAATCTTAAAATTTTCGATCTTAGTTGAGGAGAGGGACATTTCATCAGGTAATCAGCCAATGTTCGGAAGTGTTTATGACCAAAGAGAAGTCTATCAAAGTCTTTGAGATTGAGACATTTCTCCTGAGTTATCACCCAATCCATCTGAAAGAGCTTAGTTTTAGCTCTATTTGGATTTGTTACCAAGATGTCAAGTGAGATATCCGCTTTAGCCAACGCGTTTATAGCATGATTTCTCCATTGTTGTGGAAAAATGTGAGCAGAAGATGTTAAATAAACAGCTAAAACTGCAAGGCTATTTCTCATCGAAATTCCCATCATACATTTTCTGAGCAAACTGCATATTTTCCAAGTTATTTGGGCTTGGATTGATATAAGCCCCAGTTCAAATCTCAGAAGCATGTTAGGTGTACTTCTCGGTAAATTTAAGACTGTTTTCCAAAATTTTGCTTCTATGCGATCCCAGAATATAACAGGTTTGGGTAGCATAGATTCAAGTCCATATGTGATGACTGGTATAATTTTCTGCTGGTAGAATGACATGAGAGGGGCACAAGAGAATTTCCCGAATTTTGCATGGATGATTCTTGCTTGCGAGGTGAGCATTAATAATTTAGCTCGCAACGACAATTCAAAGGGATTATCGAGAGTTGAGTTAGTGAAGTTGGTCCCCAAGTATTTATACTCCGAGACCACTTCAAGTTTATGATTAGAGATTGTCCAGTAAAATTTGTTATACAAGGTCGCTTTCGGTTTACCCAAAATGATGACTTGGGTCTTTTTTTGGTTCACAGTGAGATTGTTTCTAAAGGTATACTGGTCAAGTACATCCAACAAAATTTGTAAGCCAGAAGGCGTCTGGGAGATAAGAACCAAGTCATCAGCATAGAGGAGCCATGCTATCACTTGTTTGCCTAGTTTAGGTGAGTCTGAGTGAACTGCGGCAAATTCATCAGCTAAATCTAGCAGAAATAAATTGAATAAGGTGGATGCCAAGATGCACCCTTGTTTTAGACCTCTAGCTGTCATTATACGTTTGGATAGGGTACCTTCCATACTCAGCTTGATTTGTATAGAGGTGTTAGAGTGAAGCAGACCCACGATCTTAACTAGGGATTCAGGACAGTTGTATTTTATTAGTTTTCTGATTAGTAGATTTCGGTCTACTGAATCGAAGGCCATACGAAAATCAATGAATGCTAAGTAGAGAGGTTGTTTTCGTTGGGCGTAAGACATCTTGAGTGCATTCAGGATTGTAAGATTTATTGAGGTTCCTAATCCTGAGACAAACCCAGATTGAAAAGGGTCTCTACGGTGAGTTGCGAGAATCCAGGCATTCAAATCGCGGAGCACTAATCTGCAGAAGATTTTGCCGGAGACATCCAGCAAGGCTATTGGGCGATAGCTCATCGGATTTTGTCTGTTGCCCTTTTTAAAGATCGGAACAATGATTGAGTGGGACCAAGATCTTGGAATGTTTTGATGTTGTATAATTAATCGAAATAGCGTGTAAAGTATGGAAGTCCACACGTCCACATTTTCTTTTATTACTGCGTTCGAAAGTCCATCCGGGCCTGGGGCACGTGACATGCTGGCATTTTTGATGAGATTTCGGATATCATCTTCATCAAAATCAAGCTTAAAGTTGGAGCAAGGCATGTCTAATGATCCGGACCCAAGAGGAGCTGCATATATCCCTGAGAAATGAGATACCCAGTCATTTTCTGATACCCCATTTATCTGAGAGGCAAGCTGAGGTGCTGACGTGACTGAATTAATTAATTTCCAGCTTTGTGCTGAGTTCTTTCTTAGCACTTGATTTAGCATTAACTCGCCATTTTTTTGATAGTTGGTGATCTTATGATCCCGCATCCAATTTCTATATGCGGTTTTAATGGTTCTCAATTTTGAGGCTTTGTCTGGTTCTGCTAGATGTTGGATTTGTCTCTTTTGTTTGCGAAACAGTGCTTTCCTTAGGCGAACTACATTATCGCATACCTGAGTTCTTTTCCCATAGGATTTGTGATGCGTTGCATATAACTGCATCAGTTGAAACGGTTCTGGTTCATTTATGCTAATATTTTGGGACTGATCATTCTCAAACGTTTGTAAGTGATCACGATAACGTGTTAAGGATTGCTTAGTCCATTTTAGCCGATTTAAAGAGTTGTTAATATTGGCTGACCCACTGTAAGTTTGTCTTGGCGCACTTCTATCAAGATTTAACATGAGATTGCATGTAAGTGGCTGGTGATCACTATACTCAGAGGTTTTAACTGCAAAGTCAGTTATATGGTCAAAAAGACATCTAGTGACAAATATGTAATCAATGATAGCAGTATAGTTTCTGCTCCGCCACGTCGGAAGAGGTGGAGAATCAGCTGTGCTGGTACCATTTAGCATGATTAAGTTCCATGCTTTCGCAAACTTAGTCCAAAGATCAGCCCGTTCATTTTTTTTAGCAGAGTCGCCTCGTAATAGATGTAGATTCAAATCACCTGCAAGAATGATGTGTATAATGCCATTGTTCAACATAATGTATTCAAGAGCAGTTGTGAGATTTTTAAAAAACATAGCAACTGTGATACTCAAGGGATTCCAATACACATTTAAGCATGCAATCTTGCAAGATTTAACAACAACGAGGGTACATTGTATAAATGGATTTATCGCCGGTAATGCAGTTAGCTGTAAATTTGCTCGTGTGTTAATAGCAGTAAGTAATCCGGACATAGGTCGGCCTTTGTCTGCTCGTATGGCCGGCTCCAGAAGCATTTCAAAATTATTCCAGCTTGGAATGGTGGTGAGCCAGGTTTCCTGTAGCAGTATGATGTCAAAGTCTTGGAGTATACTCTTAGGGTTATTAATCAAATGGTTATGGCCTCGAGTATTCCAGCTGACTAGGGATAGACATACTTGTTTATTGGTTGTATCTAGCTATACTCTCGTGATCTTGGTTTGTTCTTGTGGATACTCTTTTCGTTCCCCGATGTTATAAATTGAGGTGGGGTATTGTGATTTTTGCAGTGTTTTGAGACATGACTTCAGAGGATGTCTTGCAGCATCAGATCGTGAAAGTTTAAAGCCCATTTCAAATAGAGCTTCTCGCGCTGCCCATATCACATTATGTACAATCAGAGAAGTCGTCCACACAAGTACCACACCTAAGTCATTCTCGTTTTGGAATTCGATTTGATCAATATCTTGTGATTGAATGTCTCTGAGTGTTGATATATCAGAGAACAAATTGAGCACACTCTGGCGGTTCAAAATATATTGATGAGCCTGACGACACTCTAGTAGCAAGGCATGTCTTGTTACAATTTTGCCTTGTACCTTTTTCAATGTCATGTTCATATGCTTGTCTGGTTTACTGCTGCTCACTTCACAGGATTTGTCTGTATCAACCTGTGATGGCATTGTTTGTTTTTTATTGTTGTCATCATTTTTTTTTTGAGGCAACATGCGCTGCGATTCCGAATTTATCATCCATAGACGCGCAATGGACTCTTTTATTTCATCAATGTCTTTTTGTCTGTTAATATTGTTATTTACTGAGTCCTGTGCTAAATTATGCTGATCTGGGAATACTGAGTCAGCAAAAGATACTCGTTTGGGAGTAGTCGTGTTCGATTCTATGCTCTGCGCAACCATGATGTTAGCAACGGAGCATTTCGCAGGTCCATTGGCTGTAATGGGGAGCCTGGGGGGTTCAAATTTTCGGTTCTCTAAGTAGAGATCAATCTCTCGTCTCAAGTTTTGCCTTGATACAAGCGTGTCGTCAGTTGTTTTGCTCAAGCTATTTTTTACTGGATGTAATGGAATTTGACTAGCCTTTTCACCATTGTCTTGAGATGTCAAGCGGTGAGTGGAGTGATGACCTTCAGCAAGTTTTATTAACTCATCAAGAGGAGGATGATCTATAATTACTCGAGGGGACTGGCAGGACTCTAAATATTTAGATTTCCTCAATTTGGTTAATGCATCATATTTTTTTGTTATAATCCCAGAGACCACTTGGGTAGTGGTGTTGGCACGTGATAGATTGTTAATAAAATGTCTCGTTGACGATGAGACTGTCATTTTTGCCATTTTGACATTTTTGGATTTTTTTTGAGATGGCAGTTTTTTAGGTTTGACATTTTTTCCCGCTGTATTTTTGTTGATTCTAGCATCGAAAACGGGGTATATAGACTTCTCAGGTGCAACCGCTCTGTTCGCTTCCTCAGGTAAGGTTGTCATAGAGGAAGCTTGAGTTAGATCATGAGACTGGGCTGGGATAGAGTTATCTGTAATGATGCCGTTTACAAACGGTAGCTGAACATACGTTTCAGCGGGTGGAGTGGTCTGTAGTTCTTGTTGTGTGTGTCCCATCTTGGCCTTAATTTCTACATTCTGAATATTTGGATCTTTCTTTGTTTGTGTGTGCGCATCTATAAGAGCTAAGGTTTTGCTTACTGTTACTGGGAGCTTTTTATTAATGAATATAGACATCTTTTTTTGGAACTCAAGTTCTTGAGTGTGTTTTTTAGCAGAGTCCTTTCGGAAGGATGCCAATTCAGATCTAAATTTGAATATTTCGGAGTTAAGCAGATCAAACTTTTCTGTGAGCACTCTAAGTGTGCCATCAGTGGATTCAAATAATTTGGCAAGAGACATAAGTGCTATATTCATGACCTCTAAGGTTAGATTAGCGGGTTTAGATATGTCCGTCAAGTTAGGAGTTGAGGCTTGATGACCATCTTGCACTCTGCGAGGAGTTGGAGGGATAAATGAGATCTCAACTGCAGTGCTACCACTAGATTGCTGGAACATGTCAGGGGATTGTGAGAGGTTCGACCTTTCTAGACTGGCTGAGAAGGAAGAGTTAATCGAATCTAGGTCAATTATGGCTGCTTCTACAATTTCATTCACAGGAGGACCTGTGTACGGTACTCCAGACAAGGCGTTTCTTAACAACATGCTATCAGACATTGATGCAGACAGCTTTTCATTGTCAGTCATTAAAGATGCGTTACATACGATCTGAACATTAGGATCAGCTGTTTGATTGTTACAAGCGATTTGTACCTCATTGGTGGTGGGGGTTATCGGAGATTCCGTACACACCGCAATACTTGCCACTTCAGCATGTCTCAAGGCTCCAAACCCATATTTCCGTATGTCTGTGTTACGGTCCTTCCGATCCTTTTTGTGATATGATATTTTAGATTTTTGTCGAGAATTCTGTTGAACTGGTGTAGAACACAAGGTGGATGGAACAGCGTTTAAGATGGGGCTTTCGCGGTCAGGATGGATCTCAGTCATAATTCTTTGTCTTGTATTGACCGGCATGCCCGATGTCAACCGGAGAAAGCCGTTAGGGCAAATGGACATGAACACAAGTAAAACTCAATGAGTTGCAACGTAAAATCGTAATTGCTCAAATCTTAGTTTTAGACGGGGAGCAGTATTACGAAGTAAGCACTCGGCCCTGTCGGTGAACCCCGTGTGAGTGTGAGCCTCAGTACCGCGGAGCCCCGGACGCCGCGGCGAAGCGGCAAAGCGGGACTCCACGGGACTCGCTTGGGTGCGCGCGCGCGGTGCGCGCGACCTCGTTCTTTTATGGGCCCGCCTCCAACAAGGTTACCAATGGCCTGCTGGTAAATGCAATACAAGAGTCCACAGTAGTCCACAGTGATTCAAGCTCCACAAAAGTTCAGGGCTCGGGAGCAGAGTAACGCGGCAAAGCGGGACTCCACGGGACTCGCTTGGGTGCGCGCGCGCGGTGCGCGCGACCTCGTTCTTTTATGGGCCCGCCTCCAACAAGGTTACCAATGGCCTGTACAGTGCTCCTTCCTCCGTGATTCTCTTCCGAAGCACGTAGAGACTAGATTTTACACTTCGAAGCACACAGTTCCCATCTGTGTAATTTAAAAAACAATGTTAAAAAACTTTATTTAAGTTAAGTTTTTTTGCATATGATAAACAGACACAAATAACTGGCACTGAATCATTAGGAAGACGGAGAGCGTTGAGAGAAACTTCCCCTTGAGGCGTCTTGCTTCCAAGACGAGCACGCTGCCCCGGAGCTATCCTCCGGAGTGAAAAAGTGCAGCAGAAAATGGGGTTGTACTCACTTGTACTGCAACCTTTTGCACTCCGACGTGAAAAATGAGTAAATGCCCCCGCGCCCTACCATATACACATGGCATCCAGCACCTGCAGTAGGACGCCCGCCCCGGCGCCGGAGAAGAGAAGGATTACAGGGCTGGAGCCCAGGACAGGGAGCTTGCCGTGCCGAGGCTGGGAGCCTAACGTGCGGGATAGGAGCCCAGGACCGGGAGCTTGCCGTGCTGAGGAGGGGCTGGAGCCCAAGTCCGGGAGTGCAGTGCAAGCAGCGACAGCTGAGGGTGGAGGTGGACGGTTCGGGTTGTTGTGCCAGGAGGAGGAATCATCGCAGTAAGCCGGAAGGAGTGGAAGCACGGCGGGAAACAAAAGAGGACTCACCTGTGGGGAAGGAGCTGAGCGGCGCCGGAAGAAGCGAGGGGAAGAAAATAAGGAGCTGCTGGGGCTGAGAGAGCCGCGGCCCTTATCCAACAGGTTACCCGGGCCGGCAGAGGGTTTAAGGAGGTTGCGTGAGCGGGGCACGTGACCGGGCAGCCGGGCTGAAAAATGTTGTTGGCACCGTCCGCCATTGGAGACACATGCCCCAAGTTCGGTGCATACGTTAGGCACCTGGGCTGCCTGGGTGAAAGAGCATGGCGAGTTCTTATGAAGAATAATCACTGAGGAGGTGCAGGAAATCAGCCCTTGTGGTAGACACAGGGAAGGTGCTGAGCTCGCGGCACAACACCTGAGGAGGCCAGGCAACTGGGAAGCACTGGCAGGAGCCGCTAGATTTTTGTTTCTCAAGGACAGCAACCTAGCAACAGGAAACATTTGCTCTACCTACAAGACAATGGAGCTGGCCGCCTTTCTGGAGATGGCAAGATTGGCTGCAGAAACCCATGTGCCCGACTGGATGACCACAATGGTGGCCCAAACAGGACAGGAAACGCCTGGGCCTCGCCACTCATGTTTCAGGACAGTGCCAGTGAAGGGGCACTGGCAGAAGTAGAGGTACGGGAAGAAGAAGAGGGGGAACATGAAGAGGAAGAGGTTCAGGCAAAGAAGAGAAAAAGGACTATGACTGCAAAGGCCAGGGCGAACAAGGAGCAGTCCAACGCCAGCAAGAAGCCAAGAGGGGAAGGGAGGGCGCAGGAGGATGCAGCCTTACCGGCTCCGATACCTGCTGAGGCTCCAGGGGACCGTGGTGGCACACCCAGCACTCCTGTAACCAGACCAGTGGAAGTAGCTGCAGAGGGACCCACATCCCTTGAGATGGTCAAAAGTATGTTCATGGAGTGCATGCAAGCATGGGGGAAAAGTGGGCAAGTTCCAAATGTATGTGCTAATGACAGTATGTTGAGAAATGTGGTAAATGAAAATGGTGCGCTATATCAGCAAGGGATGACCCAGGGCTCAGGGGGCCTTGGAGTGGAATGTATCATGCCTTTTCTCCTGTGGGGGGGATTGGTCTGGTACCTCAAAGGGATGTAATTCCGCCAGGTGGGTTTCAGTCGGTCGGTTTGCCTAGTACAGGTCCAGTGGGGGGGGATGAGTCAGCTGTCCCAAGTATCCACGCCAGCTGGAACACTGCACGGGCAGGGTTGTGGGGGCAGGGGCCCGGGGCTCTCAATGTCAGTGGGGAGAGCCAGGCACAGCCTTCACCAGTGGTCCCAACCAACTTGAGGGCGGGGGGAGCTTGGGGGCAGGTAACCCAGTATGGAAGACCAATGCCAGGGTTTGCACCAGTGCGAGCAGCATCAACTCATTGGTGTGGCACATTCCATGGCCCACCAGGGAGAGGCTATGGAGGAAAGAATTTGTGGACATCTTTGACTTGTTGGTGATTGTGCCTTTGGGGGAAGATTTGAAAGACTTGTCAGAGAAAGTGAAAGAAAAAAGAGAAAGGGAGAGGTTTAAGGTGGAACACACTATCCACAATTGGCTCAAAGCATTTAGAATTTACATGGTTGTGATGCTAGAACAATACCCGCATGATGCAATATCAATGGTGGTTTATGAGCAATATATCCATGACCTATACCTGAAGTATGGGGATGAAGAATGGCTGGATTATGATCGGGGCTTCAGGCTAACAATGCAAGTGTGGCCCGCTATGTCCTGGGATGAGATGGATGTCGGGGGGTACATTGACAAGATGGTGGAGGGAGTCCGGGGACAAACAGCAAGGGGAGAAGTCTCAGGTTTGGAGAGTCAGAAGGGGTTATTTGCATCGGGTTAGGGGGTCCTTTCGCAGGCCCTCCTCCTGGGTCAATCGGGCAGCAAGCTACCAGGGGGAGCGAACAGATTGCTGGAGGTTTGCAGAAGGGGATTGCCCCTTTGGTAAAACATGTCGATTCAGGCACCCACGGGGTGGGAGCTCTGGGGCTCGCAGCTCCGCCTCAGGCGAAGCAAAGCATAAAAGCAACAGCAATCTTAAAGAGACGTCAAAGAGAGAGTGAGGAATTACCAGAAAGAAGCCATTTTGACAAACCTGTGAGAGACAAAAGTATGATTAAAACGAATTTACCCACACCAGTTAACCTCCTTGCCACAACTCCTTTTCTTAATATCTATCAGAACAAGGTTGATGCAAAGTTGTTGTGGCAAGGGTTCAGGTGGGGTTTCAAGATCCCTGGAGCAGGAGACATGGGGTTTAAGGAGGCAACCAACTTACGGTCAGCACTGGATAGGCCAGAGGTGGTGGAACGCAAAGTGAAGGAAATCCAGCTAGGTAGAGTGGCTGGCCCTTTCTCTTCCCCTCCCATGGACAATTTGGTGGCGTCACCACTAGGGCTGGTGCCCGAAAAAGAGGAAGGCCAGTACCGCCTGATCCACCACCTCTCGTTTCCAGAAGGGCAATCTGTGAATGATGGCATACCAGAGGAGTTGTGTACCGTTCAGTGTGCCTCCCTGGATGACGCAATACAGATGGTAAAAGAGGCAGGGAGGGGTGCCCTAATGGGTAAGTCAGACATTGAGACAGCCTTCAGACTCTTGCCAATTCACAGAGAGAGCCATCACTTGCTAGGCTCCAAGGTGAACAACAAATATTTTTATGACAAATGTCTGCCGATGGGCTGTGCCATTTCATGCTCGTACTTTGAAGCATTCAGTACCTTCCTGGAATTTACTTTGAAGGAAAAGATGAAGGAAGGTGGGATCTTCATTGATAAAGAAGGGACTGGGAAGTGCAGGGCACTCATGGCGGCATTTCAGGGGTTGATGTTAAACATGGGGGTCCCATTAGTAGCAGGGAAGACGGTAGGTCCAGCCACTACATTGACATTTCTGGGGATTGAAATCAACTCAGTCAAGGGCGAATGCAGGCTCCCACAGGACAAGGTGCAGAAATTGAAGGAGATCATAAAGGGGCTGAAGGGGAAGAACAAAGAAACCTTGAGGGAGCTGCAGTCACTGGCGGGTAACCTTAATTTCGCTGGGAAAGTAATACCTGCAGAGAAAGTGTTTGCCAGAGGTATAGAGCTGAAGACAGTGGGACTGCAGCATGCTTCCCAACATGTCCGGTTGGGATTGGACGTAAAAGAGGACCTCCGGATGTGGGAAAATTTTTTGGAGAAGTCAAATGGGATTTCAATCTGGAGGGAGGACTGGGCCAGCAGCGAGAGGCTCAAACTATTTACTGATTCATCAGGGTCTCACGGTTTCGGGGCGATCTTGGGGGTCAGGTGGTGCGGTAAGGCATGGCCTGCGGATTGGCATCTGAAGGGAATCACGAAGGACATCACGCCGTTGGAGCCATTTCCCATTGTAGTAGCATTTAAGCTATGGGGGGAACACCTGGAGAACAAAAAGGTGTCATTGTGGTCAGACAACTTGGCGGTGGTTCAGATTATTAATCTGGGGTCATCAAGCAATGTTATGTTATGTTATGTTACTTTGCATTTATATAGTGCCTTATGTACCATTGGTATGGTCTGAAGGCGCTGATAGGTTGAACGCCCTTGGGAACCGAAGTTCAAGTCAGTAGAGAGAGTCAAAGGTGCGTGTGAGCACCGGATATGTGTGCAGCTGGTGTGGCATATGTGAAATAGCTGCTTCTTAGTGGTAGGTGTGGTGGTTGAGAGGTCACTAGTATGTGTTTGTTCTGGCAGGATTTATCCAGACCGAATTGTGGCTGCGTTGGGTCTGAGGAGAACGCTTGGCGGGGGGTGTGAAACCAGCAGTTTTTAGTTAGAGTGATGGGGAGTTTGAGGCAGATGTTGGTATGAGAACAGCTATACCGAATGGTGTCATAGTATCGCTGTGTTCTATTTGAGTGGTGGTGTAAAGAAGAGAGTAAGCGTGACGATGTGAATATGGTGGTTTACTGCAGGTGCTTGAGATCGCGCACTCTCCAATAGTTCCATGAGCTTCATCCGTTCCATGTACTTTGACTGTTCCATGCATTACGACCGTTTCAAGAACTCACACCGTTCCTTTCAAAGCTCTTTCACCCGTTCCATGCCCTCAAACCATTCCATTCCAACATCACGCCATTCTGTGCACTCCAACCGGTTCTATGTACTCCATGCACTCCCATCCGTTCCATGGACTCCCATCCGTTCCATGCATTCCCATCCGTTCCATGCACTCCCATCCGTTCCATGCACTCCACCATTTTAGGCACTACTCCTTTCATTCGTTCTACCCACGTTATCCTTTCTCATGCATCATCCACACACAAACCATTCACACTGCTCGTTTTATTCGTTCTACCCATGTTATCCTTACTCCAAGCATCATCTATCCGCATACGTCATCTTCACACGTTCCATTCACTAAACTAATAGCACCCATTTCACTCGCTCCATGCGCTTCATTAGTACCGCCTACTTCGGTGGTTTCAAGCACATCACCCGTTCATTCACCTACTTCATCCATTTTACCCTTTCACCCGTTCCAACCACTTCACCCATTCTACATCAGTTCATCCGTTCCATCCACACACTTCACCCGTTCCATCCACACACTTCACCCGTTCCATCCACACACTTCACCCGTTCCATCCACACACTTCACCCGTTCCATCCACATACTTTGCGCGATATAGGGTATCTACTTCACCCGATATAGGGCAGGTTTACAAGACTTTGGCATAGTGACGTTATTGGGGACACTGTCAAATCCCGCTATGCCAGAGTGGTGTTGTTATATACACTTCTAGAATCAACTTTGTACCAAGAGGATATTGGTCACACTTCTAAAATCAGCCAAGGCACGCTAAAAGGCACACTTCTAAGTACAATAAGGGCACGCTATTAGGCACACTTCTAAATTCAACTAAGGCACACTATTAGGCACACTTCTAAATTCAACTAAGGCATGCTATTAGGCACACTTCTAACTTCAACTTTGCACAAAGAGGATAATTGGTACACTTCTATATTCAGCTTTGCAGAAAGAGGATAATAGGCAGCCAAAACAACTTTGCAATGGGGATTATATTAGACAACCAAATTTAAATTTCCACAGTGAGGATATTCAACTAAGGCGCGCTAATGGGCACACTTTTAAGGTAAACCAAAGGCACGCCTTCAGGCACAGTTCTAGATTCAACCAGGGCACATGATTAGGCACCCTTCTAAAATTAAGCTTTGCACAGAGAGGATATTAGGCGCACTTCTAAATTCAACCAAGGCGCGCTAATAGGTACACTCCTAAGTTCAACTTTGCACAGAGAGGATATTGGGGAACCCAATGCAACTCTGCACAGAGAAGATATCAGGCACACTTATAAATTCAACCAGGGCGCGTTATTTGGCACCCTTCTAAAATCAGACAAGGCACGTTATTAGGCACACTACTAAATTCAACTTTGTACTGAGAGGATATTATGCATACTTCTAAATTCAACCAAGGCATGTTAATAGGCACCCTTCTAAAGTCAACTTTGCTCAGGGAAGATATTAGGCATACTTCTAAATTCAGCCAAGGCACGCTAATAGGCATACTTCTAAATTCAACTTTGCACAGAGAGGATAATAGGCACACTTCTAGATTCAACTTTGCACAAAGAGGGTATTAGGCACATTTCAGGATTTAATGAGGGCACGCTATTAGACACATTTCTAAATGCAACTTTGCACAGAGAGGATAATAGGCACACTTCTAGATTCAGCTTTGCTCAGAGAGGGTATTAGGCACATTTCAAGGTTCAGCGAGGGCACGCTATTAGGCACACTTCTAGAGTCAACCAGGGCATGTTAATATGCACACTTCTAAGTTCAGCTTTGCACAGAGAGGATATTAGGCACACTTCTAAATTCAACTTTGCACAGAGAGGATAATAGAGACACTTCAAAATTCAGCCTTGCACAGGGAGGATATTAGGCACATTTCTAGATTCAACTTTGCACAGAGAGAGTATTAGGCATATTTCAAGATTCAACGAGGGCACACTATTAGGCACACTTCTGGAGTCAATCAGGGCATGTTAATATGC
The DNA here is from genome assembly GCF_040938575.1 of Ambystoma mexicanum. Taxonomy (NCBI): domain Eukaryota; kingdom Metazoa; phylum Chordata; class Amphibia; order Caudata; family Ambystomatidae; genus Ambystoma; species Ambystoma mexicanum. Next base: position 1,067,462,445 of record NC_090936.1, read on the forward strand.
ACACTTCTAAATTCAACCAAGGCATGCTAATAGGCACATTTCTAGATTCAACTTTGCACAGAGAGGATATTAGGCACACTTCTAGAGTCAACCAGGGCATGTTAATATGCCCACTTCTAAATTCAACTTTGCACAGAGAGGATATTAGGCACACTTCTGGAGTCAACCAGGACATGTTAATATGCACACTTCGAAATTCAACTTTGCACAGAGAGGATATTAGGCACACTTCTGGAGTCAACCAGGGCATGCTAATATGCACACTTCTAAATTCAACTTTCAACTTTGCACAGAGAGGATATTAGGCACACGTTTAGATCCAACCAGGGCACGTTAATAGGCGTATTTCTATCCAGATGCGGTGCAAGTTAAAGTTCAGTTTCCTACATGTGTGGCACTAGCTAAAATGGCAAGTAAGTTAATATGCATCACAAGGCAACATTTACTATCCATTTATAGTGGTCACAAGTCTTCCTAATTATGTATTGTTTAGTTATATGGCAGTCTACATTATTGAAGGTAAGGTAGAGTGACAGGGGCTTTCTGGAGTAGAGTAATTGCTCTACACCCCACCCATGTCACACTCACGGTTTTGTTGGTGTCTGTTGGCTTCCTTGGCTTCCCCTGCTGACATCTGCAGACACATCTTGGAGCCGTCAATGTTGGAGCCGCCTTTTGCCTAGGGGCCCTTAGCCATGGGGGCTGCACGGGCAGAGGGCTGCCCTGGGAAGGTCGTGAAGGCCAGGGTGAGACAGCCTACTGGCCAATCAGGGCATGGTGGGCGGGTCAGGAGGCGGGAAGTGGGACACCAGGAAGCGGGGAGCTGGAGGGGTTGCAGGAGGGAAATCAGGCAGCTGTGGGGTTAAGAGAAGGTGGGTGGAGGCGAGTTGGGCAAGATGGCAGGGAGCAATGCAGAAAACACTCACCAGAAGAAACACACAAGTCAAATGGGGCCTTCGCGGTGGAGCGGGACGCGAGTTCCCAAAGCACACGGCCTACTGGCCAATCAGGGCACAGTGGGCGGGTCGGGAGGCGGGAGGTGGGACACCAGGAAGCGGGGAGCTGGAGGGGTTGCGGGAGGGAAATCAGGCGGCTGTGGGGTTAAGGGAAGGTGGGTGGAGGCGAGTTGGGCAAGATGGCAGGGAGCAATGCAGAAAACACTCACCAGGAGAAACACACGAGACAAATGGGACCTTCGCAGTGGAGCGGGCCGCTAGTTCCCAAAGCACACGGCCTACTGGCCAATCAGAGCACAGTGGGCTGGGCGGGAGGTGGGACACCAGGAAGCAGGGAGCTGGATGGGTTGCGGGAGGGAAATCAGGCGGCTGTGGGGTTAAGGGAAGGTGGGTGGAGGCTAATTGGGCAAGATGGCATGGAGCAATGCAGAAAACACTCACCAGGAGAAACACACGAGTCAAATGGGGCCTTTGCAGCGGAGCGGGCCGCTAGTTCCCAAAGCACACGGCCTACTGGCCAATCAGAGCACAGTGGGCGGGTCAGGAGGCGGGAGGTGGGACACCAGGAAGCGGGAGGGGTTGCAGGAGGGAAATCAGGCAGCTGTGGGGTTAAGGGAAGGTGGGTGGAGGCGAGTTGGGCAAGATGGCAGGGAGTAATGCAGAAAACACTCACCAGGAGAAACACACGAGTCAAATGTAAGGGTGTTGAAGTTGCTCAGGAAACTCAGTAAATGCCTACTGGCTTTAAACATCGAGGTCAGGGCTCGGCACATTCCCGGCATCAAAAACACAGCCGCTAATTCTTTGTTTCGTTTACAGTGGGAGAAGTTCAGAGATAGCTGCCCAGAAGCAAGGAAGGTGATGTCCCTGTTCAAGGAGCACTGGTGGGGGATGATTGGGGTGATCTGAGCTCTCTCATAGACACAGCTCTGGCACCAGGCACAGCAAAAAGGGGCAGGGCTTGTTGGGAATGGTTTACAGTGTTTCAAAGGGACGTACTGTCAGAAGGGCAAAGAGAGTTACCAGTGCAGGCCTTTGTGGGCTGGTGCTGGAGGATGGGGAAAACCAGAGCCTTGATTACATATCACTTGGCGGCAATAGCTCATTATGCCAAACTTCGGGGTGAAAGGGACCCCACCAAGGAGCATTCCATCACATTGGCCATGAGAGGATGGGCCAAGCAAATGGTACTGAAGCCTGATAATAGGCGGCCCATGGACGTAGTAAAACTGCATGGTTTAATTAAATGTCTGAATACAGTATGCAGCAGTAAGGCGGAGAGAGTGCTATTTACAGCGGCCTTCACAGTAGCATTCTTTGGGGCCCTCAGGGTGAGCGAGCTTGTGCCCGAGAACAAAGGGGGTAAGGGCTTGGCTTCTTGCGAGTAAGGGATGTTCAGTCAAATAGCACCCAGGTGATCATTTACGTACGGAGGTCAAAGACTGACCAGAAGGGGAAAGGGGTGGCATTGACACTACATGCCATCCAGGCCAGTTTAGTATGCCCGGTAGCGGCCTTGGCCAGCTTCCTTCAGCAACGGCCGCCGTCGGTTTCAGAGGCGCAATTGCTGTTGCATAGGGAAGGGTCCGCCTTGAGCCGCTTCCAGTTGAAGAAAGTGATGGAACTGGCATTGGCAAAAATGGGGTTGATGGAGGGGTGGTTCGGGACTCATTCTTTCAGGATCCGGGTGGCCACCTCCGCAGCAGCTGGGGGGTTAGGGACGGAAGACATCAAGAAGATAGAAAGATGGTCTTCAGGGTGTTTTAAAAGGTACATCAGGGAGGAGAACATTTAAAGTAACATGCCATCTCATCTCCTTCTCATTACCAGCTTCGCAGAGGAGGAAGAGGCCCTCCGTTTGGGATGGGGGGAACTCATTTATTTCAAGGGTCGGGGCTAGCTGGACACCGCAGCAGGAGGAGCTGACGACCGGCGAGTACTGGATCTGGTGGCATGGGATGCCAGGGATGAAATGGGCGCAGCTGCAGGGGCTTCTATGGAAGTTGCTGGGTAAGCAGCAGAGACCAGATGTGCTGGTCATCAACTAGGGGGGGGTACAATTCGACTAAACTAGGGTGGGAGGGTCTTGTTGAGGGACATGATGTTCTCATTGCAGTAGATATCAGCACAGCTGGGAGAGACAGAGATTGTGTGGTCATAGATAATTCCCAGGCCGGAATGGAGGGGAGCCGAGAACCACACGGCAGTTGAAAGATCAAGGAAGAAGTTGAATTGCGCCATGTCTAAATTCTGCAAGTGCAGAGGCTTCCAACACATCAGACATGGCCTGATCAACTTAAAAGCCCCTAAATACTTTGTAAGCGATATCCAATCAACACTACAGCTAAGTCAATCCCTGAGATGCTGAGGAAAACCCTTATTGATGTATTTTTATATCCAGTTCAGTACTCTGGATGACAACCCTTGTATAACACCCCCCTCTTAGAATCCCCCTGACCCCACTGAGCCAAGAAGTAGGTTTGTTTTGCAAATTAAAAGGTTTATTTGAAAATTTAAACAATATATATATATATCACACTTCTATAAATAAATTGATAATGGATATTGTTTGTTTGTTTGTTTTGTTTGTTTGTTTATTTATTTCTATAGCGCTCCGGACCCAGGAGTATAGGGGCGCTTAGTACAAGGTTACAAGGCACGGTACAGGGTAATAAGCAGTGAAGCTAGAACAATTTAAATAACAGTTATATACAGGCAGTGAGGGTGAAAGCACGCGGTAGTGAGATAAGTGAGGAATAAACAGTCAATACATTCTAGAGCTAGGTCTGACTTCAAAGTTGGCTATTTGTCAGTAGCCACCCAATGACCAGTTTCCTAAATGACTGGAAGGAGTTGGATGCTTTAATGCTCAGTGGCAAGGAGTTCCAGAGTTGGGGGGCGAGGACAGTAAAACTCGAGCCTCCGGCTCTTTTGGAGTTAAATCTAGGCACTGCAAGGCATAAGGTGTTAGAAGATCTCGTGGTTCTAACGGACGGTTTCATGGTGAGTTTGTCGGTCAGGTATGGGGGTGCTAGATTGTTGAGAGCTTTATACGTCAGGCAAAGTGTTTTTAGGTCGATTTTATGTTGGATAGTGAGCCATCTGCATGCCGTTCTGGTGGCTGAAATGTGCTCACGTCTAGGGATATTTAGCGCTGCCCGAAGTGCATTGTTTTGAAGGACTTGGAGCTTGTTAATTGACGCTTGATTGGCACCTAGGTAGAGACTATTGCAATAGTCTAGTTTAGATTGTATAAGGCCTCTGGATAGTATGAGGCAACTATTAGGGGAGAGAAATGGTCTACAGGCTCTAATGAGTTTTCCGGTATATGCCGTGGCAGAGGCAGTAGCATTAATTTGTTTGGTGAAGTTAACGTTGGCATCGAGATAGAAGCCAAGTGTTTTCACATTTTTGGCGACCGGGATGGTGTTGCCATCGATTATGATGTTCGAGTAGTTAGGACTTAATTTTTGTAGGTTATTCGGTGAGCCAACAATGAGCAGTTCGGTCTTCTCGTCATTGAGGCAGAGGCCATGTGTGGCCATCCATGCCTGGATGACAGAGAAGATTTCATTGATCCTAGCTACATCAGTATCGTAGTTGCCCGAGATAGTGAGGAGTATCTGGGTGTCATCCGCGTAATTTGTATAAATGACACCCAGGCGGTCTAGTTTATCGAAGAGGGGCTTTGTAAAGATATTGTAGAGGGTGGGTGAGACACATGATCCTTGTGGGACACCACAGGATATGGGGATAGGGTCTGCTGCTGCCTCCAGAGAGAAGACCCTCATAGTTCTGTTGGCTAGGAAGGACTGTATCCATGAGACAGCAGAGGGGGAGAAGTGGGCGGCAGAGGAGAGGTGGTTACAGAGTATTTTATGGTCAACCAGGTCGAAGGCCGCTGAGAGATCTAATAGGAGTAGGATGGCAACCTTACCCTTATCTTTGATTTCGTCAATCTGGCTTTTAAGGTCGACAAGAGCAGTTTCGGTTCTATGCTGAGGCCGGAAGCCAGACTGACGCAATCCGAGTAATTGGTTAGACTCTAGGTAATGCTGAATTTGCAGGTAAGCAACTCTATCGAGTATTTTTAGCAAGAAGGGAACAGTTGTAATGGGCCTGTAATTTGTGGGGATGGAGGGATCCAGAGTCTGTTTTTTTAGTAGCGGGAGGACCCATGATTGTTTCAGATTGTTGGGTACCGAATTAGTGGAGAAGGATGCGTTTATGAGCTTGGAAATGAAGGGGGCGAGGTCTCTAGCAGCATCTTTTATGATCTGTGCAGGGCAGCTGTCCCCTTTGCAGTTTGATGGTTTGAGGGAAGTTATGATTTTTTGCACTTCTAGTGCGGTTACGTTTTTGAAGGTGAATCCCTGGTTGGTGTTAGGGGTGGTAGGTGGGCTGGGCATGATGGTGCTAACGGTGGGGCTGCTATTAAAGAGTTGAAGTCTTTTGTTTTCGATTTTAGTTTGTAGGCCAGTGATTTTGTTTGCCAGGGCGTCTTGGATATTTGTGCACCAAGATTGGTCCTTCACAGACGAGTCCATAGGTGGATTGGGGTTTTCTAACTCCTTCAGGATAGTGAATAGCTCTTTGGTACTGGAACTGGCATTACTTATTCTTGTGTTGTAGGCTTCCTTTTTTGTGCGGATAATTTCTTTTTTATAGAGGGAAGATGCATTTATGAGATTGACTTTTTGTTCCTCGGAAGGGTTCTTTTTCCAGAGGGTTTCCATTTTGGACTTATTTTTTCTTAGTATTTTGAGTTCTGGAGTATACCAAGAATTGAGGTGTGCCTTAGGTTTACTTTTGCGTAATTTTAGTGGAGCAACACGGTCAATAGCATTGGTCATGACGCTATTGTAGGTGTCTACTAGAAGGGTAGGGTCTGATATGTTAGGGATCATGTTAAGGGTAGGTAGAACCAGTGGGATGAGGGCTTCACTGGTGATGTTCCGTTTGTTTCTCGTCAGGCATGCTGGTGCAGGCGGGTGTTGTCTGTGGAGGGGGTTGTTAGTGCTAATGTCGAATGAGAGTAGGAAGTGGTCAGTCCATATCAGTGGTTGTGGGTCTCTGCAGATGATGTTGAAGTTGTGGGCAGTGAGCCAGTCTAGGGTTCTGCCTTTTTGATGCGTGGGTAAGGTGTTAAGTTGAGAGTAGTTGTGTTCGCCAAGTACATTGGCGAGGGAGGCAGCTGGAATGTCATGAGGGTCATTGTAGCCCAGGTTGAAGTCACCAAGGATAATATTCTGTGATAGAGGTTTGGATTTTTCGGCTATGAGGGTGGTTATGTCTTCTTCGAATGAACCTATAGGCCCAGGGGGTCTGTATAATAGGTCCAAGGTAATGGAGTTCTTAGGGGAAGTTTGAATTTTGATAGATAAATATTCGCAGGACTTTAGAGTAGGGGCGGTCATCGGTCTAATGTCAAGTGAGGATTTGAAGATGAGTGCTACACCTCCTCCACGGGCATCCGGTCTGTCGGCCCTGAGGATGGAGTAGTTGTCTGGAACTGCAAGAGATAGAGAGGGGCCTGCTGCAGTATGGAGCCAAGTTTCTGTGGTAGCTAGGAAATCCAGGTCTGCTGCGAATATGATGTCTGCAATTTCCGTAGGGTGGGCCACAAGGGATCTAACATTAAGTAGGGCTCCTTTGAGTGGCACAGAGTTTGCAATGGGGTTTTTATTGGTGATTTTAGTGATATGATTCGTGGTCATTTTGCTAAGTAGGTTAGGGAGTCTGCATCCTAGTCTGTCGTTACGGGTCATGATGTTGGGGAGTCTGCATCCTAGTCTGTCGTTACGGGTCATGATGTTGGGGTAGGCTACAGGGCTATGTTCAGTTGAACTACGCAAGTTTAGGATGTTGTCAGAGTGGTCATCTGTAACGAGGCTGCGTGGGGTATTACCTAAAGTAGCGCTCGTTTTGGTAATAGGGTCTATGGATGCGCTGTGGGAGAAAGGAGGTAGGGAAGGTAGGAAGGGTGTAGGGCAAGGTATGGGGTAATGTCTAGGACAGGCAAGCTTGGCGAGTCCATTACTGAATGGGATATAGCTATTTCTACTGCATGGTGTGCAGTCCGGCATAATGCAAAAGGGGAACATGATGAGAATTAGCCAGGCTGGCATAGTTTGGGAGTGGATTTGGGTAGTATCTGGCTAGCAACCAGAGGGCCCAGCACAATCAATGTGGTCGAGTAGCGACCAGAGGCACAACTCAGTTACAGTGGTCCGTTAGCGACCATATTACACTTGTAAATATGAGCAGTAGTCAGCAAGAGGTAACTTATGAATAGGAACAGAAGAATAAGGTGGGAAAGAATGCTTTATATGGTTCAAGGAAGCGCAAGGTGGAATAAAATGCAGTACAGAAATAACTTGTTATGATTTTAGCAAAAGGTAATATGATCACTTTTTCTTTTGACAATCCACTCCCCCCCCTATGCAATACAAGAAATGGAAGGAGAGCACACAGTCTTCAAGAATCCCAACAAATCACACTTTATAATGCAATACAGAGTTCCAGTTCTCCCAGCAAGCTTAGGGAAAACAGGGATGAGTTTTAAACACAGGCGAATTACTTTAATATGGTTTGCAAGGAAGTGAAAAGGTGCTAAAATTGCTTTTAATTCTCTCTAGAGGTTCCGGGTAGGTGATGGCTACTTTATATTAGTTCAGGCTCACTTTAACAATACCCTATGAATGATTAGCAGATTGCAAACGAATTTTAGCAAAGAGAAACAAAAAGCCGCTGATTTCTACAGATGAAGAAATCGGGCCAAATCGCAAATCGCGGTAAATTTCGCAAGTGCATGTCTCGCGATTACGGAAAGAGTATAGGGAGTAGGAAGTTGGTTCGTTAGAAAGCCTAGATTCTAAGCTTTCAGATGAAAGTTAAATCTTGTTCCTAACACAAACGGTTCCGGCGATACGGATGATTTAATAAAGGTAGATTTTCGGATTTAAGTAAAACTCAAAATGACAGGTGACAGCTTGCAGCTGCAGAATTGACAGGTGACAGTTGTGCAGCTCTAAAAATGACAGATGACACGATTTCTAGGAGGCTGTTCTAATAAGGTTAAATGGCTTGAATTAGATTATTTTAACTAAGAGATTGGGTTCTGCACAGTTCTGGCGGATACTCACTCCTAATTTTGAAATGAATGGGCCTCGTCACGGATCTGGTCAACTGGACGGGACTTCGGTTCTCTCTGCTCGGCTGGTCAATCAGGCTCCGGTTCTGCTCACAGCGGTCTGGGTCTCTCTGGATCTCTGCTGGTCTAGCCTCTCTGGATACGGCGGGTCAATCAGGCACCGGTTCTGCTCACAGCGGTCTGGGTCTGGTCTGCGGTTCCGGCAACAGTTCTTGGCAAAGTATTCAAACAGCTCGCCCGGCTGTTGAATAGTTTGGTTAGGTTTGCTGGATTCTGAAGGCCTGCTGAGAATACTTTTGCTTGCAGTGGGCCTTCTAGGTTCAAAGTTCTGTAGTCTATGTTTAGCTTGGGAGTCTAAGTGTTGGATCTCTGGATGTGAAGTCATCGGTCAGCATGCTCCGCAGCAAATGGAATTGAATCCCTACCTGTCCCAGCAGTCTCTTTTTATGTGTTATAAAAAGTGGGTGGAGAGGCTAGCATCCCTTAGCCTGCCCCTCTCTTGATTTGATAGGTCAATAGATTATTTGGTCCCTGATTTGGGAAGGGATAGTGTGTCAGAGTGATGTCATTTTTATGACCTGCAGAAATGACACTCCCCTGGTCAATGTGCACACAAACCTATTCCTGATCCAAATACATATTTCCCAGGTACACAGTTGTTTGACATCACATACACACATCATATATTACTAAAGATAGTCCCTGTCCCGACTCTGGCGTTTCTAGGAGCTTGCATTCAAAAATGGCAACTTATTTTTGATTTTAGTGGGTTTTGCAACATTGGTTTTTCATCAAAAATTATACAAAGGTACATTTCCCTTCCACATATATCCCAGTAACTTTCCATGTTTCTAGCTTAAACACATTGTCTACAATAATCATAATTAGCGGGGTTTTGCCCCAGAACATGGTACAAATTGGAGTTTGGACTCAAATCGTGAGGGCATTTTTCAAACTAAGACTCTCAAAGTTGTACATTCCTGTCATTTGGTTACAATAAATTATCACTGTTTCTATAAAATATATATTTGTTGCAATTCAACTCCCCAAAGTGTTTGGGTCTGCCTCCAGGAGTCTGGGTGGGTCAGTGATCACATGTTTCTCCTTGCTGGCAGAGGGCTTTTGACAGGAAACACTCAAAATTAACATACCCCATTCAACAGAAAGAGCCTTTTGTGTGGGCTCCAGCAGGCTGCCTGGAAGTCTCTCCTCAATCAATCAACAGGGTCATGTGATATCCTGCCTCCTGGGGTGGGAATCTCTGAGGTGTTAAGGTTTCCCAGCCTCTTGGCCTCTGGGAACAGCAGGTGGCTAAGGTTTCCAATTAACCAACAAGCTTTGAAGTCCCTGCCCCTCTTGCAACTCCTAAATACAGTTTCCCTGTCAGAGTTTAGACCGCTAGCGCCACCTTGGGGAATTTGTCGGTACTGCATCCATTTTTGAGTTGTCTTGAATTACTGCATTTCAATAGAGTGGTCTTTTGCTTGATAGTATAGAACCCTTGCTTAACATTGTTTTGATGGCATCCTTACAGTAGAGTGGTGATGTGGAACCCCCCACAAAAAGGTTGTATCTTTGGAGTGGTCTCGTGCCAACTGCGCAGTTCTCCTATTCTGGCGTTAATGTGGGCGGCGATAGCTCATCCACACATCCACCCAGTCTATTGATTTAGTTTGTTCTGGGATAGAATAATGGGCGGCGACAGCTCATCCCCACATCTACCCAGTCTATTGATTCAACATGGGTCAAAACCCTTGACAACTTTCTAAAAAATGGTGTTCATCTATCGGCAATGGGAATGGAGCTCTTCTGCGGGAATATATGTACAAAGCTATTGGAGCTATAAAAGGAAGTAGGAGAGAAGGAGAGCCACGGTGGACGGTAACCCACCAAGTGGCGTGGCAGTGTTTGGGCGACCAAGCACAAAAGACAGACTCCGAATGAGCCAGAAGGAAGCCGGAAGGGTCTTCCCTCTTCTCGGACCAGCGCCTCTTGGGAGCCTAATGGCAGGGGCATCTGGTGGTAACAACAAGGGCTCAGCTTCCCCCCCAAAAAAAATGGCGCTCTCCCCGCCCACGGACACCTGCAGGGGCAGGGTAGGCTCAGGCACAAAGGGTTGGGAGAGTTGGGCCTCCTAGGGACTTTGTGCAAAGGAATAGGGGGAAGCAGGTGTATTGGACACGGAGCAAGCGCCACACTTACAGACTGAATTTCACTAAATGTGTGCAGTGATTCTTTTGTTGTGAAAATAAAACTGCGGCCAAGTTTGCAATTTTAAGTACAACTGTCTCATTCCAGCTAATTTTCTTAAGGGGAAAATAAAGGGAAATGGAGGAATTAGAAACATTTGGCTTATTGGCTATGGGTACAAATGGACAAATGCAGGGGTTATGTATTCCTATATAATCAGACAGCTTTTTGCTGGTGTAAACAAACAGCAGGCGGATTCTATAGAAATCCACAACATTCGCACCAGCCTGAAAATGCATGCTAGTGCAAATGCTGCTGAAGTATATGTATGGTGCAGAAGAAGGGCGAGGCGGAATCAGAACTTAAGATCAGCCACACCACCCCCTGCACCGCTATACAAGTGAATGAATAGAAGCTGCAACGTAAACTTAAACTAAATGTGTAAAAGTCACATTAACTTTACGTTACAGCTCAACGAAAATGTTTTCCGTAGATTCCAATTTGTAATTTGTGGTTAAATAAAAACCCTCTTACAACCACAATGGCTAAAACGCTTGCCTCACAGGACTACTGCGAAACAAATCACCAAACCACACAGATTACTCACCACACAATTATCTTTATTCTAAAAAGCAACGCTGGACCTAGTGTTTCTTCCCAAGCCTAACTTGTATCTTGTAGTCTGTAGTTCTGTGTGTGCAACTTGGAGGGGCTAGGGGTGAAGGGAGGGGGGGGCGTTACAGATTCAAACCTGGCTAGACCAACTCAACATTTTGATAACCCTCCTCCTCACCACAAGCCTACATGTCAACCGTATTAGTAGGGAGGGCACATAGTACCGTTGCTTGGTAACAGAATATATGTTTGTAAAGTGCCAAAACGTAATGTGGCCCCTTTTGTGCGCTATATAAAGAGTCTGTGGCCTCTTACCTTTGTAGGGAGCAGGTGGTTATATATCCTTGCCAGCTTCCTACCCTGTGAGGAAATGTGCGATTCCTGGCACCCAATGCACAGTGGGTGTTGCCGACAGACCCCACCCTCCACAGTAGTCAGTCCATCAGGACGCGGACTGTTGTTTGGTGCCATGGTGCCCAGCGAGGAGGGGGCAGGGCATTTCCAAAGGCAAGGTGTGCAAATAAAGGAGTGCACATTAATTCACACATGCACGCTGGCGCAAGACATTCCACCACCCTGATCTCCAGTAATCACTTGATGCCAGGGCAAGACAGTCAAGGTGAACCACTTCCTCATTCATCCATTCCTGCACTGCAAGCAGGAGGGGAGTCAAGTCTGGGCAGCGGCAGAGTTAGACCAGAGCGCCTTCAAAGCAGGTGCTTGGGGGTGGTAGGAGGGCGCATGTGAGCAGTTTTCCGACAGTACGCAATTTTCCTAGACAATGTACCGTCACCATACAAGATTCATAGCGAGCGAGAGAGAGAAAACGCACACCGCGAACTGAAGTTTTTAAGATCACGCTTCAAATAGCACAACAAGTGATAACAGAGAGCACTGTGATTAGCAAAAGCACACGAGTTGATCATTTAAGCAAGTGCCATAGCGCAGAGATTAAGGCAATCTTGAGCGCTTCAGTTGCTGCACAGGTTGGATGGGTGATCGAGCTACAAAGAGTCAATGATCAGGCGTATTTTAGCAAACAGAAGTTATATAGAAGTGTGTTCATTTTCATTAGCCAAATTCGATTTTTCCACCATGAATGCATCTGGCGGTGGGGGGTGAAGGTGGAGACACATAAATAGGTGAAAGTAAGGCAATGCCAGCATATCTAGGAGCCAGGTTATGAATATTTTTTACAAAGCCAAGCATGCAAAGTAAAGAGTCTCCAGTAACCTCTGAACCCTACTGTTACTGAGTGGTAAATTACTTTGTGTTCAATTTCATCTTGGCTTTTCTTCCTTTAGTGGGGATTCCCCCACAGCACACCTACCCACTCCTTACTTCCAGCCCCTACAAACCCCAATGCCCCCACATATATCTATTTATCCCAGGATGGATATGAACTCAAAATAACTTTCCGCTCAGTAATTCTAGTCGATGAAACCACAGTATACACTAAGAAAGAAGTCCATTAACTTTCTATCAAAACAGAGTTACTGCCAGGCATTGCCATGCGAGAAGGACACCATCTGCATTGTCGGGATGCCACCTGAGGCAACAAAGGTGGCCTCAGCGGTAGAAACCCGGTGTGGCATAGATTTGATATTGATATTTTATTTTTATTGCGCTTGTACACAAGTGTTTCAGAGCGCGACAAGGCAAGGGAGGGGAACATGGGAGAACAAAACAACGATCTTACTAGGCCCATTGACATTGAAAACACGCAAGTGCATGGGAGAGGGGGAGGGGAAAAGTGCATGGAAGGGGGAGAAGTGGAAAGTGCGAAGTAAAAGAGAAACAGATAAATAATAAATAAATAAATAATAAAGGCAACAGATGGCAGGGTGAGTAGGTACCAGAGCCCGGAGGACAGAGGGTGGCCAGGTGCACGGTGCCAAGAGAGAGCAGATCAGCAGGGGAGAAGGGGAGCGAAGGCAGAGGCAAAGAGGAAGGTCTTGAGGTGCTTCCGGAACTGGAGATGGTTCTCCTCAAGTTTTAGAGTGGCAGGAAGGCTTTTCCAAAGGGAGGTCCCAGGCGAAGACAGAGATCTACCCCCAGCTCGTTTCTTTGAAAAACGACTGACCCTCAGGGAGTTAGAGGTAGAGGGGCGAATAGCTCGAGAGGGGAGGTATTTGCGGAGGGATAGCTGAAGGTATTTTGGACCCAGGCCCCAGAAAGCCTTGTGGACAATGCAGAGGGTTTTGAATTTAATCCTTGCATTCACTGGGAGCCAATGGAGAGATTTCAGAGCTGGAGAGATACGATCCCAGGGCTTGAGGCCCAGGACAAGTCTCACAGTCCTGTTCTGGATTAGTTGCAGAGAGCGGAGAGTAGAGGCAGGTAGATTTAGAAAGAGGCTGTTATAATAGTCCAACCTAGAGAGAACCAGAGTTTGGGAGACCATGAGCTTCTGAGGGAAGGAAAGGAAAGGCAGAGTACCTCTGAGGAGGTTAATTAGGAAGTTTGACTTTATAGAGACCTCAGAGATGTGGTCGGAGAAGGAAAGTGTGGAGTCAAAGATGATCCCGAGGTTTTTAGCCTCGCAGGTGGGGGTAGGAGGAGGGCCAAGGGAAGCCGGCCAGAGAGTGAGGGGAAAGGATGGTGAAGGTGGGCCGATGAGTAGGATCACCGTCTTAGTGGCATTCATACAAAGATTACTGGCGTCACACCAATCTTGAATGGCAGTTAGGCAATCAGAGATGAGAGAGTGAGAGGAGGTGGCCGAGGGCAGCCTGAAAATGAGTTGTGTGTCGTCAGCGTAACACTGGAAATTTGAGCAGAAAATGGCAATGCAGTGGGTGAGAGTTGCCAGGTATTGGTTGAAAAGCCAGGGCGAGAGGTTAGACCCCTGGGGAACACCACAGGTAGAGAGGAAGATAGATGATAGGAAGGACCCAAGTTGGACCTGGGAGGGTCGATCAGAGAGGAAAGACGCCAGCCAGGCCAGAGCCTGATCAGTGATACCAAGGTTATCATGCATATGGATGAGCAGGATGGTATGGTTGACCGTGTCGAAGGCAGAAGAGAGATCGAGGAGGATGAGGATAGAGGGAATGTTAGAGTCAAGGTTGGACAGCAGATCTTCACGGATGTTGAGGAGAGCAGTTTCCGTGCTTCTGGCAGCTCTGAAGCCAGACTGGTGGTCATGGAGACAGCCAAGAGAATTGGAATGAAGGTTAAGCTGAGAGATGGCCAACTTTTCCAGGAGTTTGCCAAGAATGGGAGTATTGGAAATTGGGCAATAGTTAGTTGGACAAGAAGGATCAGCTGTGGGTTTCTTGAGAAGAGGATGCACAAGGGAGTGCTTCAGAGGGGAGGGGAAGGATCCTGAGGCAAAGGAGTGGTTGCAAAAATCAGCAAGGGCCGGAGCAAGGGTGTCAATGTGGTCCTTGATGGTTTTAGAGGAACAGGGATGAACCTGTTTTGACGAGGCTTTCATAGATCGGACTTGTCTAGTGACCCCTGAGGAAAGGACGAGGAAAGGACGAGAAGGTTGGTGGGGGGTGTGTGTAAAGGAGGGTCAGCAAGCACAGATGGAAAGGGGAGAGGAGAGGTGGGCTTTGGGGTGGACAGGATGTCCTGGGATTTTGAGATGAAGTGAGAGGCAAGGGCATTGCAAAGAGCCTGGGAGGCAACCGGAGGGGAAGACACTGCAGCAGGGTTGGCCAGCTCCTTGCAGATTTTAAAGAGTTTGGCCAAGTTGTTAGATGCCGCAGAGACACGAGCTTGAATGTGGACTCTATACTTGGTGAGGACAGAGAGTCAGTATTATCTTTGTAGCAGGCGACAGGCCAGTTTGTCAGAGGATGAATAAGAAGCCCTCCATTTCCTCTGAGCCACCCTACGCATACGTTTAAGTGTAGCTAGGTCAGAGTCATACCAGGAATTGCACTTGGTTTTGGACTTCAAACAGATCCTCATGACAGGGGCAAGAGCATCAAGAGTATCAGAAATTGAAGAGTAGAGCAGAAGCAGGGCTGTGTTAGGATGTGAGAAAGCCAGAGGTGGAGGGGGGGAGAAAGCAAAAGCCTCAACTCACACACGCTTTATGGGCAGGATGTCCGAGAAGGTAGGTGGCAGTATTGGGGTAGGCTTGGCTTGGGGGGAAGAGAGGGAGAGATGAGAGGAGAGGAGGGAGTGATCACTCCAAGAGAGAGGTGTGGTCAGAGGGATGGAGAGAGGGAAGTCAGAGGAGATCAAGACATTGAGTGTGTGCGCTGCAGAGTGAGTCGGGCCATTTCATGTATTTGAAGTGTAGGAGCCAACCTTTTTGAGGAATGGGTACTCTCTTAAGCAGCATACCAGTGCTGTCCCAAATTCGACGTCAATCGCAAGATTCAAGGAGCTTTCCCATTCTTGCTTAGCTACCGTCGAGCCTCCTCCGCTCCATTTCATTTAAAAAGAGATTGCTTTATAAGTCGATCCAACATTCACAACATATTGAAGATAGCCCTTAGGCATAGTTTTAGGGAACACCTGGAATTAATGTACCATTTCCTCTTTCAGTCTATAAAATAGCAAAAGATGGATTGGGGGGATTGTGTGGGTTCCCCCTAAATCCACATAATCTCTCAGTGCAAATAATTCCCCTTCTGTTATGAGATCTTCAAGCCTTGCAAGGTCTAACACATTGGCCCTCTTTATGAGCTGACCGGCCAGAAATAAAGTGCCGGTAACAACGTATACCAGCACCTTTCCAGACCAGCCAACTCCAAGTCTGCCACTAGGGGCTCAGATCTACCGGCAGGTCTGACCTGTCGGTAGATCAGGCCCCTACCGGCAGATAAATGCCTCAATCACCTGCATCATTACAAACAGGACTAGTGATTTGGGCAACTCCATCTCACAGAGTCCTATATGGAATGGGGAGTTAATGGCGTCCCCACCATCTGTAATATCCTGGTAAGAACGGGATATCGGGCGGCAGAGATGGTACAGTAGTTTTCCAAGTTCCCAGTGGGATACCAGGAAACTCAGAATCAGCCCATTATATAGTTCTTCACAATTCAAGGTCCAGACGTACCTCCAGTCCTCGAATCCTACAAAGAAAGAGCATTAATGACCTACCATAAAGTGAAGCCCAACCCATCTCAATACAGGGGTGGGCTCTGTGCTAAATTCACCCTTCTTCCTAAAGTTGAAATAGCTAACAGTGCCGTTATCCAGATTTGGCGGCCATGTGTATCTTTTCAATGTACAAATATCGACCATATGACGAAGAGTTAAGGAGTTAGCATGCTCCGTTTAGGCAATGAGGTAGTAGGACACTCGATCCGGGCCTCCATGGTCCTGTGATCACCGACTCGAGCAGGCCTATGATCCATTATGCGCACAGCAACCAAATCAAGAAGAGGATGGGTGGTGACCATGATTTAGCAGCACATCGCCTAAGATGGCTTCTCAGCACCGTCACTGGAATGATGCAAATATAATTCCTCATAATGAAAACTCCTTCTCCTCAGAATGTTGTGCAGGCGCCCATGTCTGCCCCCTCTCCATCAAGCTCTGGTCATCTCAGTGATGATATTGTCCGGTTTCCACTATGGAAATGGGGAATGGCATGCCATATCATACAATACTCAAGTTGTGGGGTGGGGTGGGCATGGAGCATAGCCAAACCTCATTACCCCTGCCCCCATGTCCCAATGCACTCCCCATGCCTGCTCTCCCAATCCGTGCAAAGCTTGTCTTTCGATATGCCTGCCCGGGCTCACAGCAGCAGCCGGCCCCAGCACTACAATTGCAAAAAGCAAATAGGAAAGGCACTGAGACAGGCTGCAACACTGTTGCAACTGTGCCTGGTCATGCATGCCCTGCATGTGCCTACGCAATCCGCACAGTCAAATGAGCATATGGCCATACACAGTGTAGAGAGGAAATCCCTCTAATCTAGACTTGAATATATAATAATGGAAGCATGAAAGAGGGAAGGAATTACATTAGCTTTGTCAAATTTAAAAACAGGTCCACATTTTCCTTATATTGTTTTTGTTGCTGGGACAGGCTAAAGTCTTCATTTTAATCTTGTATGTATGAAAACTTTATGGACATTCTCTCGTGAATTGAAAAAGCAAGATAGGTTAGATGGTTAGCTATTTCCAGTTTAACCTGGGTTAGTCTCCCTGCAAAGTTGACATTTGTCCTGCTTTTAGGAGCAGTCATTACTAAAGTTTTTGATTTGGAAGGGTTCATTTCCATGTCATGTTTTTAATATGAAGCTGGAGAGCATGTAGTGAGCGCTGAAGACCAATTAGGGTCTGATCAAATAGTACTAGGTCATCAGCATAAGCTAATTAATTCCTAGGAGAAGTACCTAAACGTGAAGGAAATAGCCTGGCATCGTTACAGGCCGCGTCTATGTGAGAAATGAAAAGATTAAACAAGGAGCAAAGACTCAGCCTTGACGTAGTCCCCTGAATATAGCAATGGAATTGGGCATATGGCCGCTAGCAGTTAGTTTCACTTGATTTGTAGTGTCAGTATTGTGATGTCGGGCCCTCCGTGATGGTGGGGGCCCGGCACAGGATGGGGGCCTGGCCAGGCCTGATGGCGCTGCGCTTCGCTGCACGGAAATCACACGCGTCTACTCGGTAAGATGCATAAACCCGGACTGGCGCTCGCACGTCAGTTCCGGTGATTCCTTTATTTCTCTATCCCCCGCCCCTGACACGTGACCGGGAGTCTTCTGGCACGTGACACCACATTCCTCCCCAACATGGAATGTTTTCCACAATAATTAACAATAACATATCAAAACAGGTGTAGTCTATTCTAGTCTCTCGGAGCTTGTCTTGGCAGACTCACCCGCTGGTAGATTCCATCTACGACGTACCCTTGGAGACGGGAGGATGGTCTCGGTTTTTTCCGCAGGTGGTATCGGGGATGGCTCCTCTCGGGATCTTCCGCTGGAGGGCTTTCTGGCCTGGTTTCATCCTCGTGCAGGTTGGGTGTCCTTGGCTCTCGTGGTAATTTGTAGGCTCTGGGTGTCTCCTGGTCATGTGACCGACGGGGCGATCTGGTTTCCTCACTGCCTGTCCAGGGCTCGAACTCATAGTTCAGGGACATTTTCTTGGGCGTGGCCCTGTTTTTGACTAGTACAGTGTCTCCAGGTATCAGTTCCCGGTGGATGGCTCGTCGAGTGAGGTTCTCTTGTTTGTTCTGTTTAGCCCTCCTTGCCTCTATAGCCGGGATGTCCGGATCTGGTGCCACCCACTGCGGGTGTATGGGGAGTTCTGCTTGTATGGGTACCCCGAACATGAGTGCCGCGGGGCTGATCCCCGTCGAGGAGTGTGGGGTCTGCCGTTGGGTCCTCAGGAAGCCATAAACTGCCTTCAGCCAGGAGTATCCTCGTTCCTTTGCGATGCGGATAACCTTGTTGAGCGATCCTATGAAACGTTCGGCATCGCCGTTTGCTTGTGGCCATCCTGGGGTGATCTGCTTGTGTCGTATACTGAGGTCCTGGAAGAATTGGCGTTATTCTTGGCTGGTGAAGGGCGGCCCGTTGTCACTTTTGATTTTTGACGGGATTCCGTGTATCGCAAATATTTTCTCTAAGGCTAGAGTCATGGTCTCCGTGTTGGTGGATGCCACGTGCTCGACTTCAGGATACCGGCTGAATTCGTTGACTGGGACGAGTAGGTAGCCTTCTCCTGCGATGGTGCAGTAATCGATGCTAACGGCTTCCCACCGTTTGCTGCTCCTCGAGGCGCTGATGATGGGTTCTAGGTTCTCGGCTCTCCTGGTGGCTTGGCAGGCTGCACAGGACCCCACGAGGTCCATCACTCGCTGTTGCATGTGGGACATCCACATCCTGGACTTCAGGTATGCAGTGGTTTTCACAATTCCTTGGTGCCCGCTGTGGGCTAGTTTGAGGGCCCTTTCTTCCAGTGTTGTGGGTAACACGATTCGGTGACCTTTGAGTATCACTCCTTCGGGGGCTATGGTAAGTTTGTGGTGGATTCCGAACAGTGTTTGTAGTTTCTCTTGGGCGGATGTTGTGCGCTGAGCCATAGAGGTCAGAACATTTTTCCAGTTCCCAGATTGGATGGCGAGAGTGGTGTGGGTCAGGGTGGCGTCGGCCTCGGTCTCGTTGGCTATCTCCTGCAGAGTCAGAGTCCGTGGTAGGGCACATGCCACCACGTGGCACACTTGTTCGTCCGTCTCCATCGCGTGGCGTTCTTCCTGATCGGTGGCAGGCCGCGGGTGGCGGGACAGGGAGTCGGCTGGGTTATCCGCACCCGCTCGGTACTCCATCTCTATGTTGTAGGGCTGGAGCTGTCGCATCCACTTCTTGATTCGTGCTGGGGGGTGCAGTGCTGAACCTCTGAATATTGGGATTAGGGGCTTGTGGTCGGAGAATACCATTGCTTGTTTGCCTAGCAGATAGACCGTGAAATGTCTGCATCCCCACAGGATTGCAAGGGTTTCTTTTTCTATATGCGCGTAGTTCTGTTCAGTTTTGGTTAGCGCACGACTGGCAAAAGCGATGGGGTGTATGTCCCCCTCCTTGTCTGTTTGGGTGAGCACGGCCCCTAAGCCGACCGGGCTGGCGTCAACTAGGAGTTCAGTGTGTCTCTCAATGTCAAAAAATGCCATTGTTTTGGAGGCGGACAGCGTGTCTTTGATTCGCTGGAATGCTTGTTGATGAGTGGACGACCACTCCCACTTTTGGTCTCTTTGTTAATTTGCGGTGGGGGCTTGCGATGGTGGCGAGGTCTGGGATGAATCTCGTGCAGTACGTTGCCATTCCCATGAAGCTCCTTACTTCTGTGGCGGATTGTGGGGCTATTGTGCTTTTGATATCGTTAACTTTGGCTGGATCTGGCAACACTCCTCTTGCGTTAAAGATGTATCCAAAGAAGCAGAGTTCTTCCCTTCAAAATTCGCACTTCTCGGCATTCAGGGTCAGTCCAGCCTCTTCCTTTCTGCGTAGGACCGCAGCGAGTCGTTTGAGGTGTTCTTTTTCGTTTGTGGCATATACGATAATGTTGTCACTAATGTTTGTTGTCCCTTCCAGGCCAGTGAGGACCTTCTGGATTTCGTGCTGAAATACTTCGGCTGCTGATGATATTCCGAAGGTTTAGATGCTTGTATTGTCTCAGTCCGAGGTGGGAGGAGAAAGTGGTGATGTATCTCGACTCCTTGGCCAGTTTGAGTTGGTGGTATCCGCACCTGAGGTCGAGCTTGCTGAAAATTGTCGCCCCTGTCAGGTCGACATTGAGCTCATCTATTGTTGGTGTAATATGGCATTCTCTCCCAATAGCTGCGTTGGGGAGCCTCATATCAATGCAGATCCACACTGCGTTGGGTTGTTTGGGTTTCTTTGCAACTACCATGGGGGATACCCACAGGGTTGACCCTGAGGTCGTCTCTATTATGCCAGCCTTTTCCAGTTTGTCAAGTTCTTTTTCCACAGCCTCTCTCATGTGGAACGGCACTCGGCGATGGCGCACAGCTTTTGGTTCAATGGCAGGGTCAATATGGAGTTTGCTGGATCTGCCTTTCAGGCACCCGATGCCCTGGAATACTTTGTGGTGCTGTTCTAGTAGATCATTGATTCCCGTGTTTTGGATGCTGAAGGCAAATTGTATTATTTGCAGTTTTTCGGCAGTTCTACGCTTAAGTGTGTCTCGCAGCCTGCGTCGACAACGTAGATTCATGCTCGGCACGTGGTGTTGTTGTGGGAGAATTCTGATTTGAATGACACTTGCACCGGCAGGGGTTTCTTGCAGCCGTATGCGTATAGTCGAACTTTCCTTTCTTGGAGCCTGGGTAGGGCGTGCATGTTCATCCTGAATTCCCAAAAGGAATCATTGTAGGCTCCACCCACTCCCGCAGTATATCACCAAGAAAATGAGGGCAACCCCAATTCAGAAGTTTAACACACAACCGGTTCCCGTATATACAGTCAAATGCACTAGGAAAATGGATGGAAGTGAAAAAGATTGGTCTGGTATTTCGTACTGTTCTCTTTTGAAACAAAGAACAAGACCATTAAGTGAAGTACCGAAGCCTTTCCTAAAAGAAGATTGACAATGAAGAGGGGGTTGGGATCTTGCCACAACCCCCCTTTCACTAAATTCATGACAAGGCGAAAGGTCAGGAAACACCACAATCATCCATTCTATTTTGGACGAATTCCTAACGGACCAATGATTGACAAATATGTTGAGAGGTATCCCCTCAGCCAGCCATACAGGCCAGGTTTGTTTGTTTATTTATTTATATCGCGCTCCAGACCCAGAGGTAAGAGGGCGCTTCAGGAAATGGTTTCATAGTACAATATATACATTTTTCATTTATACAGGAATTTATACAGATTATTGGTAAAGAGCAAAGCTAAATATAGGCAGTATCATCTGGCAGGTGAGAAGATGGTAAAAGTTAGTTTTTATTGAGTAACCATCCAATAACATGTTTCCTAAAAGACTGAAAGGACTCTATAGATTTGATGTTAAATGGTAGGGTGTTCCAGAGTTGGGAGGCAAGGACCGTGAAGCTGGAACCTCCAGCTCTTTTTAAGGAGAATCTAGGTACTGTTAAGCATATGGTATTTGAGGACTTGGTAAGTCTGGTAGCAGGTTTCAAGGTAAATTTGTTGGTGAGATACAGTGGGGCTAAATGGTTTAAGGCTTTGTATGCAAGACGGACGGATTTTAGGTCGATTTTTTGTTGTATGGATAGCCATTTGCACGCTTTTCTGGTGGTGGAGATGTGCTCTTCCCTGGGGATGTTTAATGCTGCACGTAGTGCGTTATTTTGGAGCACCTGTAGTTTGTTAATTATGGACCAGTTTGCGCCAAGGTAAAGACTGTTACAGTAGTCCAATTTAGACTGTATAAGAGCCCTGGCCAGCGTAAGGTAGCTATTAGAGGACAAAAAGGGTCTGCTGGCCCTGATCAGCTTGCCAGTGTAGGCAGTGGCTGATGCAGTCATGTTGATTTGTTTGGAGAGGTTAGTGTTGGTATCAAGATAAAGGCCAAGGGTTTTCACACTTTTAACAATGGGGATAGCATTACCATTGATGATAATGTTATTGTAGTTAGGGCTGAGTTTTGACGGGATATAGGGTGAACTGACAAGGAGAAGCTCAGTCTTCTCATCATTCAGGCATAGGCCGTGTATGGCCATCCATGCCTGAATGATGGAGATTTTGTTAATCCGGATGACGTCAGCGTTGTAATTGCCTGAGAGGGTGAGGAGTATCTGGGTGTCATCTGCATAATTGGTGTAGGTGACACCCAGATGGTCCAAATTGTCAAAGAGTGGCTTTGTAAATATATTGTACAAAGTGGGCGAGACACAAGAGCCTTGTGGGACACCGCAGGTCATAGGGAAAGGGTCTGCTGCTGCTATTGGTGAAAAGACCCTCATGGTTCTGTTAGCCAAAAAGGATTGTATCCATATGATGGCAGAGGAGGAGAAATGAGCTACGGAAGATAGGTGGTTGCAGATGATTTTATGATCAACCAGGTCGAAGGCCGCTGAGAGGTCTAGAAGGAGTAAGATGGCGGCTTTACCTTTGTCGTTGATTTCATCGATCTGACTTTTGAGGTCAACTAGGGCAGTTTCTGTTCCGTGTTGAGGTCTAAAGCCAGATTGACGAATTCCTAACAGTTGGTTGGACTCCAGGTAGTCCTGAATTTGCAGGTAAGCAACTCTGTCCAGGATTTTTAGCTAGAATGGGACCGTGGTGATGGGTCTATAATTAGTGGGTATGGCTGGGTTAAAAGATTGTTTTTTAAGAGTGGGAGAACCCATGATTGTTTCAGGTTGCTAGGGACTGAATTAGTAGAGAAAGACAGGTTAATTAGTTTAGTGATGAAAGGGGATAGATCTCTGGCTGTGTCTTTTATGATCTGGGCGGGGCAGCTGTCCCCTTTGCAGTTTGATGGTTTTAGAGAGGTGATGATTTTTTGAACTTCCAATATAGTTACCTTTTTAAATGTAAAGCCTACATTGGGGTCAATGGGCGTTAGTGGGCTAGGGCTAGTGGGCTTACTGCTAGTAAGTTGTTGACGTTTGTCCTCAATTTTGGTTTGGAGCCCTATGATTTTGTTGGCAAGGGCGTTCTGAATACTGGTGCACCAGGGTTTATCTTTTGTGCAGGTATCCGTGGGAGGATTGGAATTTTCTAATTCCTTGAGTATGTTAAATAGTTCTTTGGTGCAGGATCCTGCTTGATTTATCCTAGCATTATAGGCATCTTTTCTGGTGCGAATTATCTCCTTTTTATATAAAGAGGAGATATTTGTCAGATTGGATTTGTTTTCAGCAGATGGTTCCGTTTTCCATAGTAATTCGAGCTTAGCTTTCTTTTTTCTGAGTATTTTAAGTTCAGGGGTGTACCAGGAGTTCAAATGAGCTCTAGGTTTACCTTTGCGCAATTTCAATGGGGCGATGCTATCAATGGCAATGGCCATGGAGTCGTTGAAGGTGTTGACCAATAGGTTAAGATCGGCAGTGGCTGGAATTGCGTTGAGGGTGGGGAGGACCAGGGGTATTAGGGCTTCAGCGGTGATGTTGCGTTTATTTCTGGTCAGACATGCTGGTGCTATAGGGTATTTTTTTGGAACTAGGTTGTTGATATTAATATCTAATGGGATGAGGTAGTGGTCAGTCCATGCGAGAGGCTGGGGGTACTTGCAAGTAATATTGCAACTGAGGGCCGCTACCCAGTCAATGATTCTGCCTTTCTGATGAGTAGGTTGATTGCTAAGTTGTGAGAAGCCATGCTCAGCTAGAGCCTTGGCTAAGGAGGAGGCTGGAAGGTCATTCGGGTCGCTGTAACCAAGGTTAAAATCCCCAAGGATGATAATTTGTGCTGATGGCTTGGAGTTTTCAGCAATTAGCGAAGTGATGTCTTCTTCAAAGGCTCCGGGAGGTCTATATAATAGGTGAGTAGAGATCGTACATTTAGGCAAGGTTTGCAACTTGATTGTGAGATGCTCGCAAGATTTGAGTGTGGAGGTGCAGTACAGATCTATCCCTGTGTGCATGAAGAGCTGCAGGCCATGGTCAGAGACACCTATATGGACAGCCTCGACTAGAGGACCGAGTAGCCATGCTGCTGAATTCGATAGAGACACCACGACATAGCAGAGTTAGACATAAAGCACATGTGCCATCCGCACTTCGGGACACAAACACACACACTCAAATTCATGAAGAACATGAGCATACAGTTCTATAGTTAGGGGACAGATACATATACATACTATTAGTTTTTGCCATTAGCCAAGTGCAGCAATGCGAAACCGCAAGGCACAAGAGATCCTGACAAAGCTTGCAGATACTTAAGTTTGAATAACCCTATGGAACTGTAGGAGCACTTATGGGACCTGACAGAGCCAAGTATGACTAACCTATTGAAGTATAGAATGGACCAGGTAGAAACTGCATTATAAGGTTTCGGAAAAGTACAGTAGGCCTCAGGCCTCTGAACAAGAGACAAGCTAAACTGATTCAGGCTGGACAGAGAGCAAGATGTGTAAGACAGGACCTGCAGCCAAGGCCAAGAGATACGGATGACATTCCTATCCCCGGACGACAAAGGGACCAGCTGCTGAAAATACAAATAAATCCTCCTAATTCAGAGCTGCAGTGCTGTCATTTGTGGTCTCTGAACACGTGACGCGGCCGAAGCAGACAATGGACAGTGATCAGCGGTGGGAAAGGAGAGACGGTCTCAGGCAGCCAAACACATACTGCAAGAAGTATGCAACAGGTTTTGCGCTGGACAGGAGAATATTCTCATATGGCAAAGGTGGTGAACACAAGTTACAATACAGACACATAATCATTCTTATCAACTTGAAAAGGTACACAGTGAGCTGAGAACCATTTTTGGTCCCAGTCCTGGGGACATCAGCTCTAGCCAATCACAGTTTAGTACCCTAGGGGTGGGTAGCCACGGGCAAGAACCAATGCTAAGTCCACTACTCTGCAACAATTTAGTAAATTGGACTTTGGGGAAGGGACAGGCCAGTCACCTGACATGCAAGGGTCAGTAGAATAACATCTATAGTGTCATGTATAGGGTATAGAGTGCTCAGTACCCAATCACCTTGCCCAATAGGTTTTCTGGAGTAGGGCCCAGGTTGTGACAAAGTGGTGACACCATTTGAGGGTAAAACTGGCCTGCGAGCCAAGGAGGAGCGAGATGTGCATGAATAATCTTCTGTTCCTGTGCTGATCCCTGTTGGTTTTTGGCTGTAATTAACCGCACTTTGAGCTTGACGTTGACCGAGCCCTCCATGTATCCTGGGGGAGGGTGTTGGGTCCTCTGAGTTTGCAAGCTTCCAGTATCCCCCTGGCATACAGGGGGAGTCTCCCCCAAACAAGTTGGTAGCAGAGGGTGGTTTTGATCTATCAAACTCTGGGTTATGGGCCCAGCGTGAATCCAACTTTCCTCTTTCGTGCATCCGAGTTTCTAAGTTCCTAAAAATAAGGGCAGAGAAGATTTTTCTAGATGTGTCTAATCAGAGTATTGGGCGATCATTGAAAGGATTTTAATCATTCACACTTTTTGTAAATAGTGACCAAGTTGGAGATCTTAGATGTCACGGATGAGGCATAGAATAAGTCTTCAAGATTTGTTCAAACAGCAATTGTCAAAATAGTAGCCCATAAGAGGTTATTCTTTGAGGGTGAAATTAGATAAACCGTTGAGACCCAGAGTTCGAAAGGGTTTTGCTTCTATGATTAGCTCTCTGGAAAAATTCATATACTTTACAGAAGTACTAAGAGCATTAAACGTAGATTGCTCAAATTATTGGAGGGTGTTTACATTTTTTAAAAATTCAATCCATTTAGATTCTTCAATTGAGTTAATTTGAGAATAAGCCTGGATGTCCACTTCCTCATTAATGATACTCCAAACATTTGCTACATCTTTATAAGATTGCAGTCTTTCTGAATCTTGTAATTCTTATGAGAACTCAACGAGGTTTTATGCTGTTGACTGAGGACTCTTGTTTGTTCCTTTCGTAAGGGAAAGGGCAAGTTCTCTCATGCACCGATTTACTGCCTTAGACCCCTTTTTTGTAATTCATTTCAACTTTATGGCTAGAAGAATTACAACTTTCTTTCCGAAACTCAATGAAGACCCTTGAATATTCCTTTGGAGTGCACGCTTGAGTTTATCAATAAAAAAGACTCCTAAATAGACAGGTCAGATTATCGTTACACTTACTAACAGCTCGAGCATTCCATTGATTGTATTTAAGCCTCTATTCTTTTCCAAAAGTTGCGAGCATCTAGATTTGAAAACACTGTTGGTCAGGAGCTTCCAATTAAGACAAAGGGTGGAGTGATCACTCATTTTGGTATGCATTACTTGTAACGAGTGACAACAATTAAAAACAAAGTTAGTCACAAATATATAATCTATTATATAACCAAAAACACTGCTGTGCTAAGTGTGCTGTGGGCGAATATCACCATTTAGTTGCTGTAAACCACATCTATTGTCATCAATATATACTCCATATACTCATCAATTCATTCAATTTCTTACCCTGTGTCGAGATTGAATCTTGTAAATAGATGTAAAATAGCTTGGATCAACATCGGCCACTATGTAAGAGCAATTTAAGTCACCTGCAATAATGATGTTGTTAGAAGAATAACTATCAATGCAGCGAGAAATAATTTTTGTTATATGTTCGAGCAGTACTGTCTGATCAAGTTTGCCGGAATGCCAGCATGTGTTTTCTAACAAGGTATAATCCATCAAATGATGCTTGCTTTTGTCCCAAACAATTTTGAATGCTTGGATACTCAGAATTGTATCCAATCACTTGGTGGACTGTATACCAATATATTTTATGGCGGCAAGCAACAGGCATCTACGAGGACACCCCTTGAACCCATTACAGCAGATGCCAGATGCACAGTAAATCCGTCAAGTGAAGGTTTTCCTCTAAACCATACCTCTTGCAACATTAAAATGTCAATCTGTTTTGTTATAAGGGCTTCCCTGGTCGTTAATCACGCTTCTGAAGCTCGACAGTTCCAAGAGAGGATTGTTCTGAAATCTGAATTAAAGACATTGTTTGTTTTTGCTCATTGTGTCCTTAGAGACCACCAGGGCGGAAGAGAACCAAAACCAGTCCTGATGCCTAGGATTGATCTCTTTTGGTGTTTTATCAGCAAAGGTGACCAACTGTAAACCCGGAAGGGTAATTCCACAATAAATTTGCAAATGCAGGTTAGCAGACAATATATGGTTTTGCAAACTTGCTTCCTTTTTTTTTTTTAAGATGACAGTTTATAAATGAAATACTCTCAATAAAAAAAAAACAGGTCATTCCCCATAAGGGAGTAAAGTGAAGGATCATACCCCATAGGGAGTAAAGTGAACGAGCATACTGCATAGGGAGTAATGTCAAGGATCATACCCCATAGGAAGTAAAGTCAAGGATCATACTGCATAGGGAGTAGAGAGAAGGTTCATACCGCATAGGGCATAAAGTGAAGGATCATACCCCATAGGGAGTTAAGTGAAGGATCATACCCCATAGGGAGTAAAGTGAAGGCCTCGGACAAGAAGGTTTCATAAATGAGGCGTGAAGGAATATGAAGAATAATCTTATCCAGACATTCTTGACTTATAAATTCAACTTGTTCAATGTCTAATGAATTAATGTAAAGCAGGCCAGGTATTTCATTTAACACAATTAATACATTAGCTCTATTCTGAACAACTTTTTTGTTAGTTGGTTAAACAAATTCTAAGCCTAAATGGTTCAATAGTGATGGTCCCAACTGGTTGTTTAGGCCAGAAGAAGGTGTCAGTGTTGGAGAAGTCTCTGTTCTAAAGTGCGAAATTCTCTTAGATGTCTAGTATCGATAAGATTAAATAAAATAAATACATGCAGGTTCCAGAAGGTGCTGAACTGACATCCTGCAGGTAGGCACAGGAGGGCCGTCTCTTCCTGAGTGGGAAATTAGGCATGGAACCTTCCTCCATTATAGCGATAGGGGGAGTGAAAAAAACCCAATGTAATATTTATTTTCCAACTATTACAACTGAAAAGTCTGATAAACGGGAAGTGAGGGATGGACTGAGTAGCAAAGTTGGAGCCCTGGAAAAGCCCAGCCCATTGAAATGAATGCAGTCCATTGAATTGAATGAGGGACCATAGAAGATAATGGTTGTCCATACGAATCAATGTAATTTTAAAGCACATTTTGCAGAAATGCATTCCAATTCAGTTTTACAGTGCATATTGTCTCAGTCGTTTCTGTTCTGGGGTCCACCTTCACATGTGGCAATCCTGATCTATCTAGAATTCACCCAGTCCAAATGGGCAACTGCCCAAAAATTAACCTCTGCAGGTTCTGGGAGCCCAGGTACCATTCTTAGCACAGGCCTCTATTTGGGGGTGGATGGTTGTTACACAGGCATGATCTAATCCAGGTTTAATTCTTGGCAACTGAAGGAAAGCTTCAGGGGGTCCAAGGGACATTTTAAATCAAATGTTAACAATGCAAGTACCCTCGGACAAAATACTTACATTTACATGTACTGACAAAGCAAATCTATGTAGTAAAGCTTTGTTTTTATAACTGTGAGAACCTTTTGCACTGTTAAAGGTGTGTTGCATTTGTAATAGCATGAGCTATTTAATGATATGTGCGTACATGTGTTTCTTTGGTGGAGGGTGCTCTGGCCTCATGAAAGTGTTTAGATTGTCAATGATGGCATGTATTGTGAGCACGGAAATCATTGATGTTTCTTTTGCTGTGCCAATACCGGCTTAGGTTGTGGGCACAGGCATCATGAAAGTGTTCTCCAGTGGCATCACTGGCACATATTCTGGGCACAGTGAACATGACCAGCAACAATATATTATGAAAAATGTCTTTCGAAATAAAATGGGCCTAATGCATTTCAGAACATTCGCCATAAACAGAAAAAGAGGCCATGAGTGAGGGAACACAGGTTTTAAAAAAGAGTTAAGGATATTCCCAATATAAAGCTGAAGTCTAAAAGCCAATGTTAAGGTACAAACAATAAGTACACATGTAGTCTTTACTACTTCACAGCACTTGCTTAAAATATTATGTAGCTCATGTCCAGGCTATAGTTACAGTGTTTCTTCTGAAGAAGTGGAGTATCTTGAGATAAGGTTTCGGATGGGAAGAACAAGCTACAAGATGAAAAGAAGAAATAGGGTGGGAGCATAAGACGGTTTAATGAAAACAAGTTAGAAAAAGAGAACTCGTCCTTCTCAAAGCCCGATCATCTGGCTCCCAAGTTAAATTTGCCAAAGGAACCTTCTGCAGACCAAGCAGAAGGATGGAGGAAACACATCCTGTTAGTCATTTCTAAGAGTCACTGTTTTAGAGATACTTTGCCTGGGTGATTTCCTTAATAATAAAGATAGTAAGCAAGAATGACGTTCACCAGACTGACAATACTGCAGAGGGTAAGCTTCATGAAAGCCAATATTAGTGAATGTATTTTCCTGGGTAAAGACCAATAACTTTACTTTTCATCAACAATTAAAATATCTGCCTGCATACACTGCAACCTTTGCCTGTTGACACTGGGAATGACCGTGGGGTCATTTATTTCTCACCCACAAATCATTGATAGGCCTAAAGAGAAACTAATGGCACCTCTCCACTCATTCCACAGTGTGGAGCTAGACAGAAACCACACTGTTCATGGCTTCACTGAGGGCCTCAAGAACACATCAACTCTCGAAGATGGTCTCAAAGGGTTTTATTAAAGGTTTTAATATCGTTCCACAAACAGAAATGCCTCGCTCTCCTCTAGCCCAGCCCTCCCTAAATCCCAAGGGGGCCACTAGAGATGTGTAACCTAAAAGGCAGCTTGTGAAGAGTCTCAGTGTTACAAAGGAATGACCGAAAATTGCACCGGGAAAGATAATGCCGGATCCACAGGTAGGACCACACCTCACCAAACTGGAGGGGTAGTCTAACACATTAGCGTGACACAAAAAGTGGGTGCCCCCTGCAAGCCCTGCTGAGGGGTCCCCACACCACACACTGCTGCCCCCCACTGGGCATTGGGGCGCTCGCACCGCAGGATTTGCTGGGTCTCCCATTACGCCAGTGGCCAAACCATGTGTTCAAGCTTCCTACAGGAAACACCTTGAGCTCGGTATGACAACGTTCTCAATGGGTTGGTGCATGAATCATTGATGAGTAGTGGGGCTGAAGACACAGGGAAGGACCGTTAAGTACCTGATGCAAGCCCTTCCCCCCTAACCCTGCCTAGAGGAAGCCGAGGGGTGGGAAACCTACCACGGCAACCCTACCGAATGGAGGACTAGATCTGGAACTGACACGTTCTGAGGATTCGGGACAGTATGACCTGGGAACTAACAAAGAACCCCATGGCCATCCCCTTCATAGCAGATGACCTGGGCACTAACAAAGAACCCCATGACCATCCCCTTCATAGCGAGATGACCTGGGCACTAACAAAGAACCATAAAGCCACCCCCCTTCATAGCGAGAAGACCTGGGCCCTAACAAAGAACCCCAAGGCCACCCTCTTCATAGCGAGATGAAAAGTGAAGGACTAGGCCCTCTTGAGGAAATACCTCAGAAACCAAGGAAAGAGTAGGTCCCTCAGGGGCTCTCACTCACAGGGTTTGCTCAGTTGGACAAAGAGGTAACTGTTTCAGGAGAGATGGTGAAGACTTCCCTCAAAGACTCATGCTTACAGATTGACAGTATCAGCATATGCTAATGGCTCCTATAGACCCAACACTGGGGAACAGGGCATGGGTGAGTAAGGAAAGCAGCAAGCAAGGGAATAGCAGACGCATATACCAGAAGGCATCGCCTAGGCAAAATGGAGCAGAGTGGAAAACAAATGAGGAGAACAAGCACCAGAGACGTCAACACCAACAACCGGTTACGCCAGGAGCAGTTGCTGTGTCTGGTGTGTGGCCATAAAAACTCACAGATGCGTTTTAGCAGGCAAGCAGAAGTCCTCAATAAGGTCAGATCCATGGTGCAGAGTGCCATAAAGTAAGTGAAGCTAGGAGCAGGTTCATGGCATGGAAGGTGCTGTCAGGTAAGTGGAGCAGGCAGCATGTCTGTGGCATGGTGCAGGGCTTAGTATATTGGAACTAGCAGACTGTGAGATAAGTGTGCTTGCTTCCATGAGCCTCAAAAGGCTGCCCACCAACTGTCTGCAGCACGCCCATCATGGAGCCGCTCACTGGCCCACGCAGTGGGAAATACACCTGACACTCTAATTTTATTAATTGCTGTTTATTTCCTAATTTCCATTTGCTGATAGTTGTCCATTCAAAATGGTTCCAAATTTGGAAGATAACCAAACTCTGGTACATGAAGGTACAGTGTGTGGGATGTTTTGGCCACTGGCTCTGCCCTGCAACATCACTGTGTGTTGCTTTCATCAAAAACAACAGAATGGCCACCAAAAAGCGTGCTAAAGATCTCTGAGAAGTGCGCAGGGAAACCTGAAAAATAGGCCGCCAATCCATTTTTCCTATGTCAGTGGTAAAACAGGAGACCACACTGCCAAAACCTATCATTGGGCTGCCCGCAGAGTGAAATGAAACTGCTTGAAAAGGCAGTGCTGCATTGCCAGGAAAATCCAGAAGTGCTTTAAAATCCGTTTTTCCTTAGCTGTTGAAAAGTGCAAAATCATGGTTCCCAAACATCAGAAAAGATCCAACATCCTTGTTGGGTGTTAAACATCACCTTATTTAAGGAATCCCCATAAGCACAATGTCAGGAGAAACACCTTATACAAAAATCCACATTCAAAAGGTGCTTGCTGTGGAAAAATATGTCAGATATGGGCGCAGTACCGCCACTCGCCTGTGTCAGAAGCTCTCATTATTTATACTGTCAGTTTAAAACTTGTGTCTTAAAATCAAATTGTAGAAAAGAAGAGACTTGCCATCAAAAGCAATATGGGTTATTACAATTCAATCTCTATGTTTGAAAAAGACTGAAATGAAGATATTTGTGTGTATATTGGTAGAAAATGTAAATTGTATTTTAGAAAAGCCCAATTTTAAGCAGTGTTTTAAAAGTGAACTAATGTAGCCACTTCAAAGGCACATTCCCCAGTTTGCTCAAACAAAAGCATCTTCGCCCTGCTCTCAGCTCAGGAACTGGCATGGGGTTGTTAATGGAGGGGGGAGGAGATTTGCTCTGCTGCTCTGGGAAAGAGACAATAGGCTTCTTGAACTGAAAGGAAATGTAAATTTGGGTGTCGACAGAAAAACAACTGCTGGCAGGAAGAGGCTCAGGTTGCTCTGGCCCAGCCAAACCTTGGAGGCGGGGACAGACAGTTTTGTTTATTCTGAAAGCACAGAAAATATCCTTTTTGAAAAAGACTCATAGAAAACTGAACAAAATTGGTAAAAATCTGTAAATATAGTGTTGTTAAAATGAAATTTCTGCTCACAGTTTGAAACTATTCTGGAATCTGCGCGATATTCAGAGACCAGACCACTAAAATATTGATATTGTAGAAATTGTGATCATGCTAGGAATATGAAAGTTTACAGGATTATGCCCAGATTCCATGTGCATGTATGTGGAAAAATGTGTACAGATCTGACACTGTGCAACCAACCAAAAGCGCGAAAAACTGTCAGTTTTGAACCGAAACTCTCTAGAAGATGGGACTCGGACGGATACGTGCTTTATTAAATATGTGATGTGAAGATGTATTATTAGCAAGTTGATGATATTGTAGATATGCTTTCTATGAAAAATAGATTTTCTGTGTAGGAACAAAGGGGAGGTTTTTCCCTGCATTGTAAATTGCAGCATCACTATGACACTAGGTTTCCTTCTCAAATCAGGAGAGGGGCAATACTCTGACCAATCAGATTCCTAGAGGTTGGGCTTAGTATAATCAGCCTACCCACCCCTTTGGGAAATAGATAAATAGGGACTGTTTAGGACCTAGACACACACATTCACCCATCAACTGATTTATTGGCGAAGCGCTCTGCAGGAGAATCCAGATCCAGACTCCAGAACTCTGAAAGCAGAAGGCCTAATTCTAAGCTGAACCCTTCTCAGCTGGCCTTTAAAATCTTGCAACCTGATTTTACCCCCAGACTTCCAAGGGGCACATCAAAATTGAACAGCCTGGCTGTGCTGTTTTCTGCTTCTTGCCAATAACTCTTGCCAGAACCCAGAGATCCAAACCAGTAGAGCAGAGCTGAACCCAGATAGCTGTAAACTCCAGAACCAACCCGTCAGATCCAGTCCAGAGTGCCGTGCAGAGACCAGAGTGCTGTGCTGAGTGCAAACCCGGGTGCCTGAATCCTGTCTGGTGGGCTAACAGAATTCCAGTCCGAAACCTTTGACCAGATCCTGACGGGCCTATTCCAAAACCATAGTTGTGAGTATTTAGCAAAGAATTGTCCTTAGCCAATCTCTTAGCTTTAAGTAATCCAATCCCAAACCATTATAGCATATCCATAACTGCATTGTAGAATCTCTTTTGTCTTTTCTGAATCTTTCCCTCACCCATATAGTCCTTTGTTAATTGTAGTGATAAAATCATCTTTGCGCTGATATATTTGCTGAAGAAAGGCAAGCGTCTCGGCAGATAGAAACCATCCGAGGGCGTCACTGGATCGGTTGCTGTGCTGTTGTGTAGCTTGTGGCTTCATAGACTCCCTAGTGTAAAAAATCTTTGTTTGCAATATTCAAAAGTGCATCTTTCATTTGAAAATCTTGACTCTTTTGAGAAAAATATCAACCTCTACTAAAACCTTCATAACTTCTGAACGGTACCTGCTAGAAACAAAATTTAAGTGTCAGATTGAAGCTAACATCCTCATCTTTCATATGAACCATATTCCAACTCGTTATAGTTTTTCTGTAATCATATTTCTCGCGTGCTGAAAAGTTTGCTGCGATTCTGCATTTGGCTCAATTTCATCACATGTAAAATAGCTATTTCTTGCACTCAACCTCTGAATTCAGTCTCCTATCTGCCACTCATTCAACCATCATTGCTAGTGTTTACCTGAACCTACCCAAAGCGGCTCCCACTAGTTTTGAACCCCATTTAGAGAATTTGATCCATTTTTAGCATTTTTCCCATTCATTTAAAATCATATTCAAAATCAATTGACCTGTTTTGAAATCATTCCTGTTTCTCTCTAAGCTTGCTGGGGGAATTGGGATTGAAACTGCATTTGTAGAGTGTTTACTCCTGAAACCTGTTTTCTCTCCTTCCATCTCTATATTTCATATAAGGGGGGATTGAGTAGTATCAGGGGGAAATAGTGATTACATTGCATTTGACTGAACACACAAAAGTATTATTTCTGTGCTGCATTAATTTCCTATCATTGCATTTCATTGAACCCACATAAAGGTTATTCTATGCTACATTATTCTTCTCATCCATACTCCTACTGATTAAAGAGATTAAAGAGATTGTTGATTGTAATATCACCCATTGGTGATCATTGTATAGATATTAATAGTGTGATATCTAGATATTGTTCAAATTCATAAAAGTGTGATATATATATATATTGTTCAATTCATAAAATAAATCTTTTAACTTTGCAAAACGACCTACTTCTTGGTTCAGTGAGACCACGGGGGATTCAAAGAGAGGGGCGTGATATAAGGGTACATCATTCAGAAATAAAAGAACTTTAGACATAAAAATATATAATTAAGGGTTCCAGCTGGGCATCACATGCTAGGCATTGACTTAGGTGGAGTGCTTGGTTGAAACCACTTACAAGTGATTTGCTCAAGATCTCACAATATGGTCATCTGGAGGACTCAGGCTTAGATGCAGGGTCACCTGAGATCACAGACACCATCTTAATCACTAGATTCTACTGTTCAATATGGGAAACAGCATGCTTCTCAAACAGTGAGGGTCTTTCAAGGGCCAGAAGGGCTGATCCAGGGCTTGCACCTCTGTACAGCTGGCAGGGGAGTCGCTGAACTAGGATACATACAGGAAGCCATGCCCCATCTCATTGCAGTACATTCATCCTTCCACTCAAATCTCGCAGTCCTGCTGCCTTCATAGTCAGGCATGGGCAACACAGTACTACACTCTTCTAGGTTCAGAATACCCACCATATGCTATAGCGCACAACTATTGCTGTCAACTGAGTCAAGCGTGGTTGACACCCAGTAAATGCAATACTATTGCATTTACTGGGTGTCAACCACGCTTGACTCAGTTGACTGTCACACGCAAGCTCTATACCCCTCCGAAGGCTCTAAGCTACCAAAAAACAAAAGCATCAGATTTCACCCACACATAACTCAACAGGTTGAGGGGCATGGTATGATGCGAGAGCCTGGTATTCAATGGCAATACCTCCACTTTGTTGCAATACCTGGCATATGGTGCAAGAACCTGTAATTTGATGACAATAGTTGGCATACAATACAAGTACTCAGTAATTGATACAGTACCTGGAATATGGGACAAGTATCTGGCCATTTGATAGCAATGTCTGGCATTCTGTGTCTCTGGTGGCCACTGCCCCTCTCTGGCTCTACCGCCACACAGAGCCTTTTAAGACCATTTCCAGGGCGAAGCTCCAGGGAAGTTCTGCCAAGTCCCACTGCTGTCTGCAGAAGGGACTGGAGGTTGTGCTGGGGACATCAACACCTTACACTCCGTGACATCTAAACAACAGGTGTGCTGTCCCCGCTGCCTTCTGCCGGCATACGATGCCTGACCACCAGGTCTGCCTCCTCCACCATAATCTGGGCGGCATACTACTGCAACGCACGGTGTGATTTCCGCCGTGTCTCAGGTGGCCATGATCCCTCTCTGGCTCTGCTCCCACCAGAACCTGTTCAGACCATTTCTGTGGCAAAGCGCCTGCGAAGTCCAGCAAAGTGCGCCTGCTGTCTTCGGCTGGGACTGGGGGTTGCACTGGGAGTGAGTTCAAGACCTTACGCTCTGTGGCATCTAAACAACGGGACTGTCCCCGAAGGATTTACCAGCCACCTTCTGCCAACATCTGGTGCACGGCTGCCGGGTCCGACTTCCTCCACTATCATCTGGGCGGTATACTCCTTTGGCGCGCAGTGTTCTTGTCTGCCGCATCTCAGATAGTCATGCCCCCTCGCCGACTCCACCCCATCCAGAACCTTTTAAGATAATTTCCAGGGCAAAGCCCCAGCGAAGTCTGGCCGAGTCCACAGAGCATCTGTGGCATTTTCTGCTACTGTCCTCCTTATCCCCGCCATGTCTGTCTACACTGCTTTGCTGCTGCACCGCTTCTTCCCATCTTTGCCCCGAGAGTTGGGCCCCTTGTCTTATTTCTCTCTTCCTCTCCTTTGTGCCATGCCCTGCATTCAGTAAGGATCTCTAGTCTTTCCTTAAGTTTCTGCCGCTGTTTATTTCAATTTATTGCCAATACTTCCATTCTTATGTTGATTCTCCCTCACACTTTCCCCTTATTTTCAACCTACTATTGTCCACTCTATATCTTCTCGCCATTCCAGTCACCATTTGTTAT
Source organism: Ambystoma mexicanum (assembly GCF_040938575.1). Lineage (NCBI taxonomy): Eukaryota > Metazoa > Chordata > Amphibia > Caudata > Ambystomatidae > Ambystoma > Ambystoma mexicanum. Next base: position 1,067,498,858 of record NC_090936.1, read on the forward strand.
TCATTCTCAACCTCACAACCCTATTAATTTGATGTGTCCTCCTTGCACAGATCTTTCTTCCATCAACAGTGCCCTATGTAAGACCTGCTTGCTTTATAATGAAGCTTATTCTGTTTTGGATATCTTCCTTCGATTCTTTCTTCATTTTCTTTGTTTTACGAAGACCTGGTTCATTCCATTCAATTCTGTTACTCCGGCCACTTCCTCTTCCTCCTTCTCTCACTCGCTCCGCCCATCTGGGTTCGGTGGGGTGTTGGGATTTTATCTTCTACTTAGTTTACTTCTGTTCCTAATGCACCCGATTCCCCAGTATTCTCTACTTTTGAATAACACTTTCCCTCTTTTTCTAAACCTCAATCCCTTGCTTTTCTAATTATCTATCACCCTCCTGGTCCAGTTACTTCTTTCTGTTATGATCGTGATGCCTTTTTTTCAACTCTTCTTCCTTCTGAGATCCCGTTGATTCTTCTTGAAGACTTCAATATCCATCTCTACTCTACCCATTCCAATGTTCCTCTCTTATCTATCCTTGACTCTTCATTTCTTTAATATCCCAACTCCTTCTTCACACACATCTCTTGCGCCTCCCTTGACTTAATGTTCTCTACTGTCCCACCGTCTTGCTTTACTCATCAGATCAGTTCCTTCTTTCTTTTTCCCTTTTGTTACCTCCCCTATCGCTGCCGCACCTCTATCTACCTGCTCTACAGAAAGGTGACATGTACTCAAATCAAATAACAGAATGGCAGCGGGTAAGCCAGCTTTTGAATTATTTCTTGTTTTTTCCAACATTCTGAGAACAACAGGATAGCGAATTACTAAATACCCACTATATTTATACTATACATATCTCAAATGGCAGGCAACCACAAGAACAGAACTAAAATACCCACCACTACTGCGAACATAGTGACTTGTGCGCAGACACACAAAAATAGAGGTAGGCTTTTAATCCTCCATCCTTAGTTACTACTATATGCTCGCTGAACGCATTTCCATACATACCGTCTAATTGATTTGTTATTTAGTTTGTAATGTGCTTTGGGGTAAGGTGCTATGAAAATACAATGAAATACAAATGCAATATGATAACATGGCGCTTGCTGGTAATAAGTACCATATTATACATACAAAATACCAGGAGTCATGGGCTCAACCCTTTAGATTATGTTGTTTATTCACATATGAAGTAGCATTTGTGTATTAATGGTTAATACCATACCATAATGGCTAAATTCCAAAAGTGATACTATGTTCCATAATAAAACTGAAATAATTGTTAAACAGGCACACAAAAAAATCATTAATACAATTGGAATCAAGATTCCCCTAGGTTTTCAAACCCATAACCAATGATCTCTCATTGGTTACAAAGGGCTCCATTGTAATACTGCATATCTTGTTTCGTCTTGTTTCATCGTATCCAAAGACAATATTCAATCCGTAGACCAATTCAGTCTCATTGGTTGCTAATGGATTACACTTCAGTGGGGGAATTCAATCCTAGGTTATAGCTCCCATTCATCACTATTTTGTTAACCATCAATGCTCAAATGCTACTCCATATGTGAGTAAACAACACAATCTTAAGATATGTATACACAGTTGAGCACATGATTCCTAGTATTTTGTTTGTATTACTAATTTAAAGTGTCCCTGGGGTTTGAGGACACAACCAGGATTCACATAGAATAATATGTAATAAATAAAAGGCCAGAGGTATGTTTGTCTGAAGCCATCATGGGCCCACTTCACCTGTTACCACCGCTACAGGGAGCTGTTGTTTTACGCATACAACAATAAGACTTCAAGTTCATCTTCCAGGAACCAAATGTGTACTACAACAATGATAACATACAGTTAGCTGCAGAAAAGGCCCTCAGTGATACCACTTTAACAGCACACTTCAAGTTGCATACACTAGAAAATATATACATAAAAAAAACATACACACAGAAATGCAGTTGATTAGGCACTAGTTGTCCAACAAAGTGTTTCCCATACAGAGGGCTTTCTGTGAATACAGTTCTTTTCAGCATATCAGGCCCCCACAAGGTGTCTCTTAAGACTCTGAAAATGTCTTTCTTCGCACACTTTGGCCATTGTAAATGGGCTATTACACTCGTTATAATATATAAGTGATCTTTTGGTGGGAATAACTGGTAAGCAATATTTTTGCTTACCATTTAATGCAAGAATCTGGACATTTTACAGTAGTAGACAGCTTTTCATGGCAGTGCTTGGCATCTGATTATAGTACATGGCATGTAATGGCAATACTTGCCATATGATGTGTCTAGGATTTTATGGGAATGCCCGTCAAAGTAGGAGTATTAGGATATTTGATGGGGAAACTGGGCATAAGATAAAAGTACCCTATGCGATTGCTTGTAATGTGATGTGTAAATATGGCATTTCAGGGCAACACCAGACATGTGACCAGAGGATTTAGCATTTGATGAGACGAGGTTATGCGATGCAACTACCTGGCCTTCTGATGAGAATGCCTGGCATGAGATGAAAGTATCTGACATCGGATGGGAATACCTGGCCTGCGAGTACCTGGCCTTTACAGGGAATGCATTGCCTGGCCACTGTAGCAGCTGATGGAAATACCTGACATGTGGTGTGTACCTGGGCATTCAACTCAAATAGCCGACAACCCCGAACGAAAACGATTTCACTGCACACAAAACACAATCTATGGCCGATTTTGCCAATTCTCGTTTTTACATGTAGATCACATACTGGTTACTAGAAACTTAAGAATACGGTAATATTTTACATACAGGATTAGTTTACTTTGTGTCAAAGAATCCATGCTTTCAGGTTTACTGTTAATATTCAATTAAGGGTAGATAAAATTTGCATATTGGTGCACTAACTTTTAAAAATTAACGCATGACTAAACTAATCTGTTTAACGTCATGCCAAAAAACAAATGCATGCAAAAAGCTGCATTAAAACCAGGCCTGTTGTCCAAACTTTTCCTTCCCAGGGACTATTTCTTAGGGCCAGTTAGTCACTCACTCACTGGACAGGCTTTGTAAAAAAAGACCCAAAAAAAATGATAAATATTACTTGTATTAAGAAACGGCTCAATCATTTTCCAGACGTTGGCCGATAGGGCACGTGAGGTCAGAATAAGGATGGTTTCACATCTGCAAACTCAATCTGTATCCATCTGTGAACAAATCATAGATTGAAGTACTGTTGCTTTCTTTTCAAATGTATCATAACTGCACTACTTTCATAAACGTACATGTAGCTCCTGCTCCAGCTAACACCGGCATCAGAGTACCAGAGCCCAACCTTGACCCAATAGTTACTACAAACAATTCCAACGTCCTCATAATATTGGGAGACTTTAATGCTGTCCTTAAGAACTTTGGGAACGTCGACCTATCCTCGCTTAATGCAGACTTGATTAGGATAATAACATGCATGCCAACATTATCTATTCCATTCGAGAGACGCTGGTTCAGTCCTAGTTTTACCTTTGCATTCTGGGACATGTAGTCCTGGATTTCCACATTATTAACCCGCCTTCTACAAGTCTCAGCATGCAAAGATAAAACGAAGACTGGAGTATTGGCTCCCGAATGGAAAGAATAATGTTGGCACGTATGTAATAATCACTAGAGTTCTCATATAGCACTTCATGCTGGATGCCGCCTGCTTCTAAGTGCTGTAAAAGTAGGTGTTAGACCCTGTCCAGTGGTCCGTATCGGGTCATATCGGCCCGGATACCATTGTAAAAAGCCTTCACTTTGCTCTAGCCTTTAACTCGGGCCCCGGGCTGATAATACCCGATCCGGCCCTCCAGATCGAGTCTTAACGCTATATTAATGCAAGGACTAGGTTTTCGGATTCTTTTCTTTTGAACTCATTTTCTTGGTGAAGTCACAATCATTATTTGATAAATGAAGAAATATTTACAGTAGAATATTTATTTACTGTATTGCTGCCATTTAGCGCAGGAGGGTGGGCATCTATCAGAATGCTACCCCTTATTCTAAACAGCAATGCCGGTTATTAAACACATTGATTTACACTGCGAAACATAGGAGTTTGCATAACATTACAAGCTGCGCAATAATTGGTTTTCCCCAATGAAACTGATTCAACATTGGAGCACTTGACATTTCTTTTACATCAGAGAGGTAGTGATCAAGAATGTGACCATGTATTATAAAGAATAAAGTATTCCCACTGTATATTCTAAGAATATTGTAGGTCGCCTCAACATTTTCATGAGCTTACGAAAGGAACTCCGCACTCAGCGTCCTTGGTGGCTTGAAATATCATCATAGCATACTTTTTGGGTCTGCAACCTTTGGCTCATCAGATGTTTTGGACTACCACTTGCATCAGCACTAGTCGGTATGGTTACTGGTGGGGGGGGGTGATGATAGTGGTAGTGCAAAAACATCTGGAGAGCCACGTATACATAGTAAAAGGTATTCTCAAAATGACTGCTTCGAAATATACCAAAAGCAAAGTCTTCTCTGGTGAACGTGGGACAACAACTTTTAAGCATCACAATAATTAGGGTGAGAGAATACACACACTTTGATAGCAAGATATCTACCCAATTAAAGAAAAAAAACAGTTGTTTTTTAATTTTCTCTGAGGGTCAAAAGGATTTTTGCCCCCAAGGTTTTTGATGCACATTCATTTGTCATGGGGTGATCAGAGACACTTGTCAGTTTTCAAATTTGTACATAATATACATAAATACAGTACAGTCAATTTTACTAGATTTGTTTTAACATAGAACATGTTTTTCCTTTTTTGTAACGACAGGAATTAATTTACAAATAACACGTGGACACGATACAGAATTACAGTGAACAGGTATCAGTGTTGATTGTGGACACTGAAATAGTAGAAAAGCCGTCAACACTATTGTGTTTCGGCCAAAGGAATAAAGCGGAATATTGAAGCTTACAATGTGGTGGCCTTCATCAGGACAGTGAAATAGGTTGTGTGGACGAGTGTCCTGACAGTCTTGTATGCAGAACTCTACTACGGTGAAGGGCTCATGAGCCATGCCCCTGTTCTGATTGCAGGAGACGTAAGAACACCAGATTTCTTGGTGGTTATGGGTATATCCAATTACCTCTATTTCAGTAATAGAAGAGGTACATGTAGGCGTATCCGGCTGTCTCAGGATGAGTAGGTTAATGCATGCTAAATCCTAGCGCATGATCAGTGGATAGGCGCTGTCAGGTCCAAAAAAGTACTAGGGCCTGTTCCCAGTTTGTTGATAAAGTATGAGCCGTGCATGAAACTGCTATTGAATACAGCGCGCCGCTAGGACTGCTCACGCGAAAAGCGGCTTTTCACGTGAGCAGTCCTAGTGGCGTCTGGAACAGATGAATTTTCAGGCTGATTCATGGAATTAATGTGCGCTGAAATTTTCAGCGCAAGCGTGCAAAAGCGTGTGAATCGCAGTGCCAGTGCGAAAATCGCAGCGAAACCTGCGCACAGCAATTCATGGAAGTCAGTGCGCGTGTAAATCTCAGGATGTGCGCCAAAATTCTGCATGGCGCACGCTGGCGCACACGTCTCCAAACAGCGTGCGCTACGCGCACAGCGAAATCGCACATAGCGCGGCGCACACAACAAAAGTAGGAGGAACAGAGGGCATGACACGCGGAATGGGGAACAACGGGTGAAAATGTGGGCGTCACGGGGGAAGTACGGGAGGCAAATGCGCGGCACGCCCACACGCACGTTCAAAACACGTATTCATGGATTCGAATGGGGCTAACAGGTGCACCAAAAAAGACGCGCTAATCCGGAAACACATACGCCAGCAGGAAGCAGGCGTACGTGTTGAAAACGCAGCATAAAAGTGAGCGCAAACAACAAACAAGCTCAGACGCCAGGATGAATATACCGTTCCTAGCAGCAGTGGTCGTGGGATACCGCAGGAGGAGGATAGTCAGGCCCAGAATTTTCACACCCAGAACCAGCCTTTTTGGGATGACTGATGACTAGGTGTATGGGAGGTACAGGTTTCCACCTCACATAATACTCGACCTGGTGAGTGAGTGGGAGGATGACCTCACATCACCCACCCTGTGCTCCCAAGCACTCAGCCCCCTGGAGAAGGTCCTCAATGTACTGCACTTCTTGGCCACTGGATCATTTCAGCGGACAAGTGCTATAGTGGGGGGGTGTCACAGGCCACGCAGTCATGCTGCCTACACCAGGTCTTGGCCATCATGACTGCACGCCCATCAGTCCGCAGGCACATATACCTGCCAAGAACACCTGCAGAAAGGCAGGCTGCCGTCCAGGATTTCTACGGGGTGGCACAATTCCCCAAAGTCCTAGGTACCATTGATTGCACCCGTGTGGCTCTAGGTCCCCCCAGGGCATCATAGCACATCTATAGAAACCACAAGCACTGGCATTCCATCAACGTCCAGTTAGTAAGGGATGCCAAGGGAATCATCACCTCAGTATATGCCAACTATCCAGGGTCCACCCACGAAAGTTTTATTTACAGAATGTCAACCCTAAACCGGGACCTAGAAGCTGGGCGGCATGGCGATACATGGCTGCTCGGTGAGTATAAATGCCACAGATACGGAGTAATGTCACAACCCCACTAATGATACCCATCACCACATCCCCAGGGGACAGTGCCTAGCCTCTGAGCACCAACATGATGACGCCAATTCGGAACCCCACCACGCCACCCGAGGTAAGATACAACACAGCCCACATTGCAACCCAGGGCATAGTGGAGCGCACATTCGGAGTGCTCAAGTCACGCTTTCGCTCCCTTGACCGTTCTGGCGGGCAGCTGTTATACGCTCCCCCAGTAGTGTGCAGGATCATAGTGGCAGCATGTGTCCTGCACAACGTTGCAACACGCCGGGGCCTGCCCTTGGACATGGTGGTGCCCCCACATCCCCAACCACATGCACGGCGGCTTCGCATGGGAGGGGAAAGGGCACGGGGTGAGGCAGCCCGTACGCAGCTGGTGGCTAATTACTTCACCTAAAATCACACCCCTGTGGAGTGCACACAGCCCTGGCACATACCATCTGACAATCAATGTGATGACATAAGGGACAGTCAACTGTCACAACCATACCAGCCTGAGACTGGTCACCTGGAAGTGTTACATTGTGTGCATCCCTACCTACACAAACACCACCAATGCTGTGTCATCAAAAGACACACTTCTATGCTGCTAAATTCATTACCCCCTTGCAAAATACAACATGACAACAGTGTCATGTCACCCAACCCCTCCCCAGCACCGCCACCCAACACACCATGGCATGTCATGCTATGTGAGAGCAAACAAAGCAATCCCCAAAACCTGACACAAGTGTCACAAAGTACAGTGTCCCTAATGGAAACTGGCCACACACAATATGCTCCCAGTAATGTAGAACTAACAACACACATGACCAAATACTTACCAACAATACAATGCAGCTACACAACCTCAAACATAGCAAAAACATGACAGTACTAAGTTAAAGTAGTGGTAGTCTTACAACCTGATTGTGCCAGCACATCGCCCCCTTCCAACTGTACAGTGTTGCTGCCACGCAAATGTGTAAGTGCACTGCTTACAACATGAACTCCATCTCCAAAGTAGACGGCCTTGTGAAGACATGAGGAATGAACCTGCAAATTAGGAGGAAGACATGGATGCACAAGCACATATCAATACACCATGCAGTGTACAATACAACAACAATATCCACTAGGAATGTATACACAGTATTGACTACAGACTGCCCACACAGCTCTTGGGAGTCTACGTCACTGTGTAAGTCACTGTCACTTGGGCACACCCTTTGCAAGCCCATGGAAACGGGAAGCAGGAGGGGTGTGTGTCTCACGAACCCAAGCATCTTACACAAACTCAGGACAAGCCTGCATGTGCCCAACCGGAATACAGTGGATGCCCACGGGAGCCACACAAGGCAACACACTGTAAAAAAAAATCAAAAATCAAAAATCAAAAACCAAAAATGGCCATGTGTGGGCCGGGGGGTGGGGGGTCACCCAGGAGGTCCGAGGACAGGGTGTGCACCAACAGCCACCTGTGTGGATGTTGGAAAAAAAAAACACCTCCATGGGCTCATGGCCTGCACGGCTATGCCAATGTGGGAGAACTGCTGCTGTCGCTCTCATCACCCTCAGCTGCTGCATCAGGAGGTGGTGGTGCTATGGGAGGCAGCCCACGCAAAGCCCTGGTATGGTCCTCCATGGCAGCAAGCATGTGGGTGTGGAAGGTCTCGTTCTGTAGGATTATAGTGCGGAGATCCCCATGCAGCACCTGACGTGATGCCCAGATCTCCTCCCGAGTTGCCTGCATCTCAGCTGAGAGCGAACATGTGAGCCGCTCCAGCTGCTGTTCTGTCCTCAACTTAGTGGAAGCCTCAAGGTCAACAAGAGTCTCCCTGAGGTGATGGAGTTCTACCCTCAGGGCTTCCCTGTGGCCCTGGGACTCTATTGATATCGATTGGCGTAGAGTCTCCAGTGCCGCCTGTCGGTCCCTGTTGGACGCCAACATGTCCTCCCTGTGTGATTGGCAAATGGAGTCTGTTGCCTGCTGTAGTTGCTCCATCTGCCTTTCAGGGGGGACAATGGAAGTGGCCACCCTCTCCATTGCTTGAGCCATCATCTCAACTGATGCTGCCTGTTGGGTTGCCATACCGTACATGGATTGTTCCCATGCAGTATTTCCTGGTGGAGTACTGCTGCCGCGTCGGCGGGCAGCACACCTGTTTGGGGCAAGGCGATCTGCGCCAGGCTGCAGGACTGCATTCCCCCTCTGATCTGCTGGCCCAGGAACAGGATCAGATGTTGTGGAGTGTGACCCTGCATCCATAACCGCCAAAGGCAGACTTACCAACACTGACATCCCCATGGAGGGTTCTACCGCTGGTGCAGGTCGGTTGGACAGAACAGAATCCCTGCCAGAAACACTACCTGCGACGGCACATATGTCTCATCATCCGAATCAGCACCTGAATACAGGTCTGGGGAGGTGCACCCAGAGACACCCCTGGACAGAATGGTCTGCAGCAAGATTGGGTTCTCACCCACCACCACACCACGTCCCCCACTGGTGCCCGGTCGTGCCTGAGATCCCTCCTGGGTCTGCACCACCTCCTCAACCTCAACAGCATCAAGTGCGTCATCCCCTGCAAAAACATGAAAGACAAAAAATGGAAACAGGCATTAGCACCATAGCACACAAATAGGCCTGACAAGCTACAGAACCACTACATGATTTACACATGTCCCACATGACTATAACCCTCCCATGCATGCACTGGGGAGGCAAAAGGCAGACACTGATGACACCAAGATGGAAGAGCAACACATTTGCTGCATGCTGGCTAGCACTACCATCACACATTGGCCTGTGAGTGGTATGTCCAATACACATACATGACTCATGCCATCACACAGATGGCATAAACCATAGCCATGGTACATTCCACAAGTACATCCATATGTCAGTGAATGAGTACTGTCAGCCATCCATGTGAGATGGACATGATGAGATGAAAAATGCTACATAGTGTGACAAAAAAGGCATGTGCCACACACTGCAACACATCCAGTGTACAAAAATACAGTGATTGCAGGCCGATGTACACATCAATGGTTGTGCACTTCAACATGACAGGAAACAACTATCATTATTCCACATTCAAACAGGCCCCAAAAATGTATGTGATCAGGCCAATACTCAATCAGCCTGAATGGTCAAATCATTCACCTAACAAGGTAACACATGTGGGCCAATGTGGGGTTCATCAATGACAGAAGCATGTCACAAATGTGACAATAGGGCTGAGGAATGCGTAGCAAAAGTGGGAGAATTGAAACAATCAGCCTGAACGAACACTGAAAAATACAAACAATGTTGTTGCAAGATGCCACTTCAAGGGCAACTGCCGTAATGTTGCGCTAAATTACTACTGTGGGCAGAAGGGATACTGTCACACCCAAATCCAAGGCCGCTGAATGTTTTGGATGAAGCACATGGGTGACCCATACCACTCAGGTACACACACCCTCACCTCGCACTCAATCAGAACCCGTCACCCAAACAACATACACATGCATTACACACACATGCATGGGCACTCACCGCACAATGCATCATAATCAGGTAGTTCTCCCACACCTTGGATCTGTTCCTCTGTGACGAAGGCCCCAGCAACAGACTCATGTTCAGTGAGTTCGTTGTCCTCTTGTGGAGACCCACCGCCAGTCACCAGAGTAGCGGCATGATTTGAGGTCAGCTTGTTCTTTGCTCTGCGTTTCAGGTCATTCCACCGCTTGTAGCAATCATCAGCTGTGCGCCTCACAAATCCAAGGGCACTTATGCGGTCGCGATGATCTGCCAGTGTGCCTTACGTTGACCAGTTGTGGTCTTGGACCCTGCAGTCACCAGCATTTCGTGGCTATGTGCCGACACATAGGACACAAGTGCATCAAGTTCCACCTCATTAAAGCAAGGCTTCCTTGAGGTACCGGAGTGTGTAGCCGTGTCTGGGGTCTCAGTCTGTCATGCCAGAGCACCCTTCTTCCTCTTCTTTAAAGGTGGAGCAGAGCCAGAGTGGCTTACGCCGCTCTGGTCAGTAGTGGCAGAATCACCGGTGGACTGGGTAGTAGGAGTGTGGGAATGCACAATGACCATAGGTCTTGATGCAGGCATTGGTTGCAGGGTAATGTTGTTGTCGTCAGTTTGATGGACCTGGACTGACACTGTCCTGGCTGGGAGAGTCAGAGCTGGGGCGGATGGAGCTGCAGCTGCCCCTGCAGCCTCCCCACCCTGCATACTTGGGCCAGCAGATGACATAGCTGCCCCAGATCCACGTGGCTTGGTGACAACAACTTTCACTGCCACACGTAGCCTAGACTTGCTGACCTGGAAGTCAGCCAGGGAGTCATCCTGTGCCAGGTCAGGTGCCACAATGGGCTGGTCCAACAGGGGCTGAGCTGGGATGGTGTCAGCCACGTTTCCCTCAACCATGGGGGGGGCATGGGTGTCCCTGATTGTTCCTCCACACATGGGGGTATAGGGGCACCCTGCAAATCCCGGCCACGTCCCCTACCGCGCCCACTATGCCCACCTTTTGAAGGTCGGCCACCTTTGCCTCCCTTACCGCTTGGTTGCCTCCCAACCATGGCACTGATGTTGTTGTGCGTATGGGAGTTGCAGTAAACTATTGTCCTGGGCAATTGGGGGTCAAAGGGGTAGGATACTAGATGGGATTCGTACCCTAGTGCTCTAACAAGGATGTCTGTGACCCCTGGGGGAAGATGGCGGGTCACGCAACGCACAGGCAGCCCAAAATCAAAAATTAACTTGCACGCAACCCCTTGTAGACCACGTGCGTGAAAAAATGAACCCGCACTGCGCTGTGGCACCTAGAAACACAAAAATAAGCGTATGCATAATACACGCAGCCTACAATGACCTCTGAAGGAGAACGCGACACACGAGGCAAGCACAGTTGCTAAGTACATGCGGAACTCACTGTCTGCCTGGAAAAAGAATGTGAAAAATACGCACGTGTGCGTGTTGGCAACACCCCCGCCAAAAGAAGAATTGTACGCTGTCTGAGGAGACAGGACAAAAGGAGAAGTGAACTCTGTTTGAGGAAACAGGCCCAACAAAAATTCAGAAAAGAGCTTTCAGAGGTAACAGGGAGTATGAACTAGAAACGCTGTGAAGTAATCGCGTGTGAACCGACAAGAAGTACAGATTTCACCCACTCGCTCTCCACGAAAAGCACGTACAAGGAAATGGCGTCCTACACGTAGCTTTTAAACCGGCCCACACGTACATGTCAGATACGCGTGTACGCGGGCGCTTTCCTCCAATTACACGCGATGACACTCGGACGTGCATTTTTCCTCGTGTGCTCTGTCATCACATGCTATGAGGGAAACGCCCGCGCGCGTAATGTAATTTACGCGCTTAGGCGATGACACTCGTACGTGCGGTTTTTCCACATGTGCTCTGTCATCACGTGCTATGAGGGAAACGCCTGCGCGCGAAATGTAACTTACGCGCTAAGGGCCTTTGGTCCAATGAAATCACGTGCGTGTGCTGACGCACTTACGCGCTAAGGCCCTTTCCTCGAATTACACGCTGACGTGCAATTTTTTCATGTACCAAATCACTCCGTATCAAGCTGGCCATGCGAAAACACACGGAAGACCATGCTCCTGCCCAGAAGGCCGAATTACTGCCCCCTAGAGCCCCGAGCACGCTCCCACCTGCCATCTGCTGCTGCCTGACTGCCTGCTGCCCACGTGCCCTGCCATTTGCTGCCTGCACGTCAGCCAGGGGTGTAGTTGCTGTGACCACCCCTGCTGGAACCGAAGACTCCCGACTGGGATTCCATCGCTCCACAGCCCAGCCCCAGGACCCAGTTGCCCACCCACTCCTGCCTCTGGGGTTGCCATGTCCAGCACAACACCATCTGGCAGCACTGGCAACCCCCAGCCAGAGAGGCAGAGGGCCACTAGCTTCACTGCCACCGAAGTTGGTGTCCTGGTGGAGCAAGTCCTGGGGCAGTATGATGCCCTCTTTGGAAGTTCGCGCGCCGACAATGAAGGATGGACCAGGATCTGGATGGACATCATGACTGCCATCTACGCGGAGGGGGTGGCAGTCCGCGACTTACATCATGTCAAGAAGCACTGGGAGGACTTCAGGTCCAGGACCCTCAACAAGGCCCGGCGCCTCGCTAAGGCAGCAGATGCCAGGGGGCGCCGGGGCCAGCTGTCGAACCATCAAATGAGGGTCCTGGAACGCATATGCCTAGCGCTCTACGTCCAGATCCTTGAGAGGCAGACCCGTCTGGAGTCGAGCGGTAAGTGTACATGCATGTTGATAGTACGCTGTGCGTGTCGTGGTGTGCCAGTAGTGTGCAGGTTGCACATGTGTTTATGTAGGACCATGTAGGGATGTGTATGAACATGGGCGTGAGGCTGCCACATGCGAGTCCTCTCAGTTGTGAGACCCATTGATGGTGTATGTGTTGGTAAGCATGCTGGGCAAATGCAGGTGTGGGAGCACACGTTTGAATTTCTGTGTATGTACATTGGCATGGTTGTGGCATGGATGGTGGTTCATAATGCATGTATCTGCACTGTGTACATATGCATGTATGTGTATCTGACAAGTGTGCAACTGTGATGCAACATGGATGCACGTGGCACTGATATGTAGAAGGATGAATGGCAGATGTGACATGTATGGCGATCTCATCACTGCAACAGTTGGAGGGGATGTAAACATGCATGTAAGTGTGGTGCGTGTGTGCATGTCTAGTCCACTCCTTGTGTTTCATGTGATGTCAGGCTCACCTTTGGCCGTTCATGCTGTTGTATGTGTATGGATGGTGCTGCCTGGTGCAATATTGCTGTTGAAATGTTCACGTGTGTGAGTTAAAATGACATGTGTGTCGTGGAGTGTGATGCCGTGTCTGTAGTTAAACAATGCCACTCATGTGCAACTGTCATGTGTGTATCAGTCCATTGTACAGTGCCCTGATGCCTGTGTTTTATCTCTCCCTGTCTGCAGCGTCAACTGAAGAAGAGGGTGGTGAGGGTGCTGTGGAGCACAGCAGTAGGGATCATCCCACCAGCCGGAGACGCAAGGCCCGGCTCCCCTCCCAGGTTGTCATCTTGTCGGGGAGTGAGGAGTCCGGTGCCGCGTCCCAGGCCACAGCTGCTGAGGGAAGATCCAAGAGGCGGAGGTCGGAGTTGGACTCCTCGGCAGCAGAAGGGGCAGCTGAGACCCATCAGGGTGCGATGGAGGAAGATGGCACGGAGTCATCCAGGTTGGTGGGGGGTTTGGTGGAGGAGGAGGCCGTGCAAGGGACAGACACGGGGTCTGGAGGTGGGGATTTCACTGGTGCTAGTGGTGCAGTGCAGGGGCTGGCACAAGAGGCAGCACAGGCCACTGCGGAGGTGCCTGTGTGTAATCCTGTGACTGCATCATCCCGCACCAGCAGGGATGCCTACGTCCAGACCCGTTTTCAGGGAGGGGATCCGCTTACAACAACTGGCCTTCCTCTCCCTGCGGAAGTGGCTATCCAGGACCGGGTTGAGCCTGTCCTGGGTGGGGTGGCGTTGCATCAACGGGCCATGCGAGGTGACCTGCAGTCTTTTCATGAGGAGACTGCACGTCATCTCGAATGGCTCGTTGACCGCGTTGACCTACTGGGACAGCTCACCAGGGCCGGATTCCTCAGTTTGCTGGACCTTGTTCCGACCCCCTCCTCAACTGAACCCCCTATGCACCAGTCGTACTCCATGCCATCTTCCCACCCATGTATCACCTGGGTACCCTGTGGAGCTGCCTCTGACCCTGCGGCCACGCTGGTGGAGGACACATCCCTGCCACAGTTGGGAGTCGGACGTCCAGCAGGGGTGGCCGCATCAACAACTGCACCCCAGCCGGAGGAGGATGTGCAGGCAGCAAGAGCCAGGGCACAGGCGGAGGCACAGCAGCAGCAGCAACAAGGTGGGAGCCATGATGGCTCGGGGCCTTCGTCATCAGAGGGGCAGGCATCGGCCAGAGGGCAGGAGGACCCAGGACTGGAAGTGTCTTCCGTGTGGCAGCGGTTAGGCCATGCTATAGATGCGGAGCGGCAGTGGGCAGAAGAGGCACGGCTCACGATGGTCAGGGCGGAGGAGGGCCCTGAAGCAGGCAGAGTGCCTCGAGGCAACTCGCAGGGAGTTAGAACAGGCCATGAGTGCCTCCCTGCGAGACCTCAGGGCCAGGACAGAGGCCCGCCTCCAGGACATTGAGCAGGAGTTCGATGATGCCCTGGCCCGGGACATCCAAAAGTGAGCCGTCAGACTAGCCCGCTGCCATTGTAAATAGTTTTTAGAGTTAGGTTTCCTTTTCGTTTTCCTTTTATTTGTGGTCAATGGACAATGCCACACACATTTGTATATAGTTATATTTTTAGGTAGTTTCTTAGGTAGGTTTCATTTGTTTAGTTGGGCTCATGGACCCTTTACATCGTTGGACAATGGATTGATTTTTTTGGGGGATTTTTGCACATGGATTAATGGACTTTTATTTTGGACAATGGATTGTATATAGTTACATCATGGATTCATTTGGATTTTCTTTTCATTATGGACATGGAGTAATGTTTTTTTTTCAGGACAATGTATTGTAAATAGTTGGACTATGTATTGCTTTCGCATTTTTATTTATCATTATGAACATGAAACAATAGATATCTTTTTTTTACCTTTTTTTGGATTTGCGTTGGTGGAGGGAGAGTTTGGACTGTTTTTCTATCAAAGTTTTTGCATTGCTTATCATTTTCATTCTTTAATCTTTTTCACATGCTTTTCATTTCATGTTTGATATTTTGGTATGCTTTCATTTCATTTATTTATTTATGTAGATAATACATTTTCATATTTTAGTTCCATGTGCGGGATTTGCTCATTGTGTTGATGCATGTGAAATTGTGGGTTTACACAGGCAATGCCAACCAGTGTATGTGTGTGATGGACATGTGTTGATGTACATAGTTGAGTTTTGGTTTGTGTCTTGAGATAGGCATGTCAGTGTGGGGTGGATTGGGAAATCATTGCGTCTCAAGAATGGGGTGGCGTGATGTGGTATTTTTTGGTGTAGAAGTGGGCCATGACTGTGCATCTTTATTTCGTGTAGGGGGGACATGAGTGGGACATGAGTGGGGGCCTGCTGGCAGGTGCCCTGCACTGCTGGGGGGTGGGGGTGCAGGGGGACATGAGTGGGACATGAGTGGGGGCCTGCTGGCAGGTGCCCTGCACTGCTGGGGGGTGGGGGTGCAAGGGGACGAGTGGGACATGAGTGGGGGCCTGCTGGCAGGTGCCCTGCACTGCTGGGGGTTGGGGGTGCAAGGGGACATGGGTGGGGGCCTGCTGGCAGGTGCCCTGCACTGCTGCGGGGTGGGGGTGCAGGGGGACATGAGTGGGGGCCTGCTGGCAGGTGCCCTGCACTGCTGGGGGGTGGAGGTGCAAAGGGACATGAGTGGGACATGAGTGGGGGCCTGCTGGCAGGTGCCCTGCACTGCTGGGGGGTGGGGGTGCAAAGGGACATGAGTGGGTGATCAGTAGTGCAAGCTGACATGTGGCTTGGCTGGGGGGGCATGCCCATGGTAGATGGGCTGCCTGTGGGACATGACCAGGGGTGCAGGGTAGTCACCTGTGGTGTGGGCTGCCTGCAGGGGCCGTGGGGGGTATAGAGGGAACACCTGGGAGGACCCACACTGCCAATTCACGTGTAGGACTCCCCGTGCACTCCCGAAATTCAGTACACCCCTCTGACAGCAAAATCGCGTGTGAAACTTCCCACGCACCCCCGAAATACACGTACCCCGCTCGCACAGGGCCCTTTCGCATGTGAGACTTCCCCCGGACCCCAGGAATACACGTACCCCACTCGCACAGGACCAATATTCCTGGGGGTTTGAGTGAAGTTTTACACGCGAAAGGGCCCTGTGCGAGCAGGGTACGTGTATTACTGGGGTTCGCGGGAAGTCTCAAATGCGATTTCAGCAGGGTACGTGTATTTCGGGGGTGCGTGGGAAGTTTCACACGGGAAAGGGCCTGTGTGAGTGTGGTAGGTGTATTCCTGGGGTTCACGGGAAGTCTCACACGCAATTTCAGCAGGGTACGTGTATTTCGGGGGTGCGCGGGAAGTTTCACACGCAAAAGGGCCTGTGCGAGTGGGGTACATGTATTCCTGGGGTTCGCGGGAAGTCTCAGACGCGATTTCAGCAGGGTACGTGTATTTCAGGGGTGCGCGGGAAGTTCCACACACGAAAGGGCCTGTGCGAGTGGGGTACGTGTATTCCTGGGGTTCGCGGGAAGTCTCACACGCGATTTCAGCAGGGTACGTGTATTTTGGGGGTGCGCGGGGAGTCCTACACGTGAATTGGCAGTGTGGGTCCTCCCAGGTGTTCCCTCTATACCCTCCACAGCCCCTGCAGGCAGACCACACCACACCACACCACAGGGGACTACCCTGCACCCCTGGTCATGTCCCGCAGGCAGCCCATCCACCATGGGCATGCCCCCAGCCAAGCCACATGTCAGCTTGCACTACTGATCACCAACGCATGACCCCCTGCACCCCCACCCCCCAGCAGTGCAGGGCACCTGCCAGCAGGCCCCCACTCATGTCCCACTCATGTCCCCCTGCACCCCCGCCCCCCAGCAGTGCATGGCACCTGCCAGCAGGCCCCCACTCATGTCCCCCTGCACCCCCACGCCCCAGCAGTGCAGGGCACCTGCCAGCAGGCCCCCACTCATGTCCCCTTGCACCCCCACCCCCCAGCAGTGCAGGGCACCGGCCAGCAGGCCCCCACTCATGTCCCCCTGCACCCCCACCCCCCAGCAGTGCAGGGCACCTGCCAGCAGGCCCCCACTCATGTCCCCTTGCACCCCCACTCCCCAGCAGTGCAGGACACCTGCCAGCAGGCCCCCACTCATGTCCCACTCATGTCCCCCTGCACCCCCACCCCCCAGCAGTGCAGGGCACCTGCCAGCAGGCCCCCACTCATGTCTCCCTGCACCCCCACCCCCCAGCAGTGCAGGGCACCTGCCAGCAGGCCCCCACTCATGTCCCACTCATGTCCCCTTGCACCCCCACTGCCTAGCAGTGCAGGGCACCTGCCAGAAGGCCCCCACTCATGTCCCACTCATGTCCCCTTGCACCCCCACTGCCCAGCAGTGCAGGGCACCTGCCAGAAGGCCCCCACTCATGTTCCCCTGCACCCCCAGCCCCCAGCAGTGCAGGGCACCTGCCAGTAGGCCCCCACTCATGTCCCACTCATGTCCCCCTGCTCCCAGGTCATGACGATCCTCAATCATGGCCCTTATGGCCAGCCTCCCCAGCCCAAAGACCCAACCAAGTATTGGATCCACCCACATAGAAAAGGCAATTACATGATACAACCTCAATGGCAAGTATGTAAATGAACACATGTCCGTCACACACACACACACACACACACAATGGGTGCAAGTGAATGTGAAAACCCATATCATGACATGCATGAAACCAATGAGATAATACCACACATCAAAGTATGAAGAAAAAAAAGGAATTCAACACAACATGAATGTAATCAAAATCCAACACACAACAATGGGAATAATAAAAGAAAAGCTGCATGTCCGTAAAAGAATAAAAAACAAGAAATCATAATCCAAAGAAATCCAAAAGAAATAGTGTCCAAAGTCACAGTCCAACAAAGCAAATCCAAGGGAAAAAAGAAAGTGAAAACTAATGCTCCATGGTGAAAATAAAAAAAAAAGAGAATAATCCAATGGTGAACTATGTACAGATGAACAATCCAGGGTCCATGAGCCCAACTGATGAAATGAAACCTATCAAAAATACTACCTAATAAAAAACTATATACAAAAACGTGGTGCATTGTTCAAGCGCAACCAAAATAAAGAAAAAACGAAAGGAAACCTAACACTATCTAACTATATACAATGGCGGCGGGCAAGTCCAGCGGCTCACTCTGTGGTATCCCGGGCCAGGGCATCATCGAACTCCATGTCTATTTGCCGGAGGCGGGCCTCTGTCCTGGCCCGAGGTCTCGCAGGGAGGCACTCATGGCCTGTTTCAACTCCCTGCGAGTTGCCTCGAGGCACTCTGCCCGCCTCAAAGCCCGACGCATTAAGAACTCCGTCCTGACCATGGTGAGCCGCACCTCTTCCGCCCGCCGCCGCTCTGCACCTATCTGCTGGCCCAACCGGTGCCACACGGAAGACACTCCCATTCCTGGGTCCTCCTGCCCTCTGGCCGATGCCTGCCCCTCCGATGTTGATGGCCCCGAGCCATCATTTCTCCCACCTAGAGCCTGCTCCTGCTGCTGCTGTCCATGTGCCGTGTCTGATGGTGCCTGCACATCCTCCATCAGCTGGTCTCCAGTTGTGGTGTCCACCCCTGCTGGGCCGCCGACTCCCGACTGTGGCAGGGATGTGAGCTCCACCAAGCTGGCTGTGTTGGTCGGGCCAGGTCCACAGGGGGCGCTGGTGGAATCTGGGCCAAAAGACGGTGTGGAGAACGACTGGCGCATAGTCTCCACAGAGGAGGAGAGGTCCGCTAGAGTGCGCGACACATGTAGGAACCCACCAACCAGGGCCCCTCCCAGCAGTGCCACATCACGATGCTGCTCTCCGTGATGGCGTGCATTCTCCGCCCAGGAAGAACGCCCTCATCGCGAATGACGTGTGCGCAACGCGACACCAACCAGGACGGAGCCCATACGTTCGTGGGACCCCTCGTCCACAGGTAGTGGAGAGGCAGATGACATGGCACTCTCCCCTACCTGCGGACGGGCCTGGGACGGGGCCTCCCTGCTGGTGCATGGTGGTGCAGTCACAGGGTCAGGGACAGCGACATGCACAGGCCTCTCCGCGGTGATCTGTGCTGCCTCCTGACCCTGGCCCTGGACTGCACCACTTGCACCAGTGGTACTAGCCCCACCAGGCCCCATGTGCGGCTCAGTAGCGGGCTCCTCCTCCTCTGTGGAGACCATCAACCTGGATGTCTCCACACCGTCTTCCGCCATTGGAAGCCCCTGTGGGGGCTGACCCGGCCCTTCCGCCACAGCCGTTGTGGCAGACGCAGCACCAACCCCCTCGCTCCCAGATGATGGTAATTCCTGGGAGGGTGGCTGGGCCTTGCGTCGCGCGCCCAGTGGAGGCATCCCCGCCGCTTGTCTCCACAGCGCCGTCTCCGCCCTCTTCTTCACTTGACGCTGCGTAGAGGGAGACATAGAACACAAGCATCAGGGTACAGTACAAAATACCCTAGACAGGAAGCAATAACACATGAGTGGCACTGTCAAATGTCACTTCCATCCTGTCATTCACAACACATGGGTGAATGCACACAACACACATGCAGAAACAGTCCTGGCGCCTGCAATCAACATCAACATCCATGTAGAAGGGCCCCTGTAAACCAAGATGTTGCCTTCAAAGTCACATGCATCCATGGCGTTTCAAAGTCACACACACACACTTCTCAGGCACACACACACACATACATGTGCACCATACATGTACATGACATCAGCACCCATTCCTCACCCCCCCCCCCCTTCATGTCCAGGAACAGAGACAGCCATGCTTTCATGTGTGCATTCCGCATAGAGCTCATCATGTTGCATTAAAACACATGCACCAACCATGGGGTTCACACATTGCTGGTCTCACATGCATGACCATGATGTCCCTGCACACACATATCCATACATGGCCTATGTCACACATACAGGCAAGCATCAGACTACCAGCACACTGCAACATGCCCTGTCTCACACAGCAATGCTTGGCCACTTACCGCTCAACTCCAGACGGGTCTGCCTCCGAAGGATCTGGGTGTGGAGCGCTGGGCCTACGTGTTCCAGGACCCTCATCTGGATGTTACTCATCCGTGCCCGGCCCCCCTCCGCGAGGCGCCGGGCCTTGTGGAGGGTCCTGGAGCTGAAATCCTCCCAGCGATTCTTGACGTGCTTGATGTTGCGGGTTGCCACCCCCTCTGCGTTGATGGCAACCACTACATCGTCCCAGATCCTCTCCCGTCCTTCCTTGTGATGTTCCGAAGAGGGCATCATAATGCCCCAGAACATGCTCCACCAGGACACCAACTTGGGTGGCAGTGAAGCTGGCGGCCCTCTGCCTCTCTGGCTGGGGGTTGCCAGTGGTGCCAGAAGGAGATGTGCCCGACATGGCAACCCCAGAGGCAGGAGTGGGTGGGCAACTGGGTACTGGGCTGGGCTGTGGAGCGATGGTATCCCAGTCGGGAGTCTTCTGTTCCAGCAGGGGTGGACACAGCAACTGGACCCCTGCAGATGGCTGATGTGCAGGCACCAAATAGCAGGGCACGTGGGCAGCAGACAGTCAGGCAGCAGCAGATGGCAGGTGGGAGCGTGCTGGGGGCTATAGGGGGCAGGAAAATGGCCTTCAGGGCAGGAGCGTGGTCTTCCGTGTGTGTATGCGTGGCCAGCTTGATACGGAGTGATTTGGCACGTGAAAAAATTGCACGTCAGCGTGTAATTCGAGGAAAGGCCCTTAGCGCGTAAGCGGGTCAGCACACGTACGCGATTTCATTGGACCAAAGGCTGTAAGCGCGTCTGTGACGTATCGCGCACGGCATTGCCCTTTCACGTGTAAAATTTCGAACCCCGAACCCACGAACCCCAGGAATACACGTACCCCACTCGCACAGGGCCCTTTCGCGTGTAAAACTTCCCGCGCACCCCCGTAATACACGTACCCTGCTGAAATCATGTGTGAGACTTCCCGCAAACCCCAGTTATACACGTACCCCACTCGCACAGGCCCATTCGCGTGTGAAACTTCCTGCGAACCCCGTAATACACGTACCCTTCTCCAATCGCGTGTGAAACTTCCCGCGAACCCCAGTAATACATGTACCCCGCTCGCACAGGGCCTATCGCTTGTGAAACTTCCCGCGCACCCCCGAAAATACATGTACCCGGATCCAATCGCGTGTGAGACTTCCCGCGAACCCCCATAATACACGTACCCTGCTCCAATCGCGTGTGAAACTTCCCGCAAACCCCAGTTATACACGTACCCCACTCGCACAGGCCCTTTCGCGTGTGAAACTTCCCGTGAACCCCGTAATACACGTACCCTGCTCCAATCGCGTGTGAAACTTCACGCAAACCCCAGTTAGACACATACCCCACTCGCACAGGCCCTTTCGCGTGTGAAACTTCATGCAAACCCCAGTAATACACGTTCCCCGCTTGGCGTTTGCTGTTTGGCAGCCCTGTAAACTGGTCCAGGGTTAGCGCAGCCCTTTGCGCTGGATTGGGGATTTTGATGGCTTTTCCTTGTGCGAGGGCTTTCTTGGGGGCGTAACTGGCGCTGCTGCAGGGTCGCTGCGCCACTCTGCGCCACGGCTGGTTTTGGAGGCTAAAATCCATGAATACGCTGTGCGCGGAAATCGATTTTAGCCCACGTGGCTGGCGCAGACATTCGCACGCGCACACTGTGCGCCAGCCGCGTGCGCCACTTGTGCGCAAAATTCTATGAATTACCCCCTTAATCTCCTCAATGATCCGCCCCAAGCTCAAACTCAAGGTAAACAAGTCGAACCCTGAAGGTATTACTTAGAGACCTGGATGAGCCAGCCCATTTGGAGCCTGGATCTCCTATTATAATTGATATGATATATGTCATTTATAATGCGCCTGTACTCATGCCTCTAGCACTGCGGAATAGCCATCAGGCCCAAAGTCAATAAAGCCGGTGAAAGCCCTTTTGCGGATAAGTTACGTTCCTCATTTTTCCGTTGGTCAGGAACAGGTAGCCACAGCAATGATAGCACGTGGGGCCTCATCAAATGTTAGGCGCCAATGCTGCCAAACGGAATGATCGTTACTGCATGCGGTAAGCATGTGGCAATGGAAAGGCTTTGCATGTTCTAGAGTCGTGCAGACCCTTCAGTTATTTCCCATTGTGAAGTCCCAATGGACTACACGGTTATCAGCAATTACTGCATACATTAATTAACACATGTGGTAAAGGCATTGTGTGGAGGACATTTCCTCAACACAAAACAAGGAGGTGAACATGATATTTGGTGGTGCGGTGAAAGTGGCGGCAATCACGTTACCACCACATTCTTACTGCCTGCATCACAGATCTCTTAATGAGGGCCCAAGTCTCCATTCCGACATTGTGCAATTCAGGGTTCATACTTCACTTTTCAAGAGTGATCAAAAAATCGATCTCAATCGCTACCAACCCATGATTAGGGTCGGACTGGGACATAAAATAGTTTCGGGCAACAATGAAAAAGTGGCCCACAGTTGCAAATGGCTATTCATTCAGTTTGTGACACTATTTGAATAGTACCCAAGGGGAAATTTTTTGATAAAACGTGATGCAAATTGTGCATTTTAAAGAGGCCATGATGCAGCTGTATTAGATACAATGTTGCAACTAAATATGTGTTTTGTGTAGTTAAAGGAATTGGAAAAAGGTTAGTGTGTAGTTTTGGATATATTTTAGATTTGTAACAGGTAGCAGCATAATTAGAAGTAGCATGGGTACAATGTTATTGTGCAATGTACAACCTCTAGCACGTACAAGCATGTAGCAGGGAGGTTCACGCACACGACAGAGAAGTTTGCCAAGGGGAAATCAATGTGAGGGGGTGCAGTAATCTTGAACAGTGTACATGTGGGGATTCAACAAAGGTTTAAATTGCAGACACATTTTAGGACATTGCGAAAACATGTGGTTCATTGTGGGCACATGGAGACAGAGCAGATTGTGGTTTTCGCTTAGTTGGCATCAGCGTGAGCCGCAGAGTATTTTGGTTTTGCAAGAATGGTTTTTCACCTGGCTTGGAAAGCTGAAGGTCATGGAAGGAGGGAGGTAGCGATCTGCATTTGGGCAGTTTGTGATAGCATCACAAACCGGGTCGGACTGGGACAAGAAATAGGCCTGGTCACCCAAAAAAAAGTGGCCCACCCCTCGCCTCACGACCCTTGACCTCTGATGACATCACCGGAAGTGATGTCATTTGACCCCACCCCAAAGTGACATCCCGGGAAGTGATGAAACATGACCTTTCACCCCTTGACAAAACAGGAAGTGGCATCAAATGGCATTGTTCCTAAGTACACTACGAAAAATATGGTTATGATTTCACTAATGTGATATACATTTCATACAAGAATGGATCACCATGTGTATCATTAATATCTCTGTGTATAGATCCATATTGTCAAATTACTGTGAATGCAAGCAGACGTCCAAGGCCAAATGATAATATGTTATTGTATAGCACTTACGTTTAAGCTCTTTTTTATAGAAAAAATATACATACAATATCACCCAGCCTGTGTTGGCACTCATTTATCGACCTAAGAAGGATGAAAGGCTTTTTGAAAGAAAAAAAATAAGATCAAAAATGAGAAAAAAAATGTTTCTTTTTCATTTTTTTTTTACTCCAAACTGGCCCCCATTCCCCAGGGACGATTTCGGCCCGGCCATGGACCGAAAGGCCGAGGGGGGCAATCTGACTCTGATCACAAAGGGCTGAAGGCGATAACTGAATGAAAGGCCACCTGGTTGGGTTTTTGGGCCAGATTGGGTATGTAGATACAAGAGGCAATCTTCCTGAGAGCACGTAGGTTTGTTTTTTCGATGACCAGGGAAGTCCGGTTACATAGTGGATTGAATTGGGGGTTAGTTTATAAAACACAAGCAAGGACAGGTGCTTAAGGGCAAAGCTTGTCTGGTGTTTTATGGGCACTCAGGAAAATATACAGGATGAGTGCTGGGGGTTGTATGATTTGAGATAGTATTTGCAAATAAGGTGACCTGAAAGAACGCAGGAAGAAATAATAAGAGACGCCGCCGCATCTGGGGCGATAAGAATTTTACTGCTGGTTCAAAGGAATGATTATGGTTTTTCTGCAACCTCTTGTTTTTAATGTATTTATGAAAAGCTTTGCACCTCACGTACTGGGTTAATGTTTCTCTGACAAATGAGACAACTTAACCGTTGAATTGTTTTGAGTTAGTAAACCAATTATATTTTAGGCTTATATGACCGACTACGGAAATAAACCATATGTTAAAGGTGATTTTGTTTTGTTTATGCATCCAATGGGGTTAGAGAATGTAAAGGGATTAGATGTAATTGTATTAGGAATAGCCATTGGGATTTTGTGGAATGCCTTTGTAACAAAATATGTGTGATTAAGCAAATTGTTTTAGTGTGTTTACAAGGTTCAACCTTGTTGAGAACTGCAATAGATTGTTAGTTTCCAATTTGACGAAGCTAACTCTTTCCAGCTATTAGCATGCAATAATATGATATTACATGATAGGTTATTTATAAAGCGCATAATACCCAGAGGTTTCTAAGCGCGGACCCATGGATCGAACCTGTGTTGCTCCTTGTCGTCTTCCTTTCAAGGCGAGCACGTTGGCCCTGAGCTATCCTCCCGGAACTTGCTTTTCTGCCAAAGTTTTGTTTGGCAGAGCAGGGGTGGTTTACACAGTGGATTTCGAAGTCACATTCCTACATTTGGTGACCCATGATGTGATCTCAGGCCTTCTACTGGGGGTTGCCACACACATTTGGAGGTGGCCCCTTTCTGCACTGATCAGTTTACATGTGCACATTAAGAAATGGCCTGCATGGACCAAATTGACTGAAGACCTGTCTGTTCACTCAGCAAAGGTGCTACGTTCGAGCTGTGCAGGCTCTTTTGACAAGGCACGGTTTCAGAGAGCTTCGAAGGAGGTCTATTTATGTGAGTGCACTGTGTGAGAAAAGCAAGCGGGGGTACATGGAAAATGGTATTTCTTTTAATTTCTGGGATTGTTCAAGAGGGGTGTGGAGTCCGAGAGGTTGTTGAGCCTTGTTTGGAGTCAGGAGGTTAAGTGAAACTGAATGAAAGGGAGAGATTTGACTTATCAATGTGATGGTATGGTGAATTGTTATATGCTGGCTGATTGCTGGCTCTGCTTAAGTTGCCGCTCATAGTGCTATAACATTTTATTATATTGTGTGTGCATTTTTACTGTATTGTGTGCCTGTGCCTCGCTTTCCCAAAATCCACTGTGCTTTTAAACTATTTAGACATGGCAATGTGCGTGCCGCGAGCGTAGTCTTTCTTTCTACGCTGGGTACTTGATTAGTCTGCTCTTTCTTGCCACGCATCTCGCAGTCACGTGGCCCTCATTCACAACACTTATGTCTCGCTCATTCTGGCGGCACAGTAGATGGGCGCAGCGCGCTTCGCTTTTGCGCACCGAAGGCACGCTTAAGGCAAGCCAGTCTGGGCCCATCCGGGTCCCGGCAGGGTGGCTGGGTCAAGGCTCCTTTTAACCTGGTGAGGCTGATTCCATCCCTACCGCATTTGGCAGATGGGAACAACCCATTGCACTGGCCCCGCCCGACACTATTTGGTCTTCTGGCTTTCTACCTAAACTAGCAGCCATTATTACTGAGTCTGCACTGAATCCTTATCAGCTTAATTGCCCGTTATGCAATGCTAGGTCCCTGGTGGCCCATGCTGCCGACTGTTTTGACCTGCTATCTGTCTCCAAAACATTCTGCGGTCAAAGAAGGGGCACACTTCCTAACAAGATGTGCGTTTAATCTTGTTCACAGGCACCATTTATGGGTGCAAGGATTGTATTTAAACTAATAGAGGAAACAGATCTGCAGACAGAGCCTGGGGCTGAAGGGTTCCCTGTGAGATTGTGCCTGTCCCCTTTAAGTCTGTTCACTTGTCAGCATAGTGTGAGCAGTACTCCTGTGAACCCATGAAGAGCAGCATCTTTCCATTCTATACTCATCTCCGCATTTACATGTAAAGCCACAGGTTGGGTCCGGTGGAAAAGGGGTGTTGGGGTGGTCGGGGTCTTGCCCCTCAGGGCACAGCCTGCCAATACAAATTCCTGTAATTAAATAAATAGAGGCTTGAGGGAGTATTCTTCAACGAAAGAAAACAATGGAAGCAGCCCGGGCCCTTCTCTTCACTATGATTATGTGAAGTTAGTAAGAACCTGTACAAACCAGAAACATATTTATCAACTGTGCCAAAATCAAGCCAGAAAGACATCCAACATAAGGTGGAATGCATTACCCTTAAGAGACAGAGGGCCTCATTAAACGGTATGCGGTAACCATGGTGCTATTAGCGCCATGGTTGCCGCCAGTATTTTACCGTGTCCGCCTTGGTGGATGGCGGAATTACCGGCCTACTCCAAGGTGAGCGGGCCGGTAATTCCCCATTCACCAAGGCACTTCCCCATTCCCATTTTTGCCCCCATAGGGCTCAATGGGAATGGGGAAGGAGGTAATTACGGTACCGCAAATTGCGGTACTGTAATTAGCACCAAGGTCCCTTTGCGGGCCCGTTCCTTAACGGCTGCTAAAACCAGACGTTGAGGTCGGATCCGGCAAAGGGACCTCGTAGTAAGGCGGTAAGGGTTTACCGGTACCGGTGCCCTTA
This sequence comes from Ambystoma mexicanum, assembly GCF_040938575.1. Lineage (NCBI taxonomy): Eukaryota > Metazoa > Chordata > Amphibia > Caudata > Ambystomatidae > Ambystoma > Ambystoma mexicanum. The sequence continues at coordinate 1,067,525,932 of NC_090936.1, forward strand.
CCGGTACCGGTAAACCCTTACCGCATATCGTGTAATGAGGCCCAGAGGCACCGATTCGGAGTTTGTCTCAGCGGGTGCTCAGCATGCAGCGATGAAAAACCTAATTTTTAATTTTGAAAACAAAGTTGACTTAGAAAGACTGCTCAGAGACGGCTCAGAGCAGTCTTTCTAAATCGAACCCCACACCCCTTGCTGCAAACGAGCGCCTGCAGGGGCTGACAGGCAGGGAAATTGCAGGTGTACGGGTTAGAGAGAGAGCGAGAGAGCGATAGAGAGACTGTGTCTGTGGAGGGGCGCTGGAGGGCAGTGGTCGAAGTGAGCGGGAGCGTTTGGGAGTGGTGCTCCTCTACTTTTTTAAATAAAGTTTTACTGCTCCTATACTTTTATTTTAAAAAGAAACTGTTCCGGAATGGTTTAGTTTTAAAATAACAGTGTAGGAACAAATTGAAACTTGGTCTTTCAGTGCACTACATTGAACGTTCCCTTAGACAGCAGGTGCACGTGTTTGAGGGTTTGTATTGTCTGTGGGAAGCGGTGTGGTGATGGGTTTTGTGGGGAGTGGGTGCAGGCAAGCAGGGAACATAGTTCCACTACTTCTTTTCGTACACTTCGACCACTGCTGGAGGGGAATGTTTTGGGCAGGAAAGGTAGGCGGTAGGAGAGCAAAGGGGGTGGGCGGGGGATCGGCTTCCGGCGTAGTTCGTGGGAGAGGGGAGTGAAACCCGCCTGAAATTGTGATAATCCAGGAAATGAAAGGCTGTACCAAATTGACCAAAGGAACAAAATAAATTCCGTCCTTTTTGTGTGCGGTCTTCAATATTCGGGATGGTCACACGAAACCGTGTGTTCTGCACATACATGTAATTTTCACAACAGCATGTGCCGCACCCTCTGCACTTTATTTATATTTGGGGTCGGGGGCATGCTTGAGGAATGATTGTCAGAAAAAGTGACAGTCATCTTCACTGTGGGCACTGCAAAGTAGAAGTGCTGGACAAGCAACATATTACAGAGGTACCAGCATACCTAAGCACAATACAAATATTTAAAATAGTCAGCAGTAACGTGGCGTTGAGATCCCCCTTTTACAATATGAACTAAGACGGACAGATTTGCCAGTCAAGATTGTATGCAAACCACAGAGGTTGCATAAAGTCCATTTAGGTGCTTACAGATCAATGTCGCTTTCACAACGGTGCAGGCCGGATTTGATGAAAAAGTGAAGTTATGTAAAATCTCTCAAGTTTCCACCACCCCTAGCACTGCCCCAATCATTGTATACCCCTCTCCAAGAGGGAGGCTGGCTACTATATTCATTTTTGCCTTTTCAAGCAAGCGTAAGGCCAAAATTGCATAACTTTATTTGAACGGCTTATCATCCAAAGCAAGTCAAACCTGCCTGGAACCTGCTCTTTGACGGGGAAAAACTACCAAAGGGTTCATTTCTATGTAATATTTTCATACACATCATGGTGTCAAAGCAAAGGGGTCACTTATATGTTGTATTTTCATACAAATCATTGTGTCAAAGCAATACCTTGTGTTCTGACAAGATGAGGGCGTGTAGCGACATCTGCTCTTTTTTTCGCTTTACGATGAAAACACAGAACAAAATGACTATTCAAAACATGGTGAAATGTTTAGTTAAACACAAAATTTGTTTTGAAAGACTTCATTGCACACATTAATAAACGTGTACTTACATTCTCGGGAATGGCATAGCTCTGCAAAGTGTAAAATGTCTAATTTGAATAATTCTCATTTTAACATATACATGTTACAGAAAATCTGACAAATACGCCATATTGAAATGTGACATCATGCAAAGACAATATGCTTAATAATGCAATGTCAGTCATAAGAAGCAGATGCTAAGAGACTGCATTTATAATTAGGGTTGTAAACATCCTAATCTGAGGTTTCTAATGTAAACATTTGGTGGAATACTGTTACGGTCACCTGGTATCCACAGGGACGCCACTCAGCCCTGTTTGGTTGCAGGTATCTTCTCCCCAGTTTCCCAGATGTTGTCTATGGAGGATGTTTAGCCTGAAATTACAGGAGGGCTTGGTTCAAGACTGACCAACTGAGGTAAATATCCTCCCACCACCCCTGTGACTTCAGCCCCATCTGGGCCCTCTCCTCACCTTGTTGTGGGACTAGGCGTGCTCTCCGTCCTGCCTTCTTGGCAGGGGCGCGTTGTCTTCTGTGGGCGTGTGCGGCCAAGTTACTTCACTGGCACGTGCCCGTTTAAATGTCTCTCAGGTAGGTCTTATTGCAGCAGTTCTGTATAGCGTTGTTATTCGTGCAGGCCTTTCTTTGTCTAATAATGTCTTTTTCTCCCCTAGGTGTGCAGAGTTTCAGCATTTCAAACTGGTTGAGTTGGGCCTCGTCGGTAAATGATGGCGTGAGATGTGTGCTACAATGCGGTAAGTAAGCACTATGCACAGTGCTGCCTTGTCTTGCCTTGCTAACCTGTTTTCTTCCTTCCTTACAGGTCATGGTACTTTTCCAGCATGTGCGGAACTCCGGAGCGGTGCCGGCCGGGAGGCGACCAGCCTGGTAAGCTTCTTGTGTTATTTGTGGTTTAGCACAGTCAGAATATGCCTTCTCTAATATTGTCCTCTCCTTCCCTCTTTCAGGTCTTTCCGTCCGGAAGGTATGCGGAATCCAGAAGAAGCTGTTCACTGGAGCTGAGAGCAGATAGCAGGATGGAGATTGCAGGTAAGATGCTGCTAACGATGTCTCTTTTGTCTCCTCTGCAGGTTCTTCTTCTCCGAGGCTCATAGGGATCACAAGACATGGTGAGCGTCACGTTGCAGTCTGCAAAGTAACGCAAAGCGTGCTTTCTTGTTCGGGTGTGGTTTAGATAGCCTCAACAAAGTAGTCCAGGTAAAGTAGTTCCTAGGCCTCCACACCCAAAACACTATACCGCATAGCTTAGTTCCTAGGAACCAAGCTATGTGTGTGCCTCAATGTTGGCTGCAGGCCCAAATGAAAAAAGTAGTCTCCCTTTACACAAGTTCTTCCAAGTATATGAGCATGGCGCCATAAGCACCGGGACTGGCCACAAGAGAGTCTTGGGAGTGGGTGCCAGGCTTTCAAGGCCTTGATGGAGCCCGAGCCCTGATCCTACTTGGCAAGTGGACTTGCCAATGGGGGTCTGGGGTAAGGGTCATGACAGCACTCCCCCCTAAGGCCCCTCCCATGGTGGTTCTTCTGTTTGGCCCAGGTTTAGTTGGAAAGTTCTGATGAAATTTCTTGATCAGACGTGATGCATGGATGTTCTCGCTGGGCTCCCAGGATCTATCTTGAGGTCCATACCCCTTCCAATCGACGAGGTAGTATAATTTGGAACTAGTGTACTTAGAGTCCAGGATTTCCTTGACTTCAAATTCTGGTTCTCCGTCAACGAGTATGGGTTTTGGTGGTGTCATAACCCGTATACCGGGTTGCAGCAGTTTCAAGAGTGAGACATGGAATACCGGGTGGATTTGTAGATTAGGTGGTAATTCCAGTTTGATGGCTGCTGGGTTGATAATTTCCTTGATGGTATAGGGTCCCAAATATCGACATATCCAAATACCCTTGACGGGTACAAATCTAGCGGCTAACCAAACCTTGTCTCCTACTTGATAGTCAGGAGCTCTTCTTCGGTGTTGATCGGCAAATTTCTTTTGCTTGTCCTTGGTGTGAGTGAGATGTTCTTTCGCCTTTTTAAAAGCCTGAGAGATGGTTGTGTGAAGAGTCTTCACTGCTGGCATTTCCAAGCTGTCTGGAAGGTCTAGTTCGGAAGTATGTGGGTGTCTGCCATAAAGGGTGAAGAAAGGCGTTTGTCCGGTGCTAGAATGCAAGGAATTGTTATAAGCATATTCTGCTATCCATAGTAAGTCCTTCCAATTCCTTTCCTCATGGTGCAGCATGCACTGTAAGTATTGCTCGAGAGTTTGTTTGGTCCTCTCTGTTTGGCCATCCATTTGGGGATGGTGACTGGTGGAAAGTTGGATGTCAATTTGCGCCATTGCACAACACTTTCTCCAGAAGTTGGACACAAACTGGCTGCCTCAATCAGAGACCAGAACCGATGGAAAGCCATGTAGTTTAACAATGCCTTCCAGGAACACTTTTGCTAACCTGGATGCATCTGGGAGACCCTTGAGAGGAATGAAGTGTGCCATCTTCGAGAACAAGTCAACGACTACTAGGATGGTGTTGAACCCTTGACTGGGAGGCAGGTCAGTCATAAAGTCAAGTGAAAGGGTGTGCCATGGAGCAGGAGGAATGTAGGAGACCAGCTGGTTTCTGTTTTAGCGATTTATTTTGTGCGCATATACCGCAGGACTGAATATACTGGATGATGTCCTTAGGCCAGGTAGGGCACCAAATGTTCTGTTTCACCTTGGCTAGGGTTTTGGCAATTCCAGGGTGTCCTTCAATCAGTGAATCATGATGACCTGAAATCATTTGTTGTTGTAGTTCCTTCTTGGGTACGTATAGACGGTCCCTAAAAAAGGGCAATTGGTCTTTAATGGAGTATTGTTCTCCCTGAGTATGCCATGAAAGTAAGGTGGCGGGATTCATTGCTCGTTGAATTTCGTTTTGGAGTTCTGTTTGCATCAAGGCTGCCGTGACACCCAAGAGTTTGTCTTCAGGAATAATGGGTACAGGATCTGGAGTTGTATACACCATTTCATCAATGTTCATACGGGATAAGGCATCAGCCTTCTTATTTCGGACTCCTGGTCGAAACGTGATTACATAATCGTATTCGGTAAAGAAAAGGGCCCACCGTAGTTGGCGCGAGAACTGGGCCTTTGCTGTTTTTAGATATTGAAGGTTTCGGTGGTCTGTGATTACTGTAATAGTGTGTCTGGCCCCCAGGAGGTAGTGTCACCAGGCCTTAAAGGTGGATTTAATGGCCAGGAGTTCTTTGTCGGTGATGGCATAATTGATCTCCGGAAGTGAGAACTTTTTCGACCCGAAGGCCACAGGGTGTAGCTGGCCAGTTTCAGGGTCCCTCTGTGAAAGAACAGCACCCATTGCCATACTGGAAGCATCAGTTTCTACGATATAAGGGAGGTCTGGACGAGGGTGTTGCAGGATTGGAGCGGATGTGAACCTTTGTTTGAGTTCTTGAAAAGCTTTTTCTGCTTCTTCGGTCCAAACAAACTTTTTGTTGTTTTTTCGTTATAGTACTGTGATCGGGTGTACAATCTGAGAGAAGTCTGGGATGAACCGGCGGTAGAAGTTTTCAAAGCCCAGCATGCTTTGAACCCCTTTCAGAGATGTCGGTGATGGCCATTTCAGAATGGCGTCTACCTTGTGCACGTCCATTCTGATGCCTCCTGGAGTGAGGATAAAATCAAGGAATTCTACTTCGGTCATGTGAAAAAAGAATTTCTCAAGCTTTGCATATAAGCGATGTTGACGGAGCTTAGCGAGAACAGAACAAACGTGCTTGACATGGTCTTGCTTCGAGGCCGAGTACACTAAGAGGTCATCTATTTAAACCAAGGTGCAAACATCAATTATTTCTCTCAAGACATCATTCATGAAATATTGGAATGCTGCGGGAGTGTTGCATAGCCCAAAGGGCATGACTTGGTATTCGTACAAGCCGTATTTGGTATGGAAAGAGGTTTTCCACTCATCCCTGCTTCTAACTCGGACCAGGTGGTATGCTCCTCAAAGGTCCAATTTGGTATAAATCTGGGCATCTTTGACATGGTCTAGCATTTCAGGGATGAGTGGCAGGGGTTAGCGGTTCTTCACAGTGATCTGGTTTAATGCGCGGTAGTCGATGCATGTCCTCAAGTCCCCTTCTTTCTTTGGTACGAAGAACAAAGGACTGGCTGCCGGGGACTTACACGGGCGGATAAATCTGTTTGCCAGGTACTGATCTAGATAGGATTTCAGGTGGTGATTTTCTGGTTCTGTGAGTGCATAGATTCTGCTACAAGGGATTAGTGCACCCGGAACGAGGTCGATCTGGCAGTCATAGGGCCTGTGCGGCGGTAATGTGTTTGCTTGATCCTTTTGGAACACATCCTGGAAATCGTGGTATTCACTTGGTAGGGCATTAGTTACTCCCAGCGGTGATGCTGCCGCTCTGGGAGTCATGGGGGTACTGAAGTCGGGTTTCTGCTCTTGGTAATAGCAGGCAGGGGAGCATTTGTCAAGGAAGGTTAATTTCCGTGCACGCCAGTCTATCAAAGGATTGTGAGCAACTAACCATGGCATCCCTAATATTAGCCGGAACTGAGGTGCCTTGATGAAATCAAACAAAATGGACTCCCGGTGTCCATCCTGACAAAGCAAGGTTACCCCGGCTGTGCACTGGGTTACTGGGTTATCCTGGTAGGATAGCTTAACGGCAACATGTGCGCCTTGGAAGCAAGACAACACTAAGCAACACAGGTTCGATCCCCAGGTCCGCGCATAGAAACCTCTGGGTCTTTAAGCGTGTTATAAATACGTAACTAAGACAACAACAAAAAATACGCAACTGAAATGACGAACAATTCTTGTAACAGCGCCTCGATGCCCGTGGGCTGTGTGAGCGCTTTAAAAATGCAAATAAATTTAAAAAAAAAAGAAAAACTGGTCTGGAAGCGATTTCTGTCCCATCCACGGTGGTTACCTTGTCAGTGGTCGGCTTGGAACATAAAGGAAGCCCCATCTCTGCTGCCAGTTCTTGATCAATATAATTCCCCCTGCTCCACTATCTATGTATGCCTCGACGGCATGCATTCTAGACGACCATTGGTGGTTAATTAAGATCCCTGGTATTGCAAAATGCGAGGTCAGTGGCTCTTTCTTTTCACTCGACAAACTGACCTCTACGTTTGCCGAGCTTGGTAGTTTTCCGACTCCTTAACCTCATCCTTCTCTGTGGCCCCGACTGTTCTCCTTGCGGGTTTCACTGGGCAGTCCTTAAGGAAATGTCCTGGTTTTCCATAATACAAACAAAGTTGTTCTTGTCTTCTTTTATCCCGCTCTTGTTTTGTTAATGGAGGTCGTATCCCTCCGATTTCCATGGGTTCTACAGTGTTTTCTGGCACATGTGATACATTGTTCCTTGGTCGAACATACACGGCCCGAGTGTCCGTCTTAGACAGATCTGCTTTTCGATCGTGCAACCGGTGGTCTAGCTGCACAACCACAATAATTAATTTGGTACAGTCTCTGGGTGGGTCAACCTCCTGGGCTAGAATGTCCTTTAATTCGCCTCGTAGGCCCCAGTGAAATAACATGGTTCTTTTGTTTTCAGGCCACCCAGCTTCAGCAACCAGTCTATTGAAGGTGGCAATGTACGTTAACAAGTCTTGATTCCCCTGTCGGAGTGATAAGAGTTTGTTGCCTACTGCTTGTTCTTGTATATGGCGAGCAAAAAGTTTTTCCATTTCTCTCTGGAACCCCCCAAAGTCATGTAACAAAGGATCATCATGGGTTACCAGTGGCACCGACCAGTCCGCTGCGCTACCACTCGGGTAAGACAAAACAAAAGCTACCCGAGCTTGGTCGTTTGGAAATGCTACAGGCCTACAAAGGAAGTGAAGGTGACACTGATTGATGAATGCTGCATACTTCCTTGGGTCACCTGAGAACCGTTCTGGTGGTGCCAGGGGAACGGTTCCGGGTAGCGTAATTTGTACTGGAGTGGGGGAAATGGATGATAAGGTGGGGTCTTGTGCCGGTGGATTGTTTCTGGGCAGGGGAGTCGGTCCTGCCTGTGATTGCAAGAACTGCCTACCAATCTCTTCAGTGCGATCCTTGTTTACTACTAAGTCCCTCCGGAGAGCATTAGTCTCTTGCCTGGCAGAATGAACCTCGGCACGTAATTGTCCTAATAATTGAGCCGATTGGTCGATTTCCGATGTCTCCATGGAACCCAGGTGGAATAGTTATGGTAGGCTTTGCGTTCTGTTAAACTCACCAGGTATCCACGGGGACACCACTCAGCCCAGTTTGGTTGCAGGTATCTTCTGCCCAGTTTCCCAGATGTTGTCTATGGAGGATGTTCAGCCTGAAATTACAGGAGGGCTGGGTTCAAGACTGGCCAACTGAGGTAAATATCCTCCCACCACCCTGTGTGACTTCAGCCTCCTCTGGACCCTCTCCTCACCTTGTTGTGGGATTAGGCATGCTCTCCGTCCTGCCTTCTTGGCAGGGGCGCATTGTCTTCTGTGGGCGAGTGCGGCCAAGTTACTTCACTGGCGCGTGCCAATTTAAATGTCTCTCAGGTAGGTGTTATTGCAGCAGTTCTGTATAGCGTTGTTAGTCGGGCAGGCCTTTCTTTGTCTAATAATGTCTTTTTCTCCTCTAGGTGTGCGGTGCTTCACTGTGGCAAACTGGTTGAGTTGGGCCTCGCGAGATGTGCGCTACAATCCGGTAAGTAAGCGCTATTCACAGCGCTGCCTTGTCTTGCTTTGCTAACCTCTTTTCTTCCTTCATTACAGGTCGCGGTGCTTCTCCAGCGTGTGTGGAACTCTGGAGCAGTGCCGGCCGGGAGGCGACCAGCCTGGTAAGCTTCTTCTGCTATTTGTGGTTTAGCACTGTCACAATATGCCTTCTCTAATATTGTCCTCCCCTTCCCTCTTTCAGGTCTTTAGGTCCGGAAGGTATGCAGAATCCAGAAGAAGCTGTTCACTGGAGCCGAGAGTGGATAACAGGATGGAGATTGCAGGTAAGATGCTGCTAACGATGTCTCTTTTGTCTCCTCAGCAGGTTCTTCTTCTCCGAGGCTCATAGGGATCACAGGACACGGTGAGCGTCACGTTGCAGTCTGCAAAGTAACGCGAAGCGTGCTTTCTTGTTCGGGTTTGGTTTAGATAGCCTCAACAAAGTAGTCCAGGTAATGTAGTCCCTAGGCCACCACACCCAAAACACTATACCGCATAGCTTAGTTCCTAGGAACCAAGCTACGTGTGTGCCTCCATGTTGGCTGCAGGCCCAAATGAAAAAAGTAGTCCCCCTTTACACAAGTTCTTCAAAGTGTATGAGCCTGGTGCCAGGACTGACCCCAAGAGAGTCTTGGGAGTGAGTGCCAGGCCTTCAAGGTCTTGATGGAGCCCCAAGCCCTGATCCTACCAGGCAAGTGGACTTGCCAGTGGGGGTCTGGGTAAGGGTCGTGACAAATACATGGTTTATGAGAAATTAAACCGAATAGTTCAAGCAGTTTTTGAGGTAAGCGCACAGCAACCAGGGATGAGGAGGCAATGCTCTTAAGAGATATTTTCAAGATGGAAGACAATGGTGCCCAGTTTTCTGTGCCAGGCGCCAAACTAAGTGTGTGCAAGTAACAGAGTCAAATTAGCTTCAATTCAATGGAAAGTTACAGAACGGCTAGTACAACTGATTAAATGAATGACACACACCTGTTCAGATTAGATTGGCTAACAGGGAAACAAGTGTGGGCCAGATGAACTAGGAGGAGCAGTCTTAAGCCTTTATAAGCCAGCTGTACAAGGCAGCAAGGTAGACTTCACAGAAAACAGCCAGAGGCCACATCACTTTAGATCCAGAGGAGGATGGTGGTACTGAGTTTTAGAACAGCACAAAAAGATCGCTTGTATTACTCCTCATACTTCTTTTTGTCCAGGAGAAGTTGATCCCTTAAAGCAGAGAGGAAGCAAGAGAGGAATCTGTGCAGGTGAATTTTAAATGCTTTACCTGTAATTTTGTACCCATAGCTCTAGGTGGCATGTAGGTTAATCTTAGTTAACCGTCCACAGAGGCCAAGGGTTTTTACAGCATTTTTACTCGGGCGTATGACCTTACCTGTTCCGGTGCTTGCCAATCGACATGTCGAAATAGAAAGTATACAGTGCCTTCTATTGTAATAAATATATCTTATATTGGCCTACGCCAAGCTGCTCGAAAGTCACTTGCGAAAGAAATCTGTGTTGCAAGGTCCTGACCTTAAATCCATGTAAGCCGCCATTTTATGTCAAACCGCCATTTTAGGATTCGTTGTGTAAAGGTCACCCTGTGAGCTAAAATGGTGGACGACGTCATTCCAGAATACAACATGGCCGTCTTGACCTCTGTACATAGCTAATGTGAAATTTGCCTGCAGGCCACTTGTTGAGGTCATGAACTGAGACCTTGTCCTTCATTGACCTATGTGTAGAAGGATTACTTGTACAATGAAAACTAATCCACGAGAATATGTTGAGACAATGTATTCAAATACTGAACGAAGAACATCTGTTTAACTACATTGTATTAATGTTTAAGAAGGCCGGCATGGAAAACTTTAGAATACACAGTTATTGCATACACTTGTTGATACATGTATTAAAGGCAAACCAGTTATATGTGGTTATTTGAGACTTGGCACGAACCCTAGATCGGTGATGTATTAAAAGGAATATTAACCCGAAGTGAGGCTGGACATCGCGCCCACTAAATGTATAAAAAGCGAATGCATTCTAATGTACAGCGTCTCTCACTGAACACACTGAACCACGCTGGATTTCGTTGTGTTGTACTGAGGGCCGATAGCTATCTGATTTTGCTCTGATTTTGTAACTGGATTCAGTATAAAATAAAGTACTTTGTATGTTCCTTTGTAACCCGTGTTCGCTGTATTTCCTTTGGGGTACTCAGCCTCGATATTCTTTTTCTGTTTTCACAGTTGGCGCCCGAATAGGGACCCTCAAGATTGATGCCGGATTGTTGAAGGTTGACACACGCTATTGGACCGGGATCGGACTGTGTGACATAAGGGGCCCCCTGAACGAGACGCGACACCTCAGCAGGGCTGCACGACCCGATCCTTGGACGAAAAGAGTGTGGTCCGAGATGGCATTTTGACGAGGGTCCACTTATCGAGGCGGGCCTCGAAATCTCCATACACGAGGTAAGATTAGTTAGGTAAGATTCTTAGAAGTACCGATCGGTCCTCCTTAGGTTTGGTCAGGTGAGTCATGACCCGATTCTTAGTTTAACCCTGACAATTTGAATTTTGGCGTACTGTATCTGCAGACAATTATTGACCAGGTAACACCAAGAATTTGAGATATGCCTGGGAAATTGTCTACCTGCTTTAGGGCATTATTCCGCAGTGATAGACAATCTTTGGAATTTAGCTGTCCCCCAGGAGGGGTCGCCGGCATGTACTATGTACTGTAAGTATGGCATTGGAAGTATAGTATTTAATGATATTTGGCACAGACATACCAGACATGCCTCCGAATTTCAGTGGCCAATCAATGGTAGTTTTGAGATCCCTCGTATTGAATATTTGGAGTCAGTCTTGTTAAAGAAAAAGGCTAGACCTGCATCATTTGATGTTTTGCAGAATTGGAAAAAAGAAGCGTTACAACAACTTAAAGGTAGAGAAAAACATGCACGTCATCATAAAACGAACGCTGAAAAAGCATTGTTATATGACCAAAAAAACAGTCTGAGGCGACTAAAAATATGGATAGGGCTTTCTCACTTGGAATTCAGAAAATCTATCCTTCTAAAGATCTTCATATTTCTGATGAGTTTATTGACAAAATATTAAATGAACGAAGGACTGGTGCCTCTGCGCCACCTCCGTATGTTCCTCTTCCCACTGCTGTACCTCTTCCTGCTGTTATTCCTGCTCTTCCTTCTCAACCTGTTGTCCCTATTCCTCCGGTTTTTGTCCCTCCACCTGCTCCTCCGCCTCTTTTTATCGCACCAGTTATAACACCTCCATCAAATTTGCCTGCTCCCTCTCTTCCAAGTGGTCCTGAGCCGCTTGTAATCGATCGAGGTACAGGAACAAAAGTTGTCACTCGCAATACTGTACCGCCGGAGAAGAAACGTGAGTTAATTGCATGGACTAAGCATTGTATGGAGAAGGATGATCAAGCTAGCTATGTATATGTATAATGTATAATGTGAGGAAGATTAAATAATGCGGATGTTCCGCAAGGGTTAAGGGATCTAAATACTCTAGCGCTTTCTAGAGACACTGTGGAGAAGGTAAATGTGCATGTCGAGAGGTTATTTGGGTATAGGAAGGAGTTAGAAAAGTTACAGAATGAGGATGATGAAGAGGAGAATATGTATGTACAGAAACGGTTCCTTCCGTGTCGTAAACCGATATCGGAGGAAATGCGAATTTGTAAGAAAGACGCGATTAGATGGATGTCAGACATAACGATAACTCCAGTTGAGGTATATGACACATATAGTCAATATACGTTAGAAATGCAGAGGAAAGTGATACAGGTAATGGTAGAATACCTGCAGGATGAATGTGTAAAATGAAAGATTAGTTGTCCCACAGAGTTATTGAGCATTTATAAGAGAGCTTTTTCACTTGACACTTCTTCGACTGCTTTAGCGCTCGACTTGGCTCTGTTGCTTAGTAAGCGTTCGGAGTCACCTATTTCTCAGTTGCCTATGAGAGAGGTTCCTCCGACATTTGTCCCAAAGGTTAAGGTTGCGGCCGGTGCTGTAAATAATATAGTTGCTGTGAACATTCCTGCACATTATGTATCACAGTTTGTTCACGTCCCGTTCTGAAGACAGGAAGTGAATACTATTAGGCAATCTATCCCCGATATTAGGAAAAATCTGACAGGGCTCTATTAAGAGATAGAATCCGTTTTGCAGTCTTCAGTGTTCACCTTAGGTGACATTGATTTGTTGTTTCCTGTACTCCTGCCCGTAGATGTATGGAAACAAGTTAGAACTATTGACAATGTACCCGGGTTGGTAGATACATGGGCGAATATAACCAGACTCGATGGGGAAAGGCCAGCTGGCGAAAGACCGCAACAGGTGATATTAACTCTGCCTGATAGAATCATTGCTAAATTAAAAACCATAATTCCTGAGAAGAGAATTATTTGGGACAAGCTTACGGCCTGTGTCCAAGGAAAGTCTGAAGGTGCTACCGAGTTCTTCAATCGGTTCGAACAGGTATTCTCAGATTTCAGTGGACAAGATTTAGGCACAGAGTCTGGGAAAAGATTATTTGTGGACAAATTCGTACGTGGATCACTGCCTGACATCCAGTCACAGATTATGTCTTCTGAGAGCGCTTGGCAGGCGAAATCACAATCAGAAGTACTGCACATGGCTCAGTACTATGAAAACCGTGTCAATAATGATAAAGATAGGATTGAAAAAACGGAAAGGCGATTTAAAAACTAAAGTGCTATTGCAGCAAATTGTTAGGGGCCCCAGAGGGGGTAGTTCTCAGGTTAGAGGTCAGTATATCCCTCAGGGGAATGTGCCTTTGGATCCTGTGAATATTAACCAGTGTGCTTATTGTCGTCGAGAGGGTCATTGGCGAGCACAATGCCCTGTCCTTCAACAAAGGTCGAATAATACATTTGGTAATATGAGTAGGCGATCCAGAGGTCGCATGGGCGTAGGGGGCCCTGGTAGAGGTCAGTTCACACAGGACCCTCAGCAACCTTTTTCGCAGGACAATCAGACTCCGATTGCGGACACCAGGAATATATTTGATCATCCTTCCGCTGCATATTTATCTGAAGAGCTTCCTTTTGATGATATTCTGTTTCATTAGGATTGCCCGAAGCAGGGTTTGGAACCTACACCTATTCCCGTCAATCAGAAAGGTCACTACGTTGAAATGGTGGTGGGAAATAGGAAACATCAGTTTTTGATAGACACTGGAGCACAGAAGTGTTCCATTGATCATTCGCGGGTTCCAAACATTGCACTGTCAGGGCAAACCAATGTTTCTGTAGGGTTTTCCGGTACACCAGTTGTTTGTCCGTTTTCTATGCCGGTACCTATTTCTTTGGGTCCCTTTACGGACCAGTGTCCAATTCTGTTGACTTCGGATTGCGGAGAGAACTTGCTGGGGTTGAATTTGTTAAAAGAATTAAATGCAGTGATTTATTGTTCTTCTGATGGAGTGCGCTTGACGATTTCACCACAGCAATTTTCTGCCTCGCAATTTTTGACTAGACCTTTGCCTCCAGAATTCATTGATGTACCAGAGAGTTTGTGGGCTATCGACGACAATGATGTTGGTGTTTTACAGATTGAGCCTGTTAAGATAGTTTTGAAACATGGAATTGAGCTGCCACGCATTCCCCAGTATAATATTTCGGTTGAGGGCGAGCAAGCTTTGAAATGTATTATTTCCGATTTTGTGCATCGCGGTGTGATTGAAGAAATCTCAGGATGTTTGTGTCATAGTCCGATTTTACCCGTGTACAAGAAAGGCGATAATGTAATTCCATTCCGTTTTATAATTGATTTATGTGCCATTAATAAAGTTGTGGCACCACAATTTCCAATTGTGCCTGATGTAACAACACTCCTAACCATGATTCCAGCAACAGCTACTTACTTTAGTGTTGTGGACTTAAAGAATGCGTTCTTTAGTATTCCTATACACAAGGATAGTAGATATTTGTTCACGTTCACATTAGGGGGACACTCGTTTACATTTACTCGTGCACCTCAAGGGTACACAAAGAGTCCTAGTATTTATAGTAGAGCTTTGAAAGAACAACTTGATACCCTTGAACTGCCCTCTACCTGTACTTTGCTTCAGTACGTTGACGATTTGCTTCTAGCTGCTGACTCTGACAGTGCCAGTAAGGAGGGCACTGTGTTATTACTTGTTCATCTAGCTAAGCATGGTCACAAAGCTTCGCTTAAAAAATTTCAATATTGTTGTCAGGAGGTTGCTTATTTAGGCTATTTCCTGTCAAAGGAGGGAAGAAGATTGACACCTGAAAGAATAAAACACATTTCTGGCATGTCTGTCCCAAATACACAGAAGGAAGTTAGGGCCTTGATAGGTATGGCTTCTTACTGTAGGTTGTGGATGCCGAATTTCTCACTAGTGATCAAACCGATGGTGGCTTTGACAAAGAAGGGCATTTCTTCACCATTGCCATGGAACGCGGTACACCAGCAGTCGTTTGACTTGCTTAAGACTGCATTATGCTCTGCACCAGTTTTGGGCACATCAAACTATGAAAAGGCATTTGTGTTGTTTGTGCATGAATGTGATGGATGTGCTTTGGCTGTATTAACGCAGGAACATGGAGGGAAGAATAGGCCGTGCGGTTACTATTCTTCCGCCCTTGATCCTGTAGCATGCGCTTTGCCAAGATGTTTGCGCGCTGTCGCTGCTGCTGCCGTGTCTGTAAAACAGGGTGAGGGAATGGTCGTAGGCCATGATCTAACCCTGATGGTGCCTCACTCTGTAGATGTTCTATTGAACCGAACTCAAACGCAACACCTCACTTCTGCACGGTTGACAAGATATGAATTGATCTTGTTTGCTCCTCACATTCAAATTAAGAGGTGTTGTGTCCTTAATCCGGCTGAACTCCTACCTTTTCCGCAAGATACTACTTGCAGTAAATATATATACTGATAGTCAGTATGCCTTTGGGGTGGTTCACAACTTTGGGAGACTTTGGTCAGAAAGAGGGTTCCTAATTTCGCATGGCACCAAGATTCAACATGGCTCCCTAATAGTGCAACTACTCTCAGCACTTGCGCTCCCTACTCAGTTAGTGATATTGGAAAAGGGAATGCTTTTGCTGATCAGATAGCTAGACAAACTGCTATTGATCTCTTCACGGAGATATAGGTTTCAAGGGAGACTATAGATCATCAAGAACAAGCTCGCTAAGACGTGTGCCGGCACCAAACTAAAATGGCCGGACGCCTTACCGATCGTGTTACTAGCCATGCGTACAACCCCTCAAACTAAGACTGGGCTCTCTCCATTTGAGGTGGTAATAGGGAGACCTGCCAATATCTGGAACCTTCCAAAATGTCGAACTTTAAAGAATGTTGAAAATGTACTACTTTCAAATTATTGTAGCCAATTGACTAAAAACCTGTATTTGATTTATCTCCAGGTACGAGAGGCTTTACCTGTGCGATACGAGGGCCCGGGCCACGGCATACGGCCTGGGAGTTGGGTGCTCGTCAAATCATTTGAGCGCACCTCCTGACACGCGCCTCTCTGGCGTGGGCCATTCCAAGTCCTGTTGGTCACCCAGAAAGCCGTGCGGGTAGCTGTACGAAAGAACTGGATCCACGCGTCACACGTCAAGAAACTTCCTCGCCCTGTGCCACACGCTACAGAAGAAACAGAACCCCTCGCTGATACTGCAACCAATGATCCCAAAGCAGTAAGCAGCACTGAGAGTGTGTAGGAGAATATCTCTGAGCCCGGGAAGCTTGGGGAAGCTGCCATTTTGTCCCCACACTCTCCACAAATTTTGCACCCGGAAACGGCTGTTTCCAATTCAGCCCCTTCACTTGCCTCCGACACGTTGCTTCCAGCAGGAAGTGATGACATATTGTTTCCAGATCAATCAGTACCAGGAAAAGTATGATATAACCTGCGACCACGAAGGTAGACTTACGGCACGGTTTTGCTGTGCATCTGATAGACTTGCTGCACGGTTCGGCTGTGCATTCAGAGAAGGAAAAGAGTCATCGAGGGCTTGCTTTTTGCCCAAATTTGAGAAAGGGGATTCTGTTGGCTAAGGGCTGTGGAAGGACTAAGAAGCCGCGCGACCGGGGGGTCGCCAGCAACGAACATTGGGGTTTCCATCTGAAGACTACGATGCCTGCCACCGCTACCGCTCATATGGGACTTGTAAATAAGGGGGTGACCAACCGGGACAATGAACAAAATGCCTGGGCCCCGAAAATGTATTGCTGTATTCCTATAATGATATTTGGTTTTTTAATAGTCCCTGCCTTAGGATTATGGTACCTCGGGGAAACTCACTCTTTAGAACTTTTGTTGCCTACTGAAAGTGCTCCCATTGTTCCTACACCCTTTATACATTTGCACACTTTATCCCCTCGGGATTCCCAGCACAGACAAAGGTACCACAATAACACTCTACTACTTATCATGAATGCTACACATGCCATTTTTAATAAATCCAACTGCTGGGTCTGCTCACATTTACCACAACACGGGGATAAGGGGTTAGGTTGGTATATTCATCCTTTACCGTTGACAACTGCCTGCTATGCTTCTCTTAGAGCACTGTTCTTTGGCCGATGGAATGATAGCATCTCAGGGAACTTTGATGGCACCAATTTGAATAGTTTTGAGAAAACGTGTCTTGACTCCCCTGGGATGCTCGCTTTTTGCAAATAGGAGTAAACCGAATATTGCTTCTATTAGGCCTTCTGACAAACTGTCTCATCCTTTCCAATCTTTGATTTCCTTTAAAATGGCTCCGATAGGCAATAAGGATGCCATGCCTCCTTCTTACACTGTTAACCATAGCCCCGATTCTTTTTGCATACAGACGAATGGAACTCAGTCAATGGGAAATTTTTTAGGTTGTGACAATGTTGCAAATTTAACTGGGGAGAATAGACCTTTGTATGTAGGCGAACCTATCTACTTTGTCTGCGGTAATGTAGCATTCCCGTGGTTGCCCAGGGATTGGCAGGGAACCTGTTATTTAGGGATCCTGTTACCTGGGGTGTTTATAGCTAGAAGAAGTTTCGAAGGCTCGTCCACAGCAGGATGGAATGGTGACACCCCAGCATAAATCTTATATAGCTAAATCAGTTGTGCCATTTTGGGGGCAGATAGCGAATTCAGAAGATATCAGAAAACTAGCGAGAGTACTGGAGAGAGCCATCATCCGGACCACGGATATACTCTATAATATGAAGTTAGAACAAAAGGCGGTGAGATTAGTAGCACTTCAAAATCGAATGGCATTAGATGTCATTTTAGCTGAGCGTGGTGGAGTATGCAAATTAGTGGGGTCCGCTTGCTGTGTTTTCGTTCCAGATTCCTCCCCAACTATCTTCAAAGCAATACAGAATCTGCACGTCCTTAGTTCTGAAGTGCATGTTCCCGAGGGAAATTGGGATCTGAGCGCTTGGCTCTGGGACTTCTTGCGATCTTGTGGTTGGAAGGTGCTTTCGGTCTTATTGATTATTTTGGGAATACTGTTTGTTTGTTGCTGTATTCAGTGTCTGCCTGGTATGTGTTCGATACTAGGGGGATGTTGCGCACAAGCGATAGGTTCGATAGGACATAAAGTGTATGCCCCAGATAAGACTTCCAAAGAATACGTATTGAAGGATATTTTAGCAAAAGACCTAATGGCAATAGATATTTCTGATAGTGATTCAGGGTGCATGGACAATGATGCATGGAGTTATTTGCAAGGAGATCCAAAGTAGTTTTTAGTACTTGGCATAGGCCAAAAGGAGGGTTTGTCAAAATAGAAAGTATACCGTGCCTCCTATTGTAATAAATATATTTAATATTGGCCTACGCCAAGCTGCTCGAATGTCGCTTGCGAAAGAAATCTGTGTTGCAAGGTCCTGACCTTAAATCTATGTAAGCCGCCATTTTAGGTCAAACCGCCATTTTAGGATTCGTTGTGTAAAAGTCACCCTGTGAGCTAAAATGGTGGACGATGTCATTCAAGAATACAACATGGCCGTCTTGACCTCTGTACATAGCTAATGTGTAATTTGCCTGCAGGCCACTTGTAGAGGTCATGAACTGAGACCTTGTCCTTCATTGACCTATGTGTAGAAGGATTACTCGTACAATGAAAACTAATCCACGAGCATATGTTGAGACAATGTATTCAAATACTGAACGAAGAACATCTGTTTAACTACATTGTATTAATGTTTAAGAAGGCCTGCATGGAAAACTTTAGAATACACAGTTATCGCATACGCTTGTTGATACATGTATTAAAGGCAAACCAGTTATATGCGGTAATTTGAGACTTGGCACAAACCCTAGATCGGTGATGTATTAAAAGGAATATTAACCCGAAGTGGGGCTGGACATCGCACCCACTAAATGTATAAAAAGCGAATGCATTCTAATGTACAGCGTCTCTCACTGAACACACTGAACCACGCTGGAGTTCGTTGTGTTGTACTGAGGGTCGATAGCTATCTGATTTTGATCTGTTTTTATAACTGGATTCAGTATAAAATAAAGTACTTTGTATGTTCCTTTGCAACCCATGTTCGGTGTATTTCCTTTGGGGTACTCAGCCTCGATATTCTTTTTCTGTTTTCACAGACACAGAACCATGATTGTATGATTTTAATTTGTATTGTGCCACAATGGCTGCACACACATAGCTGTAGTTAAGAAGTGAATAGAAGAGTAAGATGCTGGGTATCTACTCAACAATATAACGAACTGTATATTGTTTGCCTAAACAATTTTTAATGTTTTTATATTATCTCTACAAGGGAATAAATATGCACAAATGCTAAAGAAAAGAGTGAGGGCATTCTTAATGCGCTTCTATTTACGAGGATTTAAGACAAAATATTACATGTGCAAATACTCATTGTTATAGTGATGAACCAGTAAAGGAAAGATGTTGATAACATATAATGCTTATCATGCACACAAGGGTAATACACACTAGTGCCTACACACTCTCGAACAAAAGCAAGATTACTGACCAACAGAAAGCCTGTCAGTTGCTCAGAAGTAGTGGTTTGTCCTGCTCTAGGTGCAGAGAAATGCAACCCTCTCCAGAGCCTTGCATTGGCTACAGCACTGTTCTGTGCCCGAAAACCTGACACAGCCTCATGTGACAATTTAGAATGCCTTTGGGGTGGTGGTTACACTTTAAAATGCATGGTATGATGAAATGTGTGACCAAACAGAGGGCAGAGGCGAGAAAGAGCCAAGCCTTCGGAGGTGGAGAAGACAGCATGAAAATGGAAACGGCTCTCCGGGAGCATCTTTTCACTGGCAGTGGCAAGCTTCTATTCCCTGACCGCAGTGCGCGGCATGTCTGGTAGTGCACTACTGCATTATAAAATTCCCAGAAGATATGGTACAATCACCACTCATAATAGAGAGAAAAATTGGACATCACGTGTATGACCTCAAAGTGCAGTTTGCTGTGGAGCCCTAGAGCGATTGCCACGCCATTGCAGGGCGCAGCACAACTGACTATTTGAACTGCTTGAATGGTGTGCTCTGGTAGCAGACACCTGTGAGAAACCTGACGGTATTCTCCCACCCACGCCATCAGGATCTTCCATTCAGGTGGCCAGGGAAGGCCCTTTGCTTTTGGATCCTCACCCTGAGGGTGGACAAGTGAGGGAAGACCACCTGGTGGAGGATCACAGGGGATTTGGAGAAGGATACCCGAGGGTGAGACATGGTATTTCCTCATTGTGGAAAACACTTTAGCCTACTCTCTCTCAGCTTTTGTGGGGTGTTTACAATCTCACCTCACCTCATCTCCCCCTCTCCATCTCCATCTCCAGTACTGAGACGAGAAGGAGGCCACTAAGATCAATGAAAAGCAAGGGAAGCCACCTTTAGAGAAAACTAGAGAAAACTACTGTCCCACTAATAGTCAGGTAGAGTCAGGCATTGGTAAGTAACCAATCACACCTGACTCCACTTGACTGTGTGTTCAACTATAAAAGGTGTGGTCAGTCACAGAGAAATTAACAAGCTTGAGATGCACTAGATGCAGTCCGGACTGGTGGAGCCCAGAGGAGGCAAGAAGCAGCAGCTGCAGGCAGGACAGAGACGGTGCGCAGAGACAGTGGCCCGGTGTGTTTGGGCTTCAGCGTGGCGAGGGAGCCGGAGAAGCAATGCTTGCATTTCGCAGGCTAGGTCCAGTCAATTGCTTGTTTCCGTGGGGCCACTGCTGACCCCAAAGGTGACTGAGGCGCAGGTGATGAAATCCTGACCTCAACCGTGCATTACCTGGAGGAACCGCCTCCCAACGCAATGCTGCCCGCTGCATTTCATGGAGAATGCAAGTGAAATTCGGGAGTGTAAATGAGAGCGAAGCGGGAGAAAGGCACTGACAGCAAAAGCGGCACAGAATCAGAAAAGAAAGGAAAGTGTGAAAGTTGCAGAAAAGGCTGAAAGCGCAGCAAGGAGATGGAAAAGCTGAACGTGCAGCAAGGTTAAAGAAAGAAAGGGAAAAGCAAATGAGAAATACAGGTCGGAGCGAAAGCTGAAAAAAAGCGCTTGATCGAAGCGGAAAGCGAGAGAAAGTGAAAAGAAGTAGCGAGTGGCCCGTAGCAAGAGACGGGCACGAGAAAGATAAAGAAAAGTGCCTGGGGCACGATAAAGAAGGTGCAAGTGTCCACAGAACAAAAAGAGGGTGCAAGTGTGCACGCAAAGGAACGCAGAGAGTGCAGAGTGCACAGAAAGGAAACCAGAAGGTGCAAGTGTGCACGAAAAGGAAACCAGAAGAACAGGGGTGCAGAAGGCATCTGAAGGGAACAAAATGGGAAGCGAAGAATTTGAGAGCAAAGAGGGGCAAGAGGGTCAGAGTGGTCACAACTAGTAAAAGTGAAAAGACTAACGTTTTCGAAAGCCTCTGATTCTAGCCCGGAAAAGATAGTTTGTTAATCCAAGACTGAACTGTACTGAATCATGTGTTGTGGTTGGAAGATGGAAGAGGCCTAAAACCTGGGGGTCAGGATAGAGACCCTGAGAGGCCTATTTAAGAATTCTAAGTACATCCCGATAAAGAACTGGTTTTGTGTTTGAAGGTTGAAGAGGCCTGATCTTTGGGAAGTGAACTCTAAGAGGCCAAA
Organism: Ambystoma mexicanum; assembly: GCF_040938575.1. NCBI lineage: Eukaryota > Metazoa > Chordata > Amphibia > Caudata > Ambystomatidae > Ambystoma > Ambystoma mexicanum. Next base: position 1,067,547,472 of record NC_090936.1, read on the forward strand.
CCAAGTTGGAGACATGTTAGTTTTTGTTGAACTGTGGAGAACATTGAAGCGTGGCAAAGCGAACCTAGAGAAGCTTACAAAAGGAACTGCGTTCCCATTTTTCATGGTGTTTTGAAAGGAACTGTATTGCCATTCTCTCATGGTGTTTTGAAACTCGTTAAACTGAAGTTTGGGGAAGGGAACCCCAAGCGACTTAAAGACACTGAAAGTAGTTAGAATAACTGTAAGGGACCTGAGGAGAAGGTCTTACGAACAGCTCTGGTAATTGAACTTAATTGTGTGACGCTGACCCAGCAGCACCTGGTAAGAATACCAACGGAAACCAATCCTGGTTTCCATTTTTGTTGAAACACAATTTTTCTTATTTCTGAGAAGACTTCCTATTACATTTTTGTATAGAGTGAGGGCAAGCATAGGTTTAGACACAGACAGACATTTATTTTGGACTCGTAGACAACGACGACTATTAGAAGCATCCGTTGAGGAAATAATGTCTTTAGAGTTAGGGCCAGTCAGCTATTACACCAACCCAGGAACCTTGGTAAATAAAGGTTTTCAAACAAACCCACTTTAGTCCGTGACACTTTTGATACCATGCCTGTCTTACACATCAATCAACATTGTAAAGTATAAATTTGCACGGATCCAAGGGATTAAGATCAGTGTACATGAAACCAATTTCCATTAAGAAGGGCTACTTGAACTGAGGAATGTATGCTTCAGTGCATTTAATTAATGCATATGACATCCATGCTCAAATCTAGCTCTAATTAGGTAGCAGTGGAATTCTAATAGCTAACAGTCTGCTGTATTGTTAAGTGTTTTAAAATTCTATTTGTATAATGCCATATAAATACCTCTCTAAGGAGTTCTTTGTATTGAGACTGGGTATGCGCACATCTATATACATGCAGACATCCTTATCTGAGCCCCTCCTCTTCTAATAAAAAAGCTCTCCTCATACAGTAGAGGAAACATTATCTTGGGAAACAATTGATTTTATCTTATGACGAATCTGAGGACGACGTCCATTCTTCCCTTGGGGGGGGGCTTTCCCATCGGGCTACGGCGGTGTGTCCACAATACACAAATCCCCCCAAGGGTGGTACACTGGGGGAGGATCATATGGTACAGGAAGCCCCTTTATGCGAATAGGGGCAGCCCTCCCCAGAGAATGCGGTATCCCCGCCAATCGCCTGACCCTAGACCCCTTTCTACGACCCCTTCCCTAATAAGCTCACGAGTTGTTGTCATCTTACCCTTCCCCTAGAAAGTACTGGGACAAGGAAGAATAGGAATTACCTAACTGAATATCCCTTTCCCAGTACTGTGACGAGTAAGATTTCCAGTGACTCACAAGAGAGTCAGAAGATCAATACTGTAATGAGGGAGAAGTGAAGAGGCATAACAATTACCAAAAGGAATCTATTGTTTTCTCAAATTCTATTGGCCAGAGTCGGTATAAAAGGGAAGAAAGACTCCAGGCGTATGAGAGGAGCCCTCCATGGGCCAACATGGGCCAACCATGTGGGAGGAGTGAAGACAGTCCTGAAAAGCAAGAAAAGGGAGTACAGGGACTCTTTTATGGAGGCAGTGGGATCTCTAGCAAATCCAAGTAGGAGACTGGCCCAGCAGTAGGAGAAGCTGCCACCCAGCTGGGCAAGAAAGCTGGAGATCACAGTCTGCTGGACTTGCACAAATCCAAGGAGAGACTGGCCCAGCAGAGGGAGAGATAGACATCCAGCTGAGGAGGAAAGCTGGGGCTCACAGTCTGCTGAGTTCAGCTGGGACTGAGACCAGAGAGAGCGGTCCTCTGAGAATAAAGGTGCCCGAACGCTACCGGAGCCTCAAGGAGCCGCTGGTACCTACGAGGAAGTCTCTGACAGGTACACTGATTTCCCGGGAGGTGCTAGAGGTCTAGGGAAGCAGCAGGGTGAACCCAGAAGCAGGGGGAAGAGGACTGCCACCATTAAGCAAATACAAAGTCAAGAAAAAGAGGGTCTGGGACCCTACCCTTTGAAAGTCAGAGCAAGACAAATGAGAAACCAAGAGTAAGAGGATATGTGACCCTACCCTCTGAAAGTCAGAGGGAGACAAATGAGAGACAGTTGTATACTTGGCAGGAGAGTGAACCGCAGCGGTGCAAGTCTGGGACCTGCACCCAAAAGAAAGGGTCTGGGACCCTGAAGCGAATGGGAGATAGTTGTATACTGGGCAGGAGATTAACCCAAGAGGATATAACACAACAGTGTGAGTCTGGGACCCGCACCCACATGAGAAGCCAAGGTTTAAAGCAAAGAGGGTCTGGGACCCTGTGAAGAGAAAAGAGACAGTCTCTGAGAATACAGTGGCTTGGCATGAGAGTGAACCAAGCCACTCTGCGAGTCTGGGACACACACCTATATCAGAGGTTAGAAATAAAGAGGGTCAAGTGCCCTAAGACTGATAAAAGGACTCCTACGCTTGGTAGCGTAGCATGCCAAGCTGGTAGGATACAAGAACTGTGAAGCCAAGAAACAGTTCCTAGTGGATTATCAAGTGACTTAAAACTAAGAAGAAGTCTAGGGGAAAGGAGCACAACCCTTGCACGGGAAACTTGCATTTATGAATATTGTTTATTTCATCACCTTTTATTACTAGAGAGACTGGGAGCTTTTCTGTTTGAAAGCACAAGGAGCACTTTTTTGCTTTAAGAAGAGGCCATCCTTGCAGTTACCTTAGCTCATTAGCGTCAGGGACACAAGTAGGTTTTGGGACACGACAGTGACAGACTTTTCACTTTCAGACTTCCTGACAGTTTCATTAGTATCCTTTAAGATAGGGAAACCCATTGTAGCTTTAAGGCTACAGAGACTTTTTCCAACCTTTTCTTATTTACTAAAGGTTTATACCCAGAAACATGTCCCCATTGTGTCTGAGTCTTACTTCTGCATCTTAACGCTTGACATCCAAATCTTGAGGCTGTTCAAATGGGGACGTATGTTTCATGGTTACAAACAATGAATTGTAAAGGTACGTGTTGTGAAAAATTAATTGAGCTCCAAGCTCAGTCATTAGGTACACAGTAATTCAGGCACGCAATCCTTTTATCACAGGTGTTTTTGTCGAATGTCAACTCGTTATGATACGTGTTCCTTCCTATGTTGCCAAAATGCTCTTTGAATTATATGAAGTAGCCAGGAACCCTCATGTGTGCCATGTGTACCTGTTCCCTTTCTGATAGCATTATTTTGAAAGAGTACAATGGGAGCGTGCAAGACTTTCCACCTTGGAATGATAGCCTTTCAGAAAGTAATGCATACGGTTAGTCTAGGTTTTGATGATGTGCGTTGCTAAGAGACTTTAGACCTTATTGTAGCTACAATATATTGTAGAAGTCATCATTGCAAGTTTATCATTGTATTACAATTCATTTCCTTTAATAGTTTCTTTCGGCAAGCATTTTGTCTCATAAAATGGCCTTCATTCTTGGAAAGGAGCGAGTTCAAATTAAAGCAATAATCTGCTTCTTTTGTGAGCACTAAGGCAATAATGTTTACTTGTGTGCTGGCTCCTGATTGGCCGGTGGACTGCTAAACCGCAGGAGAGGCCTCTGTCGCTGCTCCTTTCATTCAGCTTGTACCCATAAAAAAATACAGCACCACTCCTTTCAAGGTACTTGTTTTTTGTGTGGTCACGCTGCTGTCGGCAATAACTGAAGCGCGGCATTAAGGGTTGGGAGGGCAGTGGGGTGGAGGGGTAGAGGTGGATAAGAGGGAGTCAGAAGAAAACAGGTGATATAACTAGGAAGGATGTGATCAGGGTAAGGAGAGAATGAGATATAAAAAAAGAGAGAGAAAGAGGGGGAGTGTGTGAGAGAGAGAGACAGAGAGACCGAAGGTGCAAACCCTTTGAACTATACGTCAAGATATCCTGGCCAATGACAGGATATCCCTAGAACGTTGTGCAGGGAAAGATAGAAAAGGCCTCAATCTGTAGGCGCTCACCGAAAGCTTAGGATAGATGGGCAATAGCTAGTCTTAATTATCAGAGGTCCAGGGATCAGTTAGGGAAACCCATCACAAAAAGAGGAAACACGTATGGACATATTGTTAATAAAACCCTTGAACCGTTTTTTGGAGTCAGGACATTTTTAGACCATCTGTGACAATGCACTACCAATGGCTTGCTTTATCTTACTAGATGCTCGATGTGCTCCATCCAGAGAGGCCGACCTCGCTGGTGTCCCTAGAATTAATTCCTTTTCTCCGCAACTGTACCTTTGCTAAAGTATATGGCCAATGTCTTTTTACAGATGGGCAAAATTAAATAATTCAGCTCCCCTCAATTGGTAAATACAGTGGCACCCCACACCGAACTGGCAGAATACACTACCAGCAAGGCACCCTCCACCCACCAGAAAGATTGGATGGACCCCGACTTTCCATCAAACCATAGTATCTCCATCTTCTAGCCAGTCAGGGTGCAAAGAATGCTCTTGTAATTGAATTGGCCATTCACACAAGCCATTTGGCCAACTTTGCCTTATTTTGGGGCACTGCTTCAATCTACTGTTCAAATGCTTTGACCGCCAACCACTCTGCATCTCTCCATGCCCCACACTGACCAAACATCTATAATGTGGTGCACTCTGTCCAAGTCGGTGAGGCAAAAATGCACAGTTACCCCGTACCATTCCATCTGCAGGCAGAATGTTATGGCCACCACTATCGCCTTTGCACAGACTGCCTCAGTACCTTCCTTTACGTTGTTACCAATCATATGGTGAGTCCTGGACCAACTGGACACTCCCATTCATAGATATCTGACTGGCTTCCAAAAGGAGATCCTGCTACTTCCTGCTCTTCAAGGAGCGCAGAGACTGTCAGTAGGTTGGACGGGAATGAGAAATTGCGACTATACTTTCTCACTTGCCTCCCGCCAAACTTGCCTTCAATAGTGGGCTTGCTGGGAGGATGCCTCAAAAATGAAAAGTAGATCATTTCAGGATTCTCCGTAAGCATCAGCAATGCAGGCCACGAAATTATCGCAGCTACCACCAGGGCTCCCTGTGGCCATTCTCAAGAACTCCTGGAGACAATGAAAACGGCAGCGGTCAACGGTATCACTTATCATAACATATAGATGTTTGATAGTCAATGATATGTTGCATTATTAAAGCCCATTTCAGCACTTTTCTGACCAATCATTGCACCCATCCAAAATCAATGTAAGTTCTGCAATGGGCAGCGTTTATCCCACTGCTGCAACCATTTGCACAGCAATCTCTGGCACAGTGTGGAGCTCTGCTGTGTGGATGCAGCCCTCACCAAAAGTAAGGGGATTCCATTGTCCCGTTGTATTCCCAGCATTGGTCAGAGACTACTCTACCGATTAAGAGACGCCTTCCAGACACCCGCTGCAGGGATTGGGCTGGCATCAAGAATTAAGGCATAGCTACAGAGCTATTTCTACATCACCCCGCTCGTCCACATCCCATCATGGGCCAGTGGCATTCATTGAGCCCAGCAGGCAACAGTGATGAGATATCTTATCATCACAGGAGGGTGAAAAGACAGAATTTGACTGTTTCTGTGTGCTAATCCGCTGTCACCCAACAATGCAGATCATCGCCAGTCAGTGATAGAAGTGAATGGGAAAGGTCGGGAGTGGTGTTCCACTACTTTTATTTTTTTCTGTTTACCATTCCTCTACTTTTTAAGACCATATTTACTATTCTATACAGAGGATTTGCACTTTCATGTCCTTGTGTGAGTGTAAAGTTATAATAGAGCCTTAGTTACTAGTCACTTATGCTCCCGCTTCCTTCTACACTGCTGAGACCACAGTTCCACGACTTTTTTCGGTGCACTTCTACCACTGTCGCCGGTGCTGGCTCTGCTTTTCTTGGCAAGTCCTGAGCTCAAGCCCTTGTGCCTTATTTTGATTTTGGATATTAATTGCACTGTTAATCTGTTGACTATTCTCCAGCAAACGCTTCAGTGCTGTAGTATCTCTCGTGGGCCTTAGTCTCAAAAGTAACATCAGGGCAATACTATTTGCTTTTATTTTCTCCCGGTTTTGAACAAATGTTTTTGATTTTCGTCGAGAGCCGGTGATCCTTTCCCACCGTATGGGAGCTCTTTGCGTTCCCGCCCCACTGAAAGGAACATCAAAAACAGCCGGGCATTTCTTTTGATTACACGGTCCCTGCGGATGAGAGGCCATTCGCCTCGGAAATGGACTGCAGACTTCCCAGCAGGCGCTATGTATGTGTGTCTGGACAAGATGGCCCGGCTTTCAGCATCTTTCATATAGGAGGAGGCAAGCTTCTGGAAGCAGGTGATGGCCAGATGTGCTGCCAAGCCTGAAATACAGCGGCAGGCTCAGCAGAGGCAACCACCGCCATCATTCAACACAAAAATGTAAAAATTATAAAAGCATTTTGCTTGACATACTTCCTGTAGTTATTCCTTTTCAGGGCACGAGTCGAGGGTACAGGCTCGTGGAAGTAGTTCCCCTACTTTTTCCAGAGAAGGAACGCTCTCCCCTTCAGGCCAGCTGAGGGCGGAGCAGACGGTGTGGCATTTGAATGTGAGCCTGAGGAATTGAGCAGCTCAGCAGGGTCGCATGCTGGGCTGCAATTAATTACCACCCTGTCCCCGTTTGCTTTGAGATACATGTGTAGCCTATGTCTGCAAGCCAAAAACACAGGCTGCCAACAATGGAGGGCTCAGTACTGGCATGGATTTAAAAACAAGTAATAAGCTGTCCAAGTGTGTCCATTGCATTTCTATGACGCAGGAAGGGTTGGTAAGAACGCTGTCTGCTACGGCGTGGGACCTTGAGCATTGTGACCAGTTGGGTGGTATGTCAAGAGCGAGTAAATGTTAAGTCTTGTGACTTCAGTTGGTTTAAAGGGTGCTGCTTTTTTGGCATATAATTGCCCTGATCTGTGAGCACATATTGTGTCCGATCACATATAGGGGGGCAGCACGTGTTTCGACAAGAAGGTCTTTGTCAAGGCTGTGTTTAAACAAGGTTGGTATAGTGTACATTGTTGTGGTGAGTAGCAACCAACCATGATCACCAATGAGAAATGCCACACTGTTCATTGGCAGCTGACATGAATGCCTTATTGTATAAGGTACATAATGTGTGAGGTGAGGAGCAAGTGATGGTGAGCACAAACCTAGAACACATTATGCACAATGTACAATTTAAATTATCAAAGTGGTTAGCGCCCACAGTAGGGGAATGGAGGTTGGTTTCAACAGGTAACGGAGAGAGTGCACCAAGGGGCGAAAGAGAGAGAGAGAATTGGAGAAGTAGCATTAGATGGGGTTGAGCAGAAAGGGAGGTTAACATGTTAGGTCTGTGTGTTGGATCTTACCAGGTGAGAGTTGTGCTTAGTCTTGATAGATGTTACTGAATTCATTGGATGCTGGATAGCAGACTTGATAAAAGAAAGGAATGAACAGTCATGTAGAGGGGGAGGGGATCCTGGCTGGTGTTGAGCAAGTGAGTGTAATTCTATGGAGGGTCTGGGGGGTGTTACATGGGCTGGCAGTAGCCATTGTGGTCTGCAGGCTCAGTGCTGATGTCTGTATGCTCATGAGATTTTTGCTGAGCAAGCAAATATGGCTGCTTGGGCAGTATGAGCAGGGTGGGCTTGTCAGTGAGGGGTATTTATTTATTTATTTTGTCATTTGTATAGCACCCAAAGGCATCTAGGCGCTTTTAGCTTAAGAGATTGGTTACATTTGTTTCTTACAATGATAACAGGTTACAGTCATAGTTATAGTTACAGTTTAGCGGCAAGGTAATAGGAAGGGTGAAGGAGGGCCCCCCTGGCTGTTTGCTAGGAGCTTAAGTTAAGAACCAGGTCTTGGTGTGAAGCATGCATGGTCGGTGTGATGGTTGTACTGTGGAGCGACGTTTGTTCAGCACTGCGGTATGGGCAGAAGGGTGGGCCGCCAAAGATGCTCTGGGAACCGGGGGATGTTACTTACATGGGCAAGGGGCACCGAGTGATAATGGCCATAAGTTAGTCTGATAGTGTCGTGGGACCGGGGGAGTGTCGGGAGCGGGATGTCACTCGAGAGTGTTGAATATTGCTGAAAGGGTAGTGGGTGAGACGCCGGAGAGTCCCAGGGGACTACGGGAGCATGGCGTGTTAATGGCTGGTTAGCATGGTGGCAGGAGTGGCACTCCTGTGTGTGTTTGGTGCTGGATGGGCATGGAGTGATTTGGGCTGATCGTATCCTAAGCGGGTAGCACACAGTGTAGCAGGGCCTTGTGTGTGGCTCCAGGTGTAGTGTTGTTGGGTTGCCTGGTGCGTTGCCCGTGGCCATGGGACGGGTGCCCAGAGAGGAGTGTGAGTGGCGTGGATCCTTCCATCCCGGCCGCCATCTTTGATGTGTGTATATAGAACATCTGTATACTGACTGGCCCGGAGCAGACTAGTAGCTACGCTCTGATAGGCAGTAGAGTGGTGTGACATCACATAGTTGGCAAGTGCTGTACATGAAGGGGAATAAGCCCTAGAGGGCGTCATTTACTAATAGTTGTGCCAAACAAGGCATTTGTTAGTGATGTAAGAGTGGATAGGCTAGCAATATTGGGGTGAAAGTGTGGCACTTATGGTGAGGCAAGTGGCAGGGGAATGTGTTGGCGCATCATGGTAGAGCACCATGTCGGTTCTCGTTGTAGGGATGATGGTGTGGAAGGCTAATGTTCTTATGGGAAATGGGGCGACAGGGTGGTCTGCCCATTGGTAGAAAGTTATGTAAGAAATGTTGGAGACGCATGCAAGTGTGTGGAGGCAAAATATGTTCTCGAAGTCTGTGACGAGGTGGCGCAGCACGGAAGTTGGCCCCGGGTGGAGGCATATATGTTTGGAAAGTCGTAAGGCAGTAGTTGTTACTCAATTGTGTGATGGGGTGGTGCTGCATGGTAGATCTCTCCAGTGCAGGGGAGACAGTACATTGTAAGGAAGGCATGGTATCAAGAATAGACAGACACAAGTGATCACAGTTCAAGGGTGTGTATTAACCTGGTTAAATAAGGTGGAAAAACGCCTAATCTGAACTGAAATCTAAGATGGGAGCAAGCTACAACCATCAAATAATTATAAGGCAATCCTAGTGGCGTCTTGTCAAAATAAAAGGGCCTATACTAAAAAACCTATTGCCAATTTTTACAACTAAATACCAAAACGAGTGTGGGATAGGATTCACAGGACAGAAACAAGTGTTTACTAATAATAAGTCAGGATGTGTTAGCCGGGGGGTCTACCTTCCCCATGTTTTGAGCACAGGACAAGGTGGGACTTCTGAGCACAGCACACGTCGAGCTTCCCCAGCACGAAACGACCGTTCTGCTTCGGGTATCAGGGCCGTCAGTGGTTAAGTGCCTTTTTCTACAAAAAGTCTCTTGTCGTCTCTGAGGACCTGATAGGCTCCAAAATAACAAACAAAAAGTTATTTTAAAATGTTCGGTGGGTGATGCCTTCACCCCTCGGTCCCCCTATTCCAGGCGCATACCCTTCTCGACTGTTTGTCTCCCTTTGTCAGGTTCACTCTGGCTTTTGCAAATGGCTTTTTAAACAGTTTCTCGTGGACTTCTCTGCCGGGTTCACTTTTATCAACACACTGGGCCTCATTACAACTGTTGTGGTAAGGCAACAACGGCACCATCAGTGCTACCGGTGCCGTTGTTGCCATGCCGCAACATTATGAGTTTGCTTGCAGGTGCCGCTCTGGACGCCTGGCCAGACCGGCATGTAGAGCAGCACCCGCAAGCAGACCAGGATGGTAGCAACGGTACCATTATGAACGGTACTGCTGCTACCATCCTCCCCATTCCCATTGAGCCCTATGAGGGCTCAATGGGAATGGGGACATACCGGCTCCGGGTCCCACAAAAGGGAAATTACCCAGCCCTCCAAGGTCAGAATGGCCCGGTAATTCCCCTTTCGCGGGACCCGAGTTTGGGGGTAGCAATGCCCTTGCTAAGAACATGGCTACCTCCAACCTCGTAATGAGGCCCACTGTTTCTTAGGACATTAGACTATGCCCCTCTTTATTGGCATCCCTCCTTTGGGTTCACTCTTGCCACCTTTTATTTCCTTTTGTTTCTCTTGATGCAGGATTCACTTCCCTTGCTTCCTCAACAGTTTGTCAGTCAAAGACTTTTGACTGTACGGGGATGTTGCTCGACCTCTGTATGACCACTTTGACCTTTCTTGGCAGTTTTCCTATGGCCTTCTAGTATCCGTAGTTCACTCATCATGGGATTAACCAGAGTCTCTCGAGTGAGCACCCACATGGCGCTGATTCCCTCTGCAGATGATCTTCCCTTAACAATTTACAATTATTTGCACTTATCTCAATGTGTCACTTTGCGACTTTCATTCAACACAGTTTGGTTTCTTATTGATTCTTCCCTTGACTCACTGGCTGTGGTGAACCGCTTGGCTTTCCTTGTATCTAGAGTCAAGGCCAGTACCACGGTAGCAGTTGTCTCAGTCCTGCTTATCACGCTCTGTGTACCGCTGCAATCTGCTGCAACACACTTGAGCTATTGTCTGCGGTCTAACGATTCCTTCTGCAGAGGTCTTGCGGGTCTGGGTCAGTAAGGGCAAGGTTGCTTCTCTCCTCATCAGCCTTTCGATATTCGCCACCTTTCTCCTCCTCTTGAATTGCTGTGCCTAGATAGCTGTCTCGTCATGCGGTCTGCTTTGCTTGTCTTGTGCTCCACCTTTTATCCCTGTGGGGAAGGGAAAGGGCCATCAGGTGTGTGTGTGTGTGTGTGTGTGATCCTGGTCAATTGCCTGACTTTAGCTGACCCGGGTGTTGGGACATGTCAGGTAAATGGCTTTGGTGTTTGTCCGTCTTTCGTGATGTGTGAAAGTGTTTGCGTCTGTAAAGGGGGGCAGAGTTTCCGAGCTTCTTGTAGAACAGGATGGGGAAAAGGTATTAGAAAATACCTCATACTTGCTTTTGGTACTTTTCTTAATGTGCCAGCTTTATGTAGAGATTATTTTGTAACATATTACACGGCCCACGGTAGTGGCCGTGTAGTTATGGTTAAGTTGCTGTTTCCATAGGAAGAGCACGTTTTGGGCGTCCTGTAACTCCGCTCCCCCTGGACGAATCCTCACCAAAAAAAGTATATGGGCCACTTTCAATTTTTTTGCAAAGTTTGGTGAGGTTTGGTTCGGGGGGGCAAAGTTATACAGGGGGGGTCCCAAAACGTCTTTTTTCCCATAGACTGAATGGGGAAAAAACTTTGCTCACGCTTAGAGCCCAAACCGCTGGACGGATTTTCACCAAATTTGTGGCAGGGGCAGCGGCTTGGTCCCGAAAGCGTGCTTTTGTAAATTTGGTGAAAATCCGTCCAGTAGTTTTTTAAAAAATGACCAAAAAGTATGTAAAAAAAATTAGTGATATCTATGTTCGGTCCGCGGACACTTTTCCCTGTTCGCTCCGCGGACAGTGTCCCGATTGGTTAAACGGCTTGCGTCATGTCCGCGGACATACGATGTGTCCGCTGATTGGATGGTGAAGAGCATGAAGTGCGTCCGATTTTTGGAAACGCCCGCCATCTTGTATCCGCGGACAGCGCGGTTTCAAATGGTGGGGAAATACAATTTTGGCAAGTGTGTTGGTCTGTAAGACTGTTTGGGGATGGTGGGGGGGGTAAGAGATGGTTTGAATATTGTATCTATCTGTTGTGTACGTTGTGTCCACGGACAGTAGCACTGTCCTTGATGTCCGTAATTGTCCCATATGGGAATGTCCTAAGGACACTATACCTGTCCGTACTGTTCGCAGGCAAGTTGAAATTGTTCTAAGAACACACGCAGTTTTTGGGATGTCTGCAAATAAATGAAAATGGAGGTGTCCTGAGGACACTATACCTGTACGTATTGTTCGCAGGCAAGAAGAAACTGTTATAAGGACATCTAAGGTGTCCGCTGACATTAAAAATGCCATGAGGCCTAGTTAAAAATGTTTGATTCTATGGGTGTGATCATAGTTAAAAATGTTTGATTCTATGGTTGTGATCTATGGGTGTGATATGCTGCAGTGGTTTGCTGCCAGGGCCTAGAGTCTTGGGTGCATGGTCGAAGGCCATGCACCCAAGACTCTAGCCCCTGGCGGCAACCACCAGAGCATATCACACCCATCGATCACACCCATAGAATCAAATATGGGTGTGATGTATGGGTGTGATATGTTTTGGAGTTGTGGCCAGAGTGTACCCAAGACCGAAGTTATGAGTACTGAAGTTATAAGCTACTATGGGTGTGATATGTTGTGGTGGTTGTGGCAGGGTGCATGGGTGAAGGCTGTAGGCTGTATACTCAATACTCTAGGTCCTGACCACAACCACTGCACCATATCACAGTGATAGATCACACCTATAGATTTGATTATCTTTCAAATGGTGTCAATTATACCTACTGCATGATTTGTTGAAATTCGATCCATTTTTTGCATGTGTTTGGTACCTGGAGGAAGTATTCTTTTTCAAGTTCTGTGATAAAAGAAAAGTGCATGTTAGTGTATGTATTCTATAAAGACTTATTACATTTCATAATAGATATTTCAGCTTTTTTTTTTTACCCTCATATTTGGTTTACAAACCAGTGTACTGTGCATTTTGCTCAGTTTCTGTGATTGTTTTTGAAATCATTGGGTCTGGGGGACAAAAAAATCCTTGTCAGATTAAAAAAACCTTTTTTGTTATGCTACAGTCTATTTGTTTGTTTCCTTTCAGTGTGTACTTCTTGTTTCTGGTTAATGTTCTATCTGTTGGATTGTTGCAGATTTCTGAAGCAGTTACATACCTGCTGGCGTATTGTAACTATCTATTTTATGTTACAATGTATTGGTATTCGTTTATCTCTTTGGTTGTTATACAATCTTAGGCTAGTTAGATACCTGTTGGCGTATTCTAACAGTTTATAGTTTTTTCATTGATTTTTTTTTAATGTTGAAGTACAGATTAGTTATTACATTTTGGTTTTAAGAAGATTAAAAAAGCGTTTGTAAGATTTGCTGGTAATCTCGGCCTTAGAGTAACCATCCATATTTTTGTTGCAGATTTCTGAAGCAGTTAGATACCTGTTGGTGTGTTCTAACTGTTTTTTTCTTGTTATAATTTAGTGGTATTCATTTATCTGTTTGGTTGTTATAGAATCTTGGGATATTAGGATACCTGTTGGTGTATTCTAACAGTTTATAGTTTTCTAAGTGAAGTTTTGTTAATTTTTAAATTCAGATTAGTTATTAAATTTTGGCTTTAAAAAGATTAAATAAGCATTTGTAAGATTTGCTGGTAATCTCTGCTTTAGAGTAATGGTACTATCATTACATTCAAACCATCCACATTTCTTTTTTATGTATGCAGTGTAGTGACCTGCATTGGTTGTGGCTCCTGCGTGGTAGATTATACCTATTGTTGTGAAGGTGTTTCTACCAAGTGATACTTGACCATGTGTGAATCCAGTCAGCTTGCAGTTGTTTTTGGTACCATCTGCATTATAACGTAGAAGCATTAGTATTAAGTATTTACTATGTGTTTGTATTAGTAAGGTAGAGCGATTATCTGAATTGCAGTTAGTACATATACTGCCATGGTTTGCATGTTGTACACGTTGCTGAAATGGAATGGATTCACAATTTGGTATGGATACATACACGAAGCGCTCGTTAGGGATTTCTTCTTGTTTAACATTGTTGCAGAGAGTGCAGGTATGTTTCCATATGTATGAAATCTGGAAGATTTCATTTATATGTATGTTTTTTCCAATACTTGTAGTAAGTACATTAGAACTTCTTGTGGATCTTCTTGTGAGTTTAAAGTGAATTTTACCATTCAGGCAAAGTAGTCCAATTTTTGTCTTATTCTGTGAACAATATACGTGTTGTCAGGATTGTTTTTTGCGTTTCTATGAAGGACTAACATTTGCAAATACAATTGGTCTATACTGTGTAAGTAAATCTTGTCAACAATTGGTGGCAATCGAAATAGAATATTCATTGCTACATTTGTGTAACAACTTACACCAGTTACATTTGAAAATTTGAATGGACCAGGTAGTTCTGTGTCCAGGTCATTTTTCCGGAGTGTATGTTGCCTCTCTGAAGAAGTTACTTTGACTAATAGGTTCTTCTTTACTTATGGTGAATGATGAATTATTAGCTTCTTTTACTCTCTTTGCAGGATTTGCAGTCAGATACTGTTGCATTTCTGTTTGAATTAGTTTTCTTTTACAATGTTTTATTTTTTGTGGAACAGGATATGCTTTTAGATTAGGGTTGTATAGTGAACGTAGTGTATTGTATTCTAGAATGCAAGGAATATCAGCATTGACTTTACTTGCATCAAAGTTGATTAGAAATAGACCTTCAAGTGTACATAAGCATGATAGTGCTACGTATCTCATGCCTTCTTTAAAGACTTTGTTACCAATATCTATCAATGCCTTGTCTAGAAAAGACCTTGGGATTTATGAATGGTGACTGCATATGCAAGAGTTAGAGAAAATTGTTCTCTACATACATACATGTCTTTGAAGAGAAGGAATCGAGCTGTTGAGCGCCCTATCCTTTTTACTTCTGAAAGTTTGTCAAAGAGTATATTGACAAACTGAATGTTCTTGTCACGTGGGTATGTTTGAAAGCCAACAACTGTACCCAGAGCCCCATTAACCAGTCCTTGCTCCACGTCCAGGTTACGTTTAAGCATTACTCTACAGATTAAGGGTCATTTTAATATTTTTTCCAAGCCAGCTGTGTTGGAGATTGAATTTTCTAAGGCATTTAGTCTTGTTGTGGCTTGTTGACACATTGGTAGTGTAATACCATGTACGTTCAATTTGTCTGTGGAGCAAATTTCAATTATTGGTTGCATGTCTTTTTTTAACATGGTCTCAGGTTCAGTCTGATCTTTATTATCTTCACCAACCCCCTCCTCACCTGATGTCTTGAAGGTATCGTCTGTACCTGTGTCCCCAGAGTCGTCTGAAGATAGCTCTTTCCTTCTCTGTCTCCAATTATCGCTGGGCTTCATACACGTCCTTTTCCCCTGTTTGGAGTGATGGGAGTGAGCTCCACCAGAGGCCACTTTGCCAGAGATGCAGCTTGCCTGGCAGCGGGGACCCCGAGGAGCCCACCCCAGGCCAGGGAAAAGCCTTGCCGAAAAACCCTGGCAGATGGTTATGGCTGAATGGACAATGAATCCCAGAATGCACAGTGTAGTTGATGAAGTGTTCCGTGATATCTCCGGGAGAAGATCCGAATGCTTGAATAACACGGACGGATGGAAACTCAGAGACTGGAGGTGAAAGGGAAAGGTAGCGTGACGTGCACCTCGCGTAGATAGAACAAGCGTGCACGGGGAAAAAGGGGAATACAAGAGGTAGGCAAAGTAGAAGGCACAAGGAGTACAAGCCGTCTGAGAATGGCAGAAACGAAGGGTATGCCGTTTGGGAGCGGCAAGAGTACACACACACAGGAGCGCTGGATTACCTTCCGTAGCACTGGAAGTTGCAACGCGAATGCGTTAGTTGCTTCTTGGAAGATAAAGGCCGAATAGTCCTTCCTCTATTGCTCATGGTGACATGGCCGGCAAGCATCAAACGTCTAGACCGCGTACAGCGTTCTCAGGGAATAGTCCTTCCTCTATTTCCTCCATACCCTCCATGGCAGGCGAGCCGTGAAGTTCGATGGTAGGCGAGGCGTGACAGTATGACCCCCTTCTTAGGTTTCCTCCCCCTGGTTTCCCGGGATGAAGGCGATGGAACCTTTGTATTAGCCGAGCAGCAGTAATGTTCTTAACAGGTTCCCAAGAGCATTCTGTCTTTGGATATCCTTTCCAAAATATCAGATATTGCAGAACACCTCTTTTGTATCTGGAATCAAGGATGTTGGAAACTTCATATTCCTCAGCAATTTCTGTGATCTTGGGAGGATGTCCTTTTGTCTTTCGAAAATGAGGGTCCTTAACGTATGGTTTGAGGAGTGAGGTATGAAAGACAGGATGGATTCTTTTAAGAGTTGGAGGAAGATCCAATCTATAAGCTACAGGATTGATCTTGGCTGTAATACGAAAGAGTCCTAAATACCTGGGCGCAAATTTTCCTGAATGAACCCATCTGGTAGGTACTTCGTAGCTAGCCACACTCGATTCCCTACTTCCCACTGGGGGTTTGGACTTCTTTTCTAGTCTGCCCATCTTTTACAATCCTGTCGAGCCTTTGTGAGATTGGATTTGGATTCTCGATGCATCCTCTGTATGGTATCTAATAGATGGTCTACTGAAGGCGTATTTGTAGGAGGAATACCAGAGAGGGGTATATGTTTCGGGTCATAACCGTATGTGCATTTGAAAGGACTCATACCTAGAGAGGTACGTGTAGTGTTATTGTATAGAATTCCGCCATGGGTAGAAGATGAAACCAGTCATCCTGCTCTTGGTTACAAAAACACTGTATGTACTGTTCTAGTGTGGCGTTTAAACGCTCAGTTTGCCCATTACTCTCCGGGTGGAACCCTGAGTAAAGAGATCTTCGGATTCCTAGTGTTCTGCACAGAGTAGTCCAGAATTTGGACGTGAATTGAGGGCCTCTGTCGGACACTATATTGATAGGTATTCCATGTAGTCTGACTATGTCTTTAAGAAAGACTTCTACAGTAATGCTGGCTGTAGGGATTCCTTTAAGAGGTGAAAAATGAGCTAATTTGCTAAAGGAATCAACAGTGACAATTATGGCAGTGTGTCCACTTGACTCCGGTAGATCTACTATAAAATCAGTAGAAATGTGTTGCCAAGGTCCTTGAGGTTGAGTTTCTTGCTGTAGGAGTCCTAAGGGTTTGTGGTGGTCGTACTTGTTTTGGGCACACACCGGACAAGCCTTAACATACTCCTTGACATCCTTAATCAGAGAAGGCCACCAAAACTGACAGGATGTTAAGTCCAAAGTGGCTCTTTGGCCCTTATGTCCTGCAGAAGGAATATCATGACACGAGGACATTGCTTGTACTTGGAGATTCCGAGTTGTTATATACAACGCGTCCTTCTTGAAGAGAAGGTTGCCCTTCCAGTTTAAGTCCATCCTTACGCCTCTCTTGTTCTGTTGTTCCGTCTTTACCTGTTGTAAAAACGTATTTATGATATTGATGAATGTCTTTCCTGCCATCATGAGTTCCGGTTCTGGTGGATCTCCTGTTTCCTCACTCATGCTGCGAGAAAGGGCGTCTGCCAGAGTGTTGTCCTTTCCTGGAAGGTAGGTAATCTCAAAGTCAAATTGTGAGAAGAAATATGCCCACTTGGCGTGTCGTGCATTGCGACATTCCATCTTTTGAAGTACTTTAAGGTTCTGATAATCCGTACGGACCAAAAAAGGAACTACAGAGCCTTGTAGAAGATGTCTCCATTCTTCGCAGGCCTGTCGGATGGCCAGGAGTTCCTTTTCTAGAACGGAATAGTTACATTCACTAGTGGTCAATGTGCGGGAATAATAAGAGACCGGATGTTCTAATCCGTCTTCCTCTTTCTGTAGTAAAGCTGCCCCAATAGCACCATGGGAAGCGTCGGTTTCCACTATGAATGGGCGTGTTTGGTCTGGTTGTCTTAGAACTGGAGCTGTTACAAAGGATCTTTTTAGTAGTTGGAAGGCGTGTTCAGTGCTGGAATCCCAGAGGAATTTCACCCCTTTCTTCAAAAGATGGGTGATAGGAAGAATAATCTCAGAGAAATTAGGGATGAACTTTCTATAACAATTTGCTAGTCCTAGGAATCGTTGGATCCCTTTGACATTGGAGGGTGCAGGCCAGTTGGTAATCGCATTAGTCTTGGCTGGGTCCGCTGTATGTTATCTGCGGATAATATGAAACCCAGATACGGTACAGTGGATGCCTCAAACACACACTTTTCAGGTTTAGCTAGCAGACAGTTTTTTCTTAAGCGTTGTAAAACTTCTATAACCAAGATGCGATGTTCCGACAAAGTGGTAGAGAAGACAAGGATGTCATCCAGGTAAACGACCACTGAGGAATAGAGCATGTCTGAAAAAAGGTTGTCCAGGAATCTTTGGATTATGTGCAGCCTTTATATTTTATTTACATTATGTTAGTTCAACATGCTATGCAAATAAGTAGAATAGAAAGTGTATGACACGCTTGGTTTCTTAAGGCTGTGTTATTGGATGTTAGGAGACAGAAGAAATAATGATATACTTATTTTGCAATTTTTATAAGGTAAATGGCTGATACTTTATAGAAAAGCATGGAATGTATGCATTTGTGAAGGTGTGGGTAATAAATCAGAAAGATGTGATGTACAGGTAGTGGTGTTATTGCAGTTGGGAGTTTTTCAATGTTAGTGTTTATCTGTGTGAGTGTTTGAAGGTGCTTGACTTTATCCTGGCTGTGGGTAATTGTTTAGATAGCCGTGTGTGTAAAAATGTGTTTACATAGCAGACAGGTTTGGAAGTGACAGTTGATTAAAGTAGATGGGACAAATGACAGTAAGTTCATTTTATAGGTTATACAGATTAAGTGACAGTTACTCTGTTTATATGCATTCATAAGATTTGTATTTTTACTGTGTAGTTTGTATTCATGCATGTGGATATGCATGCAGCTGCAAGTAGAAATCTTGGAGACTTGTACAGTAGTTTTGTAGTAGGTGCTTTCCAATGATATGAGACTTGTACTCGGTGTAATCTATAGTACATTTGAAGTGCTGAACTCTGATGATGCAGTTAGATGTAGAGGTCTTGAATGTGATTGGTGGATGGTTGTGTGACTGCTTAGCTGCATCCAATGAGGGAATGGCACAGAGAGTGAAGTGGAAATGGTAGAAGGGCTGTCTAGGTTACGATATGTCCGCGGACATAACGGAAGTCCACGGACACCGCAAATTACATACAGGGATTTTGGGGTGGAGAGGCATGCAAATGAGAATGAGCAGAGGAATTGATTGGTCAGTAAGGTTTGGTGGGTGTGTTGTGTAAGAAGACAGTTTGTCAGAAGGTCTTTTTCCTGAGAGAAGAACAGTTATCTATGGCTGTGTGTTTCAGAAAACAGATTGTCTGGATTTTGGGAGACTCATGGATACATTGGTTGGAGGTGCATGCACAACGCTGTGGAGTAGCTGCAGATCTTGGATTCCCTCATGTGGAAGTGCACTGGCATGGAGTACGCGGAATGAAGTGGCTAGACTTGCTACCTCTCTGTGCTAGTTTGCAGACAGAGCATCATCCAGACATAATTATAATTCATTGTGGAGGGAACAATTTGGGACATGTGTCAGGAATTTCTTTGAAATTTGCGATGAAAGAAGGACTTGGGAAGGTCATGGATATGTTTCCAAATTCCCCAAGTAATTTTTTCTCGTATTGCGCAGACAAATGTGGCTGCGTTCTTCTTCATTTTGTCCACAAATGGAGAAAGCGAGGCGTAATGTCAATAAGGCTGTTTGTGCCTTTCTAAGAGATGTTGGCATGTCCTCTTTTCACAATGAAAATATTAGGTTTCGTAGCACAAACATTTTTGGTAGAGATTGAGTCCATTTTACTTATGCTGGTAATAAGATTTTTCTGAGAAATGTACAAGATGCATTGTGTCCTTTTGTGAAATTACAGCCAGCTTTTTTGCAATAGGTGCTGACTTTTTTAATGTTTTTTAAATACAAAAAAATACCACAAAAGGCTCTTTTCAGAGCCACCACTTTCTCCCAGATAAAAGTGCAATCATTTTGATAGGGCAACACCCCAACATTTTTGATGTTCGAGAACTGTCCGTGGACTTCTAAAAAAAAGAAAAATCAGTAGCCTGCTGAATTTATTTCCCACTTCTATTTTTTGACTGTGAAAGGCGGCTCTGAAAAGAGCCTTTTTTTTAAAATGTTGTTGTTTTATATTTTTTTTGGTTTTTTACACATGACACACTAGGAGAGGAGGGGAAAGGAGGGTAAGGGGGGACACCAACCACAGGGGTAAAAAAGGGTGGGGGAGAGAGGAAGATGTAGGGTGGGCCTTACTTAGGTAGTGAGCAGGTCTTCTCATGCTCTGAGACCAGAGTCTCAAAAGCAATTTGAAGTCTCTCCCCCCTGCAGAGTACTACGTGGCAGTACATACACAAAACTGTGACCCTCGAAAGGTAAGGGTCATCAGCATTGTGAATGGCCTGTGAGGCAGCTGGAGGGATGCGCTCTCCCACAGGAGTGTCTCTTGTGGTGAGAGGAGCGTAAACAGAGGATGAAGTAGAGGAACTCAACCTACTACGCTCGTTGCAAGGTACAACCTTACGAACGGCCCTACTGTGGAATGACTTTAGGTGACGCTTCATAGTAGTCGTACCAAAGCTGTACGAACCAGGCCTCCTGCGACTCAGTACCATTTTGCACTCGTTGCAGGCGACTTTGTTCGCACTTGTATACGTTACCATGAATGGTAATTAACCGCCACACCCAAGAATCACGGCGAGTGCTGGTAGTAGGGACTTCCACTACCTCATCCTCATCATCCTCTTCATCCTCCTCTGCATCCTCATGCCTGTTCCCCTCTTCAGGCCCTTGGGGAGGTGGTGGAGGGGGGGGGTGGTGCTGAGGCAGATGTAGCACCAGGTGGCAGTAGAGGAGCCATGGATGCCATCAGGATTAAGAAGAAAATCTTCACAAATTGGCAGCAAAATGCACCGTGTTCTGTAAGGTAGCCAGAAACACAAAGAGGATGAGCTCTGGGGTGTGGCCTTTTATAGGGGTGCTGCTGCACGGTTCGCATACACCCGCGCTGTCCGCGGACAGGACAAACATTCAAAAAGTGCTCAAAAAGTTCTAAAAAATATGTAGAAAGTCTGGTTTATTGTCTGGGACACGTGCTATGGTGCATTTTTAGTATAAAATACTGTGGATTGCCCGAAAAGGTACTTTTAAAATGTTCGGGGACCCAGACAGTGTCCGCAATTCAGGACACACGCTCAGCGTGGGTACGGTCACATGATGGCGCCGCGAACATATCCGTGAACGGAAGAGGTGTTCGCAGGACATCAAATGCACGAGAACGGTTGAGCGCATGCGCGCGGGTGTTCTATGGACAGTGTTCAGGTCCTGAAATGAATTAAAAGTGCGACACAAGTGACGTGAACACTAACGGACAGGCGCAATGTTCGGAGAACTTACGGGTGTGGTGCGCATGTGCGTAGATGTTCTTTAGGCAGTACAGACAGGTATAGTGTCCTTAGAACACCTACATTTTGATTAATTGGACATCCCGGACACTGAGTGTGTTCTTAGAATAGTTCCAACTTGCCTGCGAACAGTACGGACAGGTGCAGTGTCCTTAGGACACCTCCATTTTGATTAATTGCGGACATCCCGGACACTGAGTGTGTTCTTAGTACAGTTTCAATTTGCCAGCGTACAGTACGGACAGGTGCAGTGTCCTTAGGACAGCTCCATTTTGATTAATTGCGGACATCCCGGACACTGAGTATGTTCTTAGTACAGTTTCAATTTGCCAGCGTGCAGTACGGATAGGTATTGTCCTTAGGACACCTCCATTTTGATTAATTATGGACATCGCGGACAACAAGTGTGTTCTTAGAACAGTTTCAACTTGCCAGCGAAACGTACAGACAGGTACAGTGTTCTTACGACACCTCCATTTTGGTTAATTGCGGATATCCCGGACACCGAGAGTGGTCTTAGAACAGTTTCAACTTGCCTGCGAACAGTACGGACAGGTATAGTGTCCTTAGTATACCTCCACTTTCGTTTCATTGCGTACATCCCGGACACCGAATGTGTTCTTAGAACAGTTTGGACTTGCTTGCGAACATTACGGACAGGCATAATGTTCTTAGAACATCTCCATTTTGGTTAATTGCGGACATCCCGGGCACCTCGTTTGTTCTTGGAACAGTTTCAACTTTCACTTTTTTTGTATCTAATACAGAAATTTTACAAATATATAATAAAAATGAAGTACACTTATTAGCTTCTGGTAAGTTGTGTTCTTACTGGTTTGTAGCTCTGCTGTTGCTCCTAGTTGTGCAGTTTCTGGGAGGCAATTATGTTGGAAGCCTATCTTTCTTCTTTTGGTATATTCCATTTTAGTACATATTGTATTTAAATGAATGCTTGATGTGTTACATATATGGGTGTCAAGGGTTTTGACCCATGTTGAATCAATAGACTGGGTAGATGTGGGGATGAGCTGTCGCCGCCCATTATTCTATCCCAGAACAAACTAAATCAATAGACTGGGTGGATGTGGGGATGAGCTATCGCCTCCCACATTCACGCCAGAATAGGAGAATTGCGCAGTTGGCACGAGACCACTCCAAAGATACAACCTTCTTGTGGGGGGTTCCACATCACCACTCTACTGTAAGGATGCCATCAAAACAATGTTAAGCAAGGGTCCTATACTATCAAGCAAAAGACCACTCTATTGAAATGCAGTAAATCAAGACAACTCAAAAATGGATGCAGTACCGACAAATTCCCCAAGGTGGCGGTAGCGGACTAAACTCTGACAGGGAAACTGTATTTAGGAGTTGCAAGAGGGGCAGGGACTTCAAAGCTTGTTGGTTAATTGAAAATCTTAGCCACCTGCTGTTCCCTGAGGCCAAGAGGCTGGGAAACCTTAACACCTCAGAGATTGCCACACCAGGAGGCAGGATATCACATGACCCTGTTGATTGATTGAGGAGAGACTTCCAGGCAGCCTGCTGGAGCCCACACAAAAGGCTCTTTCTGTTGAATGGGGTATGTTAATTTTGAGTGTTTCCTGTCAACAGCCCTCTGCCAGCAAAGAGAGACACATGATCACTGACCCACCCAGACTTCTGGAGGCGGACCCAAACACTTGGGGAGTTGAATTGCAACAAATATATATTTTATAGAAATAGTGATAACTTATTGTAACCAAATGACAGGAATGTACAACTTTGAGAGTCTTAGTTTGAAAAATGCCCTCACGATTTGAGTCCAAACTCCAATTTGTACCATGTTCTGGGGCAAAACCCCGCTAATTATGAATATTGTAGACAATGTGTTTAAGCTAGAGACATGGAAAGTTACTGGGATATATGTGGAAGGGAAATGTACCTTTGTATGATTTTTGATGAAAATCCCATATTGCACAACCCACTAAAATCGAAAAATAAGTTGCCATTTTTGAATGCAAGCTCCTAGAAACGCCAGAGGCGGAACAGAGACTACCTTAAGCAAGGTGCCATATGTACATGTAATGTCAACCACTTGTGTACCTGGGAAATATGTATTTGAATCAAATATAGATTTGTGGGCAAATTGACCAGGGGAGGATCCTCTGACCCATAAACAGACCTCATCATGATGACAATCCATTTCCTTCCCCCAATCATGGAGAGGGGAGAATTGGGCCAATGACAAGTAGAGAGGGGCAGGCTCAGTTATGCCACGCACACACCCACTTCCAAAACACATAAAAAGAGACTGCTGGGACAGGTAGAGACATTCAATTCCATTTTCTGTGGGACGCTCTGCCGGGAGACTCCAGACTTCACACCCATCAATCTTCAGAGACCAGAAATTTACTTCAGAACTTAAAGCAAGGGCCTAAACCCACAAACTGAGAACTCTTCTCAGCAGGCCTCAGCATCCTTAAAATCATTTGCAAACTATTCCACGGGCGAGCTGTTTGAATTCTTTGCCAAGAACAATTGCCAGAGACCAGACCAGAGATCCAGAGAACCACAGGCCGCTGTATCCAGAGAGCTGACCCAGACCGATGTGAGCAGAACCGGTGACTGATTGACCCGCCGAGCAGAGAGAACCGAAGTCCAGTCAAGTTGACCAGATCCGTGACGAGGCCCATTCATTTCAAAATTAGGAGTGAGTATCCGCCAGAACTGTGCAGAACCCAATCTCTTAGTTAAAATAATCTAATCCAAACTATTTTAACCTAAGTAGAACTGCCTCCTAGTAATCCTGTCATCTGTCATTCTAAAGCTGCGAGCTGTCATCTGTCATCCTAACGCTGCCAACTGTCACCTGTCATTTTGAGTTTTACTTTAAATCCGAAAATCTACCTTTATTAAATCGTCCGTATCTCTTGAACCGTTTGGGCTAGGAACGAAATTTAACTTTCATTTTAAAGCTGTGATTCTAGGCTTTCCAGGGAACCTAGACTTCCCACTCCTTATACTTTTACCGCAATTTGCGATTTGGCTCAATTTCTCCACTTGTCAAAATAGCAGCTCCATTCTTTCCTTTGTTAAAATCCGTGTGCAACCTGACAATCATTCATAGGGCATTGCTAAAGTGAGCCTGAACTAATATAAACCAGATCTCACTCACCCTGAATCTCTAGAGGGAATTAAAATCAGTTAGCACATTTTTCCATCCATTGCCATCACATTTGAAAGCATTTTGGGCCTGTGTGTTAAAAAGCATACCTGTTTTCCTCTAAGCTTGCTGGGGGAGAACTGCATTTTGTATTGCATTTTGTTGGGATTCTTGAAGACTGTGTGCTCTCCTTCCATTTCTTACATTGCATAGGGGGGGGAGTGAATTGTCAAGGAAAAGTGATTACATTGTCTTTTGTTGAAGCCATATCAAGTTATTTTCTGTACTGCATTTCACTCATCATTGCGTTTCCTTGAACCATATAAAGCATTCTTTCCCACCTTATTCTTCTGTTCCTATTCATAAGTTACCTCTTGCTGATTACTGCTCATATCCACAAGTGTAATATCCATTATCAATTTATTTATAGAAGTGTGATATATATATATATATATATATATATATATATATATATATATATTGTTTACATTTTCAAATAAACCTTTTCATTTGCAAAACAAACCTACTTCTTGGCTCAGTGGGGTCAGGGGGATTCTAAAAGGGGGGTGTTATACAAGGGTTGTCATCCAGAGTACTGAACTGGACATAAAAATACATCAATAAGGGTTTTCCTCAGCATCCCAGACTAGGCATTGACTTAGCTGTAGTGTTGATTGAATATCGCTTACATGGGTTACACTTATTATTTATTACTACATATAATGTGTATGTGTGCTGGTTTGTGAACTTGTGCAGATATGATATGATATGATATGGAATTTGTAACGCGCCTATACACAAGTGTTTCAAGGCGCGAGTTCTGATGTCTGATGTCTAGACTTCCCACTCCTTATACTTTTACCGCAATTTGCGATTTGGCTCAATTTCTAGACTTCCCACTCCTTATACTTTTACCGCAATTTGCGATTTGGCTCAATTTCTCCACTTGTCAAAATAGCAGCTCCATTCTTTCCTTTGTTAAAATCCGTGTGCAACCTGACAATCATTCATAGGGCATTGCTAAAGTGAGCCTGAACTAATATAAACCAGATCTCACTCACCCTGAATCTCTAGAGGGAATTAAAATCAGTTAGCACATTTTCCCATCCATTGCCATCACATTTGAAAGCATTTTGGGCCTGTGTGTTAAAAAGCATACCTGTTTTCCTCTAAGCTTGCTGGGGGAGAACTGCATTTTGTATTGCATTTTGTTGGGATTCTTGAAGACTGTGTGCTCTCCTTCCATTTCTTACATTGCATAGGGGGGGGAGTGAATTGTCAAGGAAAAGTGATTACATTGTCTTTTGTTGAAGCCATATCAAGTTATTTTCTGTACTGCATTTCACTCATCATTGCGTTTCCTTGAACCATATAAAGCATTCTTTCCCACCTTATTCTTCTGTTCCTATTCATAAGTTACCTCTTGCTGATTACTGCTCATATCCACAAGTGTAATATCCATTATCAATTTATTTATAGAAGTGTGATATATATATATATATATATATATATATATATATATATATATATATATATATTGTTTACATTTTCAAATAAACCTTTTCATTTGCAAAACAAACCTACTTCTTGGCTCAGTGGGGTCAGGGGGATTCTAAGAGGGGGGTGTTATACAAGGGTTGTCATCCAGAGTACTGAACTGGACATAAAAATACATCAATAAGGGTTTTCCTCAGCATCCCAGACTAGGCATTGACTTAGTTGTAGTGTTGATTGAATATCGCTTACATGGGTTACACTTATTATTTATTACTACATATAATGTGTATGTGTGCTGGTTTGTGAACTTGTGCAGATATGATATGATATGATATGGAATTTGTAACGCGCCTATACACAAGTGTTTCAAGGCGCGAGTTCTGATGTCTGATGTCTAGACTTCCCACTCCTTATACTTTTACCGCAATTTGCGATTTGGCTCAATTTCTAGACTTCCCACTCCTTATACTTTTACCGCAATTTGCGATTTGGCTCAATTTCTCCACTTGTCAAAATAGCAGCTCCATTCTTTCCTTTGTTAAAATCCGTGTGCAACCTGACAATCATTCATAGGGCATTGCTAAAGTGAGCCTGAACTAATATAAACCAGATCTCACTCACCCTGAATCTCTAGAGGGAATTAAAATCAGTTAGCACATTTTCCCATCCATTGCCATCACATTTGAAAGCATTTTGGGCCTGCGTGTTAAAAAGCATACCTGTTTTCCTCTAAGCTTGCTGGGGGAGAACTGCATTTTGTATTGCATTTTGTTGGGATTCTTGAAGACTGTGTGCTCTCCTTCCATTTCTTACATTGCATAGGGGGGGGAGTGAATTGTCAAGGAAAAGTGATTACATTGTCTTTTGTTGAAGCCATATCAAGTTATTTTCTGTACTGCATTTCACTCATCATTGCGTTTCCTTGAACCATATAAAGCATTCTTTCCCACCTTATTCTTCTGTTCCTATTCATAAGTTACCTCTTGCTGATTACTGCTCATATCCACAAGTGTAATATCCATTATCAATTTATTTATAGAAGTGTGATATATATATATATATATATATATATATATATATATATATTGTTTAAATTTTCAAATAAACCTTTTCATTTGCAAAACAAACCTACTTCTTGGCTCAGTGGGGTCAGGGGGATTCTAAGAGGGGGGTGTTATACAAGGGTTGTCATCCAGAGTACTGAACTGGACATAAAAATACATCAATAAGGGTTTTCCTCAGCATCCCAGACTAGGCATTGACTTAGCTGTAGTGTTGATTGAATATCGCTTACATGGGTTACACTTATTATTTATTACTACATATAATGTGTATGTGTGCTGGTTTGTGAACTTGTGCAGATATGATATGATATGATATGGCATTTGTAACGCGCCTATACACAAGTGTTTCAAGGCGCGAGTTCTGATGTCTGATGTCATCAATGACATTTGTGATGTCATCTTTGATGTCCTGGGTGTTAGTCTTTGCAGTGCACAGTGGTGGCACGAGTTATGGCTGTTTAACTTACCATAACTGGTGAATTTCAGGGATTTGTCGGTTTTACTTGGAACCCTAACATCCCTTTAGCAAAGTTTTTTTTATTGAATTTCTGACACAAATCTGTGGCTTGTCGGTAATATCCAAGTCACTTTCCAATTCTGTCTCCTCCCCCTCCTCCTCACCTGATGAAAGAGCTTTCTTTGACTTCTTTCTTTCTTTCCTTAATGTGAGATTTATTTTTTAGCAGATATGGTCTACCGCAGAACAACGCCACAATGAACTTCGACTCAGAAGAATGGAATCCTGATGCCAGTGGAAATATGGTAAGTATCCACAAATATCTGAGAGACCCAGGTAAGAACCAGAATCCGAGGATCCAAGAGGGCACTGGAGGAAAAGAGAGCGAAGGAGGGGAGAAGGAGACAGAGGAAAACGAACCAGGAAGGCTCAGCGAGACTGTCCAAGAGACGGAACAGGAATACCGAAGAAAACAGAAGAATAGCGGGAACCGGGCAAGGGAGCCCAAGGAAGGAGAGAGGGGCTCAGCAGAGCCAAGGGAAATAACGCAAACGCAGCAACCAGCAGAGTAGCGACCTAAGTTGCAACGTGAATGCCGGCAGCACTGAAGCACTGATAAACACAGGCGGCGGCCATCTTGAAAAAGACTAGCGCGCAGCCTAGCGTTGCGGCCCCAACATGGTGAAACATATCAATGGCAGCCAAGTTTCCATCGGTACCAATGCCTCATAAAGAAGGGATGCATGACAGTATGTCCCCCCCCGCAGTGCAGAAAAAACCCGGTCTACCGGGGTGAGCCCGATAAAATCTTTGTACCAGGCGTGGGGCGCGAACATTAGTGCTGGGTTCCCATGAGTCTTCTGAGGAAGGATAGCCTTTCCAGGAGATTAGAATTCCAATCTCCCCCTACGATAACGGGAGTCCTTGATTCCTGCAACTTCATATACATCATCCTCCAATTCCTGTGCCTCCGTAGGTCGAATCAGAGAGGTGGCAGGAATGTCCTCCAGAGCTAGACGTAGCAGGGAAGAATGGAACACCGGGTGGACCCTCTTCAAGCATTTGGGCAATCTGAGGCGGAATACTACAGGATTTATCCGGGAGATCACAGTGTAAGGCCCCACAAATCTGGGAGACAATTTAGTCGGGTGAACCCAACTGGGTAAATATTTGGTTGACAACCAAACCTGTGAACCCACCTTAAATATGGGCACTTTGGTACGTTTCTGATCAGCATACTGCTTGTAATGACTGCAAGCCTGTGTCAGAGCTTCTGTGGCCAATCGGTGTGCTTCCATAATTTGTTTCAATCGATCATCGATGGTGGGACAGATGGTGTCGGAAGCAGAGACGGGCAAAATACTCCTCGGGTGTCTTCCAAATGTGCTGTAGAAATGAGTTAGGCCTGTGGCAGAATGTCTACTATTATTATATGCAAACTCTGCCGTAGGCAACAAATCGTACCAGTTGTCTTGGGTATAGTTGGTGTAACATCGAAGATACTGTTTCAAAGTCCGATTCAATCTCTCTGTCTGCCCATTGGTTTGTGGGTGGAACAATGCTCTTTCTATACCCAATTTCTGACAAAGAGCGGTCCAAAATTTCGAGGTAAATTGGCTTCCCCGATCAGAGATTACTTTTATGGGTAAACCGTGCAAACGGAATATATCTTGCACGAATACTTCCGCCATTTGTGATGCAGATGATAAACCCGGAAATGGGGAAAAATGAGCCAATTTGGTCAGGGAGTCCACGGTAACCATGATGCATGTGTGTCCCTGAGAGGCTGGAAGGTCCACAATAAAGTTAGTGGAAATTTGTTCCCGGGGAGTTTTGGGCAAAGGAATTTGTTCCAAGAGTCCAATGGGTTTTTGAAAGCAGTGTTTACTTCAGGCACACTGAACACATTCTTGAACTTATTTCTTAATGTCTGAGGACATATTTGGCCAAAAGAACAAACTCCGGACCAGTTCTTCTGTGTTCTTCCTACCCTTATGTCCTGCTGTACAATGATCATGACACCACGACATGACCTTGGGCTGTAGCTCAAGTTGAGGCACAAATAATCTCTTGTTCACAAAACATAACCCTTCTTTCATTTCCATCTGATTCCGGGGTGAAGAAAGAGCGGGAAGATCTACTCGAGCTGTGGCAGTCTTGACTTGACAGAGGAAAGACGCAACGGATATGATAAACACTCGGTTGGGGAAAAGTATTTCCTTGGGGAAGAGGGAAGGATCTTCAGAAGTATATCGACGGGAGAGTGCATCGGTGATAACATTCTGACTGCCTGGAATGTATGTAAACTCAAAATCATACTGGGCAAAGAAATGTGCCCACCTTGCCTGGCGTGAGTTGGCACATTGCTTATTTTGTAAGGCTTTCAGATTCTTGTGATCTGTCCTGATCAGAAATTGACTTCATCCTCCCTGCAGAAGATGTTACCACTCCTCACACGCAAGCTTTATAGCCAAAAGCTCTTGTTCGATAACCGAATAATTCTTCTGGCTGACGGTGAGAGTCTTTGAGAGATACGCAGTGGGATGTTCCGTTCCATTTCCTTGTTTCCTTGAAGGAGAACCGCTCCAACAGCATTAGCAGAGGTGTCTGCTTCCAAGATAAATATTTTGGCTTGGTTGGGCTGGACAAGAACGGGAGCCGAACACAAACTTTCCTTCAAGAATTGGAAGGCTGTTTCCGCCTCCGGAGACCATGAGAAGGGTTGGTTATCTTTCTTCAAGAGAGAGGTAAGAGGAACAACCGTAGATTAAAAGTTTTGGATACATTTTCGGTAGAAGTTGGTAAATCCAAAAAATCTCTGGACCTCTTTTACGGTCGTGGGAGACAGCCATTCCAAAATGGCTGAGACTTTGTTCGGATCCATTCCTATCCCCTCTTGGGAGAGGATAAACCCCAAATATGGGACTGAAGAAACCTGAAATTCACACTTACTTGGTTTCACTAGCAGATGGTTCTCTTGGAGTCGGCAGAGAACTTCATGGAGATGGGCCGAGTGTTCTTGTCGGGACTTTGAAAAAACTAGGATGTCATCTAAATAGATGATCACTGAGTGGAACAACAAATCGGAAAAAGTGCGTCCATAAATCTTTGGAATACCGCAGAGGCATTCACCAATCCAAAGGGCATTACCCTATATTCGTATAGACCGTAGGGTGTCCTGAACGCTGTTTTCCACTCATCTCCTGTCCTGATGCGCAAGAGATGGTACGCATTTCTTAGGTCCACTTTAGTAAATACCGTGGCACCTCTTAACGCTTCAAGGATGTCAGCTCTTTCATCAGGTGAGGAGGAGGGGGAGGAGACAGAATTGGAAAGTGACTTGGATATCCAGGTGATCTTCCCTCACAGGTCTACCCCCTGAAACTGGATCCAATACCGATGGTCGTGTCCTGGCCACCTGGATGACAGATCCCGGGCACTAGTCAGGGAGACACCTTCAGGTTTCTCACAATATCCACTCACCGAAATGGCTGGATGCATATATGCATGCTCTGTAGGTGCCTGGCAGCAGTTGAAACGCAAGTGTGGGGGTGATGAAGTATAGTGGGAGGGGGTAGTTATAAGTAGAGCTTCCGATGGCGGAGGCTATAGAAGGCAGCGTGTCCTGGTGGCGAGGCTAGGAGTGAGTGGGAAGGCTACATTGGAAGATAATAACCCGGTTTTCACAGTTTCAAAGAAAAACATTCAGTTCATGATCAGAGTTGAGGCCTTGGCTCATGCTTCTATATCACAGATGAGCTTTGACTCACATTGTCAGAGTCTAATCTCCCTGTCCCCTCCTCTTGTATCACATGGAATGAGTTCTAGTCCCACAAATCTGATGTTCTCTTTCTTTTCAAGTTGATGATTTTCTTGACACATAATGTCAGTGGATATGTTGTGTCTTGTGAATTTAAGAGGCTCAAGTGTTCATCCTGGTTCTCAGTTCCCTGATGGTGCTCCCGATATATCTCAAATTGCATGTGTAGGTGATCACATAGATGACAAATTTAGACTGCCCCATACCCATATACTTCATCATCCCCACACTTGCGCGTCAACTCCTGCCAGGGACCTACAGAGCATGCCTATATGCATCCAGCCATTTTGATAAAAGGATTAACTGTCCTCCCTCGACTGGAGATATTTACCATGCAGCACCACCCCATCACACAAGTGAGTAACAACTATTGCCTTAACGACTTTCCAAGCATATGTGCCTCTGCCCAGAGCCAACCACCATGCTGTGCCACCTCCTTGCAGATGTTTAGAACATATTTCGCCTCCACACACACACACACGTGTGTTTCCAACATTTCTCACATAACGTTCTACCAATGGGCAGACCACCCACCATTAGCCTTCCACGCCACCATCCGTACAACGAGAACCGACATGGTGCTCTACCATGATGCGCACACTTGTGCACCAACACACATTTTAACTTTAGATCTGACAATGGAAACTAGTGACACCCCACCCTGCCACTTGCCTCATCATAAGTGCACCCTTTCACTCCAATATTGCTAGCCTTTCTACTCTAACATATCCAACAAATACATTGTTTGGCGCAACTATTAGTAAATGACCCATAGGGCTTATTCCCCTTCATGTACAGCACTTGCCAACTATGAGGTGTCACACCAACTCTACCTCCTATCAGAGCGTAGCTACTATTCAGCTCCGGGCCAATCAGTATCCAGATGTTATATATACACACATTAAAGATGGCAGCTGGGTTCAAAAGATCACTGTGACCGTTCATCTCTTCTCCGGAGGCCACACAGGCCTATCAGGTAAGACAGCCCAGTCCTGGGCATTGCCACAGCAATTTTGCCCACCCACACCAAGATTCCCCACACGGACACCCCCACACAGACTCAACCCTTCACCAGTGTCCACTGTAGTCATGACAACCACACCCCTCTTGAGCCCCTCATCCACGCCACACACACTCCTCTTGGGACATCCCAGGGCCACGGGCAACACACCAGGCAACCCGCCAACAGTACACCTGGAGCCACACAGGTGTCCCTGCTACACCGCGTGCTACCCGCTTAGGATACAAGCAGCCCAAATCACTCCATACCCATCCAGCACCCAACATACACACAGGAGTACCACTCCTGCCACCACGCTTACCAGCCATTACCACACCATGCTCCCCTAGTCCCCTGGGACTTTCCGGCATCCCCGCCGCGACTCCTTCAGCAATATCCATCACTCCCCTGGCCCCCACGAGACTATCAGACTAACTTATGGCCATTACCACTCGGTGGCCCCTTGTCCATGCCAATAACATCCTCCGGTTCCCAGTGCATTCTTGGGGATCCACCCCTCCGTTCATACTGCAGCACTGAACAAACGTTGTTCCCCAATACAACCATCACACTTCACACCAAGACCTGGTTCTTAACCTAAACTCCTTGCAAACAGCCAGCGTGCCCCTCCATCACCCTTCCTATTATCTTGCCGCTAGACCCCCCTGCCTGCCCAGCCCACCCTGCTCACACTGCCCAAGCAGCAGATTTGCTTGCTCAGAGAAAATCTTACGAGCACACAGGCAACAGCCCTGAGCCTGTAGACTACAACGGCTTCTACCAACCCTTGTAACACCCCTCTGACCATCCATAGTATTAGACTTACTTGCTCACCCCACCCCCTCTCTACATGACTGTTCATTCCTTTCTTTCTTTCTTTCTTCCAGTCTGCTATCCAGCATCCAATGAATTCAGTAACATCTATCAAGACTTAAGACTAAGCACAACTCTCACCTGGTAAGATCCAACACACAGACCTAACATGTTAACCTCCCTTTCTGCTCAACCCCATCTAATGACATCTCTCCAATTCTCGCTCTCTTTTTTACCCCTTGGTGCACTCTCTCCGTTACCTGTTGAAACCAACCTCCATTCCCCTACTGTGGGCGCTAACCACTATGATAATTGATAATTGATTGAAATTGTACATTGTGTATAATGTGTTCTATGTTTGTGCGCTCCTAACTCCTAATGTTTGTGCTCACCATCACTTGCGCCTCACCTCACACACTGTCACCTTATACACTAATTCATTCATGTCACCTGGCAATGAACACTGTCTTCCACAACAATGTACACTATACACACCTTGTTTAAACAAGGCCTTGACAAAGACCTTCTTGTCGAAACATGTGCTCGCCCCCTATATGTGATCGGGCACAATATGTGCTCACAGATCAGGGCAATTATATGCCAATAAAGCAGCACCCTTTAAACCAACTGAAGTGACAAGACTTATCATTTACTCGCTCTTGACATACCACCCAACTGGTCACAATGCTCAAGGTCCTACGCCGTAGCAGACGTGGTTCTTACCAACTCTTCTTACCTCACAATACGGGACATTACAGCATTGCCCCGCAAAATCCAAACTACCAGCGGCACGACACACACACAATATATACTATGATCAGTGCAGTGATCCCTCTTTTCTAAATGCTCTCATCTTTACCCCGATTGCATTTTTATGACGACTGA
Organism: Ambystoma mexicanum; assembly: GCF_040938575.1. Lineage (NCBI taxonomy): Eukaryota > Metazoa > Chordata > Amphibia > Caudata > Ambystomatidae > Ambystoma > Ambystoma mexicanum. Next base: position 1,067,581,338 of record NC_090936.1, read on the forward strand.
TTGTTTTAAACATATACATACATTTGTTATGTTCAACTGTAAATCTGATCTCATCATGCTGGTCAGATATCACAGAAAAGTGAGTGCTTACCCCTGATATCTGCGCGCCTGCTGAATCCCTGCAGGCGCGCTCAGCCTTTCATCCTTATGAGGTTGGTAAACTGAGTACCACTCTGAGGGATAATAATGTCATCAGTTATTTCAGCGCTCGGTAGTGCTATATAAGAAATCGATATTATTATTATAATGCATAAAAACACGCTGCATGAGTGTGTAAAGAAATTACTATAAGCAGGCAACTTTAGTGCAGGCTCTATTTGCAGTGGGTTTAAGTCTTTAAAGTAGTGGAAGACCAAAGCTGTTCAGTCACTCCTGACTGTACTAATTGCTGAATTAATTTCTTATTTTTTGTTGTTTTTCAATTTGAATTGTTTTTGGACTGGTCTCGCTGGATGGAGGTTGGGTTAATGGTTGGATGTATTGACTTGATAATGGGGTTGGTAATACTAAACTGGCTATTTTTTTGTATCATAAATCAATCTCGTCATTGTATATGTTTTTGTTTGGTTTCATAATATTTGGTTTGCTCACATATTTAATTTGGAATACATATAGTGTTCATGTGACTGTATTTAACATGGAAGTCCAGCCCTCAGGAAGACCTTAAAAGGTCGAAAGACATGTGGGGCGATGATAGATATGAAATCTTTATGAACTTTGATCTTGAAAGAGTGTATTTGTCAATCCTATCAATTGTGAATTTTTCTGTTTGATAAAACATTGAAAGGAGTTAGGAGCGCACGTTTCCGAGCCACTAGCTTAGATTTTTGCTCCAGTGGTTACATTGCGACCTTGGAAATCAGGAGACACACGGTCTAATCCAGATTTAACACACTTCACCAAAAAACAGTGAAGTCTCAGCAAATCAACTTTGCTCGCTGCCCCTTTTCTCCCTTATCGGTCCAAATGAGGAGTGCATAGAAACAGGCTGCTAGTGTTCAGTACTACAGGTAAAAGCAGATGTTCATCACACAAGGGTTCAGAGGCAAGTCAATTTGAGGTGTGCATTAGTATCTCCTATCTCACAAATTAAGATCGAGAAGATATCAAACAAGGTAAATGACATGTGAAGGTAAAACATGTTCCCCGTGTCCTGCTTCCTCGTCCTCGTCCTCATCCTCATCTTTACTCCTCGAAGGTAATCTGCCCTGTGACCCGTGGTTCTCACATGGCTCCTTTTATTTTTATCTTTTTACACCATCATTAGCATCCAGGTTACCCACGAGAGAGAGAGAGAGAGAGAGAGAGAGAGAGAGAGAGAGAGAGAGAGAGAGAGAGAGAGAGAGAGAGAGAGAGAGAGAGAGAGAGAGAGAGAGAGAGAGAGAGAGAGAGAGAGAGAGAGAGAGAGAGAGAGAGAGAGAGAGAGAGAGAGAGAGAGAGAGAGAGAGAGAGAGAGAGAGAGAGAGAGAGAGAGAGAGAGAGAGAGAGAGAGAGAGAGAGAGAGAGAGAGAGAGAGAGAGAGAGAGAGAGAGAGAGAGAGAGAGAGAGAGAGAGAGAGAGAGAGACCGAGACCGAGACCGACCTGCTTGGCTTGTTCTGCTCATAAGGTGTGTTGAAAATATCCCATCTGCCAGGTTGAATAGCTGAGAGGCAGTGGCTATAGTCTAGGTCTGGAGAGGAGAGGGCCTGGGGAACTAATCACCCAGGATACAATGGGGTGCCATGAGGTTTTCCCGAGGATCCTGGGCATGGGTAGAAGCTGCAGATCCCCTTATCGCCAGCCTCCTCCTTGAGAGACGATTTACTCCTATCCAGTTTATTTCACGGACCCCTTCTTTGGCTCTCCCAATGGTGCTCATGTCCATCCAGTTCACACCTTTTGAACCTCTGGTATCTGATGATGCTGAATACCTCACAATGACTATGGTTTCCTTGTGGTCATCACCTCAGACAGGAATATCTGGGAGGTGCTCTTTCCTATAACCTCCTGTACTTGGGTGTCTTCCTGTTATCTATCACAAAGAAAAGTAGGAGTAATGCAGATTACTAGTAAGTAATCAGAACATTCCCCATTACCACCCCATCCCTTTTCCTTGTCCCAGCACGTATCCATGGAGGCATTCACCTTACCACAGGGGTCCACTCTCAATGTCCCTAGCCATAGCCTCATGCTCCACCTGCACATGTCCCTGGCTTTCTAATAGGACTGTATGAGAGATGAAGCAAAAACAAAGGTGATGGCTGGAAGGTTTAGAATGAATCTTAACCACTGGCATTGCTCTGGGCACCCCCCAGACCATAGTTCTTCGCCTGCCAAGCCATTACAGAAGGGGAAAGACCATATGCAAATCAGGCTTGGTCCCACCCCAAAAGGGGCAGTCCAGCCCGAACTGCTAGGTCACATCCCTTCTGCACGAGACCACAAGCATCCCCAAACATGTTTCGGCCTTGTCTGGCCTCATCAGTGAGGAGTAGCTTGGGTCTCTAGGCCCAGCAGGCACGGGACCCACGTCTGGGCATACCCGTCCCACTCGGTGTGACAAAGCAAAAACAAAGAGGTGATGGCTGGAAGGTTTAGAATGAATCTTAACCACTGGCATTGCACTGGGCACCCTCCAGACCATCGTTCTTCGCCTGCCAAGCCATTACAGAAGGGGAAAGACCATATGCAAATCAGGCTTGGTCCCACCCAAAAAGGGGCAGTCCAGCCTGAACTGCTAGGTCACATCCCTTCTACACGAGACCACGATATATGCAGGATTACTGCATCTCAATGGGCAAGGGGATTTCACATTTGCAGAATGTGCGCTTTGTCCCCGATGCCACACAAATGCCAAGCCCAAATGATCAGATTGAGGTTACACCACATACACTTGACGAAATCCAAACAAGACAAACTGCTGAGGAGAAGAAAGGCTCCAGGTCCCGACAGAATGAAACCAGAGATGTTTCTTGGACATCAGACTGATGGGCCGACGTCCTGCTGCAGGTTTTTAATACCTTTCTACAGGCAAGCAGGTTCCCAGAATCCTGGCCGCATGGTATTATAGTGCCAATATTTAAAGAAGGGGATCCCACAGACCCGAGTTGCTACAGACCTATAACACTTCTGGATAGCTCAGGGAAGCTTTTTTTCCAAGCTGGATTTCTAGCAGACTTGGGGAATTGATATAGTCCTCAAATATCATTACCAGTAATCAAGATGGCTTTCTGCCAGGATGCTCACCTATTGACCACTGTATGGTATTAGCCGCTATACTTGGTAAACACATTCGAATTCAAGGGATGAGCCTATACGGAGACTTCTTTGATATAATTTGATATAAAGCAGGAGTTTGACATGGTGGACAGGAATACTCTATGGTCCAAATTGGACACACTTGGGATCCAAGAGGGCTTCCTTAAACTAATCCAACTGATATACAAAAAAATATCGAGCTCTTCAGCCCCTTTTGACTCCAATGGGGGAGCCAGTCAGGGGTGCCCCCCTAGCTCCTCTACTATTTCTATTAATGTTGGCAGATTTTGAGTCCTTCTTTACGAACCACAGACACAGAGCTCTTTCTCTTAATGACGAGAAACATTGTTTCTCTGTTGTATGCTCATCATACAGTCCTGTTGGATTTAGCTTCGATAGGCCTACAAAAAAGTCTTCGGGCAGTATCAGCATCTTTAAATCCTTGAGGCTAGAATTAAACCTCACAAAAACAAACCTTTTACTAATTGGAAGGATAAGATGCTTATCCAAATGATATACAGATAAAACCAACATAGAGGTGGTAAAACAATACACATTTGGGTATTACCTTTTCATACAATGGGTCCTGGATAGCAAACAAACTGAGAATAAGGAACCTACTAACCCTTAAGGCTGAGGAGACTCCTCCAGTTTTATTATAAATCTGGTGTCAATGCTCTTATGAAATGCACTGAGGTATTCAAAGCTAAAATCTCCTCGGTTGCTTTGTATGGAGTGGAAGTTTGGGGATACTCGGGTCAAGGACCCCTGGAAACGATTCAAAATAATTTCTTAAGATCTATCTTGGATCTTCCGAACAGTATCCCGGTGCGTCCCATCAGGCTAGAGCTGGGTATGCCGCCTTTGGCCTCTCATTGCACTGCCGCTCCACTCAAATACCTCGTTAAAAGAATTTGGCTGCTGGGTTCTCAAGTTACAAGGTAAAAATCCAGTAAACCAATTGTCCAAAGGGAATTCAATAAACTCCTCTGGTTGGTGGTCACATATTTTAGAGGTCTGTGCGAGATGGAGCATTCACAACCCCATGACCCAACCAAATGAGCAGTCCCTACATGATGCTCTGAGAAGTATAAAAACTGCTACAGAACAGATTGAGCCACTGCAAACAAGCTCACTTCCTTACAATGTTGGATTCCAATAAAAGACCCCCTGGTCTCTGAAGATTACGTAAACTCCATACGCTTTCCAAGGCTTAGATCTCTTTTCACCCACATGCGACTGAATGTTCTTCAACTGGCGGCAAATCCTGGGCCAACAAGTCTAGCCCGGTGGCTAAGTGTTGCGTCCGTGAAATTGGACAAACAGAATATCTGCCTCATTTTTTACTGTTATGCAGCAAATATCTGCTACAGAAATGGTCAAATGCATTATGTTATAACTACAGTGTATTTATACATTTTTGTGAAGGTGTGTGATTTAATCTATTGTAAATGTAGCAAACGTACAAATATTTTGTATTGTTATTTATTATCATGGTGGAGGCCGAATAAAATCTTGTGGAACCTGGAGAAAAATCACACCCCATTCCATCGCAGATTCCAGTTCATAGGTATGATATTATATGATTTTGCATTTGTATCGCGCCTCTACACAAGTGTTTCTAGGCGCCACAAGATGGGGAGGGTGTAGAGGAGGAGCTACATGTCTCTACAGGAAGTCCCTCCCCCCAATGGTCTATATGCTGTAAACCTGAGATTGCGTCATACTTAAAAATAACAGCTGTGCCCATTCTACATCGTATATTTGAAAGAAGGTATCCACTAAGGAAACCCTATCTAATGTATCGACGAAGAGATGACCATCTGAGGGAAGAACTTCCCAAAGGGATATGAAAATGAGAGAAAGAGGACCTGGAAACGTCACGAAAGACGAACGCGACGCCCTGAGAAGACTGGCTGAAGAAAACATATGGACCTTATAGAAACGAAGTTGGGAATCGAGTAAAGTTTCATATGCAAAGAGAAAGTTGCACGTGAGAAGAGCACTGCAGAAAATGCCAGCCGTTCAACAAGATGTACAGATGCTGTAACGCAAGTAGATCAAGTAATCTTGGAAGGTGGCTATAACTAGTGAATAGACTGCAGGCGAAGCCACCATTATATAGAAGCTGGACATCGGTGTCACAAATTTAGTAAGTTCAGACCAATGAAGAAAGGAGCCGAAAGCTGTGTCGGAGCATAATTTAGCTGAGATCGTGGAAGAGTCTGGAAGGGCTGTCTGGCCTGGTGTCAAAGCTAAAGCTGGGTATCTATTCTTAAAGGCAGTGAACGTGAGGTGTTGAATCATCCCTTGTTAAGGTGCAAAGAAAGGACACCATGCATGCCAGGTTTTATTTGTTTAAGACAATTAAATGCTGCACAATGGACCAAATCGTGGTCTCCTGTTACGTGAGCAAAGGATGAAAATAGAGTTCAGGCGTGGAGGGCCAGAACAACGATAGTGCGTGCTTGCACTCCATTATATTCCCAGACACAGCGATGCTTTACAAGGCCAAGTTCAAAGACAATCTTCATGCCAGAAGGCATCAGTGATGAGAGATTGTGGGCTAATTGGGTGGGAGGTAAAGTCAAGTCAACCTCCTGGGACCTGGGTATGAGCTTACGTGCTAAATGAGTCAAATGTTCTAGAAAGGCATGAGCGTGGCAACCAATTATAGAGGACCATATAACAGAGGGCCTTATAGTTTGAGAGCCAATGATATACCGTGTTGAAGTGACTTGCACTAGTGGTGGGCATAAGTTGTCCACCTGACAGTAGAGATCCGATCACAACCCAGCCCCTTATAGAAAGTATACTTAGATGTTCCCCTTGATCCCATCACAAGCCCTGGTAGGTTGTCCTTATTTGCCACGTAGTATGACGTCACCTATGATGGATTTTTAGTAAAAAATATATGTTTTTACGAAATGCGCTGAGTAAGGTGATGAGAGCTCGAGCAAACGTCCGTTGATGTCCGTTGCAACGCCCCGTTTTAGATACTTGTTATTAAAACATTAACATTTGCCATCTTCCTGAGTTGGTTCGATTATTTGGTGTAAGAGTTACCTTGCCTCCCATCCACTGCATACATGCAACCCAAAGAGGAGCTGAAAGGTAGAGATGAGGAGAGAGGAGGTGAGTTCAGCCCATTCAGAGAGGATGAGGGTGACCTGGCCAGGTGGCCTGTAGATGATGGCCAAAGTTAGAGAGAGGGCCAGGAGAGATAGAGAGCCTGCAGACCAGGCATTCAAAGGAGGAGTAGGCCTGAGTGGGGATGATAGAGGCAGGTACCCACTCAGGAAAGATCAGGGCCACTCCATCACAGGGCTGATTGGTCCTGGGCTTGGAGAGGATCTTGTAGCCCTCAGGGAAGAGAGTGTCAGAACTTGCGACAGAGCTGGCCATGAACCATGTCCAGTGAGAGTGAGAACACCCAGGTCCAGTTCTTCGAGGAGGTGGCAGATGTCAGAGGAGTTTTTGGCAGCAGAGCAAGAGTTTAGAATAGCTACGTGGAGCAGGTTGCCACTTTTGAAAGTCTTCCGGGGAGGAGTACAGGACAGAGGTAAACACAGTGGAAGAGGCAGAGGAGCCCAAGAGAGGGCAGAGATAGAAGGAGGGGGCATAGGGCCCTGAGAGGAGGAAGAGGGGGAGCCCGAGAGGAGGCGGCAGAGGGGGAGAGTGGCAGAGGAGCCAGAAAGGTAGAGGAGGAAGGTGGCTGAGGAGCCAGAGAGGTGGTAGATGGAGTGGCAGGAGAAGGGAGGAAGTTGATAAGACCCGGGAGACGCCTATCAAGGAGGAGGAGGTTGGGCTGAATGCCCGTGACCAAGACAATGCCATTTAGATGACAAGGAGGACAAGAGGACCTCCCATCTTGTGCCACCATTAATGGGCGAGGAGGAAAAAGGAGAGAGAACTGCAACCCTGTGTAGGTTCCATAAGTCGGAAAAGGGAACGACAAAGAGGATGTCAGTGAGAGTCTGTCTGGAGTAGGCACTGGTGTAAGTATCAGCGATGGGAAGGCCTGGATTGGAGACCAGGATGTCCTTCTTGATTTTCTTCCTGCCAGACTCAGTGAGAGGGATAAGATAGGTGATAGAAAAGCACTTAGAGAAGATGGGTGAGACCGAGAGAACCATAGAGGGATGCAGTGAGAAAGGAAGTGGAAGAGCGTGAGTGGGAAGAGAGAGGAGAAGAAACACAGCACAGGGCTACGCCACAATGCATAAACATCGTGTTTCGCGTTTCCTAGGAGGGACAAAGGCCATTTTCTATTTTTTTTTAAACAGCAAATGCAAAAACACCCAGATTCAACTTTCAAGGCCAAATACGACAGTTCACCTAATGCCAGATATGAATAACAAACAACTGTGACGTGTAGTAGACAGCAAACATTACCAATAGAAGTAATAAGAGAGGAGGGACAGTTAAATAGGGAGCAGTAATGGCTGTCTTTCTTACCTTGTCAGTCGCTGCTGGTTGCCGGCTGCCTGAATGCTCCCATGGTGCCCTATTCAACACAGTGACATCTTTCCAAAGGGTCACCAAGTAATATTGATGCAGGAATAGACCATTGAGCAGTCTGCTGTTAGCACTAGCTTTGCCACGGCTTTGTCTCCAGAGGCTGATGGCAGCAGGTGTTTTCATCGTTCCCTTGGCTAACCTCAACATGCATCCTCTGATCTCACATTTCGCAGGTTGTGAAATCCCCATTCATTGAACTTCAAGTTCCTCCCAGAGGAGCGAGAGGTTTTTTCTTCTGCAGGAAGGAACTCCCGGGAGAATCTCGGGAGGAGATTTCTCCTGGACCGACCAGATTCATGAGGGGCATTGTGGTCTGGTGTTGGGCATTTCAGGGGTCATGAATTAACTCAAATTGGAGAGAACAGAAACCCAGCTGCAGGTGTCTTCAGGACTTTTCCCCACAATTCAGGGGGGGCTGTTGTAGTGAGAATAGACAGCACCATAGCTTATGTGAACAGTCATGGGTTAACAGATCTCAGTCCTTGGAAGAGGGTGGCCATTTCCCTAAGAATTTGGCAGAGGGATATCTGGCTTTATCTGCCACTTTTATAAGTGGGTTAGACACTGTGGTAGCAAACACATTGAACCGGGTGTTCCCATCATCCCAGAAGCTCTCACTTAGTCTAGAGTACTTAGAACTCTTGATGATTAGGAATGGGGTTCCCCAGGTAGATCTGTTTACCCCCAGCAGTGAACAATAGCCTTCCTTTGTTTTGTACTAGGTTTCATCAACCAAGAGCCTGGGAGATGGATGCTCTGTCCCAATATTGGCCAGCAGAAGAATTAGTGTATTTCCGCATTCTGCTGGGTACGACGTTGTTACATCGCCAGGCTTTTTTTCAGTTTATTTGCCTACAAATGTTTGCTGAAAAAAACACATCGAAAAATATGGGTGGGCTGTGAGTAAGGGGTTTTAAGGGTAGGAGGGAATAGGGACTAGATACTAGGGAGGGGGATCTGGGGGGAACCCCCCAAAATATTTTGAAAAATCTATTTGTTTTTTCAGTAAAGAATATTTGGCAAAAAATTCAGCGAAACAAAAAACCTGCCGATCTAAGAACATAGAACATTCTGCTCTTACCCAGAGTTCTGGTGCAGCCCACAAACAGTCAGGTCCGTCTAATCCTGCTAGTTCCTTGTTTGACCAAGGAGTCATGATTGGCATGATTCTCCAATAAGCAATCGCACCCCTTTTCAGGTTTCTGAGGATGCCGCCTCAGGTAAGGAGATCTCTGGGCAGTCAGGGTACCCTCAGTTGGCCGTGGGTAAATTGGCACTTGAAATGGCAGCGGTCTCGCAAGGGTTTCTCTGAGCAAGTGGTGGCTATCCTTCAGAGTTCATGAAAGCCTTACACTCTACGGCCTTACTCTAGGCATTGGGGTTCCTTTGCAGGTGGGTGCACTTCCAGGGGTGTCCCTCCATTACAGTGTGAATTTATCTTTATCTCAATCACTAACGGAGTGTACTCAATGGATGCTCCAAGCTAATAAATCAATAAGGCGAAACACGTGTCAAACCTAGAAGGGCGCAACAATTCAACTATTATCTGTTTGATGAGACCACACTGATCCAAGATTTATGCTTCAGAAATTACAAAAACAACTTATTTAAAAATAAAAACCAACTAACCTAACCGGAATTATTGATTTATTAGCTTGGCGCATCCACTGAGTACACTCAGTTATTGATCACGTTTTCTAAGATGTGGGTATACCTTAGGTACTCGAGTCGGATGTGAAAAGCGTGAATTTGACGCCTCCACTGCATGGAGGTTAGAATATTTTTCGTGTGGTGCACAGTGGCAGTCCTACTACCCAGCAGCCTAGCTCTGTATTTACATTTCTTTTGATCTCAGTTTCTACTGAGGCAGGGGGTCTAGCGTTGGTGAGCTCTACTCGGAGGGCCCAGTGGACTGGCGTTAAGACGAATAGGGAAGCTTGGGATTCTGTTCCCTCCAATCTTTCTTCATTTTCTCACCTTCTGAGGAGTTTTGCCATTCCTTGCTCTTCTTCTCACTCTTGGAATCTACTTTTGGTTTTGGGAGCCCTCCCGGGTCCTCTGTTTGGACCTCTTATTGGAAACAGTTTTATTGGTAGCCAATACTGCGGCATGCAGGTAGGGGAAGCTAGGGGCACTTCTCTGAAAACCTCCATGTTTGGAGATTGCAGATGAAGCAGTTACTCTTAGATGTGACCCCTCCTTTGCCCAAAGTTAGTATCTAGGTTTTACTTATCTCAGGTCATTGTCTTACCAGGTATCAAAAGGGGAATGACAGGGAAGGGGGTATATCCATGACTTGTCATTTATCTCAGAGGGACGGCATCCTACTGGCCCTTCCACAGCCTGTCAGATTTTGGTGCAGCAGCAGAGGTAGAAAGGCTTCCTCATCAACCACCAGCAGATGAGTAAAACAAGCCATTCCCCTGGCACATTCCGTTTCCCAGGTTGCTTAGAGTGTTCAGGTCAGGTCTATTAGGGGCAGTGCTCAATTTGTAAGAAAATAAATGCCAGGGTCCAAATATTGAGGCAGCACCCCGTCTACTGTTGACACCACCCACTGTTGCTCCATACAGTGTCACACGGCTGTTTCATATGGCGTCAACATATTTGGGGTTCAAGCCCTAACTCCCATAGGTTCATTGAGGGTGAAATCAATGTAACATTGGGGTTGCATCCTGAAATAAAATTGGGTTTCTTTAAAAAACACATCATCGTTAACATTATGCTCTAATCATGCACCTGCCAAGTACATTCTAAGTACTGTTGGCTGTGGACTCGGACTGGTCTGCGCTGTTCTCTGGATTTTCTCTGCAGCGCCGCCTTTGTTCTGCACTGGACTACTCCCTGCCTCTGGACGCCGTGTGTACGGCTCGGAGCTTTTCGAACGCCTGGAGGACGTCCTACTGTGATACACACAGTTTGCCTGGTCCCCGTTCGTGAAAAGGAGGTGACTGACTATTATGACCTAACTTGTCCCTGCCCACTGAACTGCCCATTGAACTGCCTATTCCATCTACCTTTAATTGACTTGCTCTCTGGGAAAGGGCCCCTCCTTGTTACATTCTTTCAATTGTGTTCCCTGCCTTGTAAAGTCCCGGAGGTGTGGTTAACGTTCTTTCTCTGTGTTTCTTCTTCTTAGGCCCCGCCCCCCTGTGTCGAGTGACGCCCAGGAAGCCTTGATAACATCAGCCTCCTCGCGCACCCGCGCCGCGCACCTGCCAAGTACATTCTAAGTACTGTTGGCTGTGGACTCGGACTGGTCTGCGCTGTTCTCTGGATTTTCTCTGCAGCGCCGCCTTTGTTCTGCACTGGACTACTCCCTGCCTCTGGACGCCGTGTGTACGGCTCGGAGCTTTTCGAACGCCTGGAGGACGTCCTACTGTGATACACACAGTTTGCCTGGCCCCCGTTCGTGAAAAGGAGGTGACTGACTATTATGACCTAACTTGTCCCTGCCCACTGAACTGCCCATTGAACTGCCTATTCCATCTACCTTTAATTGACTTGCTCTCTGGGAAAGGGCCCCTCCTTGTTACATTCTTTCAATTGTGTTCCCCGCCTTGTAAAGTCCCGGAGGTGTGGTTAACGTTCTTTCTCTGTGTTTCTTCTTCTTAGGCCCCGCCCCCCTGTGTCGAGTGACGCCCAGGAAGCCTTGATAACATCAGCCTCCTCGCGCACCCGCGCCGCGCACCTGCCAAGTACATTCTAAGTACTGTTGGCTGTTCGCGGTTCGCGGGAGCGCGGAGGAGGTTCTTAGGCTTCCGTTAGTGTCCTGTTTGATCTAGAAGCACGAGCGGTTTGTCATTCATCGTCCAGAGTTTATTGTAAATTATTTTGAAATTTCTGTTATATTTTTGGTTATTGTGGCCCAATCACCCAAGTTTTGGGGAGTCCCACCGTCTGGGGGGGTACAGTGAGTGGTGCTCCGGGTGGGGTGCCTTCAACATTGGGTCCACAATTCAAACAAATGTGCATTACTATTGTTATTATTCCAACATGTTACTTTTATGTGTCTAGAGGCCATGTTTACTCTTTTGGTAACTTTCCTTGTAAACCTATAGAGGCCTCGTCTTGAAGTGCGGACTTGTGCCATTATACCACTGTTATTTGGCATTATCTTTCGCCTTGGCAAAAAAGGGGCGGGCCTTACAGCTTGGTTTTGGGGTGTGTGCCGCTCCCGAGTATGAGTCCGATACTAAGAAGTGGTAGTAAAATCGGCTCTCCCGTGCAAGACCTCGCCCCAGAGGTTATTACCAATACGCTAATCCCTCCTCTTCTTCAGTACTCGGCAGCCACCGCTCCTTTGCTACCTAGGTCTAGCCTCCCTATAGAGAGAGGCGTGGGACGGGGTCAGGCGGGATATATGGACCTCGCCATAGCAGCCGTACCATCTTTGACCAGCTCCCCTTCACTGCATGGTCCGTCTCCGGCATTGGCTGTGCCAACTTTTTCAGTCCAAGACGCTAACGACTATGTTGGTGATGAGGGCGAGGTGTTCAATCATGGGCTTGACGTAGATTGCTCCTCTACACAAGACCTCCGAGGCCTCCATTGTCTCACAGACACGTCTATCTTGGCACCCACGATTGTCAGCGAACTAAGTAAAAGAGTGCGGCTCTCCTTGGGCCCTTCGTCTCCTGCGTCATCCGCTTTTCCATTCCGTGAACAAGTACACTTTCACATTCCCCCAGTAACTATCAGTGAAATAAATGGCGACCATGGGACGGCTCCATCGACTTTTTCACATAGGGTCTTGGAAGGGGGTGTCGCCACTCCATATGACAACACATCTTTTGGCACTGAGACGGCAGTAGGGCCTTTGTTTGTAGAAGGTGCGGTTCCCTTTTCCCTGGTGAATGAAGAGGCAGATGTCACTGCTCCAAAGGGAGAAGTTAGATCGGCCTCTATCCCAGAGGAATACTGCTCACACTCGCAGTTAAACGAACCCTTCAATTTTCCAGTCATTTCACGAATTCTCAATTTACTGGATAAGGGACACGAGCTGACACACTGTACTCTAAGGGAGATGCAATCTTCATTTTCTCTTATGAAAGACAAGATGGCCAGACTGGAGGGCTTTATTCTAGCTGAAGAGCACTCTAGATCCTTCTATCTGGCCCATTTTGAAAAATTGTTGGAGAGTGTCCCACATAGAGCACCCCAGCTCCTAACTCCTATATTGACTTACACTCAGGGCTCCCAGACTGAGCCGGGAATGGGCTCCATAGTTGTCCCACAGACTTCTTACTCTCAGGTAGTGTCAGGGTCCAATCCACTGATGACGTTACATGCCAACTCGGAGGCCATTGACTTGGTGGAGGTTCTTAAACTTCAGCACGAACGTCTATTACAGGTGGAACAGCTTCTCTATAAGCTAGCTGCCACCAAACAGCTCTTGGATCCAGAAGACCCCTCAAGAGAGGGATCCAAAGTTACTCAAGGTCTTGCTACTCCCTCTGATAGTCCCTCCGCCCTGACTGACATCATTGAGGCTCCGCCCAGTCCTGCATTGTTGGCAGTAGACTTGGGCTCGGACTTGGAGGAAGGACCCGTGGTGCATGAAGGAAGACACTTTGTTTCGCGTAAAGCGAGAAAGTCCTTCCTAAGAGCCCAAAAACGTCTAAACCTTACCAGGGCTGGCTTAAAGAACGCTAGCATCTACATACCACCTCCTGTTCGTGCTTTAACGATCCCCGAACCTATAGCAACCTTGGGTACGGGGACCAGCCACGATGATTCTGGCCTAACCCTCTGCGACCTTGACGAAGAAAGTAGGAAACATCTTCAGGTTGCAGCTTTGAAATCTGGGAACACACAGATCGCCTCTCGTGGCCCCCAAGGAACTTCCACGGTCAAGCTCCAATCACAGTTACATTCTTTTTTTCCCAACATCCAACCCAGAAAGGCGAGCTCGACGTTGCTAGCCGAGGCCTCAGTCACACCTGTTCTGAGTCCAAGTTGTGCTCCCCCCCAGTTGGAAACCGTTTTGGTTGGGACGGATGCAGTTACCATTCCCCTAGCCCCCTATGGTGCTGTAAGTGTAGATCTTGGTCGTCCTCCTTCTCCTTTAGAAGTACCTGGGGTCTCGGCGTCTCCCAACGTGGAGGTGATGCATCTCCCGCCCTCAGCGGTAGGAAAATCTCTTCCAGCTGTCCTGTCCTTCTCGCACACACCAAAGGACATGAAATTAATCCTTGGTTGGTCGAGCAATCCAGAGTCAAACGGCCCTGCTCGTATAAACAGGTCATTTTTGATGAATTCATTCTTTCAAATTCCAGCCCTTAGGAACCTTTCATCTAAAGATCTAGATTGGGTTAAATTGGCAACCCATAACAATCATAGAGCCCTGTGCAGAGTCCAATCGCAGATTATTACCAAAATGCTGTTGGACTTTGCTGAGGACTTCCATTCCATCGGTCTGACTCCATGCCTATTCTCGGACATGGATAGTGCATGGGCCTATCTTGACTGGGTAGCTCCCACCTTGCCAGTATGTCCTGTGGGGCAGGGTACAGACTCATCTGACTCTCAGGTTACGCAACTAGCCCTCCAATTAGCATCGCTAACCCAAGCATTGAGTGGGCTAGCTTGGCTGGAACCCCTGATAAAAACAGCTGCAGCCATCAAAGGGCCTACTCCAGGCTCATAACTGTCCAGACTGACTATTGCATCCTGGAATTGTTGTGGCCTGGGCAATTTGGTCGCATGGCATAAGCGGGCTGCCCCTGATCGGAAACCCGACATCTTATTTTTGCAGGAAACGATGAGCCTATCCGAGCTTTATCTCGATGGGTACTCCAGTTTCTCGGTCCCAGCCAGTCGCATTCTTACAGGCCGTCCCTCGGGCGGTATTGCTGTCCTTATCAAAAATGGTCTAAAAGCAGTGGCCTCTATTCTTGATACTTCGAAATCGTGCGTCTTAGTGGAGCTGTTGTTTGAACCCGCCGAGGTTGTCCCTTTGCTTTTAATGTCGCTGTATTGGAACCCCAAGTCTGTTTCTTTTCCCCTGCTCGTGGATGATCTCGACAGGATGTTGGGTCATGCTGCAGTCTCGTGTCCCTACCATGAAATTGTGATTGGAGGCGATTTAAACTCATACCTTCAGTTCTCTCACTCACTAGGATCTCTTTCTTCCCTTTCCTCCTACGCCCAACAAGCTGTTCATAGAGGGTACCATTTGTTAAGATTCTTTGAAAAATGGGGTATCTACCCAATTCAATTTGCACCTAACCCTTCACATATTTCATGGTCACGGGGCAACCTTTCATCCCTTATTGACTACGTCCTTGCATCCAAAGTGTGTTCCGGGTTGCTTGAACCAGTCTTAATTCTAGACTTGGGTCTGAGCGACCACCACATGCTGTGTTCAATACTTCAGATGAGGTGTGAGGTCTATAGTCCTTCACCTCCAGTCTCTTTGGCGGTTCCCGACAGAAACACCATCTCTGTCAACTGGAATCCGGCCGTGTGTAGGAAATTGGTGTTTTTGGTGAATAGAGAGCTCATACCAAACTATGACGACCTTATGTCGCAGGGGAATATCAAAAAAATCAACGACAGAAACATCAACATGATTCAGCTTCACCTACTTTCCTTAGCGAAGGACGCTTTGGCTAAAGGCAGCCCATTGGATGTCAACCCAAACCTGAATCAGATAGCAACATTAAAAAAGCAAAAAAATCGGGATCTGGCTACTTTAAGAAAAAAGGCCCTCAGCCCTCTCACCTACCATCGGGAAAAAAACCATATCATTGGGTGCTTTAAGCACCATACTAAGTCTCTTTTTCAGGCTGCCTTCACTCTCGCGAATCAACATATGATTAGCTTGCTTTGCAAAAAAAAAAACTCGAGAGATATGGGCAATCTTAAGAAACCCCTCAGGTAAGGTGGACACTCGATCTGTGGCGATTATCTCGGGCTCCGAATGGGAGAAGTATTTCTCTCAAAAATATGCCTTGCCTACCACTCATGCCACTATTGAGAGTACAGACACGTGTTTGTCCATGCCGCGAGTCTGTCCTTGGGCCAAAAAAGACATCATATGGGCGATTTCCCAATTGAAGTTCTCCAAAGCAGCCGGTCCTGATGGGCTTCCTCCCTGCGTTCTAAAAGATGACCCTCACTTTTGGGCCAGTTACCTTCTTCCCTGCTACCAGCTAATCTACATAACTGGTAAGATCCCGGAATCATGGCTGACTGCCATAATCATTCCAATACATAAAAAGGGTGTGCTAAACAACCCCTTAAATTTCAGGCCTATTGCCCTTATAGATACTGCTGCGAAAATTTTTGCACGTCTGCTTCTATCAGAATTGGAAGGCTGCATACATGAGCTAACAATTCTTTCCAAAGCACAGGTCGGTTTCCGCAGAGCAATGGGCACCCAATTAAATGCTACGATCCTAGCCCATCTTCTTCGGAATGCACATACCAAAACTAATGGAACTATATATATGGCAGCCTTGGACCTCTCGGCTGCATTTGATAACGTACTCCGTACCCGGCTTTGGCAAAAGATGCTGGCCTATGGCATACCATCTCCACTAGTTGCATTAATTGCAGCCTTACACCAGAAGACTTCTTACCGAGTCCGCATCAATGCGGAAGGGCTATTGTCTAACAACATACCCACATACATAGGTGTTAAACAGGGCTGCAACTTGGCAGCAGTCCTGTTTAATCTTTACCTTGCCGACATCGATGAGATCTGGCAAGGTTCTAACTCTTTTCCGGTCATACTGGGTTCTATGCGGCTGCATTGGCTAGCTTTCGCCGATGATATTATAATATTTGATAGAGAGCCGTTTGGACTCCAAAACAAATTAAATCTGTTTGGAGAATATTGTAAGCTCAATAATATGACTATTAACTCACTTAAATCGCATATATTGGTTTTCACTGCTAAAAAAAAGCTTCCGAGATTCAACTTTACAATTAATGCTCAGGTGATCTTGAGAAAAGAGGAGATGAAGTATTTGGGCTATCATTTATCGAATGGGATGTCAGCTAACATGTGGCGCTCAGTATTGATTGCAAAGTTTAACCCCCTTCTGGCCCAAATGAGAATCATTTTCACCAAATATTGTCGTTACTCTCTCCTGCCTTTGATACATTACTACACCATGAAGATAGAGCCCACCCTCCTCTATGCAGTAGACATCTGCCTTTTGAACTTGGGGCCCCTCCTGAACATCCTACAGGGTAAACTTTGGAAGAACATTTTGGGGCTGCCCGGATACCTACCGAACGCCATAATTATTCATTAATTGGGTCTATATCCACTAGAAGACAGACTTATTTGGCGGACGGTATCTGCGTTTTCTAAAATGATTTCCCCCCCCCCCAAATTCTCTCTATGAGGACTTTCAGGAAATGTTAGCCGGAACGTGTCCTATTTCGCTCACCATTGTGAAAGATAAAATACAAGCGGTTTTAATTTCTTTGAATATGACGCAGGATGATCTGGTAAATAACCCTGCCAAAGTTAAAAGGCGTTTTTTCAAAAATTCTTGGGCTCACAATTGTGATCGGATTGGACGCTACTCTTCCTTCACTATATATGCCACCTTTAGACATGCAGTCGCACCTCGGCTGCCTTATATCCTGTCTTTCCCAGACAAAGGAGCAAGAAGGCATTACATGCGCTTCCGCATGGATCTCATCCAGACGGGTGCCCGCATTAGAAATTGGAACGGCTATAGGGCATTGACAAAATGGGAGGGATGCAGATTTTGCCTAAACACATCTGAGCCTGAAACCCTGACACATCTCTTCATGCACTGTAATTTCTTTCTCAGGCATAGACAACGTTGCTTGGCCGCATATCTTACTTCGTTCTCTCTGTTTGAATGCCACCTAGTATGGCTGCGATGTATGCAGGGAAATTCTAATTCCATCATACTAGCAACCGTTAGACTCGTTGCAATAATAGAAGAACATCTGTTGTTACTCAATAGGACCTTCTGGAGAGGGTAAACTTTTAAACCTTTGAGACTTTGCATATTCAATAACTATTGGTACTTGCCGTCTGTTAGAGGCAAGACCTAAGTTGGTAGAGGCCTGCGACGCCTATTAGCACCATCATGTTGGGTAGGTTAGGTTAGGTTAGGATTGATATTTGGTATCGTAGACCCCCACTGTGATTTTGTGATTCTGTGATTCTGTGATTCTGTGATTCGGTGATGCCATGTTTATGTGATCTTGTGACTTTGTGAGTCGGTGATTTCGGGGATCCTTGTTGATGCATTAGGAAATGTTTTAACGTTCCAATGATTTTAGTATTGTTTGGTTGTGTAATTATTTGTGTTATTGCGTTTGTTTTATGAGATTTTATATGTTTTATATGTGTTATATATAATTTGTAAAGGTGTAAATTTAATTTTGCTACCAAAACAAACAAATAAATAAAAAATAAAATAAAAAAATTAAATTATGCTCTAATCCTATCGGTGTAAAGTGGAGCATGTTAACAAATTAACCACAAGAAAAAAAAAAAAACACAAAAGTCTTTCCTCCTATGGTAAATTGATGGATGAATATAGGCAAAATCATTACTGAACTGATGAGGTTCCTGTCAAACACCGCAGCAAGATCGTATTGCATAGGTTGGCACTCATGACTGGCTCTCCTGTTTCACACAAGTGTTTTCACTGACTTTGCCCATGTGTTGGGGCTGTTGGCTGGTGACTGCTGGTTATTACACTAGAGAATTTGTAGCAATGTTGTGCAGACTGAGTGGAGCAGTGTGTGGACATGGCCAGCATCAGTGCCCAGGATTGTCACCTTGCATCTCATTGTTTTTCATGAAAATTGATTGTTCGGCTCTTCCCCCCTGGGTCATCAGGTTTGCGAATAACAATGAGCCAGCCCAGGATGCTGAGACCTTGGCCAGTGCACACTGTTGTTGATTGTTATGTTACTATGACTGACGGTTAAAATAATAAAGTTGCCAAAACACCACAACATAATCAAGCCTGGCTTAAAAATAAGTGCTGGGGCTCAGAAATAAGTGCCGGGCTGAGCCCTGGCAAGCCCCCACACAAATTAAGCATTGATTAGGGTTATGCTACTTCCTGGGCAGATGTTAGTGGCGTCTCATTGCAGAAGAGCTGCCACATGGGCTGTGTCCTCTAAATTCATGCAGCCTTACAGACCACATATCTTGCAGGCAGGTGTGCCACTGGAGCTCTAAGGACTTTACTGTCACGATGTCCTACTGTTGCAAAGAAATCACTAACGCTGTCGCAATGATCTATGGTTTCAGCTTGACTCTGGAAAGAGAGAGACCCCAGTATTCTTCATCTGTAAGTATTGGGACTGTTATCAGGGCCTCGGGCCCTGAGAAAATGAATGACGCAACACCGGAGGGTCTATATACGTCTGCTTTATTTTACTAAATAACAGGAACTAACTTTCTCTCTTTCCACTCCTCCTCTTCCTCTCCCCACTCTGGCCTATAACTTGTCTCGTCCTTAAAGGGGCAGAGACTTGTAACATCAACCCGGCCAAATGTTCAAGCGTCAGGCATAACACTCTTCCACTAGGCGAGCAGGTCTTCTAGTCATGCGCTGGGTCACATGCTTCCTCCATTCAGTCCCGACGGTCCCAGTGTTTCGGGTATATCCAGCACCAGGTGTCGATCCCGTTCTGGGGGAATCCATAAGTCATCCCTCAGCTCTCTCGGCTCCGGATCTGGTGCTGGCAGCGGTGGCTCGAGTTCCTCTCTTTTGATGAAGTGTTTGAACTGCGAACTGTTCCTTGTGACTTCTCGATCAGAGTTTTGGGCTGTCACCATGGTCCCTTTGACAGCGACCACATTTAGTGTTTTTTGTGCATACCTTGCGTCGGTTTTCACTGTCATGGTTTGTTGCACAAGGACTTTGTCTCCAACTTGGAAATCTTTGGGCACTGCTCTCCTTCTCATGTCTGAGTCTAGTTTTGCTTGTTCTTTTCCTTCGGTGTCTCTCCTTATGATCTCTTTGTTCACTTCTTCTTGTGCGCTAGGATTCCTTACAATGCAAGTGAGGACTTGATAATGCATCATCAGTTCTGCGGGTGTCTTATTGGTGGCTTCATGCAGCATGTTACGATAGTCTCATAGTGCTTGATTTGGGTTGGTGGCTTCTATGCAAGCTTTTTGGACTGTCTTTTTGATGGAGGCCATGAATCGTTTGGCCATTCCATTGGCTTGTGGCCATCTGAGGGTGATCTTTTGGTGGGTGAACCCCATGTGCTTTGTGAAAACTTCGAATTTGTGGCCGTTGAAAGGAGGTCCGTTGTCAGACTTGATGGATGGTGGGATGCCGCAATCACTAAGTACTTCAACGAACGTTGCTGCCACTTGAGGGTATGCGGTTGTTGTCACCCACTTGATGGGGAATCTTGAATATTCGTCAATGAATAGTAAGGTATTCGCCTGACTCCATCGGGCCATAGAAATCAACAGGTACTCTGTCCCATGGCTGGTCTGGTATATGCGTTGGTTGTAACGGGATGGGGCTTCCGCTCGTGCAGTGCACTGACATGGCAGCCAGCTGTCTACAAGCGAGCCCAAGAAGGGGAACCAGAGGTGACATCTCAGCTGTCTTTTCGTGTGTTGTCGGCTCCTCTGTGCCCTTCGTGTGCCGTTTTGATGACCTTGGCTCTGAGCGTTGCAGGGATGACTAGTCGACACCCTCTCAGCAGGATGGAGTGGTCCTTGACCGCTAGCTCTGTGTGTACTCTTGCAAGTCTTTCCAGCTCTTCTTTGCACCCCCCGGGTGGTTTTGGGTAGCGTGGCAGTAATCCTTCCACTTATTGTTGCATGTGAGGCTGATGGCCAACGACATGGATGGGTCAGCTGCGGATGCAGCCGTGACAGCCTTAAGTGACAAGGCGGGTGATAACACATTGGCGGCGACGTAATTGATGTATTCTGCATCGCCGTCGCAAGTGGTCGGTGCTCCTGCAGGGTGACGAGAGAGGTAGTCTGCCGGATTCTGGTCACCTCCCGGCCTGTGGATGATGGTATAATCATATTCCTGCAACCTAATGCCTCATCCCTCTATCCTGGGGGCATCTTTGTACATGGGTTGCCAAAAAGAGATAATAATGCCTGATGGTCCGTGATCAGTGTGAATCTCTTTCCAATGATGAAATTATGGAAATGTTCACAGGCCCTCACCGCTGCCAGGCTCTCCTTCTCGCCTTGCAAGTAGGCGGACTCGGTGACTGACAGGGGTCTGCTCGCATTAGCGATGATGTGTCTGGGAAGTGTGTTGGCCCCGCTTGTCTGAGCCAGGATGGCTCCAAGTCCCACAGGGCTTGCATCAACAGTTATTTCTGTGTGCCAATTGGGGTCGAAATACACTTTGTTGATGCAGTCGAAAGCCTTCCGACAGTCATTCGACCACTCAAGCACCAAGTCTTTTTGCAGCAGCTTCCTCAGGGGCTCAGTGAGGGATGCGTAGTGTGGAATGTAGCGTGGGCAGTAGCCCAACATCCCAAGGAACAACTGCGGATCTGCTACCTGCTGTGCTGGAGCTTGCAGGTTGGTTATTGTACTGACTTTATCGGGGCCAGGAGTCATGCCGTCGTTTGAGAAAATGTGGCCAAAAATGTTTAGTTTCTTCTTGCTGAACCTGCTCTTCTCCAGGTTGAGTGTCAGGCCAGCCTCTTGTAATGCTGCACATTTAGCTAGCAGAGCTGCGTCGTGGTTCTCTTGCGATGTGCCGAACACAAGGATATCATCGCTGTAGTTTAGCGCGCCCCTGATTGGTCTGATAACCTGTTTTATAGCCTCCTGAAAGATCTCGGCAGCCGAGGAGATGCCAAAATGCAGGCGTCTGTAGCGGAAAAGACCATCATGGGTGGCTAACGTACTGATGCTCCTCGACTCCGGGTGAAGTTCCAACTGGTTGTATCCCTGTATTAAGTCATGTTTTACGAACATTGTTGACTTGTTGAGCATCACGATCATGTCTTCTATGCATGGACCTGGGTTGTGCTCCCTTTGTATGGCAGTGTTGGCCATCCTCATGTCTACACAGAACCGCAGGCGTCTACCTTCTTTGGGTAAAATGACTGGGGGGATACCCAGTGGGTCGTGGCTGTTGCTGGCTCGATAATGCGGTCATGTAATAGTTGGTCAAGTTCCATCGAGACTGCCTCCTGTAGGTGAAAACCTACCGTCCTGGGATTTTGGGGATTCGGCCTGACAGAAGTGTCAGTGTGCAGTTTTACTGCACTCCTTTGAGCTTTCCAAGTCCTTTACATGGGTGAGGGAACATAGCCAGGATCATTTCCTTCGTGATGTGATTCGGTTGCTTTGGGGTGGCGTTGATTGCACATGTCTGCTCTCTCCTGTCACTTGCAAGAGCGGCTGAATTGGATCACCCCACCTTCTTGAAAGTGGATATCGATGAGGCCTAGGCAGCATGCTGTATGGTAATTGAGTAAACAGCAGCCTTTTGTCGGACTTCGGATGACATGAATGGTGGTGTCCAGCGTCAAGCCCTTGAGCATGAGCCATGTCTTGAAACGCCCAATTGAATGTTAAGACAGTGTCGCCCCCATTGGAAAATTCTGAGTTGGTCCTCTTGAGCTCTGGTATCTCGGGCAATTGTAAGAATCCTCGTTTCATGATACTGACTATTATACCCGAGTTGACCAGAAAACAAAATTTCTTGTTACCGACATATTCTGGGTGCTTCACTTGCCCTGCGGTCATCGTGGATGAGGTTGACCTATTCGTCCTGCTCATACTCATCTGTGCCTCGATCAACAGCGACCTGGTAATGTTCATTGCAGTCTTCCAGAGCATCTGCGGGTTCATCATATTTGTCCATAAAAACCAGGAATACTGGTCATAGCTGTAGAAGGGTTGGTCGAAGTCTGGTGGGTGGTACACCTCCACTGCTCTAACGTATCGTCATTGCCCTTGATAGTAGGGCCTGTTCTGTTAAACTGGGGCCAAAGGAGGGTGTCCATATGATCTGCTTTGTGGCTGCAGGTTCGTTCACAGGTTGGGGAATGGTCTCCCTTCCCCGCAGGCTGTTTGATATTGACCTTCTCTCCCACATTTGGTGCATATTTGTGACAGTGCTGGGCAAGTCCCTGAGTGTGGGAACGCCATCCTGCACCGGTAGCAATGTCTCTGTGGTCTATTGCTTGTCTGGGTGGACCCCCTGTAGAGCATGGCCCCTCTGTCTCTGGGCCGCTTGGGTGCCGGGTGGATGGCCGCGATAAGTTCACTGTGATCTTGTTTTGCGTTTGAGCTACCCGTCATGGAAGCCGATTGTGCGTCCACCCTCTCAAAGATTCTCGCCACCTTGCTCAATGGAGAGGGGCTTCTTCAGCAGCTGTTTTCTTAGGGTGGGTAATGGGCATCCTTCTATCACTCGCAGCCTTATGGCTTTGTCGGCAGAGAATGCATGAAACTGACAGTGGGGGCTCTTCATCCAGAGGCGGGTGATTAATTTGTCGATGGTCTCCTCTGGCCTTTGTGTACACTGGTTGAACATGTATCTTTCATAGTTCTGATTAGGTTCAATAATGAGTTTTCTGTTTAGGTAGGCGATCAGCGTGGTAAAGTCAGTTTGAGCTTCAGGGGGAATGGTCTTGACAATGGTCTTTATTTCACTGCCCACAAGGTTAATAACAGGTTGTGCAAGTTTGGTGATTTCTCCTCCCCGGCTATTTTTACAAAGTGGTTGAAATATTCTATCCATTCTATCCACCTCGGACCTTTATCGGCTTGGAGCGTCATGGTGGGAGTGGCTTGCGCAACAAGGCTGCCCTGGACGTGGGGGCAGGAGGCGGTGTCCCAGAGTTGCTCATGTTGACAGGTGTCTTAGACGTGTAGAGGGCAGCGCCTATGAGTAGGCTTTGAGTTGTGGTTGTCGTGGATGTCCCTCTAGCGATGTTGTGCGTTGTCTAGTGGAGTGGCTCTTATGGGGAGTCCTTCTTCTGAATTGTACAGGGGTTCCTGCGCTGGAAATGTGGCTTCCGTGTACAGTGCAGCGTGTGCCATGGGTGCATTTGGTGTGGGGGGATTGTGCTGGTCCCTTGGGAGGGTGGGATCAGTTTCCGATGATGGAGTCTGTTAATATGCCTTTGTTCTGTTTAATGACATTATATTTATTTATTTATTTTTTCTGGAGCTGTGTGCTGTGAAAGGGTGACGTGCTGGGTCGTTGGCGGGATCGTCGTTATGCAAGAGGGAGGGGCGCCACTTCCAATTGCTGCCTTACTTTAATATGGGTCTGCAGCGTTCAGCTGTCACGTGGCCTTGAGCTGCTGGTGGACTGCCACACGGCAACATAGAGGGAGGCCGTGTATCACCCAGAGGGGTCGACAGCACTGTGGGGCTCCGGAGTGAAGAACGCCCTGGAGGCGTGGAGTCACTAGTTGCCCGGGTTCGGGTGCGTCACTGGAGGTATTGGCAGGCCGTGGGGTCTCCGTTGCCCGGCGTGCGTGCCGAGGAGGTGGGATCACCTCAGGAGAACAAACAGGCACAGTGGGATCACTGGCCAGTTTATGGGACTCTGGTGTGCAGGAACAAACTCGTCGCCAGTTGTTGTCAGGTCCTCGGGCCCTGGGAAAATGAAGGACGCCACACCGGAGGGTCTATATACGTCTGCTTTATTTTACTAACTAACAGGAACTAACTTTCTTTCCACTACTCCACTTCCTCTCCCCACGCCCGCTTCCCACCTAGAACTTGTCTCGTCCTTAAAGGGGCAGAGACTTGTAACAGGGACGAGGAAAAGTGACAGGGGTAATGGTTGGAGAACAGGGATAACGGTTGGACACTCCCTCCCCGCCCCGTACTGATGACATACTCAGTTTTGGGAATGAAAAGCAGGTGGGGCATGGCGTTATGGGTACTTTTATACCACAGTTGGGAGAGGTAAGCTTTTTTTTTTTAAGGGATAGCCAATTGAGTCTAGGCTCCTGTCCTGTGGGGGAGGTGGGCGCTTTCATTGACAAGTGCTGTGTTGAGGAATAGTACAGCAAGGTATAATGAAGATTACCAGTAAGTAACCCAACCATTTTCATCTACCCTGTGCATCACCCACTACCGTCCACCGCCCTCCCCCTTTCATCAAGCTATTTAAAGGTTAGCGAGTTCCATGGGCTACAAACTACCTACGGAGATTTGCATGGATCCAGTAGGTCTCGGGTTCGAATCCTGGCATGGTCGATTCAGGATGTCATTCTTAACAAAGATGATACACGTCGTATGATTCATTTGGGTAAAGTAACTATCCTCTGCAGTCTGCAGCTTTGGGGGAACTAACGTGGGTTAGTTATGGAGTGACAAGTGGGCTAGCGAGCACCATAAAAAACACTATTAGAAAAAGCAAGGTTACCTGAGAAGCTGCAAGTAGTAATGAGCGTTTTCACAGATAAACACCAACTTTTTAGGTTCGACTATTCCAAGTCAAAAGTTTCTTGAAGCTAAAAAGTGCCGGTGCCTCAGTGAAGACCCTAGAGCTCGAGTGCACTACCAAAGTAGGCTGTGGCGCAGGATGGCCACAATGGAGTCGGTACACCCCTTTTTGGCGCTGCCGATTCGGCGCGGGTCGGTTTGGCGCAACCGCTTTGGCGCGGCAGCCAGTTCGGCGCGCCCATTTTGGCGCAGAAGCCTTTCTGGCGCCGCCAATTTGGCGCAAGGGACGTTTGGACGTGGCTGACATTGTAGCCACGTTGAAACGCCCTCAGACCAAATGGAGCTTAATGTGACTGCCTACATCGCATGTTATATTATCCTAGCACATTCGTTCGGCTTATTAGCACCGAATCAGCGGTGCCAAAAGTGGTGCACTGTGACCTGGTTCCTCTCCAGTGCACCCCAATGTGGGAGCTGCCCACCTAGCTTATTGGGAGTTGCTCTGCTGTTGCGTTAGTGTAGAGTGCACCCAGATAATTATGCTTGCCCCCCCCCCCCCCCCCCATCCCTCTCCTAGCCCGTGCTGCAAAGCTTTCTTTCGCAATGCCACTGCCTCACACGTTAATATAAGTTCTGGCTATTTGTATTGGGGGAGGGGGCAGTGGGGTGGTTAAGCCACTAGTAGTTTCAGAAGATTAAATGTAGCAGGCGCGTTAACCCGCTGCTCTATTTTACCAGCAACAGTTTTGAGAAACCCATGTACTCTTGGGAATCCTCACAAGCAAGGAGGTGGGGGCAGGGGTGCCTGCAAGCGATCAGCGTCAGTGCTGCACGGAGCTGATAGTTAAACTTGCTGCCGCGCACACGTATATCAGTTATCTTGGATCTGTGTTAATTGGGGCACCTGCGTTGCTCTTGTTTTTGGGAACCCCACAAACACACAGCCTTGCACAAGCCGATGCATTGCAAAGGCTGGCAGAGTTGCAAAGGCTGGCAGGGTTGGGAAACAAATGCAGCATTCCTGGCGCCAAAAGATCCCGCGGCGAAACGTTCCAGCGCCGAACTGGGCGCGCCAAAATGGGCGCGCCCAAATGTCTCCTGCGCCCAAGTGGTCGCGGCGAATCGGCCCGCGCCGAACTGGCCGCGCCAAATCGTCCTGCTCTGCAATGGAGTGGAGAAAGTAGAGAAAAACTAGAGCACCACTGACACCTACAGGCTAATCAGGGGAAGGCACGGAGAGGGTGTGGCACATTACATACCAGCTGGGTAAATAGTGCCTCTTAAATTAGGCGAACGCTCAAGGACTGTCTGCAAAATAACTGGCGACACTTTTTATATTTGTCCTCCCGTGTGGATACTGAACCAGTAATTATCAGCACTTTGATGATGCAGGGCGACCCTGTCGCCGTTTAATCGCCAGTTTCAAAACCCCAATCCCCAAAATGTGTGGAATGGAACACAAAAGCGACATGCTCCGATTCCATCACAGTAAGTACCAGCGCTAAACACAGCACAGGTGTCTTCTGGGCAAATGTTTCTGCTTGGGTAACAAGCAATGGAGAAGTCATATTTTCTTTAACCCTTATTACATAAACATGTTTACACTAAGGCAAACAATAAAACGGATGCTTAAGGAGGAAACCAGCTTTGCGCCGCATTTAGCTGCCAACATGCGTTATGCCGTTATACCAGGGTAGGAAAACTGAGCCTGTGTGGCTCGCTGTTGCGTTGAGTGACTAAATGTGTTCTGCTCCTGTGCTCCGCTTTTACAAGTGTAATTCTATCTTGTTAACAATACTACGTTTAGTATTACGTTTCTGACCTTTGATACAGTCTTTCTTCTTCCGGGATTGGTAACCACACCAGAGCTGACCCAGGCTTAACAACAAGCGCCGCTATTCAGATCTGGTTATCTTTGAGAACGCCACTGCTCTGGTGCCTTAGATGTCTGCTCTATCACACTTCAAAAGATGTCCACTCCTGCTCTAAATATTACTTTGAATGTTTTCAAATTGGAAAGGCAGCAGGTAGATGCGTCTTCGGTCTGAAAAAGACACTGGCAATCTGGCCAAGGGCATGTCAGAAACCCTGCAGCCACAGCGAGGCATGCATGCCATCTCTCCCTTTGCTGAACTAAAGCCACCCAGAGAGGCACCTGCCCTGGCCTTCTTTTTTAAAACCATTTTCAGATTATGATACAACAAATGGGCTGGCAGAATCCTTAGATATTTAAAATATTCACACAGTCACTCAAAATAAAAATCCAAATGCTTGTGTCTAGTAATGTGTTTATATTTCTCTTGTTCAAACCTTATTTGCAAAATGGGTGGTGTTAGTGGAGAGCAGTTACATTCCTCTCTATTCTCGGTTCTTTCATCTCCTCTCCCTCTTCTCATATTTTATGTGAACGCACTCCAGCAGAAGTTTGCATGGTTATTTGAATGTTAATGGGTAAGCTTGCTGCAGAGTTGTGGAGGGGAGCCGATGGCAGTGGTATATAGTTAAGGGCCTGCTGAAAGGAATGACGAGGCGACCATTGAAGGAGTCTCGGTATAAGATCTATGAATATCTGGGTGCTTAGTTCTGTGCTTGCATATTTAAAGGAGTGCATCTTTAAACTAGGACACCTCACTGTAAGCAGCTCTTCCAGAACTTGGTCAGAAGGGGGTAATTCGGCGCAAAGTAACAATTTAAAGGAGAGAGCATCTTCAATCAGGATGCCTATGCTGTCAGATGTTCTTCCATGGTCCTTTCAGAAGGGGGTAATTCAGAGAAAATAATCTATTTAAAGGAGAGCATCTATAAGTCAGAATCCAAGCACTGTAAGATGTTCCTCCATGGCTGTTGGATGGGGTTAATTCAGATGAAAGCAACCATTAAAAGGAGAGAGCACCTTTAAATCAGGATGCCAGTGCTGTAAGATGATCTTTCATGGTCCTGTCAGAAGGGGATAAATCAGAGGAAAGCAATTATTTAAAGGGGGGTATCTTTAATTCAGAATGCCTGCTCTGCAAAATGTTCTTCCATGGTCCTTTCAGAAGGGGGTCCTTCAGAGGGAAAAAAACGATTGAAATGAGTACATCTTTAATTCATCATGCTGCACTATAAGATGTTCCTCCACTGCTGTTGGATGGAGTTACTTCAAAGGAAAGCAACTATTTAAAAGGGGAGCATCTTTAATTCAGAATGCCTGCTCTATAAGATGCTCTGCCATGGTCCTTTCAGAAGGGGGTAATTCAGAGAGAAAAACGATTGAAATAAGTACATCTTTAATTCATGATGCCCGCACTGTAAGATGTTCCTCTATGGCTGTTGGAAGGGGTTAATTCAGATGAAACAACTATTTAAAGAAGACCATCTTTAATTCAGAATACTTCACTGTAAGATGTTATTCCATGGTCCTGTCAGAAGGGGGTAATTTAGAGGGAAGCAACAATTGAAAAGAGAGCATCTTTAATTAAGAATGCCTGCACTGTAAGATGTTCTTCCATTGTCCTATCAGACGGGAGCAATTCAGATCAAACCATCTATTGAAAGAAAAGCATCTTTAATTCATAATGCCTCACTGAAAGATGTTCTTTCATGGTCCGGTCAGAAAGGGATAATTCTGAGGAAAGCAGCTATTTAAAAGAGAGCATCTTTAATTCAGAATGGCTGCCCTGTAAAATGTTCCTCCATGGCTGTTAGAAGGGAGAACTTTAGAAGATAGCAACTATTCAAAGGAGAGCAATTTTAATTAAAAAGTCTGCGCTGTGAAGATGTTCCACCAAGGCTGGTAGAAGGCAGTAATTCAGAAGAAAGCAACTAATTAAAGAAGAGCATCATTAATTCGGAATGTCTGCACTGTAAGGTATTCTTCCATGGTCCTGTCAGAAGGGGATCATTCAGACAAAGTTACTATTTAAAGGAGAACATCTTTAATTCAGAGAGCCTGCACTGTAAGATGTTCCATTATCACTGTTAGAAGGGGATCCTTCAGAGGAAAGCAACAAGCTAGACGGGTGGGTAAGCTGTGTAACCATGGGGGAGAGGGTGGCATGCATTTCCTTGCACATTTCCCATAGCTTTACATAGAAATTAAAGCTAGAAACATCCACTGGGAGCAGCACATGGGTGGGGCAGCACCTTGGCAATTCGATATTGCGCAGCTCACCTGCAGATACGCATACAGGGAGTAAGGAAGGAGGGGTTGTTTTGCCTCCTTATACTTTCAACGTGAAGGAAATCATCTGCTCTTGCAATAGTGGGGGGGACGCCTTCCTTGCCCTCAGGGTACACTGACAGCCCCCACCTCCTCCTCCTCCTGTGTTCATGCGGCCCAAGCTAATTTCTCATGGATGTTCTGGTGCAAATTGTTGCAAACAGTGTATTCTTTTATCCTTCTTCTGAGCTCATTGTTCTGTGTGTGAACGGAGTGAATCCTGCCCTGTGGCCCAATCGTCTCCACAAATCTGCTCTTGCTCCTCTCACCCCCACCTTTGGAAGTTACTGCCTGCAGACCCATTTGCCCCTCCATTCTCCCTTTGTTGTAACAGAAGTGTGACGCTTCTCCAATGACCACTCCTGAGTGCCCCTCATATAATTGATTTCATGCATCATATATTACACTAAAAACCAACACATCAATCTGCCCACCCGAGATCTGTGGCACCTTGACCAATAAATCCCAGATCATTCCCTCTGATAACGCACCTTGGGAGCAAGACCCACACCCCCCACTACCTCTACAAAGGCCTAAAGCAGAAATGTGTTTATATGTATTTGCAATTGATAGGTAACCACACATTCTAGATGTTGTTTTATGTCCTGCATTGTTCCTCATGTGTCAGAAAATGTTATGTAGTTTAGTTAGACAGAGTGACGCCCTCTCGTAGAGCTGACCTGACCATCACTCTACCCAGATGAGCCCGGCCGTCCCACACAAAGAACCAGCCTATCCTGTGGAGCCGGCCCTTATATCGATATAATGTATTTGTATTCACCACCAATCCTGATGCAATCCTGTGTCCTTATAGGCAAACGGCAATAATGGCGTTTCCACACCATATAATGTACAATTTTTGTAATGTTTGGCAGAGCGCTCAAGGCAGCAGATTTCTCTGGATGCTGAATTCTACAAACCTTCATTTCACTTACAACCAATCTCTTGGTCTCATTCCCAACTGGGATGTGTCCTTTGTTATGGGTTTATAATTGCATTGTTGGGGAGTGAGCACCTTCACTTGGTGACCCCGGCTACGTGATTGTGGGTGCTCCAACAAGGCCCCTGTGCCATGCGGCGAGATCCAGGACGCCCCCAGCAAAACCATCGCCACCTGCGGCTGACCAGTGAGAGTATGCACCAAAGAGTTTCCAAGGGTCCCGGCCATTGCAAATACCCGACTGCTCGCCGGGGTGGGCCAACGCTTTGTTGGGGGGGCGGCACACTGATTGTGGATAAACCATGAACGGAGGCTCTCGGATCACCTCGGACACGCGGGTATTGGTTGAGAGCAACCTAAAAAGGTAAAAGTCTTATGGTGAGGGAATGGCCTGGGAGTCAGATTAAGTGTGCATGGGAGTGTGCGAGTGTTGACTTGTGTGCTTTTCTTTCTCTTTTCTTATATGGCCATTAGGATTTTTTGTGAAGAGATAATGGTTAAAATAAAAGTTAAAAAGGAGAATATGTTAACCTCGCTCTGAAAGGGGGTAGAAGGCGGGTCCCCGTAGCAGTGTCTCGACCAGTGCAGGATATAAGTGGAAGTAAAAAAGAAAACATCGTAGGAGTCTTGTATATTGAGGAGACTCGGGAGATATTAGCAAACTCTTTTTTTTGTGTGCAATAAGTATTTTTGGAGGTAGACCGAGAAGGGGCCCAGGGAGAGGTGAATGTGAAGAGTGAGTGTGGGGAAAGAACCCAACAGGGTTAACGGGAAAGGGGTAAAAGGAAAGGGTTATTGATATTTGTTCACTGTTAGTAAAGTACGTCAGGTTGTACCAATGTCTATCCGTTAAATGGTTTTTATGTTCCACTGTCTCTGTTTGTGTTTATGGAGTATTCTGGGTCGAACAAAGTTTAAGTGAAAGTGTTTCTGAATTGTAATGTTTTGAAGTTTTTTCTCGACAAAGATATGGTTAACTAACTTAGTTTGTGGAATTAGCATACACATACAAGTACACACACGCAAGGTAGTAGCAAAAGAAAAGCCATGGGGGCAGACACTTGCTTAATGCACATTTGTGACTACCTCCCTCTGTACAGTGATAAAATAAAGTATCATGACCAGTGGCTCTTGGGGGGCGTGGCCTGGAGCCGATGGCATACAGAGGCTGAATAGCCGAGCTCCAGCCGAGACGCCGTTTCTCGATCCTTTTTGCCGGTATAAGAAGTGCCTACGACCACGAAAAGCTGATGCAGAGGTGGGAGAAGCTGACCCCGACACAACCTGCTTGACCAACTGGGAAAATCGGATCCTCTGGTCGGCGAAATTGTCCTCGAATCAGACCCCCCGTCTCGCTTCCATACGCATCCAAGATGGCGCCCCGCGCCACTTAGCGGAAACTCCGAGAAGGGAGCCACCATCAAACGACATCCGGGGACTAAGGTGGCCAGATCGAGCAGAGACAACATGACGGAGCACGATCGCATGCCGAACATCGAAAGGGAGAGCCCTCACCCTGCTTCTCACTGCTGGGCGAGGCCCGCCACAGCGGCACCTGTACACCCGAGGTACACTACGCAGGCTCAGCCGTCGCCGTGGACGGTCCGCTGAGGGCGCACACTACCACCGGAGGTTCCTCCCCAGCGTCGCCCCGAAGCACAGGACAGCGAGAACCAGCTGCAGAGCGCGACTACGGCGCCCCCAGATCTCCCTACCCCGGCGAGCCGGACGCTCAGAGGTAAGGGCAGCAACGGCGACTTCACAGATATAGTGGCGGCACCTCTACTCCCCTGCAGATTCGGATTCATTGACTTTTGACACCTTACTCTACGGGGAGACGGCTGATATCCCCACCGGTAACTCATCTAGAGTGTCCCAGGGGCAGCATCACCGAGACTCCAAAATGGCCGCCAAGAACAAAGCGAAAGCAGCCACCATGGACTCATTTGTATCCGCCAAGCCAAAAACCCCCATACAGGCTCGCTCTTGTGCCCCAGAGATTACCCACACGAAAGAGGGGGAAACCACGGATAACCACTCCCAAACATTGGAGGCTATTGCTTCATTGAGGACACACAGACTCTAAGATCGACAAATTTAAAATGGACATTCAACTCATGCGTCAGGACGCCCGCAAATTAACCGAGAGGGTGACAAACACTGAGACTTCAATAGAAGCAACGGCTGGGGCCACAACAGTCTTGAAGTCCAAGGTTGCAGACCTGGAGAAGAAAGTGGCTATCCTAGAGGAGAGGTCCAAGGAGGCCGAAGGTCGGGCTAGACGGGGCAACATTAGGATACTAGGAGTACCAGAAGGAGATGAAGGCCCAAACACTACAGCCTATGTATAATCCTTACTACAACAAGAGATTGGGGCTGGGAAACTGTCGCAAGGATTTGCGGTCGAAAGGGCCCACAGGTCACTCCAGAAGCGGCCCCCACCTGGATCATTTCCACGATCAATAATTGCTAAAATTCTAAACTTTCAGGATAGGGAAATTATCCTACGGCACTCCAGGGAAGAAGGCCCCATCGAACGTGGCGACTCTAAAATAACCATTTATCCCGATTACACTCAAAGTGCAGAGGGAGAGGAACTCTTTTGTCCCAGTAAAAGCAAGACTTCGACAACTAAACCTGAAATACAGGCTGCTCTACCCATCACGCTTGAAAGTCATCTTCAACGGGCATGCCATATTCCTAGAAAACCCAACGGCCGCCAACATGTGGCTGGAAGACAACAACCTCGCAGATGGCAAAAGATGCTCCCCAGATGGAAGTTTGAGTTTCTTAGACCGTCGGCACATGACACACGCTGCCATAAATGGCCACAACAAGCACAATCAACCAGACCTCAGAAGGTTATCCAACTAACAGTTAGCTACATAGAAACGGCCCTCGTTCGGCCTCTCCGCCAGACACCAGCCCTATCCCCCGCAGACAATCCTGGTCGGGACAGCCACCTGCCCGACCCAGCTCGTGCCCGATTCCCGGATGGCTTGAGAGCGCCCGAGCACCACAACGAAGATGTAGTCGCTGGGCGCACCAGTTTGAGTTTTGTTAATAGTTTTGTTAGTTATACAGTCTTCACACCACTACCGCTGAAGAAGCACAGGATGGGTGCATGCTACAACTTGGGGGGGCGAAGAACTTGATTACTCCCGTCAACGGTCTCATAACCTCAGATTGGCATTACTACAGGCTCCAGAAGAGGAGCTGCCAGCCGGCCTCAAAACATCGACCCGATGGCGTCACAACTCAAGGTCATGACGTGGAATGTGAGGGGGATGAGCTCATACCTGAGACGAAATCTAATACAATCCTATCTCCGCAGGAAAAAGGTCTCGATTGCAATGTTGCAAGAGACGCATCTTACAGAAGACGCCATGTCCAAATTAATAGATCGGTGGGCTGGGACCGGGAGAGGATCCCCCAACTCCAAATACTCAAGGGGGGTGTTCACATGGGTGAACCCGAATGTGCCCTTCCAATTGCAAGGATTCGAGTCCGATAAAGAGGGAAGGTATGTGATAATGTGGGGCACTATCGAACAGACTCCAATTTGCCTAGTCAACTCGTACTTCCCGCAACACGGAATACCATCACACCTCAGAGCAATAAGCTCAAGCATAGCATACCACCGAAATAGGACCTTTATATGGGGGGGGGACTTCAACTGCGTCATTGATGGCTCTATGGACAGGTCAGCACCACCCCCCCATCCAAGCAACCCCGCAACATGTGCTCTGACAGAAACACTGCAACAACTCAATTTGGTGGATATTTGGAGGGAACAACATCCTGTTGAAAAGATCTATTCCTATTATTCAGCCCCGCATAAGATCCACACGAGAATCGACTATCTGTTCATCGACAGAGAACAAGTACCATTGGCAGAAACCACGGCATACTTAGGAAGATCAATCTCAGACCACTCCCCACTGATCATGCAATGGCGATTAACGGGGCCTAGACCACCAATCCCCATGTGAAGGATGCCCACAGCGGCCCTCGCCGACCCGGAGTTCAGGGAGGACCTCGCTGAAAAACTAGAAGAATACATCGACATTAATAAAGGCTCAGTATCTACCTGGAGCACATTGTGGGAAGCCATGAAGGTGGTGGCTAGAGGAGAAATAATATCAAAAGCTGGAGGCACTCGTAAGCAATTGAGGTCTGAACTCGAAGCACAAGAAAAAGATCTCCCGCCTAGAATCCACCTCAAACATTACTCCAGAGGTTGAAACGAAGTTGAAGGAAGCCCGCGAGAAATGTCAATCTTCCTGGGACAGATTGGAGAAGTTTGGCTTCGCAACATACACTACCAGGTCTCATAAGGAATCTGACAAACCCGGCAGATTGCTGGCCTGGCTATGTAAGCGTGAACGCCCCAGGCACCTCCCAACGGAGATACTGGACGAAAACGGGGCACGCCACAAGACACAACTAGGAATTAATGAAGCGTTTGCCAAATTCTACTCCAGATTATACTCCCACGAAACACAAGTAGACAGAGACGAAATCAAAGAAACACTAGATGAGATAGGCCTCCCCAAAATATCCAGCGAACAGAGAGAGGCACTGGAAATGAAAATCACAGCAGAAGACGTGACAGGTGCAATCAGATCGCTGGCCACCTGTAAGGCTCCCGGAAGTGACAGCCTCCCGCCTGAATTTTACAAAACGTACGAACCCATCCTCACCCCAATCCTCCACGAGGTCTACCTAGAGGCCTACGAAAACGGGGTCTTACCTAACACTATGAAAGAGACAATAATTATTCCCATGCTCAAACCAAACAAACCACCCACCAACTGACTCTTATCGTCCTCTGGCCATGTTAAATTATGACAGTAAGATTCTCACCACTATACTGGCCAGCAGACTCGCTAGGGTGGTAGGGTCCCTAATCCACGAAGACCAGAATGGCTTTGTCCCAGGACGCAACACCACAGCTAACCTGAGAAGGCTCCAACACATTATGGCCGAAACCTATGAGAATGAAGAAGACCTAGCAGTACTATCACTCGATGCCATCAAGGCCTTTGATTCTATCTTCTGGGAATGGCTCGTCGAGGTACTGAGGGGGTTCGGGTTTGGCGAGGGCTTTGTCAGATGGATCGCAGTACTCTATAATTCGCCTATGGCAAGAGTAAAAACCGGCAGAACAGTGTCTGATTCCTGGAAAATACAAAGGGGCACCAGACAAGGGTGCCCACTCTCTCCCATGCTATACATATTGGGCCTGGAGCCGAATGCCATATATTTTAGGAATCAGTTCTTTGACGCTGGCATCAAAGTGGGCAACGAACATAACATAATATCCCTATACGCGGATGATGTCCTTTTATACTTGAAAGATCCCCAGGTCAACGCACCAATCACATTGGATGTACTAGATAACTATGCAAAATACTCCGGGATCAAATTCAGTAGACTGAAATCCTCTGCCTTTCCCTTGGCTAGCCTGAGAGGCTTAGAAGAAACTGACCTCCCGAACATTGGGATAAAGTGGCAACTCGACACGTTCCGGTACCTAGGAATTAATGTGAGCAACACCCCGATGCTCACACACGAGCACAACACGGAAGTAGCAATAACCAGCCTTCGCAGATCCATGAAATTTTGGTCTAGACTCCCACTTGCAATGGTGGGCAGAGCAGCAATCGTTAAGAGGATAGTCCTCCCCGGATTTCTTTATTTCTTCGTCAACATATGCCACTACGTCAGACCGCCCTTCTTTAAGAAATTAGAGGCACTTATCAAGGACTTCCTATGGGGACCTACCAGGCATAAATTGACTTTGGCTACTCTATCCCTCCCATACAAGGAAGGGGGAATACAACTCCCAGACCTCCAGTTGTATTATTTTGCGGCACAGCTTAGCCACGTGACGAAGTGGCTCTCGGACGAACCATCTGCCAAGCTGGGGCTATTGAGACAATCTTCCTCCAGAATATTCCCCAGGGAAACTCTTTGGAACACCCTACGACAATCCCCAGATGCCCCCCTGATCATCGAACTTGGCAGACAGATTTGGACCAGAACCTGCTACATCAGGCAGGTGAAACACCCTTACTCTCCAGACAATCCCATCCTGATTGACGTGTGCGGAACAGAATCGGATCTCTCCACAGCTAGGAGGTGGGAGGACTCCGGAATGTACACATGGGGGGATATGTTTGAGGAGGGCGAATTCAGGGATTTTGAATCGCTGCAGGCTAATGAAGGGCTATCAAGCGGCCAGTTCCTCTGGTATCATCGGCTCAAACAAACCGCCAAGAAGATCTGGTGCACCTGGCCGGAGGAACCCACCCCAGACCCACTGTTACAAGAGATGCACGACCTCACGGATGGCTGGAAACCGGTCTCTTGACTCTATAAGAGGCTCATCGACAAACCCAACCCCAAAAGCGAGACACTGAAGGCGAAATGGGAAACCGATCTTGAAACTACGCTTACAGACAAGGAATGGGAAAGAACGCTACTATACCCCAAGAAGGTGTCGAGAAACTCCAGATTCGGTCAGATACAACTAAACGTCCTGTATCGGACGTATATGACCCCACACAGGGTGGCCTCCTTCAACAAACAGGCCTCCCCGGCTTGCCCATGGTGTGGGAATGACAAAGCTGATCTGATCCACATGATCTGGACTTGCATCAGGACAATGGCGCTGTGGTCTAAAGTCAAACAAACCTGCACTGACGCCTGGATAAGCAGATATGAATGGACACCCGGAGAATGCTTATTAGGGGCTTACCCCAGACTAAGCAAATACAAACATGTTGTCAAGTTGATGGGCATTTCATTTATCTTTGCGAAAAGAGCTATAGCCATGGCATGGAAGACACAAGGGGGCCCTAGACATGAACGCTGGATGAAAGAATTAGAGAGATGGACTGCAGCCGAATCCAGAGCCTGGCAAGATGGAATCACCTCTAACGGAGACATTGCGAGTGGCACTCTGGACTCTTGGAAGGCCCTCCTGAAAGATATACACTTCAGTGCAGACCACAAACCCCCCTGAGAAACCCCACTACTTTGCCATAACTGATCCCTCGCACTCACCTGGATATGGTGATCCTCCTGACCGAGATCCCTCCCACTTCCCGAGACGTCGGAACCCCCATTTGCACCCATGTCCACCTAAGTAAGAGGAACTGTTTCCCATGAAGACTGTTGTTGTTTATGTTTATTGTTTTAGTTAATTTTCTTGTATTTGTATGCATCCAATACAAATGCCAATAAAATACGTTTAAAAAAAAATGACCAGTGGCTCACTGAGATTAAGGGGAAGGGGTTGTCCCCAGTATGACAGGAAGGTGGATCTTTTGACAAAAGAGAATTAGATCTTGTAACAACATATTTGCTAGCCAAGTACAAGCGGAAACAGCTCCAAAATCGAAGGGAGGTCCTAGATCTCTGGAGGATGTTTGAAGAGACCCCTCCTGTAACTGATGAGGGGAAGGAAGTGCCAGCCGAGGTGGTATCTGTGCCGACAGGAGGAGGGGGAGAAAGTAAGGAAGGAGAACCAACGAAATTGTACCCACTCCTAACTAGACCTGCTGAAGGTTATAGCGACCCATCCTACCTGCCCCAGCCAAGCGCGCCCGCTACCCCCACAACAGCATCCTGCCCCGTATGATCCCACAGGACTGCATGGCCCTACAAGTGCACCACTAGTAAACATTGCAACTTTTACTAGGGATCTAGAAAGACAACTGACCACCACACAAGCAGAATTAACCCAGCTAACAACACTGTGTGATAGGAGCCAAATGCTGCCAGGGGGCAGGGAGACCCTTTCGCCGGCCCCGTCTAAAAACACCTCCAGTTTAACAGAGGACGAGTGGAAGTCTGGAGAATTCTTCTTCCACCTCAATAACACCCCAATAAAAGTGCTACATGGAGATCAAGGAAGCAACAAAGCAAGTGATGAACAAGGTAGTGTAGCATCTGACAGGGAAGCAGAAATAGATGAATGTTGGAGAGACTTAGACGAGTACGAGGAAGGAATTGCCGCAGCAGGCCAACAGCTGCCACTGCGAAACGAGCCGGAGGACTGGGAACCAGTGAGGGAGAGATGGCAAGGGAGACTAAGGAGCAGGGTAGGGAACATGGTAGTGACGAAAAAGAAAGGGATAAAGGTAAGTAAGATAAAGGGAAGAAAAAGTTACAGATGCCCTTATCCACAAAGGAGCAGGAAGGCCTTATTATGTGCCTTGGGCATTAATGGATAAGACTAATCTGTTAAAAGCATTGCCTCCGCTGTCGGGGGGGGCAAGCAAATGGATATACATTTTTGAGAAAAATACTGCAGGGTTCCCACTGGCTATGGGAGACGTACAAAGCTTATTAGTATCCGCAGTGGGTGATCAAGCAGACAGGGTGTGGGTGAAGGCAGGATTCCGGGGTTAACAACTTATTGTGATCGCCATGATAGTTCATCCTTTAATAACATAAGAGCCCAGGTGTGGGAGGCACTGCGAAGAACCTTCCCAGACACCCCTGATTTACACTCTGTAATGCAATGCACAATGGTGGATGAGGAAGATACAGTGCAATACATTCTTCGGGTGCAGGACTTGTGGAGAGCGAAAACGGGCATGGCTTGGGACCAGTCAACCTCCCTTTTTTACTTCATTATCAAGAGAGGCCTCCCAAAGGAGGTACAAAAGGCCCTAGATAAAATTGCTAGGATGGATGCCAAAGGCTGGCCTGAAATACAGAGGGCCTCATTACGAGGTTGGAGGTAGCCATGCCATTTATACCGGCATGGCTACCTCCAAACGGGTCCAGCACTGGGTCCCGCGAAAGGGGAATTACTGGGCCATTCTGACCTCGGCTGGCCCAGTAATTCCCCATGCGCAGGACCCGGAACCGGTATGTCCCATTCTCATTTTAGCCCCCATAGGGCTCAATTGGAATTGGGAGGATGGTAGCAGCAGTACCGTTCATTACGGTACCATTACTACCATCCAGTACTAGTCGCGGGGGCCGCTCTGCACGCCAGGACTGACCAGGCATGCAGAGCGGCACCCGTGAGCAGAACTCATAATGTGGTGGCATGGTAACAACGGCGCTGGTAGCACTACTGGCGCCGTTGTTGCCTTACCGCCACAGTCGTAATGAGGCCCAGAGTATCATAGTACATCACTGTAGGAGGATCAAAGAAAGCGAAAAAGAAATTGCACAAAGAAGGTTGGCAGATGAAGCGAAACTTGTGCAAAATAAACTGGTGAAGGGTGCAGCGGTAACAGCCGCCCTACCCTCTGAAAGGCAGAGGGAGGGAGAGGAAGGGTCAGTAGCTGTACAGGCAAGGATGGCAGCAGCGTGGACAAACAGGCAGGAGCAATGATCTGGAGAGGAGCAGTACGAGAGACCACAATGGCAGGGAAGGCCTGAAAGAGGTGGGTACAGAGAACTGAGAGGGGGATGTGGAGGGCCAGGGCCTGGAGGTGGAGGGCAAGGAACATGTTGGACATGTGGAAGGTGGGGCCATTTTTCAAGGCAATGTTGCATTCACCCCATGGGACATTATCAGAATACACAACGTTTCGAGGGCGAGAAACAGTTTGGTCACCCCCTCCCAGGCAGCCCATATGGGCTACCCATGGGAGGGTACGGACAGCGGAAACAATATGACAACAGTTACCAACAAGGGCCCCAGCCGCCCCAGCAAGGACCCCAAACACCACCACAAGGAGGACAACAGCGAATGACGTGTCAAAACCTAATGGGGAACACACACTCAAATCCTTTTGTCACTACAGCAAATAGCGCGCCAGCACTGTTTCACGGAACAGCAGCAGTGGGGGAAAGCATTTTCTCATTTCTAGGTACCAACACACATCCCAATTAGGGCAGCCCACAGAGAACACTTGCATGTCCAGTACTATCAACCACCCTACGTCCAGATGAGGAACCACTGGTGAGGGCGGAGATAGGAAATAAGCGGTTCATCTTTATGGCGGACTTGGGCGGAAAAATCGTGCCTCATGGAAGGCCAGTTTCCGCTGTCAGGCAAGATTTTGGAAATGCAGGAATTCTCTGGGGCAATTTTAAAGGTTCTCTACACAAAAGATTTGGATGTGACAGTGGGGGGAAAGACAGTGCGAGCACCCCTACTATATCATGAAGACTCACCAATTAATCTGCTTGGGAGGGACCTCCTTAGTAAGCTCAACATGACAATTTCTTACCGAGAGGGGTGTGGTATGTTCAACCCACGGGGTATGCCCACTTCGGGCAATGCTTATGATTCATGCCCTGACAAACGAAGTAGCAGTGAGGGGGGTGCCCACGAATGCAGGCATATTTGTCTATGGCATACAGGTTCTGGCAAGGGTGGTGCCAGAAATAAAGCGAAAGAAATGGAGAGCGCCTTCTGATTTCATTTTCCACCCAGTGGCAGCCCCAGAGATTTTGCCCGGTACTGTCCTCTCTTTAGATCTACAGGGAGTGCAAGTATCAGCTGAACGTATTGTGGCAACAGGACTGGACACGCATGGATGTGAATGGAGAACAGTTTTGTGCATAGACCCAAATATAGCACTGCAAGATTAAACTGAGGAGGAGCCGATCACTGACGAGGTCAATGATGGGAGATTATAATGGATATTTGCATGCCATGTGACATAATGATCCAAAACAGACGAATAACCAACCCCCTCATGGCCACCGTCAATACACTGCTGTCAATATTTGATGAGGACATGAAAAAAGTACCAGTAAATGTATGGATTACATGCCTCCATGATGTAAGGCTCCTACAGGAAGTGACACCAGTAAAAATAAAACTTAAACCAGGAGCAGTACTCCCCAGGGTTAAACAATACCCACTGTCCCGAGAAGCACAAGAAGGGATAAAAGAGACAATACACGCAATACTGCAGCAAGGTATCATCGTACCATCAACCTCAACTTGTAATACAGCAATTTACCCCATTTAAAAAAAGTGAGGGGGCGGCTTGGAGAATGATACAGGACCTGCGCCCACTTAATGATGTCATACAGAAGGAGTTCCCTTTGGTCCCAAATCCCGCGTCCATCTTGTGCAGCGTTCCAAAATAAGCCACGTGCTTTATAGTAGTGGACTTGAAAAATGCTTTTTTCTCGGTACCACTTGACCCCAGTTCCCAATATCTGACAGCATTTACCCTAGGGGGGAAAAGATATGAGCATTTTATGGGTAAAGCATAAACTGTGTTCAATTTACCACCTGCAAGCAAACAGAATGGTCGAGAAGATAAACGGCTGGCCAAAAAGCAGGCTCTCCAAGCTGTATCACACCCTAAAAAAGAACTGGGTCTATTGCCTGCCTCTAGCACTGTTCCAGCTACGAACGCAGCCAAGTAAGGACCATCATTTGTCCCTGCATGAAATAGTGACGGGAAGACACATTCAGACACAGTGAGATGAGCATCGGATGCACACAGAGCTGCCACAGTACTGGGGGACGAGCTCAGGGAATATCGGACTCAACTCACAAGAGCAGTAAGAAGCATAGCCAAACAGATAGCACCCCCATTCACACGAGAAGGAGAAACAGATACAAACACCCCAGCAACAGACAGTCCCATGTCCCAGTTAATGCCAGAGAGTATATGTACATGCGCAGCTTTGTATGGAGATGGAACTCTCCAAGATTTCATGGCCCTTATGAAGTAATATATTGCACACCTTCCACAGTGAAGGTTAAGGGCCTGAAATATTGGATACAGCTATCTGATGTAAGGAAAGCACATGGTAGCACGGTACCAGAAAGGGGACAGCAACAAGAAACAGAAGTAGCTGTACCTTGATGTGGGGAATGATATGGAGGTAAAATCAAATGTATATAACAGCATAGAAGGAATGTGTAGATAGTATAATTACAAACGGTTTTTAAAAGTATGTTATGTTAAACGGTGATCTAAGATGTAAAATATTTAGTCATCCCTTCTCCATTGTCGTCTCCTTTTATTCTCCTCTTCTCCCCTACTCTTCTTCCGTCCTCCTTTTATTCTCCTCTCCTTCCCTCCTCCTTTTCTTCTCTTCTCCCTTTCTCTCATTTTCTTGCTCTCCCTCTTCTCTTGCTCTCTTTTCTTCATAGAGAAAATGTGCGGTTTATGATAATTGCAAGTGTACTTAACTCTCCTGGAGTGATTACTTTCTCCTTTCCTCCCATCTTACCCTCTCTATGCCACAGGCCAAGCCACTTCCATCACTGCCACCCACCTTCTCTGTCATCCGACACCCATGACGTGCATATCAGTTGAGGCTTTTTCCACCACTTTCTCACCCCCTTCTCACCCTTTGGCCGACTCTCACCCTGACACAGCCCTCTCTACGCTCCACTCTGCTATATCTGATTTTCTTGATATCCTGGCCCCTGTCATGAGAATCCGCCTGAAGCCCAAAGCCAAGTGCAACTCCTGGTATGACTCAGACCTCATCACCCTTAAACACAAGTGAAGGGAGGCCGATAGGAAATAGTGTGCTTCATGTACATCCTCTGACAAACTGGCAGCCGCCTGCTCCAAAGGCAATACCGGCTCTCTGTCCTCACCATGAAGAGAGCTCATATCCAAGCCTGTGTCTCTGCGGCATCTAACAACTCGGCTGAACTCTTTAAAATCTGCAAGGAACTGGCCAATCCTGCCGCAGTCTCTACCTCTCCTGTCCCCTCCCAGGCCCTCTGCACGACACTGGCTTCTCATTTCATCTCTAAAACTCAGGACATCCTGTCCTCACTCTCCCCCTCTCCCCTCCCTCCCTCTACTCCCTGCTCTTCCTCTGGCCCTTCTGCAGCCACCTTTCCTTCTCTGCCTTTCCGCTATTCGCTGCAGAGGAGGTTTCTAGACAAGTCAGATCTATGAAAGTCTCGTCAAAACAGGTTCACCCCTGTTCCTCCAAAACCATCAAGGACCACATCAACTCTCTGACTCCTGCCCTGGCTGACTTCTGCAACCACTCCTTCACCACTGTAGTCTTCCCATCCC
Organism: Ambystoma mexicanum; assembly: GCF_040938575.1. Classification (NCBI taxonomy): domain Eukaryota; kingdom Metazoa; phylum Chordata; class Amphibia; order Caudata; family Ambystomatidae; genus Ambystoma; species Ambystoma mexicanum. The sequence goes on from NC_090936.1 coordinate 1,067,624,595, forward strand.
CCCTGAAGCACTCCCTTGTGCACCTTCTTCTCAAGAAACCGTCTGCCGACCCCTCCTGCCTGGCTAAATATCACCCAATCTCCATCAGCCCCTTACTGGGCAAGCTCCTGGAGAAACTGGCCATCTCCCAGCTTGATCTCCACAGTGAATCTGTTGGTTGTCTTCATGACTATCCGTCTGGCTTCAGAGCTGCCAGAAGCACGGAAACTGCTCCCCTGAACATCCGTGAAGACCTGCTCTCCAACCTTGCCTCTAATACCCCCGTGTCATCATCTTGCTTGATCTCTCTTCTACCTTTGACACTGTCAACCATGCCATCCTGCTCAATTGTCTGTGATAACCTGGGTATCACCGGTCAGGCCCTGGCATGGCTGACTTCTTTCCACTCTGACCGACCCTCCCAGGTCCAACTTGGGTCCTTCCTCTCCACTATCTTTTTCTCTACCTGTGGTGTCCCCCAGGGGTCTAACCTCTCTCCCTTGCTGTTCAATCAATACCTGGGACTCCTTGCCCACTGCATTGCCACACTCTGCCCCAACTTTCAGTGCTATGCGGATGACACTCAACTCATTTTCAGGCTACCTTCGGCCACCTCTTCTCCCTCCCTCATCTCTGACTGTCTGTCTGCTATCCAGGAGTGGTGTACCACCAATGACCTCTGCCTTAATGCCAGTAAGATTGAGATTCTCCTCATCAGCACACTCGCTCCCTCTTTTGCTGTCACTCTCTTGGCGGCCTCTCTTGGCCCTCTTCCTGCGCCCACCGGCAAGGCTAAAAACCTTGGTGTCATCTTCGACTCCACACTCTCCTTCTCTCCTCACATCTCTGACATCTCTAAGAAGTCACACCACCAGCTGCACCTTCTCAAAGGTATTCTTCCTTTCCTCTCCTTCCCCCAGAAGCTCACTGTCTCCAGGGTGCTGGTTCTTTCTAGGCTGGACTACTGCAACAGCCTCTTTCTAAATCTGCCTGCTTCTACTCTCCACCCTCTGCAACTCATCCAGAACAGGACCCGAGACTTGGCCTTGGCCTCAAGCCCAAGGATCGTATCTCTCCAGCACAGAAATCTCTGCACTGGCTCCCAGTGGCTGCGAGGATTAAGTTCAAAACCCTATGCATTGTCCACGAGGCCTTCTGGGGCACGGGGCCTCAATACCTTCAACTCCTCTTCCTAAATATTTTCCCTCTCGAGTTCTTCGCTCATCCGCGTCCAACTCCCTCAAGGTCAGTCGCTTCTCCAAGCAACGAGTTGGTGGTGGATCTCTTTCTTCAGCTGGGGCCTCCCTCTGGAACAGCCTCCCTGAAACTTGAGGAGAACCATCTCCGGTTCCGGAAGCACCTCAAAACCTTACTCTTTACTTCTGCTTTTTCTCCTCCCCTCCCCTGCTGACCTCCTGCTGTAACCTGAACTGCACCGGTTACCTGGACACCCTCTGATCTCATGCCCAGGTCCTCCCCCGCTCGTCTCACACACCTGCACTGCCTGCTGGCAACCCCCGCACTTGGGGACTGTTTCTGTATCCCTGCAGTCCCCCTTACCAGCACTTGACACCTGATGTCTGCACGTACCCTTGCACTTGCCACTTGCTGGCCATTACCTTACTTATTGCTATAATCTATTCCCATGTGCTGCACTGTCCCTCCCCCATCCCATGCATTTGTGCGATCTGAATGACATCTGGCCCAGTAGGATAGTTGTCTGTCCACCCTTTGTTCCCCCTCCCTTGCCTCGTCGCGCCTTGAACCACTTGTGTATAGGCGCGTTATAAATGCCCTATCATTGTATCACCCTCTTTAGGTTCAAACATGGAGGAAACAAGGGCCCTCACTGACAACTCCACAGATGTAGATAGCAATAGGGAAAGTGTCATAAGTGCCAACATGCCAAATTGGTTTAATTAACCATGTACTTTACAGTGCAATTTGTATTTCTTAAAAAGGTGACCTCATGCATGTTCACAAAAGACTTAAGACCAAAAAAATGTGTCATCAGTAAATTTGGTATATCATACATTTGACTTTTCGATGAAGAGGTAATCATGGGTCACAAATTATGGTCCAATTGGCAAACTGTAAGACATTTTGGCGAGTGGTGTACATTGCATAAATCACTCTTACTTGTACTACATTTGGATGCACGCTGATGCCTACCAAACCATGTGTCAGGCTTTTCTGCTCAGTCTACACTCAACCAGAGACTTGTGCTTTTATAGTTGTCCCTTTGTAATCCTGTAAATAATTTGCATAAATAAGCAGCACTGGGTTAGTCCCTGTACCTTTCCTCTTAGCTGTTTCCCCACAGGACTGAGTTTGTGTCAAAATACAGCCACTACACTTCAAGTGGGCATTGCTGGGAGGTGCAGCACATTAGTGCAGCCACACATGTGTTATGTGGTACCCCCAATAGATAGTCCCACACGCCTGCAGTATATGGTAATTTGTGTGTCTTCTCAATTCTCTGCCCGCTGGTGGGTTAAACAACACTATTTTCTCCTGGGCATTTTACTTCACAAGTATATTTGCATATCTACTGTACAGTTTAAATGTCTTTTTTGGGCCACTGCAGCATGGGCAAGGGGCCACTGAAGAGTGGGCCGCTATGTTGTGCTTGCACCTCCGCCCCTCGCCCCAAACCAAAAGTTGCCAGTCCTCCCCTGCTTATCCTCAATAATTTTGCTTACATTATGACGTGAACGCACCACGCTGCAGACGCTGCGATGTCTACTGACCTTTAGAATGATATAAGGCATCCGTGAGACGACAACGGGCAGCGCTTGTCATTCCTTGATGAAAACCCACTTCATTTGGTCGTGTTCTTTCTCAATGTGCCTCGCCGTCTCTCAAGCAGCTTCTCAGCCATTATGCTACTGACTCTGCACCCAATTCTTCATAAATGCTCACACACCCAACCCTCCATTTTTCTTTTCTTACTTTTTCCCATTTCTGCAGTTAGTGTCACGCGGAGGCCTGTAAGGAAGGCATGGTATCAAAGTAAAACAGACATAAGTGATCACAGTTCAGGGGTGTTTATTGAACTTTATCAGGGGTGTGAAAAACGCCTATCTAAATCTAAGATGGGAGCAAGCTACGACCATCAAATAATAATAACACAGTCCTAGTGGAGTCTAGTCAAATGAAAAGGGCATATGCTAAAAAAGAAAATATTGCCAATTCTTACCGCTATGCTACAAAATAGTGTGGGATAATGTTTACAAAAGAAAGAAGTGTTCACAAAATGATTAGTCAGGATGTTGGGCCGTGGGCCTCCCTTCCCCACATTTTTAGCACAGGACAAGGAGGGTCACTCAAGTGCAGCACACTCCTGAGCTTCTTTGGCACAAGGTCACAGTTTCTTTCACCAACATCAGGGCCTTCTGTGCCCAAGTCTCTTTTCCTGTGTAAAGTCTCTTACCTCAAAGAAAGTTCCTTTCTCACTATTCACGTCAGACGATTTACTTTTCATCCTGTATCCCCCTCAGCCGGGCTCCAATCCTTCTTTCACTGTTAGGCATCCCTCAGTCGGGTTCACATTTGCCACAACTATCTTCTCGGGTGCGTTACTGTTCACCCAGGATTAGTCCACCTCAGCTGGGTTCAGACCAACTTCAGTTTACAGACAATCGAACACTTACGAGTGTGCATGGGATTCAACATAACCCGCTTCAAGACCACTTTGATTTTACAGTTCAGCAATTCTTCCCCGCTCAGCCGGGGAGGATTGGGGGGGTCCAAACCGAGACCTTCGAGTGAGCACCCACGCGGCGCCAGACCACTCTGTATCTGGTACCTATCTTGGCTTCACAAAGTTCAATTGTATTCAAGTTCTCTTTCGTCATACAATGTTACTGCTTCCAACCTTGAGCATAACAGTCCGATCGGCTATCAGTTTCTCAACTCACCGGCTGTGCTAAACTTGTTGGCATTACTTTGCTGTCTGAGTCAAGGACAGTACCACAGTGGCTTTCGCTTCTTGCTGCCTTGGCTATCAATGCAGGAGGGCCCGTGCACCTTTAACACATGCTACACTGTTCGCCAGTTGCAATGCTCGGTCTTATGTTTCTTTTCCTTGCGGATTCTTGAAAGTCACAGTTCTGTGTTGAAAAGGGCAAGGTTAATTCCCTCCTTTTCGCCGTCTCTGATCTAGCCACCTTTCTCCTTGGTTTAAACTGCCATCTCAGAATTGCTGCTTCCTCGTGCGTCTTGCCTTGCTCTGCCTTTTATCCATGTGTGGAAGTGTAATGGGAGTCAGGTGTGTGTAGTTATCCGTAATTGCCCGACTTTGCTTGGCCGCAAAACTGGGACAACATGGCGTGCTCTCATAGGGAGGTGTAGCCCTGGTATTCCTGTGGGGATTCTTTGTTTCCTATTTCATTAACCCTCATCCTAGGAGAGTTGGTAAAATCGGAAGGGTGAGAATCTGGGAAATTGTAGTTTTTGCAGAATGAACTGGAAACATCTGTAAAATAATAGTGTGGAGGTAGGTCAAGGGAATAACTGAGTATTGTCGTGAAATGAATAGGGGGGATTGTGGGGACGGTAGTGTTTTATAAAAGTAGACTGGGAGTTCGGAAAATAATAATCAGAGGGACGGGGAGAAGAATGACTGGAAGTACTTGGGTAGTCAACAGGAAAATAAGGATTCTGGGAGATGTAGTTTCCCAATGCAATTGCATTTCTAATAGGTTTGGCAGATGCAGAGGGGTTGTTGGATTTTCCTTTTGATAAGGGAGATTCATTTGGTGGAAGGGAGGTTGATTGGGAACTGCCTATAAAGGCCTCAGGGACTTCGTCCTCCTCACCTTCTTCCCCGGTGAAATACTGCATCTCACCTGCGGTCTGCCTCCAAGCATAACCCTGTATTCCCTTACCCAGATGATCCTCCCCGGTTCATCCATCCCTAGGGTTGGGTTAGGAGGTTGGGGTAGGAGAGCGTCTATCTGGGAGAATACCATCAGGTTTCTCACAGGCCTTCCCTGTCCATGCGCCGACTTAGGTATTTTTACCCCGGCTAAGCAAAGATTGCATGTATATCTCATTAATTACATTAAAGTTATATTGCTCTCAATAAAAGATATGTGCAAATTCTGCCTCTCTTCTTTTTCTAAATGAACTACTCTGCCATGTTACATGCAGCAGGCAGAGTTTACATTGATACATGATTTTGTCATGTAGCCTTACCTCCATAGGTCATTACATGCAGAGACAGCCTTAGGGCAGGGCGGGCCAGGTGGCCACCCGAGGCGCCCTGCAAATAGACCCCGCCACGCCAGCTCGGGGAGTCTTTTAAGGTCTCCCACAAGCTGGCGTGGTGGGAAGGCGCATCAGTCGCCCTACTGAAATTAAATGCGCTCAGTGGAGCGTATTTAATAACAGTAGGACGGCGGACAGGCCCATTGAAATATTCCCCCCTCCCCCCCCCCCGCTGCATGACTAAGGGCGTGCAGGAAGATGGGAGGGGTGCCACATTTTTATCTGCTTCCGGGGGTGGGGAATACTTAGTTTGATAAGCGACTGTGCTGCTGTTTTATAGAAATTGGGCATTTTAAACATTATACCTCATTTTACCGTCCACCCTTCCCTTGATAGGTCTCTATGTGTGTGGAACGCTTGCTTTTTTGACCAACCTACTATAGAACACTGAGAAGATCATTAATAGATCAATATACCCACTTTGATTTTTTTGGGGGGGAGGGGGTGGGTGTTGCAGCACCCTTTACTGAAAATAGGAATCCTGTCATTTTTTACGGAATCCTGGAATTGCGTGTGTGTGCGTGTGCGTGTGTAAGTTCAAAGAGTGACGGTTGGTGAGGGACTTCAGCATGGGACTAGAGCTGTTATGGTATATACTCCCTCTGTTCATAACTTTGTCTTAACCTGCAACTGAAGATTAAAGTACTTACTTTCCATTTGTCCTTAGCACCTCCGCCTGGTCTCTGAGTCTGAGTATCCATGCTGAATGCTTCATATTGGTGACAAGGATGTTGAAAAAACATCCTGGGATGAAATCCTGAGCAGCGTTGGTGGAGGCCCGTCCTGGTGTCTGAGGAGTGTGTCAGGAAAAGCTGAAGGAGGCCGGAAGATGGTGGCAGGGGGTGCAGCAGGAGGCCAGGTGTTGGTGTCAGGAAGCGCAGTAGGTGTCCAGTGGCCAACCAGTGGCCAACCAGGTCCTGGGGTGTCATCGAGGAAAGTGGCATCATCCCCAGCCTCTACACATTGATGTGGTGGCTGCCAGTTTCAAAGAAGAAACCAGCTTGGGAGGTCCCTCGGATCCTGCCCCCGCTGCATCCTGTCTTGAGGCTGACCATCTACCTCCTATGATATCATAAGAGCGTGTACATCGCTCCAAAATGGCCACCGACATCGAGCCCGCTGCTGTGTGCATTTCACAACCTGAGCTAGCAACAAGACCACTCTTGCCACAGCAGCGTCTATCCTGCCTCCTGGGCCAATGGGATCTCCTTCAACACCTCACATGCCCAGGAAGTGAGACAGCAGGCTAAGCCGCCCCAACCCAGAGGACCACACCAAAGGGCCCTTCCCGTCTGGGAAAATAGTGAAAATGTCGACTGCAAAAATGTCGAAAAAAATAAATAAATTCGAATGTTTTTTTTTAATTTTATTTTTTAATGGGGTTCCCCCCAAACCCCCCGTTTATTTTTTATAGCTAAACCCAAAAAAGCATACAAATAAAAAAAAAAACACATTCGATTTGTTTTCTTCGAATGTTTATTTTTTTTCCACATTTTTGTTTTCGACTTTTTGCAGTCGACATTATAACTGCACACCCATGTCGGGGCATGGAGGACATGGAAAGGCCTCCCTTTAGCAGACCCACATACTCCAATCAGCATCTGATGCACACTTGTGCTCAATTGTATACCCATTGTTGTGAAACATTACCACTCCCACACCATCCCCATCCCACCCCCACGTGCTTCCTCCCACCATTGTACATACCCCATTTCCACAAATACCACCTCCCGATGTGTACACTCTCACCACAAGCACACCATGGTCACAGGAACCTTGCTTGTGCTTGCCCAGTCTTCCCAGTCACTTCCATAAACGATGGCTTACCGCGCTGGAGCATGAATAACACAGTAACCTAAGCCGAATGTCCAAACACATTAGAGAGACCAGAGCCACCCACCTCTGCTTGTGTACACATTAGGGTACTGCCACCTCGTTCTACCCTTGACAGCGCTTCCACTTTGGACCGTTTTCATGCATATGTGCCTCTACTTCCGTTGTGCCTATCTGTGCCTCCCGCCGCTGTCCGTGTGCATGCTAATGTGCAATCGCCTCTGTCCTGGCAGCCTGAGCCTCCAGCTGCTGCCCATGTGCATGCTAATGCGCAATCGCCTCTGTCCTGGCAGCCTGAGCCCCCTCCCACAGCCGGTGCTAATGCTAATGCGTCATTGCCCGCTACATGCCCTGCTCTGCCTCCCACCATGGCCTGTGCCCATGAGTCCACTAATGCGCACTTACCGCCTACCCGCCATATCTTCCCGCCTACTATGGCCCATTATTATGCCAGTGCGCAGCCACTCCCATCAGACCATGATGGGCCCCCGGAAAAAAAATGGCCCTCCTCTCTGGCTCACTTAAACCTACACTCATGCCCACATTGCACACTAACCCCCTCTGCGCGCCTGCCAGACCAACCTCACTCAAGACCTTCAGGCTCTCGCTGCCTACCACCACACCATCCATCGGCCTGCTCAGAATTAAACACCTACGAGCCTGCACCCTCCAGCCTCCCACACACCATGCATGTGGAAACGTGTCATGATGCCTACCTCCGAGGAGCCAGACAGGGCCCGGCACTCTCAGAGGCAGGCAACATGTATACTAGGGAAATCCCAGCCACCCCAGATAGGGTGCTCTTTGGACTCAGTCCTGGCGCCGTTGGCGTCAGGCTCATAAGGGATAACAGTCCTGGCACCATCGGCGCCAGGCTCATACAAGATATGGAAGGAATAGTGTTTGGTGCAAATTTACCTGGCAGACCATGCTGCAATTTCCTTACCTGGCAGATCATTCTGCAACTTCCAGATGAAAAAGGAACTACTTAACCACACGGGTGTGGCTGGTGGCAGGATACATACCTTCAGTGGAAGGATACATACCTGGGACTACTTGAAAGGCTATTTAAGCCACGCCCAGACAGCAAACCACGCTTCGCGTTGTTCTGCTCATAGCAGCTGGACGCTCACCCTGCCTGCTCCTGCTCCAGTCCTCGACCACGCCTGCCAGCATCCTGGAAACACCTAAGGATAGAAAAGGGAAGAACAAACAGGTGAAAACAAACCTTACCTGTTAAAGCTGCATTCCGGATTCAGCGCGCCAACGTTCCTGCAAAAAGACATCATTTTAAATACTCACCGCGTCGCATACATCTCGGCGCACTTCTCTTACCTGAACGTGGCGCCTTCGGCTCTGCGACGCCCATTCGGATCTCCTGCAGCATTCCAGCACCTACGGGGAGATGAAGACAAGAAAGCAAGGTGAGAAGGGGAAAATAACCAAGAAGCACTTACCTGCCAAGCTAATTCTTCTTACCTTCGGGTCGATGCCATTCCTTGGGCATTTCAGCACCCCGGCCCCTATGGGGAAAAAGCAAACATCACATTAGTGAATGCAAGAACCGTAGCAAACAAACTATTTAAAACTTACCTGCTTACAGGTCGGACTCAGCTTCTGCTTCGTGCCAGCTCCATTTCTTCGGCATTCTCGAACTCCGGCCCCTAAGGAAAAAGAGACAGGAAAAGACAGTAGTGGGCCTACACCAAAACTCACCTGAAATCAGGTTTTCGACGGAAACCGCCCTCAGCCCGGAGTCTTCCATTACCTCCAAAAGAGAAGAGGAACAGTTTAGACTCAAGCTTGCCATAAACAATTACGGTACTTACCGGAACAGACAAGCGAACTCAAACTTACTATCCAGTGACGTAACTGGATCCCAACGCGCCCCTACATCAGAAGCAGGATGGAGAGCTCGCCTTTTCAATCCCTAAGGTGAGTCTCCACAGGGAATTACAGAAGGGTTGCAAGGAGGGTGGGAAGGGGAACGGGAGATCAACACAAAACCCGCAGAGTATTAACCCTTCCTTTTCGCTCACAGAAGGGTATTCATCCGAGCCAGACAAGCCAGATTTGGGAACCCAGCCCACTCCATCTTCAGGGTGCTGAACATCTCCTTCGAAGAGGCCACTGCCGTCCAGACCACGCCCGCGCCTCCGTGGGAACCAGGTGAGCGTTACAGAACGCGAAGCCTACCCACAATTACCCACCCAGGCGCCATGGAGACTTCCGAAACAGACCAACTGGCCCAACTATTGGGGGAATTACGGGCGGAAGTTCACGCCGCCCGCCAAGAAACCAACGTTCTTCGAAGAGAACTGATCTTGTCCAAAGAACGAACCGATGACCTGGCTAAACAGCTTTTGCAGAATCAGGCTGGACAAACGCCATTAACTGCTTCTGGGAGAGAGTCCACTCCTATGGCTTCCACTAACCCGGTGCAAATTAACCTGCTGGGAAACATGCCTTTGGCCCCACCTGAACGTTTTGCGGGGGACCCCAAGAAATACGCTGTTTTCATGAACCAATGTCGTTTACACTTTTTATGTAGACCTGGGGCCTTCCCTAATGACCAAACTAGGGTGGCTTTTGTTTTATCGTATCTCAGCGGCTGTGCAGCCGATTGGTCTATTCCGTTGGTAAATCAAGACGATCCTATCCTTCGTGACTTTCAACGCTTCCAGGCTAGTATGGAGAGATTATTTGCCCGGCACGCCCAGGGTGAGGCCTTGGATAACGAACTTCTGTCTTTGCGTCAAGGGAACCAAGACCTCCTAACTTATATCGCCACATTTAACAGACTGATCGTGGAAACTGGGTGGCCTGAGAATAAAAGAATCACCTTGTTTCATCGAGGACTTCGTGGAGAGCTAAAAGACGTTCTGGCTCACATTGTGAATCCACCCCAACTCTGTGAGGAATACATTGATTTAGTGATCCAACTTGATCATAGACTCCAGAATAGAAAGACTGATCGGACTAGATTTGAAACTCGGGATTTGGTAAAAACCCACGCAAACCCCAAGAGTACCGACACTTCAGAGCCAATGCAAATTGGGGGAGTAAAAGGACCCCTAACACAGAAAGAACGAGAAAGAAGACGGCAAAACCAGTTATGTCTCTATTGCGGAGAGTCTGGACACTTTCTACAAAATTGCCCGGTAAAACCACCCAAGAAGGTGGTTGGAGCCACAGACCAAAACCTTCCAAAATCTGATTCGGGAAACGATCAAGCCCGACAAGCGTAGAGGTCCGCTTGCCGAGCGTGAAGACAAACTCTTTGACCTCGCATTTCATCATGCCAATGACCCTCGTGGATCCAAAGCAGCCTCAACGATTATATGGCATAAAGGCCTATCTCGACAGTGGGGCTATTGGGAACTATGTTGATCTTGAATTGGCTTCCAGGATTGGTCTCCCTCTCCGACCAAAAATCACCAAAGATGTCATTACCACGGTTGATGGGACCGAAATTGCCTCTGGGCCGGTAACACATTGTACCACAGAAATGACACTGGTTGGCCAAGATGGTCATAGGGAAACCATAGTGTTTGGCGTAATCAAGGCTCCACAATTTCAGGTAATCTTGTGGATCCCTTGGTTAGAAGCACATAATCCTCGAATTGACTGGCGAGCAAAGAGTATCACCTTTCCTAACTGTATACAAACTTGTTATTCCGGAAATCCACAAGTGGGTCTAGCCTCAGTAACCTCTGTGTCAGCACAACTACCACTTGAGTATCAGGACTTTCAGGACGTTTTTCAAATAGAACAGGCCAACACCTTACCACCTCACCGGCCATACGATTGTCAAATTGATGTGGTACCCAATGCTCAACCGCCTTGTAGTAGGATTTATGCCCTTACCGAACCAGAGAATCTTCATTTACGCCAGTATTTGGATCAGTATCTTGCCAATGGGTTTATTCGCCCGTCAAAGTCACCAGCTTCTTCAGCTATGTTCTTCGTGCCGAAAAAGGAAGGCGACCTTAGAACATGTATTGACTATCGCGCCTTAAATCAGATAACGGTTAAGAATCGTTACCCCCTGCCTCTGATCCCTGAACTCCTCGACCAGGTGAAAGATGCCTGCATCTTTACCAAGCTGGATTTAAGCGGGGCTTACCATCTGGTGCGCGTCAGAGAAGGCAATGAATGGAAAACGGCCTTCCGCACCAAATACGGACTCTTTGAATACCAAGTGATGCCCTTCGGGTTGTGCAACGCACCTGCTGCCTTCCAGTATTTTATGAATGACGTCTTTCGAGAACTCAGATGTTTGTGTCATCATATATATTGACGACATCCTAGTGTACTCTTCCTCGGAATCTGATCACCGAAAACATGTTAAGGCCGTCCTGGAGAAACTACGCCAGCACAAACTATTTGCAAAGCTCAAAAAGTGCATTTTTCACGTCACGGAGGTTGAGTTTCTTGGTTTCGTCCTAACGCCAAAGGGAGTTCGAATGGACTCACGGAAAGTGGACGCGATCCTCAAATGGCCATCCCCTAGTTCTGTGAAAGGGGTTCAGAGCATGCTTGGTTTTGCCAATTTCTATCGAAGGTTTATCCCGGAGTTTTCTCGAGTGGTTCAACCCATCACAGCCCTCTTACGGAAAAACAAACGCTTCAAATGGACTACGGAAGCAGAACAAGCATTTCAGGAACTAAAAACTAAATTCACCTCCGCACCTGTGTTAAAACATCCCCGTCCAGATCTCCCTTACGTTGTGGAAACTGACGCATCTAGTTTAGCCATGGGAGCGGTTCTATCACAGAGGGACCCAGTCTCGAACCAACTGCATCCTGTGGCCTTTTGGTCCAGAAAATTCTCAGCTCCAGAAGTTAACTACGCAATCACAGATAAAGAACTATTAGCTATCAAGTCAGCTTTCAAGGCTTGGCGTCATTACCTTCTCGGCGCAAGACATACTGTTACCGTAATTACAGACCACAGGAATTTGCAATACTTAAAAACGGCCAAAGCTCAATCCTCACGCCAACTCCGTTGGGCCCTGTTCTTTGCAGAATTTGACTTTGTGATCACCTATCGCCCCGGCTGCAAGAATGGCAAGGCGGACGCACTATCTCGAATAGGAATGGGCGATTCTACCCCAACTCTAGATCCAGTTCCGATTATTCCCGAACAGAGAATTTTGGGGGTGATCTCCTCACAAACTCTAGACGATATTCAAACTAGAGTTAAATTGCTTTTCGACGCTGCAGCCTTGCAAGAATGGAGCCTGAAAGATCCCAGATTTTCAATTAATAACGATTTACCTTATTTCCAGGGGCGACTGTTCTTGCCTCAAAAGGATTTGCAAGATCTCGTTATTGCCCATCATCATGAGACACTAATGGAAGGACACCCGGGCATCGCTAAGACTGAAGAAAAAATTAAAAGGCATTTCTGGTGGCCCTCCTGGCGAAAGGATATAAAATCTTTTGTGATGACATGCGCAGTGTGCGCCCAAAATAAAAGTCAAAAGCAAAAACCAGCCGGTCCGTTACGACCTCTGGACATCCCACCGGCACCTTGGCACACTTTATCGCTGGATTTTATAACTGACCTACCTCCTTGTCATGGATTTAATACTATACTGGTAATTGTAGACCTCTTCTTCAGATGGCCCATTTTATTCCCTTGAAAGGGCTGCCTTCAGCCTCCACCCTAGCCAAGGAATTTCTTGAGAACGTCGTTCGTCTACATGGTTTTCCATCCATATTAATCTCTGATCGGGGAAGCCAGTTTATTTCTCGGTTCTGGAAGAGATGTTGCCAAATGGCACAAGTTGATGTGCGTTTATCTACCAGCCACCATCCTCAGACCAAGCGATCATATACATGCACCTCGTCTAATACAAAAATGTCATCGTAAGTTTCCACACAAACCAAAGCCTCCGGACAGTACATCCTTGGGAGGGGCCTTGGGGGGAGGTACTGTCATGATGCCTACCTCCAAGGAGCTAGACAAGGCCCGGCACCCTCAGAGGCAGGCAACATGTATACTAGGGAAATCCCAGCCACCCCAGATAGGGGCTCTTTGGACTCAGTCCTGGCGCCGTTGGCGTCAGGCTCATAAGGAATAACAGTCCTGGCACCATCGGCGCCAGGCCCATACAAGATATGGAAGGAATAGTGTTTGGTGCAAACGTACCTGGCAGACCATGCTGCAATTTCCTTACCTGGCAGATCATTCTGCACCTTCCAGATGAAAAAGGAACTACTTAACCAGACGGGTGTGGCTGGTGGCCGGAGTGGAAGGATACATACCTGGGACTACTTGAAAGGCTATTTAAGCCACGCCCAGACAGCAAACCACGCTTCGCGTTGTTCTGTTCATAGCAGCTGGACGCTCACCGTGCCTGCTCCTGCTCCAGTCCTCGACCACGCCTGCCAGCATCCTGGAAACACCTAAGGATAGAAAAGGGAAGAAGAAACAGGTGAAAACAAACCTTACCTGTTAAAGCTGCATTCCGGATTCAGCGTGCCAACGTTCCTGCAAAAAGACATCATTTTAAATACTCACCGCGTCGCATACATCTCGGCGCACTTCTCTTACCTGAACGTGGCGTCTTCGGCTCTGCGACGCCCATCCGGATCTCCTGCAGCATTCCAGCACCTACGGGGAGACGAAGACAAGAAAGCAAGGTGAGAAGGGGAAAATAACCAAGAAGCACTTACCTGCCAAGCTAATTCTTCTTACCTTCGGGTCGATGCCATTCCTTGGGCATTTCAGCACCCTGGCCCCTATGGGGAAAAAGCACATATCACATTAGTGAATGCAAGAACCATAGCAAACGAACTATTTAAAACTTACCTGCTTACAGGTCGGACTCAGCTTCTGCTTCGTGCCGGCTCCATTTCTTCGGCATTCTCGAACTCCGGCCCCTAAGGAAAAAGAGACAGGAAAAGACAGTAGTGGGCCTACACCAAAACTCACCTGAAATCAGGTTTTCGACGGAAACCGCCCTAAGCCCAGAGTCTTCCATTACCTGCAAAAGAGAAGAGGAACAGTTTAGACTCAAGCTTGCCATAAACATTTACGGTACTTACCGGAACAGACAAGCGAACTCGAACTTACTATCCAGTGACGTAACTGGATCCCAACGCGCCCCTGCATCAGAAGCAGGATGGAGAGCTCGCCTTTTCAATCCCTAAGGTGAGTCTCCACAGGGAATTACAGAAGGGTTGCAAGGAGGGTGAGAAGGGGAACGGGAGATCAACACAAAACCCGCAGAGTATTAACCCTTCCTTTTCGCTCACAGAAGGGTATTCATCCGAGCCAGACAAGCCAGATTTGGGAACCCAGCCCACTCCATCTTCAGGGTGCTGAACATCTCCTTCGAAGAGGGCACTGCCGTCCAGACCACGCCCGCGCCTCCGTGGGAACCAGGTGAGCGTTACAACATGCCATTCTGCCACCCACCGTGCACCCACTTTAATATGCCTGCAGCCTAATACACCCTTCACCATACCACCACGCCCATGCCTGCAGCAGAACACACCCATGACCACACCACCACGCCTTTGCGCGTCATCTGCACCTCTCCTGTACCAGAATGCAGCCTTGACATCACAACCACGCCTCAGCCCACCAACTACTCCTCTCATGCCTGCCCCACCCTCGAGTCCTAACGCCTTCAGGTGCGCCCTTATCAACGCGTGCTCCCTTTGTGCACACACCACTGCCATCCAGGACTTACTACTAGATAGCAATCAAGACTTACTTGCAGTCACTGAAACTTAGCCACACAATGCCTCTGGTCCCTTGCTCTTACTAGCCATCCCCACTAACTACATATCCTTAGGATGAATAGACCCGAGAAATCAGGAGGTGGAGTCGCTCTCATTACAAAAAATTCCTTGCCCATTAGAGCTTCATCACTACCCACTGATCTAAGGATACAAACTCCTGTTGGAAAAACTTGAGGCCAATGCTCAATCTATCATCAACATCCTCCTCCTCTACCGCAACCCTAACAATCTGAATGCACCCGACATAGACATCCCTCTACTCCTCACCCACCTCATCAAGCTTAACACTAAATTCATCGCCCTCATGGCTTCACTTCATGACCTTAGCTTCACACAATTTGTCACTACACCCACCCATTCCAAAGGCAGAATCATGGACTGGATCTTGAACCTCAATACACCAGTCTGCATCACCTTGGTGTACCCCCGTTCCCTGGACTGGCCACTCCCTGATTCCATTTAGTCTTTTCCAAGAGTCCACCACCACACGTAAAGAAACCAAAAAACACTCCATAACCTCTAGAATACACACTCGCAAACTCACTATGGGATTGCTAGAATCTGTCTTTTATCTCCTCGCCATCTGGAAGTAACAACCCTGACACCATCATCTTCACATACAATGCCACTCTACTGCACGGCTTCCTGTCATTTTTTCGAAAGCAAAACTTTCGAATGCAATTTTTGAGAATACATTCTTTCTAATAGTCATTTTTTCGACTAGTCGTTCTTCTGAAAAAAATTTGAATATGGTATCTAAATGCAGGTAAGTATTAGTGCAGGGTTGGGGCTTGGGTTAGTTTAAGGGTTACATTGGGGGTTACAATAGGGTTAGGGTTAGGGCTTAGGGTTGGGTTTAGGGTTGGGGCTAGGGTTAGTTTAGGTGTTAAAATAGGGTTAGGGTTGGGGCTTGGGTTAGAATAGGTGTTAAAATAGGGTTAGGGTTGGGGTTTGGGTTAGGGTTGGGGTTTGGGTTGGGGGTTGGGGGAACCCCACCCCCAATATACACAAAAACTTTAAAACGTAACAAGTGGCTGGCAAGTGCTGAAATTTCAGCACTGGACAGCTCCATGTAACGTTTTAAAGTTACAAGAAAGCATTGAAATGCTACTTTTAACATGTAAAAGTGCATTTCTATTGAAACCAGTCCATGTCTATTGTCGACAGATTGGTTTCGATAAAAATGTACTTTTGCATGTTAAAATTAGCATGTCGAAGCTTTTCTTTTCAAAACTTTTGTTTCGAGACTTTAGTGATTCGAAACTTTTGTTTTGAAACAATCACTATAAACCCTACTTCACACCCTTAACCTCCATGCGCCTCTAAAAACCACTGTACAGAAAAATAACTCCAGTAACAAATGGTTTTCCAAAGCCCTACTTACCCTTTGTAGACATAATCAATCACTTGAACATCTATGGAGAAAGAACCCCTCCCCATCCAATAAAGAAGCTTTCCTCTCCTCTGCTAGAAACTACAAAAATGCCATAACCACAACCAAATCTGGAATCTAGGAACCCATCTCCAACACAAAGGAGCTATTCAAAATGTTCAGAGAGCTTGAATCCTCTATACCTCCAGCTTCACCAAAGACAAACGGGTGCACCACAATCCAAATGGCAACAGCAGACAAAACCTTGCAAGCTAAGAGACAAAACCATCTTGAAGAAATCCCTACTTACCAAAGCTCCTGCACCTCCTCCTTACACCTTCATTGACTCCACCACTACCACCCCTCCTCCCTTGCAATTTACTCCAGTGTCACCTACACATATACAAACCATCATACAACACCTAACCGTCCAACTGCAAAGGTGACACATGCCCTTCCAACATTGTTAAGCTCTGTGCCACCGCGCTCGCATTCATTATTTCTAAATTTATCAATGCCTCCTTTACATCCAGTCCGTCCCTATAACCATCAAGAAGCATGGGTTATAACTCTACTCAAGAAAACTTCCCTTGACCCTTCTCTCGCCACCAGCTACCACCCAATCACCACAGTGCCCAATCTACTCATAATTCTTGACCAGATAGCTTATACACAACTCCAAGCTCACCTAGAGCACCAATGCCTCCCTGACATCCACCAATCAGATTTAGGCCTAGACTTAGTACCAAAGCTGCCCTGTTTGACCTCAAGATCCAACTTGACTGCATCCGAGAAGCAGGAGACCTTGCCATTCTTCTCCTTCTCGGCCTCTCGGCAGCCTTCGACTAAGTTGACCACAACATCCTTTGCCAGAATCCCACCACTAAATTCAACTTTTCTAACTATGCCACCAGCTGGATCACATTGTTCAATAGCAAGAGTATATCCAGGGTTTTCATTGGGTCAGAGGCTGCAGACCGCCTCCCAGTACCATACGGCATCCTCCAAAGATCCTGTATCCACCCTATTCTCTACAATATGTACACAAGACCTCAGTTTGACCACCTCAACCTACTCGACATACCATATACGGACACAAGTTACACATGGTTTTGGCTAAAACCTTTTATTTAAATGAAAAAGGGGCTGTAAAAATACCTCACTATCTCTAATCTAAGAGGAATTTCCATACCTCAACAAAAAGCAAATGGGTTTGTCAGTGCCAAGCTGTCCAAATAAAGTAAGTCCTGTGTCCGTAACCCTATTCTGGCCCTCATACTCTAAAGAAACTCTATGGTGCAAAGGGCAATTTCCTTGGCTTCTTCAAGTGTTCCAAAATGAGTTAAAAATCCAACAAAAAGGTTTTCCTCATGGACAAAAGTTCACAGTTCTAGAGGGAACGTCCTTTCCTAGCTTCTTTGCATTTAACCTCCAGTTTCAAACAAATCACCAAGTTTCCAAGAGGGCTTCCTCTCTCCCCTTAGAGTGTTCACATAGCTTGAGGGTCTTGCTCCCTTACCCAAGGTTTCTTTTTACTTCTAGTTTCAAATGCACCTTTTGTCGTGCGGGAACTTTCCTTCTCTTTATACACTTTTGTTCACAGTTCACATAGTTGTTTTCATTTAACTTCTTCTGTTAATATGTCACAACCATAGCTCAAGGTTTCCAAGACATGATTTTCCCCAGAGCCACCTCATTATAGTTAATAAGCATCTTTTCCTTTTCAAAGTTTATACAACAGATACATTTGCCTTCACCTGGTATCCTCACAGGACTTGTATAGCTAAAACATTCAACGTTTTGTAGTATCAGTGGGAAAATGTCTCCCTTCCCCTGATGTTGGACAGGCTGGGCTCACTAACCTGCCCAACACAGTCACTTGTCTTGACAAAGGTTCACAAGGCCAAACAGGATATTTTCTTCCCTTGGCCTCTTTAAGGAAGGCATGGCATCAAAGCAAGATAGACACAAGTAATCACAGTTGAAGGGTGTTCATTAAACTGTAAAATGGGTGAGATAAACGCCCAATCTAAACCTAAATCTAAGATGGTAGCAAGCTACGACCATCTAATAATAAAAATACCGTCCAAGTGGAGTCTAGTCAAATAAAAAGGGCCTACACTAAGAAAACCTATTGCCAGTCCTTACCGCTATGTTACAAAATAGTGTGGGATAATGTTCACAAAATAATAAGTCAGGAGGTTAGGGCTGGGGATTCCCTTCCCCATGATTTAAGCATGGTACAAGGTGGGACTCTTGAGCATAGCACACTCCTAGGCTTCTCCAGCACGAGTTTAAAGTTCCTTTTCTCAATATCAGGACCTTTTGTGTCCAAGTCTCTTTCATGCAAAGTCTCTTGCTTTAGAGGGCCCGATATGCCATAAACAACAAAACTAAAGTTCCTTCTACTAATCTTCACGTCTGGCGATTACTCGTCACCCTTGGATCGCCCTCAGCTGGGCTCCGATCCTTCTCTCACCGTTAGCCTCCCTCAGTCGGGCACATACCAATAACTCCCTGTGGACATCGCTCAGTCGGGTTCACGTTTGTCGTCACAATGTTCACAGGTGTATTACACTTCACCCTAATTCACAGGCATGCCTCAGCAGGGTTCACATTTGCCAAAATAACTCTGTTCACTTCTTTTTCTCACAATGCAGGATTCACTTCCCTTAGCTTTTTGCTTGACGACCATCAGTCAGATTTACTACTGCTTTTCAATTACACGCTCTTCATTTGTAATATTGAAAAGTCTCAATGTCTTTTTAAACAAGCATCTAGTTTAGTTAGGTCCCGCTCATCCAGGCTTGACCTTCCTTCACCGACTTCCAAAAGCACTTGCTAGTTCAAACAAAGACTTCCGAACGGTGATCTTGCTGGGTCACTCTGTTATTCTCTGGCAAGTACGTATTTCAAAATATCACAGTTCACACAGCATTCCCCTCATCCGGGGTCAAATGCCAGGGTCACATTTCCCTTAGTCGGGTTTACACTTTCATATTCTTCAAAGAGTACTGCAACATGCCAAGGACTTTCGATTGTACAGGGGTTTTGGCTTGACCCTTGTATGACCACCTCAACACCTCCTGCTGGCCTCCCCTAGGGCCTCTTGGCACTTGTAGTTTCAACAACAATCAATGACTTTAGACTGCACAAGGGGTTTGACTTGACCCTCATATGACCACTTTGATTTCTCAGTTCAATACATTCTCCTTGTTCAGGAGCGGGTAATCAGTCAGAATCCTTTGTTTAAGAGTACACGCGGTGCCAGACCACTCTAACTATACATATTTTGCTTGCAAAAGACCTTTGTGTTTTAGTCTTCTTTCTTCATATAACGTTGCTCTTCACAACCTTGAGCCCAACACAGTCCGATCTATTATCAGCTCTTTCTGACTCACCAGCTGTGCCGATCTCTGTTGGCGTATCCTGCCTCTGGGGTCAAGGACAGTACCACAATGTCAACTGCTTCGCCCCGCCCTGGCTATCAGTGTTGGAGGATCCCATGTACTGCCGACATCCTTCGCACCATTCGCCAGCTGCAATTCCCGGTCTTATGTTTCCCTTCTCAGAGGCTCCGCAGGTCTGGGTTAAAAAGGGCAAGGGCAATCCCCTTCTCTTCGTCCCTTCAGGTCTCACCGCCTTTCTCCTCCATTTGAACTGCCGTCCTGGAATAGCTGCTTCCTCATGCGTTTGGCCTTGCTCAGAGTGTGC
The DNA here is from genome assembly GCF_040938575.1 of Ambystoma mexicanum. Classification (NCBI taxonomy): domain Eukaryota; kingdom Metazoa; phylum Chordata; class Amphibia; order Caudata; family Ambystomatidae; genus Ambystoma; species Ambystoma mexicanum. The sequence goes on from NC_090936.1 coordinate 1,067,644,522, forward strand.
TTTCGTTCTTCGCCTTTTATCCCTATGGGGAAAGGGAAGGGAAGTCAGGTGTGTGTAATTCTCAGCAATTGCCTGACCATTGTGTTGGGACAAGTCAGGTATATGATGCTGGTGTTAGTCCATCATCTTTCATGGTAATCTGTCTGTGAGAAAGTGTTTGTGGCAAGAAATGGGGGCGGGAGGGTTCTAGATGTCCTAAGGGGTAGGATGGGGAAAAGGTGTTATAAGGAAGGGGTACCACATCTCACCATTCGGTATCCCACTTCCACTCCCTGAAGACTCCTCACCTAGGGGATCCTCCCGCACTGGCCCACCCCCAGGAACTGGATCCAATAGCGATGGCCGTGTCCTAGCCACCTGGATGACAGATCCCCGGGGCCTCTTCTCCGTCTGCTTTGTAGAATTGACTTGTGGGCACCCGGCTCAGCACAGTCTTGCCACTGTGCCTTTCTCCTTGATGTGCGGTTCCCTTGCTTGTGGTAAACAGCCAGCACCTCCTCCTTGCCTTGGTGAGGCAGGATTGGCCTTTCCGTTGTCTGCCACAGCACGTCTTCCCCAAGCGTGTTACAGACTAGCAGGCAGACCCTTGTCTGCAGCTCTCTCTATTCCTGTGGCTTCTCCCTCTCTCTATGGACTCTAATGGGCCTCGCCCCTACAGAGTAAGGAAATCAACTCTCCTGCCAGTCTGGTGAATTCAGTAGACTGGGAGCACCAGCTTTCCTCCTCAAGTGGCTGGATATCACTCTGTCTCCTCGACCAGTGTGCAGGTTCAGCAGACTGTGAGCCACAGCTCTCCTGGTCAGCTTCTTCTCCTTCAGCAGGGCCAGTCTCTCCTCACTGCCTCCTAGTAAACGTCTCAGTCTTCCCTCTTCTGGCTTCTCTGGACTGGCTTTTTTATTGGCTGCGGCCAATAGGATTTGGGGAAAGACTAGACCACTGATAGTGGTTCTCATTAAGAGTGATCATTGTTGCTCTTCGCCTCTTTCTTGTCTCAGTTGCTGGAAAGAGACTATACTGCTGACAGTGATTCCCATGAGAAGCTAACATAATTCCTCTCCCTCCCTCGTCACAGTACTGAGAATGTGATCTATATTCAGGTGATGTATTCTTCCTCGTCCCAGTACTTTTTTTTGAGACTGGTAAGAGGTGTTTATTAGGGGAAGGATTGTTCTTAGAGTTATAGGACAATGGTTTAAGGTCCTTTGACTGCCAGGAATACTGTGTTCCATCTAGCAAGTCCACTTTACTCCCATTAGGATTGTCAACCCTCACATGGTCCTCTGGTCCCCCCGCAGGCAGCTACTCCCAGGGTCTGGATCAGGTAGCGGCCACCGTTCCCTGCCCATATGGGGAGAGGCTCTCCCAGAGCAAATACTAGTGACATCGCTAGATTCATCACAGTCACCATCCTGGAATCAGGAGGCACCGATATGATCGTTGCCAAATTCAGCCAGGGCACACTCCTTTGTGTGATCAATCATTTTTCTCTCCATGTCGGGGCATTTGAGCACTGTTGGTAAGTGGCAGTTTGCAGTCTGCTCTGCAAGCCACAAGGCCACGTGCGTGCTCTTTGTCTGCTCATAAGATGCAATAATGAATCATGGTTGTGTGTGCCTAGCCTCTACAGTGTCTGTCTGCTGTTCCTGGGTAGGTCACCTTAACTGGTCTAAGGCAAAGGTTGGGAATATGGAGAGGCTGTGGGGAATTCTCTGTATACCACCTTAGGGACTAGCATCACAGAGTAGGTAGCCTCCCCAGTCCCCCAGGGTTCGTCTAGCACAGTGGTCTTTAAGCTGTTGGCTGCTACCCTTTGAGTGGTCCAGAGGATGGTCTGGGGTGGGGTGTGGGGGCGGTGAGGCTCTTGCAAATGGGAGAGTGGTAACTTTATTAAATAGAAAATCTAGACCTTTTTGGAAATTGGGGGCCCACCAACAGTATTTGTAAATGGGCAGAGACTTATCTTAAAAACATATGGACATTATTGCTCTAACCCCCCGTTCTGACATCAAGCATGGGACTTTGTCACAACATCCATGGGTCCATAGTTGCAATAAGCACTGTAAGGGTGCAGAAGTGAGACTCTGGCACAGAGGGGTCATAGTGTTTGCTATAAACATTTATTCAAGGGTAAAACGGAAAAGAAAACCCTATTTCACCCTAAGTCAAAGAGGGGTTTCCCTGCCTCAACTGAAATAACTAGTTTCAGAATGTCCAAAGCAAAAGTCCCAATGTCCAGTGTCAAAAATCATGCCTCTGTCCCTTACACACTAAGCTAACTAAATCAAAGGAGATGCCTTCTTGGTCCAGAGGAATGACTCCCTTCCCCTGGACAAAAGGCAGTTCTTGTCTTGGTAAGACTTTCCCAATGAGGTTTCAGCCACTCCTTAGCTGTTGGGGAAGTGTCTCACTTTCCCCAGCCTTCCTCAAGTTTACAACATAATTCCTTGGGGTGCCCGACCCTCGTTGGCAGCTTTGGTTTCCTCTCGGTGGGTACTGTGCTGAAGAAGACCAGCCTGGACACACTTGCCAAGCTGTATTGAGTCCCTGACCCTGGTGTGCAGACCTGGCACTGGCACTCACCAGGCACTGCGACAAAGTTGAAGTGGTCCGACAAATGACATTCAGCAGTACCTGCATTGAACGCTTGGTTCTGCTTTTTTGACTCCACTGCTATTGAGAGTGAAGGACATGTTTCTTCAGTGGCTGCCGGAATGCTGGTAGCTCTGCCTGCAAACTTCTACTATTTACAGCAAACCTCCCACGAAGCGGACTGCGAAGTGGTCCGACAAGGGACAGTCAGCAGGCCATGGGCTGCGGCGAGGCCATAAGGCGCGGGGTAAGATTCCCATCACTGTGAAGTAAGTGATTGGCATAATTATCGACTAGGAATCAGTTACTGGCTACAGTTCCTAAAATCGTCCCTTTGCTATATCTAACTGTGTTTGCTAAAGTTTGCCGGAGACTTTGGGGACTTAGACTTTTAGTCCCTTTGATCTGGCGTTGATCAGGCGTAACGCACATTCAGACCCATTTTGGAGACAAGTGCCTCTTTTTGGTCAATCTATACTGTGCAAGCAAGTAGCTCTTTCAAACGTGTATGGTGCTCGGAGTCCCCTAGAGACTGCAGGGATTATCTATCCCTTTGATCTGGGGGACCGGGTATATCTATACTGACACGCTGTTTGATCACACTAAGAAGGTGATAGGCAGCCTTCCTACGAACATTAGATCTGGGCTGCGTAGTCAGGCGGGCTACGAGGACAGGAATTCTGGACAAGAACCTACACAAGGAATGGTAGAACTTGAGGATAGAACACTCAGGCCCTTCAGGCCCCCCAGGAGTGTTTATTGATATGCCACTACCCCCCTGTATAAACTTTAGAGGCTACAGGTAATGTCCCAACATCGGAATCCACAGCACACGTGGTACAACTTATTCCTGTGAGTATGAATCACCAGTGTAACTCGGGTGAATTGATGAATATGGACACAGGCAGCTTGGTTAAACCCCAATTCGCCTCCTGTGTGAATAATGGTGGAAGATCATTGACTTCTTTGAAAACACCACAAACAAATTCTGTTTTTTCACCAATAGCTGCCTGACACTTTCTTGGTCATTACTTTGTTAAAAAGGCTATACGAGTACGGAAGTCAAATGTGTGCCTCTTGCAATAGGAAAGGTGATGCTGGACTACTCGGTAATGAAGAAGCACGAGACCCTTGTAGGGCCAAAAGCCCTTACAGACCTTAGTATAATCGAGTTTGCGGGTCAGAGGGCTCCTTTGCTTGATAACATTGGAAGCGTTATACAACACACTTGTGACGCATCACAGATTGGCTCTCCCTCCGATTTAAATAATATTATAGACCAATATTCAATCACAAATGAACCAGCTGGGCATGCCCAGAACCTAGGAGAATCTTTCCTGGGGTTGAATGATCATTGTGACAATGATGCGCTTCACCATACTTTAAGGGAAGTTGATGAAAGGATTAGACTAACCCACCCAATGGTCTCCGCCCTGGCCATGGTGTTGAGTTCTTTTGTTTCATTATATGATAATATCTGGAATCAACTAAAATCGACAAATATTTTGATTTCAGAGGTTAATGGTAAACTTGACTTCATTGGCTCGAAGATGCGCTTTTGACCTGTGGGTAAAGGTTTGACCCTAGGTGAAGATGCAATTGGAGGACATCATTTGTTAACTAATGAAGTGGCTGAAATCAAAATATCTGCTATAATAGTTCCTCCTGATAGGGAACTTGACCCATCCCAGATTGTTTCCTCTGATAGGGAACTTGCATTTACAAACCCCACTATTGAGGTCTTGAAAGAATGTGATACTAAACATAAGGCTACGCAACCTACCTGTTTGCCCCTACAGAAGGCACATGATCCAACTGTTGACCCAGTACAGCTGGAGAAAGATCAGGGAAAACAATCTACAGTATCTGAGAATCCGCAAGCCAGTAGCATTGAACAAGGGATGGCTACCAAAACTGTGAAAAATGGGAGAAAAGAACATTGTACAGCGAAGGACTTGATATCAAAACACAAGACTTAATTATAAGCCCCTCTTTTGCATAAGCATGCCTCTGCGATTGGAGGAAGGTATGGCAGTGGACTTGGTAACTACAAAAGGGACCACTCTGGACTCTATAGTCCAGACTGACCCAATTGACTGAGTCTCCCATGCGCCCCAATGTATCTTGGCTGCTATTGGAGGATTAGGTGCTATTACAAATGGTGGGGAAGGAGGAGGCTCATCTGAGGCAGTCCATTGTGATTGTAGCATTTCTGCTCTGTTGGGTGGGGATGTGATGATGTGTAATGGGATTTGGAGCTCACCTGTGCTGCCGGTTATAACGATAAAACATCCAGTTAATCCCACAGCTACCGATATTAATCAGGCAGCTAAATTTGATTTGGTGGGGCTAATATGGAAAGCGGAGGGGGAAACCTGCTGAGTAATCACAAATCATTGCTGCGCTCCATTTGCCTCCCAACTAACGTGTCCAAGCAGGACTTGCCTCAGCCAGTTATCCGCAATTTGGGATGCCGGCCCTTGGATGGTGGTTGTATGGCTATTGGTAGCTGGATTTGGCAAACCTGGTTGTGGGGCAATAGACGACCAATGTCTTAGGAAACCTACCAACATTATACCCATCACTGGCAGCAGGGGTTGGCAATCTCTAGGAACGCCTTCATGTTCCATCCAAATATAAATCGTTGGATTTGCAACCAAAAAATAAAGATTGCCACACACGCCAGTCGTATTGTATTTTGCAAAATGCTACAGGTTATGATTCGGAAATTGGAAAAGTCCAATGGAAATAATGGTGGGAGGCTGTTTGAATCACGGACGGATAAGAGGGTGTTCCACCTTAGAATAAGTGCTTTGGGCCCGAATTATCAGGTTTGTTTAAACCAGACAAATATTTTACAGATCTTTGCTGAAATCCCAGTCTTGGGTCTTCTTAGTTCAACTGACATTGACAAGGTGGCCTTTCCGGATAGAAACTCCCCAGACATCAGTATTGCCTACTTTCACTTTTCACTGGTGAAAGAGCTTGTATTCTCCCAAAGAGTCTGCCTACAGGCCTTGGGATTTCGGATCTGCCCCTTTGAGCTAATAGAGAGAAGCTCTCTCTGACCTAGGGAGGGGCTCTGAATAGTGGTCCGGCCATCTAGGGATGAAGATAGAAGAATGAGCCGGGGGTGGGGATGTACAGGCAGATGGGGGGAATATTGACTGGACTGCGGTGACATCACCTCTCTGGAGGAAACCAGTCCCATAATTCCAAGAGCGTTCCGGGTATGGGGACTAGAGAGATTGCCCTCTGCCTTAAATCTTGGAACACCTGCGGTAACCGACACCTATTCTCTAATCCTGCACCCATGGCTATTCTTAGAAAGGCACATTGTATCTGCCTACAGGAAACCTGGTTAACTAATGTTCCAGTATTAGATGGCTACCAAGTCCTCACCCAAATGGCTAAGACTAGTAAGGGTGGGAGGGCCTCTGTGGGATTACTTATTGCTTTAGACATAGCCTTGGGTTTGACTGTATTCTTGAAGATCTACCGTGTGGTGCAATGGGGTTGACACTCTGGTTCCCAGACTCTTCACTGCACCTCCTGATTATTAACATCTACTGGCACAGGGGAATTGCTGAATTGAATTGTTTTGTAAATTCTGAATGTGAACGTATAACTGAGTGGTTAGCCAGATAACCGGCTGGAAGAGTTAACATGGTGGGAGATTTTAATGCGAATTGCCACTTTTGGGATTTGGATGAGGAGCTTCGGGATTCCTCTTCAGACATGGTTTCACTGGATTTCAAGAGCCAGGCGGGTAGAGGTTGGTGCTTGATTTTGGAGAGGCTGGGGCTGCAGCCCTTGTTAGGTAAAATACCTTGCCAACAGAATGCAATCGAATTACATACGTGGTTTAGAGGGAATATCTCCTCTGTGTTAGATTACATATTTATGGATGAATGCCTGACCAATTGTTTTACATCATTCACATTATTAAAAAATTATTGGAGGGACCATGCTATTCTTTCATCAAAATTTGAAATAGTCCTGTTAACTAGAATCTACACGACCTTGCTAAATATAAGAACTAACTCTGCAAGGAACGCGACACGTTCGTCAGACCCAAATATTAATATCCTCAATCTTAATTTGCAAATAATGATGAATACCTCAACTTTGGAATGGAATATAAGGAATGTTAATGCTAATGCGACCCAGACTCTCATACAGGACTTGGTAAATGGGTAAGACTACACCCAGGGTTTAAATCGATTACATCATTTAGACCCCGACACCGCTACAATGAAGAACTAGTAATGGCAAAAACCACTATGAGTAGGGATATGAGGAAAGCGGTTCACCTTAGTGATGATGCTACTGTTAAATTAACAAAAATGTAAGAACTTTTGTAAATCAATTTAAAAAAAAGCTATTACAACAAGATGCCGAGAATATCATGAGGCTGCTGATAAATCGTAGAGTGGGTGAATTTTTGTCAGTAATTAACTCACAAGACTCTGATTTTGTTACAACCCAACTAAATCCTATACCGGAGTCTGATTGGGTTAATGTTTTGTGAAAATCTGTTTGGAATAATACCAATAAAAACTGGTGTTCACAGTGTCCTTAGTCTCGGGTCTTTGAATTATATGTGGTGGCCTGAATTGGATATTGAGACAATCCAAATCCTAATTAAAAGATGTAAAAAAATCGCGGGCCCGGGACCTAATGGTTTAACTAACAACACTTTTAAGGCGGATGTGGTTAATTGGTTAAATCTGCTACCCTTACAGTTTGGGAGTATTATTGGCACCAGTAAATTCCTATCTTCATGGAGTACAGCCAATGTGGTCGTTATTTTCAAATGTGGAAGCAGGTCGGAACCTAAAAATTACTGCCCGATATCCTTGATTGATGCTGATTGTAAAATCTTTTCTGCTTTCCTTTTAACCCATTTGGAAGCCTGGGCATCTTCTGCTCACCCGTTAAGTAAATTACAGACGGGGTTCCGAAAGGAACATTCCACTAACATAAATGGTCTTGTTGTCAGAAGCATCCAAGAAGCTGCATGGTCAAAGCCCAAGGGTGTACTTATATGGCCTCAGTTGAACTATCTGCAGCTTTTGACCTTGTAGTCAGGAACCGCTTATGGCAATATTAACTAACTGGGATATGCCCCTAGGGCTCCTGCGGTTGGTAAATAGTATCTATGAAAATTGTGAGATCCAAATGCAACTAAATCAACAGGGTGACCTTTCTAAGAGAATACGCTTGTACCGGAGTCTGAGGCAGGGTTGCGTCTTAGCCCCCTGGCTTTTTAACCAGTATGTCTCGGATGTTGCGGTTTCCTTAAATGGAAAGGAACTTATTGCACACAAATTTGGATACACGGAGATCTCATGGATGGCATATGCCGACGACTTTCTGATCTTTGATTAATCAAGGGTTGGCATGTACAGACTACTGAAGGTGCAGAGTCTGCCCGAGAGAATGGTCTTGTTATTAATCCTAAAAAAACTAAGATTATGGCATTCTCAAAGAAAAGGTTACACAAACTCATGAACTATTGAAGGTACTAAGATAACATACTCTATAAGCATGATATAGCTGGGATATCATTTTGGTGTGCATACAGGTATAAGACAAATAGCAGAAATACTCCAGAAAAGGCACTTCACCTACAGTCCCAAATTGTAAAAGTAGATCTGAAATTTGGTAGATTTTCTCTGAAACCAGCTGTTTTACGAAGGGAACGTTGTCCCAAAAGTGATATATGGCCTTGAACTATACAATGACCCAATATTCAAACTTCTGGACAGGATTGAGGGCAAGCTGTGGAGGAAAATCTTATCCATACCAAATGCTGTACCGTTAGCAGCTATTCGATTCGACCTTGGGGTTATATTATTATCAGCTAGGGTTGAGTGGCGGATGTTGTTGATCTACTCAAAACTGGTTTCACCCATTCCTTGCTCACTCTACGAAACTCTTGGTGAGGTGATTAACCTAAACATAATCTCAGTAGTGAATCCTCAATACCTTATTCAGTTTGGAAGAAGGTGTGAAGTGATTTTGCTGAGAATTGGCATGATCAGGCCACTCTAGTTAATAATCCAACTAAAGTCAAAAGAGCCTTATTTGATTTGGATTGGGTAAAAACAACTGACTTATGTCACTCATACTCGTCCCTGAGCCATTTATCACGTAAGCATAAACGTCGAGGAAAGTTATGTAAACTACTTGATTCCCGATCGACATCACTGGAACCTGCTTCCTACTCAGGAAATTTTACTTCGGAGAAGCTTAATTACTAAAGCAGAAAGAACGTGTAGATTGTGTAATGGCAGTTTGGAAACGACAAAGCACTTGGTACTTGATTGTGTTCACATGCGATTAAGTATATGGAACCATTTTTGAAGTTGCTATTGGGACTTTGTGACCCCAATATACGGAAGCATCGCCTGAATATACACAATGCACATGAAGGCTTAGCTTTATCAGGATTTATTAAAAGTCTACATTTGGAGTAATACTTCAGTGGCGATTTTTATGGATTTTAAATGAGTAATCCTTGGTTCTTTCCCACTTATAAATATCTCTCATTAGCAGTTTCATTTGCGATCATTGATTTATGGAAACCCAAGGTATTTTATGGAAATATTTTATGTATATAAACTTTTCATTTAAATTTGGAACGTGCAAAATTGCTAAATGTACTCTGAAATAACGTAAATTGATTTGTTATATTCTGTTATGTTTTGTTTTAGGACTTTGTTGTAAGTTTACAGTTTTCATTTTTCTGTTTGTTTTGTTTTCATATGCTTTGTGTTTGTAAAGGTTTAATTTAAACCAAATACAATAAAAAAACAAATAGCCTGGATTCACTTCCAGGTTGTAGTGAGTCATACAGACCTGGTTCACTAACCTGCCAAATACTGTATGGACTTTCTATTAACTTCCAATTTTCTTTATTTGGGTACGCGTCCCAGACTTGCTATTCCGACTTTAGGTTTTCCTTTCTGTGGGCTTAATTTACTTTCCTGCCAAGCCTTAGTATAAGTCCATGTTCCTCTTTGCTTTTCTCCCACTGTGTTAGGGTCCCAGGCCCTCCTTTACCAGTCTTTTGATCCATGCAACCACCTCCTTGAGCCTTCAGAGCCTTCTTGGCTACCCATGTACCTTTGTGGTATGGTTTGCGCGAGTGCTGGCTCCCTTGAGGTAGCGCGGCTTGTTTGTGGGACTCCGGTAACTTCCCGGAGCATCCCTTGCTCTGCGGGAAGTTACCGGAGTTGCTCTTCTTTTCTTCCGGGACAGTGTGGTCTTGCACTATCACGCTTCCCTGGCTCTGGGGCACCTGGAGTCTTAGTCCATGTGCGGTTCTCACATCCTTCACTGGCCTCTGACACCCGGCATCCCTCTTTTTGGCTTTCTCGGTCAGCACCCGCCTGCACGCCAGGCTCGTCCTGGCTCTCATGGATCGCTTGACAACCTGTAAAATCCCTCTTCAGTTTTTATTTTATTTCTTCCAATCAATTGTTGCAAACAACTAAACTGGTATAAGTGGTTCCAATAGTTATTCGGTATTGCTCTGCGCTTCCTCCTTGTCTCAGTACTAACCGAGTGCTGTTTTGGTAACTCACTAAGACTCCTCCTAATCTCAGTACTCTCTGTTTGGACTGCTTTAGAAAAGTGCATAGGGTACGGAGGTAGGATTGAAGAGGAATGAGGTGAAGGAAAGGTGGGCTAACTGTAGGTGTCATGAACCATCGGACACACCCTTCTGGGCCTCCAGGTCCTTGAAACGTCGGGGCTTACACTCTGTTGTACTTCCAACATGGCCGTAAGCACAGAACGCTGCTTACCAGCCTTCACGTCCGATGCAGCACGTTCTATAAATTAGTCACACCCCTGCGGCCCTGTGTGTCTCAATGCTACTGTTAGCTGTGGCTAGACATGTGCTACGTAGTTCGCCTTCGCAGAACTCTGTTGTTTCCTGGTTCCCAGATCCTTCGCTTTCCCCTACTGTCCTTTCTCCTTCTTATTCAGCCTTCTTACCGGATTCCGTGCACCCGCCTCCGAGTGCACCTTCTCCTTATCCTGGACTTCCTGGAGTTTCCTATTGATCCCGGACATCGAAGATGAACGAACACTGGAAGCCGAAGATGGCTGAGCGGGCTTGTACAAGACCCGTACCGTACGGAAGAAAACTCCTCCTAAAGAGCCCATCAAGCAGAGAAAACAGGTGAGAAAGGGGGAAACCTGTGACAGTAGGAAGGGGGTCTGGGGTCATGGGATTGGTGGGAATACTGCGTTCTCTCCAGGTCATCACAAATCCGATTTTGGGTTTCCCTCCTCATGAGAGCCACCCGCTGAGTACCACCCCCAGAGGGATTCTTGGGTAGCAGCTTCACCTCCCTGGCCCCATCGAAAGGGGGAGAAGTGATGACATCTGGAGATTTGTCACAGCAGATAGGAACAGAAACTTTACAGAAACCTATGAATCTTCCATTGAAATCTATAATACTCCTTGTTGCAAATCTCTACATAGTTCTCTTTGTGCTCCAACACAACCCTTGAAATTATTCTGCCCTCTCCTCACTTTCTGACTTGGTCTCTTTGCCTGACTGTTCTCTGCAATCTCCTTCTCTTCCTAATTTTCTCCCTTCAAGTGGTTCCTTTAACTTTGCCCTTTAGTCTCACTTTATTATCTCTCCATCTGTGCGATCAATCTCTTTCTCTCCCCCTGATTTTTCACCCCCCTATTCTCCTTTTCACCCATACTATCTGCCCTTTTCTTCCCACTTTCCCCTTTTCTGGCTCACCTGTTCTGCTTCTCCTGACCTTGTTCCTTTGTTTCGCTTTTCGTTCACTTTCCAGTCATCTTCGGTCTCATATACCCCCCCTTCCTATGTATTACACCCCCTCTTCTTCACCTTTGCACTTCACTTACCCTTGTTCTACATTATTTCTTTCCTTTCTCTCCCCATCTCTAGATCACCCCTTCTTTACATCTCTAACTCACACTATCAGCTCTTCTCTGCTTGTCTATCCTGTGTTTCCTGCTATCACCTCCCTACCGTTTCCCTCCCCATCTCTCTATCCTTGCCTCCTCCAGAGTCTCTGCCTCACTCTCCTTAGTTTCCTCCCACCCTTCTTCTGTTTCTATTTATTATTCCCCACCTCCCACACTTTCCTTTTGCTGAAGGCATCTGTGCAGATCAAGCTCAGAACTTGAAAATTTGTTTCCGCTAGACCCCACAGAAAGTTAAAAAAAACAGAATACAGATCTGAAAACCGTGCAACACAACAAAAATACAGACAATCGCGACAAGATCCAGAGAGGATCCATTCCTAATTACTGTACAGTTTTTTCAATAAATATCGTTTGAAGAAAATGCAGAATACCAGCACAGGATCTTTACCCCACCGGTGAGGTAAAGATCATTTACCCTGTGCTTCAAATCATTTCATAGAGGGTTTCAAAGGTTGTGCAATGTCAGGGTCACTTACGCTGCCTAAATGATTTTGGTGAAATTACTTTACTGCACCCGAGATAGTTAGGCTAGCAATGCCTAACGGTTACATGCAGGGGAGGGGGGCGAGTGTTATTTGTTAGGTATCATGCTGCTATGCTGAAGGCATTAGCCAATGTGGTCAGAGAGGTTTCAGCATGTTGTGAGGCCAGTGTGGAATGTGGTGTGTGTCACTGTGTGAGTGTTCTGGGATTGACAGTTACAGCCAGAAGTTGGCCGAGTGTGGATGGCCGGTCTCTCTATGTATTCATCTACTTACCATGAATGTCTACTTTCTTATGTATGTACCATTGAAGTCTAGGTCCAGTGTTTTCTCTGGTGTAGTGAACCCACAACAGGGAGGTACATGAAAGGTGGGGATGGGGGAGAAGGAAATGAAGATTCTGGGTGGTGCCAGTCCGAGGCATTTCTGGGGGGGGGGGGAGGTCAGAGGGCGCTATAGACCCAGGTATTTTTGTTGTAGCCCCAGATAGAATCTCAGGGGCTACAACCAAAAGTCTAGCTAGCCCAGAGTCCCAACAGTCCTGACATTAATGTAGCCCCGGATCTTTTCTAGACCTAGCAACACCCCTGTCAGAAACAGGATGTGAATATCCTGGAGCTAACGCCTGCATTGGGAAACGCGCAGTCTACCTCTGGACCCTAGCACCCAGCAGAGTGATTGTTTTTCAGATACATTTTTTGGTGTTGCTCTATGGTTGAAGGGGGGGTCACCACGTCATAGCCCCCTATCTTTCTTACATAATTTGGATTCCCCTTGAACTTGCTTTAGACACACACACACACCAAAAATGGCAATTTAACCTCATTACGTTTGTGCTGATAAAAAAGCGCACCAGTGCTCTAGCACCAATATAACCACAGGCCACTGAAGAATCTGCTGGGGTCCCCAGAACCTTCTCCTGAAAAGCCTTCCGATAGATGGATCACTGCAGAAAAGTAGCCAATTTCTTTTTTCGGACACCTTAGGTAAAAAATGGGGCTCCTGAAGCATATCCCAGAAGAGCTTGAAAGGAGCATAATGCAACTAGATTTATGGCAGCCCACATTATTTCAGAATTATCATGAAAAATAGTTCATGATTGGAAGCAGGCTCAGAAGGCTGTCTGAAGGTAGGCTTTACTTGAGCCCAGGCCTTTTGTCTTGTAAACTTCAAAGGAGGCAAGTACAGCATGCATCGAGAAGGCAGTGAGCTCACTGCTAAGAACTGTCTGACACCATGGCCAATCAAAGGAGCCCCATTTGTGGGCATCAGTTTGAAGGTAAAAAGACAGGAGGGGGTGGGGTGGTTAACAAAATGTTAAAGAAACAAATGAAAACAGGAAATCTATTGCTGTGTAAAGATACAATTGGAATGCCACCCCCTGAGAGACATGGTAGAAAGATACTAGGCACTGCGGCAGGGTCCTCTTTCTTTGTTTACTACCAATAATAGGCAATGGCCCATGAATTCTCTCCCTCTAGATTCACCATGGAATTAGTTGAGAACGGGGTAGCGTAAAGGTAGTACAGAGGTATGCAGGTAAGGAATTAACAGAAAACACTCCCTGCTGGTTACAACGAGGATTGAGGGACCACATTTATTTTATTTTTACAATGTATTAAGCGCACTAAGCCCATGGGCATCAAGGCGCTGGTTACAAGGTTAATTGATTGACGATTGGTGCATATAGTCAGGTGACACAGGTCAATCCAGCGAGGGGCCATCGGAGAACAGCAGTGTCTTAAGGTGTTTTCAGAAGGTCCAATAGGATAGTTCTGATCTTAGAGCAAGAGTTAATGATTTCCAGTTCTTGATGGCGATGACCGGGAATCTCATCCTGCCAGCTATAGCGAGTTTGAATCTTGGGGTGATCAGATGGTGAGAGTAAGAGGAGTGAGTCAGTCTTCAGGATTGAGCTTTTTTTTGAGCTTTTGGGAGAGGTATATAGGGGCAGAGTTGGATAGGCATTTTTGGGTAATTGCCAGAGTTTTGAAAGTGATACGATCACAAATTGGGATCCAATGAGCTTTCCTTCTGGGCGCCGATATATGCTCTTGCCTGGTGATGTTCAGAGTAGCTTGAAGTTCCTTGCTCTGGGTGACTGGATGGCATTAAAAAGCAAAGGATGGCCATACAAGCAGCAGTAGCGCAAATGCTTGGGTGACACCAGGTTAATGTGCTATCAACTGAAGTAGATGATGAAAGCGGTTATGCCTGCAGTGCTTTCGAAGTATCTGGCTAAAAAAGCAAATGCAATATAAATGCTCTATAAACTAATTGCCTTTTGATCAACCACATTTTCATAGAATTTTTGTATTGCTGGCCAAATAGACAGTTTGCAAGCAGTTCAATATCAGTTCTAGGTTTATTTATTCCGTTTATGGGGTTGAATCAACTTTTTCATTGTTTATAAATTGTATAAAACAGCAGGAAATTACCATTTCTGCATTTCTTTGGTTTTTCAAGCCACTCTTTGCAATAAATATGTAGTGATAAATGTATTGATTGAAATTGTGAATGAAAGACGATCCCAAATTTGTATAAGAAAAGTTACCAAGGAACATTTCTAGACTAGAAACCAAAAAAAGTAGTACCTACCAAAATCAAACATTTTGCGTTCTTAGATAGGGCAGAGTAGTTCTGCCCAGTGTGACAGTCCCATTGTTGAGGTCAGGGAACGGTACAGTGGGGACAGGAGACAGGCTCCTCCAGCTTCCATGATGCCGACCAGCCATACAGATAAGGGGTGTATCGCCTGGGGACCAATTCTGTTGGTGACGGTGCGCTCTGTGAGATGTTTTAACCCACTTCTGTTCTGCTATGCTGCAGCACTGTGTTATGAGGGTGCCAGAAATAACAAAATGGCCGCGAAACCCTTGTGTGCACCAAACCCTCTAAAAATCGTGCTTTGCAAAGCACAAAAAAATGGCTGCCCAATCTGCCACGCATGTTGTCAGTGGTGTAACAAAGATCTCACTACTGGAATAAGTCACTGGGCTCCACAACAAGTAAAAATGGAGAACAGAAGGAAAAAGCAGTGTTGCTAAATGAACCCCCGAAATCTTGCCTTAAATCTTTTTTTTCTTTGTTGCTGAGACTGCAGAATGCTGGTACAAAACACCCTCAAACATCCAAAATTCTTGCTGGGTGCTACAATTCACTTAGTTCAAGAAATCATTGTGAACTTGCAAGGTCCTGAAAAGCTGAAAGCATAAAAGGGATTTCCACAGCAAAAGTGGCCTGTCTGTGGATTTCAAAAATCTCTGTGCACCAGTGGACTGCCGAGATGACAGCTGTCAAGAGCCTGCCTGATTAAACTTTAAATATGTATAAACTAAAATCAAATGTTTGCAATCTAAGAGGCCTGTTACTGAGAGTAACCGTCTTGTAATTGTTTTGATCCCATGGTTTAAAATCTTAAATCAGGATTCTAGCTGCTATTTTCAAATCACAAGTTTGTTTTAAGCTAAGGGAAAATGCAACCAAATTAACAATTAAATCAAGCCTGGCTAAAAGCTACCAAACTGCAATATCAGGTTTCTCCACAGAAAGATGTCCTTCTCCCAACCAGGAAATCGCACCTAAGCGGTAATTATATGGTTTGGAAAGAACTTGGTCTACAGAGGCAAAAGGGAACGATGAACAGCTGCTGCTAAGGAAATGCGGGGTGTGAGGACCGTCGTAAATGTCCTCTGCCAAGAGCAAACAGGGAGGAGACTGCTTCTGGATTCCTGGGAGAGACCAAGGGGTGGAGCTAAAACAACCATCTGTGGCTGAACCTTCACAAAGAACATTTTCTTAAAATACTTATAATTTGCCAGTGAAAATTGTACAAAATATAAAAATAACAGATTTGTGAAACTAAATTTTGGCTGCACATTTCAAGAGGCGGCATAATTGCGTGACATGTTCTGGAAAGAAATGGCAGAAAATGTGATTTTACACAAAATGTATTTTCGCCAGAAGTCTCAAACTTTATACACTTAAGCCTTTGTTAAACGACATTGTATTCTTGATCAAAAGGGCAAAATTCTGTGAAAAGCCGAGACAAGATCGCACGCTATGGGGTTTTGAGGGATAGCTGCTATATAAAATATGTAATCTGTATATGTGATTGTTATAGAGGTTGCACATGTGTAAATATGAATGGTGCCAAAAGTAGATTTGTGTTCAAGTGGCTAGGGGTGGATTCTCTGCCTCATAAAATCACACCATAAAGGTGACACACTGTTTCTCTCCTCCTATCAAGGAAGAGAGTAGACTCTGACCCAATCACCTGTCAAAGGGGCGAACTTAGGCTGAACCAGCCCACACACCCCTTTATCATAGCATAAATAGAGACAGCTCACTGCTCAAAAAGACTGATTCACTCACTATCCTGATACTGGCGGAGCACCCTGCTGCTGAACTCTACATCTTCCTTGCTCCAGACTCCAGAAACTTGGCAAAGCAGAAACCCATTGCATAGCTGAACCATTTTCAGCTAGGCCTCAAATTCCAGAACCCCACAGACCCAAGGGGAAGCATCAATATACAGCCAGGCTGTGCTGTACTGCTTGCCTGCTGAAAATAATTATCATCAGAACCAAGAAGGGCTGATCCAATCCAGTCCTGTGCCCTGCTGTGACCAGAGTGCATTGCAGATCCATTCTAGTCCTGTGCCGTGCTGTGACCAGAGCGCCTTGCTGATTGCAGATCCAATCCGATGTGCCCAGCTGTCTGTCCTAGAACCAGATCCCAGTCCCTGACCAGAATCTTGATGGACCAGAATCCTGACGGTTCCGCTTAAAAACATATCTAGTGAGTATCTATAGAAAGAACTGGGTCACTAGCATATGTACTGTCCATAGCCAATCCCTATCTTAAACCCATCCTATCTTCTACTCAGAACCTGTATTGTTAGGAGTACTTTTGAATTATCTGAACTCTCTCCAAACCATTCTATCTTCCTCCTGTAATAGTATTGCTAAAAGTATCTTTGTGCTGACCTTTTCCCATCTGAAGAAGGCGAATCCTTAGCAGGCAGTCTTTCTGATCAAGTGGCTGTGTTCCTGTGGGGCATTAGTTTTGTTCATAGTCATCCTCTAGTGTAAGAAATCCTTTTGTCATTTTAAAAGTGCATTCCTGTTTCCCATTCTGCTTGTAGCCAACATCCACAGATTTAAATCGCATCTAACACCGCATCCCGAATCCCTATGGTTCTCCCATTATCGCGATTATCGCATAGTGAAAAGTCTGCTGCTAATTTTCGTTTTCGGGAAATTCTGACACGTGTAAAACAAATTTTGATTGCTTCCAACTTGAATTTTAAAACTTCAAATTGTTTCTTGGTATTAAATCATTGCCTGTGTTTGTGTGCAACTATCCAAAGCGGCTCCCCCTAAGAATTCATAACAATTTCAGCAATTTTGACCATATTTGGTGTTTTTGCCCAGTCCATTCTAAAGATAGCTTTCAAAGCCATTCTGACAGCTTGACAGTCAATTCCGTTTTTCTCTTGTGTTTGCTGGGGGAAAGTGGGATTGATATTCTGTTTTAATTCTGCCATTCCTGAATACCTGTTTTCTCCTCCTATCTCTTTCCAGTGCCTATTGGGGGGTTGAGGGATGTGCAGGGGGAACCTCTAACCACAGTTCTATCTGATCTGAACACACACACACAAACACAAAAGTATAATTTATGTG
Source organism: Ambystoma mexicanum (assembly GCF_040938575.1). Lineage (NCBI taxonomy): Eukaryota > Metazoa > Chordata > Amphibia > Caudata > Ambystomatidae > Ambystoma > Ambystoma mexicanum. Next base: position 1,067,662,263 of record NC_090936.1, read on the forward strand.
CTGAATTGTTTTGCTCACTATTACTCCTTGTGTATTAAAGAGATTATTCAGTGTTACATCACCCACTTTGCAAACCAGCCTGATTCCTGGTTCAGTGTGACCGGGGGCAGTCGGGTTCCAGGAGAGGGGTGCGATATGAGTGGTATATCATTCAGAATAAAGAACATTTAGACAAAAATAAATAAGGATTTCAGTTGTGCATTACATGCTAGGCGTAGACTTGGATGTGTGTCGGATTGAAATCACTTACAGCTTGGGGGCTCGTCAGGAGATCCTGAATTAGACATACCACTTGTGACAGTCTAACACAGCATGCTAACTGACGGGATACATACACCTTGTTGGGCTACCACACTGTGCTACACTGTAAAAACATCCTTCAATAGAAATACTCAAAGGAGTTGGGCCTGGTTTGCAAAAGTAAAATAACCCTGAGATAAGTCAGAACGAAATTAATATTTCCAGAATAGCGACCTTAGTGGAAATCAATATGGCAAAAGAACACCTACTGCACAAATTGTTCGTCAGGGGTGAATGGGTAGAGCAGGATGAGAATGTCTGGCTGCAGGAAATCAAACAACAAATCACTGCCATAGAATTAGATACATGGCAGGACCAGGGTCCATTACACCAGGCACTTAGTGAATTGTATATGGCCCCAAAAGTAAAAGAGCAATGTAAAATTGCCAAAATAGCAGTTTACCTATACCTCCACATTGGAGTAATACAGGTAAAATATGCTGAAAACTTAGATCTGGCAAAGAGGTTAGTACAATCCCTAGAGAAATCCCAAACTGATTTGGACTCTGCAGAGCAAATTCTACAAAAGAACCAAGAATCAGAGAAGGAAACCAGACAGTAGCTGATAAAATTAAAGGAAAATCTGGATATCCTGCAGCAAGAGAAGGTAGGGCAAAATACCAAATTACTGACACTGCAAAAAGAGTGTCAAGAAAGGTTGGATTCGCTACAACAGAGCCAACAAAAGCTGGAAAAGCAAGTAAATTATAATATAGAGCCTGCACAGGGCAGATAGTTGCCCTAGAAAATCAGATTGATGAAATGAAGGAGGAAAATAATAAATTAATAGTGAAGGATCTCCAAACTCAAACCGATTTTGATGAGGAGCGCCAGAAAATTATGTGCCATTAGAAAACAAAGGGACGACCTGGCTGCACAGAGGGGTACTCTAATTCAGGAAAGGGACACCTTAGACCGGGAAGTCAGCCATTTAAAAACCAAGGTGGAAGAAAATCACCTGGTTCGGGGACTGGGTGAACTTAAAATGGATTATGAAAATCTGTTAGAGCTCACCAGGAGGGTGGAAGATGCTCTGGCAAAGAATGATCAGGCCAGCAAAGTTCAGGCTCGGGAGGTGAGCCTCCTGCAGCAATAATTGGCCAAATACTCCCAAAGCAGACAGCAAGCACAGAGAGACAATGAGGCTCTCTGTGAAAAAAATGACAGGCTCCATAGACAGATAGCCATGCAGGAACAACTAATAGAGACCAGTAAGGCCTTAATAGAAGAAAAAAAGGGTCAGATTCTTGCATGCCGTCAGGGAGTAGGGGCTGAGAGAGATGAGGTCAGATGGGAGAGGGAAACCCCTGAGCATAACCTCAGGAACCCTGTTCTCGGCAGAGACTAGAATCCCTTCAATTCCATAGACTCTGCCACCCCCATGTCCACTGGCTCACATGAACCAAGGGCCACAGGGATGGTAGACTTCAACCCAATGGGAAATATGGGGCTAATAGGTCAGCGCCTCCCAGAAATGGATGGGCAGGCATCTCTGTACAGGTTCCCAAGTGCTAGGGCCATCTTCTCTGATCAGGGAGACGCTAGTGAGGGGTGAATCAGAGAAATGGATCCTCAGAAATATAACTTACCAAGAGATCAGGCAGCGACATTTGGTGGGGAATTTCATGAGACTAGGCTCCCCAAGAGCATACTAAAAACCTCTTCCCAGCTAGGACAGTGGGGGGGGGGGGGGTACTCAGCCAATCCTGGGAGCAAGGAAGAGTCAGAAGACTCTTCTGAGCGCCACAGGTCCCTAGACACTAGGCCCCCACATTCTGACAGCCATTACCAAGCTCGCAGAATCAGGGAGAGCCTAGGAGATCAGACAGCCACCTCTGGTAGCAGTGCCTCTGAGTCAGAGGATGAGTGGACCAGGGTGATCAGAACTAAAAAGGCCAACAAAGTTAAGAGGGCTTTAATTAAGGATCCCCTCAAGCAAATAAAAGTTATTAGGAGCGTCATTATGCCCTACCACAAAAAATGACAAATACTCAGTTTGGGAGCACCTTGAATTATTTGAGCAGATGGAGACTTTCCATCTGAAGGACAGCCAAAGCTGTATTCAGTATGTAAAGTGGACGTTTTCTCCTGAGTACTCCAGCTTCTTTGCGGGGCTGGAGGATCAGAATCATTCCAGATGGTCCACCTATAGGGCGGCCATCCTGAAAATATTTTCCATTCATAGGAACCCTCTAGAGGCTCGCAAGGCAGCCTACAACTTACAATGTGGGGAAGACCAGGCCCCGCAAGAATCTGTTCAGGAATTGAAACGCGCCTTTGCGCAGACCACTAGAAGGGTGCACACTGACAGTAGGGAGTTTGTGAACACCTTCTTTCATGCTCTCTCGGAGTACATTATGACCCAGCTAGTGAGGGACTTTCATGAGAAAAGATCACTAGACTGGGTCATTGAACAAGCAACGTGCATCCATGAAGTACAGAAGCCGTTGGAAAATAAAAATATTAGCAAAAGCACCAAACCAACCAGCACCCCTGCTGCTGCTAAGGTGGCGTAGGTGAAGGTTGCCCCCATTTTAGATCTGGAGTGGGGGGGCCTAAAAACCTTTGCACGCAGAATCAGACCAACCCCAGGCCCAGAATGCCTTCAGGCCAATCCCAAACAGGGAGCCAGGGAGGTAACCCCACAAATGGGACCCCTAACTCCCCTGACTACATCAGCCCACGCTACAAGGGAAATAGACCCATCCTGGGCTATGTGCGGACTCCTCCAGCCCAAGGGGGGGATCCAACCAGACAGCAGGAAACCCAGGAAACTTCCCTCCTCACTTTCCCCAGGAGGGCAGTAATCCCCCAAAAGCTGGACCAAATTTCTTTCCCCGGTACCCGCCAAACTTCAACCCCCAAAACAACCCTTCTTTCTTTCGCCACTTTCCTGAGCCCAGACAGCCCAATCCGTGAGAGGGTCGGCCATGGGTGGTGGGGTACCCAAACTACCCTAAGCAGGGGTATTATGCGAGAAGGGATAGTTATCCTTCCCGGGATCAACCCAGGGTAGACCTGAGCACCCTGTACCAGCCAGGGCGGGTGTCCCAACTAGAGTGCCAGGTCCAGAACATGGCACAGGATATTGGTCTCATGCCGAGGGCTCAACAGAACCCTCAGATGAGCATGGCGACTCAGATTTCCTCAAATCCAAGGTCTGGTGCTCCAGAATAATGATGGAGGAAGAACCCCGACAACCCACTGGTTCCCAGGGAGGAGGCACAAGGAAGGGGGGTGTAAAGCCTTAGAGGAAACTTCCTTCCAAACTTGTGAAAAGCCCCTGGAAACCCAGGAACCAGAACCAAAATCTCCTGCCCCCGAAAGTCTGCAGCCCAAGGAGCAGAGGGTGGGGAGGAGAAATAAAGACCCTAAAAGGCCCATTTTGTGGAGGAGGTGCTAATCTTCCAGTTTGAAGGAGAGGGGTCCTCAGAGGATTCTGGGGAAAAGGATCTTCTCCTTCAGGGATGGGGGAACTCCTCCCAAAGAAAAATGGGTCCCAAATCCAGACTGGGTAGATGTGGGGACCGAGTTAAAACCGCCCATCATGAGTACCCGGAATGACCAGCATGAAAATCCCCTTGTTCAAACCCATCCTGGTGACTGCCTCCAAAAAGGGGGTAGGGAGGCAACCCAGAATCAGAACCAGGGGAACCCAAAACCTCCCTCATATCTAGCTGTCACCTTTTTCTTACAGGTTCCCAAGATCCCAAACAGAATCCTGCCCAAATCACCTCTCTGTCAGTATCCAAAGCAAAGAAATTAACCCACCAATTGGCCAGAAATGTGCATTATCTTTTCCCCCTTGAGGAAAAGGAGGGAAGATGTCATGCCCCGGTGCAAATACACAGGCAATGTACAATTTTGGCACTGGTGGACACTGGATCCCAAGCTACCCTTCTGTCAAAAAGGGCCTTTGATCAGCTGAATTCGGGAAGGGGGGAGAAATACCAAATTCCTCTCACCCCTCTTCCTGGACAACTTCAGAACTTCGATGGGAAGGAAATTCCTGTCGAGGGGACTGCAGATCTAGACATTAAAATTGGGCGACACAAGGTGAAGCACCCGGTCATAGTTGTGACTCCACAGGGTACACCATGTTTACTAGGGAATGACATCCTGCGTAGATTGTCTCCCCTCAGATTGTGTAAACAAGGTCCTCTGGACCCAGACTAAACGACCAATAAATTTGAAACTGAATGTCAACCAGGTTAGGTTAAATGGCACCTGCCACATGGTTGAACAAAAACCTGACCAAATAGAATTTCACTTCCAGAATAATCAAATCCCAGACGTGACAGTAATTACAGTAGGACAACAAACTGGCGATAGGGAGTCCTCTCTATTTCTGAAAATCAACCTTCCTTCCAGTCTAAGGTGGCATTCCACACTGGAGAGAAACACTCTGAAATTCTATACAAATTCACAATCAGAAAATCCCATTCCTATAGTCCAAAAAGATGAGAAATCAGCTCAAAGCTTGGCTGATATTCAGAAAATTGGAGAGCAGTTATGCATCCCTATTCAGTTAAATGAGGGGGAAGGACTCTGTTCTCGCCAGAGTGTGTGTGAACAACGGTAAGAGCTTCATCAGTGAGGCCATGTTCCGCAAACTCTCAAAAGATCCAGCCGTTCCCACATTTAAACTGTTAGACAAATGGAAAATGGACCTGGAAACACCCAATTCCAAACCCTCCTGAGGTGTATGCTCAAAATGTCCACAGGCAACAAGAGCATAGTCCATAATTGTTAGGTTGTGTGAGATGTCCCTGCTCCATTTTACTTAGGCACTGGCATTCTCCAATCGCTTTGCCATTAGTTTGGACCTAATAAACTTCAAAGCTTGGTCCCGATTAGTGGGTAATCCCATGGACTATGATGAGCCAGAGAAAGCATTTCGGTAAGCTCAACTTCTGCCATATGCAGTTGAAATTCAGATTGGAGAGGAAGTCACCATCCCAGAACGGACCAGACAATTCTCACTGGAAGTAAAAATTAAGAGGACAGAAACTGAAAAATCCTGACACCTATGTCAATCTTAACGCTCATTTCCAACATAAAGGGTTGGGGGTAAACCCAACACCACTAGTCAACATAGAACACGGCACCATTTGAAGAGTATCAATCTGGGTGCAGGCACCATTATTGGAATGGCGGTTGATGACTGACATTTTTCCATAGATTTAGGTAACAAACTCTTAGGACCAATCCCCAAGGACTGCTTTGACAGTGATAGCGACGATGACAACACCAGACAGAATCTTCACCCGGCATGGCGGGAATTTCCTGGTGTACTCTTCCTGCCCTTATGGTAAGGAAGATGTGACCTGTGACTTTAGGAGGGATGAGGTGATCTTTCAAGTCCACAAGGACTGCCTTCCCCACCTAAAGCCATTAGTCCAAATTAGCACTCTGACCAGGGACTTCTCCACCCAGATGGTTGAAGAGAGTCAACCTAGCTGATGCCTGTGAGACTCCGGAGCAAAAGCAAAAATTGAAACAAGTTTTCTTAGATTTTCAAGATCTCTTTGTGGTGGACTCATATGACTGGTGGTCGCACTGACATCCACACAACAACAATTCCCACGGACCCTGGCATGCTTTCAGTGTTTTTGAAGCAATATCGCTTGCCTCTCGCATCAATGGAGTCCCGTACTGCAATAAATAAGAACCTTGAGTCCCGTGGGATAATTCGTCCAGTCCACAGCACCTTCAATAATCCGGTGCTGGGGATTTTGAATCCAAACGGCCAGTGGAGACTCTGTGCTGACCTGAGGGAGCTCAACAAATGGGTCCACACTTCCCAATTGCCTCTTGCTTACATAGACCAAGGGCTGGCCCAGATCCAGGGGACACAGGTATTCACTGTCATTGACCCGACCAATGGGTACTGGACTGTACCTGTCAGTAGGGAGCACCAATACAAGCTGGCCTTTACCTTTGGGGGGCAGCAGTACACTTGGACCCGGACTCCTTTTGGATACATCAAAACAATTTAATATCTTACTACACAAGGCCATGCCCGACCTGGGTGAAAGTGGTAACCTGGTCTATGTAGACGATGTTCTAGTCAAAATTCCAAATGGGGAGGAACACATAGTGGAGATCTGCTATGTCCTGACACAGTTGAGGGCTGCTGGAGCAAAGCTCTCCTTTCAAAAGGCACAGTGGTGCAGAACCTGTGTCAATTTCTTGGGGCATGAGATAACTCCTCAGGGTCTCTGTCCCCAGGAAAAGAAAGTAAAAGCACTCCAGAAAATAAAAGACCCCACAACTCTGCGGGAACTAAGGAGCCTCCTTGGACTAACTAATTACAGCAGAAACTTCATTGAGGATTACGCAGAGATCACAAGACACCTGATCCATCTTTTGAAGGGGGTGGTCAAGTGGGAGTGGGGTCCTGAAGAAGCCGAGGCAGTAAGACAACTCAAAAGAAGCCTCTCACAAGCGCCTTGCCTAGCTTACCCTGTTCTTCTTGGAGACAGGGTTCTCAAATACATGCTTGACTGCAGTATTATATCAAAAGCATGACAAGGTCAATAAAGTAATCTCCTATGTGAGTAAGACTTTATCCTCGGTGGAGGAAAAATTCAACGATTGTGAGAAGGCACTCCTGGCAACGTTGTGGGCATTGAAGAATTACTGCCTGTTTATCCAGGGAGAACACATCATAGTGGAGACTCCATACCAACCTTTGCAATATCTTCAAAGTGACAGAATCCGGGCCGGAAATGGGAGTAATTCCCCGAATTACTTCCTGGATTCTGTCAATGAAGGCTTTCCTGTGGAGGTCAGATATGCCAAAACAAGAAGAGTCCCCTCGCGCAAGGTCTGGCTGACTTGCATGATTGTGCCAGAGAAAACTGTCTCGAGGACGAAAGTCTTAAAATCAAGGACAACAGGGAGGCATACCTTAATTCCCCACACAAAGTCTGTGAAGAAGACCAGTGTGAGGGAATGCCCATTGTCTATGTGGATGGGTGCTCCTAGCATGTTGACAACAACGGGGAAAAGGAACTTGTGGCCTGCGTAGGGAATGCATGGGTGAATGAGGCCCCAGAACCCTCTGCTGGGTACAAAATCGGTCCCCGAAGTAGTCAAGTGACAGAGCTGAAAGCTGTGCATCAAGTCATCCTCACTGCTGTCCAACACCAACTCCATGAACTGGTCATAATCACTGATTCCGATTATGTATGGAACAGGTTAGTGGAGCACCTGGTTAAGTGGAAAGCCAGAGGCATGCTATGTGCTAATAATAAACCTTTAAAACATTGGAAATTAATACAACATATTGATGATCTGGTCACCTCGAATGGGATGACCATCTACTGGAAAAGATCAAGGGTCATTCTAAAGTAGAGGGACCAGACAAAACTGGAAATGATCTAGCTGATCAGCTGGCCAAAACCAGAGCCATCCCAGGGGATCTACTTGAGATCGAGTCCCTGTTGGGGGAAATCCAGGTCACTGCTATCACTAGGTTCCAGACAAATGCTCACAATGAACTCACAACTGCAAAATGGAGTAAGGAGACCCCAGATGCTGATTTTATTACGGTTCAAAAAGGGGATCCAATAATTGGTGAATTTTATCAACACATTGAGGACCCTGAGAACTTTCCCCTGACGGATACCGATTACATAGGGAAATGGGACCTCAGAGTGTTGGTGAAATGTCCAAAAATGTTCTGATTCCACGACGGTTTGTCGGTGAGGAAATCCATAGCTGGGCGTGCCCAGTGGGTGGTCCCTACCTCATTCCGAAGCCTGATACTAAGTCACGCCCATGATGCGGCCACAGCCGGTCATTGGGGGTTTCATACGACACTAGAAATCTTGCGAGAGGTTGCATACTGGCCACACATAGGGCAGGATATCGACCAATACTTGAACGGGTGTCTTGTATGTGCACAATTTCAGCCAACATCACTAACACACTGTGCTCCCCTCTAGAAGAGGGGGATGACAGTGCCTTGGTCAGATTTACAAGTCGATTTCATCGGGCCTGTGATTTGCTCCTCTAGGGGGAACAAGTACATGTTGACTGTAACATGCTTGTTCAGTAAATGTGTGGAATGTCTCCTGGCCCCAAACTGCAAGGCAGAAACAGCAGCTGCCCTGATGATCAATCACATCTTCTCGTGTTTTGGACTACCCCAAAGGATTGAGTCAGACCGAGGTAGCCACTTTACCAGCAAAGTGATGACAAAGATGTGGGAGATACTTGGGGTCAAAAGGAAACTACACATTGCCTACCGGCAGCCTCTAGTGGTGGAGTTGAGAGATACAACAAGACTATTGTGAGCATATTACAAAAGTTTGTGGCAGATTCTGGGCCAAGTTGGGACATTCGATTACCTCTTGTCCTGATGGCCATCAGATCTACCCCTTCTTCTGTAACAAAAATGTCCAGTTTCAGCTGATGACTGGACGAAAGATGGTGCTACCCCAGCATCTGCTCTACAGAACCCAAGAGCAGACCCTTGATAAATGCCTCCACAACTCATGAGTATGTTGGGAATCTGAGAAAACACCTTCAACATGCTTTTGCCTATGCTCAGCGGAATCTAGAAAGATCTGCAGACAGTATGAAGACCCACTATGATCTTAAAACAACTAAAAAAGAATACCAAGTAGGAGACCGGGTCTACTTGTACAATTTCCAAAGGAACCAAGCCAAACAGCGCAAATTCCTCCCAACTTGGCGGGGTCCTTTCGAAATTGTAGACAGAATCACCAGTCCCCTACAAAATCCACATCCCCAAGGGCAGTTTGGCAGAAGGGGAAGATAAGTGGGTCCACATAAACCATCTGAAGAGTTGCCATCCTAGGAATACTTTGCGGCAGATAGAGGAGTTCACCGGAAACCCAGAGTGGGACATTCCGGATACCTAGAAGAATCCAACTGTTAAAACCATTAGTAAATACAGGCGGAGAATATTGTAAATTGTATTTCAATGTATGCATCCGCCCCACTACATGAGTAGTAGTGGGGATATTTCCATAAACATGCTCTGTTCTGTCTCACAGCATTGGAACCAAGAATTTCTAATTACCAAGGAGGACCACTCGGGGACCGGGAGGAAAGACCCAAGGAGCCCGGAGTATCGCTCCATACTCTCATCCAGAACCAGCGAGGAGAGCATGTCGATCCAGCATTGATGGGAGAAGCAGAAGACTTTCTCCACCTGAACCAAAGAAAGAACATCCCCAATCTTCCGACTTCCCCTTGATGGGCGGTCAAACTCAAGTCATGAGGGGGGGCTCTGTGGGATGTTTTAACCCACTTCTGCTCTGCTATGCTGCAGCACTGAGTTATGAGGGTGTCGGAAATAACAAAATAGCTGGGAAACCCTTGTGCGCGCAAAAACCTCTGAAAATCGCACTTTGCAAAGCACAAAAAGATGGCTGCCCAATCTGCCACGCATGTTGTCAGTGATGGAACAGAGATCTCACTCCTGGAATATGTCACTGGGCTCCACAACAAGTAAAAATGGAGTACAGAAGGAAAAAGCAGTCTTGCTAAATGAAACCCCAAAATCTTGTCTTAAATCTTTTTTTTTTGTTGCTGAGACTGCAGAATGCCGGTGCAAAACACCCTCAAACATCCAAAATCCTTGCTGGGTGCTACAATTCACTTAGTTTAAGAAATCATTGTGAACTTGCAAGGTCCTAAAAAGCTGAAAGCATAAAGGGATTGCCACAGCAAAAGTGGCCTGTCTGTGGGTTTCAAAAATGTCTGTGCAGTAGTGGACTGCTGAGATGACAGCTTTCAAGAGCCTGCCTGATTAAACTTTAAACCTGTATAAACTGAAATCAAATGTTTGAAATCTAAGAGGCCTGTTACTGATAGTAACCATCTTGTAATTGTTCTGATCCCATGGTTTAAATCTTGAATCAGAATTTTAGCTGCTATTTTGAAATCACAAGTTTGTTTTAAGCTAAGGGAAAATGCAACAGAATTAACAATTAAATCAAGCCTGGCTAAAAGCTACCAAACTGGAATATCAGGTTTCTCCACAGAAGGATGGACTTTCCCCCCACCAGGAAATGACACCCAAGTGGTAAATATAGGGTTTGGAAAGAACTTGGTCTACAGAGGCAAAAGGGAACAATGAACAGCTGCTGCTAAGGAAATGCAGGGTGTGAGGACTGTTGTAAATGGCCTCTGCCAAAAGCAAACGGGGAGGAGACTGCGTCTGTATTTCCAGGGAGAGACCAAGGGGTGGAGCTAAAACCACCATCTGTGGCTGAACCTTCACAAAGAACATTTTCTTGAAAGACTTATAATTTGCCAGTGAAAATTGTACAAAATATAAAAATAACAGATTTGTGAATCTAAATTTTGGCTGCACATTTCAAGAGGCGGCAAAATCGTGTGACATGTTCTGGAAAGAAATGGCAGAAAATGTGATTTTACACAAAATGTATTTTCGCTAGAAGTCTGAAACTTTATACACTTATGCCCATTTTAAATGCGCACACTTGTAGAAATTTGCTAATAAATTGGACATTGTGTTCCTGATGAAAAGGGCAGAATTCTGTGAAAAGCCGAGACAAGATCCCACAGCTACGGGGTTTTGAGGGATAGCAGCTATATAAAATATGTAATCTGTATATGTGATTGTTTTAGAGGTTGCACATGTTTAATTATGTATGGTGCCAAAAGTAGATTTTCTGTTCAAGGGGTTAGGGGTGGATTCTCTGCCTCATAAAAATCACACCATAAAGGTGACACACTGTTTCCTCCTATCAAGGCAGAGAGTAGACTCTAACCCAATCGCCTGTCAAAGGGGCGAGCTTAGGCTAAACCAGCCCACACACCCCTTTATCATAGCATAAATAGAGACAGCTCACCACTCAAAAAGACAGACAGATTCCCTCACTATCCTGATACTGGCGGAGCACCATGCTGCTGAACTCTACATCTTCCTTGTTCCAGTCTCCAGAAACTTGGCAAAGCAGAAACCCATTCCATAGCTGAACCATTTTCAGCTAGGCCTCAAATTCCAGAACCAGAACTCCACAGACCTAAGGGGAAGCATCAATATACAGCCGGGTTGCACTGTACTGCTTGCTTGCTGAAAATAATCATCATCAGAACCAAGAAGGGCTGATCCAATCAAGTCCTGTGCTGTGCTGTGACCAGAGTGCATTGCAGATCCAGTCTAGTCCTGTGCCGTGCTATGAGCAGAGCGCCTTGCTGATTGCAGATCCAATCTGATATGCCCAGCTGTCTGTCCTAGAACCAGATCCCATTCCCTGACCAGAATCTTGACAGACCAGAATCCTGACGGTTCCGTTTAAAAACATATCTAGTGAGTATCTATAGAAAGAACTGTGTCACTAGCATATGTACTGTCCATAGTCAATCCCTATCTTAACCCCATCCTATCTTGTATTCAGAACATGTATTGTTAGGAGTACTTTTGAATTATCTGAACTCTCTCCAAACCATTTCATCTTCCTCCTGTAATAGTATTGCTAAAGCTATCTTTGCGGTGATCTTTTCCCATCTGAAGAAGGAGAGTCCTTAGAGGGCAGTCATTCTGATCAAGTGGCTGTGTTCCTGTGGGGCATTCGTTTTGTTTATAGTCATCCTCTAGTGTAAGAAATCCTTTAGTCATTTTAAAAGTGCATTCCTGTTTCCCATTCTTGCGCCTATCTCGAAAAAACGACCTCCACTAAAACGCCCATAACTTCCTCAGTTTTTGTGCTAGAAACTCCCGTTATCGCGATTATCGCTCAGTGAAATGTTTGCCGCGAATTTCGCTTTTGGGAAATTCTGACACTTGTAAAACAGCTTTTGATTGCTTCCAACTTGAATTTTAAGATTTCAAATTGTTTCTTGGTATTAAATCATTGCCAGTGTTTGTGTGCAACTATCCAAAGCGGCTCCCATAAGAATGTATAACAATTTCAGCAGTTTTGACCATATTTGGTGTTTTTGCCTAGTTCATTCTAAAGATAACTTTCAAAACCATTCTGACAGCTTGACAGTCAATTCCGTTTTTCTCTTGCGTTTGCTGGGGGAAAGTGGGATTGATATTCTGTTTGAATTCTGCCATTCCTGAATACCTGTTCTCTCCTATCTCTTTCCATTGCCTATCGGGGGGGTTGAGGGATGTGCAGGGGGAACCTCTAACCACAGTGCTATCTGATCTGAACACACACACAAAAGTATCATTTCTGTGCTGAATTGTTTTGCTCATAATTACTCCTTGTGTATTAAAAAGATTATTCAGTGTTACATCACCCCATTGGTGATTATTGTGTACCCATTGAAACATAGTGTGATTAAATTGTAAATACATAAATAAATATTAACTTTGCAAACCAGCCTAATTCCTGGTTCAGTGTGACCGGCGGTGATTCCAGGAGAGGGGCGTGATATGAGTGGTATATCGTTCAGAATAAAGAAGTTTTAGACAAAAATAAACAAGGATTTCAGTTGTGCATTACATGCTAGGCGTTGACTTGGATGTGTGCCGGATTGTAATCACTTACAGCGGTACAAATACCTTTAACATTAACATAAGAGGTGTATCGGCCACTTGTACTCCCTAAAATAGGCAAATATTTCCCAAAAAATAAAAATAGGGAGTAAAAATACTTCCAACAAAAATGGGAAACGGACACAACAGAGAATGTCCCCCTGCTTTCATCAACACAGCTCCATGGATGTTTGGACCAGTAGTACACGTAGAGCCACAGGAAAAAACTCATTACTTACACATCGGAAGAGATAAAAATGGACCTCTTAATGTGCATGAATAACTTGGTTCAAAGAAATATTTCTCATGAAACATTTGTTTTACAGGTAAACATTTTTACTTGCTTATTAAATACTCCCACTGGGAATGGGATTTACGTTTTTACTCCCTGAAAAAACATTTTACTCCCAACTTAAAAAAAATAAGGAATAAAACAATCCCCACTTCTAAATCATGCCTGGAGCACTCATGCTGACCCAACAGGAGTCCTATACAAGATCACCCCCCCCCCAAAAAAACTTCATGTTAGCATGTGATCTGCATGCCTAGAAAAGGTATAACAATACTTGCCAAACTGTGTGAGTGCGTGAGCATTTATGGTGAGGGTAACCCGAGTGTAGGATTGCAACATCTAGAAAATGGCAAGAGTACTTGAGCATGTAATGGCAACAGCTAAATGGGGCTAGTCCCTGGGCATATAATGCCAACTGCTGGCAAATGGTTGCATGCCAGATAGATGCTCATGTGCAACGTGCTGGCTTTGCACATAGGGCAATGCCATGCAACGTTTGCAACCCTGGTGGCACTGGCAAGGCCCTTCTTCATAACGAGGGCAATGAATCGAGTACCGTCAGTGGGTAAAAATAACACTGAACAATACAAAGCTTAGAAGTGATCAAAGTATAATGCGAACATATTGTAATGCCCAGTAAATTGTGGTAAGTGCTGATGTCTGCTGGCAAAAGCTGGACATCTGTGCGAGTACTTGGCAAGGATGCAAGTTCATGAATTTATGAAAACGATACCTGCAATAGGTTTTACATTAAAGTATCCTGGCAAAACCTATGACATGATGGTTACTTAAACATGCAATTGTAATGGTAGGCGAATCATGAATTGACATGGGCATGGGATCCCAACACCCACAGTACAAAGAAAGAAAACCTTTATACTACACACATGTCAAAACTGTTGTCTTTGTCATTAATTGTTGCTACAATAATGGTTTCCTATCTTTGGACAAACACATTGTACATAAAACACAAACAAGCACACACAAACAAAATACACACCACCACCAAGTAGTCCCCTTAAATGAAATCCCCCCAGCCTTCAACCCTTTCATTTTTTGACTCCTTAAACTTTTGCTAAAACTTATTGGGCATCAACAAACATTGTTTTGTTCCATACTTGTTCAAACAGGTTTTGCCACCCGTTAAGGAGCATAGTTGGGCAAGGTGATGCCTGTTTCCAGACATGGGCTTTCGTGTAACAGATCAATGCATTCTGGGAGTTGTATTCTTTTGTTTCAACTGAAATAACACACTAGAAAACAATGAATTTCAAAAGAAGCCCCAGTGGTGTTCAGATGGCATGAAGTCAGACAGTGCTTGCCCACAAACAGGAAAATAAGACTGGTCGCCTGCTAAAATATCAATAATGAATGCCAATTCCTCTCCTCCTATTACGCCTTCCTTTGGCCATTTACTTTGGTCCCCCACTCACACAGGCCACCTCTTACCCTTTTGATTTAGAAAAAAGGAAAAGCAGACATAATAATAATAATATGCATTTTATATAGTGCTACAAACCCTGAGGCATCTGAGCGCCGCTTATTACCCACAGTGTGTGGTGCTCATTTATCGACCTCGGAAGGATGAAAGGCTGAGTTTCGTCAGCAGGCTCTGTGCGGATGTCAAAGCGAGCGCTCTACTCGCTGTGCTATCTGACCAGGCATGCAGACCTTGCAGTACACGCCCTATCCTCCATTCCGGCATACCAGTGCTATGAAGAAATTATCACACTGTTTAAGATTCATTAGCTTCACAAACAGATGCTAATGAGGGAGGCAGGAGGCTTATTGAAAAAACTGAGCAGAGTATTAAATGATTGGCTGCATCATGGGAGGTAGATGGCAAGGGCAGTGCAGGCTTGTGTCCCCTGCCTCGGTCCGTGTAGTGCTCAGTGTTAAATGACAGTTCCCTGCACTCTGAGGCGGCAGATTAACAGGCTGCCTGCTACAGCCTTTGCACCCAACCTTGCCCCGGGCTCTCACATGGGTTGCCGGCCCATGAAAAGGGCTTGCATGCAAGCAATACATTGGGGTAGGACCGGCCTTAGCCCTAGCAACGCCCGGGACAAAACTACATTTGGCTCTCCCCCAGCCCCCATATGGCTGCCCCATTCTAGCGTAGCAGCAGTTCTCTATTGAAATGGAAAGCGCCCCGCTCCCATGCTGGAGCACCCGGGCCAGCACGAGAGCGAAGCGCTTTTCATTTTAATAGGGTGCCTTCATCACGCTAGCTCGGCTGAGTCCTTGAAAAACTCCCCTGAGCTAGAGTAGCAGGGGGCTAATGTGGCGCCCCGGGCGACTGCCCAGGTCACCGATACCTAAAGCCGGCTCTGTGTCATGGGAGCAGAGGACAAACTAGCTGGGGGGTCCACAGCAGAATCAGGCAATACTGATGGCTACCCCGCTTTGATGGGTTTGGACCACAGAGCAGTGCACAGGGTCCAAGTAACAGAGACATTAGGAGCTACACCTGGGAAGGGGTCTAGAGACAGAAGGCCTCATCACGAGTTGGGCGGTATCCTGACTGGGATACTGCCCAACTATTTGTGTTACCACCCAACCATGCGGTTGGGTTACCACCGGATCACAGGTTTGCGGGTAACTGTAAATCCCCATTCCCCATTGGGTCCGTTGGACTCAATGTGGAATTATCTGCGCAATTAGTGCGCGCTAATAGTGCCGCGCTAATTGCACCCGAAAATGGGCATTAAGTTGGCGCATTAAATGCTGCCAGACTAGTGTTTGGGAGGCCCCTTAAATGTGGAGGTAATAGCATTACCGCTGCATTTAAGGGCTACCCGCCCAACTCGTGATGAGGCCCAGTAACTAGTACTGTGCCAAGACTAATGAACCCTCACAGATGTACCTACTGAAACCCTCACTGTAGCAATCACCAACAGAGCCGGAGAACAAAACGAAGTAAGGATGAAACCATAATCAGTGAATCTGGAGTTGGGAGAAGTGGGAGAATAGGAAGAAAGTGAAGGGAAGGAAAGCATTGTAGGAAGGACAGATGAGATCAAGAACTAGGTTGGATGAGAGAAAGAGAGAGACCGTCAGGAGCTAGCCTTGGCTGAGACTCTAGAGGCCCTTTGGCACCCAGCTGAGGCAGGTGACAAACAATTGGTTGAAAGACTCAGGGACGTCATTTAGGGGTCGCCAGCGGTCACAACTGCAACCTCTGTGGTCTCCCTTGCGATATATATTTTTTTTAGTAATGCAAGCTCCTGAGCTGTGGCCAGCACCATGTGGCACTTTACTTTTGGAGTGGCTGGCTTTCTTGTTCAGGCCCCTTAAAAACAAACAAAAAAAAGAAAAATAAGAACAGGAGTGCCACAAGTCTAACACTTTCAGCATTGACTCTAAATAAGAAGAATAGGAATACCAAATAATGTGTCTTTCTGGAATTCTATACAATAATTGCTAGACTCATTAAAGGTTTATTTCAGGCACACTTCGGGGGGTGAGTCACTGATTAAGTCTGTTCTTAAACCCCTCAACTCAGCCTTTCATCCTTCTGAGGTCGATAAATGAGTACCAACACAGGTTGGATGATATTGGGTGTATATTTTTTCTATATAAAGCGCTTAAGCGTAAGTGCTATATAATAACACATCATTATCATTTGGTCATGGACGTCTGCTTGCATTCACAGTTATTTGGTAATATGGTCCTATACACACTGATCTTAATGAAACATATGGTGATCCATTCTTGTATGAAATGAAATGTACATCACATAATACTGATATCGTAACCATATTTTTCGTAGTGTACAATGCTATGTGATGCCACTTCCTGTTTTGTCAACGGGTGAAATGTGTTCCATCGCTACCCGCGATATCACTTTGGGGTGGGGTCAAATGACATAATTTCCTGTGATGTCATCAGGGGTCAAGGAACATGTGATGTCACTTCCGCTACCCCTGGCATTTTGGTGAAATGACATCCCTGGAAAAACTGCCTGCTAGGCCCCTAGCTTGGTGAATCTGGCCATTCTAGGTAGTACAGAACATGAAATGAAGAAAGAGCAAAGCGAGGTGAAGTACACACCCGATGCGTGTTCCCCTGCATAATCCGGTATACATTTCCCACAGCACTCAAATGCAGCGGCACTCTTAGCTCGTGCTGATCGCTCCACTTTGCCTTAGCGTGGCTGTGTGTGCAGCGTGTTTCCTTCCCTAACCTGAGCGTACCTCCCTCTCAAGGTAAGAAGCATCCTACAGGTTGGAATCATGTCGTTCTCCTAAATTAATTGAAAAAAACTAGGCTCTCCCCATAGATTCAGAGCATAGTCTACAAGGAGGAACAGCAAGGTGTTATTCTGATTCCTAGAAAACCCGTACAAGCAATATTAGTATATATATATATTTATTTATAGTGCAACCCAAGCTTGGGAGCAATGGAGCTCAGTACAGGTCTTAGAGCAAAACATTGGTCCTGAGAATCTAACAAGGCATCGAGTAAACACCAGCAAACATTATCACAGTGCAATATGCAGATGAAAGTGTTGAACAGATGGCTGGAATCGAAGTTACACCAAGGTGTTGCTGGAAGAGCCACGACTTCAGTTCCTTCCTAAACCGAACGACACTTTGGACAGTCCAGACTGCCACCAGGATGGAGTTCCAGAGGACCAGAACGAAGCATGAGAAGGACTGTTTGCTAGTTTACTCCTTGCGAGACGCTCCAGTTTCCAGTCTGGTGATGGTCATACAGTCATCTCACAGTAAACTGCCCAATTGAATTGAATTGATATTTTATTCCTATTGCGCTCATACACAAGTGTTTCAGAGCGCGACAAGGCAAGGGAAGTGGAGCACGGGAGAACAAAACAACAATCTTACTAGGCCCATTGACATTGAGAACGTGCAAGTGCATGGAAGGGGAGAAATAGAGAGTGCGGAGCAAAGGAGAAACAGATACATAATAATAACAACAAACAATGGTAGTGCAGACAGCAAGTGGCAAGTGCTGGGTTTAAGGCAGCAGACAGGGTAGGTCTCATAAGTGTAGGAAGAAAAAAGGGGGGGACCTGTATGGGTACAGATACAGACCCCAGTACAAGGGGTAGCCTGGAGGCAGAGCGAGAGGGTGGCAGGGTGAGCAGGTACCTAGTCCTAGAGGACAGAGGGTGTCCAGGTGCACGGTGCCGAGATAGAATAGATCAGTGGGAGAAGGGGGGGCAAAGGCAGAAGCAAAGAGGAAGGTCTTGAGGTGCTTCCGGAACCAGAGATGGTTCGCCTCAAGTTTTAGAGTGGCAGGTAGCCTGTTCTAGAGGGAGGCCACATCCGAAGACAGATCTACAACGAGCTTGTTTCTTTGAAAGTCGACTGAACCTGAAGGAGTTAGAGGTAGAGGAGTGAAGAGCTCAAGAGGCGTGGTATTTGTGGAGGGATAGCTGAAGGTATTTTGACCCAGGCCCCAGAAAGCCTTGTGGACAATGCAGAGGGATTTGAATTTAATCCTTGCATCCACTGGGAGTCAATGGAGAGATTTCAGAGCTGGAGAGATACGATCCCAGGGCTTGAGGCCAAGGACAAGTCTCAGAGTCCTGTTCTGGATTAGTTGCAGAGGGCAGAGAGCAGAGGCAGGTAGGTTTAGGAGGAGGCTGTTACAATAGTCCAACTTAGAGAGAACCAGAGCTTGGGAGACAGTGAGCTTCTGCGGGAAAGAGAGGAAATGCAGAGTACCTCTGAGGAGGTGCAGTAGGAAGTTTAACTTTTTAGAGACATCAAAGATGTGGGCGGAGAAGGAAAGTGTGGAGTCAAAGATGACCCGAGGTTCTTAGCCTCGCAGGTGGGGATAGGAGGAGTGCCAAGGGAGGCCGGCCAGAGAGTGAGGGGAAAGGATGGTGATGGTGGGCAGAGGAGGAGGATCTCTGTCTTACTGGCATTCAGACAAAGATCGTTGGCGGCACACTAATCTTGAATGGCAATTAGAGATGAGAGAGGGGGAGGAGGTGGCTGAGGGCAGCCTGAAAATGAGTGGAGTGTCGTCAGCGTAGCACTGGAAATTTGAGCAGAAAATGGCAATGCAGTGGGCGAGAGTTGTCAGGTATTGGTTGAAAAGCTAGGGCGAGAGGTTAGACCCCCTGGGGAACACCACAGGTAGAGAGCAAGACAAATGATAGGAAGGACCCAAGTTGCACCTGGGAGGGTCGATCAGAGAGGAAAGAGGTCAGCCAGGCCAGAGCCTGATCGGTGATACCCAGGTTATCACGGAGATGGTTGGGCAGGGTGGTATGGTTGAACGTGTCGAAAGCAGAGGAGAGATTGAGTAGGATGAGGACAGAGGGAATGTTAGAGTCAAGGTTGGAGAGCAGATCCTCACGGATGTTCAGGAGAGCAGTTTCCATGCCTCTGCCAGCTCTGAAGCCAGACTGATGGTAATGGAGACAACTAACAGAATCGGAATGAAGGTTAAGCTGAGAAATGGACAGCTTTTCCAGGAGTTTGCCCAGAAAGGGAGCAATGGAAATTGGGCGATAGTTGGCCGGAGAAGAAGGATCAGCTGTGGGTTTCTGAGAAGAGGCTGCACAAGGGAGTGATACGGAGTGGAGGGGAAGGATCCTGAGGCAAAGGAGTGGTTGCAAAAATTGGCAAGGGCCGGAGCGAGGGAATCAATGTGGTTTTAGAGGAACAGGGATGAACCTGTTTTGACGAGGCTTTCATAGATCGGACTAGTCTAGCGATCTCATCAGGGGAGAAAAGAGAAAAGGCTGAGAAGGAGGGTGGGGGGGTGGCTGAAGCAGGGTCCACAAACACAGACGGAGAGGGGAAACGAGAGGGAGTGGAGGAGAGGGTGGACAGGGTTTCTGAGATAAATTGAGAGGCAAGGGCATTGCAGAGAGCCTGGAAGGCAAGAGGAGGGGTAGAGACTGCAGCAGTATTTGGCCAGCAACTTGGAGATTTTAAAGAGTTCGGCCGAGTTGTTAGATGCCGAAGAGACACAGGTTTGAATATGGACTCTCTTCTTGGTGCGGACAGAGAGTCGGTATTGCCTTTGGAGCAGGTGACAGGCCGGATCCTCATGATAGGGGCAAGAACATCAAGAGTATCAGAAATAGAAGAGTAGAGAAGGGACAGGGCTTTGTCAGGGTGTGAGTCAGTCAGAGGAGGAATGGGGTGAGAGAAGGTGGCAGCAAAATCCTCAACTGACACACACTTCATGGGCCGGATGTTCGAGAGGGTAGGTGGCAATGTTGGGGTAGGTTTGGCTTGGGGGGGGGAGAGAGGGAGATATGAGAGGAGAGGAGGCAGTGGTCACTCCAGGAGAGAGGAGTTGTGAGAGGGATAGAGATCAAGACATCAAGTGTGTGTCCTGCAGAGTGAGTCGGGCCAGAGGGGAGGATAGAGAGGGAGAGGGAATCGTAGAGGTCGTGAAAGAGCACAGAGGAGGAACAGGGAGAATCGAGGTGGATGTTGAAGTCACCTAGGATGAGGAGTTGAGTTGTAAAGTCAAGGAGGGAGGAGGCGAGATCAGCCCACTCAGAGAGAAAAAGAGGTGATTTGACCAGAGGGACAGTAGAGAGTAGCAACAGTAAAGAGTGGCTAGGAGAGAGACAGCCTGGAGACAAGGCATTCAAAAGAGGAGTAAATCTGAGTGGGAATGATAGTGGCAGGGATCCGCTCAGGAAAGATAAGGGCTACACCCCCTCCGGCCGGCTGGATCTGGGTGCGGAGAGGATCTTGTAGCCATCAGGAAGGAGAGTGTCAAAGCTTGTGACAGAGCTGGCCGTGTACCATGTCTCTGTAAGACCGAGGACATCAAGCTCCAGTTCTTCAAAGAGGTAGCAGATGTCAGACGAGTGTTTGACAGCAGAGCGAGAGTTGAGGGTGGCACGTTGAAGAAGGTTGCCAGCCTTAAAGACCTTCTGGCAGGCGTACAAATCAGAAGAACGCCCTACAGAGGTGTGGAGGTAGCCTGAGGTGGGGCAGAGAAGGAGGGAAGAGTGGGCAAGGTAGCCAAGGCATGAGAGGAGAGGTCACCCGGAGATGAAAGGAAGTTGATGAGGCGGGGGACCCACCTATCGAAGAGAAGGAGATTGGCCTGAGGGCCTTGGACCATGACAGTGCCATTTAGGTAGACATTACGGATGACTCTGGAGAAGTCGAAGGAATCCATGAGGACTTCCCAGTGAGTGCCACCATTAATGGGAGAGAAGGAGACAGGACAGAGCACAGAGATCAAATGCAGGTTCCATAGATCTGGCGAAGGAACGACTAAGAGGATGTCGGTGAGGGTCTGTCTGGAAGAGGCGCTAGAATAGGTATCAGCGATAGGCAGCCCTGGGTTGGAGGCCAGGATATCCTTTTAAAACTTCTTCTTTTCAGACTTAGTGAGAAGGGAAGGATAGTTGTTAGAGAAGCAGGTGGAATATATGGAGAAGCAGAAAGCACCATGGGTGAGAAGAGAGAGGAGGCAGAGGGGGGAGAAAGCAAGTACAGCGGTATGGAACAGTCACTGGACTAATAGGTTACACTCAATGGATGGCCAAAGTTAAATGCAGAACACACCCAAATTTGACTTTCAAGATAAATGCAGAACACACCCAAGTTTAATTTTCAAGTTAAATGCAGAACACATCCAAGTTTGACTTTCAAGTTAAATGTAGGGCCCTGTAGTTATGGTGAAGAAGTGGGAATCAGAGATTAAAGGTGAGTACAGAAACGACTTCATCTGAGTACCTAACAGGGAGAGCTGAGAGTACAAGCAGAGAAGTGGATAATGGAGCCAGGAAGGTAGAAAAGGGCAATCAGGAGGAAGGAGCTAACCCAAGGAGACTGGAGGTAAGGCGGTAAGGGGTTAACTGCACCGCCACCTTTTACCGCCTAATTACGAGGTCCCTTTGCGGGTCTCTACCTTAACGGCTGGTTTTTACCAGCCGTTAAGGATTGGAACCGCAAAGGC
The DNA here is from genome assembly GCF_040938575.1 of Ambystoma mexicanum. Taxonomy (NCBI): domain Eukaryota; kingdom Metazoa; phylum Chordata; class Amphibia; order Caudata; family Ambystomatidae; genus Ambystoma; species Ambystoma mexicanum. Next base: position 1,067,684,261 of record NC_090936.1, read on the forward strand.
ACCTTGGAGGTATTTACGGTACCACAATTTGTGGTACCGTAACTACCGCCTTTCCCATTTCCATTGAGCCCTAGGGGGGCAAAAATGGGAAGGTGGAAGGGCCAATGGTGAATGGGGAATTACCGCCCGCCAACCTTGGAATGGGGCGGTAATTCCGCCATTCACCATGGCGGAAATCGGTAAAATACTGGCGGCAACCATGGCGCTACTAGCGCCATGGTTACCGCCTGGGTCGTAATGACCCCCATGGTAGTCCAGTAGTCCAGTGATAGCAACCTCAACGAGGGTTGGGCTGTAGCAGAAGTCTCATGTAGCAGCCTGTCAGCGGACAGAGAAGCAGACAGGGGCCTTAGAAGTGGGCCTTTAGAGAGTGGGCCAGCTAAGCCTGCCGGTCCCCGGTTGGCCAGATGCAGTCAGGCACCAGCCAATGGAAGAGCGGGGCAGGCCAAAGCAGCTAACTCCCACTGCCTCAGACACAGCAAATCCCCAAGCGGCCAATGATTTTAGTTTGGTCGTCAGGTAGGCTGGCATACCAGCACTGGTTGACTTGTAGGACAGGGAGCCAGTGTAATTCTCATAGATGGGGTGATGTGGTTACATTTGTTAGAGCAAGTGAAGTGGTGAGCCACGACGTAGAGGGACACTCAGAACGGCCACATGAGCATCCGGGAGCAAGAGAGGATTTGTAAGTGATTTCAATCTGGCACACACCCAAGTCTAGCCCAGCATGTAGTGCGCAATTGAAGCCCCTATTTATTTTTGTCTATAAGTTCAATATTCTGAACGATATACCATTCATATCACACCATTCTCCTGAGACCAACCCCCCCCCGGTCACACTGAACCAGGAATCAGGCTGGTTTGCAAAGGTAAATATTTATTTATATATTTAAAATTAATCACAATATATTTTAATGGGTAAACAACAATCACCAATGGGGTGACAGAACACAGAATAATATCTTGAATGCACTAGGAATCAAATAATGATCACAAAAACAAATGCAGCACAGAAAAGATTACTTTTGAATTGGTTTGGACAGATGGCACTATGGTTAGAGGTTCCCCCTGCAACACCCCTCAACCCACCAATAGGCAATTAAATAGATGTGAGGAGAGAGCAGGTATTCATGAATAGCACAAACACAAATCAAACAGAATATCACTCCCACCTTCCCCCTTCAAACACAAGAGAAAACGGAATTGACTTTTCAGCTGTCAGGTTGGCTTTGAAATTGTCTTTGGAATTGACTGGCATAAAACACCAAATGTGGTCAAAAATACTTAAATTCTTATAAATTCTTATGGGAGCCGCTTTGAACAGTTGCACGCAATCACATACAATGATTTAGTCAAAAGAAAGCATTTGAAATCTCAAAGTCCAAGTAGGAAACAATTTAAAGCTATTTCACATGTGTAAAACCTTTCAAAATTTTAAATCGCTGCAAATTTTCCTTGCACGATTTTCGCTATAATGGGTGAATCGCACTGTTTTGCAATACGGTTTTGGGTTCTATGGATAGCTACGGATGTTAGGTACAAATAGGAGTTTCTAATATAAAAATAAAAAAGGGGGGTTATAGAGGTTTTAGTAAGAGTCGTTTTTGCAAAATAGGCACGAGAATGGAAAACAGAAATGCACTTTGAAAAGACAGCTGGACTTGATTACACTATATTAGGACTATGAAAAAGAGGATGCCACACATGAATCTCCACAGTTACGTGGCCGGCGTAACCCTTCACATGGTGGATGCTCAATTTCTTTCTGGGATTCAATTTAGTTACTCAAAATCACTAATGACTTCTGATTTTAGAAAACAAATGAGCGAAAATTAGCGCAAGAAAGGTTCTGACAATACTATTATTCTGAATTTACAGATAGGATGGGTGCAGATTGGGACAAGACAATGCAAATATACTATAGGTCACTGTTCTGCCTATTAATACTTGCAGTCCTTTGTAATTAAATGGGACCGTCAGTTCTGGTCATGGATTGGATCTGGTCTAGGAAGTACAGCACATCAGGTGCAGGACTGGATCAGCTAGGCCGTTCCCTGGATTTTGTACAGGATCTACCCTTCTTGTTTGTGGGTAGTTCAATTAGCTGGATAGCAAGTTCCTCAGGCAAGCCTTGTGGTAGCAAGCCAGAGAGTTTCAGGATACTAGTTCAAAAGGCCTTCTCACCCTACAGCGCTTCTCGGGGTGGAGAGAATACATTTGAGTATTTGGGCCTTGCTGAAAATCAATAGTTCTCTATTGCTGGCAAGAGTCTTGGCATCTGGATCTGGAAGGATATTAAAGCTGGATGTACAATGCTGGATCAGAGTGCTTCGCCAGAATCAGGTAAGTCAGTGGATCAGTGAGACCCTATGTGCTGTCAGCTGTCTCTATTTATCCTTTCAAATGACATCACAAAATGGCTGTATGGGCCGGCTTAGCTAAGCTTGCCCCTGTGCACTAGGATTGGACAAAACTTCATCCCTGCCCTGCAATTGAGTGATTGGATCCAGGCCGGATGTCACATTTTAGGGTTTGCTTTACAATCTTAAGAAACCTCCCTTTAGCCACTGGTCTCAAAATCAGATTTTATACTAAAGCTACATTTCTACATTGGTCACCTCTACACAAATCACACACAAAGATTCCATATTTTATATAGCATCTGTTCCTCAAAACCCTGCAGCGGTGGGATCTTGTTTCAACTTTCGAAAGAATTTTGTCCTTTTCACTATGAACACAATTTCCATATTTTATGCAAATTTATCACAAATGTGTGTGTTTAACATAGGGATGTGTGTGTACATTTTCACAATTTTAGCATTAATACATTTCACATAAAACCACATATATTGCCATTCCTGTCCAGAACATGTCACACGGTTCTACCGCCTCTTCACACGTGCAACCAAAAATGAGATTAACAACTCTGTTCTTCTATTTTTCACCGCTTTGAAACACAAGTTCTGAGTCTCTTGAAAAATGTTCATTGTTTATTCTTAACAGCAGATGGTCGCTTTGCTCCACCCCTTTGTCTCTCATGGGAGTCCAGTGCATCCCCCTCCTTGTGGAAGTTCCTGCCAGGAGCAATTTACGACCCTCTCACACCTCTGTTTCCTGGGCTGAAGGGTCTGCTATTGTTCATTCTGTTTCTGTAGACAAGAGTCTGGATTAACCCACAATTAACATCTCCCAGTGAGTTTCTGCTCCCCCTGGAAGAAACCTGTTTGTCCACTTCCAAAGGGTTGCAGCTCAGCCAAGCTAATGTATTCTTACTTTGTAAATCCAGGAAAAACCAAATGTGTTGCATCAAACATAAATACATTACTTTCTTAGCTTTAACCTATGGGATCAAATACACAACTGAAATCTGTATTCCTTTTAGCCACAATCCTTTTACGTTTGCTGATCTGGCAGATTTTTTGTTTAGATCTTTTAAATTCTTTGAAGTTTCATCAGGAGCTCATCTGACAGCTGTCATTCAGGTAGCCCAAGGTACTGCACACAGATTTTGGCTGGGGCTGTCAGTTTACAGACAATCCAGTTTTTCTGAAGAATGTTTTGCTCTTCACATTAGGACTTTATATGTTCGCAATGCTTCATTAGATTACATGATTTTTAGCACCAAATAAGATTTTGAATGTTGAGAAGTGTTGTGTATAGGCATTTTGGGAGTTTTTAGCAACAAGGCAAATATCATTTATAGGCACATTTTGGAGTTTCATTTGCAAAGCTCTGCTTCTCTCTCTGCACTCTGTTTGCTGGTCATGGAGCCCACTGGCACATTTTCTGCAGTATGTGCTCCATTCCACCACACATGCACCATGGGTGGCAGGTTGTGCATCCATCTTTTTGGGTGTTGCAGAACATGGTTTTTGTAGGTTTTTGGCGCACAAAAGAGTTTTGCCGACATTGTTGCTGCTTCTTGCGCCATAACTATCAGTGTGATGCCGCATAGCATAGCAGGGTGGGTCAATACATCCCAAAGATTGGCTTACCCCATCAATATGTGAGATCACTAGGACCTGCACCACCATTTGGAAGTCCTAGAGCATGAGGAATGGCTTGATGTGCGATTTCCATTGTTGAAACATTTTTGGCTTTTCACTAATGCATGGTTTTGCTATTCTGTTTTTTCCTCAGATGTAGGCCATGCTACCAAATTATTTTTGAATTGCCTGTACTGTAAAGCAAAATAAATTAGAATTCCTCTCATTAGGTGTAATGGGATTTTTATCACCTCTACAACTAGAGCTTTTCCTACAACCCAAAGGCAATGTGCTAAACCCACACCCCCTAGTAGGGGTTGTGGTAGAAATAGAGGTAGAGAAAAAGCAGATACATGTGGTAACCAGTGAAAAAGATATGATTAACAAAGAGGCATTATACGATGGTGTAATTTCAACGTTTAACTTTATTAACGTAAAATAACTTCATCACCTATATTATGCAATATAATGCAGTTCCTGTTTAAACCACTGGAGGCATATGCGCAAGTTCTAGTTTCCAGACTCTAGAGACTGCCATTTTTAATAGTCAGTGTTTACGGGTTTGGAAGGATCGAAGGAGAAGACGTTTGCAGGTTCGTCACTGTTTTGGATTTTTGGGGGGGGGGATATCCATGGATTTTGGAACACGGTTTGTGTATGACTGGATAACTTTTTTGATGTTTTTTTTTTTTTCTCAGGATTCTGGATTTTGGATTGCCAGATCGCCAGATTTCCATTTTAAACTGCCAATGTCATGGATCTCAACTTGCCCTTGGATTTTTATGGGGGGGATTCCTTGGATTTTGGATTGTTTTTGTGGACATGGTTTTTGGATCGCTAATTTTATTTTTGGAACTTTAAAAGTCATGGATTTCACCATGGATTTGCATGGTTTGCGCAGGATTTCTTGGATTTTCTATCAATTTTCAGGGACATGTTTCTTGAATTGGTGCATTTCTTGGTGCACACTTTAAAAGCCATTTATTTCATGAAGTTTGGGTATTTCTTTGGGGGGATGGATGTTGGATTGAGTTTACTGGATACGGTTCTTGGTTTGCTGTATTTCTTGGTGCAAACTTTAAAAGCCATGGATTTCATCACACCTTTGGATGTATTTCTTTGGGAATTTTTTGGATTTGGGATCAATTTTCGTGTACATTGTTTTTGGATTGCTGCATTTCTTCTTGGGAAAAGAAAAAATGTACTATTCATAACGGTGCAACACATGGATGGATATGGATAGATATTTACAACTCAAAGTTGGTAAGTTTAATATTTTTTTAAATATTTTTACTGTTTGGTCTTTAACAACTGTTATTGCTGTGAGAAACCTGACGGTTTCTCCCTTGCTCGTCCCCGGAGATCTGTCATCCAGGGGTCCAGGACACATCCATTGCTATTGGATCCAGTTCCTGGGGGTGGACCAGTGAGGGAGGATCACCGGGATGGAGAGGCCCTCTGGTTTGAAAGTGGGACAATGATGTGTGAGACGCAGTATCCCCCTTCTTCCAACACCTTTTCCCCATCCTACCACGTAATATATTCAGAAACACTGCTTCCCCCCCTTTTCCACACGAACAAAGACAACGGACTAACACCAGAGCCGTTTACCTGGCATGTCCCAATGACAGGGTCAGGCAAAGTAAGGCAATTGACCAGAATCACACACACCCGACAGCCCTTTCCCTTCCCCACAGGGATAAAAGGTGGAGCACGAGAGCACAATACGAGCAAGGCAGACCACACGACGAGAGAGCTCTCAAAACCCCAGCTGTTCAAGAGGGGGAGAAAGGTGCGAGAACCAAAAGGCTGACAAGGAGAGAAACGACCTTGCACTTTCTGACCCAGACACGCGAGACCTCCATGGAAGGAATCGTAAGACCGCAAACAATAGCCCAGGTGTGTTGCAGCAGATGTCAACAATACACGGACCGTGCCTACGCTGATAAGCAGGAAAGAGGGAGATGCCTGCTACCGTGGTACCGGCCTTGACTCCCGATATGAAGAAAGCCAAGAAGTTCATCACAGCCGAGTCCAGGGGAGAACCGATAAAGAAACCAAACTGTGTTGAATGAAAGTCGCAAAGTGGCACATTGAGGAAAATTCAAAGAACTGTAAATTTAATTATTTAGGGAAGACCAGCTGCTGAGGGGTCCGGCACCATGTGGGTGCTCACTCGAGAGATTCTGGTTAATACTGGGTTTGAAGGAAACTACTGATACCAGAAGGCCCGAGGGGAGCCGCAAGGAAAAGGTCAAAGTGGTCATACAGGGGTCTAGCAAAATCCCCATACATTTGAAGGTCTTTGACTGACAAACTATTGAGAACACAAGGGAAGTGAATCCTGCATCAGAACTAAGTAAAAGCAGTTGTGAAATGGCAAGAGTGAACCTGATGGAGGGATGCCAATAAAGAGGGGCAAAGTCTAAAGTCCCAAGGAACAGTGCGTTGATGAAAGTAAACCCGACAGTGGGGTGTCTGCAGTGAACTGTTTAAACAGACTTGTGAATGTTGCAGGGGAGATAGTTCTGAAAAGCCATAGTAACCCCGTCGAAGGGAGGCTGACATTTGTGAGGAATCTACACCCAGAAGAGGGGGACGCATGGGTGAAGTCATCACCCAACGTACATTTGGAACAGATCTTATTTTTGTTTGTTATTTTTTGGAACCCATCAGGTCCTTGAAGGCAAGAGACTTTTTGTAGAAAAGAGACTTAACCACTGAAGGTCCTGAAATGTGAAGCGGTACTGTAGTCTTGTGCTGGGAAAACTGGAGTGTGCTGTGCTCAGGAATCCCACCTTTTCCCGTGCTCAAAACGTGGGGAATGGGGACCCCCCCGGCTTCCACATCCTGACTTTTTATTTATGAACACTTCCTTCTTTCTTGTGAACACTATCTCACACTCTTTTTGTATTTAGCATAATGATTGGCAATAGGTTTTTCTTAGTACAGGTCCATTTATTTGACACAACGGCACTAGGACTGCCTTATTATTATTTGATGGTCGTACCTTGCTCCCATCTTAAATTAGGTGTTTTTCCAACCTACCCATAGAGTTTAATAAACACCCTTGAACTGTGATCATGTGTCTAAAGTCTCTCCCCTTCTCACCTGTTTTTCCTTGCTTGCGACCTTCTTTGGAGATTTCTTTCGCACGGTCCAGGATTTGTATAGAACCGTGTGCTGGTCTTCGGGTTCCAGCATGAGGATAGGAGTCCTACACCAGAAGGCGTTCAGAAGTCCTGGGGCCGGGAACCAGGAAGGCAACAATGTCCGAGCTCGGAAGCACGGAACGCCGTGACCCGAGCACGGGTGAGGTTCCAGGAAGAAGCTGAAAGGTAAGTCCGAGGAAGGGAAAAGGAAAGGAAGAAGATTCAAGGAATCGGGAAAAAGGACTCGGAAGGAAGCCCCGAGCCAACTCCGGCAACACACGTCATGCTACACAGAGAAGTAGCGTTGAAACGCGCAGAGCCGCAGGGGCGTGTCCGCTTTGTAGAATGTTGAACGTAGCGCATAAAGACTGGCAAGGGAGGATTACGGAATTCAGTCTTCTAAGGGTCAGGGACCACGAAGTCCAGAATGGACGTAGACGGTGGTTCATGACAGTATGCCTCCTCTGAAGCCCAGCTCCTCCGGGTTTGCTTGGATGGATGAGATGGTACCTTTGTATCAGCCGGGGGGCATTAATGTTTGAAACAGGCTCCCAAGTGCGCTCACTGGGAGGATACCCTTTCCACTCGACCAAATACTGAAGTTGACCACGTCAGTACCTAGAGTCACAAATTCTGGAGACCTCATACTCGAGTTAGTCATCGAAAATCACTGGGGTAGATCTTGGAGCTGTTCGAGAGATCTGGACATATGGTTTTAACAGAGAAGTGTGGAAGACTGGATGACTCCTTTTCCATGACTCTGGTAGTCGAAGCCGAAAGGCCACTGGATTAACAATTTCTTTTATAGAAAAAGGTCCGTAATACCTGGGAGTCAATTTCTTTGGTCGTAGGTGACGAGGAAGGAGTTTTGAGGATAACCAGACCTTATCGCCTATTGAATAGGACGGCCCAGGCCGCCTTTTGGAGTCTGCAAATTGTTTAACGTCTCTTCAGGCCTTTTCTAGGTGTTCCTTTGCTTCTTTGTGCACATCGATTAGTGTTTCAATCCAGGAATCAACCGCAGGAACTGGGGTAGGATGTGGGAGAATGGAAGGTAGGACTGAGGGATGAAATCCTTGACTACAGAAGAAAGGACTGGCCTTGATAGCAGAATGATCCGAATTGTTGTATGCAAATTCGGCCACAGGTATTAAGAGTGACCAATCATCCTGGACTTTGGTGGCGAAGCAGCAAAGATACTGTTCCAGGGTTTGGTTTACTCGTTCGGTAGCTCCATTTTTCTGTGGATGATAACCCGAAGACAATGCACGTAAATTCCCAAAATACGACATAGCTGTTTCCAGAACTGGGCTATGTACTGGGGTCCTCTTTCAGAAATGATTTTGGAAGGTAGTCCATGAAGCCGGAAAATGTGTTCTAGAAAAATCCTAGCAAGTTCAGATGAGGATGGTAGTTTGTATAGAGGTGTAAAGTGAGCCATATGTGTGAACAAATCAATGGTAAGCATTATAGTCGTGTAGCCTCTGGAAGAAGGTAGTTCTACGATAAAATCTGTGGCAATTATTTCCCAGGGTCTTGTTGGTAGTTCTGGTTGGTGTAGGAGACCTGCTGGTTTTTTATTGGCATGTCTGTTCTGATTACAGAGTGCACAAGTCTGGACATAGGTCTCGATGTCATCCTTCATCCTTGGCCACCAAAACTGTCTTTGTATAATATGGAGGGTGTTGGTGATGCCACGGTGTCCTGAATGGAGAGTATCATGGCATAGGCTTGTGATCTTTTGTCTTAATCCAGGAGTAGGGATGACCAACCGATTGTCCTTGAATAGATATCTGTCTCTTGTTTTGAGATTCCACTGATTGAACCCTGGAAGGAGTTTAAGCGAAACAGAGGACTGAGTTTGGACTCGAAAATCTTCCAGGAGAGTGGTTGCTTGAGCAACAAATATTGTGTATTGTGTTGGGAACCATTTTAGGAAAGGGTTGGTCCTCAAGGGGTTCGTAATCAGGACGTCTGGATAAGGCATCAGCTATAATGTTATGTGTTCCAGGAAAATGATGGATTTGAAATTGGTATTTGGCAAAAAAGAAGGCCCAACGGGCTTGGTGACTGTTTCCATATTCCAGGGATTGTAGGACTTGAAGATTCCGATGGACTTCTACTGGATGTTTGGCTGCCAGAAGGAGATGACACCAATCAGTGAAGGCTTGACGAATGGCTAACAATTCCTTCTCCAGGACTGAATGAGTTTCACTGGGAGTCAAGGTGCGGGAGAGATAGGCGATGGGGTGTTCTAACCGGTCGCCAAGTTCCTGTTTCAGGATTGCCCCGATGGCATAGTTGGAGGTATCAGTTTCTACAATGAAGGGTCGGACAGTGTCGGGTTGAGCTAGGATGGGAGCTTGTGTGAACTCCAACTTCAAGCGTTGAAATTCCGAATCTTGGGCTGAGGTCCACTGAAAGGGGGTATCTTTCTTTAATAACGAGACAATGGGGTGCACTATCTCAGAAAATGCGGGTATACATTTTCTGTAGAAATTAGCAAGCCCCAGGAAGGGTTGAATTTGTTTAACAGTGGTTGGAACCGGCCAAGATAGAATGGAGTCAACCATGGAAGAATCCATTCAAATCCCCTTTGGGCTAAGAACGAATCCATGATAGTGAACAGTTGATACAAGCAATAGACATTTCTCGGGCTTGGCCAGGAGCTTATGTTCTCGCAAACGTTGTAAGACTGCCCTTACGTGCTCTTCGTGTTTCAGATGGTCCTTGGAGTAGATCAGTATGTCGTCTAAATATACGATAACAAAGAGGAACAACATTTCAGAAAAGACCCGGTCCATGAAACGTTGGAAAACTGCAGGGGCATTAGCAAGTCCAAAGAGCATGACCAAGTATTCAAAATGGCCAAAGGGTGTTCTAAAGGCTGTTTTCCATTCATCACCTTCTTTTATACAAATAATTTGGTAGGCACCCCTGAGATCTAGTTTCGTGAAGATGACTGCACCTCTAACTGCTTCTAGGATATCCGAGATGAGATGTAATGGGTAACGGTCCTTGAGAGTACATTGGTTAAGGCCACGGTAATCCAAACATGGCCTAAGCTCCTTGGAATCCTTCTTAGGGACGAAGAAAAGGGAAGCGCCCGCTGGGGACTTGGATGGTCGAATAGTTCCATTTTCCAAGTTGGTGTCCAGGTATTCCCAGAGGGCCCTTTTTTTCAGGTTCTGACAGAATAAACATTCTACCGAAGGGAATCACGGCTGAAGGTTCAGTGTCAATGGCGCAATCCTCAGGTCTGTGGGGTGGTAGAGCTTGAACGAATGCTGTTGAGAATACATCTGTGTATGCCTGGTAGGCCCTGGGAATCCTGATAACGTTAGAGACGGTGACCGGGATCTGCTGAGTTTCTTAAGAGTCTTCAGAGGAACTTGGTAAAGTGATTGGGGACAAACAGTGGGACATACAAATTTCTGAACCAAGAAATAAGGAGCCTGCTGCCCAGTTGATGAAGGGGTTGTGCCTCTGTAACCAGGGCATGCCTAGAACCATAGGATAGTGGGCAGATCTTTTAATATCAAATCTGATCCTCTCTTGGTGGTGGTTTATAGAAAGAGGAACCTCCTTGGTTTGGGTCCTGAAGCTAAGGGTCTCCCATCAGTAGCTTAAACAGGTTGCATAGTCTCTCGTGTTTCGTGGGGGATGTTGTGACTAGTGACCCAGTCATGATCTATGAATATGCCCATGGCTCCGCAATCCACTAATGCCAGGATGGGGTAGGATTCTTTTTTGGAAGGCGATAGCAATGCCTCTAGAATCACAAGATTGTTTTGTCCAGGAGAGTTCAGGGAAGGAATTGATGAGGAGCAGACACCTTTCTCCCCAAACTGTGCCCCATCTAGGATCGGGAGCTGGCGTTTCCCGAACACCGTGGTGGAGCGATCGGGCACTCTCTCACAAGGTGTTTATCGGAGGCGCAGTACATGCAGTCCAGTGTGAATCCGGCGCATCCTTTCTTGTGGGGTAATGGGTCCACGGAAGGCCCCCAGTTGCATGGGTTCTGGATCCGGGCTTGGAGAAGCTGCTGGCCCTGGTTTGTATGGATGGTCTGTGGGAGCCTTTTGGGATGTTGACTTGGACTTTCTTTTCTCTGCCTTTCTTTCCTGGATTTGAAAGTCGATTTGTAAGGAGAGGTCCATGAGGGCCTGGAAGGAGCTTGGGCGAGCTACCCTGACTAACTCGTCCTTTATTTCCTCATTTAGGCCTCTCCGAAAGAGGGTGAAGCTGGCTTCTTGGGACCAATCAGCCTTTTTCACAAGTTGTTTAAAGCGGGTCAAATAGGTAAGCATATCCTGAATCGACTAACGGGGTTGCCCAGGTCAAGGCGTTACCAGTGAGGTGTGAGATCATAAACCCCACCTTTGCTCTTGGGGTGGAAAAGTAGTAGGGCTTGAAGGTGAAATGCACCAAACATGAATCAAGGAAGTTACGAAGGTTCTTAGAAGAGCCATCATATTTGTCAACTAGTCCTCCCAATAAGACACGTTCTCTAGCTGCTGAGTCACGAGACAAAACTAGCTGCTTTAAAGCAGCATTCTCTGCCTTAAGGTTCTGGACTTCAGTCGTTAATTCCTGCATACCTCGCATGAGGTCTTGAACCACGGCTTCCATCTCTGTATTCGTATCGTTTTTTAGGCGTCTCAATCTGTCACAAGTCTCTACCCTTCTCACCTGTTTTTCCTTGCTTGCGATCTTCTTGGGAGATTTCTTTCGCACGGTCCGGGATTTGTATAGACCCGTGTGCTGGTCTTCGGGTTCCAGCGTGAGGATAGCAGTCCTACAACAGAAGGCGTTCAGAAGTCCAGGGGCCGAGAACCAGGAAGGCAACAATGTCCGAGTTCAGAAGCACGGAATGATGTGACCCGCGCGCGGGCCTGGATTCAGGAAGAAGCTCGTAGGTAAGTCCGAGGAAGGGAAAAAGAAAGGAAGAAGATTCAAGGAATCGGGAAACAGGACTCGGAAGGAAGCCGCAGGGGTGTGTCCGCTTTGTAGAATGTTGAATGTAGCACGTAAAGACTGGCAAGCTGCGTTCCGTACTGAACAGCCATGTTGGGAGGATTACGGAATTCAGTCTTCTACGGGTCAGGGACCACGAAGTCCAGAATGGACGTAGACGGTGGTTCATGACATCACGTGTAAATGTCTATCCTTGATACCATGCCTTCCTTACATATGGTGTCAGAAGTGGGATGTGACTTAATTGAAACTAATTGGAGAACCCTACAATTTCAAAAGCTCAGTCAGACATCCTTTAGCCACCAAAGAATAAATAAGGTTTGATATTTGTAGCAGTTGGGAAGCTAGTACTCCCCCTTGGAAAAGAGGAATGATCCCTACTGACTTAGTTTTGATACCCCCTCCAGGGTGCTACAATCGATTGGCCCCAAAATCTGGTCTAGCTTCGAAGTTCAGGATAGACGTCTTAGCAGGCATTATTGATCCCGACATTCGGGGGGGATGTGAAGTTTCTCTTACAAAATCATGGTAAGATCCCTTCCTCAATTTAAAGAAAATGAGCCAGATAAAACAGAAAAGGGTAACTTAGGCTTTGGGTAAACTGATCAATCTCTTAACATCGAAGAACGGAAGGAAGAAGTGCTCACAATCTATCCCGACCTAGCCTTCACCCAGCGAAATTATCCAGCCCTCGATGAAGCTTTTTTACAAGCAATTCCGGAAGAAGAAGGCTTAGAAAAGGAGAGTCCCTTTTTCTTCTCAAAGCAAGGACTGCTTTATAGAAGAGAAACCTCTACAGAAGTTGTAGTAAAAACACAATTGGTAATACCCAAGAGCCACCGAAAGGTTGTACTGGAGATTGCGCATTCCCATCTTACCGGGAGGCATTTAGGACAATCTAAAACCCCGGGACACATATTAGTTGGATGTTTTACTGGCCAGGTACCCACCGATATACAAACTTTCATTTGGACGTGCGAAATATGCCAAAAGACCAGCACGCACATCCCATTACCTGCCCCTCTGAACCCGTTGCTGATCATAGGAGTCCTGTTTTCAAGAATTGGTATAGACATAATTGGACCTCTAGCGACATCCAGATTAGGAAATAAATATGTCCTTGTGATTGTGGATTATGCGACAAGATATCCTGAGGCATTCCCAATGTGAAATAATACCACACAGCAGATCCTAACACATTTCTACTGTATTTTTCCAAGGTCGGTTGTCACAAGGAAATACTAACAGACCAGGGTTTGAATTTTATGAGTAAGCTTATGGCCGAAGTCAAAGAGTTACTCCATGTTACCACCTTACGAACTTCTGTCTACTATCCCCAAACCAATGGCTTGGTAGAAAGATTCAATAGGACCCTAAAACGGATCCTGTGGGCACTATTTGCAGTGAGGTAAACCCCTCATGCTTCCACAGGTTTCTCTCCCTTTGAATTACTCTATGGAAGAGAGCCCAGAGATGTCCTGGACATGCTCTGGGAAACCTGGGAAGAACGAGAGGAGGCCCCCATTCCCATCTCACAAACCGCCACCAGAATGCGAGATCATATGAAATTGGTTTGAGACTTAGTTTGTACTCATACGGAAAAAGGCCCAGAGCCAACGAAAGGCCACTTATGACAAAAAAGTAAATCTATGATAATTTTCCATAGGACAGTAAGTACTGGTCCTCTTGCCCACCTCAGAAAACTAACTTGTCTCCAATTTGCACAGACCTTATGTGATAGTAGAATGAACGGGAACCTGTACTTATAAAGTAACCCAACCGGACAGAAAACAGAAGGTCTATTTATATCATGTGAATCTCTTGAAAGAGTGGAAGGAGAATCCATCAGCCACCCATGACAAAATTCTAGCCTGTCTGGTTTCTGAACACAGATAACTGACTTAATTCCTCCCGAGCTAACTATCCAACAATAGAAAGATCTAAAAGATGTAGTGATCTCATTTCCCAATGTATTCTCTGAAAAACCAGAAGAATGAAAGGTACATACCATTATATTAGAACACCTACAGGTAAAGCAGTTCATTTAAAACCGTACACCAGAAGCCTGTAAAGAGATAGTGATCAAGGAAGTCAAGAAAATGTTGAAAGCCAATATTATTGAACCCTCCTCAAGTCCATGGTCCTCTCCTATTGTGTTGGTCACTAAACCTACCAGAGATTCCTGGAGATTCTGCATAGGCTTCCATCAAGTCAATGCCATCTCGGACTTCGTTGCCACGTTCGAATTCGGGCATGTGCGAGACTATTTGTAAACATGCTTCTGTTTCCTTGGGTGTTGATGGCTGCAGGATTTATTTATGGAACAATGTAATCACCTACTCAATTATCTGGATAGGCGCACTTTGAAAATGATACATTTATTAGTGCACCACCATTTTATGTTTGTTATTTGCGGAACAAATAAATCACATATAACCATACATGTGCTCATCAAAGAGACAGTGGTCAATAAACCCCTGCAGTGGGCTATGAACCTTCATGAATCCACACAGGATTACTAATGTCTTTACATTTATAGAGGGACTACAGTTAAACCGCTTACCAACCCACTTCTTACTGAAACATGCACAATATACTGTAAGACAAAATACAGCAATTTACATAGATTCCCCACACTTAATTCACATGAACATATGTTCATGAAAAATCAATCAAAAAAGGCCCTCAATGAATGCTCACATACTTTCCTGCAAAATTAATTTCATTTTGATACAAGAAAAAAGTAATTAGAAACATAATTGCTATTATCACTGTGATTACACATAACCCACTCAATATAACAAAGGCTATTCATGAAAACATGTCCTTCATTTTCTAGCCTATATCCCTACTTATAATGAAACAATTAAATGAAAAAGCAAAACAGCTATGTGCATCATTGATAAATTCTAGAGAACTCCAGAATGTAAATATTGTGAAAGTAGGCAAGAGTCCTGGCCCGGACTGCCTTACTGTCGCCTTTTACAAGAGGTTGGGCCCTAGATTACTTTTCTATAACAAGAAGGGACACCAGGATGGAATACAACAAGGTCAATCCTGGTCTAGCAATATACAAAACAAAAAGAAACAGACTTTGTGTATATATGTGTACAATTGTTCATGATGCAGGTTATAGCAATGCTCGAGTGGGATAAAGAATTAATTTACCCTACTCTAAACACCAATTGTAAATTCAATTGTATTGTCAGAAATGTGCATAAAAAAAACTAAAAAATCATGCTTTTGTCTACTCAGCAAGTATAACGTGCAACGCAAAAAAGTGACGCATGCTGGATGAAACATTGCAAAATTCATAATTCTATCAAAAATGGAAAACAGTTCATACATGCACATGAAAAACAGCAATATAAAAACAGCAATATATATATACAAAGTGTAGGTGGGTTGTGGTTATTGTTATTTCTTATTCAAAACAACCCTTACCTATCAAATAACTGTTTGTGTCACGCTTTACAGATAGTAGCAGCCTTAATCACCAGCTGTTTACAATTTGGAAATGTTTTAACCATTCGTTTAAAAAGAGGTCTATTTGTGAGGCTTACCTCGAGTAATCATCGAGTTAGTAGCCGAGGTATGCTGCGATGAGCTAATTCTCTGTAATGTTCCCTGAGAAAACACAAACCACTTATTTTGCTGCATTCATGACTGCACGGGTTGTCTATGTTGCCATGTGCGGTACTTTCAATAAAGAAAATAGAGCGAGAAGCACTTACTTATACGGCTCATCCTCTATTATTGGATTATTGGGGTCTTCCATCTCCCATTCCCAATTGTCACATTCTCACGTTCCCTTATTGTCTTCCACACGCTTAGTTCAATTATGTGCTGCAATGACATACGTGTGTCTGAATATTTCACAGCTCTCATCATATTCAAGCTTTCACTAGGTTCAATCCAGAAGTCAGAATTATTTATTTATTTTGTTGCTTATATAGGGCACCAAGCCCAAAGGCATCTGGGCGCTGTCTTACAAAAAAAAGTTACAATTGTTACTCTGGTTACATAAATACAATGGTCAAGAGGCATGGTAAATAAAGTTCAAATGTATTGTTAAAAAGGTACAAAAATGTACATAGTTACACTTGCGAGACCAAGGATGGAAAGTTGGATATTACTACGTTCCACAGGTAAGGGTGGGGGCTTTAATTACCCAGGCCTTGCATGAAGAGGTGCGTTCTGAGCTGTCTGCAGAATACCCAGAAGGACTCTTATGATCTTAGATGGACCGGGAGGGTGTTTTATTGTTTGCTAGCAATGGTAGGGAAGCTACTGCCGCCCGATTTTTGGAGCTTGAACCTTGGGGTTGGGAGGCAGTGCAAGTCTGCTGCTCTTGTGGGCCTTGCACAGTGAGAAATTGTGAATTTGTCTGATAAGTAGATGGGGCCCACCCGATGAAGGCATGTGTGTGTCAAGGTTAGTGTTTTGAACTTGATTCGGTCTTGTACAGGTAGCCAGTAGTGTTTTTGTCTTAAGGAGATATGCGCCGATCTGAGAATATTGAGCGCAGCCCTGAGGGCGTTATTTTGCAGCACCTGGAGTTTACGGATATCCTGGTTCTTAGTGCTAGCATATAAGACTTTACAGTAGTCTAGTTGGGACAGGACTAGGGCTCTAGCCAGAGTGATGCAGCCATCTGGAGATTGGAATTGTCTGCATGCGTTGATGAGTTTACAGGTGTAGGTTGTGGCTGAGGTGGTAACGTTTATTTGTTTAGTGAGAGTAAGTGTTGAGTCCAAATAAAAACCTAGTGTTTTTACCTCGTTGGAGACGTTGATGGTATTACCAGCAATGTTAAAGGATTTAAAGGCATCATTTAGTTTGGCAAGCCTGAGTTGAGAGCCTATAAGGAGCAAGTTGGCCTTGTCGTCATTCAAGAACAACCCGTGATGCGCAATCCAGGCTTGAATGGTGAATTAAATGGCATGGAGTGTGGCGATGTCTGAGTTGTGGTCTCCCGTGATCGGTATGAGAATCTGGGTGTCATCTGCGTAGTTAGTGTAGGTGACACCTAGATTGTCAAGATGGTCAAATAGTGGCTTTGTAAAGATGTTGTACAAAGTCAGGGAAACACACGATCCTTGGGGTACTCCACATGATATAATGGTGGGAGGTGCTTCCGCTTTGGTGGAGAAGACTTTCATTGTTCTGTCTGTTAGGAATGATTTTATCTATAAGGTGGAGTTGGGGGAGAACTGAGCTGCTGTGACCTAGTGTTTGCACAGGAGGTTGTGGTCCGCAAGATTTAATGCACCCGAGAGAACGAGGAGAAGAAAGGCTAGCTTCCCTTTGTCTTTCAGGTCGTCCATTTGGACTTTCAAATCTAGGAGTGCTGTTTCCGTCCCATGTTACGGGCGGAAACCAGACTGACGTAGCCCTAGGATGTTGTTTGCTTCAAGGTATTTCTGTATTTGAGTTTAAGCTACTCTGTCTAGTATTTTCAGAAGAAATTGTACTGTCATTATTGGGCAGTAATTCGTGGGAATGTTTGGTTCGAGGGTAGGTTTTTTAAATAATGTAGATGCCCATGCATTCTTTAGGTTCGTGGGGATGCAATTGTTTTTAAACGAGACGTTAATGAGATTGGTGATGAAAGGGGAAGATGGGGTGCGCAGTCTTTAAATACTGTTGGTGAGCAGGGATCACCTTGGCACTGTGACGGTTTTAGACTCGAGATGATTTGAAGGACTTCTGAGTTAGTGACCTGCGTGAATTCAAATTGAGGCACTTTATAGTTGGTAGGGGCATTCTCTTGAAGACTAGGAAGATCGGGAGGTTTAGCTAGACTTTCTTTTTTCTTCAATTTTAGGTTGGAGTTGTGTCTCTGGGAGCGTTCTGTGTGTTCAAACACCAGCTTGCACACTTGTTGCAACTTTCCACGGTGGGAATCAGGGTTTCTAGTTCCCCAAGTATTGAGAAAAGTTACTTAGTTTTAGAATTAGGCTTGGTGATTCTGTCATTATACAACATACTTTTTGTAAGGAGTACTTGTTGTTTGCATTGTCTGGTGGCACTGTCAAAATGATTTTTATTTAGTACTGTTGGTGACTTCTTCCAATGAGATGCTGCCTTCCTTTTAGCCTTTCTTAGTGCTTTTAAGGTTGGGGTGAACCATCCATTTAGGTGGGCATGTTGTTTGGCTTTGGGTAAGGCAAGTGGAGCTCATTTATTTATGGCTGTGAGTATGGTGTCATTGTAATGCATCGTCATTTTAGTTGGGTCAGACAAATTGTACGTGGATTGTATTGCCAGGACAGGTTGCAATAATGGGAGTAAGTTATTGGCTGTGATGTTCCGTTTGTTTCTGAACGGAGCAGCAGGGGACAGTTTTTGGAGATTGCTCTGGTTGATCTTGGTATCGATATTGAATGTTATGGAGGTGGTGATCAGACCATGGGCAGGGCGAGTTCGATAAGATGGCCGAGTTGCAATTGATATCCACAAGCCAGTCGAGAGTTCAACCTTTCACACGAGTGGGGTTGTGGATACTATGCGAGAAGCCGAGTGCTGACATGGTGTTGGCCATGGATAGAGGGTTTTTGTCGAGTGGGTCATTGAGGCCCAAGTTAAAATCGCCCAGTATTATGGTTTGTGATTTTGGTTTGGCGTTCGAGGAGAGGACTTGCGTTACCTCGTTCTTGAAGGCGAGTACAGGCCCTGGTGGTCTGTATATGAGGTGGATATTGGGTGTGGAAGTTGCAGATAGCGACATTTTTACTACTAAGAGATCACCTGAAGTGATGGGAGTGACAGGGGTCTTTTCTCATGTTCAGGGATGTTTTAGCGATGATGGCAACGGCGCCATCTGGGTCGGCAATTGAGACGGCGGGGCCAGCTGCGGCGTGTAGGCAGGATTCTGTAATGGCTATGAAGTCTAGCTTATGTGATGTGATAGTGTCTATGATGTCTATTGCGTGGGCTGGTAAGGATCTGGCATTGATGAGGGCTCCTAGGATGTTGTCTGGCGTGTTGATTTTGGTATGGTGGAGGTTGGGTGGGTGTGTACCTTTGCGGGCAGTTCTGAGTGCTAGGAATGAGTTCCTTGTGAGGGTGGTGGGGGAATTAGAACAGGAAGTGTCTCTAGTGGGCTTTGTTCTGGTTGCTAGGTTGTAGTTTCTGAGTGACAGTGCACAGGGGCAACTGATGGGATGAATGAGGCATTGCTGGGTTGACACAGATCCATAACCGCACCTGTCATTGTGCTTAATCTTGTTGCCGTTTCGGAAAGCTGCAGGTGGGATGTGGCTCAACTGGGTGGAGCGGGAGTCTGGTAGGTGTAGTGGCAAGGATCTGGACTGGGGTAGTCTGCAGCTTGGCAGGGTCATGGCATGCCTTGCGTGAATTAGGTGTTTGATAAGTGTGGTGGACATGTTTGGTTGTTGATGGGGTAGGTGCTGGTGGCAATATCTGCTGAATTGGGCATAGTTCAATATGGTGGCAGCAGGCTAGGGCACAGTTCAGTATAGTGGTAGCAGGCTAGGGCACAGTTCAGTATTGTGGTAGCTGGCTAGGGCACAGTTTTGCATTAGTGGTAGCAGGCTAGGGCACAATTTCACATTAGCGGTAACAGGCTAGGGCACAGTTCAACATAGTGGTAGCAGGCTAGGGCACAATTTCACAGTAGTGGTAGCAGGCTAGGGTACCGTTCAATATAGTGGTAGCAGGCTAGGGCACAGTTCAATATAGTGGTAGCCGGCTAGGGCACAATTTCACATTAGTGGTAGCCGGCTAGGGCACAATTTCGCATTAGCTGTAGCAGGCTAGGGCACAGTTCAATATAGTGGTAGCCGGCTCAGACACAGTTCAATATAGTGGTAGCAGGCTAGGGCATGAGGTTTGTTTACTGAGTCATGCTAGGGCATCAAATACTAGGGCACACATATCGGGAGAGGCACCATTTTGTAGCTAGAGACATAAGCAGGGCATGGGCTGAAGAAGGTAAACTGGGATGTAGTTTGGGCAGCGTTTTGTAGATAGCAAGGCTACAAGGGTGGGTTACAAATGGTGGGGAGGCGGAGGTTGCTCCATCTGTGAGACATGGATAAAGGGGACAGTAAATTCTGAGGATACAATCGAGGGACTTAGCACTATGTACGGTTGCGGGAGCCAAAGTCTCGAGAGTTTTTAGTATGGGCATAGGACAACATGGAGATGAAGGTAAGGCGCCACTACAGCGCGTAGGTGAGGAATAAGAATGCTGCTATCCCCCACAATGCACATTCTGTCTAGCTGTACACATGAGGTGTCTCTTGCTCTCACATGCTTCCCAAATTACCTCTCAGCAACCATCCACATCCCATCCCAACATGGGTGACTAGCAGGGACTTGGCCACCCCTACCTACCTTCGTATTGTCTAAAATGCATACACACATTCTAAACCTCTATGATGGTTTTCCCATACCTAGACTTCAGTCCACCGAGGGCGTTTAACCTACAGCATGTTGGGACCATACCAATGGTGAAAGGTGCTATACAAATGACAATTACATAACATTAAACACAAGTCCGGTCTCACCCTTTTACTTTCTCTGGATACCAAGAAGGCATTTGAGAGGGTGCACTGGGCTTATTTTAGGGAGGTACTCCTTAAAGTTGCTTTGTACTGAAAATTCTGTCTATGATATTTCCCCATTATTCGAACCCCATAGGAAAGATAAAGAGTCAACGGTTGGCTTCCTGCTGACATTTTCTTGTTAAGAGGCACTCGACAGGGGTAACGGATCTCTCTACCTTTTTGTAGTGGTGACAGACCCTTTTCCACGAAGAATAAAGAGCAGTCAAGAGATTTCAGGCACAGAAACTGGGAAGAGCCAGCATGCAAACTCATTGGGCCTCCTTATGAGTCCAGCGGTAGCAGTGGTGGTAAATCCGGCAGGCTGCCGCCGGACTCGTGGGGATTTACCGGCTCCGGACTTGCCAGAATTACCAGGGCATTACAGCCCCAGTGATCCGGTAATTCCGGAGCCAGCATTCTGTAAATCCCATGGGACTCCACAGGAATGGGGAAGTGGAAACACCGGCACCATGTGGTAACGGTATCAGTGTTTCCGCGTCCATCTGCAGCCGGTGGCATTACGCCTGCCAGGTCAGACCTGGCGGATGTAACACCACACGGCAACAGAACTTGTAGTTAGCCGGACCGGGAAACGGTGCTGGTACAGTTTTACCAGCACCGTTATATCCGGCCCAGCTAACTTATAATGAGGGCCATTGTTTGCAGACAATGTTATATTGTTATTGGCTAAATAGTAAGCCACTCTGAGAGGAGTATTGAGGGAGATTTGGAACTTTGATGGGTCTTTGGATTTAAAATAAGTCTTAAATGTTCAAGTCATTGATTCCTGATAAGCAAGGGCACCCCTAGAGAATCCTACTCCATCTGTCTCAATGTGATACTTCGGGGTATATCCGAAAACCGATTCAGTTCCAATTGTTTAGTAATAACAATAATAGGTCATTTGACACAATTAGTCAAGATTGAGCCAGATGGAAACTCTGGTTTGGATTTTGACTGGGCAGATTTTACAGCGTAAAAATTAAATGTGGGTCCACAGCTATTATACCTCTTTCAGGTGGACCCAATCCCCACTAATAGTACAGTGCTTTGTGGAATGCAGAGAGAAGTGCTGTATTTTATATGTGGAAAGAAAAGCCCCAGAAAAAAACAAAAAGGTCCTACTTACACTTCAATCTAAGGGGGGGGGGGATTAGCGTTCTCAAATCAGATTAAATATCAGGAAGCCTCCCAGCTGAAAGCTGTGGCGAAATGAATTCAAACCTGGATGGAGAAACACTGGTAGTTTATGGAGCAGAGTATAGTGGAGTGGCACGTTTGGTCTCGGCCATGGCTGGAAAAGAGGCTGGAGGCCCAAAATGTGTATTTCTACAATGCTACTCGAGCTTAATTGTTCAAAGAGTGGGTTTCATGTGTTAAGAAAGTTTGGATATCCCGGATGACCCTCGTACCTTTTTACTGGGTGCTGCACACACACTACATTATCTTTGGCATTCCCCTTCAGGGAAACTTGCTATGCATCTTCTCTTTGCTGATAAACTGACCCTAGTGCCAAACTGGAATTCCCAGATAACATCCACAATAAATGTGTCTGGCCAGAGTTTGCAATATGTTTTCTGATGGAGTAGTTCATA
This sequence comes from Ambystoma mexicanum, assembly GCF_040938575.1. NCBI lineage: Eukaryota > Metazoa > Chordata > Amphibia > Caudata > Ambystomatidae > Ambystoma > Ambystoma mexicanum. The sequence continues at coordinate 1,067,706,544 of NC_090936.1, forward strand.
TGGTATCCAGTCATTTTATTGCAAACAAAATAGAGTGGTACATAGCAGAGCGGACAAAAACACTGAAAATCACAGAAAAGATTAAATAAATATATAAATGGTAGTCGGGTAAGGGGTTAAAATGGGTTAGGAAGGGGTGGCTTTAAAAGGGGTGCTTTGGGTGGGGACCCCCAAAAGCCCAAATAAAAAAAAAACAAAATCAAATTTAGTGTTTTGTCCACGATGAAATGTACCACTCGGTAAGATTCCACATAACTGTTAATATCGGGTATTATCGCTATACTAAAAAATTCCAAGCAACCTGGGGTCAGTTTATTCTATACATGTCTGGTGAGTTAAATATGTTCTTATGCCCCACCCCAGAATTCGAGCTTTGAGGTTGCTGGAGGACGTCTCAACATGAATTTACTATTCCTCCCCCTTCCGCTGTATTTGGGTCACTTGTGCAGTCGGAGTGATGTCAGTTATATTACACTGAATGTCCTTTTTGAGGGTCCTACCAAAGTTGGTGTAAGGGGGAGGAGGGAAAAAAGCATGAAATATGTTGATATTTTAACTGTTTGTATGAATTATTTCTTACACAAATCAATTAAATGTGTTTGCAAAAAAAGAAGGCGAGAGGGCAATCCTGCATACGTATCTTCAGCATGTTCTCTAATCGAAACCATAGAAATAAAGGTGTCTTCTCGATCATTAGCAACAGTACGAGCACGCTACCAAACAGTACACAATGGGACAGTGCTGGATTTCAAATATACATTTTTTAGCAATCAAACATGGTAGATACACTAAATGCAGGTAATAATTGGAACCTCCTTGATGCCACCAAGTAGATATTTATTACATTGTCGACCTGAACACGGGGTATCAGCAATATCAGGCAGTGTTTCTGCTATTCCTGCCCAAAACGGAACAACACAAGGACCGCTCCAGAATGTAATTTTAAAGAGAAACAGCAGGCAATCCATGGCCTTTAAGACACTCATCCCTACATTTTGGGGAGAAATCATATTCGTTTTTTACTGTGTCAATAAGAAATGCATTCAGACACTGGAGATGGCATAATGGTAAACTTCAATGGGTCCTCTTACATTATGCAAGAATGAAAATGTGTCAATGTGGGGTTATTACCCATGGCGGTGAGCTAGACAGGGTTAGGGGGTTCCAGAGTGTGTTCCCTGGGAGCTTTATGGAGTTTACTGGAAGCATGGCAGTGGTTGTAGGGTGGCGGCAAAACGCAGCGATTATTTACTGCTACTCTTCATTATTCCTAGTACTACTCTTCTTCATCCCAGTACTTACATGTGAGCATCAGGCTCCATGATGGGAAATCATGTGTAGTTTTGAATTTTTTTACTTTGCCCCCTCACTGTCAGGCTGAGGTAAGGACACTGTGGTGGAACTCAGGCAGCGGGGGGAAAGAGGTTAGAACGGGAACAAGAAAATACCACAGTTTATAAAAACATTTTATTTTACCCAACCTATACTACTCAGAGTACTTACCTGTTACCTTGATTACCGCCATGTCTCTCTTCCTTATCAGAGTGCTTTCTTGTGAAGCATACATTCTCTTAGCGATGGATAGTTCCAAATAACCACTCAGATCACTGATGACATGTGCACCAACCATCATCCATGTGATATCTTTGATTCAAACATATGAATTCAGAGTAACCCTGCAGTCAACATACCAATCTCAAAAGCCCCAGCCCCTGCATGTGCATGTGCAAACTCAAGTGGTAATATTTAATAAACATGTTCGGGTCCACCCAGGTAGCTGCTCGGAATGTGTCCTTCCTAAGAAGCCGCCATCGCCCCGGTTGATCTCCCCTGAACCTGGGGGGCAATTAGCTCTAGCTGACACACAGGCAATACAAATAGTCTCTCTGATCCATCTACTGACTGCAGGCACCATGGCTTTCTGCCCTGGGCAAGAACCCTGAAACATGACAAATAGATTGCCGGCCCTCCTAAATTGGCCAGATCTTTCCAAGTAAATCAGAACCATCCTCCTTACATCTAAACGGTGCCACTCTACTACTTCTGGAGAAGAGTTGTTTGGAAAGAATGAACATAGTTCTTTCTGGAGAGGGGCGCTGGATACCTTTTTTGTAAAGTTTTTGCAAGGAACTTGGGGTTGGTCACCCCGAGTTACCTGGGGGAACCCAGACGTGGACTCCCTGCTCACTGTGCTCCGACAGAGTGGCACAGCTCCACCTCACTGATGAGGCCCAATAAGGCTGAAACACGTGTATGGGGCTGCTGTTGGTACTCTTGTTCAGAAGGGAATTTTCATAGCATTTTGGTGCTGGACTGCCCATGTGGGCGAGACAAAGACTGATATGCAAATGTTATTTCCCATATATGAAAGGTACAGTGAGCAAAAAGCAATGGCTGCAAACTCTCAAAGTGGGAAAAAAAAACAGAACTGGTTATCATGCCATGTTCTTTTTGGAGAGGGGCGACTGCTGCCATTTTTATAGAAAAACTTTGTGTGACAAATTAAATGTTGGCCCCACTTTGGGTGGAAATGTCAGAGTAAGAGTGTCTGCCTGAAGCACCAGTAAGGAGCTTTGTATGTTAGGGTGCCAATTTCTCCATCCTTGTAGCGGCAGTAATGTCCACTTAGGACTTAGAACCGCCTAGGGTAAGTGTTTTTTAATGTCACATCTCCCAGGGGCTCAAACAAAGATAAATGCGATGTCCCATAGGGGCATCCCAGATAATTAGTCTGGATAGTGAGAAAATCTTTAAGAAATTGTTCACCAAGGTTACATTAAGTGAATCATTCCTCCATGCTTCCCTGAATGTCCCAATAGCTGACCAATGAGACCTGAGAATATATACTGAGAGCCCCAAATTGAACCCTTTCTAGAGAAACTGTAGCTCTTCGAAGCCACCTTTGGGATCAATGGGAAAGGAGGGAAGGCATAAAACAGGCCCTTCGCCACCGAACCGCTATAACATCCTGCCCCAAGTTTCTGGGCACGGGCCTCTGGAGCAGAACAGGGGCGACTTTTCATTCTGTACATTGTTACATTGTAATAAAATCTCATCAATGACGTGAGTGTATCGGAGCAGTTTATATTAGTAGGTCCCCAGGTGGGTGCATCCTCCACATAACAAACGACGCCTCTGTACGATTCTGAATCTCATGATTCCAGAATCATGCAGTGTGTCATCCTGCTGACAGAACCATACATTATAACATCTCCCCCTCTACCTTCTTCACAGAAAACCAAAGGAAAGTGGGATGGAAGAAAAAGAGAAGAAAGAGCAGAGTGAAAGAATAGAATTTAACTAAGCACTGGGAAAACTTTTGATAAAAAACATTCAGCGCATACAATGAAAAAAAAACAGCAAACCATATATATCAATTCAAATGTTTGGGTACACTAAAATACTCTTGAAACACATTACAAAAAAAAAAAAAGGATATGGCCAGATCGTAGAAAACTTCAGAGAGTCTTGTTGCACAGATACTATTAACATGGCCGACACCCAAATGTTTCAATAGTAGGCATAGTCCTTCTTGAAATTGTGCATAATTCTCCTGTTCTTAGATGGCATGCCATTTTCACCAACAATGTTCTTGGGGAGCTCTTGAAATCCTCGTACTCTCTCATCCCTGAGAACCTCTTGTACTACTTTGTCCTCCAATAGTTCACTTTCTTTTGCTGGTATAATATCATCACAAGACCATTTCTTTCCATTCTCCAATATCACAGATTTCTTTGAACAATTGATTACCCTTTGTGAGGCTCTATATCTAGATTCACCTTTTAACTTTCCTTGGTTCTCTTACACAAACCCAATCACCTCTCCCAATAGCACTTTCTGTCACATGCTTCCTGTTATCGTAGTATCTTTTATACTCATCTTGTCTCTTTCTTACCCTCCTGACAATTTCATCCATGTTGATTTCCTTGTTCCTTCTGGGGGCAAGCCAAGCAGGTCTCAGTCTGTTTATAGCCATCCTACCTCTCATAAGGGTAAATGGTTCTTCTGCAGTGACAGAATGTGGAGTAACTCTGTACGTATTCAGTGCTTCTTTCAATGTCTCCTTCCAAGGCAAATTGTTGGCTATCGCTAATTGAATGGTTACCTTGATGAAACCATTCATTCTCTCGACTAACCCATTTGCAATTGGGTGATACAGTGCTGTGGTCTTGCGTTCGATGGCTCTTTCCTTAAAGAAGTTTCGAACTTCTGCCGACATGAATTGGGCACCATTATCTGTGAACAGTTCTCGAGGGTCTACTTCCCTGTTAAATATTTCCTCCAAAAACTTTAGCACTTTTATGGAAGTGACTGTACCCTCTGCTACCCCCCATTCCACCCACCTGGAGGTATAATCAACTAACACAATAAAGTATATCTTCTGAGGGCCCAATGTTTCAAATGGTCCTGTTATATCAATGGCCAATTTAGTCCACACAGATTTAGGAATTTCCACTGGTTGGAGAGGTGTGGTTTGTGTACATTTCCCTTTGTCACTCACAGCACAAGCAGTGCAATCCTTTACTAAAAGCTCCATTTGATTCCACATATTTGGCCAACTGTTTGCTTCTCTAACTCTTCTCTTCGTTAAACTTCTCCCCACGTGACCTTCATCTGCATTATTCTTTCTCTCAGAGACGTGGGAGGAATTATCCGGTCTCCTCTATAAAACGCACGTGTCGTCATTGGAGATCTCATCCTTTATCTTCTCCCGAAACGTGATGCTCATATCAATTTCCTTCCAGTTGTTCCTGATGGCCTTCCTCAGGTATTCTTGTTCAACATCGTTATTTGTTGCCCGGGTCCATTCTTCCTTTGAGAAACTCAGATGTATGTAAGCTACAATCCATTCAGCCTCTTGTTCTCCCATTGTTTCGTTATCTCCTGTATCACCATATTCACAGTCCCAAGGGAGTCTGGAAAAACAGTTTGCGACAAGATTGGATCTCCCAGGGATGTACTTGACCAGTATATTATACTGCATGATGTCTAAAGTCCACCTCCTTATTCTCGGTGAAGTTAAATGCAGGTTTTTAGAGTTCAACACATGGATTAATGGCTTATGGTCAGTTTTCAGTTAATCTGGAACGTACAAATAAGTCCCTTAAAAAGCTCAAGAATCCACTTAACTCCCAACGCTTCCCTTTCGATGGTGGAGTAGTTTCTTTCTCCACCCTTAAGAACCCTAGACGCAAAAGCAATAGGAAACATTATGCCTTCCTGCAGTTGTTCGAGAACACCGCCTAACCCGATGTTGCTGGCATCAACAGATATCATAGTCTTAAACTTACAATCAAACATTCTGAGGGTCGGGGCCCTATTCACCAATTGTTTTATTTGATTAAATTCTTCCTTGCAGTTATCTGACCATGTGAACGTTGCACCTTTACTCATCACTTCTCTCGTGTACCTAGTTCTGTCCGAATAGTGGTCAATGAATTTTGATTAATACTCTGCTAACCTTAGGAAACTCTGAAGTTGGTCTTTATTCACGGGTTTAGGAATGTGCAAAATTGTGTCCACTTCGGTTTTCTTTGGCTTAATCCCTTCAGCGTTAATTCTTTTTCATTTTGCATTTGTCCATTTTGAGCGCGAGACCTTTCTCCTGGATGACTTGCAGTACCCGTAGTAACTTTGCATTGTGCTCGTCTTCCGTCATTGCAGAAACAAGTATGTCATCCTGAAAAAAAATACACACCTTGCAGGCCAATGAACAATTGATGCATTACCCTCTGAAAAACAGCCGCCGCTGATGCTAAGCCGAAAGGCATCCGTTTATATCTGAATGCCCCCAGTGGAGTGATGAAAGATGTAAGGTGTCTCGACTCTTCATCCAAAACGACCTGATGATAGGCTGACGACAGATCCAATGTTGTAAAGAACTTCACTTGGTTTCATTGTGGTGAGCATTTCACTTATATTAGGTAATGGATGGTGATCTACCCATATGTTTGCGTTCAGATCTCTTAAGTCTATGCACATCCTGATTGATCCATCCGGTTTTCGCACGATGACAATTGGAAAGAGCCATTCTGAGCTCTCTATCCGCTCGATAATGTCTTGCTCACATAGCCTCACTAGTTCTTTTTGTAGGGCCTCCTTTGTGCCAATTGGGATGTTTCTCACCCTGTGAACTATCGGTTTAGCACCTCTCTTCAGTACAATCCGATGTTTAAAGCCTTTCAGGTGCCAATGGTTTCATTGAAAACTCTTGCGAAACGCTTTGCTAAATTCTCACTTGTCTCATAACTGTCCCCAGTGATACTCAATATGGAAATGCTTTCTCCTGGGTGTATCTTGATTTGTAATGATGCTGGCTCCCACCACCCAATGATGGAGAACCCATTTTCAGCCACAAACAACATGCAGTAAGTTTTCCTTACTCTAAAACTCAAACGTACCCAAGTGTAACCAATTATGTTGATAGGTGTCTTTCCATAACCTGTCGCTCTTACTCTTGCCGGTTGTAACTCTTCCATTTTTCCTCTTAGATCCTTTACAAATGTCTCTGTGTCCACAATGGTGTATGGAGAACCTGTGTCCACCATAACTTGTAAAGATACTCCATTTATCGACATAGGTACCCACGGACCCATGCATTTTTCGGATGGTGTGATCTCCAGAATTTGTACTTCTGTATTGAGTCCATCAGTGACAGACAGTAGGCTATTTGGATTGTCGATTCCTTCCAATGCCCGTATACTTGTCATGCTGCCTGTGGCGGTACGACTTCCCTCTCTCTGTGCCCCAGCCACAATATGGGTCTGCCTATTCCTCTGGCACTCCTGCATACTTTGCCAAAATGACCAACATATCCACATTTGTAGCATTCTGCTGAAAACGCTGGACATTTCCTTTCTATGTTGGTATGCCTGTATCTGCCGCATTTATGGCATCTGTTTTGTGCCCTATTCACATACTCCCTCTCTTTCTTGGCACTGGTGTTAACATCAGCCCTGGTCATTCTTTTCACCAAGGCAATCAACGCTTCTTCATCCCCGTTTTCACCTTGTGTATTTTGGACGCATCTTATTCCAGCATTTTCGACCCCACTCTGTAATTCCTTCATGCATCTCTCTCCCAGCTCTATCGATCTGGCTGTTTCCATAGCCTGTTCCAAAGTTGGGTTTCTTGCTTGCCACAACTGCTTTTGTATGCGAGGATCTGCAGCTTGCAACTTGATCTCTCAAGTACTCATCAGCTACACCGGTGAAACTGCAGGTTGATATCAGACCTCTTAATGCTGCCATGAAGGTATCCTCACTCTCCCCTTTATTCTGTCGTCTGGAGAAAAATCGGTATCGTTCTAGGACGATGTTAGTTTTGTTGCCAATATGTCTCGTTAATTTCATTAGTGCGGTCTCATATTTTCTGCCCCCACTTGTTGCCTCCCCACCATCCACTGGATCAGGCAATGTTCTAAAAATGCGCAAAGCCTCTGCACCCACACAATTCAGCAAGGTGGCTTCCTTCAAGTCATCATTGTATTTGACTCCACCTATAGCCCTCAGTTATACTTAAAAACTGTCCTGCCATTGCTCCCAGGTAGATGTTGGATTACCTGGCTGTGCTAAAAATTGGATACAAGCTATTACGTTCTGCATCTCCATAGTGTCTCTCCTTTACTGCTCTCTTCACTTTCTCCCTTTTTTTTGCTGGTATTTCACTGTGGAAACTGATATCTTTGAGTTTGTTAGACAGCTATGACAACAATTTCGTAGTTATATTTTTCTGTCTGGCAGGTATGTCTGTTATTTTGCACAGTTTGTACCTTCCTTATACTCATATGATTTCATGCAGAGTTTGTACCTGATTCGAATTGTGCTGAGGAGTATATTGAGTATGTTTCACTCGTCTTTCGGTACTGTAACTGTTGACATTATGTTGCTGTGGCAAAGCATGTAATTTTCTCAAAGTGGCAACACGTATCTCACGTAATTTTGGGTCCTTTACTCTAATGTTGCAGTCCGTTGTGCACGTCCGGGTTCATAAAATGCGGGTGGGCCGCAAAGCACTTTCTGTGGTTTTTCTACTGTTTCCTTTCACAGCGGACGTACTTGCTATCACCGCTGGTCTCCAGGAAGTACTCTATTGCTTTGTGGGGCCACGACGCTTGCCTTCCGTCATGTGCCGCCTCTCTCGTTTTGCCCGGCACGGTTGTGTGTGCGTCTCCGCCGGGGACCTCCTCTGATGAACAATCCTTGTCGCCAATGTTACATTGTAATAAAATCTCATCAATGACGTGAGTGTATCAGAGCAGTTTATTTATATTAGGAGGTCCCCAGTGGGTGCATCCTCCACATAACAAAAGACGCCTCTGTATGATTCTGAAGCTTACGATTCCAGAATCATGCGGTGTGCATCCTGCTGACAGAACCATACATTATAACATACATCCTGTGAAACATTTCCTGCCACAGCTCCCACCGCGCAGAAGAACGCTGTCTGCTCAGTTTGTCTGCTTCGGAATTAGCCAAGCCTCTGATATTCACTGCCTTGATGGAAAAAGGTTCTCGCCCACCCACTTCCCCAGGTCTTTCTCCAGATGTTCCAGGGCCTTAGAGTAAGATTCCCCCCGTCTGTTGATGCAGGCCATAGCTATTGTATTGTCCGTCTGGAGGATAGTTCTGAGAAAGAAGAAAATAAAGGAAGCTTAAGGATCCGTTGATATGCATTGAAGGCGAGAGAGAGTTCTGCCTTTTTATACACATGATTGTGAAAAAGATGATGTTGAGATTGCTCTCTAGACACACATCATAAAATAAGCTATCATTGTGAACTCGACCAAAGATGACCATCCTTTTAGACAAGATGGATGTGCCGACCTAGGCTGTGTTGTAGTATTCAGAGCATGAAAATGTAAGTGATTGTCAGTAAAAAAAAACCAACAGGATTACATTACAACACTATATGATGTGCGTAGAAGGCCTAGGATGATTAATGACGAAAATTGGAAATGGGTAACTAGTCCCTTTAATTAAAAAAGCAGTTATTTCTGCCTATGCATGTGTACATGCTTGCCAACCTGGAAGAACAGAGTTTGGGAAGGTGTAGTGAAGCGGTGTAGTCACCGCAGAATAGTGAAGGGTGTGGACTAGCTGCATCACTGCACTACACGCGCATGAAATCAGTACATAGAGGGCATAGGGCGACATCACAGGATGCGACAAAGCCCACGAGGAGCACACGTACAGCGAGTGGATGTCTCTGCTCCCGGCTGGGAAAAGGCACACTTCTGCTCACCTAGACACTAAGGGGCACAGTAAGATGGCTAAATGCAAGTATGAGAAGAAAGCTTGCCCTAATAAAAAGGACCAATTGTGGCCTCTTCCTGAGTGGTGTGTATCCTTGACCCCGACTCCCACAATGGTGACGAAGGTGGAATATCACCAAGATCAATGAAAGGGAAAGGAACAAACCACCAGCACATTAAGGAACGGAAAGACAAACAGAAAAAAGAAAGGAAAGGAAGAAAAGAAGCGCAAAGGAAGAGCTAGAAATGATAAAGTCAATGGCTCAGCATGTGGGAACTCCGCCAGTGTGCCTGCAAAATCGAGGTGGGCCAACCATACAGTGGTAACAATGGGTGCAGAACTTCAATGTATATATGGAGGCACTGGGGCTCCAAGAACTGAGTGAAAAGGGGAAGCCAGAGTCCGGCTGATTAACCTAGGTTTGATATCTGGACAGATGCCTATTAGAAAGGGATTCAGACAGGGCTGTGTCTTAGCGCTCATATTATTTAATATGTTTCTTACTGACTTTGACAGTATTTTTGTTGAGAAGCTGAATGCAGTTCCAAAAAATGTTTTACATTTTTTTTTTTTTAAACAAGAAGTTCTTTGGTAAGATTGGTTGGGAATCTCATTGGGAGTATGGCAAAGGCTCCATCTTAAAACTTTTAAAAATTGTGCGGAAAAATGGGATTGGGTCAATTAGCCATGAAGAAGTTGCTAAGATGAAGTACGTTCTCTAGGATGTTTTTTTCCTATAAACAACTGCATACCTATTTTAGTGTTTTACCCTCTCTAGCCTCACAGAGAATATTTATGAGCATACGGCTAAATAGACTGGATATTTTAGAGGTCGAAGGGGCTTGGATGGGTATTCAGTTTGAAGGGAGGACCTGCAGAATCTGCAATGATGTGCAAGTAATTGAGTCAGCAAGGCATGTCTTGACCTCCTGCCCTATTATGAGACCCGTCTATGAATGTTATTTGATTAACTATGTAGAGGATTTTGAAGTTATCTCCAGGGAAATATTCTGGTTTAGATGTGTGTCAGGCTATAGTTGTGGATTGACAATTGCTATCTCACAGGTATGGAAAAGTGTGAATAAATACCTGTTGAACGCGTGTCTCAGATCTCTAATCTGTATTTAGTTAGTGCTAAGAATTATATATATGTTCACCATTTTTTTTCTAGATTGCTTGTGTCGTTGCTTTTGTGACTTTTTATACTGGTTACTCTGTTTAATTTTGTATCTTGTGTAGAGGTAGATCTTGTTCAGTTGGAACCCAGTTGTAATCTTATTTTGAATTTTAATTGAAGCTGGCTTGGTTTTCATTTCCGATTATGTAAATGTCTTGTTTCTTTTTTGTGACATCTTATTTTGAATATGGGTAAAAGTTTGATAACTATATACACAATAAATAAAATAAGAAAAAAGAATGCCTTGTGGAGAGGAGGGAAGCAAATATTTGACACTGCTGATAGAAAAGGAGAACAATGGGTCAAGCAGAGAGAGCCCCTACGAAGATGCCCTTACAAGATTGAAGAAGAGGTTGGAGAACAGAGGCAATGATCTGAGGTATCGGCTACACTACTGTGGAAGGAAGCAAGATGTGAACAAGACCATCGAGGGCTACCTTACGGCGCTGAGAGAATTACCAACAGGCTGCCACTTTGGAGACAACATTAGAGAGTTTCATTGGTGGTGGGGTGCAGGAGCTCAAACATATAAGAAAATTAATGTGCAATGCAAGACGCCCACGCTGAAAAACAATCCTGAACTTAGTACACACTGTGAAAGAGAGTATGTTGCACAAACAGAAATAGTATAAACAACGCTGAGAAGGAAATCATGAACATCAACGAAGCAAGGTGGAAGAGCAACAGATCAAGAAGAGTGGATAGCCCAGAAATGGGAGAGCACCAAAAAACAGAAGAACCCAGAAATCCAAGCGAGTGCTACAAGTGTGGTATGGGCAAACATGTGACACACACAACAGAGGGTGTCCCGTGCGAGAGAATACATTTGCAAAATGTCAGATGATAGGCCTCTTTGCGAGAATGTGCAGAAACAAGTCGGTGAGACAAGTGGAGAGGAATTGAGCAACAGCAAGAAATTCGACAAAGAACATGAACCCCAGCACGTCAAAATACTGAGCGTCAACGCGATCACAAAAAAAGGAAAGAAGGAAAAACCATACTAGGACGTGCAAGTAGAATGCAAGCTCATAAGGATGATGGCCGACTCCGGATCATACCCCACCATCATTTCTGGGGAACAGTATGAACAGAGATGGAAAAATGAGGTACAGACACTAAAGAAGTCCTGATCCAAACCAGGAGCCTGCAGAGACAAAGAAATCAAGATACTAGGACACTTCAAGACAGACATACATTTAAAGGACAGGAAGACCAGAGGAAGGGTATATGGGTGTAGGAGACCCACTCCTGGGATGGCCGCACCAAGCCGAACTGACATCAAACTGAATCTGAATGCCAAAGAACAGGTAAAGCATACTTGAAAGTTATGTGGATATACCTGATGGCATGATAGGAACACTAAAAGGGTGCATGCACCAGATCGAACTACAGGAAGGAGCTACCCAGGTCAGGCAAAAGATGAGACCTGTGCCAGTCACTGTGAGGGAAGAACTGCAAGAAGTGTCCAAGTGACTCCTGGAGGAAGACATCATTAAAGCAGTTGAAGCCACAGCATGGCTTAGCCTGGGAGCGATAACCAGGAGGAACGGATCCGACAAGCTCCAGGTGTGCATAGAGAATCAAGGAGTGGTAAGGGACAACTTTCCATTGCCCAAAATATCAGAGATGATGCAGTCCTTACAGCGAGCTGCCATATCGTTAAAGCTGGACATCACCAGAGCATATCATCAGGTCAAACTATACCCAAAGGTGAGACACCTAACAGCATTAATGGCTTTGTATGGCACATATAAGTACAAACGCATACCTTTCAGATTGTGCTTAGCAGCCTCATTGTTCCAAAGAATCATGACCAAAACGTGGCAAGGCATGGGGAATGTCAAGGTCTTTCGAAATTACATGTTGATCCATAGCAACACGATAAAAGAACATGATGCAGCACTGTAAAAGGTACTGGAAAGGCTAAGGAAGAAAGGATTCCATTTGAAAAGACAGTAGTGTGAGCTACTGAAGGAAATATTAGACTTTCTGGGGTTACACCATCTCCACAGCTGGCCTGGAATGACAGTATGGCGCAAGCCCTGGAACCCCAGACAGCAGAACAATTGAAGTCCTTTGGGGGATGCCAGAACACACTGCAATATTTTTGAAGGACTTCGCCAACAAAACGCATGATTGAGGAAGCTTCTGAGGAAAGGAGAGAAGTGTTAGTGGACAGATCATCATTCAATACATAAAGGACATCATAGAAACTCCGATCTTCAGGGTCTTTGATGCAAGAAACTGAACCATCATAGCAGCCGATGCAAAGGATTATGGGATAGGAGCAGCACAGCACAGCTGCAGCAGGCACGTGGGGAGACATACACAGTGGTATTTGCATCCAAAGCACTGAAGAGCATGGAGCAACACTACTCTGTGATTGAAAAAGAGATGCATGGGTAATCAGACTCCAAGATTAGTAAGGGTAACAATGAAAATGCAGGAGTATAACTTTCAGATAGCGCACATGCCTGGGTGGAAGAACCAGCAAGCAGACTGCATATTGAGACTACCACTAGTAAAAGGAGGCAGAAGGGACTAATCTGAAAGAAGAATGTGGGGTCACGTTGATCATGTAAAAGCAGGAACAAGAAAATCAGGCAATAACATTAGAAGAATGGTGCACAGAATCAGAAAAGGATGACAACTTAGTGAAAGCGTTGGAGTAAACTCAGAAAGGGTGGACAGGAGAAAGAGTACTAGTGCCAGAGATGCAAAATTACTGGAAGATACAAACCAAACTACATGAGCACAACGGAGTTCTGATGAGAGGAAATGTGCGGATACCTCTCACCAGCCTCAGTAGCAAGATAAAATGGCTGGGCCATGAAGCACACACAGGGATAACGCTTACCAAAAGAAAGAGAAGGGAACAATATTGGTGGCCACAAATGGACTCAGAAACAGAGAGGACCCTGAAGAACTTCACCCTCTGCAAAGTAGAGGACAAGTGAATGGTGACAAGAGTAGCACTGTTGGAGACAGTAGAATGGCCCAAATAAGTGTGGGACCAACTACAGGTAGACTTCATAGGACCCATGGAGCATCTGCCAGCTGAGCATAAGTATACTGCAGTCATGGTAGACTATGCGTCCAAAAGGTCAGGTGTTCACTTCATGGTGGAGATGAAGGCCAGGTCAGCCATAGCCTACTTCGACATATTCAGGAGAGAGGGATTCCCGAAGACCATAGTCACAGACAATGGAGTACAGTTCATCTCTGAAGAAATGAAAGAGTACCTGCAGAAGAATGACATGAGTCATGAGAAGTCCACGCTATATCACCCCACAGGAAATGGACAGGTCGAAAGAATGAACCACTATGTGAAAGGTATAAAATAAGCAGCATATAGAGGAGAACTGGACAGAAGAAGTGAGTAAATGTATAGCAGCACATTGGTGACTCTGAACAGCGTCACAGGAGTATCATGTTCTACATGATGAGAAGGAGGATGGCAAATACAAGGCTGTCTCCCAATGGATAAAGAAGAATGGAAGACAGAGAAGAAATTGAGAGAGACAGAAGGGTGAAGCAAACTCAAATAAGAAGAAAGGAAACACAAGATGTGAGGAAAGCAGATAGGACATCAGGCAAGGAGAATGGGTGAAGATCAAAATGCCACACATAGACAAATGGACTATGTCTAAGTACAGTGCCCCGATACAGGCCAACGAGGTACACGAGCAGTACATTTAGACGGCAGACGGGAAGAAATGGATCAAGGACAGAATTGCACTTTTCGGTTAAAAAGAAGATGTGGAGGACCAGAAGGGAGCCAATGAGATTGAAGAAAGGACCTGAAAAGAGCAGGGACCAGGAGAAGAGAGGAGAATCAAACAAGAGGACCAGGGACAAGAGCGGAGGATCCCCCACTGAAACGGACAGGAGCCACAGAACAGAATGGGGAAGTGAAAGCGCATGGAGAAAGAACATCTGAGAAGGCAAGAGATGATGGAAGCGAAGAGATGCAGTCACTGAGAACCAGTAGGGAAATATGCCACCAGGTAAACACAAGGAATATGTTATGGATTAAACGCATGTTTGTTAACAAAAGTTAACAAAAGTGGATAGTGCAGTGATGCGGAGTAGCCGTGCAAGAACAGTGAGGGACACAGACTAAACGTGTCACTGCGCTACATGCGCAGGACAGGGCGTCAGCACAAAAGTGAGGCGGGCAACATCACAGGAAGAGACAAAGACCGGGAGAAAGACATGGACTGTGAGCGGACGGCTCTGCTCCTTGCTGGGAAAAGGCACGTGTCTGTGCACCTGGACAATAAAGGGCACAGAAAGATGGCTAAATGTAACTTGTGAGAAGAAAGCTTAACCTAATAAAAGAAGTAATTACAACCACTTCCTGAGTGGTATGTATCCTTTACCACGACTCCTATAGAAGGTCAATGTTGTGCCGATGATTGTATGCTGCAAAGGAAAAAACTTAAGATGAATAACAGTGAAAGATCCATACACAATAAGACACACATTAACCACATATATCCTCTATATATGCAGAACCTTGCAGCTTGTAGCACGATTCCCCAAACAACGAAAATGCAAGTGCCAAAAAATTGAAGAAATGCCACTAAAACTGCACCAAATCTAGTATCTTACCATTAGGCAAAATTACTCATCACTGAAAATGTTGGATACCTCATGCAAACAGCAATCAAGTCTCCATGACAAAGACATATACATGAACCAACTCACTGCAAGAAATTGTTTTCAATTATCCTCCTTGGACCCCTAATCAAACCTACTACCAAACTAGTTTTGCTAGGAAACTTCAATTTGGTGTTCCATGATCCACGTGACAAAAGAGCTGCAGTCCTCTCTACCACACTCTTGGATTTGAAATGTACACAAATATTAACCAATCCCACTCACAACAGAGGCTGCATCCTTGACTGGATTATCAACCACAACACCAACCGTACCTTTACTGCCAATACCCCCGCCCCCTGGACTGACCACCACCTGATCAAACTCCCCCTCTCTTATCCACACTCACCCAACAATCGACCTACCACTCCCCAACTTACCCTCATCTGCAATACACAGAAATTCAGCAAAGACACACTCTATGCCAACTCTCAGCCACCACACATGCCACCCTGACCCACAATCTCTCGCCAAGCACTATAACGCTGTGCTCCTCAAAACTCTTGACCTAAACGCCCCACTCAAACCCATGGCCCAGAAACAGTTCAAAATCACAGCCATAAAAGATTTGCTCTTGAGCACCTCTGGAAAAGACACCCTACCCGAACCAACAAAATCGCCTTCACCAACGCTGTCAACATCTACAAAACCTCACTCATACACACCAAAGATCACAACAAAATCACTGAAGCACACTCTTCAGAATCCTGTAAAGATTTTGAATTGTAGTGTTTTTTTTTACTAAAACATGGAATCTGCGTGAAATGCATTCTGGGTGCGCCCAGGGCAGAAGTTGACATTTTCTTCCTCAGTGATATCTGTATTTAATGTGAAGTTTGCACACTGTTTCACCGGCAAACATGTTTTTCAGCAAGGCTCACTGTTATATTATGCTGTATTTGTTCAATTTGATTTAGAAAAAGTGCTGGCTGACACCTGATAACATTGCAAGAGCCGAAGGAAAGTTATGCTGTCTTTCGCGCTCCCATGAGAAAGGGAAGAGTTTACCTCTTGAGGTTACCATGGGTCATTCAGCCGAGAATCTATGGGAATTGGGAGCAGGTGGAAAGCCATAAAGTTATGGGAAATTCAAATACAGATTTGTGTGATGTTTAAAATGACAAGCACTGAAAACAGAAAAGCTTTGGAGAAGCGTAGACACAAGGCTTTCCATTCCCATTGCAGAGAGAATCTTTTGTGCCTGGCCTGTTTTTGGAGCTCATCAGTAATGCGGGGTATGATGCAGAGATGTTCTGCATGGAGTTCAATGGTGACGTATTTTTAAAGCATTTACTAATCATTAATGTGTTTTCTTTACTGCATTTATCTTGTTATGTATGCCGATTGAGAATAAACATCCATAAAGAGCGATTGTATAATCTAACTGAGTGTGTGTCTGTGTGAATAATTGTCTTCCAGCATCCAAGGTTGTTTTTCAGTTTGTGTACTGGGGAAGAAAATCAAGACGTGTACTTTTTGGAAAGCAAAACATAAGGCGTCACAAACAGGATGTCGCCTTGTGCTGTAAAATTCCAGGCATCCAGGAATCTGTGCTTGTTCGTTTAAAGGTAAGATTTATGTTGCAAGGTTTTTTTTCTTTGAAGTGAGAGCCTGGTTTGTTAAGTGGCATGTTGTGTGTGCACTTTGCGTGACTGCGTTTGAGCTGCGGTGAATACGTTATTGCGCATAGACCATTGTAAATTATTTTAAATATGAATACCCTGTTTAAGAAGAGAGATAAAGGGATCTATGCTGGCAGGGATTGCTTTAATCCTGTTATTCCTGGCTGGGCTGAGAGCCATTATGATACGTTGGCAAAGGCGTGGGCATGCAGTGCTTGGCTGTGCCAGGCAAGGGAGGAAGGTTTGGGCATTGTAGGGCCTGCAGAGGTGGTGTCATGTGTACATCAGGTTCCAGTGTACAAGGGAAAGGAATTTGCTGCTCTTGGGAGGCGAGGGTGGATTCTATTGTATGCTCACAGAGAAATGTGTAACTGGAGGCAGATGTATTATACTTGGAAAAGGAGTTAGCTGCTGAAAAGCACATTTCACTGATGTAACAATTACAATTGAAAATCTGGCATTATAGAGTACATAAATATCAGGAAGTTGCTGAAAGGGCTGCTGTCAAAGCTGCTCAATATAAATATAAGAAGTGCTGTGGCAGTGTCAACAAAAGGAAAGTTGTGGCTGTGATATCCAATGCAGGGGCAGATTAGGATCCTGATAAATGGGATGGTGATATCTGGAATTCAACTGATTCAGAGTGCAGCCCACAGGGTAAAGCAGTATCTGAATGAGAACGGGGTGACAAGGCTGTAACTGCTAAGCCAGTGACTAAGTGTAGGGCTGGTCCCCAACCACATAATCCGGGAGCAGGCGTTGTAGATTTCACCACACTGGAAGATTACACACAACAATAAATCAGTAAGATTATTACTTGACTGAGGCAAAAGTCATGGGAGCCCTTACTCAACTGGATGGTGCAAATATATGATGGAGGTGCTGGGGGCCTGCTAGTAGATTCCACAGATTCTCTACACTTCCTGCCTCTGTCCAGTGATACTAATATACAATAAGCATTGCGCGCTGGGCCTCCTCCAGATGCAAATGACCAAGCTTCACAGGTATCTCTGTTGCATCTAGTGGCCCTGGACTGTAAATGCAAATATCTCATCCACCACGTATTGGCCCACTGAGGCAAAGAAGTGATATGCGTTGACGGAGGCAGTTAAATAAAATCAGAGAAGATGCTATGAAAGAAGTAGTTCATGTAGATGAACCAGTACATATGGGGGTGGTGCCATTGTCAGTGTCAACCAGAAATAGGGTCATAAGAACTGCCTCACCCACATATACGGGTGTCATTAAGCGTGGCAAGGCAGCAGACCAACATGGTGTGTCTGCTGTAGGCTCCCGGGAGGCGCATCTCCGCAGGCCCTACAGCGGTGCTGCAATACCGGTAATCAGCCAACAAAGTTAAATCAACTGCTCGCAACAACCCGTGCAATGGGCAATTCAATACAGGGTGCGAGTGATGCAGTGTACCCCCTGCACTGCGCCCAACCCATCAGCGCCGGGTCCACCAAAATGGTGACTGCCACCGGACCATGAGGAGTGGGCATGCCCTGATGACCATCCATGTCTTATGACCCTGCCGCTACCCCCCCAACCCCTGAGAAAACGCCAGTCAGACCACTGTCATAAGCTGAGGCGGAGCCCTGAGATAGCTGCAACTGAAGCTGAAGGATGAGGAGGCTGTAGGAGAGCACCTGGGACAGCTCCATCGGTACACCCCCCTGGACTCCATATCGCATGCCCCGTGCCCGGGATGACCTCGGGCCTGCAGGCACGGGGCTTACTGGGTGGAGTACTTTGGATGCAACAGCTTCAGGCAAGAGCGTCCTGCTGAGCACACACATATGCACAACTATCCCAAACATCTTTCACAACATCACTGGAGCAGCCAGCAGCCTGGTCGCAGTGAGTGGCTGTGTGATCCCCCTCTGGTGAAATAGGGGAAGCGAGCAGTCAGCGGCGCTGAGGGGCCTATTTGCTCCGTTTTACACCAGCATAGGCTCCAGCATAAGACTGGTGTACTGCAACCCATTCCCGCAAACCAATTTCAAATCGGGGTGGAAGAACCCAGCCTGCTTTTTAGACACCCTCCTGGTGCGCCATAACTCCGCCCCAGTCATCAGGTAGCACGGGCACCATAATTGAGCGACAGAGGGAGCCCTACCACACTCTGGCCCCTGGGGGACACCTCAGTTTATATTGGCTCACGTGCAGTGACCCCTGGGCATGACCTTCAGTGATATAGCAGACCTAGCAGTGTGGAGCAGCCAAGGGTGCAGTCTGGGGAGTAAGTGGCCTGCCACTCCACAACGCTAGGAGGCCTGGAATTCATCTGTGCCCCAGCTCAGGGAAGCATCATTTTAGACGGGGGTCCTGATCAGTGTCCCAGGGAACCTGCCTGCAGTGACGAGAGGTGTGTGGCCGGGCCCTCACCTGGCAATGGCCAAGTCACTGGGTAAGCCGAAGCAGGGGGACATTAAGACCAGGATTACCTCTCTGGACCCCAAAGAGAAGCATGTGCTATCAGCTACCGCACAGGTCCATGCGCCGGAGACTGCAGGCGATCACAAGGACAGTCTGGCCACCAAATCCGACCTGATGCTGATGTTGGCAGAACTCAAGCAGGAAATTCAGAGGTCAGGAGACCGGCTCTCAAAATATATAGCTGAACTGAATGACCATGAGCGGTCGGCTTAAAGACGGCTAGATGGCCTGGGGGACAGCGCATTGTGACCACGAAGGACCAAGTGCAACAAATCTGGAGCCGTTAGGAAGATATGGAGAACCGCTCCCGACACAACAACGGCCGCATTTGAGGGATTCCCCTCCGGATGAAGGACCAGGAGCTGAAGCAGTACGTGCATGAGCTCTACTGCCTCCTGCTGGACCTGGAGAACAAGGAGGAACTTCTTCTGGACAGAACACAGAGTATACTGCTCTGCCCAGGTACAGAGAAATCTGCTCCCCGATGTGCTGACATAGGTCCACTTCTCTAAGCAGAAGGCTCCCTGACTTTCCACGAACCTGCCCTTTAGTTGTTCCAGGACATAGCCCCCGGGACTCTCGCCAGAAATAACCAGTTCAGCCCTCTCACAGCCTGGCTGCAAGAGCAAGGGATAAAGTATAAATGGGGGTTCCCATGAAAATTACTCTTCGAATACTGTGGCCGGAAACTTGTGATTAGATCTGAGAGGGAGGCAGAGGAATTCCTTACGCAGACGGTGGATGGAAGGCGTAGACCTACAACCAGTGATATTCACCCTACTCAAGACGAACCAGAAGAGGGGGGACCACCCCCACCCAAAAGATCCATGGAGGGCCGGAAAGGACCGAGGGGGTCCTCGAAGAAGAGAGCCCTCCAGCAATCGGGAGACCAGTCACTCTTGATGAACGAGCAGAAAGTGCTGACCAGACTCCCTTGATTTGCAGTTGCTGGTGAATAGTCGGGCTGAGGTCACAGGGGGGGGGGGTGCTGTGGATAAACTGTGTAGCTCTAGTCAAGTTATGGCTCGTGGTGGTATTGTGCAGTTGCAAGTTGGTTTGACAGTTGGTTTTGGGCAATCTATCAATATGGTCAGGCCCTGTGAGGAAGCGATGCCGGCAAAACGCCTGATGGAGGATATTTACCAGAGGGTTGTTTTTCTGCAGAGACTTGTATCCCTTTTTTATTTGTGTTTGGTTTTTTAGGGCTATTTATAATGGGGGCTTTTGGAATTTTAAAGGTGATGATGTAACTATCATGTGGACTTGGTTCAAAGTTATCATGATCCCTTTCAGCCCTGCTGGGGGGGAGCAACGCAGGTTATCTCTCCCTGGGGTCGGTAATATAACACATTCTCTGGACCTGCAGCTCTCAACACTAACCGTGCTACCCGTGGATAACAGAATGACTGGGGATGCCCCTGACTTTTGCTACCACACCGGGAATGTCCAAAATCTTAATTCCCCAATCAAACGAAAGTCAGTCATTCAGAGGCTGGCAAGACTTGCACCCGACCACGTGTTCCTTCATGAAACCCAGTTACTCCCTGGGGACGAACTATGCATGGCCCATAAACCCTACTCGAGGTCCCTTTTCTCTACTAGTGGCACCAAAATGAAAGGGGTAGGTATCCTCATTAAGAAGGGTTTGTCACTCAAGGTGCTGGGGGTGATGTGGGATCCAGGAGGTAGATTCCTAGTTCTAAATACCAAACTGGGGGTCCAGAAGATATCCCTGGTTTTACTATATGCCCCAAACACTGGTCAATAGGTCTTTACTGCGCTCACTAAATTGCTACTGGGATTCTCAGAGGGTGATCCAATTATAGCCAGGAATTTTAATTCTGTTATAGATCACACTAAAGACAAAACTCTATCCTCATCAGTAGCAGACAAGCACAACTTCTTGGTCTTGACAAAGCTGTTGAGAGACCTCTCGGTTATAGAGGCCTGAAAGTTCTTTCATCCTGAAGAACGGGATTATACCTTTTATTCCGCGGTGCACCTCGGGCACTCCAGGTTGGATATGGCATTGGTCTCTAGGTCCCTTATCCCGACGGTTACCCAGTGTGAGATACTCCCGAGGGTCCTCTCCGATCACACTCCGGTCTGCATTCGCCTGGACCTTGGGGCCACGGTGACCAAACATCATAAATTTTGGCATTTCAATGACTTCCTATTGAGGGATACAGTGATGCGAGCACACATTTCCAAGGCATTCACCAACTACCTCACAGATAACGACACAGTGGTAATGGACCCGCACCTAGTCTGGGATGCGGCTAAAGCGGTCCTCCGAGGTGTCATTATCAGCCACGCTGCCGCATGTGCAAAAGCCTATAAGGCTAGGGAGGAGGTCCAACAGCAGGCAGCCAATCACAAGCAAATTATTTGGCGCAAATCCCTCAAGGAGTTACAGGCTGCACAGAAACTACTGGAAGTCCTCCTCACTGACAAGGCGGCACAGGCGCTTCTCTCGGCCCACCATTATTATTATGTAAGGGGCAATAAAGCCAACCAACTGTTGGCTGCTAAGCTACAGAAGCACGCCCAGCACAACTTTTTCCCAGACCTACTGGATGGGGATGGAAGGAGGGTTACTCAATAGACGGCCAAAGTGGCGCTCATGGAAAATACTTCAGCAAATTGGGGGTGGGAGGAGCATCTCCAGGGCACTGGATCAAAAGGAGCAATATACGGCTCAAGCAAGGCTCCCGCAGGATACAGGCAATGACAGAAAGGCTCTTGAATCTGAAATTACCGAACAAGAGGTCCTGGGAGCCATACATAGGCTCCCTGCGTGGAAAGCCCCCGGACCAGACAGCTTCTTGCCCCAGTTTAACAAAGCTTTTGCACCTATGGAGGACCCCCAACTGGCCAAACTGTTCAACAGTGTTTTCAGATCGTGGCAGATCACTCGGCCTACAGGCCAATAGCCCTTGATGTTGATGCCAAAATGTACAATAAGGTCCTGGTCGGAAGGCTGACCGAAGTCCTCCCCGAACTGATAGATTGGGACCAAACCTGTTTATAGTGGGGCGCCGGGCACACGACATTTGCACAGTGGTGGATGTAACAGCAGCCAAAAGGGAAATCTCTGAAAGCTTTGTGCTGCTCACCCTTGACGCCCGCAACGCATTTGATAGCATGGATTGGGCATACATAGAAGGGGTCCTGCGACACTGCAACGTTGGCCCAAACTTTGTTTGTCTTGTAATGGCCAACTATGAAGCCCCTAGGACAAGAACTAATGTCAATGGTCAGCTCTCCCAGTACATTCAAGCAGTAAGAGATGGGAGGCAGGGCTGCCCGCTCCCGCTTCTTAATTTCGCCCTGGTGATGGAGCCATTGGCTCTGCACATCCGGTGCAACGTGCTGATTCCCGGGGTGACCCTCGGGGGAGGCACGCACAAGCTGGCGCTCTATGCCGACGATGTTCTTCCTCACCGATCCCCTGCAATCCATGCCAGAATTAACAAAAGCCCTTGGTGAATTTGGTGAGGCATCAAGCTTTTGGATTAATAGAGATAAATCCCTGGAGCTGAATGTTTCAGAAAACCCGGTAAAACCCTGCATAGGCTTTACCGGAATCTGGCTATCACTGGGTGCCTACTGAGTTGCCATATTTGGATGTCACAATTACCACTGACTTCACCTCGCTGGTGGGTGCCAATCTCCTGCACTTGATAAAATATGCCTGAGACCAATTGGCACATTGGGCCCACCAGGAAATCTCATGACTGGGCCGGTTCTTAGCTGTAAAGATGACCCTACTCCCAAACTTCTTATACATGTTTCAGGGGCTGCCTCTAAAAGTGTGGGCAAGAGAACTGGAAGGGATCCAAAAGGGACATCACTAAATTTATGTGGGGTGGGGGGGAGCAAATGCCTGAGGGTCCCGAAGATGGTATTATTAAAAGCCACATTTGCAGGGGGGCTCGGGGTCCCATCCGTGATGAATTACCTTCTGGCAGAGCAATTAGCC
Organism: Ambystoma mexicanum; assembly: GCF_040938575.1. NCBI lineage: Eukaryota > Metazoa > Chordata > Amphibia > Caudata > Ambystomatidae > Ambystoma > Ambystoma mexicanum. The sequence goes on from NC_090936.1 coordinate 1,067,729,680, forward strand.
CCTGCCTTGGACTGGGCGCCAGAGATTCGGCCCTCTCGCTGGAAGGATATAGAGAATGCAGGCTTATCGACCCCATTACACGAGTTCCTGGTTGTCTCAGTGGAGGCTAGGGGGCTAGATCTCGCCAGCCACTGCGGTCACCCTGGGACACTGGGACAAGGCGCATGGGCTCCTAGGAATCCCAAAGGGGTCAGGACCTCTCACACCTATTTCACGCTACCTGGATTTCTCCCCTGGTACAGCTAGGGGGACTTTTGCAGCCTGAGAAAGAGACTCCCTGATGAGACTTTGGGATCTATTTCACCAAGGGGAACCCCTCACCTTTGAAGATTGCAAGGCCAAATTCAAGGTGACCGAAACCGAGCGGTTTTGTTACATCCAACTTAAACACTGGATCACTAACCCGATGACAAAGAGAATAGCTACCAGAGAATCCAAGGGGACTGAACTCTCTGCCTTAGAGGGGAGGGGCTGTGGGAGGGTTTCCCAATCTATATAAGCTTCTGGGGAGCCTGTAGGGGGGAAGCAAACCCCCTCATCTGACAAAGGTGGGAGCAAGAACTGGGCAGGAAATCCCAGAAGAATCGAGGGCTAAGATCTGGCGGCGAACACACGCTAGCTCAAGGTTCACACAGGAAAAAGAAGGGGCAATAAAACTCTGCTACAGGTGGTACCTCATGCCACCGAAACTATATCACATATCCCCAGAGCTGTCGGACCAGTGCTGGCAAGGGCATGGAGAGGCGGGTAGCACGCTACACATGTGGTGATCCTGCCCCGATATGGCTATATTCTGGAAGGAGGTCCTATCGCAAATTAAAGACATAACTGGAGCCCAACTCCCCGATGACCTCTTGGTGGATCTACTCGGCAATGTGCCGAAGGACGGCTCGTACCCGCTCACGGGTTCCCGCGCCTCCCTGATAACTCAATTGCTTCTGGCAGCAAAGATATCTAGGGCCCCATTTTGGAAATCCAGGGAGGGTCTCCGCCTGGTTTACTGGTGGTCCAAGGTTTGGGAGATGTTGGCCATGGAGAGGATTATGGTGCTTGTGACAAACACTATTCCCAAATACGTGTTCACCTGGTCCCCATTCTTTGAACATGTTAAGGACAGGGAGGCCAACTTATTCAGACCCCGCATTGTGCGAAACTTGAGCCTTATGTGACCAGTCGATGGTGGGACGCCTGGTGGGGGGCGGTGTGTCAGGAGGAGGGGAACATCGAAACACTATAGGGACTGAAAGCACAACACATATTTAATCTCTGAATTGCTATGGGGCACAAGGCATTCTATTGCTCTGTTGGGAACAGGCAACTGGAGTCCAAGGATCCAAAGCCCAGTATCGCCTTCTGTACATCCAGTGTTTTTTTTTCTTTTTTTTCTTTGGGTGGGTGGAACTGGAGGGGTGGATTCAGAAAAAAGTGTCACTAGACCATTCACTGTTGCTCCGATTATTTTCACCATGTCTTGTCATGTGACCAACAATTAAATAAAGCTTATAAAAGCTTTTTTTTAAAAGAGTGTCATTATGACTTTGTTAGTGGGCATGTCTGGGAAGTCAATTGACGAAGTAGTAGATGCTATTCGCCAATCGTCAAGATCTGGGTGAATGGGATAAAGGTGAGGTCAGACCCAGAGAGAGAGGGGCGCAGTGAGAGAAGAACATAAGGCAGGAGACAAGATAGTAGAGAATCCCGAGTGTCAAGAAAGGACATGTTTTTGGCATTGTTAAATGATGGTGTGCCACGGGAGGAGATTGATGGTACTGAAACCAGGAAAATGTATGGATTGTATAAAAAGAAGGGATTGCTAGGAAAGAGCGCTATAAAAAAGTTAAGAGACAGGTGGTGACCAGGCAAAAAAGGGACACTTCACCTTCAGCACCTCCTGAGGAGAAGTCGGGAGAAGGGTCTATGGGGATACCTTCCATGTACCAGCCAACATGTGCTGATTTGAGAAAAGTGGTGAGTGCAATGTTAGAGTCTGGATACACTCGTTCCCAATTTGACTAGGATTATGGGCAAAACCCAGCAGTGTCTGCTCATATAAAAGTTGGCAGACAACCTCATGATAATGTTAAGATATTTTGGAAACACACAAGAGGTACGAGCTTGGATAGAAACCGGGTAGGAGGACTCACTGACTTGAAGTGGGAGAATGGAAGACCAGGCTCCCGTCCTTCACCTCTCGCGCTTGGCCTAGAGGGTCACGGCCCAGACACCCGCCGCGGGAAGAGTTTGTCCATTTACCAGACGACCAGGTACCCTGGTACAGGAACATACGGATGTGTCCACCTGCCTGCCCAGCAGCCCGCACTGGCCATGCCGACACCTGCGGCTCGGATCAGCTAGACTAAAAACCACACGTCGTTAGAGATGCCATGACGACCTAGACAACGGGAAGCACATCTGTACAAGTATACACACTTAACATTTCCACACCAATTTACACAAAGAACATACTCAGTGCTCTGACGTAGGCGACAGGCATATTCACGGACGTGCATCTTTATTATTTTTACATAGGCTTTCAGAATGCAGAAACGCAAGATGCATCATGAACTCATCTATAACGCTTGCTCACGCTTCCCTTGAAACCCGTTACCACCATGAGAGGTATAATGGAAACACGATACTGGTCATGGAAATGTATGCTACTATAATCTAAAGCACCTATGCACCAAACAGACTACTTAAGCACCAGGCCCGAGTAGGCCTCAAACAAGAGCTCCCGTGGACATTAACAAAGCAAGAGTCAGGTTGCTGATCCTGCAGAAAGAACCCGATGGAGCAACCAGCCAAGGTCGCAATGTTGCAAGCCCACATCCAAGAACAAATCATCAAAGGCACGATGTTGCAACCTCGTACTCCGCGTACCAACGTTAAAGTCATATCTACAAATTAAACCAGACACACAGTGGAAAAGCAATATTAATTGTGCAGAATTCTGCCTCAAACACGGTCCCGCCTCACGTGACCAAGCCGAATCTGACGAGATGCCAAAACCCAGGAGAGAAAAGGCGTCTGGGTCCCTCACTACGAGACACAGGCCGAGACACTTGAAAGGCTCAATGGACACCTGCTACAGTGGGAGCGGTCAGCGGGAGCGGTCAGCCTTCCACCTATGAATAAATCCTCACATTGTCTGCACGTACCCATATTGAAACATTGTTGCAAACACAGGTACACCGAGAGCTGGGAACAACGGTGGTCCCAGGCTGGGGAGCTCACGGATGCACCAATCAGAACATGGGGCTCTTATCTCAGACGTCAGTAACATTAGCCAATCCTCAGGAGCCTTCATGTAACAATTCTTATGTATCCAATTATAGGGACAACCCAGATATACCACCTGACTACACCTTGTCCACTAATATCATTCTCTATATGTGTACTATACTAACCCTACCACTCGAGCAACCAATTAAGAGTGGCGATAGGTTTTTTGTTAACTTTCTGAAGTGACGCAAGTAGCGCGTCATAATGCAGTAAAAAGGGCCTGCGAGCCCCACGATTATGTGTGTGTCAGGACGGACGCGTACGCTCCTTGACCCATCCCTGCCGTTTTGTATAAATAAACAGCAGAGTCGCCTTGCTCCTTGTGTGCGTCTCATACTCTATCTCATCTGGGATATACGGGAGGAGTTGGGGCCTCCCTGCCCGGAGGTCTGCGGACGGCCCGGCCGACCCCGGCAGAATTTCCCCCCGACAAGTTAGAGGCACTGCTGAGATCTGTTTAAGATCAACTTTTATTTTTAGTTTTTCCAGGCTCTCCCGTTGCGAGGAGGCCCGGCGGCGCGGCCCCCTCTGCCGTTGCCCCCTTCTGAGGACTACAGGACCATCGCGGAGCCGCGAGAAGACCGGACAGCGCAATCCGGATATTGGCCCTCGGGAGCCGGTTGAGAAGTATCCCGCCCGCGGTCGGCGAGTGTCCAGACGTGGTCCAGACGAGGGGAGGTGGCGAGCTGCTTGGAGGGTGCACGCAGTCGAGTGGCCCTGCATCGAGAGAACTTGGTGAGCATGACACGCACAACAAGCAATGCGAAATTGTGAGGGAGGGGGAGGAAGTAAATAAGGGAGCGGGGAGGTATTGTAGAGATGTGCGGCGAAGGTTTAATTGAGTGTTGCTAATAGAATGAATGATAGGAAAACGAGTGCGAGAACAGTCGGCTAACGTTACGCGAAAGAGGGGGGCGGGGCACGAAAACATCACGTGCAGCCGCTCGTAACAGTCAGCTAACGTTACGCGAAAGAGGGGGGCGGGGCACGAAAAAATCACGTGCAGCCGCTCGTAAGACCCTGATGGTCTAAATTGCGACTAAGTGTGAGGGTGGGTGTGTGTGGTTTCCTACGACTTGACATTTATTGATCAATGAGTAGATGAGGTTCCCTATTGTTCGAGCAAGAAACTCGATAGGTAGATGACGTTTCCCTGTGGGCGGTAGCTAGTTACATAGTTGCCCAAAACGGAAGATAATTGGCTGGTTAAGCCCTCCTGTTAAGGGACGTATCACACGCGAGGCGACGCAGCGTGCGCAGTCCGGTTATATTATTGATGAGATTACCTTGTTCCAGGAGAGACAGGAAGACAGCTGTAGGGTTAGCGGGGTAGATTGCAAGTGTATTTTGAACTTAAAAAACATAACAAGAATATACCAGTAGCTCGAAGAAATCGGTGACGTCACCAGTAGGGATTTAATAGGATATCGCGAGCACAAGGAATTTTGGGTTTGAGAGTGGTGGGGAAGAGAAGCATGATGAAGGAGCTGGTACGGAGATAAACTATAAACCAGCGCACGGAGAACGCCGGCCACGGCAAGTGTAAACGGGGGAGGAGAACGGAGAAACAGGACGACTGTATAAGATCATCGTAAGGGGTACGCAGCCGCAGGGGGCTGCGTGCGCTTCGGCCGCAGGGGGCCGTAGGGGAAGGAATATAATATAACATCATATTTATTATCATTGCATAATTTGTCAAAAGGATTGTCGAAAGTCCCCACACTTGCGGGGCGAGGTAAGCAATACAAGGTTGTATATCGTAAACTGCTAGTAAGGGGAAGGGTAACAAGGGGAGTGAATTTATGTCATACGGGAGAGGGTCGGGAGGGTGGGGGAACACCCTCACTACCCCACTACAGCACATATGCACCACACTGCCACCACATAGGGAGAAGTTAATTAAGTACAGCATAGAGTGGACCCAGGGGACAGATAACAAAATGTTAACACCATGGCCGCCTAATGGTAGTTTCGATCCATATGCCCAACATTCACTACTGAACCATCTGCACAATACATACAAGGGGAAGAAGTTGGCAAACCATGTGGAGGTGTTTAACTTATGGAGGATGTTCCAGGGGTCTCGACCAGGACCAAATGGAATGTTCACTATGGGGGAAACACCGGAAGAAAAGGAGATTAAGAAAGAAGGTACGGGTGGGGAAAAGGAGTGCGAAAGCACAAAGAATACGGGGAACGAAAGACAGGGAGGAGAAAAGATTGATAAATCAGACGACATAAAAAAGGAACCGAGCAATGGGATACCCATAACACCGGGAGTGAAAACAGAGGGAGGAGGGTTGTACCCTTTAAGAGAATTAGGAGAAATAGCAGGACAGTTAAGGGCGGCTGAAGGATACTCAAACCCGGCATACAGCCCTCCACCATATGTGGATCATGGGAAGATACCAATGGGGGACAGGAGGATTAGAGAAGAGCAGACTGTAGAGATAGGAAACGATGAGTGGATAGCTGCACAGATATTGTTGAAATTACGAGGCTCACTAACTGGAGAAGAAAGGGAGGCGGTAAGGAGAACAAACGAGGATAGTGCCAGAGAGAGTGAAATGAGGGGAGAGGAGCTACTACGGCAGAAGGAAGAGATTTTGGAGGAAAGATTAGCAGAACTAAGGGATGAGCAGAATGAACTGATCAAACAACTTGAGCGGGAAGAAAGAGAGAGAGTGAGGAAAAGGAAAGAAGGTAAGGACGAATTGGAAAAATTAAGGGAACGAAGTGAGGAACAAAAGAGAGAAGCTGAAAGGGTAAAAGGAGCAGCAGATAGGGTATCAAGAGTAGTGCTGAGAGAGAAGAAGAAGGAAGAAGTAGAAAAGGAAAAAGAAATGGAAATATGGAGGAGGAGGATAATATCAGAGGCAACTAAGAAATATGAAGAGGGGAAGGTAATAGAGAGTATAGTAGAAAGAGAAAGGGTGAAATGGGAAAGGAAGAAAGAGGATGAAAGGATATTGGAACAGATGAGCAACGAAGTAATGGAGGAGTTGAAAAGGAAAAGGGAGGAAAATAGTAGGGAAATGGAGGAGAGGAGTGAAGGAGGAAGAGAAGAGAGGGGTTGGGAGAGTGAAAGATGGGGAGATGTATATAAAAGTAGAGAGGTAGCAACAACATCAGCACAAAGGGGAACAGTTGGTAACAACGGAAAGGGAGAAAGAGACCTAATAGACTTAAAAACAGTAACAATAAAAGGAAAAAAGGCAGAGTGGGGGGTGCCATTTATGAATGATTTTTGCAGTGAGGAGGAAGGAGGAGTGGAGAAGGATGGAAGGAAGAGTGAAAGGGAAAGCTTAGATAAACTATACCTTACTAGAACAAACATAGATTCGCCCTGGATGAGTAGAAGATGGGAGGAGCTGGAGAGAAGTAAGGAGGAAGTGAAAAGAATAGGGGAAACACAAACCAATGAAACCACGCCACCCACATCACCATCGCACCCTCCCACGTCACGCCCTACATGTTCAACTACCGCGCGCTCTCTGCACAGAATAAAGCTTGCGCCCTTCATGAATGAACTTACACCGTATGCATGTCGGCTTAGGGACCTCCCTAGTCGCAGGCAAGACAGACAAATAAACATACCCATATTGAACACAGGAAATGATGAAAAAAGGGGAAAGGAAGAAGAGGGAGGTAGGAGCAGAGGTAGTAAGGAAGAATTTGGAGTAGTAAAAGAAATGGGGAAAGAGGAGGGGTGTGAAGACTCAACATTATGGAGCGTAAAGGGTGACACAAGACAGAATTTAATGCCACTGCTGGAGAGAGGAGGGGTTAGACCACAGTATGTACCTTGGAAACATACGGATAAGGAAAATATAAAATGTAGGCTCCCATCACTAAGTGGAGGTGCGGGTAAGTGGATATATGAAATGGAAAAACACACCGCAGGACAGAAACTAGCAGTAGGAGATGTGAAGGGCCTGTTAATATCAATATTAGGGGATAGAGCGGATGACATTTGGAAAAGAGCGGGATTCCATGGGGTAACAATAACGAACACATCGCATGATGGGGCACCATTTGCAAACTGCAGACATGCGCTATGGCAGGCACTGAGAGTGCAGTACCCAGACACATCAGACATAGGAGCCATTACTTCCCGTAAGATGGGTGAAAATGAGGATCCTGTTGATTATATCCAGGATGTTCAAGAGAAGTGGCGCATGGAAACTAGAGAACAATGGGACAAAACACCAGCCATATTTTATCATATACTAGTACAAGGGCTCCCAGAAGGAGTTCAAAAACAACTAAAGAAAGTAGTGGGGATGGAAGCAAAACCATGGCCAGAAATACAACTGACTATAGTACATCACTGCAGAACATGGCAAGGAAAAATGAAACAAAAGGAAGAGGATAGGAAAACAGAAGAACTTACTAAATACACAATGGAAGGGGCACTAATAACTACGCCCACACCAATGGCCCAAAGCCCAACGCAAGTAGTGGCTGCACAAGATCCCGCACAAATAACGCCTCCACAAGGTGTAATACAGCAAGTGCCGCCTCTGCAATTACACGCACCAAACATGGGAGGAGGGTACCCAATGCAAGGAACTGGGTATCATAGTTATAACCGAGGGAGAGGAGGGTTTATGAGGGGGAGAGGATATGGATATAATACCCAACAACAGGCTGGGGGACTAAGAAATAACTACCCCACAGGGCAACCCGTATACCAGGACAACACAGGGAGCTTCCCATGGCAAAACAGGGAACCACCCGTGTGTTGGAGCTGCGGACTATTGGGACACATGTCACGTACATGTAGGGTCAGGCCAGGAACACCAGCATGGAATGAACAAGCACAACCCAGGACATTACAAGAACAGCAGGGCATACAACAACAGCAGACGTCACAAAAGGGGAGTGACCCACAACAACAAACAACGCAACAGCCACAAACCTATTCACTGCCACAACAACAAATAACACAGTACCTGCCACCGCCACAACAACAAGTAGCGTTAATACAACCACCACCCCAAAATGAACGAACACAATTGGGTGGGGTGACGGTGTTGGGACACAACCCTTACACAGGGAATGGCCAATCATTGTACCCCCAATAGGCCAGCCCACAGACGGCCTTGGTGTGTCCCATCCTGTCAGTAACACCTAATAGTGCGGAGGAACCACGCATAGAGGTAACGATAGGTGACAAAAAATTATCATTTCTTGTTGACACCGGGGCAACCCGGTCTTGCATAAGGGAAGGTAAATTTAAGATGTCAGGCGAAGCCATGAACACCCAAGGATTTTCTGGGGCTAAAGGGTTGGTTCCATTTACTGATAATGTTCCCTTATCTATTGGAGATTATGTTCTGTCAGTTCCACTCTTGTATTATAGTGCCTCACCAGTAAATATACTGGGGAGGGACATAATGAACAGGTTGAACATGACGATCTCCTTTACAGAGGATGGCATAATTTGCTCTACTCCAGGGATTAACATGCTCGCAGCACGACAGATTTTGCAAGCATACTGTGGACAGACAGCGATTAGGGCGGAGCCAGTAGATGGCGAGATATTCCAATATGGCACTGACATGGCATTTGCATGGATGCCAGGGATAGAAGGGAAAATATGGAGGAGACCAGCAGCCTATCTATTCCGACCAGAAACACCAGGTAATGAACTAGAAGGGAAGGTGTTTGTAGTGGACATTGAGAGCATTATTGCAACAGCTGATTATGTTGCTGTGCACACCCAAGATAAAGAAGGGAGAGCATGGAGGGCGGTGATAGCACTAGCAGAAGGATGTAGGCTGACCCAGGTGTCAGATGAAGAGCTGTTCTCAGAAGAAAAGGAAGAAAATGAAATGGTGTTCATGATGAGTGTAGAAATATGGCTAAGAGTGGCTCACAAACAAGTAGCACAGAAAATTGCAATGGCACTTGAGGCACCCGCAGGCACCCCAGTCCCATTTTTTAAGGAGGATATGTCAAAGGTGCCCAAATCATTATGGACTATTAGCCCTTATGACGTGGGATGCATAAAAAGCATAGGGGGTGTAAGGATAAAATTGAAAAAAGGTGCGATACTACCAAGAGTTAAACAGTACCCATTGTCAAAAGAGGCAGATGAGGGCATATTTGAAACCATAACGGCCCTTATAAACAATGGCATATTGGTCCCCTCAGAATCACCATGTAACACAGCTGTGTACCCGGTGCGCAAGGCTAAAGGGGGGTCTTGGCGCTTCATACAGGACCTCAGACCCTTGAACAACATAGTAGAAGCAGAGTATCCAGTAACAGCAAACCCGGCCACAATATTGTGTGGCATTCCAGCAGAAGCATCACGATTTACAGTGATTGACCTTAAAAATGCTTTCTTCTCAATACCATTACACCCAGACTCACAAGATTTGACAAGCTTCACTTACCGAAATACAAAGTGGAAACATACCAGATTACCACAGGGGTATTGTGAATCACCCTCAATTTTCAATAGAGTAATACAGATGGATTTGGGTAACGTTGAGGTGGAAAGCACAGTGTTACAGTATGTGGATGACATAATAATTTGCAGTACAAACGAAAGCAAATGTAGAGAGGACTCCTTAAAAATGTTGACGATACTGGCAGAAAAGGGGTACAAGGTAGACATGGAAAAGATACAATACTGTCAGGAACAGGTACTTTACATTGGTCAACTGATATCCCAACATGGAAGAAGGATTGCACCACAAAGAGCACAGGCCATCTCAAGCACTCCCGTGCCACAGACTGTGAGAGAACTGCAGCAATTTCTGGGGCTGTGCAACTACTGTAGAGCATGGGTATTTGATTACAGCTCATACATAGGACCCCTGCTTGAGGGTTTGAAGGAAGCAAATAAAGGGGAGAAAAAGTTGGGATGGACTATGGAAATGAGGGAGGCATTTGACGAATTAAAAGACGCGATATCAACTGCTCCAGTACTTGCATCCCCAGACTATGAGCGGCGCTTCTTTATATTTTCACATTGCGACTCAGCAGTGATGAAAGCAGTATTGGCCCAAAAAACTAGCATGGGCTATAAACCAGTAGCATTTTACAGCGGTCACTTAGACCCTATAATGTTAGGCCACTTCTCTTGTGAACAAGGTCTTGCTGCAGCTGCTTTTGCAGTAGAAAAAGCATCAGCAATAACTATGGGGTGTCCAACTACACTATTTGTGGAACATGCACTATTTGCGATATTGAATAAACCTAAGTCCACGTTAACGACACAGAGGGCATCAGGTTATGAGATTATTTTGTCTAAAGCTGAACTGGCAATTGTTAGATGTAGCACGGTTAACCCTGCAAGGTTCCTAGCAGAAGTAATTGAAGAGGGAGATTACGCCCACGACTGCACCCAAGTAACTGAAATATACTCATGTACTAGGAAAGTTGAAGAAAACGCACTAGAGGGAGGTGAGCTTTTGTTTATTGATGGGTCATCAACTATTGATCAAGGAGATGGGATACGAAGGACTGGGGCAGCAGTAGTAAAAATGATGGAGGCGCCGGTGTGTGTGGCTATGAAGTGTGTACAATTACCACAGCACTACTCTGCTCAAGCGGCGGAACTCGTTGCACTAATATTGGCATTAAAGGAAAGTTTTAATAAAAAAGTAACTATATATTCCGACAGTGCATATGTTACATCCACTGTCCACTCAGGGCTATCAAAATGGAGAAGGAGAGGGTTTAGGAGAGCTGATGGCACTCCAGTACAACATGCCCTCTTGTTGGCTGAACTAATTGAAGTAATAAACGACCCCCAAGAACTAGCCCTAGTAAAATGCACCGCACACACCAATGGAGAAGACTACGTTTCAAAAGGAAATGCAGCAGCAGACGCACATGCGAAATATGCTGCATATTTTGGTGAGATATGGAACCCCACAGACTCACAGAGAGGGAGAGGGAGGGGAATAGCGAGGGAAATGTTAATAAGAGAAGGGTACACCCATCTCCCAGCAACACAGATTATGGAGCTACAAGCGGCTGCACCAATGGCTGAAAAAGAAGTATGGGTGAAAAGAGGATGCACAATGTCACCAACCGACGCACTATGGCGCCAGGGTGGCACTGGGAAAGTTGTAATACCGTTGGCACTGTTAAATACCGCCTTGAGCCAATTACATCACCCTGCCCATACAGGCAAGGAAATAATTGCAGCACGAATTAGAGAAGATTGGTTTTGTCCCGAGTTAACCTCCCATGTGTCAAATTTTATCAGCAATTGCCTCACATGTCAACAGTTTACGGCCGGTCATACTCTAAAAGTGATAAGAGGTACAATACCCCGGCCAGAAGGACCTTTTCGGCACCTTCACATTGACTATGTTGATATGATCAACATCTGTCAAGGCAATAGGTATATGATTGTAGTAGTATGTCCATTTTCTAGGTGGATTGAAGCAGGGCCCTGTTCACACCCTGATGTGTTTAGAGCAGCCAAATTCATAGTAAGGGAGGTCTTCCCCAGGTGGGGAGTGTGCGAGGTGTTAAGATCAGACAACGGCCCCCATTTCGCAAATGAAATGTTCCAGCATATTACATCCCTGCTGAACATTAAACACAAATTTGCATGTGCATACCACCCACAGGCTAATGGTGTATGTGAACGCCTGAATGGCCTGTTGAAGGAGGCAATTGCTAAAATACAACAAACAACAAAGAAAAGTTGGTTGTATTGCCTTCCGTTAGCATTGTTTGAACTTAGAAACAGGCCAGGGTCCGACCACCACCTCACCCCTCACGAAGTGGTTACTGGACGTCAAATGCGCCTCCCCCTAACACCAACGTCAAGGGCATTCACCGATAACGAAAGTTCAGCGAATGTGTTAGGAGATGAAATGTATCAATATGTGTCTTCTTTGATTACTAGTGTCGTGTTTGTGTCTCAACAGCTCGAGCGCACACGGGGCGGGTCTACCAGCAATCAAGAAAAAGACGAAAGTACGGAATTGGGAAAGGAGAACTCGTGCAAACTTGCCAAAGGTGACCACGTACTACTTCGCAATTTCAATAGAAGGTGGCACGAGAAGAGGTTCACTGGCCCCCATCTGGTAGAGGACGTATCAACAAGAGCAGTAAAACTAAAGGATAAGCGTGCCTGGAACCACCTACATGACGTAAAGATCTACAAACTGCAGACCCGCCCCAGCGCCAACGACAGGTCCGTTGGACGAACAGCAACAACATCGCCGACAGCGGAAGAAAGTTCCACCACAGACAACGACCCAATTGTTCCCTCGGAGACGATAACTGACGAAGAAAGGGGTGATCCCCATACTGCCCACCCCATGGTCACGCGCTCAAAGAGTAAAAATACTTCCGCCATCTGAGCGCAAACCCCCCCCCATTGACTGCTAAGTACAGTTGTAACTAAAACTAAAGGACATTGCTTGCACCAATACACATGTAAACACGTGAATGTTCTCTTTTTTCTCTCGCACATACAGGAACTGCGTAATATTGTATTGTTAAGAAAAGCTAATTAACAAGTTCAGTGTACAGGCGTAGATGGTGCTGCCAGACGATAACTACCCAGAAGAATTGTCACACCAATTTATATACGAAATAAAGAGGCCAACATACCTAAAAAGGAGAAGGGTACGTGTGTACTACACAGCCTTCCTCCTGGCCATAGAATATTACATGCCCCACCTCCGCCCATACTTGCCGGTCCTAAGAGACCCATCACTTAGAGTAGCGTGGGAGCAGCTCTTCGCCTGGGCACTGAATGACCACTTGATAGGGAGAGCTTAAAGGAAACAAAACTAACATTTAATAACGAGCACTTTTGAGAATTTTTAGGCGGGCAACTGTAACGTCGCAAGAATAAGCTGCCAGGACCGCAGCAAGGTAAGAGCAAAATGCCGGTGAAATTAGCATATGTAATAAAAATAATAGGGATTTTTATGATCACCGGGTTCTTGGCTGCCTCTGTCTGGCAGTACAGCTATGCTATTGATTTTATTGCTGCACCCAAACTTAATATACCCCCGTCCCCTGCTGCAACAGGTGTTACGTCAGGTGGTAATCGTAATTTTGCACCCAAGCAAAATAGAGTTAAACGCAGCACGTACTCAGACAATAAAGGTATTGATAATTATGTACAAGATTCAGCACACGTCACAAACAACATATGGTACCAACACATGACCCGCATTGGTAAGCAGACAACTGAGGATAGCTGTTACGTTTGCTCATTAATACCATACGCCATGAGCGCTTCACGAACATTTGTTGCCACAGAAATAGATGAAAAAACAGCACAGTGCATAATATATTTGGCCCTGTTCCAAACGAAAGGAAGATTTCAAGGAACAGTAGTGCACATGACATGGAAAACACGAGACTCATACCCATATGAAAACAACTTCCTCAAGACCTATCTGAGTTATCACAAGACCAGTTTACATGCTGAAGCATTCAGGTACATAACAAGTGGCCCTGCAAAAGGAGAAACAAAGAAGGTAACACTGCAGTACCTACCATGTGATTGGTACGCAACTGAAGTTCCGGGTAAACAAGGATGCTGGGAGAGGCCGCTACTGACGATAACAGGAAAGGTGTTCCTGGGCAACAGCTGGGAGATAGGAGTGATTGGCAGCAACATGGTAACAAAAGAAACTATCTCAACTATCGAGACACACAATCATCGATGTTGGACGACGTGGATCAAGTATGTACCAATGCTCACGTGGGTAGAAGAAGATGAAGACCCGATAACTATACTACCATTGACTGCGCCTAAAGTATGCTACCAGCATAAAGGAGAGGTGGACGTAGGATATAACACCAATTGTGCAAGCGTGATGGAGTTGCCTGAGGGGGGAGCGGGAACAGCAGTAATAATGGACCATTATTGGGCCTGTGGGGAAAAGGCATATCATACACTGCCTCCCCTGTGGAATGGTGTGTGCACAATGGTACACGTCAATGTACCATCACTAGTGGTACCTAAGAAGCATGTCGATGTGGCGAAATTTCCTAAAATGGATGAAGGGGATAAGAGAAGAAAGAGATCTGCACCACTTCAGAAGGAGCAAGGAAACAGGACCAACAGCAATGATACTGTCCTAAACAGGAGAAAAAGACAAGGAGAGCCATTGACAGGAAATTACCTGTGGGGAAGGTCGGAAACGGAACTAACATCAATACCGCCAGAACATAGACTATTCAGCAGAGCAGCAATGTTCTTCTCCTCAATAATACATCCGGGACTGCAGGCATACGCAAACGCAAAATGGCTCCAAATAACAAGGTGGGAACTAATGATGACCATCAATTCAACAGTAAATGGGTTCAACGCAATTAAAGAGGAGCTGCGAGCTGTAAGGATGGTAGCACTCCAGAACAGATATGTATTGGACCTTCTCACAGCAATGGAAGGAGGAGTCTGTGCAAAAATAGGACAATCTTGCTGCACGTTCATACCTGCCAACGATGCTGACAATGGTACACTGACAGAAGCAGTTTCACAATTGGCCCAGATGCACTCCAAAATGATGGACGAAAGTAACGGTGTAAACAAGGATAAGAGCTGGTTTTCACTATTATGGTCATGGATGCCATCTTGGCTGTCAGATGGACTGAAAATAATAGTGGGATGTGCTATTTTGGCTGGAGCTACCCTGATCATAATTAGATTTTGGAAGGCCCGGAAAGCACGCACGACTGACGAGTTGCTGGAAATGGTGGGAATGCACCCCTTAATGCCAGCAGATGACGGCCAGCATACAGGTGTGATAATACAAGAAAGGGAGAAGTTGCGCACCCAAATCATCACCAATCATCTAGACCCACCATCAGTGAAGATTGAGAACCCAAGGAACCCCAGGAGCTACATAGGAAGATGGGTATACTGTACTCCTGGAGGAACATGTGAATACATGTATTGGTCATTTGAAGATCATGTAAACCATTATGGACATCTCGGAGGGATAACTAAGATATGGAGGGTAAGAGGAGATAACGAGAAGGATATGTTTGTGGTCGACAAGTCGACCAGAGGGGGGACTGAAGTGGGAGAATGGAAGACCAGGCTCCCGTCCTTCACCTCTCGCGCTTGGCCTAGAGGGTCACGGCCCAGACACCCGCCGCGGGAAGAGTTTGTCCATTTACCAGACGACCAGGTACCCTGGTACAGGAACATACGGATGTGTCCACCTGCCTGCCCAGCAGCCCGCACTGGCCATGCCGACACCTGCGGCTCGGATCAGCTAGACTAAAAACCACACGTCGTTAGAGATGCCATGACGACCTAGACAACGGGAAGCACATCTGTACAAGTATACACACTTAACATTTCCACACCAATTTACACGAAGAACATACTCAGTGCTCTGACGTAGGCGACAGGCATATTCACGGACGTGCATCTTTATTATTTTTACATAGGCTTTCAGAATGCAGAAACGCAAGATGCATCATGAACTCATCTATAACGCTTGCTCACGCTTCCCTTGAAACCCGTTACCACCATGAGAGGTATAATGGAAACACGATACTGGTCATGGAAATGTATGCTACTATAATCTAAAGCACCTATGCACCAAACAGACTACTTAAGCACCAGGCCCGAGTAGGCCTCAAACAAGAGCTCCCGTGGACATTAACAAAGCAAGAGTCAGGTTGCTGATCCTGCAGAAAGAACCCGATGGAGCAACCAGCCAAGGTCGCAATGTTGCAAGCCCACATCCAAGAACAAATCATCAAAGGCACGATGTTGCAACCTCGTACTCCGCGTACCAACGTTAAAGTCATATCTACAAATTAAACCAGACACACAGTGGAAAAGCAATATTAATTGTGCAGAATTCTGCCTCAAACACGGTCCCGCCTCACGTGACCAAGCCGAATCTGACGAGATGCCAAAACCCAGGAGAGAAAAGGCGTCTGGGTCCCTCACTACGAGACACAGGCCGAGACACTTGAAAGGCTGAATGGACACCTGCTACAGTGGGAGCGGTCAGCGGGAGCGGTCAGCCTTCCACCTATGAATAAATCCTCACATTGTCTGCACGTACCCATATTGAAACATTGTTGCAAACACAGGTACACCGAGAGCTGGGAACAACGGTGGTCCCAGGCTGGGGAGCTCACGGATGCACCAATCAGAACATGGGGCTCTTATCTCAGACGTCAGTAACATTAGCCAATCCTCAGGAGCCTTCATGTAACAATTCTTATGTATCCAATTATAGGGACAACCCAGATATACCACCTGACTACACCTTGTCCACTAATATCATTCTCTATATGTGTACTATACTAACCCTACCACTCGAGCAACCAATTAAGAGTGGCGATAGGTTTTTTGTTAACTTTCTGAAGTGATGCAAGTAGCGCGTCATAATGCAGTAAAAAGGGCCTGCGAGCCCCACGATTATGTGTGTGTCAGGACGGACGCGTACGCTCCTTGACCCATCCCTGCCGTTTTGTATAAATAAACAGCAGAGTCGCCTTGCTCCTTGTGTGCGTCTCATACTCTATCTCATCTGGGACATACGGGAGGAGTTGGGGCCTCCCTGCCCGGAGGTCTGCGGACGGCCCGGCCGACCCCGGCAGAATTTCCCCCCCGACAGACTCATGGAAATCCTTCAAGATTGAAAGGTTCACACTTTACCATTACTGGGCTTGGGGGAAAGAAACACCAGCAGTACAGACAGGAGTGGAAATGAAGATAGTCAATTTGTCAAAGAAGTGTTCATTGCCCCGTACCTGAATACATAATCAGTTTTCACATAATGGAAGGGTTGCCTTTGGGACTAGGGGGTAAAACATATCAATTTGGAGTAAAGGCATGGACTTGTACACCAGTTATTGTAGGAAAATTGGAACTCCCTCTGGTGTACGTGTCTTTGGCCACAAAGCATGCATCTATGAAGCAATACTACATTCCTGGAGGTCATAAGGACATTTCAGACACCATTAAAGAATATGTAGAAGCAGGAGTGTTAGGTCCAGTTACTACTGCTTGGAATAATCCGATCAGGCCTCTAAAAAAAGAAGATGGGAGTTGGAGGATGACAGAGAATTATAGAGAATTGAACAAACATGCTCCTCCTTTAGTTCCTTCAGTCCCAGACACTGTCACTTTGAGAGCATACAGCAGTTTAAGGGAATCTGGTACGCTGTGTTAGATTTGGCAAATGCCCTTTTCTCTGTGCAAATTGCCAAAGAGTGCCATAAGCAGGTTTTATTTTCTTGGGGTTGGCGTCAGTCCACCTTCACGAGATTGCCTATGGGGTACTTGCATAGCCCAACCCCTCTTTTACTGACTGGTGGCAGAACACTTATAAGATACCATGCACACCTCACATACAAATCTCACATTACATTGATGATATTCTGATCCAGGGCACGGATGATCGAAGTGTGTAAAATCAGTATGAGGCAATCATTAACGGGTTGTAGAAGGCAGGGTGGGAGATTAACCGTAACAAAATTCAAGGGCCGGCTGAGTGAGACTGTGGTATTTTGGGGAATTCAATGGCATAATGGGCATCGTGAGATGGTGCCGAAAGCCTGACAAAAGATACTGGAGTTTACCACACCTGAGAACAAGAATCAAGCGTGGCAGTTCATAGAGCTGTTTGGGTTTTAAAGACCGCATATACCACATTTAGGGCAAATATTGGCAACACTTTACAAACTGACGTGAAAGAAGTATGAATTTGAGTGCAGTAAGAAGCAGCAAAGAGCATTTGATTTGGCAAAATACACAGTGCAGCATGTGCTCGATTTGGGGCCTTTGAAGTCAGGAGAAGTAGAACTGAATGCATCAGTAGAAGGGAATTATGCTAACTGGAGCCTATGGCAAAAACAAGATAACAAATGTGTTCCTTTAGGATTTTGGAGTTGCAAATTACCCAAGGCTGGGGATAGATACATCCGTTTGAGAAGCAATTGCTAGCATGCTATTGAGCTCTTGTTCATACTGAACAAATGACAGTAGGTCATGATGTACTCAGCAGGCCCGAAATCCCGATTAAGCAGTGGGCGTTGAGCTCTCCTAAAACACACAGGATAGGACAGGCTCAAAAAGACAGTATGAATCAAATGGAAATGGTATATCCAAGACAGAGCAAAATCAGGAAAAGGTGGAGTTAATTACATGAGCAAGTGGCTAGTGTGCCACCTGTAGATACATACCGTAGGAGGAGCAGAAATGTGCAAGTCTCCGGTGAAATGGGGAGTACATTATGTGGATTTGACAGTAGAACAGACAGAACATGCCTGGTTCACTGATGGCTCAGCCCGTTATGTGGGAACTGAGCGTTATTGGAAAGCAGGGTCATATAATCCCATGAAGATCCTAACAACATCAGTTGAAGGAAAGAGCAGCCAGTTTGCAGAGCTGTATGCAGTGTATCAAGCTTTGAAACAGTAGCAAATGGGCTAGCTGTGGGACTGCCAATATGGCAAAAGAACGGATGGAAAACGAAATCCAAAGAATTGTGGGGAAAGGAACTGTGGCAAGATATCTGGGAAATGCTATCACAAAGTCAAGTAATAGTGGATCATGTGGATGCGCATTGTACTACTGATTCATTAGAACGCTGGTTCAATTCTGTTGCAGACAAACACACCAAGATTTTCTCTGTGGACGCAGAGGCTCAGGAGGGCAATTTTGAGGATTTAGCCAAGTGGGCTCACCAGAAATGTGGACACATGTGGGAGAAAGCTACTAGCAGGTGGTCACAAGCTCGAGGGATTAGTATCCCTTTAGAAGTAGTGAAAACAGTGATTTTGCAATGTCCTGTCTGTAAGCATCAGCAGCACACACACACCCCTCACATTGTCCAGGGTACTTTACGAAGAGGCAAGTTGCAGGCGCAAATCTGGCAGATCAAATATATTGGTCCTATGCCAATTAGTAAAATTTGCCAGTATTGTGAGAAACCTGAGGGTACTCTCCCTAGCCAGCCCAGAGAATCCCTCATTCAGGTGGCTTGGGAAGGACCAATGCTCTCCGACCCCAACTCCAGGGGTGGACGGATGAAAGAATATCACCTGGAAATGGGAACCCAGGGTTGTGCTCAGGGAAAGACCCCAGGTGAGACACAGCACTATACTGAGCAAGAGGGAGAGGAAAACGAGACATCTGAAGCCTTTATAGGCTATATGACATCTACCTCCCTTCCTCTTGGTGAATCCCTCTGACTGGGATCCAATGGCCCCTCCGTACCAAGCCATTCCCCTAAGATTCCAAACTTCAAACACCCAAATTCAGAGAATCCTCCTTTCTCCGATATTCCCCACTTTAATGATCCCTCCAAGTCCAGTAAATGCCCCAGAACCCCCAACCCTGATTACACCCACAAACCATCTTCCCCAGAATCCTTATCACTCCATTCCCTGCCCAAATGTTCCCAATCATTTTTCACCAAATCCCTCGAATTATTCCTTCCCAGGCACCCCATCTATGCAGATAAAATACCCCGGTTCCCACAATCCCCCTTGTTTATTGACTGATATTAATTCCGGTCACTCCTGCTTGCTTTCCAAACCCTATCAATCTCACCCTTCTGACTTTATCAGCACCCCTAGGACAAAGAATATAAATTCCCATGACAAACCCTTTTTTTAACACAAACCCTTTCTCACCCCATGGAAGACGGCAGACTAACACCAGAGCCGTTCACCTGACATGTTCCAATACCAGTGTCAGGCAGAGTCAGGCAGTTAACCTGAATCACACACACCTGATGGCCCTTTCCCTTCCCCATAGGGTTAAAAGGTGGAGTAAGAGACCACAGTACAGGCAAGGCAGACCACACGACCTGACAGCTATCCAGACCCAGCAGTTCAAAAGGAGGAGAAAGGTGGCAAACGTCAAAGGGTTGGCGAAGAGAGACACAACCTTGCCCTCTTTGACAAAACACAACCCTGCAACCCCTCCACTGAAAGAATCGTAAGGCTGAGGACCATAACCCAAGTGTGCTGCAGCAGATGTCAACAGTACACAGAGCGTATCATCGCTTATAAGCCAGAACGAGGAAGACTGGCTTCCGTGGTAGCAACCTTGACTCCAGTTAAAGAGGAACGCCAAAGCGGTTCATCACAGCCGGGGAGTCGAGGGGAGAAACAATAAGAACCGGGCTGTGGTGAATGAAAGTTGCTAAGTGCAAAAGTAAGAAATGTTTAAGAAACAGTAACATTGTAAAAGATAGACCAGCTACAAAAGAGAGCCTGCACTACGTGGCCGCTGCTCCGAGAAACCCTTTTCAATCCCCTTCTGAATTAAACAACAGTTACCAGAAGGCCGTAGGAGAGCCGTCAAGATAGGACAAAGTGGTCATACAGGAGGTCAAGCAAAATCCCTGTACAGTTGAAAGCCTTTGACCTAAGAACTTTGAGAAATTAAGGGAAATGAATCCTACAAACATAGAAAGCGAATGTGAATTTGAAGTTGTCAAGAGTGAACCTGGAAGAGGGATGCTGACGAGAAGCAGGCAAGTCTAAAGTCCCAAGAAACAGTGTGTTGACAAGAGTGAACCCGGCCGAGGGATGTCCGCTGGAACTGTTTAAAAAGACATTGAGATTTGTGCATGAAGGAAAAGCCATAGTGAACCAGGTGGAGGGAGGCTGAAAGCAAAAGAAGGTTCAGCACCCAGAAGAGGAGGGCCCATGGGTGAACCCAGCACCAGAGAAAAGTCAGTAATCCCGGTGGAGGGAGGCTGAAAACAGAGAAGGGTCTGCGCCCGGAAGAGTGGGACCCAGGGGTGAGTCCATCACCCGGGCAATACATAAAACAGAACTTTGTGTTTGTTGTTTTGTTCTTAGTAAAATCTATCAGGCCCTCAAGACCAGGAAACCATAACCACTGAAGGCCTTGATATCGACAAGAACTGTTTTAGGATCCAAGCCTAGATGAGGGATCCAGGGGGGGTGGAAAGCTATCACCCAACTCCACGGGAAACAGGGGACAGTTCCTGGAAGAGGGGGCCCAGGGGCAAAGAATCCTCACCCTATGTAAAATCAGGAAACAAACTTTCATTTTATTGAGGGACCTTTGTTTTGTTATTTGACTATGTCAGGCCCTAAAAGGCAAGAGACTTTCAGGAGAAACGAGACTTGGCCATCGACGGTCCTGATAGCTGCAAGTGGAACTGTTGTCTCGTGCTGGGGAAGCTCAAGACTGTACTGTGCTCCAAGATCCCGCCTTAGCCCATGCTCAAAACGTGGGAAGGGAGTCCCAGGCAATTACATTCTGACATATTATTTGAGAGCACTTGAGAACTATCCCAAACCCCTTTTTGTATTAGTTGTAAGGTTTGGCAATAGTCTTCTTAGTATAGGCCCTTTTTTATTTGACACAACGCCACTAGGACTGCCTTATTTTCATTTGATGGTTGACGCTTGCTCCCATCTCAGATTTAGGTTTAGATTAGGCGTTTTTCTAACCTGCATACAGTTTAATAAACACCCTTGAACTGTGATCACTAGTGTCTGTCTTTACTGTTGCCATCATGAGTTCCTTACTGTATGCATGCACAATTGTGGACACATATTCTGGATATTTGATGATACTGCCCTGCAAGAGAGCCACACAAATGAACACTATTAAAATTGTTTGATCAAATTACCTTGTATTACGGTGTTTCCTTACAAATTCTGAGTGACACATTGTGTATAGACGCTATATAAATAAACTATTGTATCATATCATAATCATATCAATGGCTCACATTTTAAAGGCAAGTTGATTCAGGAATATTGTCAGTGGTTCTACCGGTAGTCAGTCAAAATCTCGAAACCAAAATATCGAATACAAAAAGACCGAAAAAAAAAATATCGAAAAAAAAAATATCGAATTTTTTATTTATTTATTTATATATGTTTTTGGGGTCAGGTAAGTAAAAAAAAAGGGGTAAAATAAAAAAAAAATGAAAAAAAAGGGGGGTTGGGGGGGGAACCCCCCCATTTAAAAAAAAACACATTGAAAAAAAAATTCGATATTTTATTTTTCGGCCTTTTGTATTCGAGATTTTGGTTTTCGAGATTTTGGTTTTCGATATTATCACTATAAACCGGTTCTACCATATCACCCTGAAGCATCGGGTGTGATTGAAAGAATGGTTTGCTGAAAAAACAGTTGCACAAATCAGGCAATGGTAATCTGACAGGCTGGCGTGATCCTGTGTTTGATGTTGTACAGATTCTCAACAACAGACTATTGACTGAAAATGAAAACACCCTAAATGCAAATGGTAACACTTGCATTACAGATGCAACCTCATTCAGGTGTATAGACTATTATACTGGGAGATAACACCAGGTGCTTTAGCTCCATACTGCGCAACTCCAGAATCTGCAGGGGTAGACTTACATTCTCACCAAGAGATCAGATTAGAGCATTCTCACCAAGAGATAAGATTAGAACGCAGACGTATAATAGTAATTGAAACTGGGATTGGAGTACAGATTCCGCCTGAACACACGGGATTGATTGTCCCTAGATCTGGATTGCCACTGAAGGACATCCAAGCACTGGGAGGAGTGATAGATGCTGATTATCAAGGAGAAATTAAAGTCATTTTAATGAACAGTGGAGACCAAATACTGCCTATCCATGTAGGAGACAAGATAGCCCA
This sequence comes from Ambystoma mexicanum, assembly GCF_040938575.1. NCBI lineage: Eukaryota > Metazoa > Chordata > Amphibia > Caudata > Ambystomatidae > Ambystoma > Ambystoma mexicanum. The sequence goes on from NC_090936.1 coordinate 1,067,752,566, forward strand.
GCTGATTGTCATAGCTGTAATATTTTCCATAATCAGAAAGGGGGAGCCCCCTACATTATTAACTACTCGTGGGGACCATGGTTTTGGCTCATCAGATTGCATGGTACTGGGTGTAAAGGTTGCAGATGTCATAGCGCCGGGACCAAGTAGTTTTGGTGATGGAACCTGGCAAAAACAAATGGAATTATGTACCTGCAAACAAATGTTACTTAAGAGGGTGATTATCAACACTGATATGTCTTTTCTGGGTTTGCTTCGTAGAACCTGTGCCTGGCTGGTGTAATTGTACTACTGAATGGACTCCATTTGGAAGGGTCAAACGACACACTGCAACAAACACAAGATGTCGCATTTGCGCAGCCAACCAATGTGAATCTGATGACGTTGAGTAATGAGGTTCGGAGGTCGCTTGATGGCACCGCCGACAAACCAGCCACAGCAGTCACGAAGAGCAAAATTTGCAAAGCTCTGAGGACACGCCAATTACAAGCTCAAGGAACATTAACGCCAGCTGCAGAAGATGTGTTTTCAACACGGCAAACATATCCTCTGATGAATGCCCAAACTGAGTACATGTGGGCATACCTTGCACGAACGAAAGGTTTTAAATATTTCGTACATCAGTTTAACTGATGTTCACAATGCGAACGGTCTGCTGAATACATGTCTGGTAGTGGTGCAAACACCTGCTTCCACTTTGGGACACATTTTTGGAATTATACATAAAGATCCTTAGTGGAGGATTCCCATTTGTGACAATCATTTTCTGTCTACGAATATTGCAGATTTTGCCTAGAAACAAACCAAACATTGAGTAACCTAACGCAGATAGTGACTTACCTTATCAACCAAGGGAATATCTGTTATATGACGACCTGTAATCCTAAGGAGGTTGGCAAAGGTCAACAAGTGAACATTACTAAAAAGGACAACCAGACTGTATTTGAAAAGCAGTTGGGTTCACATGCTTCAAGCACATGCACCAACATTAACACCATCATGTTATGTAATCATACAGTTCTAGCTGCTAGTCATTTAAATCATATGAAACTTCCTTGAGGATGACTTTTTCATGTGGTAATATTGCCTACACTTATTTTCCAGCTAACATTTCTGGAGGACCATGTGCTTTAGCAATACTTGCTTTGATGATGTTTCCTTTGCAGACACCACTACATAGAATCACAAGATCACGTTTTTAATCTATAGGGGTATCCCCAGACGGTGATCAGAAACCAAAGTCTTAGCTCTTGTATATTCATTGGTGGGAGTTTGGGGATTAGCTGCTGGGTGCTATAACACTTTGATTAAGCTAGCATGCTTAGTAGTGAAAGGGTTGAATCATACCTCTCAAGCCTTAGAGGAATTGCTTCTAGATAGCCAAGCTATGAGAAAAGTAGCCTTGCAGAATAGAGCTGCTATTGATTATTTGTTATTGAAACATAATTTAGGTTGTAACACATTTGAAGGAATGTGTTGTTTTAGCTTGAGTGGCCATTCCCAGTCTGTGCAAAACCACATTCAAAATTGGAAGGATTTGACAAAGCAGGTAACATCATACCACATTGGGAATTGGTGGGATTGGCTGTTTTCTTGGATTCCAGATGTTGGAGGAATTTTGAGTAATGCCTTGCTAGTATTTTTATAATTGTTATTTTAAGGTGGAGAAGTGGGTGGAAAAGTGGTCTTATGTGGTTACTAACTGCAGTATGCTCACCACTTCCATTATCCAGAGGTGGAGACTCAGTCCTACTGAGAGAAGCAATAGCTACAAAACACCACTTTCAGCGCGGAGCGCGCGCGGAGAAGTGGGTGGAAAAGTGGTCTGTCGTGGTCACTAACTGAAGTCTGCTCACCACTTCCATTTTCCAGAGGCGGAGACTCAGTCTTACTGAGAGAGGCAATAGCTACAAAACACCACTTTCAGCACGGAGCAGTGGGTGGAAAAGTGGTCTGTCATGGTCTGTCGCATGCCAGAGTAAGGAGCGCGACCCGCCGGCCGGAAACTGGGAAAGCTAACATCACTGTCTCAACCACGCATAGCAGCCGTGCAAACTTGAACTCGACTGCCTGCAGAACGCACATAGTGCGGGTTGACACATGGTAAACTGAGCAATACTGGGGCAAGGGCACTGAGAACTTGTCAAGTGTTATTTGAGATTATCAATAGGTCTCCCCCCCCTCCCCTGAACTGTAGAAATGGCGCGGGAAAATTCCCAGGGCCAATATCACCAGCTTTGCCCATGAAGAAGATGAAGAGCACTGCCTGCGAAGCTCACGCCCGAGGCTTGACGTCGAAAAACTGCAAGGGCAGCTGTCACTCGACACTCGTGACAGAACCTCCATAAACAAGCATCAAGTACAATATAAGCACGACTCTGAAAATATGACAAATCGACAGCATGTGTTACAGTGCACAGAACATTCAGCCGCCATGAAAGGCACAACAGCTCCAACTACAGGCAAGCAAACTTTACCAGCGGCGTCCGTGGAACTGGGGAGAGAGGAGCAGGAAACACGGTCCTGTCAGCCATGCGGGTCCCCTGGACGCAGGCGGTCGCCTAGCTGAGCCGCAAGGCTGCGCCTGCCTGGCCGGCGTGCTCCGGATGGGGGCAGGGAGGGACGGCGCAGTTGGTCGTGGAGCGGGAGGCGGACTGGAGCCGGAGGCCTTCCCTGCAATGGGTGGGGAGGCCGAGCAGAGGGGGCCGCCGGCGGTGCGGCGGTCCCCAGGTAGTGGTCTGGTGGAGCGGTGCGCAGACTCGGGTCCCGGCCGGGAGTGCATGCCGGGACTTGGTGGTCTCATGACTGCCTGCCTCTCACTGCCACAAGCTGGAGGTGGCCCATTACAGCTTGATGGACAGTCTGCCTGCATGTTGATAACTGCACAGATTCATGCAGGCTCAGACTGCCAGAACCAGCAAGGATCTTGTCTGCCAGTCACGACACAGCCTGATGGAATTACTTCACCCACACCGACTCTAACAGGACTCACAATGACACAAAACTTAAAAAAGCGTTCCAGGCAAAACAGCAAAAAGATAGAACAAAATAAAAAAACAAATTTAAAAAAAGGGCAACTTAATGCATGGGCACGGACAAAGGAAAGATAGTGCCTGCAAAACCGCACTTGCCTCGAAAGACAAACGAGGACGCAGTGACAGTATGAGAACTATAGGTTCAAATAAGCCGACTACAATGCGCATTCTGATCGACTTTTTCCAGGCACAAATATCCTCCAAGAGCAAGGACTTCAGAGAACTTTCTGATGCTGAAATGCTGGCAGCTGTTAAAGAAAATGTTCCTTGCGTCAAACAACGAAGGCTAGATGTAGCACCAGGAAAACGCCAAGCAATTATGGAAATTGAAAACACACAGACAACAACTCAGAAAGAGTGTAGCGAGGAGGACTCCCACATAAGGCCACTTGAACACTCAATAGTCAGTACAGGATCCACGACGGAACATACATCTATTCCGGTGATGAGTATCCAACATCCCCCTCAGAAACCAACAAGCAATGCGGAGGAGGTTGACAATGATGATGAAGAGAAGAAAAACCAAAACGGAACTCCCGATAAAACAAAGGACCAAACCTCAGTGCCCGTCATCAGGCAAAACGCAGCACTGGACGAGCCATATTCCCAAATTGTAAATGAAGACATACAGATACTGAACCCTATAAGGTCACCAGTGCGACCAAACAAGCAGCCAAAAATAGGCGCACATTCTTAGGAAGACAGCTGCAGTGAAGAATGCCCACCATTGGACACGGCAGGAAGAGTCACAATGCGGAAAGAATACAGCCGCGACTCTGAGAAAATCTCGTAAGATCACAAACCTATGAGGTGGGGCTCCATGCTGAACCACAGAGCCAGCGGAGAAGCTTGTTGGAGGACGTCTCCAACATGATAACTCATTAAGTACACCTCACTAGCAACCAGTACCAAACACTGAGAAAAGGTGCTAGCGATCAGTATCGAACACCAGGAAAAAGAGACACTACTCAGACTGCGTCAGTAGTTACTGAGATGCCCTCCAAGAAACTGGACATGCTAACCGTCTTGTGTGCGATCACAATAGCACTCGCCCCGTTTTCTAAACTATATGAGGCGATGAACGATACACTGAAGGATCAACTAACTATTCAAGCCATGATCCTCTCTAAAGTGACCTACCTAGAGGGATATATATCAGAATGGGAAGAAAGACACGCAGGCCAGTACAACAGATCAACTTGTGAACCAATTAATGGCAAAAATAACAGGGTCTACCAAGAGCCAAGCTGTATCCTACACAACTGTGAATATGGCCCTGGACCTAAAGACACAAGTTCACAAACGGCATCCACTATTGACCTAACATCAGACTCCAACATGATGCATGAAAAAGGGATGAGCAAAGAAAGTTTCAGGCAAAGCAAGATAAACGATGATACAAAGCTTCCATTGAATAAAACTACAGTACTGCTGGTAGTAGAAAAAACGGCACAGAGTGCCACAAAAACAGCTGAAGAGACAGAACCAATATACTCAATATTTGAAAAAGCAAAGCCAAGGGTGGTAGTGATTTATGAAATACCAGCTCACTGCTGCACGATACTACAACTCAGTCAATAAATCACAGAAAAAACTACACTACACAAAAAAAATTGATCCATACACAGGTCATTTAATATGGATCTTGTGATTACACAGCAATCAGTTAGTTCTTGCACTAGATAAAGATACAAGGACAGGCTCCCCAAAGTCAGCTGAAGACTTTCTCAAAAATGACCATCTGATGAATATAAGTGTACACTCAGATGATGAAACAACTGCACCAAATACTCCATCAGTTACTAGACTAATAGGTACGGGCCAGATGCCAGAAACGGATGTCCAAGGTTCCGGAGTTATAAACAAGACATGTGGTAATCAGCAGAAAGTGAGATCTAAAGAACATAAGGATAGCAACTGAAGAGAGTTTGCAACATTGGAGGAGAGATGTAAACAATTAACTCAAACAACAAAACGGAATTCGCGAAATATGGAACAGGACTTAATGGAATCTCCGAAGCGAGACATACAACCAAAAAGGAGAAAGATCAATGAAGTGAAGCAATCTACAGTAGGAAAAACTGAATCAAATGATGCTGAGACAACAACACTGCTCACACACAGGGCAATTTCCTAAGGAAGCAAGGTCGAAAGAAGCACCTAAAATCCATCATAGTTCGAGAACAGAGATCTACAACTCCAAACGTTCAAAAAGACAGGAAATAAGATGGACGTTCAAAATGGAGCAGAGAGCAAGCAATAAGAACAAATTAATCCTGAATAGAAGATCAGTGTTGGAGATTCTACATCAAATTCTGAAACTTTGCACACTGAAATCAGAGGATCTGATCATCATAGAGCAGTAACACGCCTGCATATTGGATCATCCACAGTACACAACCTGCTCTGCAACAAAATACCTGAAATCCATAGTCTGGGATATAACCTGTCTGAAACAATACAAAAAGACGATAACTCAAACACAGTAAAGAAATGTAGCTAAAAAACTGAGAAATCAAAATACAATACATGGGATTATGGTGAAGTCACAAAGCAGAAGATTCACACAACAGCAAGGCATGAGGAAGTGTATGAAGAATCAAACAATGACGCCAACAATGATACAGGCAGAGCGACTAACGTACGAAAACATATAAGAGAAAAGAGCACAAAGTCTACGAACGAGCACGAGGAAGAAAAATCTGAAATTGACCGAGGGCAGAGGGAACTCAGCCCGAGAAGACCAAACATTAGGGCCTGCTCCACTACAGAACCATTATGCAAGTAGTACAGAGTAATCAAAACCGACTGGCAACAAAAAACAAGCCTGACAAACAGGGCATTTGGACATGGTTACCAAAAGCGTTAACTATGCATCTGAACAAGTAGCAATTCGCAAGCAAAGACCACAGGCTGGCACTGAAACTTCAAGACGCCTTTATGCAAATAAATAGGCCCCCAACATGGGAACTCGCTGATTTGGCTGCTACAATCGATTACATCTTCGTTTCCCATCCCTTGCTGCTGCTAACAACCTCTTTTGAATTGCGGCGAACAATCACCAGTGACCATTACTTGCTGGAAAATTCCTGGCAAGAAAAATAGCAGGATGCACACACAAGTTGAGACCAACTCGCAAGGATCACAAATTAAATTAAGTGCAAATGCAACTGGACAACATGAGGAAGAGAAATCAGTTGACTATCAACCCCTCTTAACGTCATATAAACAACAATCGCTAAGCAAGAAGTGTCCTCGTATTCCAAAATATCACGTCTACAATAGAGAGCTTGTAGAAAAGAGACGTGAATTCAGAAGAGACAAGAAGATGGCAAAAAAGTTGACAATGCCAGAAGCCAGTATAAAAATTAAAGAAGTCACACGAACATACAAGGCCTGGGTCAGATTTCATTGAGACAAGTTATACCAGCAGGATGCGGAGGATATTGCCAAAACATTAAGCACACACAATGCAAGAGACTTTTGGGCGCTCCCGATATCCATCGACGCGCCACTGGAAGACACAATGCCCAATAACATCGGACAGCAGACCTGGGAAACACACTACAATGCATTTTTTAAAACAGGCAGGCACAAGAGCACAGACGTCACGCAGTATGACAACATGGAATGGATTAACCTCGAGAATAGAGAGGACATCAAGGAGGTCATCAAGAAGCTTAAAAACTCCAGGGCTTCGGGACCCGATGGAATTACTAACTTTGAGCTAAAAGCTCATCCTGCTGAATGGGCTGCCCTACTTAGCATAATCTTTCGTCGTCGTGCAGACACAAGATCAATTCCAACATCTTGGACCACTCTGATCGTGATTCCGATTTACAAAAAAGGGAACAGAAATGACCCTCACAATTTTAGACCTATATCATTGCTTGATGCTATAAGAAAGTGTTTGGGTCTTTACTGCTAAAAAAAATTCCAAACTTGGGCAGCCTCTGCAAAATGTAATGACCATCTCCAAGCCATATTTTTAAAAAATGCAGGGACAGCAGGCAATATTCTCCTGCTTAGCATCTTGAAAAGCAAGGTCCTACAGCACGGACATCGCCTCTTCGTCGTATTTGTCGACTTCACACAGGCGTTAGATCGAGTCGCGAGACATCGCCTTTGGCAGAAACTCCTAGACTGGAAGTGCCCTAAAGAAATCTTGGCTCCAATACATGCCTTATATTCTAAAACCTCAATGAGAGTCCATTTTAGCTGACAAGGTGACCTATCGGCCGAAATTCCAACTATGGTGGAGTAAAACAGGGATGTCCCCTGGCTTCAGCTCTATTTTTTGGCCTACAAAGGTGACTTCTAGAATACAGAGGCGGCGATACGTGCATTCCCTCCCAAAATCAGAAACACTACGATTTTGCGGCTCCTGTACGCCGATGATCTTACATTATTCGACCAAATGCCCATCGGCCTACAACGGCAACTGAATAATCTACTTCTGCACACAAAAGAACATTTTCTCGAGATCAACAAAGAAAAAAACTAAAGTCATGATCCTGCAAAACTGTAACAGGAAATCAGAGGACAATAAATGGTTCTTGGCAGATACTCAAGTAGAGATAGTCCAGACATTTAAATACCTGGGAGTCTCGCGGGACAGTTCCAAACGTGAAAACGCCATGAAAGTTGTTCTACGTGGCAAGATAAAAAAGCTGGCGGCTCAGGCAAAATTATAATTGACAGGAAATTTGGGCGATACTCATTAATCCCCACAATACATTTCTATAAAAGCAAGGTGGTGCCGGCCGTGACGTAACGAACCGGGGCCATGCCAACTATTCCGAGGGACTTATGGCCAAAATTAGAAGCCGCCTTTTGGAGATCTATCATAAGGTTGCTGAACATCTGGTGTGGCGATTAGATGTGAACTGAGTCTACTGTCACTTCAGTGCACTGTCAGCTGTAACTCCATAATGCTGTACAGAAAGTGCAGAATGGCAGATAGCAACCCAATTTACAAAATGATCAATAGAGAAATGCAAGGTGACTGATGTGAACTACTAACAAACTGGCAAAAGGAAAATGTTCTCTTGCTAGACACAATCGCTACCGAAGAAGAAGAGCTCATCCGAAACCCGTGTAAGGTGCTATGAAAAATTAAAGACCTGGACTGGGCAAAGACGACAGAAACAGAGGCCAAAAATAAATTGACGTCACACCTACCACACAATACAAAAAAGCTAAATGAATTGCAAAATTATATAAAGAAATTGCCTAATAGGGTGGCTGGAGACTTAATACTAGAAGCAAGATTAAACCTACTAAAAACCAATAAAATTCTACACATTAGAGGTCGCTCTCAAACAGCCAGCTGACGCTTTTGCCAAGAGACTTCGCCCCATCACAAAGAAACCATTCAACATCTACTATTGGTATGTTCAGGGACTCGTCTGATCAGAATACGATATATAACCAAACTATTTGGATCTGACATACCTCCACAGGAAGAGACATGGTGGCACAGGCTAATCAGCGGTGACAGAACCAGCTGGCAAATTGCAACATCAAAAATGCTTGTACATATTGTGATTAACTTGCTTCAGCGGAAACCACCCCTCTCAGAAGGCCACACTCTCAGAAACAAGTGATAATACGATGAAAACTTTGATGCCAATCATAACCCAATCCACGGCCTCGTTGATTTTCTACTGAAATGTTGTAAAAAGCTTGTGTTGATTAAACCATAATAAAAAATTAAATTACAAAAATTGTTATTTTTATTTTTTGTTGTTATTTTCAATGTATTTCTAGTTTAATTATGTTTCGTCGTTTTCAGAAACCAACTGTAGTGCCAATGAGTTACAGAAGTCAAATGTCCAAGAGGGGAATTAAATGCTTTTGAATTGTAATATTTGTTGACTAAAACATGGAATCTGTGTGAAATGCATTCTAGGTGTGCCCAAAGCAGCAATGGACATTTTCTTCCTCAGGGAGATCTGTATTTAATGTGAAGTTTGAACACTGTTTCACTGGCAAACATGTTTTTCAGCAAGGCTCACTACTTTTATTATTCTGCATTGCTTCAAGGATTGTTTTGAAGAAAGGTGCCGGCTGGTGCCTGATACTGTTGCAGGATCCGAAGGAAAGTTATGCTGTCTTTCGCGGTCCCATGAGAAAGGGAAGAGTTTACCGCTTGAGGTTGCCATGGGTCCATCGGCCGAGGATCCAATGGAATTGGCAACATGTGGAAAGCCAGAAAGTCCTGGAAAATGCCATTACGCATTTGTTTGATTTTTAAAATGACAAGCACCAAATAAAACAAAACAAACAGAAAAGTTTTGGGAAAGCGTGGACGCCTGGCTTTCCATTCCCATTGCAGTTAGAATCCCTTGTGCCTGGCCTGTAGTTAGAATCCCTTGTGCCTGGCCTGTTTTCGTAGCTTATCGGTGCTGCTGGCTAAAATGAGGATGTGTTCTGCAGTGACCTCAATGCTGAAGTATTTTAAAACCATTTACTAATCATTGATTTATTTTCTTTATTGCATTTATTTTGTCATGTATGCCGATTAAGAATAAACGGCCATAAAGAGCCATTTTATAATCTGAGTGCGCGTCTGTGTAAGTAAATGTCTTCCAGCGTCCAAGGTTGTTTTACAGTTAGTGTACTGGGGAGAAAAATAAGATCTGCACTTTTTGGAAAGCAAAAGAAATCCTCAAAGAGTTAGAAGATCCTGCCCAACCCACCACAGCCTTCCCTAAAGACAAAGACTGGTGCACTATCATTCAAGACGCCCTGTCCAATAAAGCCATCAGATTGAGAGAAAAATCTATCATCAAAAAGGCCCTTCTCTCATCTAGCAGTACCCCTACGCAGAACCCACCTATGCACGTGCCCCTCACCCACCATCCCCCTTTCCACTTTGCTCCAGTCACTATCTCTGAGGTCACAAAAATGGTCCAACTCCTCAAACACTCCAACTGCAAAGGAGACTTCTTCCCAGCGCACACAGTCAAACTATACTCAGAAGCAATTACACCCACTATCACTGACTTCACCAAAGCTTCATTAACTTCAGGATTTGTACCTACTGGCATCAAAGAAGACTGGGTCACCCCCTTACTCAAGAAACCCTCACTTGACCCAAATATTCCCCACCAACTATTGCCCCATAACGAGACCTTTCCTCCTCAAAATACTTGATTGCACCGCCTAAACACAAATTCTATCCTTCTTGGAGCTTCAACAGCGGTATCTAATGAATCCAGCGATGGACTTTCAATCGAGGGATTTGCATCGAAAAAATATTCATCAAATGCATGTTTTTTAAGGGTAAAGGGCACTTTTTTGCAGGGTTTTAAAGTGTAAAAAACAGGGGGAAGGGGGTGGAACCCCCATTAAAAAAATATGTAAAATGCATTCAATGCTAATTTTTTCGATGCAAATTTTCAATGGAAAAGGACCCTCGATGGAAAATAATCGATGCAAAGGCCATAAACCTTCGACAACTACTTGGCTCCCACCAATCCATCTTCAGACCCAATCATAGCACCGAAACAATCCTCCTCGACCTCAAAATCCAACTCGATAGCATCAGCGACTTGGAAAAACTGGCTCTGCTTCTTCTCCTCGACCTATCCACTGCATTTAACCTTGTCGACCACGACATCCTCATGTCCAAAGTCCACTTCTCCCCCAAAGCCACCTCTTGAACACAATCCTGCCTTAATGGCTGTATGTCAAAAGTATTCTCTGAAAAAGCCTCTGCTGACCACATGCCTGTCCTCTTTGGAGTTCCCCAAGGCTCATGCATCTGCCCACCCTCTAAAACATACTTTTGGTATTGTTATTTAGTTAAAAAACAAATGTCAACCTTTAACAAATCACATATTAAACATTTACATCACTCCATAAAAATTACAATTTAAGAAAAAACATCAGCTCATAAAAAGATTAAAAAACATGAATTCATAGATCATTCTTTCGATACAATTAAAAAAGATTAATCCAACTTCTATGACTTTAAAAAGCTGGTAACAGCAATTACAATAGCAGTAGTACGCCCCGAAAGACACATAGACCATATTACCTCCGACTCCTCAAAAATACACATGGCAGAAGGTTTATTTAAAAAATTCTCCCTTCTGCCCTTAATCTCTAAACAACGGATCAACACATGTTTTAATGTTTCACAATGATCTTGATCATTACAAAAACAACAAGACTTTTTCTCAGGGGATAGAATTCCATACCATAAGAAAATGTATTTTGTTAGAAAAAATTCCAGCTGAATCTCAGGAGGATTGACCTAGTCAATTTGTCAGGGTATGTAGTAAAACAGGTGCAAGCACACGTTTTTTATAATCACGTTGCAGATGGACCATGGAGGATTGTTGATGCATAGTATCCAAAGTACTGTCTCAGTCAAACTGAAACAAAAGCTGGTTTACTTTGCATGGGTTTGTATCCAGATCTTTGGAGTTACAACATATTTTGTCAAGCAAGGCAAAAGTAATTTCAGACATTTCATTGATCTTGAAGCTCCCGTTTTCCTCTAAAATGCTGTGTTGAAGCTCCTGTTTTCCTCTAAAATGCTGTGGAGATCTTCAAAGAGGAAGTCTTCAACTGAAGTTAGATTTTTCCTAAACATGGACCTTATTTGCCACTGTGACCGGGCTTTTAATGATACCAACCCTAGCTCATATCTAATTGCACAACCTGGCACACAGTTGGGTATTCAAAGAATCTTCCTCCATACACCTGCTTCAATCCCATTTAGACATTCAAGAATGACTGGAGTGTAACTCTCTTTCCCATATAGTATTTTAGGTACAGTCTTTCCCAAATAATATCCAAGAACTGGGAGAAGGGAGCACTTCCCATACCTAGCGTCAACCCTAATCAACTGGTTAACCATAGATTTTGACCTGTCCTTAATCCACAAATCCATTTTATTCAAGTTTGGAGCAGATGTAACAAGAAGACCGAGAAAGATCAGTGTTAGAACTTCAAGTAAATGTTCCTTGCCAATACTCCAAATAAAGTTACTCTACCTGTTCCCCTTGGTAAACCTAATGATCTTTGTTTTAGAAGTATTCAGCTTTAGATAATGGATATCAGCAAAAACTAGGAAAGCATTAATTAAATCGTTGGAGAACCCTGTGGGAGTAGAATCAAAAAGTAAAAAGTCATCAGCTTATGATACCCAGTAAGGTCACAGATTCGATAACTTTGGTGTAACAAAAGCTGCAGACCTTAAGTGTTCCCCAATGTCAGACGTGTAAAGATTGAATAGACAGGGAGCTAAGATGAATCCCTGTCTTACCCCACGACAGGCTGGAATTTTACGTGATAGTTGACCCGAAATATTTAAACAAACTTGAAAACAAGTATCAGTGTGTAGGGCAATTATCAGTCTCAACAGACCTGTCGGATGCCCCATTTTTGAAATTCTTTCCATAGAAGATGACAGTCTACTGCGTCAAATGCTGCAGTTAGATCTATGGAAACAGCATAAATAGATGTATACATTCCCCTCATGCCAAGTGCTGAATGCATTTCAACATTAAGCCATTAAGGGAGGTACCCAGATGTCTGCGAAAGGCAGTCTGCCACTTCTGTAACCTATGTAATGCCTTCGTCCAGCTTTCCAGATGACTCAATAAGACTGAGGTGAAGGCCTTAGTGTCGGCATCAAGGATAGATATAGGTCTATAGCTTGCAGGTTGTTTCCTATCGCCTTTTTTAAATATGGGATCAATATATGCGGTTGATCATATGGACGGAAGGGTGATAGAATCCACTATGGAGTTGAATAAGTATGACGAGATTTGTGCCCATAGCATAGGTTCTTTTTTAAACAAGAAGTTAGAAAGCCCATTCGGGCCAGGAGCACGCGATGCACTACTCTTAGTTATCACAGTGATTAATTCCTCTGTTTTGTACCCTATCACAGTGATTAATTCCTCTGTTTTGTACCCCAAAACACGTCCTTATCAAATTCAAGGTTTGAAAGCACCAAACTTGGATCCGCATACACAGAGGTAAAGTGGGAAACCCAAGAGGCTTCCTGTACACCATTGATCTGTGTGTCCGTGCTAGCCAGGTCGACCCCATTAATCAAATTACAAAAGGCGTGTGTTTTTGTTTTTTAAACAAAACAACTAAGCCTCTTCAGCATTCCAAGTCCTCTTGGCACGAGTGTAATTGAGCCCATTTTTATATCTTTGCTGCAAACTTTTTATTTGAAGATCCTGGTGTTCAAAAGTTAGAGTCACCTGATTCTTCAGAGTACTCACACCACGCCTCAGTTACCTTCTTTTAATAACCACCTCCTCATTATATACATGCTGTCTAGTCTTTAGGGTGAGTAATTTCCAAAGTTCACTGATCCTGTTAAATTTCAGCAGATGACCCACAAAATTACAAAAACTATTTGGATTAAATGTGGTCAATTTCCAGTTATTCGAGGAATCTTGCAGTAAGTCCAAAAATAATCATTGACTCTGGCTGCCTTATGTGCATTCCAACTGATTCTTGTCCCTGCCAAGTTTGATTCCAAATTAGTCAATCTAACCATTCGGGATTCTGCTAGCCCCAAGAGGATATAAAATCGTGCTTCTACAACATCTGCACTAATCTTCTCTTCGACCATCTAGACAACCTGGGCATTTCATACACTAACTTCACTGAAGACACACAGATACTACTGCCCCTCTCAGGAAGCTACGCTACTGACTCCTCCACCATAAACCAGATATGCAGTATCATTCAAAACTGGATGGCCATGATCCACCTTTGCCTCAACGACAAGAAAACCGAACTTCTCATTGTTGGCTCCTCCCATTGCCAAAAAAACCTGCATCCCACAAACTCTAACTTCACTATAGATGCATAGCCCTCAACTCACACGCTTTTGGCGGGTGTCACCCGCCTTGTAAACAGCTGACTCACCCGGCAAGCCTCCTGCACGCCCATGTGTTTCAATGGGCCTCTCACCCGCCAAAAATAAAATCAGGTGTTTTCACCCGGTTTTGCGACACAAATGGTTGAGAGCTATGTAGATGGTAAAGCATACCTGTATTGAAGCATGTCAAAACTATTGGGGTCTACTTAGACGCCGACCTCAACATGAACAGACATGTGAATGCCCTAGTCTCATCATCTGCTTACATTATGAAACTCAAATCTCAGCAGGCAATTCCTCACCACCGAAAACTGGCTAACTTTTGTGAGAGTCATCATTGGTAGAAAGCTTGGCTATTGCAATGCCCTTCTGTCAGACCCCTTGGCCAGGAATCGGTCCATATCAACGCTCTGTGTGTGGCATATGACGTATGGATCACAGCACCCGAGCCAGAGGCAAGAGCCACTGGCTCCCGATCAAAGCTTGAATCAAGTTCAAAACACTAACTCTTGCGCATCGATGCATCCACGAGAAAGCCCCTTATTATCTCAACCGCCACCTTGCAAGAAAAATGAAAACACTCCAATTGCGCTCGTCTACAATCATGCTGCTTCCCCCTAGGTTCGAAAGCAAATGAGCTGAAGGATCCAGCTTCACCTTCATCTCCCCCACACTCTGGAACACTCTCTTCTACCATCAAAGACGAACACTCTGTCCACGAATCCAGATCGTTATGTGGGCGTGGTCTCGTTGAGGAAAGGGAAGGACATGACGTTGGGGCTAGGGAGGGGCAGGCACAGATTTTCCGGCAGTTGCCGTTGGTGTATTAATAAAAAGTGGTCACCATTTATCTCGGCTCCGTGTCTCATAACATGAGCCTGCCGGGCCGTAGTGTCATAGGCTTTAACAATGGCGACGAGGGGTGCCTAACCCACTCGTGCCTGGGAGAGAGTCCTGCCATCGGGCAGTTTAGCGCGTAGGCACGCCCCCCCCCCATCATCGACTCTGGCCGGCGCAAAGCTTGCAGCACGGCCGCGCTGCACGCGCATGACTCGAGCGAGGCCCGTATAATCAACTACGGCTTGAAGCCGCCCCGGCGCCCAGCAGCGGAACAGCAGGTGAGCCGCCCCTCCGCTGTACGGAATAAGTGTGTACCGGGCAGGGCACGTGCATTCAATTAATAATCACCCCTGCTCTGCCATCTCATCCACACGGCAACAGAGTGAGCCGACACGAGCTTAAAGGGACCACGCCACGGGAAGAATCGCTCACACTCTTGATGCAGAGAGGAAAACAAAGCACACAGGGGCTTACACACACGTTACAAAAATAAAATATAACCCCTGCAGCAAACTGAGGACCACAAAACCGCACAATATAACAAATAAGACATTGCTGTACCACAAATTGCTCAATAAGAATCTCATCTGCACCAGGGAGAAATCAAACTTCTGGAGAGTGCCATGCACTTTGCACAGGCAATCTGAACCTCACAAGAGAGCTCCAAACGCAACAAAGTAAAGCGACTAGTACACAAGGATCCACAAAGCACAGCCGCTATCATGTCTGACACAGCACAAGCCACTGCGTCATCATCAGGAGGCGCAGATGCACAAGGTGATGGCCAACGGGCGCAGGCAGCAAGTGGCACGGCACAAGTTATGCACATGCCAAATCCATTTGAAATAAAAGACACATCAAACTTAGGACCCCGCTGGTCCACCTGGATGCGAGATTTCAAGTTCTACGCTGGGGCCATAGGACAGAAAGATGAGAGACTCAAAAACACTCTATTTATGGCAGTAGGGCCAGCGGTAAGAGACATTGCGGGTGAATTACTCAACGTCGAGACGGTAACATACGGAGAACTCCATGACAAACTCTCACAATACTTCGCACCGCACACTAATATTGACTATGAACGCCACATATTCCACACCACAAGGCAGGAGAAAGGTGAATCCATGGACAATTTTGTTATGCGACTCGGCATCAAGCTAAAACACTGTGAGTCACAGATATTCAAATGAAGAGGCACTGAGATCGCAAGTCATCGCAGGATGTCTGTCACAACCATTCCGCAAACAACTTCTCCAAAAACAAAGATCTCTGGATGACATGCTAGCGCTCGCCCGCATGGAAGCTGCAGTGGAGTCACAACTAGACAACCTGGGCAATGTTACCATCCAGCAACCCATAAACAACCCTGACTCCATCAACAAACTGTATGCAGCCCCCAATCATGGAGGTCAGAGCCCAGAGGCCACATGCTACAGGTGCGGTTATGAATACCCACACATGGGGGAATGCCCGGCCATGGGGCAGCAGTGTGCCTCTTGCGGGGGTATGGACCACTATAGAGCAATGTGCAAAAACGCACCAGGACCGGTCACACACAAACATCGCGCCCAGGACAGACGAAGACCAGTGCGACGCAGCCCACCGACCACAAGGAGGGAGGAGGAACAAGCCACACCCCGAAGAGAAGACACAGACCAGACAGGTCCACCTCCTCGTGAGGACAGGCGATCACACGAAGGGTCCAGACACGTTCAAAGGAGGCGTTTCGTTCGCTATATCGAGATGCGATCTCCCACCATCAGTGACACCCCGTCGTCAGAAGACGACCAGAGAAAATAGGGGTATGTATAGGCACTCAACAACAGCACGGCCACCCAACACAGCTCAATCCTCATGCTACACGTCAACAATACCACTCTGGAATTCCTGATTGACAAGGAGCAACAGTCAACATCATAAGCGAACAAGCCTATGAATCGATCACCCCATCACCAACCATCAAACAGACCACGGTCGACATCTATCCATATGGGGCAACAACGCCACTACCATGGAAAGGCATCATCACGGCCTGGTGCACGCACAAAGACCATGCAGCGAAAATCCCACTGCACATCATCAAAACGGAAGCCAACAGCGGGTGCATCCTGAGCTTCCGCACGGCAGTTGAAATGGGGCTAGTGCACATATTGTATCAATTGATGGCCCACAAGTACTTTGCCAAGACGGAAACCATCGAACAGACATTTCCCAAACTTTTCAAGGGCCTCGGAAAACTAAAAAACAGAAAGGTACATCTACACATCAACCCGAACATTGAACCTGTGGCGCAACATTACCGCGGCATAGCAATCAACATTCAGCGTCAGGTGGAGGAGGAATTGGACAAACTTATCAAACTGAACGTCATCGAACCTGTCTCGGGCCCCACACCCTGGGTTTCACCCATCGTCCCCGTCCCAAAGAAATCTCCTGATTGATCCATACGCCTGTGCATCGACATGCGCAGAGCCAACGTAGCCATTGAAAGAGAAAGACACCAGTCCCCCGAATAACAGACATGATCTACCTTTTACATGGAGCCAAAATATTCTCTAAACTGGACTTAACAAAAGTTTACCACCAGATAGAAATAGCTCCAGAATCCAGATACATCACCACATTCGTGACGCACCTTGGTTTGTTCCAATACAAACGACTTAGCTTTGGTATCTCGTCCGCAGCCGAGATATTTCAGGAGGAAATACACAGGGTAATCAGACATGTCCCCAACTGCCTGAACTATTCTGATGATGTACTCGTATATGGCAGAACACAAGAGGAACATGACAGGGCACTGCACAGGGCGTGTCAGGCCCTGGAAGAAGCTCGACTCACACTGAACAGAACAAAGTGCGAATTCTCCAAAGGAGCACTGAGGTTCTTTGGACACATCTTCTCCGAAAAAGGAATGCGCCCAGACCCGGACAAAGTCGCAGCATTAAACTCGGCCCTGTCACTCAAAAACACGTCTGACCTACGTTCATTTCTAGGGCTAGCCAGCTACTGCTCCAGATACCTAAAAGACTAAGCTACCATAAGCAACCCGCTACGTCTACTCACACGCAAGGACGTTCCATTTACGTGGTCCGCAGAGCGTCAAAAGGCATTTGAGTTTATCAGGAACGCCATTTTACAGGCAGAAGATATGGCATACTTCGATGCCCAGAGAGACACAGAAATCATCGTGGACGCCAGCCCGGTGGGACTCGGCGCCATTCTCGCGCAGAAGGACTTCTTGGACCCGCCAAACTTCTACGCTATGGCCTATGCCAGCAGGAGCCTCTCCGCCACAGAACAGGCATATTCCCAAGCGGAAAAGGAAAGCTTGGCAGTAGTATGGGCATGCGAGTATTTCCACCTGTTCCTATTCGGGAAGAAATTCACAATAGTAACGGACCATCAGGCGCTATTGACCATCTACGGCGACCCTAGAGCACGAATGCCCCCAAGGATTGCGAGGTGGGGCCTACGCTTACAAGATTATAAATTCACAGTGTTACACCGCCCAGGTAAGGAGGAAAACCCCGCAAACTAGCTATCCCGCCACCCCACGGGGCCAGCAGAATTGCGACCCTCCATTGCAGATGCGTACATAAACTACATAATACATCACCTGCAGCCCCTGCCGGTAGGATGGCTGGAGCTCAACAAACGCTCGGAACAAGATCCAGCACTCCGAATCGTACGCCACTGTCTACTATCAAACAAGAAAACACTCATGAGACAACAAGCAAGGCCTGAAAATGAAACCGTGCGAGAAGTCATCAAATGGCCTGATCAGGTGCGAGATAAACTGATGGTGGTTGAAGATTACATAGTGCTCAAGGGGTGCAAAGTAGTGATTCCAAAGGAACTCCGGGAGTGGACAGTGCATTTGGCTCATGAGGGCCATAGAGGAGTGGTAGCCACTAAGCGCCTCCTCCGTCAAAAAGTGTGGTTTCCACAACTTGACAAGGGGGTAGACACCATCGTGGGGGGATGCCACATCTGCGAGCAAGTAGCGCTGCCCCCACAACCCAACCCACTTCAAATGTCGCCGCTACCAAAACAGGTGTGGGAGGAGCTTGCAGTGGACCTCTTTGGGCCACTCAGAGATGGCACACATGTAGTAGTCCTCATAGACGAGCACTCACGTTTCCCGGACACGCAGATAGTGGAAAGCAGAGCCACTGCCAGTGTCATCCCGGCCCTGGACCGAATGCTGTCGGCATACGGAATACCAAGAGTCATAAAGTCGGACAATGGCCCCACATTTGCAAGCCACAAATTTCAAAACTTTGTCAAATACATGGGATTCCAACACCGTAAGATCACCCCAAGATGGCCGCAGGCAAATGGCATGGTCGAAAGATTCATGGCCAGCATCAAGAGAACCCTACAGATAGCCAACATCCAAAACAAACCATTCGAACAGGCCATCAACCAACTGCTGAGAGAATACCGTCACACACCCCACAGCACAACAGGTATATGCCCCGCGGACCTAATGTTTCGAAGACCAATTAAGACGTTACCGGAAGATCCCAGAACACCTGAAATGACAAGACTGGAACAAGAAGCCAAAGAGAACGACGACACATCCAAGGAAAAGATGAAAGAGGCTGCAGACTGCAAGAGACGAGCAGGAGAAACACCTGTACAAGTTGGGGATGAAGTATGGCTTCGACAGCCGAAGATGAGAAAGGAAGATACCACGTTTGCACCCACCCTCCTCATCGTGACACACAAAAAGGGCACGATGATTACCGCACAAGGAAGTGACTGCTTGTCGGTAAACAGAAACGTATCATACTTCAAACGCGTGGCTCCCAACTATAACGAAGTGATCGAGAGGTACAGTGAAAGTGAAGAAGGACGAGGGAGGAGCCATACCAAGGAGATGGAGAAGAGTCCGAAGTAGAGCGGGTCATTGAACCTCCCACAAGGGAGTGGACAACCCCCCGGACCTTACGGCGCCCGCAGAGGAGCCGCATGAAGCCAATTCGCCTCATAGAAGAAATGGGGTAAGGATGTTGATGTTAAAAAGGGGGAAGATGTCATACATGCCAACCCTCCCGATTTAGGCGGGAGACTCCCGATTTTTCAACGAAAAATCGGGCTATTTTTCACTGTCTCCCGTCTGAAATAGCTGTAGCCCCAATGCATTCCATTGGGGAAATGTTGGTCTCCCGATTTCCCTTTGGAAATCTCCCTCCCAGCTGTGTCTGAATGTTGGCATGTATGAGATGTCCGCGAGTCCACATCGTTATGTGGGCGTGGTCTCGTTGAGGACCATGGGTGCGCGGAAAGGGAAGGACATGACGTTGGGGCTAGGGAGGGGCGGGCACAGATTTTCCGGCAGTTGCCATTGGTGTATTAATAAAAAGTGGTCACCATTTACCTCGGCTCCGTGTCTCATTACATGAGCCAACCGGTCCATTGTGTCGTAGGCTTTAAACACACTTGTTGCGTAGCAATTTCAATTGTATACGCATGCGCAAGCCGCATCGAGGCTCGCGCATGCGTAGTGAATAATAAAGGCGGTGCGCCGGCAGTTCGCGCCGGCGACCGGAGCAGACACACGTGTCCGGCGTCCACTCTCTGTGCGCATGCAGGCATGTGTGCGTGTGATTGCGAGCGAGGCCCCGGCACGCCCCAAGGCACATAACACTGGCGACGAGGGCGGACACGGAGCCATCCTCCGCTCTGACGGCATCGGAGTGAGGGAACGCTGCTGCGTGTGCATCGATCGGGTGAACACGGACCCACGCGCACGGCCGGCGGCCATTTTCTTTTTCTCTTCTCTACACGCGGAGTGCAGTGGTTGCAGCCCGGGAGGGTGCTCGCGCGCCATCTGCCTCCTGCACTGCTCCAGAGAAATGTTTGGAACCTCCACAGCCCAGATACCAAAGGGTTGTGGTAAAGACAAGAAAGAGAGTGTGATTGCACTCTGAAGACCACCAGTTACCTCGGCTCTTACCAGAGAAGGACCACTGTGAGTACACCATGGGGAAAGAAGGAGAGGAAGAACAAAATGCTGTCGCCCCAATTCCTCGCAGAATGCACAGTACTCTAGCGCCTATGCCTGAATTTGACACCACGGGCCCCCCATCCAAGTTAGGGCCGAAGTGGATCACATGGGTTAAGAAGCTGGAAATGTTTTTTAGAGCATCGGGGAAAACGGAAGATGAGGCGAAGATTGCCATCATGGTCTATTCTGCAGGGACCAAGGTTCAACGCATTTATGACACTCTCAACATTCCAGCAGCGAATTATGATGTGGTCAAGCAAGCTTTCCGTGACCACTTCCTTCCTATGGCGAATGTTGATTTCGACAGGTTTGTCATGGGTGCGGAGAAACAATTAGAAGAGGAATCACTGGACCAGTTCTGCGCTCGTCTGAGACAACTAGCGAGCTCCTGCAGATGGGTCAACGAGGAAGAAATGGTTCGTAACCAACTGCTGCAAGGTTGCTGCTCAGGTAAACTGAGGAGACAAGTGCTAAGAGAGCCCGGACTGACTCTGCAGCAAATTCTGGACATGGGGAGAGCGTACGAACTGGCGGAGGCAAGAGGGGCGAAAATGGACGCTGCTACATGCTCCAGGAAGGAGGAAGAGGCATACGCTATCGGACGCTCAGCCATGGGGAAGGCAAGATGGACACCAAAGAGAAGTGAAGGGCCCACGACGCAAGGGAATGTCTCATCATGTTCATACTGTGGATACGATCTGCGGCATGCGTGAGAGTGCCCAGCAAAGGCAAGGACCTGTGGTCGATGCGGCACACCGGGACACTATGCGAGAGTGTGCAGGGCAACGACGCCAGTTACAGTCTTGAGAGGACCAGAGAGAGTCGGCAGAGGTGTCACTGGAAGAGTAAGGGGCGTGTCCTCTGTCGAACAAGGCATGCAAGATCTCAATATTGCGGAAGAGGAGGAGGAAGATGAAGAAATATTTTTCATTTCAAGCATCGCGCAAGGCCCTGGGGACCGTCGACAACCCAAATGCACAGTCAACATTAGCGAGATGCCAACTCCGGTCCTCATAGATACTGGGGCGTCGGCCTGCATACTTGCAACAAAACATTACAATGCTCTTCCTGGCCCACCAAGGCTGACGACTTCCACAGCGCGAATCTACGCATTCGGAGGGGACACACCTCTTCCCATCCAGGGAGTGTTTGTGGCCCCGGTCTCTCATGGTCAAAACAGAATAAAGGCGAGGTTTTTCGTCACCAGCGTGAGCCCCCACTCCCTCCTAAGCTGTGCCGCGTCGGAAGCGCTCAACATTGTACACTTCACCCTTGCAGTGTACTTCACAGATCTGGACCGCCTACTACAGCGTTTTGAGAGGATATTCACTGGCATTGGAAAGCTCAAGGCAGAGCCCATACGGTTGCACATAGATGAGTCTGTGAGGCCGACTGCGCTTAAACATCGACGTATCTCTTTTCATCTCAGGGGACAAGTGGTGAAAGAACTACAGTCACTGGTGGACAAGGACATTATCGAGAGGGTAGATGGACCCACTCCCTGGGTCTCCCCAATTGTGGTGGCCCCGAAGCCGAAACAACCGGGGGCAGTACGCATCTGCGTAGATATGAGGCTGCCCAATGTAGCGATCAAACGAGAACGCCATCTCACACCAACCCTAGATGACATCGTGGGAGAGCTCCAGGGAGCCAGGGTCTTCTCGAAGCTAGACTTGAGGTCGGCTATCACCAGTTGGAACTCCACCCCGAGTCCAGGTATATTACGACCTTTGCGACCCATGCGGGGTTGTATCAATACAAAAGACTTAGCTTCGGGATCTCGTCCGCAGCAGAGGTCTTTCAAAATGCCATCAGGGGGGCATTATCAGGACTAAAAGGGGTCATCAACATGTCAGATGACATCCTAGTGTTTGCAAAATCAGAAGCGGAACATCTGAAGCGCCTCGAGCATACCCTGGAGAGACTGTGCAGTGTAGGTTTAACACTACATAAGAAGAAATGCGAATTTCTGAGGGACAGGCTTGAATTTTTCGGATTTATAGTTCACACTGGAGGGATTTCCCCGGATCCGGAGAAGGTGAAAGACATCAGAGATGCCTCCCCACCAGCGTCCCCAGCCGAAGTAAGAAGCTTCTTAGGGATGGTCAATTATTATGGCCGCTTCATCCGAGATCTAGCCTCCCTATCAGAACCACTGAGGGCGCTCACCAGAAATGATGTGGCGTGGACATGGACAGGGAAGGAACAAAGAGCGTTCACTGCCATTAAAAATGCCCTGTCGGAGCAAGAAACTATGGCGTACTTCCACCCGGGTCGCGAGTCGGAGATCGTAGTTGATGCTAGCCCGGTAGGGCTGGGAGCAGTCCTCATGCAAGCAGACCAGCAAGGGACCATGAGGCCCATCGCCTATGCCAGCAAGGCCCTGACCGACACAGAGAGGCGTTACTCCCAAATAGAGCGAGAAGCCTTGGCCATACTGTGGGGGTGTAAACATTTCAGAATCTACATTCTGGGGAAGCCAGTTGTGGTGGTAACTGACCACAAACCCCTCATCCCCATACTGTCTGGGACATCGTCCAAACCACCTCCGCGCATAGAAAGGTGGATGTTGGCCCTCATGGAATATGGGGTCAAATTGCTATATCGACCAGGGACACACAACCCGGCTGATTACCTGTCGCGCCATCCGGGCACCGGGAGGCCCAGGGACTCACTGGAGGTGGCGGACTGTGTGGAAGCTGTACATCTAGTTGTGGAGGCCGCACTGCCTGTAGACCTGACGCGTCAGGAAATTGCAGATGAGTCCAATAACGACGAAGCGTTCCGGAAAATAAAAGATGCGGTGGACACAGGGGAATGGCGGGAAGTCCTCCTTGACAACTCCCGAAGGACTGCAGAAGCTCAAAGAGATCTACAAGCACTCTGGAAGGCACGCCACGAATTGTCGGTGGCGGATGACGGAATCCTGCTAAGAGGGCACCAGATCGTAATACCAGGAGTGCTGGTTGAGAAAGTCCTACAGCTAGCCCACAAGGGACACCAAGGAATGGCCAAGATGAAAGCTCGGCTCAGATTGAAAGTTTGGTTTCCAGATCTGGAAGGAAGGGTGGAGAAATTTGTGAAGGCCTGTATCTCATGTCAAGCAGCCAGCCCTGTGGAGAAGGCGCCACCCATTCAGGCCATGGAGAGGAGTGACCGCCCATGGGGGACTGTTCACGCGGACTTCGGGTCCACGGGCCGAGGCTTATACTTTCTGGTGGTGACAGACCAGTGGTCACGATACCCAGAGGTGGAATTGGTCGAATCCACATGCAGCGACCACACCATTCTGGCCATGGACAAAATATTCGCCACACATGGGTTCTCTCTCGAAATTTGCTCGGACAAAACGGGTCACCGTTTCAGGGCCAGCGTTTTGCTCAATACTGCGAGGACAGGGGGATAAAGCATCGCAAAGTAACACCATTATGGCCGAGAGCAAATGGCGAGGTGGAGCGATTTATGCGAACGCTCAACAAAGTGTTCCGCATATCCGTGAATGGGGGAGAAGATCTCAGGCGAAATCTGGTCGAGTTCCTAAGAGAATATCGCACGACCCCACATCAATCCACCGGAGTGGCCCCCGCAGAGGCCCTCTTCAAAAGAATACCAAGAGGCCTACTACCCGAAGTGGAAGGGAGGACACCAGGAGAAATCCACAACAGTAAAGTGCGCACAGCGAGGGCCACTCTGAATGAGAAAGAGACCGCACGGCGGAGACTACCCGAGAGGGCAATCGCAATAGGAGATACCGTGCTGGTGCGCAACAGGAGGCCGGAGGGGAAGCTATCACTGCCATATGAGCCACAACCATTGGGCGTGACCCACGTCAAAGGGTCGATGGTCACGGCCCCCAATGCAAGAGGGACTGTGACCAGAAATGTTTCGTTCTTCAAGCGCATAGAACCTGAAACCCCTGGAGCAGCCGTGAGAGATGATCCCATCCCGAGTACGGGAGTGCCGGTGGAAGACGATGGGCCGCCAGAGGCTCCGGCGGCACCCGAGGACCCCGACGCCGGAGCACGCAGGTACCCGAGCCGGTCGGGGCGCAAGCCACCGCTGAGGTTCAAAGACTTCATCATGGACCCTACCTCTTAATCAAGGCACAGGTATCGTGAACGTTATGATGGACCCGTTGGCCCCATGTTTTGAAAGGGTTGTTTTGTTTTGGGGGAAAAGGAGGGATGTTGCGTAGCAATTTCAATTGTATACGCATGCGCAAGCCGCATCGAGGCTCGCGCATGCGTAGTGAATAATAAAGGCAGTTCGCGCCGGCGACCGGAGCAGACACACGTCTCCGGCGTCCACTCTCTGTGTGCCTGCAGGCATGTGTGTGTGCGAGCGAGGACCCGGCACGCCCCAAGGCACATGACACTCATACCTAAAATTCAGAAAACCCCTCAAAACCTGGCTGCTTAACAAATATGACTAAACTCGCACCAGTATATTTTGTTTTATGAATTTTCTACCGTCTGTCTCTTTTACTTATGCAGTGCAAGCGCCCTGGCACCCATGGGTTTGGGCGGTACAATAAATACATCAAATAATTATCAAATCAGAATACATAAGCAGGGTAATTCTGTCAGTTTATAAGATATGTGCCGATACGATATCCAGAAAATGCGGTTTTGTACACCGTAATATTTAATATATCTTGCCACATAACAGGGAAATCAATACCACCCAATTCCGTAGGGGTCTGTTTAATGCTCACCTTGCGGTGTGGGCTACATACAGG
Organism: Ambystoma mexicanum; assembly: GCF_040938575.1. Lineage (NCBI taxonomy): Eukaryota > Metazoa > Chordata > Amphibia > Caudata > Ambystomatidae > Ambystoma > Ambystoma mexicanum. Next base: position 1,067,778,053 of record NC_090936.1, read on the forward strand.
TGGTTCAACACGCCTCTGACAAATTCCTGTAAAGCTCACAACGGGAGGCCTGGCAACTAGGGCAAAGTAGTGAAGAAAATGTACACCTCCCCTTCCACAGCTTCTAAATCAGGGCTTTATTGAAGTCGGTTGCTACAACACTTTATTTTATGAGGATGTAATGAATGAGCTTTAGAGGAGACCAATGGAGAGGATCTGTAGTTCTAAAGAAGTTATTCAACCACTCTGCTGCCTGACAGAGCAAACCCCCGACAACTAATAAACCCATAATGCAAAGCGGCAGTTCACGCTATGACTGGAGCGCGCGGGAAGCACAGTAAAGAGCTTAGTCTTCACAAACTGAAAGGCCATTTCGGACTTGTGAGATTGAGTGAATCCAGTCTTCCCTAGTTAAATCGAAGCGAAAACCATTGATATTAACTCGCAATATTATATAGAAAGATGCGGTGAAAATTGAATCTCTATTAAAATATAATCATAAAATCCACATATACCTTCTAAATAACGATTATTTACTATTCTGAATAGATAATCTCTTAATTTTTGCGATTTTTATTGGAATGTCCTGCCTTCCTTTACTTTTATGTTCAGTCTATCTTTTCATTGTATCTTTACAAAATGGCCGCACCATTTTCGTTTATCGTTAAGACCTACATTTTCCTATGCCCTGTCAACGTCTTACTTTCTTTCTTCAGAACTACAATTCATAAAAGGGCGTGTTTTACCGCATCACCTAACCTTTTCCGCGGACTTTTCTGGGATTTGTGGTTTCTAGCACCCGATGCTGCCTTCACGGGCGAGGAGGCGGCTAGCGATTGAACTACGATCCCCAGGATGCAGCGAGCAAAGGACGTGGCTGTCAAGCGGGGAGTCTGGCTTCACTGGCCGGTAAACTACAGTAGATGCTCTTGTGTGTGACACCGAAGGAAACATGAAGCCAGCGGTGGCCGTGGTGCTGGTATTCGCAGGCTGCTGCAGTAACGTGGTTTTCTTGGAGCTGCTAGCCAGGTACTGGAAACCCGTTGTGCTGTGGTCACCAGACTGACACCTGGGGAGCGACGTGTTTGTCAGAGGACGTGTTAGGGGCAGTTCTGAAGGAGTGTAGTTTTTCTAGTACCTTTAGGTGACCCGAAAGCCTCAGACACGAGGAGTTGGACCTCGGGACCGCTACACTTGTACAAAACCCATATAACCTTTTAGGACAATACCTTTATGTGGCGTCAATTTGTAAAGACTATGTAAAAAACCTTAAACGCCAACTCACCCCATTTTTGATCTTTCTATTTCCCTCTAGACGTATATAACGCAACAAACATAAACAAACGCCGGTCACTTTGAGAGTTCCATTGGCCCATTTAAAAAACCTTTGTGTACCTAATTTACAATAGACCAATATTCATGTAAGCTCCAAACCAAATGTTCATAGTATTATTGTTGTATTTTTTAATTTGGATTAGCTGAAATATTAACTTTTCAAATTTGAATTCATTATCATCATATTTTACATGTATAACATCACAACACATTTAATTCATTACATATTATTCAAAAACAATTCACATTATTGTACTGGTTGTCCAGATTACTTTAGAAACCACGATTGAGCTTGTATTTCATTTTTTTTTCGGTAGAGCAGTTGCATAGTTAGGTTTTCATGTTATGTGCGAGGAAAGGGTATTCCACATGTGTGCGGCTAGTGCTGTGAGAAAAGCGGTTTGTTCGCTTGCATCTTGAAAAAGCGGTTTGTCAACCTGCATTGTGCAAGAGACTCACTTACAGGCCAACGCAGGAGGCCCGAAGATAGACAGCTGTTGTGCAAGTTGGACGGGCTGTCATCTGTAAAATCCATATGGAGCTTGCCTCCGTTGGTGGCCAATGGGAGAGGGATATTTCGGTACCACCTTAAATGCTAAGCGTGTATGTATTCATCCTAATTTAAATAAAAAACGAATTGAAGTAACAAACACATATTTATGATATGTTATTTATATCGCTCCCGTACCCAGGGTGCGACGAGGCAAGGGAGGGGTACAAGGGAGGACAAAACAATGATCTTACTAGGCCGAGTGAGCTTGAGAACGTGTGAGTCCAGGGGAGAGGGAAGGGGGTAAAGTGCAGGGGGCAAAGGAGGAGTGGAAAGTGCTGAACACGTGAACAAAACAGTGTGGCAAGTGCAGGAATTAAGTGCTGACAACTGGTGTCTGATAAGTGCAGGTAAGTGGACTCTAGGGTTGCAGATACAGACCCAAGTGCAAGGGTTGCAAGGAGGCAGTGTGGGTAAGCAGCTGGGTGTGCATGGTTCTGGGCCCAAGTTCAGAGGGTAACCAGGAGCCCATTGCTGAGGCAGATGGAGATCAGCACGGAAGAGAGAAAGCAGAAGCATAGAGGAAGGTCTTCAAGTGCTTCCGGAACCGAAGATGGTTCTTCTCAAGATTCTGAGAGGCAGGGAGGCTGTTGCGACTGACCCTGAGGGAGGTGGAGGAGCGAAGAGCTTGAGTAGAAGAGTTGCAGGTGTTGCAGACCTAGGTTCCAGAAGGCCTTGTGGACAATGCAGAGGGTCTTACACTTAATACTTGCAGCCACTGGGAGCCAGTGAAGAGATTTTAGGGCTGGAGAGATCCGATCCGTGGGCTTGAGGCCAATGAAAGTCTTGCAGTCCTGTTCTGGATGAGTTGCAGAGGGCAGAGTAGTGGCAGGCAGATTTAGAAAGAGGCTGTTGCAATAGTCCAGCCTAGATAGAACCAAAGCTCTAGAGACTGTGAGCTTTTGGTTGAAGGAGAGGAAAGGGAGAATACCTCTGTGCAGTTGGTAGTTTGATTTCTTAAAAACGTCTGAGATGTGTGGAGAAAAGGAAAGCGTGGAGTCGAAGATGACCCCAAAGTGCCTGGCCTTGCAGGTGGGAGCGGGCTATATGAACAGATACAGTTATATACCGTTAACATAGCCACAGGGGCGAAACAAAGGGAGAGTTTTACACAAGAGCTTGTAACACAACTCTGATGATCCTCAACCAGCTCCATGATTTGACCTTTCTGCAGAGAGGGCGAGAATTCCTGAGAGGGGTTATGCATACTTTTTTTGTTTGGTGATACCTTTTTCTCGGCATTCAGTTGTTCTAGGTATTTAGTCCTCGAAGCTTAATGGGGAGATGGCAACATCAAGTGTTTCTATGGAGATGGGCCATTTTTGGTGTCAACTTTGCTCTTTCCCCAGTGAATGGTGTGTTTTCTGTAAGTTATTTTTCTGAGAATGTTTCAGCCTTGAAACTAAAACAAAACAAGCGGTGATGGCTGAAAGGTTTAAAATGAATCCCCTCCCCTGCTGGGTCTAGAGGCCCAAGAAGGCTGAAACATGTCTGGTGATGCTTGTCGTCTAGTGCAGAAGAAATGTGATTAAGCAGTTTGGGCTAGACTAACCCTTTTGGGATGGGACAAAACCTGATTTGCGTATGGTCTTTCCACTTTTGTAATGGCTTGGCAGGCAAAGAACAATGGTCTGGAGGGTTGCCCAGAGCAATGCCAGATGTATTTGAAACCTTCCAGCTATCAACTCTTTTGTTTTGCAACGTCTTTTTCTGGCCAGAAGTACAAGGGAAGCATAGGCTTGTATGTGCTATGCCCAAGCTTGTACCAGAGCGTGACTCAGATGTTTAAATCATAAAAAATATAAGTAAATAGTATTCCTCCTTCACCTTTCTTTCGTAACATGGACTGGGCGGGATACACATCAACCAGTTGTAAAATAAAAGGAATGTTCAAGTGAATCCATATGCAAATAACTCTGTTCTTGAAACGGTATGCTAAACTGCAGCCCACCTTTGCAAGCGAAAACATATAGTAATGACGCCTGAATATACATTAATAAGCCAGCCAGGTAACTGGTACGCGTACCAAAAGAGGGATATCAAAAAGAAGCACATGATTAAAGACAAGCTGGCCAAAATGGACAATGGGAGCCTAACCAGTCACTAGACCCCAAGGTAAGGCCAGATGCCAGGGAGCCTAAGAAGCCTGGGGATGCTACCTAGTCTATACATTCCTTAGCTTAATTTGTTTCAAGGCTCAGTAGTGTTGATCTGGTCGCATAGGCACTTGTCACTGGTTAGAGTTTGATAGCTTAGAGTAGGCTCAACAATACTTAATTACGGCAGAATGTGTCTGAGTGGGCTGCTCGATAGTTCATCTTTGTTGGGTCCATTGCCGCAGTGTCTTTTACTCAGGGAGTCTTGAAGGCCTTGACTTATGGCTCGATTGTGCAAAGCTGTAGGTTCTGTCATGGTGTCTTGGATGGTGAGGCAGCTCGGCAGGGCTCATGGCGATGATGGCTTTGAACCATATGTGCTCAGCTGGCTCGATCAGGTAATTCAATTGCAAAGTGTGGCACATTGCCTTTATGTAACAAAGTTTGGCTCTATAGCTCGAAACTGGCTCAAAGCCCTTTTTGTTTCTCCTTAGTCACAGCAACTGCCAGATGTAATTTTTCTGGGCTTGATGAATAGGCTGTCATACTCCAAAGCACCACATTCAGCGGGAGACTAGAGCTTCAGTCTGTGAAATTTTGGCTAAGACACCCCCATGTCCACTGTCTTCCTCTTGGAACCTTGGTATCCTCGTCTCTGTCCATCAGCAGCAGGCATGTTTCAAGGTCTTGCAGCAGACGTCCCTATGTTCCCAAGGGATATTGAGGCAAGGGTATTTTTCCTGCCTTGTTTTTCCTGCGTTCTCTCCTATGTGCAGAAGCCTACGTTGCAGAAATACGCTAGCACTAACCAATAAAATGGGGCTCTTCCATTCCATTTATGTGTTAACTCTAGAAGGGGATTGGTAGCATCAAAGCCTCTCACTTGTATCAAATGGGACATTGCTACATAGTGTAGTGTATTCCCTTTGCAGCAATTCCCAAAGTGCATTGGTCCTGTTGGAGTCACCAGGGCAGAAGATGCTAAGTATCCTGGGAGTTGCAAAATGGTTGAAGGGATCTTCCCTGACATTTCTATACTGCCTCAACTACACCCATTTCCAGTCCTCAAGATCAAAGTGCCCTGCTTGTGATTTAGTAAACCCATGCCTACTGTCCCTGATCCAGTGGCCTGTTTTGAGTTGAGCCCAACATTTGGAATTCTCGTTTCTCTTGTGTATGGAGTGTGAAAATTGACCACTTGGGAAAACAAAGGCTTTCCTGCCTATACCCGCTAGCTGCTACCAATTCCGTGAGAAGTTGTTGCACAGTGTATCTTCCACACACTAGCTCGGCACCTATTACAGATGGACATGTTTTACTACTTTTAAATGGTAAACATAAGATTGGCATAACTTAATTTCTTTTCCCACCACAACAAATCCTTTGGTGATCGGCTACTTTAAATTTAGGTACGCATATCATCCAGTGTTTAGCCTGCTTTGGTAATGGTACCAGCTATAGCAGATCAAACAAAAGACCAAAGGGGTTTTGACGTGGGTTTTAATTTTTAAAGTAGTCCCCATTATTCCTAGCCACGAATTTGAGCCTTGCATTCACCTTGATTAATGTTGTACTTTCGCTGACTAATAACGTTTGTGCTAATAAAAGGTCCGGGCTGGAAATTGACAAATGTATTATAAATAACCTTCCTTCTTCCTTATGAAACGAGGTTATCAAAGTACATTATATGGAACCTGCAATCCAATAGTCCATGTGCGCTTTTCTCTAATGCAGGGGGGAGAAATTCTGCACGCTACTAGCTAGCCATAAAATGTTACTCACCACCTCAATTCTATACATATACACAACACCTCATTTCTTATTGGCCAAGAATCAAATATCCGTAGCCAGTGGTGAGTGCAACTTTTGCGCTCTGCTCTAAAGCATGTAACTTATTTCTGCAAAGTGGCTATGTCAACTAACAACTGCAGGCTTGTCATTGAAATATGCACAATGTGTGTTTACTATATAGATGCCAGTGATCCAGTTACTCCGGGGTTGGCAGGCCCACCAGGTTAAAAACAATGTTGCTGCTTTTTCAGCACAGAGTGTTCTTGTAACAAAATCAATGCAATCCATCGTGACATTGACAACACAGTACCCACCATTGACACTCCTTCCATATCACCACACCATATCCCAAGAAGGTCAGAATTTAAGATCCTAGCACTGGAAGAACTCGAAAACATCCTTGCGCCACTCGCACCTCCTACGAGGACATCGTCCCATCATCCATTATGAAGAATGTCACAGGAAAGGCTCTTGGTCCTCTCCTCCACACCAACCACGCCTCACCCATGCAAGGCATCTGCCCTGATACATTGAAAACTGACCAGATCCTACTCATATGAAAGTAGTCAACACTCAACCCTGATGTTCTAGCAAACTATCACCCATCTAGCCTTCATTGGCAAGATTATTAAAAAGATTGTTGCGCTCCAACTGCAAGAAAAGATTGTCAAACGCAACCTATTATAAGAATAATAGTCTGGCTTTCGACCGGGATGCAACACCTAGACTGCCAACTTCACACGGAATAGCTATGCCTCCTGGCTTGTTTGATAGCTCTACTGTTACATCCAACACAGTTGACCAAGAAAGAGATACTCAGCGCCCTGTCCTCCCACATGGGATTCAATACCACAGTTCCTTCAGTGGTTAGACTCCTACCTCACCAAACGATGCCATCTCATCCAAGTGAGCACCTGCAGATCTTAACCATGGCCAAGCCTATAGGGCAATAGGCCCATGCCCGAACCAAAAACGCAAAATGCTTGGGTGGGTCATTTATTTTGGTAAAAGTGGGCCTCTTTGTTGGCCAATGTGGGCCAGTTTGAGTTACTTCACTGTGCGGCTAATAGTTTTGAACAGTGTTGCTGAATAAATACTCTTTAAAATGCACAATTTGCATCACATTTTATTAAATACTCCCTTAGGTACTATTGAAATGGTGACACAAAAGCAATGAATGGCCATTTACAACTGTGGGACACTTAATAATTGGTGCCCAAGACAATTTAGTGGCTCAGTCCGACCCTGACTATGGCCAGTGACCTGTGGAGCCCTTCAGTGCTCCATCCATTCCCAGTCATCTACAAATCTACATGGAGGGCACTCTCAGCTAAATTCAACATCAAGATCCATCGGTATGCTGATGCTCAACCCCTCCAAACCAGATTTAATCGTCCTCTGGAGTGCCATCAAATGCATCCAAGGTCAAAACTGGCTGACTTGCATGGATCTTGACTGCTTCTCACCCTAACTCACCATTAATGCAAGTCCCTCAGCTTCACTGTGGATTTGTGACCTCTCTTTCCAAGCACACATCGCCAAGTAGACGCAAAAGGCATGGTACCAGCTCACGCCCTTGCGCCAAATCAAATCTGGCCTCCCAGCCGCAGACTTCAGATCTGTTGTCCAGTCCCTGGTGCTCTCCCACCTGGATGGGGGGCAGTGTCGTCCTGGCACATTTTCTTGCACTTTCGGAGAACAATTTTGGTTACCCCTTCAAGCTCGCATCTCCTTCAAGACACAGCTCCCATCGCCTACATGCAAACCTCTGTCCAAGACAGACATACCTGCCTAAAAACATCACAATCTCAGGGGGTGAAAGCAACACCAGAGGCCAATACTGGAATCAAAAAGTGCAAGTAGACCAGCAAACAAGCTTTCTCCTGCTATGTTCCCGTGCTGCGGAACGGCATTCCTGCTAATATCAGACTTGTGTTTCTTTAAAAATGTGAAGACCCTGCTGTTCAATTAACACTTTACTGACAAATGAGGGCTATAGTCTGACAAGGCGGACCTCTTCCACTCGTATTAATGTACAGCATTCCGTTGCTTATTAGCTTGGGTTTCCTGCATGCATACAGAGCATAACGTGAAAGCGAGACTTTTTGGCAGACCTAAGAATCCATTCTGTAGAACTCACGAAATTTAGGAGTTTTTACTCGGCAGATGGAAATCGTCATAATAGTCAATAGAATTTCACGTCATTGGGTCACATCCCTCTGTGCCTTGAATTTGTTCTCTTGACATAGCTTCCACCCGAGACTGGCTCTCATTTAATAGCCTATCCCTTCACGCGGTTGTGCCTTTGTCAACACATTGAACGCATACCTCGGCTGAGCGTAGTCCAACTGAGCCCTCCTTTGTATCTTTGTCATCACCTAAAGATTGCTGTTCTCGGTATTGGAGCTAGCAGATAATGGAAGACCTACCAGCAAACTGGTTCTTTCATTCCTTTTAAAACAAACCGGTCGCCTGCTGCTGTTGAGGACCAATAAAATGTTGGGCAAGTACAAAAAATGAACATTGGCGAGCCTTTTGTGGATTACACCTTGTACCGAAAAGGTTTGAGTGTCCAACCTGCCTTGATTGATTTACCGTATTTGTAAAGCGCACCATGTTGGGTAAGAATTGGTGCAGTCACACAGTGTGAGACTACACAAGACTTATCTGCTTGGTATTCGGTAACCCACCTTTTGGTATTGGTCTGCACCACAAAAGTTGGTAGCAGCCCAGGCCTATCTCAGGGGGTCAATGTGAGCTTGTAGAGCTGTACAGTTAAAATCGGTCAATACAAGTAACCAAATAACATTTACACTCATGGCTTCAGTTATAAATAATTATTTGACGCATACGTTTTAGTTAAGCTTTCTTTAAAAAGGCAATTGTTTATAACGGTTCAAGCAAACTTTGTTATCACTTTTCATAATCAAGTTGGTGGGTACTCTTTGGATCTGCTAATACATTCCTCCTACACCCTGAAGTGACTGCAATAACCAGGATAGTATAGCATTTATATATAACACCAATATACTTTTTAGACTGAGTTGCAGAGGTTAGAACATACTTTGTTTAAAAAGTAAAGATAGTTGGAATCCTCCTATGAAGTCTAGGTAGACCTTTCCCAGCTGTAAGTGTTAAACAAATTACAACCTATGAGGGACAAGCAATGCCAAAGTCAATGGATTCAGAAAGGTACCTTTAGGGAGCCAGGACAGCCAAAGTTAGTTTGGACAAAGTCTATAGTTCTGATGCATTTCTTGCATAAAAGTCTTTCACAAAGTCAGATGGTTCAGAAATCAACTCGGAAAGTTAAGCAAGTGCAATTCTCAAGTGAGAAAGCACGCCTTAAGGCAAGAAGGTAAGTACCGCCAAGCCCAAACAGTACCTCTGTTTAGAAGAAAAGGGTCCAACTGGATTCTGTCTTGCTACAGCCAAGCAGACCCTGGTTCCTGATCCTCAGTTGTGGGGACAAGAGGGAGGACTTCTGGAGGGCTCCTGCGGCAGTACTCTGGTAGGTCATCGGCAGCTAGGGGCTCTGTTCAATTAACCAAATTAACAAGGGGGGTCCTGGGAGTCCCTCTGCCAGACATTAGTCCTGGTTACAAGAGACTTACCCAGAGTCTTTAGCTCACTATCTCTCACAGGGAAGAAAAGAAATATCCCAAACATATCAGTCTTTGTCCTGCCCTGGGGCAGTCCAGCACCGAAATGCTAGGTAATTCTCCTCTAAACAAGAGTACCAACAGAAACCCCAGACACGTGTTTCGGTCCGGTTGGACCTCATCAGTAGGGTGGATCTGTGCCTCTCTAAGAATAGTGAGCAAGGGGCCCACGTCTGGATTCCCCTAGTAACTTAGGGTGAGACCCAAAGTTACTTAAATATGCAAATTAACAAGGGGGGGGTCCTGGGAGTCCCTCTGCCAGACATTCGTCCTGGTTACAAGAGACTTACCCAGAGTCTTTAGCTCACTATCTTTCAATTAACCAGCACTTCGCTGTATCAGCGCTTCTCAAACAGCACTGATGCAGATTGACTTTCTCCGGTTGGACTTTACTTGCTCCCTTGGCCCTGGACTCTGTTGAGGGGACTCTGGATCAGGATTTCCTGCTTCTGGATTAGCCTTAGGAGGCTCCTGGTGCTTTTGGTCGGATTTGTTTTCCGTGGCAGACGTTGCGCTCGGTTATGGATACTTGACCCCGGGCATTGGGCTTCTGCAGCAACGGAGATTGCGCCAAAGTGGAGTTTGTCTCGGGGTTAGTTGGTCCCACTAACCCAAGGGAAGAAGTCGTCCCCTCCGGGGCTTCTCTGTCGATACAAAAAAGGAGGTCAGCACGGCAGCAGAGCTTCACCGGTACCTCAAGGTCCAGGAGGTTGCAGCAGGCTTCTCTTCACGATTTCTGCTTTGGATGTTTCTTCCATTGGTCGACTTGGTCTCCAGTCCCAAACCCCTTACCCTTTAAGCAAGCTTTCCCATTCATGCACAGTGTAGGCTGTCAGTCACACAGCAGGGTGGCCAGCCAGCCAATCGGGACTGGTTTCGTTCAGGAACTCCTAGAGACAACGGACAGGGGCGTTTCGGCACCCTTCTTCACATTCTGTCCTTCCAGACACAATGGAGCCAGGGGCGTGCTTCAGGGCTGAACACACACAGGGTTCAAACCTGTCTCAATGCACAGAGTAAACGCTAGGAAAGAACTCCCCAACAGAAAATGGTGAAAAAAGAAGACAGGGGGTGGGCATTTTGACAGGGTTAAGCCTGCACTAGATAAGCGCATTGGTAGTAAAAATTAAGCCACTGCCACCAGCCATTTAAAGTAGTGAGGGTAACAAAAAATGTTACATGAGAAAGTAGGATTAGGGGCTACTAGGTAACCCCCCAGTAGTACACATAAGATAGCTGGACCTACAAAGAAAGAGATAAGTAAGATCAATTTCATCTTACTATTCTTGGGTACAGTAGTTCACCCAAGAAAAAGGTATTTAAACCTTAAGAGAAATCCAAAGGATTTCCCAGTGACATGGCACTGAGGGTGCTGTGTGTCACTATACAAAAAGCGGATGCCTATGGAGTTTGTCAGACTCCAAAAACAGTGAAAACATAAGATCCAAATCAAGGGAAAACACATGAGGGAATGATAAAAAAGCCCCACTCCCTAGGAGTTAAAATTAAAAAGTCCTAAATCCAGCAAAAGACCTGGGGTATCTAAGGTTGAAGGCAGTTAGCACAGAAATGAAAATTCTCCCTAACGCACTAACTACTACCTGATAAACGACTTCGAGACATCTTGTGAAACTAGCATTATGAGTGTAACCAAAAAAAGCAAACACTGCCTTTTTTATCCTTTTAAAGACCAGAAAAGGTGTACCATCCGGTTAGATACCACCTTTTATTTATACCATACATGCTGCAAAACTGTTTGGAATCAATATAGAAGCAAGCATTGACAATGTCAACAGTTTTGGCTTTTGTGTATGCACGGGAAAGGCATTTGTTGCAGATTTGCCAGGCACTGCTGTAGTGGTATTAACGTGCCATCGATGGTTGCAGCTGCAAAATGATGCAATTACCTGGGAAGCTAATAGCAGTGCCTGGAAAATGCCTAATACTGTTCACAAACCAAAACTGTTTGCTTTGCCAAAGCTTGCTTTTAACATGACTTCAGTGAAGGACACGCAAGCGTGTTATAAATCGAGTCACAGAAGGCAGACCAGGTTAGGACACCTTTTATTATATGGGTAGCGTGTTTACAGTTCCAATGAAGTCCTTCACTCTCAGGAGTGCTTTGAAAAACATCAACGGGCACTTCTGATGCTGAGGCCGGATAAAGCTAGAGATCCTTGGAGGATGCGTTTAGGGTTTGGAAACGCAGGAAGGGGCTGGGAGTGGCGATGGGGATTAGCATGGTCAAGGGCAGTCAATTTAATTATATAATTGTTCTTTTATAACACGCTTGATACCAGAGACCACTTTCTAAGCCGGGATTTGAACCTGCGTTGCTATGTATTGCTTCCAAGACAAACACGTTGCCCCTGGGCTGTGCTCTCGACCCACTTACGGTGGGTAAATAACCAAAAGCCAGCTCCAAGCTTTGTGTTCCTCCTCGTATGCCATTTCTCCACAGCTGTATTCTAATGCAATCGTTTTGGCTTATAGGTGGAGCTTTAGTGCCACCTAAGAGCCAAAACTAAAAAGGCAAGCATTTTTTAAATCGTGGTTTGTGATTGTTCATATGCACCAATTGTTGCAGATTTGTACACAGACCCATGAAGGAGACAGAACCACGTGTTACATTTAGAAGCTGCTAAGCTCGTTTGGAGCTTTCTGTAGCAAGTTCTTTTATCTACATTTTATTTCCTTTATTACTTGACAAAATCGACACGTTTCCAAAAAGGACCAGAAAGTGAAGGCAAAAGGTGCAAAGAAAGGTTAAGACAACCTAGCACTGAGTCCATTGGCTGCAAAGCCTGTTGTAGATCGAAATGTTTGAAATGAAGCCTCTAAAGACACAGGCACACACGACCTGTTGGAAGGCGCCGATATCGTGTCCTCCACGCAACTTCCCAACTCCTCCCCACACAAGTAGGCATCATGTTCATTTATTTAAAATATTTTTATCTAAGTACTATTGAATATACATTGTCAGAAGCTCTGCCATTTTTCAGTCAACATTTGCATCCTAGTCTCTGTTCCGGGGCCTGTGCCTGCCTATCCATTGAACATATTGTGTCCTATTATTTTGCCCCTGTGCTTGCTGTGCTCCTGCATTATGCATAGTCCTACTATTCCTTGTGCCAGTACTAATTTGTGTGGCCCACCAAGAACCCCTTTTCTCGTTCCATTCTTATTTGGCCACGCCCACCGTCCCCGGGCATAACTGTCCGCCTCCCCCGAACACGTCAGTTATTACTACCTGCCCTGAAGGCCCATTCAACAGCAGGGCGGGAAAGCCATACTGGGATGAGGAAGAGTAGGACTAGGAGTAATGAAAAATACTGGTAAGTAATCAGGGCATTACCTCCATGTCCCTCTTCCTCGCCCCAGTACTAATTAGTTAGGCATGTCAAGCACTGAGAGAATGGGCCTAGAACAAAACCACAGACCAGGTAGAGAGATGGATACCGACCAACACTATATTTATTGAAGCATACATCCCAATATTGCACCCTCATCCAGAAGATCACAGAAGTGAACACTCAACACCCCAGCCCCAAAAGCCCCAGCCTCCTGGTGATGGAAGTTAAGGCGAAACCCCCTAAGAAACGTGTTTGGGTCAGCGAATGTGGCAGCCGTGCTAATGTGCTGGACAACAACACCACACGCCTATTCCCAGGAGAAAGCCATGCCCTGTGTGGACCTGCCCTGCACACCAGCATGGAGGGGGACCCTACCAACAACTATGCCAAGGAGATGGCGTCCCTCAGCCAGCAGGGAGGGGGACCCTACCAACGAGTAGACCAGGGAGATGACATCCCCCAGCCAACTACTGGTCATGGGCAGATATGCCTTCTTACCAGGAGACTGGCCCCCAGGCTCTGGGAGGAACAAACGACCCTGCTCCTCTCCAGATACACAAGGAGAGTCCTCCTGATACCCAGGGAAACTCAGCGTTCCTCCGCTGGGGAGGAGAGGTGGGAAATAAAGGAGGAAGGGCGATCTTTTGAGAGATGTGAAGCTTGAATACCACCTTGGGGTGGGCGGAGGGATAACTCCCAGAGGGCCAAACAAGAGGCAGAAACGAGCCTAGCCAACACAAAACTCTTAAGGAACTACCCCACCAAATCCAGCAGCTTGCAAAACCCTTCCTTAGGACCCCCAAAAGACCAGATGACAGTCCTCTGAGCCTGAAGAATGGCGACTGAGACCCCCCTGTTAAAGCTGTCCTAGAGAAACTGCAGGACCAGAGCCCCAGAACCCAAGGGAGAGGTAGACCCTTTCTCCAGACACCATGGCATGAAGTTCTTCCACTGCCATTCATAGGCCCTCAAGGTGTAGGGATTTGGAGGCCACCTCCTCCGATAGCCCCTCGGACCTCAGGGGAACCCTTTCCAGGCCCTCCCACACCATGTTCCTTGATTCCCGCCACCCCATGGGCACCGCCCTGAGACCAGGCCAGTGGAGAGATGGGAGTGTCAGCCAGATCCAGCAGGTGGGGCGGGGAAGCAGCACCTGCGGGTCCAGAGAGAAACCACCAGCATAACCACCAGCAGAGAGTCCTGGATCTTGAGCAAGACCCTCTGGATGAGGGGGAGGGGTGGGAACTCTTACATGAGCCCCCTCAGCCAAGGCGTGGACATAGCCTATCCCCCAAAACCCCTGGGAGAAGAAACTGAGGACCTTTGCATTCAGGAGAGAGGCAAATGGGTCCAGTACCGGGGATCCCAAAAGCTTGCATACTTTCTGCAATTCTGAAATACTACCTCCCGTAGCTCCCAGTCTGCTGATGGAACACCCTGCTGAGTTTGTCTGCCACAGCGTTGTCCTGACCCCTGTTGTGACAGTAGGACAGGGCGAAGAGGTGAGCTTCCACCCAGGCACCCAACTGCAGTGCCAGAGATCCCAGGGTGCGGGAGCTCCCCTGTCTGATGCAGGCCACTGTGGCAGTGTTCTCACTGAAGAAAGACTGACTCCCCCTGAGCACCTGGGCGAAAGCCTGAAGGCCGCTGTGAGCCCCTTTTATTTTGACAAGACTCCACTAGAACTGTTATTTTTACTTTGATGGTTGTAGCTTGCGCCCATCCTTAGATTTAGAGTTAGATGGGCATTCATACAACCCATTGAAGTTCAATAAACTCCCTTCAACCGTAATCACGTGTCTGTCTTCACTGTCTTTGATACCATGCCTTCCTTACCGATTGACTAGAGTCTCTGCTGAAAAATACCCATTTTGAGAAGAACTTGGGTGATGATCTCTAGAACTAGGTCCCAAGTATTCGAGGTAGAGGCAACCTGACCTTCCTTGCACTGTTCAGAACCATGTTCCGATGAACTGCAGGTCTTGGGATGGCCGCAGATGCAACTTCGACCAGTTGACAAGGAAGCCCCTTTTTCAGAACTAATATTTATTTTCTGTGGTTCATATGCTGCATGGTCACCTGAGGCTTGTGCTTTTTGATTGTAATCGGGACTATACTTTAAAAGTCTTTGTTTTAACTCTTGAGTAAATCCCAGTGCCAATACCAGTTCTTATATATTGCCTTCTGTGATAATCTGTTACTTTGGATGTTTACAAATGGCCCGTACTCCAGATAACCCCTGTGACAAGTCACCAATTGCATCCTTCTGAGAGCGTAGTCGTTTTACTGAATTGCCGGTCATGTGTTCCCTGCCTTGGTACTGGAGCGACTTGGAAAAACTCCACCTGGAAGACAAGAACGTGCGCCCACCTGCCTGTTGGACACCATTTACCTGCTGGAGGATAACTGTACTGTGTTCGAGATCTGCTGAGACAAGTGTGTATGGGGAAACTGAGACCAGCTGTGGTGTTGCCTCCTTTCCTGGGGTAGACCTGAAGGATGACCGGTTAGCAGATCTCATATCGCCTGCGCTTCCAAAGCTAGACACGGATCCATTCCTAAAACCTGAATGGTTGCCCCCTGTCCACGCGATGGCACTGCCAGCAAGCTAAAGTGAAGCAGGAGATGGGGATTACTACTAGAACCAGCGTTTGGAGGCAAAGTGCTCTGGCTTGAGGGGAAAGGGAGATGAGTAGAGGGTACATGTCACAAACAGACCAGGAGACGGAAAGTGAATTGACACACATAGGGCGAGGGAGGTGAGGAGACACTAGGAGTTCCAAGTAGTCAAGCTACTTGTTTGGGGAGAAAGTAGGGCCTGAAGAACCGTACGGAAATAGTCCAAGCAAGATAGCATTGTTTGGAGTACTGAAACCACACGCAGCAAACCCTCTGCATGCTGGGAAACTGAGTCAAAGTTCCCAAAGTGAGCTAAAGCACAACCTTCATAAGAAACCTCTGTTTTATGGTGCTGAGTACCAAGGCATGCATAGAGCAGACTTGGCCCTCTTCCTGCTCCTATCTGCAAAGCTAAAAACCTCGGGGTCATCTTCGACTCTACACTCTCCTTCTCTCCTCACATATCTGACGTCTCTAAGAAGTCACACTACCAGCTGCACCTCCTCAGAGGTATTCTTCCCTTCCTCTCCTTCCCCCAGAAGCTCACTGTCTCCCGAGCCCTGCTTCTCTCGAAGCTGGACTACTGTAACAGCCTCTATCTTAATCTGCCTGCCTCCACTCTCCGCTCTCTGCAACTCATCCAGAACAGAACTGCGAGTCTTGTCCTTGGCCTCAAGCCCAGGGGCCGTATCTCTCCAGGACTGAAATCTCTACACTGGCTCCCAGTGGCTGCGAGGATTAAGTTCAAAACCTTCTGCATTATCCACAAGGCCTTCTGGGGCCTGGGGCCAAAATACCTTCAACTCTCTCTTCCTAAATATCTTCCTTCCCGAGCCCTTCGCTTATCCGTCTCCAACTCCCTCAGGGTCATCCGCTTCTCAAAGCAACGAGCTGGGGGTAGATCTCTCTCCGCGGCAGGGGCCTCCCTCTGGAACAGCCTTCCTGCCTCCCTAAAATTTGAGGAGAACCATCTCCGGTTCCGGAAACACCTCAAAACCTTCCTCTTTGCTTCTGCTTTCTCTGTCCCTCTCCCCTGCTAAATTCTACACTGAAATTGCACTGAATCTGCAGCTGGGCCACTCTCACCGACCTCGGTCCTGGGCCCAGCCACTCTCCACTTGCACTGCCTCCCTGGCATCCCCTGCACTGTGGGACTGTCTCTGTATCCCTACAGCCCCCCCTTCCCAGCACTTGTCTGCACTTACCTTGCACTTGCCACCAGCTGGCCCTATTTATTTATTTATTTTTATTCTACTTACTTGTACTGCACTCCCCTCCCCCTCCCCTTCCCCTTGCACTTTTCCCTTCCCCTACCCTTGCACTTGCGCAGTCTGAATGATACCTGGCCTAGTAGGATCGTTGTCCGTCTTCCCCTTGTTCCCCCCTCCCTGCCTCGTCGCGCCTTGAAACACTTGTGTATAGGCGCGTTACAAATGCCATATCATATATCATATCAAGAATCCCTGTTAGAAAAGGTCTGCCGACTTGCATAGTGGGGGCCAAACATCCAGATCAACCTGAGGATCGTTTGACAAGAAATGTTTGTATTTTAAAACCTTGAGTCCAGCTACACAGTGTAAACCAAGTGTCAGCTACTGAAACGTTGTTGTTTGTGGGGGACATTTGGATTTAAACTGGGAAGACCAACAAGGAATACATGTTGCGCATCGGGAGGATGAGACCAGCTATCCAATACAAACTGAGCAAGACCCAACCAACTATTACGGATGTCGATTTTCCTAGAACCAACCAATAATGCCCAGCCTGACCAACTTTTAACTCGCATTAAACTTTTCACAAATGTCCATAATTTTGTCCCCAAGAATGTCTGATGCGTTAACTCTCCAGTTGTACTTCTAAAATCGGACTTAAACTCCATAGAAAATAAAATTGGGGATTACCAGTTTGCAGGTGTTGATGTCAATCGATCTTTGCAAACTAGTGACCTTCTTAAATGATTCTACAGAGAAGCGAGGGGAATGTTTCCTGGTGGACTGTAAAGATGAAAATGCATCTACTAATTTACAGCAATTGCGCAATCCATCGTAAAGAGTACACTAAAATGTGTTGTAAAATTACCACTATATTGTTAATTGAGTAGTTTCCATGCTCAAATGCAGTATTCTTTCTTCTCCCTAAAGTTCCACTCTACTCCCAGCTTTAAAAAATTAAGCACTCCTCCTTTAAAATCTTATCTGGAGTACTGCAAATGGCTAGTTCTCAAAGTGAGCGATCTGCACAAGCCAATGTTAAATTGATGTAATTCAAGTCCTGATCACCCATAATATGCTGTACCGAACACATGAAGGATTCATGGAATACTTACTGTACCTTTTGTATACAGAACAGGGAGTTAGGGCAATTTGATAAATACATTTTTGCCCAGAGAGGTACCTCTGGGAGGCTTTCAGCCATGTACTAGGAAGGCCACAGGGGACTGATGTTTTGTTACTGGCCAAGTAGAATAGTGCAACCTTGTACACAAAGACAGATTGGCAATGCATATCTGCAATAGAAGAGGGGTGCATTGCTGTTGTGCATTCATTCACAGTTTAAGGCACATTGTAACAAGAACGTTTTCCATGTATCGGTTCACTGTGGGGCTCTGAGGGGCATGGCTTCTATCTTCAGACGGACTGCAAAATAAGGTGACATTCTGATATTATTTTACACACTGTATTGCACACCCAAATAATAAGGTATTGCTAGCACATTACCCAATCACATCGAGGACAGCATGTTGAACTCGAATATACAGTATATAAGTGTTAAGTGTTGCCCCATATAACAGGCGCACGATCTCTAGATTATATGCTCCATGAGTAAGTGATATTAGCTTCTCAAAAAATCGTATATTCATTAGATTTGTCTAATTCTCGCACCAAGCAGGGGCAAGGCTACTCCTTAACACGGAGCACACTATTATCTAGACATTTAACCCTATTGTGTTGCATTCTACAATTCCTCAAATGCCACGGGACATTTCAATGCACTACAGATTAAAGCAAGCTTACTCTCTTCCAGTCTATACACTTGCAGAAAGGTTTCATAGGAAAGCTCTACAACACGAGCTTCCCCTGCTACTTCTAATATAGTAGTAGTAGTAGCAGCCAGCCCAGGATTGAGAAAAGTGTTGGCATAAGTGATCTACAGGATGTTTGTAAATTGGCATTTAAGCCCATGTTCTCTGACAAATCTAATGAATATACGTTTTTTTGTTGTTGTTAAGATTGACAAATGAGATTTCTAGACCGATTCCAAGTAAAGCCAGAGGGCCAGACTCCAGTTCCTTGCAGTCTGTCTGCGACACGCTTTCTTCACTCTGCACATTATGTTCAATACTCGCTTTCTTCACTTGGCACATTATGTTCAAAACTCTCCTACCAACTAATTATCCAATTACCACACACATCAGCCTAACTGAGGCCTAACTGATCCATGGTATTGAATACCATTTAACCTGCCACGCCCCAAAACTCCTCAATCCCCCACCCCTAGGGTGATTTATACTGCATCTGGAAATATCTGCACAGTTTCACATACGCTATGTATAGCAAAATGTCCTGAAAAAGCTTCTTAGTGCTATTTTAGTGTTATGCAAATTGTCTGAAATACATTTTTTTTGTAAGGGTTGCACCATGTGAACTCTCTGTTAACGTTTTATGTTCTTAATGTGGGGTCTATTGGCCAGCGTGCAGAAGGCGCACTTAAGTGCTATGCACTGATCAGCGCAATGAGTTCTGCCAGAAGAGGTCATGTTTGATACATACTTTATTACATTTATTTAGTAAGCTTTGAACACCAGTGGTTGTGTTTATTTGAGGAATGTAGAGAGTAATGTATGCAAGGATAGTTGAGTCGTAGTAGTTATCTCCCCCTGTTCTAACAGTTTTTGATTTTAAAGAAAGGTTCTGAATAGTTTCTGTATGGCATAGCATTT
This sequence comes from Ambystoma mexicanum, assembly GCF_040938575.1. NCBI lineage: Eukaryota > Metazoa > Chordata > Amphibia > Caudata > Ambystomatidae > Ambystoma > Ambystoma mexicanum. The sequence continues at coordinate 1,067,797,378 of NC_090936.1, forward strand.
TATTGTACCCAGTTTAATTCCGTTCTTTACAATCCTTTACTGTGTTTAGTCGCATATATGCCAGTTGGATACACAGGCTTCGTCCGAACTTTGAGCCCTGAATTTGAAGCTACAGCTAAGTTACAGAATAACCTAGATGGATATTTACTATGTATATAGTTGGATCACAGGCCTATAACTAAATTCGCACTAAAATACGTTTTCTAATTTTTCTGCCAAATGTGTATTCTCCTTTTTGATAACACTACAAGAGCTGGGGGGACAGAATTGGCGGCGCCAAGGTAAGTAATAAACACGACTTCGATGTTGGTTTTCCAAGAAGAGCGCCAAAAATGTGATCTGTGCAATGTATTCTGCATTTCGAATGCAGTACCATATATTAATGTTTTGAAATGCTGTGATATTGTTTAAGGTAGGGTGACCAGATTTCAAAAACGAAAATTCGGGACGACCAACAACTTAAGAGGGACTACTGCATCACAGCCCACCAGTTGCCGCCCCTCCCCCAACACGTCCCCACAACCACCACCCAATCATAATTCCAGCACTTCTCCTTTCTATAAACTGTATATGATCTCATTTGTGCAGTTTTGTCTGTGAATCTTGGCCTGTTAATCCAAAACAAGCGTTTGCTCTAATTGATATTACATGGCTTGCTGTACACTGATTTCCAAGCCAGTCTCTGTGGCACAGTCAGTAAATGTTGTGACTTGTACCTGAAAAGTTGGGGGTTCAGCAAATCCTCCAACTTCAAAATTCTGAAAGTGTTGTGAACAATAATTACAATTTGAATTACCATAGCGACCCAACCATGCAAACCCCGGATGGGGTTGCTAAAATGAAAAAACTCCCGGACCCCGGATCAGAGGGTGATTTCCCAGGACTGTCCCGGGAAAACCGGGACGTCTGGTCACCCTACTTTAAGGTTTACCCTCATTTATCTTATTTCAACTTGTTTGGGCTGTGTGTATTAACATTGTAACCCAGTAGTTGAAAGTGTGGATTTCTTCTGGATTTTCCTGCGAGCTATTTAACTACCTTAATCGGACAATGCACCACCCTTCTCTGTAATGAAAACCTATTAATTCCTGGACCAGAATGCAGCTTGATCGAAATGGAGCACAATGGAGGTTATTTTTAATGAAAGACGTTAGGGGAGCGGCAACATGTACAATTGTGTGCACAGCAATTCCCTCTGTGCACTTTTCCTTTGCCGTACAATGTGCACAAAATGCACGGGGACCCAGCTTTATGTGCATGGTTTGTACTTTGTAGTGAAAGCAAATGTAAATGCCTATCCCCATCTACCGTATGGCATCAGGCAAATAACATGGATTTCTATGGAATCAAAAGAACTGACAGGCTCCATAGGAATATGCAATTTAACCAGTATCAAAATCTGATGTTGGCGTAAGTGCATTCTTTTTTGGAAGGTGAAGCCGATGGAGGAGACAAAACGTACCATGAGCATCTCCATCTTTCAAAGTGTACAAAATCACCCAGTGTGTAAATAAGGTGTAAAACCATAGATAAACGTTTTAACACCTATTTTGCCACTCTGTAGGACTAGAATATGAGCTCCAATGCTATAAAGGATTCAGAATGTTTGGCCGGCCCGTTTCCTCCATGAAGCATGGAGAGGAATCCCTCTACTGAACCTAATTGCAGTGTTTGGAGGTTGATTGGAATCTGCCACCTTCTCAAACTGGTGTACACAGTGTATGCATCTTTTATGAAATTGTACTATTTTGGGAATTCTCTCTTACATGTTATTTATTTCACCAACACAGGAAGATTCCAGGATGTGGCAACCTTGTCACCTTTGCCCAGTTTCTGTTTATTGCATTAGAAGGCTTGATCTTTGAAGCGGACTTTGGAAGGAAGCGGCCGTTCATTCCAATAAGGTATTGTCTGAATACTTATTTCAATATCTGACGTGCGCCTCTTTTGTCACTTCTACTCCTTTCAGACTGATGGCTTCATGGATAGGCAATATTTCCGCTTTTCTGCAAAGTTGATCTGGGCGCTTTTCAAAAGCTGGTTTGATTGCCATGTTTCTGTGGGGAGTGAGAATGCAGTAACAATATTAGTACAATTTAATACGGTACTTAATGCTAAGTTCCTCTTCCATGTAACGATGTAGTAGGTTGTGGTACCATTACCAAATTGAAGGCTACTGTATTAATCGTCTTCAGAAGGATGTAGGCTTATTGGCTCTGCCAGGAGTCAAACGCATGTCCTACTGGCTGAGCACAAAGGTTTGGGGGGCAAACCACAAATTAGCACTGTTCATAGTTGTGTTAGTTGAAAAGGAGACTTAAAAAAAACTATTCCAGCCCAAGAAGATGAATTTGTTAATATTGTGCGCACCTTGCATTTTAATACCTACATTCCATTGAGTTGTCTCGGTTATTGTTGTGGAATTTTATCCAATGCATGCTTTATGCAGTAGTGTATCAATGTGTTATGTGATTTTTCTGAATCTTGCCTTTCCTGCATCTATAGCATTGTTCAGTTAGTAATGCTGTCAATCCCCTTTATAGGAGCAGTACAGCTTGTTTTTTTGCTCCTTTTTTACTTTCTTTTCAGTTTGTTACTGACTGGCCTTATGACCATATGTAATTGTTTTTTTTTTAGCAAGGTCTTAATGGATAGATTCCTGGCAAAGCTTTACAGCACTAGCTCTCCCTTCCCAAGCTTTGCCCAGTCATTTCTGACCACAGAATGATGCTCTTGGGTACCCAAACCAGACGGGGCCTTGCCAAGGATGGCACTGTGGCTCTAACGCATAACTGTATGAATATGGAATAAGTAGAAAGTCGAGGTGCTTCTTGGCAACTGCGAGCAGGGGCCAGTCAATGTTTGTTTGACTAATGATCCAAAACTACGAACCACCTGTGAGCGGGCTTTCTCACTCTAAGGGTGTGAAATTGCCAGGTGCTGGGAGCTGTGTAACTCCTTCTTAAAGCCTAGTTGACTTGAAAACCACTTACATGATCTACTTCCGACTCTCCAGGGCAAGGGTTGCCATTCAAACCTACTATCTCTTATTATTGGTGCATGTTGGGAATGTGTATAAGGAGCTCACCTTGATGCCACTTGAAGCAAAAAATTCGAATTTGCTTCTTGTGTAAAAGATAGTTGCTGCTCTCTATGTACTAGCTACTTGTTTCCCAGAGCTTGCTCCGGCCTAACTAGCGATGCACAATAACCAAGAGCTGCTTTTAGCGACTGCTCAACAAATCCTTATTTCAGCTCTGCTCTAGAACATAGCCTGTCCCTTAGTGCTTTTCCTTGCTAAGCTGAAACCAGTTTCTAGGAAAGCAGTACTTTGGAGCAAATGGGAAATCCTTCTCATTGGGACACCTGCGCCCTATTTCCCCCATACCCTCTGGCCGCCCTCCTCAGGCCCACTTCCCTCACCATCCAGTGAGGCCAAAAACTTTGGGGTCATCTTCGCCTCCGCTCTCTCCTTCACCCCTCACACCGTGGACCCACCCAAGAAGGCTCACTTTCAGCTGTGCCTCCTTGGAGGCATTCTCCCTTTCCTCGCCTTCCCCCAGGAGCTCAGTTTCTCCAGAGCTCTGGTCCTCTCTAGGCAGGACTACTGCAGCAGCCTCTTCCTCAATATCCCCCTTTCCTCACTACGCCCCTTCAGCAAATCCAGAACAGGGCTGCAAGACTTATCCTTAGCCTCAAGCCCAGGGACCGTATCTCTCCAGCCCTAAAATCTCTCCACTGGCTCCCGGTGGCCGCGAGGATCAAATTCAAGACCGTCTGCATCATCCACAAGGCTTTCTGCATCATCCACAAGGCTTTCCAGGGCAAGGGGCCACCCTACCTCCAACTTTCCCTCCCTAAATACTCCGCTCCTCTAACTCTCTGCTTGTAAAACACTTTTCTGAGCAGAGAGTGGGGGCAGGTCTCTCTCTTTGGCTGGTGCCTCCCTTTGCAGCAGCCTCCCTGCCCCTCTCGGACTTAAGCCAGACCTCCTTAAATTCCGGAAGCCTATCCAAACTGCTTTTCTCCACCTCTTACCCTTCCTTGCTAATCGCTCACTGCCGCTTAGACTGGTGGCCTGTTCCTCATGAATCTCACAGGATACCAGGTCCTGTACCCAAATGACAAACAGCCCCCCCCACCCCTCTCCAGACCTCCAGCACTAGCCCCTGCAGGCGACCCCCTGCCTGGCAGATGTGCATCCCACCCTTGGGACGTGTCTCTTTTTTTCTTTGATTTACTTTAATATTTCTTTTGTCGTAGGTCATTGGCTAAATGAGGTGAGTACGGTCCATGTGCGTAGTCTAGCAATTCTACCATGGTAAGAAGGATGACATCTGGTGATAAGAGTCGGCTTGCTACAGCAGTGATCCAAACACATTTCTAGAATGTGAATCTCTGGACAGATCTTAGAAAAGAGTACAATCGCCCATTGAGTTAACCACGCAATTGAGCAAACCAAGTATGGTAATATTTGTAGGAAATCTCCCACCCACCCTGTTCAAAATCTGAATTGCATTCCCCGGTTCCTCATTTAAAATCCCAGCATGCGTCTTGGACGTGTAGTGCTAAATACAGAGATATAGGTTCAGACAGATACGTGCCTTATGTTCATTCTTTTTTTTGATTGGGATTGTGCGGTTTACCTAATTTGTCTGTAAGTAACTGAACAATTTTGCAAATACAATTTGCTTGACTCCCTTTACCTGCTTTAACAAAAATGTTTTTAAAGAAGGGTTGGGGGGCATAGTTATATTTTGTTATGTAGAGTTGACTACCGCAATGTGAGCCTTTTTGTAGCACTGTACATAAAAGGTGTTTGTATTGCTCACCTGGGAGGTATTCCTTTTATCAACCTTGTATGGATAAAGAGCTTTGTTGGACCTGCTGAGATTCAATCATGTGGGGGGCATTCCGATGTTTATGACAGGTGTTTAACTCAATGGGCGATTATACACTTTTTCTAAGATCTGGCCAGATCTTCACGTTCAAGAAACGTGTTTGGATCGCTGCTGTAGCAAGCAGACTCCATTTTATCACCAGATATCGTCCTTCTTAACATGGCAGAATTTCTAGAATACGCGCATGGACTGTGCCCACCTCTAATCTAAGGAGTCCCTCACTTAAACAATAACCTATGTCAACATAAATATGAATGAAAATCTTAGACAAAAGTACTGTAGCGTATGTGCAAATAAGTTATCCATCTTGGTGAGCCTGTGAATGCACAGGCTCACTAAGACGGATCCACTAGGACGCCACATCAACACCACTCCGACCCTGAACCATGCAAAGCCTCAACCAACCAGTGTCGCAGTAGATAACCTGAGAATAGATATTACCTACCCAGTCTCACACCTGAAGATAAGGTTCAGACGCACCTACCAATCCAAACAATACTCACTATGATACAGCTGGATCAGCGCAGCACCACCAAAGCGAGTCGGACCACGAGGAACCAGCAACAACCCAACCCAAAGGTATACAACTCTAACGGAACCATAAGTACCTTAATCAGGATACAGAGCCCACTAACCCAACCCTCAATATTCTGCATACTTAACCCACACAAAGCCACACAGCCATCTCTCTCCCAGCAATCCGCACGCACTTTACCACACCGCATCAACAACACATCAACATCACCCACAGCACTCGAGGCCTCGCCCGATCCGATACTAGCACCAAAGCCCAGCACTCGGTGTATATCGAGCTGAAGCTGCCAACGGCACACCACTTCTCCCACTCTCCTTCTCCCCTCCTCACAACTAACCCTACCCGTCCTTCCTGTTTACAGATCCGCCAGAGCGCCTGGGGACCAATTCCGTTGGTGACGGTGCGGTATACAAGTACCTTTAACATAACATAACATAACCTAAAACTAGCCGCCCGACTGCATTTGTTTAAATGCAACTACATAATTATAGATTTATTTTGTTAATAGACTATTGTACTTGCTTTTTCTAACAAATAATTGCAGAACTGAATTCCTGCCAACTCCCTCTCGCCTACCCACTCTTAGTTACTCCAATCTATTCTACAAGTTTTATGGTACATACGGGCCTGCAGACCCATGTATTCTGCCCATTGCCTATGTACGGTTGGTATATGTGGGCTCATGTTTTTCTCCTTTTTTTTTTTTTTTTTTTGCCCAGTGCTACTGACCTACAATGCCTACATTAGGTCTCTCTTAAATAGTAGACTTTGTCTGTCTCAACCTTTTTGGCCTGGAAATCGTTACATGCGTTCTCTACATTTTACGTGACAATGATATTTACTTCAGTTAGCCTTGAGCCTCCCATCTTTAGTCTCGTATTGTGTTCTAAGAGTTGTTTTCTTTATCTGAACAAGTCAGCAATGTGTACTATTTTTTTATTTTTTGAAAACATTAGAGAGGTTTTCTCCATCGTATTTCCCCTCCTTGTACCTAATTCTCATCTCCCCATTCTCACTGCATGCCCTCTACGAATACATGTTTACCTTCCCAATCCAATTCCAAGTATAATTTGAGTCCTGCACCATTTATTTGCTCAGCACTGGAATACCACATGACTGTTGAGATGTTTCAGAAACTCGCACAAATCTCCATATCTGGCCTAAGTAACGAAGCATACATTGTCACCATAACCTATATATTGTTCCTGCTGGGCCTACCGTATTCACCAGTTTTTTGACCAAACATTTGCCCTAGGTTAGTTTCAGCAAGACTGGGCTCATCCAGGGATAGAGAGTTCACGTGCATGTTCCCAGAGGTTTGCAGGGAATGTGGGTTGGCCTCTTTAGGAGGAGTTTAAGTATCTGGGCGGCAGTCCTGCAGTTGGGTCTGAAAGATGCCCTGGCCCTATTAAGAGCACTCTCTCAAAAGCTGTTTCTAAAATGTATAACATTTTTGATTTCCCCACTACTTTTGCTACGAAAATCAAGAATCTTGGCGTCTTACCGAACCGGAAATAAAACGTACCCCTCAAGTCAATGACGTTTTTGTATTATCCTTTTACTGTCTATGCATCCTTAAGAGGATCCTTCCTTTTCTCCCACCTGCAACTCGCACAGTGGTAGTGGGCTTTCTGGCCAATTCACAGGTTGACTATGCTAATGCCCTTTAAGATGGATTAACAGGATATTCAATGGTTGTTGGCAATTTACTCAAAATGCAGCTGCCGGGCTCATTTGTTAAGTTTCTACATTTTGCTCGGCATCCATGGCTAGACTCACTGCAGCCATTCCCATCTCTCAACGCATTATTTTCAAAATGTTGAACTTCGTTTTAAAATGTGTTCATGGGCTTGCACCCACATATTTTTCTGCAAAAATCAATCGCCTGGCAGCATGTCCACGGCAATTATCCAGATCAGTATGTTCCTTCAACATGATGTTTGACCAGAGAAGATGACCACTTTTCAGTTCTACGTCCACATCTCTGGAATAACCTCCCGACTCGGATTCGTTCTCTGAACTCCTTATTGAGTTTAAAAAAAAAAGTTTAAAACTCACTTAATCTGGCTATTTCCTCTTCTCTTAGATATGTTTTGCCTTCTTTACGATTCTTTGCTTGCATCTGCGTGCTAATGAAACAACAATGTATGCCTGCTACAATCAATCATATTGTAGTATGTGTGCACTGCAAAATCCCCATAAACAAAAAATAATTTAATTGGCTGCTTGGAAATGGGCACTGGTTGCATCTACCATCAACCCTACCACCACCACCACAAGTGTTAGCCAGCCTGGCCTGTGTGGCGGTTGTCATTGCTGAAACCCCTTTGATGTATTGTACAGTTGATCTGCCATTAACGTCATCCTCTTTGCCTCCATCTTACCAATTCTATGTCATGCTTCATATTAAAGTACCATTTTACAGCACTTTAAGCAATCATTCATTATATCTTCAAACTAATCTCAAACAACATACAAAACAAATTTAAAATATGATGTGCCACATCCGAGTTATAAAAGTTCTCCAAATATTTTATGTAGTAATAAATGTAGGGAGGTTTGAAGCGCTGATTAGACGCCACTTTTTCCCAATTCTGTGCTAACCATTGTATTGTTTTTATAAGGACTGTGTTGCCCCTCCTGTTTTGTACCATCTACCTAAAGTACACACAGATCTCTACACTAGACAAGTCACTGATGGGGGAAGGGGCGGGTGGCGACCTTTTTTAGTAGTCAATAGAACCCCCTGCATGTCTATTTTTGCTATCCTGGTTGTTTCTGTGAGTGAGGCCTTTTTAGCCTCTGCCACTTCCTGAACTCATTTTTTTGGAGAAATTGGACAGTCCTTTAGGCTGCTCGAGCAGGGAGGGATTTTCTCCCATTTGTATGTTCGTATTTTTTCACTTTTGTAACGCACACCACCTGAAGTGACGTGTTACAAGGACATTTTGTGGCTATCTTCTTTCTTTTTGTCTGTAAACATTCTTTAAACCTTTTTGTAACGTGCCTAGAACAGGCTGGTGGCAGTGAGCAGTGTAATCGTATCATTTTAAGTACGAGTATATGTTTTTGTTGCAGTACTCCACTCTTGGATTCTCAGTGCTTTGTGTGACTGGAACTGGTTGAGCTTTGGGATTGGCAGTGTCTGCTTCCAATTCACATTTCTCCCATTATATTTGTGTTGCTTAGCTGATGTGGGGTAGCTGATTATCCAGTATTAGGCAGCTACTACCTGTTTCCAATAGGAAGGATCTGCAGCATTGAGCGTGTATGTAAAATGCCATGGTCAGTGTCCTTTCCCTCTTTTAAATAATTGAAGGCCATGGGTAGTGGGTGCCAGAAGACACTATATAATAACAAAAACCTTTGGAATTCAGTGAAAAACTTTACTTGAGAGAATCAAGGTGATCTGATTTAACATTACAAACCCCATGAAATTCAGTTGTTGTGGAATGATGAGCATCTTAAGTCTGTTCCCCCTTCCCTGTTCCAAAGCCCTTGAGTACATACATGATATCACAGACGAGATTCAAAAATTACATCTTGGTGTATATCTTTGAGGACTGGGCACCAAGTTAAGATTCTCATCCCTTCCCCACACCTACTGAATATCGAGGGTTTTGTTGCAATGAAACACATCTTGTTAACAAATATTGGTACACTTGTTTACCTCTATTACTTGCATATCTCTAAATGCTAATTGTATCTACGCATCAATGACCCTGATCTCGGAATTTGCCTTACTGCTCAGACTATTCTAACCGGAGACTTTGGTACAGCCAAGTGTGAAAATCCGTTGCTCATCCACTTGGTTGATCCCTCAGCACCCCCCACACCAGTGCTAGCTCTGAAAGTCCCTCCTGTCAGTCACTCACCTATCTTCCTGCCAAGAACCCTAGAGACCATATTGTGTAATGTTTTACACCAGCAATGAAACAAATCCCTATTGCACCGTTATTGATGTTGTCAAAGAGATGAGAAACTATGCAAGTTGGTTTTGCTCCAACTCTGTACTAGCTGTTGTGTGTAAAAAGTGCCTGATCAAACTAACTCCTTCCCTGACCATTTTTACAAGTGTGGGGTAGCGTCAATTTGCTACCTTCTGCACCATCCCCTTCCTGAGAGCAAACCCATGGACATCCAGCTGTGACTCTAGTACTGGATCTAATTCTGTTTTTGTAGAAGACATTGTGGGTTTGTTGGGCCACTTGATGTTGTTTTATTTGAAGTAGCAACTATCTTTTTTTTATTTTTATTTTTTTAATGGTGGGCAATGAGCTTTGTCTTAAATGTACCAAATCCTTATTTAACCACACAGAGGACTGTGTAGACACCACTCTGTATATTCAGCTTGAGATATTCAGCTTGAGAATGATTCTGGATCTATGTGCCTGGTCACTTTTTTTAATACATTGGGATATTTGTTCGGATTGTGAACGGTTATTAAATATTTTCTTATAACCCACCTTTCAACATCAAGCTAAAAATATACCTTCTCAAAATTCTGCTCTAGTATTCTCGGCATGTAAATGTTATATAACAGGTGCATGCTTCAATCTTCCAAGTCCAAAAGACGTTGGGTGTTTTATTTTTACGAGCCTGCTGTAAAACCTGAGCAAATTTAACTTGGCTAGGTTATTATGCTTTTTTTTTTAATTGGTTAGTTTTCATAGCTTGCTTGATCCGAGAAATCCGAAGAGCGAGCTTGTAAAACATGTTATTTTTATAATCTAGTCAAAGCATGTTTACAGAACGGGCAGCAAACAAAATAACAAAGAAACGCATTGGAACATAGTCCTATTGTCCATTATTTCTTATCTTATCACTATAAGACTTCGGCTCTGCTATTTTTATACAATTAACTTGGGCATGTGCTGAAAAAAAATCTGTGGAGGTGTGTGCACCCAAATTCTTTGATGTATACACAAGAGTTTGCGGGATTTGAGGTCCACTTCACTGAAGATCGCATCGTGGTCAACATTGGGTTTCCATTGAAAAACGATGTTGCTCGTCACCAGAATCTACTGTGACCTGCTTTAAGCAGGGTATTTCTTGTTGATTTATGTAGCGCCAACTTCGAGACCATAGCTGAGTTGAATTTGGTTTAGACCGGACCAAGGCCCTTGTCACCGCCACTTTATGTGCAGTAATGGGGATTGAGTGCTGGTGGATGTGTAGATGGAAGGCCTATTTGCTAAAGTCTAGGATCTGAGGGGAGAATGTGGGGAGGCGATTGCTTTTGGCGTGGGAGACTGACGCAAGATCCATAGGTGACAAGCCAAGGCAGATGGTGTCATGGAGCCTAATGAAATCTCAGTGTTGGCCTTGTGAGTGAGGCACTAAGGGACAATCAAGGGTTGGGAATCAGAACCACCCTAGTTTAAAACAAACTGGGCATCGCTTGCATTGAAGAGAACAAGGAAGAACTTGTATCTGCACAATATCTGAGGTTTCCGTTGTAAAGCCAAAGGGAGAGGACCGATCTTTGCAGAACTCCACTTGTAAGTGTAGGAATTGGAGAGGAAAGGACCATACCTCACCTGAACTTCCCAGTCGCGCAGGAAGGAAGTGCAACCATTGAAGGCACTGCCTTTGATAGCAACAGATCTTTAGCCAGTGAAGAGAATACACAGTTTGACTGTAGTAATAGCAGCAGGAAGGTTCAATATAATAAGGGTTGCAGGTGAGTTATTATCGAGGGAATGGTTTGTGTCTCATAAACAATGATGTAAACTCGGCTCCTCTAATAGGAGATATCCCGGATTGATAGTCATGGAGAAGTTTGAATTTCGCAACAGTCCACTAGTTGCTGGTAGCAATTTTCTTTTCCAGAACCTTACCAATGACAGGGTTGTTAACCTGGCCAACCTCTGGCCCACCAGGATCGTTAGATGGTTTCATGTGGAGCCAAAGCGGAGCTGTGGACCAGGTATGCAAGTGAAGGGGCCAGGGTGTGGATGTTTGACCTTGGTCATAAAAGCAGAGCAGGGATGGGCCTGCTCTAAGAACCCTCATTTTAGAGACAGTTTTGACAATTGTTCGTTCTGTCGTGAATGCTCTCAAGGCTCAGAAAAAAGGTTGGAGGTAGGCTTCATGGGGAGGAGGGGCTGTAGAGTGTACATTGCCTGCAATCGTGGATTAAACAAACTTCACCTTGTTAACAAAGGAGGAGACCAGATTCTTAGCCTGGGCAGTTTTAGCAGGGGTTCTCCACTCCTTGAAAAAGCAGAAGACTTTGGCTAAGGTATTTGAGTATTGTGAAATTCTGCCATGAAAGAAGGCTTGTTTTGTGCATCGAATAGCCTCATGTTACCCCATTGATGCCATGATCGGGTGGGGGGCAGGGGATCTATGATATTTTCCACCTACGTTTAAGGGCTGTATTTCTTTTCTTTTAAGCTAGGCCAGTTCTGTGTTGTGACATTTAGGAGTTTTATTTTATTTGCAGATCGTAGATGCCAAAACAGCCAAGGTTCTTACTAGCTCATTTTCCATGTGGACCTCTGCTAGTTGGTTGTGAGTCTAAGGTTTTAGTGAAACGGATGACTGAATCTTTTCATACAGCGGGCCTGGATGCGTTTGCACACTGCACTAGGATGCTGTTTTTTTTTTTTTTGGGAGCAGACCCACCTAGCATAGAGGCGGTAGACCACAGGGATCGGTGTAACAATGATGTTGGAAAAAGAGAGGGCAATTGGATAAGTGCAGAGCATCGTAAGTGTTAGTCATTTCATAGGTGATAGAGGGAGAAATGACTACAAAATGTATGCACCTATTTGCATTTATCAAGCAATTAAAGCGATGCTTTGAAATGAGGCGTCCTAAGCTGCAGTAATCTTGGCGGTGGTTAGATCTGCAGGAGCAATAAAGGACACTCTTCTCCTCCCATCTCGCCCTGTTTTGTATGTAACCTTATACTGTGAGTGACTCTCAAGGTGGGCTTCTGAGCCCAGTGCCCCCCACATAGCGAGACATGTAGGTTATTCTAGCTGGTTTATTTTTTACGTTTGTGGATCGGTACTGTATACTGCACTGGAGGTTGTGGATGTTCCTGTGAGGGTGGGGGTGGGGGGAGGTGTAGGGAGTTTGGTTTTTATATTTGGTGGAAACTATTGTCCATTATCCAAGTGTTACTGGAGACATTGTAGCAAGGCAGATGTAAAGCTGGCATGTCCTCAATGTAAAATATGGAACTTTGATATGGAGTTCCCGGGGTGTCGGCGGGGGTACAGGGATTATATGGATTCTTATCATGGCGCCATCCGAGAAAGCCAATAGGGCCAATCTCACATTGTTAACCTGGTATGTTAGGGGCTTGAATAACGTCATCAAGAAGCGCAAAATAATTGCCTATTGGAAGAGAAATACATGCTACAGGGGGCCCACCTCACGCAGATTGGGCATGCTAAATTCTGGCAGCCCAAAGCCCACGCAAAATGGTACTCCTCATACTCTACCTACTCACTGGGGGTCATAACTATTGTACAAAACACCTTGGTCTTCCAGCAACATAAAGTAGTATGAGACTCTGAAGGGAGGTTCATTGTCCTTGTGGGATTAATCTCTGGCCCTCACCTAGTGATGGTTAATCTGTATGCCCTCAACACAGATGATCCCAGCTTCTTTCTTAACATCTGTATTAAACTGCAGGAATTCCTGAACTACGCTGTGATTTTGAGAGGTGCCACTGTTAGGCTGTTTGGCTAGAGCACTGGTGACCCTAAGCGAAATATTTGCTGCTTGATATATGGAGGAGATTGCCTGGGACACAGTGCAGATACACGTTTTACTCTTCAGTCCACGATTCACCCCCGCATTGACAGTTGGCTCATATCCAGACAGATGGGGTTTTGAGTAAAACATTGCAACATTTTACCTCGCATGCGCTTTATCCATTTTTGTTGGCCCTGAAGTCGCTCCTCCCTAATATACATCACATTAGGAGAAACTGGAAATTTTAACCAGTCTCCTTATATGATATGGCATTTAAGACTGACATTTGGACTGAGATGGCGTGATTCTTGGACATAAATAAGTGCTCTGTAGCAGAGGCAGCACCCCTTTGTGAAACATATAAAGTATATTTACAAAGAGTCTGCATCACCAAAGAAAATGGTGTGCTGAAGGCGCTGAGGGGTACCCTCGACGGAGGAAAGCAGGCTATAAAAACCTGAGATGCAATACGCCAAAAATCACTCTAACAGCATGCTGGCTACAATTAAGGATACGCTGAGTGAATTCTGTAATTACTAACCATGAGATAAGCTATCTTGGAAGTAAGGTCTCGGCTAGGCGATATGGGGAATGGGACAGGCGAGATAAGCTCCTTCTCTTTGGCAGTCCAATCCAGAATTCTCCAGTGCAGATAATGGAGATTGAAGAGAATACACTGGTACTCTGGGATCAAGAATCCATCATGAAGGCATTTGTTAGATATTACTCCTCCTTCTATAGTAAACCTGTAGAGGTCTCCAGTGACAGGCTGAGGCAGTTCTTGAGAAAATCGAGCTTGCTTTGGTTGTTGAGGGACACCACCACCCACTTAATGCCCTATTACAACAAGCTAGGTCATAAGGGCTATCGATGACCTTCTGATTGGTAAGGCTCCCTGCCCTAATGGTATCACTATAGCATATTACTGGTTTCTCTGTTTATAGAAGTACACCAGGAAGCCTTAGCCAAGAAGATGCTGCCACCCACAGTAAATGGAGCTGTCATCAAACTAATTCCTCAACCGGGGAAAGGCAGCTGCCTATGCCCTTTCATACAGACATCTTTCCTTGTTAAATATAGACAATAAAATCCTGCCCAAGCTGCTGGACAATAGGCTGCCCCGCCCCCCACCCCGATGAATAAGCTTGTCCTACCGGACCAATGTGGGTTTTACCCAGGGAGATCCACCCAATTTAACCTAACCCGCCAATTTCCAATACACTCCCAGATGGATCTGCGGTTCCAAGCAGTGACTATGCTGCTGGATGCTGAGAAAGCACTTGGCTCTTAGCTGGCCCTTTTCGTTCACCATATCCAACGCATGGCAGTAGGTTCTGTGAGGAGTCGGAAATGAGAACAGGACACAAGCAGGTCATGTTTTAACCAGCAGGGATTGAAAGAAAATACCTCTTGCCCTATGCTAAGGAGGGTTTCCCTGCCTATGAACTATAAACTAACCTGACCCTCGCACTATAAACAAAACACTAAGGGTGCAAGGAAATGTCTGAATTGAGATTTGAAAAAAGTGTTCAAAACCAAAAAGTATAAAAATGCTTCCAAAAGAATTTTCTCCAAGGTAAAGATCATTGGTCCCAGAGGTTGGTCCCCTTCCCCTGGATTCTTGATGGGATCTTGTAAATAACGGTACCTTTGTTGGACTCACAAAGTTCTTGTTTAAACAATACGTTTTGTAGTAATCTTTTAGTGTTTCTCGTGACTTAATAGATCACCCGGTGTACTACCCTGCCAGGAATCTTCATAATATTTTTAGCTGCCTGGTATACTAGCCTGCCAGTTATCTTTATTCAACTTCACCGTTCATTGGCTATACCAAAATAGCACATGCTGTGAGGATTTAATATCATTTGCTCAGTTCAAACTTCTTTTGTATATTGGCATTTCATTTATATGTACTTGATTGGAGTTCACCTTTATGCTGCTTCTTCTTATTGGAATGTCTGCATTCAAATGTTCGTATTATTATTGGAATTTTCCTTTATTCTTTGCCTTGACTGCGTTCAAATATTCTTTGTATTGGATAACTCTTCCCCCACACTGGCATCTCATGGATCTATGTTTGTTTTTGTAGTTTATCTTGCTTGCGTTTAAATGCGTTTCGGGTATTTTCTACACCATCGATCTCATATTGTTCAAGTACTTGGTGGTGCGCTTGTCCAAACACCCTTGGGGCTCCCAAATGCTTTAGGCAGACTCACTGGTGGTGTCCAGCATCTCTGACTCTGCTTGTGCCTTAACGGTATGGCTCCTGCGGCCGCTTTCGACAATGGAGTGTACAGGTGCTTCCACCCCATCCTACGCGGCTCTGCGTTCACACGCCAGCTATCTCGCTCAGTCCGGACCAGAGAACGTTGCTTTTGCGAATGGTTCACCCGCCAGGAGCTCCTACTCAGCTCCTGGCACCGCCATGGCTCTACTTGTTCACATGCAGCTTCTCTCTCCTTGTTCCGGTGGCTTTCCAGTATTATGATTCCGGGAGCCTCAGCATGAGGTTTGGCGTCCTCTCCTGCACACTTCCTCCTGACAGTGCAGTTGCCAATGCCCTGCACACAGAGGGATTGGGAAAACACTAGTCTGCATGTTGTACATCGAGCTCCTGTCATTTTGCACAAACTCACTTATCCTCCTCCTTGTCTCAGTACCTAAGTGGTTATGGGAGTTGGAGTCCATGGATGTCATGAGCTTTTTAGCTCTTAGATGGTTTTTCTTAGAGTTTTACATGAAGTCATATTGGTCACAAACAGGGTTGTGTATGAGGGTTGAATGTCTGACTCAAAGTGGGGACCTGACCAGAAGAGTGGAAGGAAAAGCTTTCTTGATTTCCTCTACAGTGGGGAATTGTAAGTTGACAGAAGGCCATTTAGGTCTTTGGGGTCATAGGGTTTTCCTCATGGAAATGGGGAAATACTATGCATCATCCAATGAAGTCATGACAACTCCCTGGTGATTATCTCTTCCCGTGTGATCCTCAGTCGTATACCCCCCGTACCCCATAATCAGTTAGTGACTGCCTTCCCTGGCCACATGGGAGGAGGTTCCGACTGGGGAATCCATGATGACTCCATTGGATTCATCAGTTCTTACTTTCTTAGCTGATCAAGCTGCTGTTTATCTGAGCTGTCATTGGAGTGTTCTCTTGGTTCCGAATTAACTGAGTAAAATCTGGACTGCTACCACTCGCACCCAACACGACTCGCATCCAAACCAATTGGGAATTCAGATGGGGTTAGGTACATGGGAGTGTTTGTCTCCACAGGAAAACAAAAGCGATTCACTGACAACAACCTTGCAGCGGTCATCTCCGTGGAGGCAGAGCTAGAACTTTGGAGCAGTCTTCCACTCTCCCTCATCGCCCGCATATCTATTGTCAAAATTGTAGTAGTCCTCAAGTTTGTGTACATATTTCCTAACATCCCAAACATACCACCTTTATTTTGATAGGATACTCTCTGTGCTGATTACATTCGTTTGGGCAGGCGGGAGAGATTGGTTTGGAAGGACCTCGCACTTCCCTTTGAAGAGGGCGGGCTAGCGATTCCGGCCACTTATTGTGGCTTGCCTGGGCAACCTGGTAGTCAAGGTTGCCTAGGCGAGCCACATTAAGTATTGGTATGTAGTGGCGCTGTATGCACAGAAATACGCCTTGGTGAGTGCCATAGTAGCAACATAGCCTCACTGCAGAGCTGTGAGGAAAGCTGTGAATCGCGCACAAAAAATGAAATGTGGTCCACTGTACCCTAGATGCAGTGTGCTTGATCCACACGAAGCACAACTGCCCTATGTCCATCCTGTCAGACGTTTGTTTTAATAGGGCTTAGTAGAACATTTGTTCCGGGACTCTGAAGGGAACTGTCTGTACTTGGTATTTGGGCAATTGGTGATTGGTTCAGAACGGTCGAGTTAATATCAGATGGTGCCTTTTTGAGAAATGGTGGGTACAACACTCAAAACTACAAATGATTTATCAAGGGCTAAAGGGGAAGTCGGCACTTTATTAGACACATTCCTGCAATTGCTGCAACCCTCTTACATGCTACAATTTCTCACAACTGAAGACCCGTTGCAGCACACTACGTCCAAGTTGTATTGTTTGGTTCAGGGATGGTGGAAAGGCAAGTCTATGAAAGCCAGGTTGAAATGGGAAAGCTCTTTGGGGCACGGCATTAAAGTCTAGGACTTGTTATAGCTGTGTACAAACTGAAAACATCTTCATGAATTACAAACGTAAGTTATCCATTTTAAATGTATCCATCAAGCATATATCGCTGTAAGAAAACAGACCTCCCTGGGTACACGCCCGCCGTGTAAAGCACACGATGCAGAATTCCTACATATGGCCTGGAGCTGCCTAGGGTGGCCTCATATTGGGTAAAAATCCAGAGAACCCTCTGTGTAATTACAGTTTGCAACATACTGCCTAGCCCTGAGAAGTTTCTCCTAGGCCTTAATCGTAAATCTCTGAAGCATGACTGCAGATTATTAGGCATTGTGCTGTTCACTTTGGATGCCCTATGGCCATGGGATGGTGGTCACGCAAACCCTAGTGGCAGATGATTTGCGGAGGGATCTTGTGGACTGGACATCCAAAGGACTACTGGCCCCTCTTCAGGTCATATCTCATTGATGTGGCATACTCATTAGAGGCAACAACAGAGTCCTCTCAGACTACACAGGGGGCTGCTAAGCCGTAATGTCTGATATATTGAAAGGTCTTGTAGACTGCGTCCCCCTTTGTATGGAACCCCCTGACCCCACACTGATTGCTACCCATCCATTGGTTGCCAAGTGCTTGAGCCACTCTGCATCCCCTCTGGATGGTCAAACCTACTATAGCATCTGTACGCTTGAGTTCCTGTCATACATCGCACTGTATTCATGCTTATATGGATGGATGGATGATAATGACACTAATATTTTAACAAGTGTATCACGTTTCTGTGCAGCACTGTGCAATTGGGGGGTCAGGGGTCTTTAGTCTTTTCTGCACCCTCGATAACTCTGCAGGAATGCTGTTGCCACTTCAGAAGTAATGCTATTGTGCTTGCTGATATGCCTATTGGATTGTCCAATGTTCATCTTCCATTATGGAACACCAAAAACTGAAAATGGTGTTTAAAAAAAGAAAAAAAGAAATTGTGTTTTAGGTGTGTAGTCCTATAACCATGAGGGTATTCCTCCAACCCTCTAGGAAAGGAAGAACAAGGGTGTTGAACTGATATTTGTATAGTGTTGTTTGGTTTTGACCCTGTGATTGTTATCCTAGGGAAAATATTTGCAGAAGCCTACCAAGAGACTAATCAAGCCACTTATTCTGTTTGCAGGCTGTAGTTAGTCATTCCATATAGTTGTCCATGCTTTCATTTATGGTCAAAGTTGGGCTGGTGAAAGGATTTTTGATGCCATCCATAGCTATATTTTGTATTCTCCCTCGGTAATATCCTTATTCTGTACATTTTGTTTTCCATCAAATAAATACCTTTGATTTTGTAAAAAAAAAAAACTCACTTTTCACACATCCCCTCCTACTACACTCTGCCTTCTCTACCATCATCCTCTTCCTCTGTGCCACTTTAGTCACACTAATACTCACAAAGTCATATATCTACTATTGGAGGCTAACCCCTCTTGCTCCTCAGCTAATCAAGCCTGTTGCCCGTTTAGTGGCCTCTCACCTTGCTGAACTCTTCAACCAGTCGATCGACTCCACTTGCTTTCCCTCTATTTTCAGAACGCCAGTCATCCCTCTCCTATAAAAGCAAGGGGCTGGCCCAAACTTACTAGGCAACCTTTTTCCCTGTGTCTCTCCTTCGTCACTACTTTAAAATGATTGAAAGGGTTGTTCAAACGTCTTACACATTTCTTAGACTTCCACAACATTCAAGACCCCTTTGAAGCAGGTTTCCGCTCCTGTCACTCGACGGAAAGTGCTCTCATGTCTCCAACTTCGTCGCCCCTGCAATGCATTCCAAGCTATCCTAATTCTCCTTGACCCATCTGCTGCGTTTGCCACGGTCAATCACTCTTATCTCCTTGATTCTCTCTATCTCAGTCTGTCTCCCACTCCCTTTCCCTTTTCTCTTGGGATTCTCGATCAAACCCTTGTCGGGATTGCATCCTACCTGGCTCCTCGCCAGTTCTTTGTCCCCCTGGAACAGTAGCACCTCTCACCTCACTCCTGTAACCGTTGGTGTTCCAATTTCCAACTGTGTCTCTGCCATTAAATATTGGATGGCCTTGCACTCTCTGATTTTTAAATTCTACCAAACCGGTGCCAAATACTCCCTCTCATCTCTTTGCGTGCCTATCCAGTTTCCACCTGATATTCTCCCCTAGTCCCCTTCAGCTAGAAACCTCTGTCATCTATAACACTTCTCGCACCTGCTCTAAATTCATCTCCAAAACTGCAACAGCAGCTCGCCTTAACCTCTTAAATATTAAGAAAATCGGGCATCTTCTTTCTTTCAGCACTGCCAAGCATCTCCAACCACCCTTGTCTTCTCTGAAATGGGCTACTGTGCCAGCATCCTCTCTGGTCTCCCAAACTATGCTTACTGTCTGCTCGACGACAAGATTATTTACTTTGCATCCAGGAAAATCTTTGAACTACCTCACTTCACACCCATTTCCTCTTACCATCACCAGGCTGGATGGCTATGCAAAACAGGGCTAGATTTATAATTTTTCTCCTGGTTCACGAATCGATCCACCGTAAAACAATACCATATCTATCCTCCTCTGTCTACCTCTACAGCCTTCTCGTAATCTCTGCTCTGCCTCCTCGACTCCACTTGTGGCAACTTGGCCTCCCTGTGCTTCCTTTTGCTTCTGCTCTTTCTCTCTTCTTGCTCCACTTGCATGGAATTCTTGTTACCCCGGTCATCCGAGAAACGGTCCACACTGATTTGTTCAAAACCAAACTGAAAGCCTACCTCTCATCTGCTTTCAAGCAAAGCATTTTCCCTGATCAGTAACCTGCCTCTATCCCTCACTTTCTCTACCTCCACTCTAGAACTTCCTCCATGGTCACATCCCTAATACAGCTGGCCAAAGCGCCTACATGCACTTAAACATGTCTGTCTAATGTTGTTTGTCCTTAATCTGTGTATGTCCACTCATATATTGTCCCTGGTGGCTTCCACTTACACACCTCCACAACCTGGTCAGAACGTCACTCGAACTCTCCCCATTGTAAGAATCTCACTTCTTCCCATCAAATGTAATATCTTATTGTACATTCCTTTGTGATCAAAAGACCATTGTTCTACCCTGTATATAGATGCATCATAAGGCTGTAGAGAAGATCAAGGTCTGTCTTGACCTGTTGGACATCTGTGAATGCTTATAGAATGTTGGTTCATGGCTACACCTGTGTCCAATCCAAAGAATTAGTTCCCTCTCCCCAAGGGGGGAGCCAACCCCTTTGGGACAAGGTGAGCCCGCTAAGCTTAATGCGCCCTATGGGACAGGGCACACAGAATCCCATTGGGGCTGCCCACCCCTTACAGGCCAGACCATCCCTCAATCGTCATGTGCATTACCCTTCCTTGTCTCAGGACGCTAATGCCTTTAATGGATATGTGTTGATTGCACAAGCCAATTTTGTGAATACTCGGAGCAGTACCTGGTGTGGTTTCTGGGCCTTTGTTTCTACACTTACATGAAGCACCAGACCAATGTAGTGTTCCATCTCCTTGCTGGGAGACTGACACGAGAACATAGAAGAGCATTAGAGGGAGATGGAAGCCTGTAGACTAATGCAGAGTAGGGGGCTGCCCCCTTAAGGCGGAGCCAGGAAGCAGTGCCATGCAGATTGCGTGTAGCGCAGAGGAGGGAGAGGCTGTGGAGCTCTGTCTTCTGTGAGAAGGCCGGGAGCTGGAGAAGATCGGCTCTCCCAAAGAGACAGAAGAGATGTGACCGCATGGAAAGTGGTCGACCGACAGCAAAGGCCCCTCATGAGCAGCCTGGAAACAATGACGCCTGTGAACAGACGCGGAAGATAGAGTAGAAGCTGGAACCATGCTTCCGTATTTGCCAAGTAGACAGCCTCCCTCCAGGAACACTGCCTCGGCAAACCAGGTACGCGGTGTGTCCAGGGAACCAGGAGGAGGGCAGACCGGCCCCAAGAAGGGATGAGGAACCAAATTGCCTGAGAGGGGCTAAGGAACTAGGTAACCCTAGTCGGGGAGAAGATCCATATACCGCAAGCAGGGTTGAGAAGGCAAATCACTCAAAAGGGGCTGAGAAAAAAGAACCCAGTTGGGGCAGAGAAACACAATAACCCAAAAGGGGCTGACAGGCCAAATACCCGAAGAGGGGTGTATGAATCCTGAAACCACAGGGCGGGGGGAAAATCTCTGCCAGGCCCCACGGTGGGCCACAATCAAACGGCCCCCTCCCCCTCCACAAAGAGCGCTGTGAAATCCAAATCCCCAGGGAGGGGTTGGAGCCAAGGGGGTTCCAAACCGAGCAGGAAGAGCTCTCATCTTTCCAGACACATTTAAAGGAACATTGTTTCGTACAGGACTCTTAACTGTGTAGGGGCTAGGAGTCTTCGAGACACTCACTACTCCCATTTATGTCATGAGGGATGCCCTAAGGAGATTCGTTGAACATTCTTGCTTGTCCTGTAATTGGGGTGAAAAGCCCAGAAACTATTGCTGGTGTCTATTGGAACCTTCCAGAGGGCGAAAGCCCTTGTCTAATCCAGAGACAGTGCATTGAGGGTCAGAAACCAGCCAATAATATATCCTTTGGGTAGGGGATCCCTTAGGATGTTTTTTGTGTGTATGAATTGGATGTTTTTCCTTTTTAGTGGTAGTTACCTGACGTGCACCCTTTTGAACTCCTTTTCTTTCTTTCAGCGTAGGGGCCAGTGTAGGCACTTATCGCCTTACAAACCCCAATGATTTGTCATTCCACTGATTCTGACTTACCACGCACCTCTGGAGAATGTTGAGGAACGATTGATGTGTTAATGTTCAGAAAATGTCTATTTGTGGTTTGAGCTTGAGTCCATAAGGATGAGTGATGGGTGTTATCTTGAGAGTAACCGGAACCTGTATATACTGTAAATAATGCTACCTAGACTCTGAATATAAAGAATTTTATGGCTGGTCTGTATCCTGGTACCATCACACCACTTTGAAATCTCTACATTGGCAATGAGCAGCAAAGAACACTTTAGAAAACAAGTCAGAAGTGCTCTGGTGAGTAGAGCAGACATGACCGACCACCCACTGCCCCCCAAGGTAACATTCCTCCATCAAGCTACACAAGAGAAGAGCAGAGGGGAGGGCCTGGTGCTTTTTACAGCCCAAAGAAAGTGTGCTCTCTGTTCAGAGCAGCACACTTTACAGCACCCAGAGTCTCCTGCACAATACAGCCCCCAGAAGCAACATTAATGGATTGGGTGCGAGCCACAATGAACTGCTAATAAACTGGTCACTGCACTCGCCAGGTGTCAATCCAGCAATACACCCAGGTATCAGCCTAGCATGCAATGCACAAATGAAATACTTATTTATTCTGTCTATAGGTTCAATAGTCTGAGTGATATACCACTCCTATCACACCCCTCCTCAAAATACCCACAGGTCACAATGGACCAGGAATCAAGCTGGTTGGTAAAGGGATTACTTATTTATTTAAAATTCAAATCAAACGTATGTTTTAATATATGGGGCAGCAATCGCCAATGTGGTGACAATATAAATAAGAAAGTTGATAATGCAGTTGAATTCACTTTTTAGCAACACGGAATATAAAACAGAGAGAAAAATAGTTTTGGCTTGTTTGAAAGATAGTGCTTAAGTGAAGATTTCCCCTGCAAATTTCTCAACTCACAAAGAAGCAATTCTACACAGATGTAAGTAAGCAGCAGGTATTCGGGGAATATAGGACCGTGTACAGGGTTTGAATACAATCTTCTCCCATTCCTCTCCTCCCCCCCCCCCCTTCCCCACCAAAACAAGAGAAAAACGTTTTGGAAATTTTACACCTTTTAAAATGACATTCGAAAATGACTGAGCAAAACAATGAAAAGTGAGCAAAAAGTCCTTAAATTTAGATACATCTCTATGGGAGCAACATGGAAAAGATCCAAACAAACTATAATATGAGCAACAGTACACACAGCCCTCCAGATAATGTGCATATGTTGCCCTTTTACGCATGTAATTATGGCAAATACAGATGATTTAATTTTCTACTGCGTACCGTGTACGCTATTATTAATTTAAAAAAAAAACACTTTCCACCACTAGATGGCACTGTAGCATTTCTTTTGTCAGCAGCATAGCCTTTCTTATGCATGGTGGTGAATTTCCAACTGAAAGACCAAATCTGTGACCGCTAAGCAAGCAACACAATAAAGCATGCACCCTTTTTAAAATGTGTTGATACCAATAATGTCTAATAGCTTGATATGCTAAAAAGTAAAGTTTGCTTTGATGTCCTTAGTTGAATATTCTTTAATAACCATACATAACAACACGCTGGAAGTGTGTGACGAATCTCCAAACTTAAGTGAGTTTATGGCACAACTTATTTGTTGGGGTATTTTTAAAGCGCTGAAAATAAAGTGGGTAAATCCAGGATGTTTTGCCTTTTGCATCTTCTAGTTTTCCATGCAGGATGTTGAAAATAAAGGTACAGTGATATTATTTTGGCACAAAATGCCGCTATAATGATTTATATGTTATGATGCTTTACTATGCAAGTAAACTCTATAGGACAGTGTTATTGTAGTTCTTGACACCCAAAACTAAAAGTTTTATTCCAAGCAAAGCGCAGAAGAAGGTGGCCATGCCCATATTGAAAGAGCGGGTTAAAATCCCAGCTTCACTGTTTAGCGTACGTGTGGGATGCTGGGCAAATGATATAATCTCACCCTGACTTCAATTGCAAAAATTGGAGTGGTTATAAGTTTACACCCTTTCAAAAGGACAGTTTTAATAAGTGTAGGGACACATTGGTGTATACTGGTGCTCCTCTGCTAGTGGCTCCAATACTGCTGCATGGAATTGCATTATTGCTGCACTGGCCCTCCACCATTCTTGTAACACTGGATTGGACAGGTAGACATAGTGTCGCCAGCCAGTCAGTGCACCAGAGATTCTAGTATAGCGGACTGTGGTAGAACCAACATTACATTTTCTCCCCTGTTGCTCCCAGCCACTGAAGGTGCTTGGGCCGTCCAGAGTACTGCTCCACACTCTGCAATGCCCTGTTATGCTATGATATTGAGTCTTTCATTGCACTCCATCTGCCATTTTCACACTTTCTAGGACCTTCAGGTTCTGCAAGAAGTGGGTGTTTCAAACTCAAAGGAGAGAGCCGTTAACCGATTGTAACATTGAAGCTGCACTAGAATATTCTTATTACAATGAGTAATAAAGTTGGATGCCCCTACACAAGAAAGTGTGCCATTCCTCCACAGTTTCTGAAGTTAGTGCCTCTCCCAACATTTGAAGGGTTAGCCCCAGCCTACATTTTAGCCTAGTTGCACCCCTGGATGGGTGCACTTGCATTTTGATAGGCTGGGAGGTGAGGGAAGTCTTTCCCCCAAACTGGCAGTGTTAAAGTTTTACTGCTGTGCTCAGAAAAATTTACTTGAACAGACGCAGTAAATCTTTAAAGCTGTTACTTTCAAGAAAGTCTTCCATCACCTCTCTGCATCTTGCGCTTTAAAATATACTATTCAATAGTTGTTCCTCACACCAGACCATGGGAGGAAGTAGGTAGAACAGTGGGGGCAGAGCCTCCAAGTTTGCCCTGTCTATTTTCTGAAGTGGCCCCTCCGATCACAACTTAAATCCCCCTTCCTGCCCCCGGTAATGTAGGATTTGTTGTGCACCTGCATGGTAGTGAGGTCAGGTAGGTCGGCTTACTTTCACAAGCCACCAGCCACCCCCACCTCTCCCCTCAAAGTGCTGAAATAAAGGGGCGGGAGCCAACACATCTGCAATTATTCCTTTACTTGTTGCCTGTTGCAAACCTGCTCTGTAATGTATAATTTATAAAGTTATCCTGGCTCTAGTAAGACGTGTGCTTGCTTTTGGGCTATACCACGAGGGGTGGTCCATTACCCCATGCAGGGATGAACTGTTCATTAGCCTGAACTCAATATATTTGCCAATAGCACATGCAGGGAGGCAATGTGCCACTGGCGCATGCAGAAAAGAGATGCTGTTAGAATGTGCAGTGAGGAGATGTGCTGCTGCATGTGTACGGAGGCTATGCCAATAACAGGTTGAACGGGAGTATGTGTTCTTACATAGCGCTTTAAGCAAAATTCCTTCAGATTTTAAGCACTAACAGTTATTATCCCATTTCGAATGATACTTGATTTATTGCAGCAAAACAGAGCAGAATGCCAGGGGAGCACTGTTGGGCATTGTGGTGGGGGCTGGCGAGGGCATGTTCGAGTCAGGCTGAATAAGGAACTGGGAGGGGGAAAATAGGGTACATTTGGCCCCAGTACATTTTGTCCATTTCCAGCGCTGATAGTAACTTGTGTGAATGGTCATTCTTCATTATTGCATTTCTTGTAAGAAAGAAGTGACTCCCCTGCGGTCTTCCCTCTGCGCCACACCCATCAAGGCTGCGTCACGTAATTGGAACTTGGGAAATGCAGGCCGCCTTCCTGCCCAATAGCTTTCCACCCTTTCTTTGGATGCAACATTTTAGCCTGTGCAGCATTGAGCCCTGCCGTTAAGACTGGCAGAGAGGAGATGTCCTGTTATAGCATAGGCAGAGGAGATGCAACGTTAGCACTCAAAGAGAAGAAATGTCCCCATAGTACGTACTTAGTAAAGATGTGTCCTTTGCACGTGCCATGGAACAGAAGGGCAATTAGCATGCAGAGCCGAGATGTGCTGTTAGCATGCAGAGCCGAGATATGCCATTAGCATGTGCATAGACATGATGTAGAGTTTGCACATGCTAACTGTACATCCTGTCGCTGCACAGGATGTGCAGTTAGTACGTGCAGGGATGATATGTGCAGTTAGCATGTGCAGAGAGGATACATCCCATTAGCATGTGCGTAGAAGGCATGTTGTTAGCATGCACATCTCCTCTGTGCACATGCGTGCAGTTGGCACACATGTACAGAGTTGTCCCACTAGTATGTGCGCAGAGAAGATGCACCATTAGCAGACGAGAAGAGATGTGCCAATAGCATGAGCAGAGAAGAGATTTGAGGTCACTATGGGTAGTGATATGTCCTGTCAACGTGTACAAAGATCAGGCTTGCTAAACAGAACTTGTTCTGTCAATACGTGAAAACAATGTCTGCCATTAGCATATGCATAGAGATGTGCTGTTAGCATGCGCACAGTGTAAAGGTGCAATTTACACATGCAAATGACACAAATTTGCTCTTCAAATGCTAACGGCACATCTCCGAAAATGCTGAAAGTAGATGTGCCTTTACCATGGGCACAGAGTATGTGGCATACTCGTTAGTATGTGTCAAGAGGCGATGCGTAGCTACCATGTTCAGTGAGGATATATGCCATTATCAAGTGGAGTGATGTGCTGTTACTATGTGCCCAGACGGGATGTGCCATTTGCATGTGGAGTGAAGGACTCTGCACAAGCCAGACAACTTTGATCTACAACGCTTTTGGTCTATGGGTCTGATTTTACGTATGCATTGGGTCTATGTGTTGGATAAGTTTTACTCTCTTGCAGAGGAGAAAACTCATCTTTACTCTCTTGAAATTGTATTAACTCTCCAATTTGAAAAATCATGCGTAAAATACTCCCACCTCAATATATTATCTGGAGCACTGTACACGGCCGCTTGTAACTCTTCACGTGGCGGATACCCCGTTTTCTTTATGGGAATTATTTTATTTAATCCAAATCACTAATGACTTATGTTCAAGAAAAACAAAAATGAGAAAATATCGCTAACACTCAGAATCACTGGTTCTGACAAGATTATAGGTTCTTAAGTTAAAGATAGGAGGTTGAGAGATTGGGGATAGGGCAATGTAAGGCAATATATGCTATGGTTTACTATGATTCCTATTGATACTTGCAGTCCACTTTATTTTAAGATTTTGGGCTGTCAAGGGCTCTGGTCATCACAGATCGGGTCTAAGGACAGCAGGGCTCCTCCGGCGGAATAGGAGCAGCGGAGCGGTTCTGGTCAAGTGGACTGGCATCTCAGACTGGACTAGATTGGATTGGCCCTTCTGGTTGCTGGACACTGTAGATCACTGGGATGGTGAGTTTCAGCAGGCAAGCATTCATGGTAGCAAGCCACACAGGATCAAATTGCTTCCCTTAAGTTTTGGGATGGTTTCAGGATTTGGGCCAGCAATGCTGAGGCCTTGGCTTTGCAAATAAATCTGGAATCCGGAACAAGATGGAGAATTCAGGAACAGGGCACCACGCAGAAATCAGGATGGAGTCCGGAATCTGTTTCTGTGGTGGGAGGTTCCCTTATTTATCCTGCCAATTTACATCACTCAGTTTATGGTAGGGGCAGACTTGCAACCCACAAGGCTATGATTGGTCAAAGGCACAGTTCCCGACTTGCTCTTTGCTGGTCGGATGACAGAAATGTTTTTTATCTGAGCTGGAAACATCCCATAGTTACTGGGACCAAAATCTAACTTTCCCACAAATACATATTTATGTACTTATGCCCTCTAAGAAAATTAGATGCATAAATTACATATTTCGTGGGTCACATTTACTTCCAACACCAAGTTGGTGGGACCTGGTGTTGCCTTTCTGTTGAATTCTGGCAATTTCAACCATAAAGGTTTGGCCTAACCTTTCCTAATTTGGTACATATATGTGCAATCACCCCTAGAACATGGGTACACAATATTAGATTTACAACATTAATAGTTTCTGCGCAATTTTTCTTTTTTTCATAACTTGTTCCTTACGCAGTAAGAAATCCTACCAAGTTTTCAAATGGCTAGCATAAGTTCAGATTTATATGTATGTACTTTTCACTCCTTTACTTATTCTTGCCGCCAAGTTAAATGTCTTGACGTTCAGTGGCCAAATAAGCATTGTAAACCCCAAAAATCACATGTCCGTTTTTTTTCCTTTCTTTCCAAGTGTGAGTAAATGGCAAGTCCTTTGAAGTTCAATGAGAAGCCTCTTCCCGGAGAGTGGAGCATCCTGCCCCTCCCCTGGAAAGATGAGTGTCCAAGCCTGCTATTGTCTTTGCTTGGGGCCCAGTCGAAAGTCTAATGAGGTCCTTTGTCATGAGTATGTGCGGCCTCCCAAAAGCAATTAGCCTTTCCTGCCAGCAGTGAAGTGTCGACCTTTCCCAGGGTAAGGACTGTCAGAGCAGAATTGTTTTTTTCCTCAATAGTTAATTAACGCAAGGCTGGGTTTAACTTTAAGTTTCACCTACATCTTTCATTTAAACATATAAAATGAACACAGTTTATAGGTGGATTTTTACATTCGCAATCCTTTGGCATTTTTCACAACAGCCGATTTTGCACTTCATTCATGAAAAAGCACATTAAACTGAGTCCTTTTTAAATCTGATTTTCCTATGCAGCACATACACAATTTATTCAGCATTAGGTCTTCCCTTGAGTGCTGGGATTATTTGCAGTCTGGATATGTGTCCTGCTTTTGTTTAGCGTTTCTCTCTGCACAGTTGATTCTGTTACTTGTTGCAAAGTTAGCTGCGTTTTTAAATGAAAACGAGTTCCTGGTTTGCTTTTTCATTAGTTACAATGTATAGAGCTGTCAGTCAATGAGGCCCGGTTCCTCTGAGCCACACTGGATGATCCTGGGCATTGCAATACCCTTTTAATCTCAATGATTCAATGGAAATGAATGGATCTAGCGCAAAAACAGCATTTTTTAAGGTTGCAAAGCTAACATTTTAAAAGGCATTTTCGGTTTTCAGCGCAGTTCTGCTGCTTTGCTCCATGTTGAATGTGGCAGAGCCCACTGACCTGCTCCTGCAGTGAGAACAGGAGTCCGCGCATCCATTTTGGGCTGTTTCTTTCACCATTTGTAAAGTGATGCAGTGGAGCACATGGGAATGGGTCAAAATATCCCACAAAGGGGAGCATGAGCTACCAGCGATTGGGGTGTGGTGGCAACACAACTTAACATTGGGAAATGTGCAATTCTGTACCTGCATCCTGCCTTAATTTGGGCTCTTTATTGTGTTCGATATCTGAACATAGATGCAGTGCCCAAAAGAGCAACTGCCAGGGAACCAGCCAAACTCGTTGGAACATTGCAATGGCAGGACCTTATCACAAGAGAGAAATGGCCTCAACTCCCAGGGTCCATGCAGCAAGTAGTCTGCTACCAGTGCACTTTACTGCTCGATTTCATGGTGTCATATCAGCATAGTGGTTCTCCGTCCCCCTCCCCAGAGCTTTACTTTCCCTCTCCCTTCCCCTGATGCAGTGTAATCAAAACTTTATGGCTGCCAGCATCAAAGGTGTCTGCTGTGTTCACGGAGGTCATGGAACTGGCAGAGGAAGAAGGCAGCCCTGGGTCCATTTACATGCCTTGGGGCGGCAGTCTGCGTTGTGGGGGTTGGGCTTCTGGGAGCTGAGATATCTACTCGCCACCTAGAAATAATGTCTGTGAAAGTTGGAGACAAAGACCAACATCCATTTCTCTGTGCACTCCTTCTGCCTTGTGTGAGCAAGTTACACGCTCATCTGTACTCTTGAAAGAAGTGTGCAACAAAGCAGTTGTTCAAACGGGAGGAGAAAGTGTGAAGCAGAACTAGTATGAATAATTGGTAGTTCCCTGGAGAAGATTTAAGGGTTAACACTAAATAGGTGGAATGTTCAATTTATTATGTTGCTACGCACCTGTGGTGCTCATGATTCCCACTGCCCATTTATCACGGGTCTCATCTGAATGTTTAGCACTGTCACAAGGTACTGTGACATTTCCTTGGTTCCACTTGGGAGCAGCTGGTGGATCAGGCACCTCCTTTTCTCCTACAATGTTGATCTTTTAAAGTCTGCAGGCACCCAAGCAAGTTGGGGAACTTTGTCGGATGTGCCCAATTGGTCCTCAGCTTGGTGGTGGTTGGTCAAATGAGTTGAACTGACCGTGGGAATACCCCATTGCTAGTGATGACCGTCTTGTCTTAGTAGATGTTACCATTTCTGCATTTGTGCATTGATAATACATTGGGATGGATGCAGGCAATTATGTGTGTGGATGATGACCCATGTTTAGGTCTGTGGATTAGTTATGGACTAGGGATATAAAACGGCCATACGCATAAGAGTGTTGGTACCGGTTATATGCTATGGTCAAGGCACTTGTTTCATTGACTGTTTTATGACTAGTGAAGCCATCACTACTCTCCGGGGGAAATCTTCCATCATGTGGCTCAGGAAAGGCTGACTCTACCCGACTGACCCTGGGGGTGGCTATCTGTGGGAGGACCACATGAGGGAGGCCAAACCTTGGGGAGACAAAGTGAAAACGCTAGGTAGACCAGACCCCTGCCTGTAGTCCTTAGTGACACCCATGGGCCTTTACCCCATTCTTGTATGGGGGGCGGGGCGGAGGAGGAGGAGAGGAGACGACCGAGGAGGAGACGGGGACAGAATCAAACCAGCTGTGAAGGAAATGGTGAGACGGAGGGATGCTGAAGCCACCAACGAAGACTGACCGGTAAGCCCAGAGAAAGCGATTGGGACGAAGGGAAGTTTCAGGACGAATGCTGCATACTGTTAACTGGGCGAGTGAGCCCAAATAAGGGCGCTTGAACATTTTATACAGAGATTGAGACTGTTGGAGAAGGGCTGGTGACCCGATATATGAAAAATATAATTTTCTGGCTACAAGAGTGAATTCTGAACCGAAAAAGCACTGGCAGGAGAGTAAACCAGGCACACTGAGAGACTGGGAGCTGCACCCAACCTGGCAGGGTGTGAACCAGGAATACAAGAAAAGGGGAGGAAGTTCTCCAAAGGTGAATTCAGTTTGAATGGGAAGGATCATACCCTTTTGCTAAGGAATATTTAAGGCCCAGAGAGCAAGAAACTGTATCTCCAAAAGAACTGTTTGATTGAGACGGAAACTCCACGGAAGAGCCGGCCCCATAGAGAGTTTTGTAACAGGTTAAAGTGACACTTGAAAAGCCAGAAGAAATCTAGGGGATGGAAATGCCCCTTTTCTGGTGGAACTTTATTGGTTTTCTTTTCTTCACTTTTTGAACTTTGGAACTTTTAAAGGAAGCTGCAGGCGTACAGCTTACAGACCTCCATATCTTCGCGTTCTATTGAGTTTAGTGTGTGAGGGTCAGCTTGGGTATTTTGGACAGGACTGAGAACTCTTCTTGACTTGGACATCCTGGCATAGATGTTCCTTAGTTTTGTTGAGGCAGGGAAATCCCTCCTAGATTTAGGGATAAATAGGATTTCCCCAAACCCTTCTTTTTATTTTGGTGAGAATAAGTCTGTACCCAAAACCAAAATGCCACTGTTTCCGTGTCTTACTCTTGATCCCTTACACAGACTATAGTTTCATGTTCTGGCCTCACTGACTATGTTCCGTGACCTACGGATCCTATACGATTAAGATCTAGCTACCCCAGAGTACAGAGCAGGGTATGTAGTATAGATTTCAAATGTTAGCATATGCACACTTTCAGGTTGCCTTAGACATGACTTTGAACACAGCTGCAAGTTTACTATTTGAGCCATTTAATTTTTGAGGTGATAGTTTGACAATTTAGGTTATATACTGCTCCAAGAGGCACTATTGTCCAAGGCATAAAATAAGCAGTGTCGCATAGCAATTTGCTATGCAATTCTGTAGGTTTGCTAGTCAAATGAACACTTGTGGAGCAAAGTTAGCTATTTAAGTTGCCCTCTTCAATGAAAACAAAGCTCCTCCCTGCATTCCTCTTTTGCAGTCAGTGCTCTCTTCACCCTCCTTTCTCTGTTCACTTCAGTGCTAATGGAGGGAACATGCAGCAGTAATCCTCTCCTCCACTCAAGTGCCAAAGGCATGTGTAGGAGTGCTAGGCAACAATTTCTTTTTCAAATAATTGCAAACCAGAAGTAATAAGGATGATACTTTTATTAAGCTTTTTATATCCTGTCTGGCATAGACAAGTATATGTCAACTTTATATCTTTTAAAAAGCCAGTCATGCAATTCGGTTCCTAAAATGTAAGTTGTTAAATAATACATAATTACAGTATTGAAACTCCCCATGCTTTACAGTAAAGTTTTTAGGTTGGTGTATCTGAATTTCATAGTATCAACTATATTTCATTTTGTAGGGGAAGATGCATCATGTCGACTAGTGAACTTTTGAAAATGTACATTATCACATGATCAAATGCTTTTGATGGCAAACCCAGTTCTGTAACCTGCAGGTTGCATACATCTTGAAACTGATGCTCAACCCATACTCCTTGGCATTCTATGTTATCACCCTGTTGCTTTATACCAGGTACCCTGAAATAGAGATGACCACAAACTACAATATTCCACCTAGTTTGGACAGTACTCTGCTTGCTATGCAATCCACTCTGCTTAGTCTTTCTTTCCTCTTTCACAATAAATACACAAAGCAAACTAAATGCTTATGCAAAGTAGTGATCAATAGTTCCATCCAATCTGTACATCCACAGATCTACTGCAATACCACACACTGTAGTTAGCCTCTAGATCTTTCTTTGCTTCATGATTGTATTATATATTACCACCTGCAGGAGACAGCTGGCCAAACTGTTTTCAGAGCCTTTTTATCATATCTATTTGTGTTCATTCGTGTAGTTAACCTTTTACATTTTACAGACACTCAGCTATGATTAGCAAAGTCGTTTCACCCATTCAAACAGTCGAGTAGAGTAACATTCACAAGAGAAGTTTGAAACTTTTATTTAACATCTACTTTGCAGTAAATGTCAAAAGTTTCACTGTGCATGACTGGCCTCTGGGTGGCAGTAGGGGGCCAAACATGAAGTGGGTTTGTAGTGACATGCACCATTTTACAGAAATCGCATTTTAAATTGGTCCTGCGTTGCTATGGGTCGAATGTATTTCTCCTAGATTGAATAGGTAAACTAAGTTACCGAACTTGCATGTCTAGCCGAAGTTTAAAGAATTAGCAGGCTTGACTCCTCTCACAAATGTCTTATTTCAGCGGTATGCAAAACTGCTGTATTGTTGCTCATTTTATGTCTTGGTTACAAATAACGTATGGTGACATTAACAATATTAGTACAAAATTGCTAATCAAATGAGCCTGTTTGCTAATCAAAAACATTTTAATTAGCAAACTCTAATCAATTTTTGAAAACTAATGTATGCCTTGTTGTCAAAGTAGGCCAGTGTATGGTGCAAGGGCGCATGCTTCATGTGCATATGTTATATATCGGCATCCAGTGACATGTGCATGTGTGATGAAAGTGGGAGAAAGTGGTTACTGTTGAGGTCTTTGCCCATGTTCACACTTGGAGGAGGAGCCCGCTGAAACTGGGCCCGCTCTCTGCCATATAGCTTCCATTCTGGCACGGACAGAAGTATGAGAAAGTGGTTACTGTGGTCAATGGTGGATCGTGGTGGAATGAGCTGACTAATTACAAACAGGTTGGTTTCAATTCTTAAATTCTGGACTACTGGAAAACGGTATTAACTTAAACATCCCCTACGAGGAGTACTGCATCTCTGAGCTAGCGGGTGACTGCGAGCCCTTTGACCTTTGAGCCTCGATAAATACATTTTTCTACAGCATATGTGCCTGAAATCTCGAAGTGGGAAAGTATTGTTGCAAACATACGCCAGCCTGGGAAATGCTAGATCGCCACAAATCAACCTTTACGCTCCTCTGATCACACAGTATGTACCGGCGCAATAAATGCTGCCCACAATTTAAATAAACAAGTAACAAAGCGTTTATTATAACATGCAAAATCCACCATGGCCGGCATTAATAATTCCATCTGTGAACTGTATTGCATCGAGGAAAGTGAGAGAGGAAAAATAACTCCCTTTTTAAAACCTAAGAATAAACCTACAAGCTTGGTTTGTGGCCCGTGCCCGCCCCCGCGCACCTTCGGTGATTACTCCAACCCAACTGCTTTACCCAACAGTTTGGTGATGGACATAGCGATGAGTCTAAAACCCAAATATGGAGGCCCGAATAACTTTAAAATCAAGAAATTCCTACCAAACCTCTGATTTGCACTGTCCTATAGCTGTTAACATATTCAGCTCTCCCAATTTAACCGCAATCACTATGAATGCATATGCATCCCCGCCACAAAACAAGGAAAGCATTTCCTCCTCCGATTCATCCTTTATGGGGAATACTAGAACAGAGTCTGAACTCCTAACTATTTTAAATGTGTTATTTGAACTGTGTAAAAACATGTATACTCATCAGATTTTGAAAACTGATGTTGCCCTGGTAATAAAGTTAATGCATTTAATCTGAAGGAAAATGAAATGCAAAGCTTTTGGCACACTGACAAAAAATACAATTCAAATATGCTTGTCATTAGGAAGATTAATCCGATCTCTAATACTATATGGAGAGCACATATATTGTTTCTCTATTACCGTGAACACCTTATCGAAAAAAAGAGTAAATATTTGACTATAAGAGATGAGGAATAGTTCAAATTAAGGCTGATATCGAAACAATTCTAGGCGATATGAAGGCCTCCTAGGCCACCTGGCCCTGATGGCCTCCCTGATTTTGCTATAAGACAAATGCAAAGGTATGGGCCACTATATTATGTTATTTTTAGTGAACATATGGGCCAATCCCCAAATCTTGGAGGACATCTGTGCTGATTCCTGTATATAATAAAGGCCACGAGACTCTCCGGCAAACTATAGAATTTTAGCAAAGTACCAAAATCTTTAGCAAACTACTCGTGACCTACATTAATGTGTGCATAGATGGTAAAAAGATTTTTAGTATTCATTTATCTGGATTCCGAAAGGGTTATAGTACCTTATCTAAAATTTGGTTTTATAGCATTTTATCCGTAGTACTATTATATCAAAATCTAAAGCACTTTATATTTGTTGTTGATTTTAGCAAGGCTTTTTTGCAAAATCCTTATGCCAACAATACTCTGCAGATTAGAGCGGACCAAGAAGGTACAGTCAGTGAGCATATACCACTAAACTTTGGTTTAAAACAAGGCTGCACGTTGGCCCCAGTTTCTTTATATATGTATCTCGGATCTTGAAGGGGATTTTAAGAACTGCAATAACCATCCCCCTCACTTTGGTAACCACCATACCGCCTGGCTTTCCTATGCAAAGGACATTGTAATTCTTGATCAGACTGTGTTAGGATTACAACACAGCTTAAATGCCTTGGAAAGATATACCAAACAACATGAATTGATCGTCATAAATTTTGTTTTAGGTAGATTGACAATCAAACGTAGTCGTAAAAGTATAAAAGGATATAGATGGTCTATTCAAAATGTCATCCACTCTATCTATATCTTGGAATGCTAATTACTAATAACTTAAGGAGTCACTCGCTAAAGATGTGATAGGTAAAACCACTGCTGAATTCAAGACAATTAGAAACTTTATATCTACATCTGTTGGTTTCTCAGTAGAGGCACTATTGAAATAGTCTGCGTGATCCCAGGTGTACTTTATGTCCTTGTATTCTCGGCCAAGGAAACTGCCTGGTTAAAACTGCTTGAGGGGAAGCTATGGAGGTTGTGTGCCAGTCGAGGCAATTTGTTTTGAATTGGGAATTGTCTCCATCCCTACTCGCAAAATGAAAGCAGCCTGCAATTTTTAACTTGGATGTTAAGCCCAGGAAATCCCAATTCTGATCTATTCATATTTCCTAGACCAAGTGGCAGACTGATTATACATCCAGCTCTGAAGACATGGCATAGTGAGATTGAAGTCTTTTTGAAAGCAATAAAATGCACATATCTGCCAGATGGTCTTCCTACTAAATATGTAGAAATAAAACAAAAAGGCAATCATTTGGGATCATGACACACAGGCTACTTACTTAGCGGGGACATCAAATTATGTGACATACTCTATGCAGGCATTTCCTACAGATTCTGCATGTATGTATATTTATTAACTTGCAAAATGCTAAAGTAAGAAGCTTTATTCTGTTATTGAACCAGTTATTGAACCAGCTACCAACGCTGGCTACTAGAGGTGCATGGCTTAAAATCTCAATCAAAGATCGCGTATGCAGAGTATGTGGAAATGAATTGGAGACTGCTAGACACCTTTTGACTGATTGTAATGGTTTAACATCCCTGTATGAAAAAGGTTATATGAAATTGGTACATGATATACATTGTATACACATGAACCAATTCTGGTCCCTAATATACGAAGGAAGAAATACAGCTATGAACTTCACTGTTTGTTATACATGGAAAGAAATCATGAAATTATTGACCTGAAGGAACTCGTATGTGTTTTTAAACTCCTGCGATTAAATGGGCAGTTTTATGCAAGTTTTTATCTTCCGTCTATATCGATTATTTTCTAACTTATTTATCAACTATTTATTATTGTTGATGTAAAAGTATACATTGTTTCCTTTAATATATGTGTACTAAATGTCTATTTTACTGAGTGTTCAAGGTTATAATTAACCATGTGACACTTTAATAAAAAAGAAAAAAGATATGAGCATCCAGTGACACTGTATGTCTGATGATGCCGGTTTATCTGGTGATGAGAGGTGTCTGCACACATGAATGAATCTGGTTTTTCACCTATGTTTGGATCTGCATGTAGTGTGGATTTAGGTCTGTCTGTATTTCATGGGTAGTAATTGGTGTATGATGTGCTGTCTCTTGATGTTTGTGGTTGCGCTAGTTTTGTCCTTCTGATGCATAGTTGAAGGCTGTCCACTTTGGCATGCCCTGCATCGCACTGTGGGATGGTGGTTTGTATCATTGGTTGGGAGTAGAGCTGTCTAGGTAGACATGCCCAGGCTCTGCACTATGGATGGGTGCACCTGTCACGACCCCCACCCCAGATCCCCACTGGCAAGCCCACTTGCCAGGTGGGATCAGGGCTCTGGTCTCCATTAAGGCCCTGAAGGCCTGGCACCTACTACCAAGGCTTTCTTGGAGCCAGTCCTGACACCTACGGCGCCAGGCTCATACACCTTGAAGAATGTGTGCAGGGGGATTACTTTTTCATTTGAGGCCTGCAGCCAACATGGAGGCACCCACATAGCTTGGTTCCCAAGAACCGTATAGTGTTTTGGGTATAGATGCGTATAGTGTTTTGGGTGTGGTGGCCTAGGGACTACTTTACCTGGACTACTTTGTTGAGGCTATTTAAACCACACCGAACAAGAAAGCACGCTTCGCGTTACTTTGCAGACTGCAACGTAACTCTCACCGTGTCCTGTGATCCCCACGAGCCTCGGAGAAGCGAACCTGCAGAGGAGAAGGGACATCATTTAACAGCATCTTACCTGCAATCTCCATCCGATTATCTGCTCTCCGCTCCAGTGAACAGCTTCCTCTGGATTCCACATACCATCCGGACCGAAGACCTGAAAGAGGAGAGGAGAGGACAATATCAGAGAAGGCCTATTTGGCATTGCTAAATCGCAAACAGCACAAGAAGCTTACCTGGCTGGTCGCCTCCCAGCCAGCACCGATCCGGAGTTCCACACACGCTGGAGAAGCACTGCGACCTGTAAGGAAGGAAGAAAACAGCTTAGCAAAGGCAAGACAAGGCAGTGCTGCGCATAGCGCTTACTTTCCACATCGCAGCGCACATCACGCGCCATCATTTACCGGCAAGGCCCAACTCAACCAGTTCGCCACGCTGCAGCTCCGCACACCTAGGGGAGAAAAAAGACATTATTAAACAAAGAAAGGCATGCAAGAATAACAACGTCCTACAGAACTGCTGCAATAAGACCTACCTAAAAGACACCGAAATGGGCACACGCCAGTGAAGTAACTTGGCCGCACACGCCCACATAAAACAACGTGCCCCTGCCAAGAAGGCAGGACGGAGAGCACGCCTAATTCCACAACCATGTGAGAAGAAGGCCCAAAGGGGAAGTCGCACGTGTTGGTGGGAGGATAATTATCTCAGTCGACCAGTCTTGAACACATCCCTCCTGTATTTTCAGGCAGAACATCCTCCCTAGACAACATCTGAGAAAACTGGGAAGAAGGTACCAGCAACCAACCCGGGCTGAGTGGCGTCCCTGTGGATACCAGGTGAGCATAAAACAGCACCCTAGTTTTGAAGAGGTACCCTATGGTTCCCTGTTCGTGATAACCCTGAAGGCTTGATGAGTACTCCTACAAAGTTCTGAGTTCGTTGGGCGTAGCCTGCGTCCTCTTGTGCTGCTGTCCATTTGTGAATGCTGATAGAATTTTGGTTCATGTCTTCGAGTGACCGCTCAGAGGAATGTTGATAAATGCTTAGTGTGTGTGGTTGGTCTGAAGGTGTTTGTTGGAGGGGTGGGGCGCTAGGGGAGTGCCGGCTTAGTGTATAAAGATGGCTGGTGGGAGGTCTCCTCTACATAGTTTAAAAGAATTGGAAAATGTATATGCTATAGTTCAAGCTACCTCAACTCTTGCTATAGAGATGCACTTCCTTAAAATCTCTCGAAGGACCACTGAAACAAATCGGATGTATTGTGAAAATGCTCCCCCACCCAACCTGTCTACATTTACATTGGCCCTTGTTGGTCATAATTGACCTGCGGGATGATCATTTCTAAAGCTCTGACTGTTATTTTACTTCCTCCTTGACCTCGAGGCATCTAGCTCCTAACAGCCCAGCAAAACTGTGTAGAAAGCATGCTCTCAACATGCCCTTTTGGCAACCGCTTTCAGGGTAATTCTCATGGAGACCCTGGAGAAGTCCTTCACATCCAAAAAGACTTTTGCAAAGTTGGATTTAGTGTAAATGGCACACAAATGCCCCAAAGTGAGTTTTCTATGGTACAATATGATGAATACAAAATAATCCCCTAGTGAAACTAAACAATAAATAAGAAATCTAAATTAGAGTGGGTGAAAAATCAGTTGGAAGTGGCAGCCTGTAGTATTCATTGTAGATTAAGAGGTAGGACAAGGTATGGAATGAGAAGCATGGAATGGTGAGGTAGTTGGAATGTAGATGGAGTTTGGCGAGGGTTCTTAAGTGGAGAAGAGCGAGAGAAACATCATTGTTTGTGGGGTCTGTTACCGATCTAAGATACCTCCATCTTGATTAATAAAGGAACATTTCTACTACGACAGATGACTATCGTGCTTACTTCAAATGGCGACAAGGATGGGCTGCAGAACCGAGTCTCCGTGAGGTGAAATGGTCTCGGAACGTCAGCAAGGCCACTCAGTGCTGCCAGTGCATGATTGCATTCCTCTAGTGTTCGAACCTGTCATAAGCTAAGGAAATTACTCTGCCAGTGGGTACGACCTACTATAGGGTGCAGGGCGAAGCTAACGCATGCTGCCATGTGAAAGCAGAGCGCCTGCTGTGACAAGGAATGACGCACGTGTGGCAATGGAGCCAAGCATTCATTCAGTGGCGTTGCAGCCATCGTAACACTAGAGAAAATACCATAAGGTGTGATATTGTGTGCGTCTATCTTTGAAACACGCTAAACTTTAATCCTTCTTACCGGAAGCTATGCTGCAGCATATAGAAAAATGCTTTTAAAGTACATTACAGTGTATTGACAACTGCTGAAGAAAAACTTGTAAGAATGACTATTATTTAACAGGATGCAAGGAGTTGCCATTCATCCTCAAACATTTCTAACTCCAGTTGGTGAACCTTCCGTTCCATGGAGGAAATGGAAGGAGTATTGGAGAAATTATATGGAGACTATTGACAATGGAACCTTCACAGCAATAAAAAATTGCTTCTACACTCATTCGGTCTGGAAGGGCACAGAATATATAGGGAGTTGTCTCCTCAAAGAGGGGAGGAAGGAGATGAAGATAGTGGAGATGAATATGATTGGGCGCTGGAAGCTCTTGACAATTATCAGCCCAAAACCAATGTAGCAGTGAATAGGTATTATTTGTACATGAGGAGAAGGGAAGGAGTGAAACTGTAGATAAGTATGTCAATGCGCTCAAAGAACTAGCCGGAAGCTGCAATTTTGGCAGAGGTGTAGCACAGGATCAATTGATCCGAGACCAAATCATGATCCATACAAATAGTACTGTGGTCCAACAAAGGTTATGTGTAGCGATCCATCTTTAGATGAAGCAGTGGCATTTGCTAAGAAGGTAGAACACACAGTAAAGTGCAGCAAGGCTGTCGAGGATTGTGAGAATGACTTGGGAACTAAGACAACTAAAGTGAATTTAGTAAAGGAGACCGAGGTATCTAAGGGCATTAATTCAGTTAAAAGCAGAGAGTAGAAAAGCAAGGAATTTACTAAGTATCCAGTAAAAAAAACGAGAAGAGAACACAAAAAGAACATGCATGGGAAAGTGTTTTAGATGTGGCAAAAAGGGACACTATGCAAATTCCCAATTTTGTCCAGTGTTCGAATTGTAGAATGAAAGGTCATTTCACGATAGGGTGCAAGAATAAGAAATCCAATCAAAGGATACAATATGTACAAGAGGATGATGATGATGATGATGATGATGAGGAAGGAGAGGGACAAGTAGGTGGTTATAATGGTTAGAAGTAGTTACAAAAAGACCACTCCTAAAAACATGTTTCATATTGATGGGATAGTTTCAGAACTCAGTCGATTCAGGTTCCCCTTTATACTTTTATAATGAAAGAAAGATGGCAGGAGTTATGCTCAAGAGGATACAATCCTGTTCTTAAGAAGTCCGATATTGGGAATCCTGGAGCCTTCGAAAGTTTTGTGATTCAGATATTGGTACACAGACTTGCGTTCATTGAATTCAAGGGCAGGTTAGCGGAGGTTAAAGTATATATGGCCTCAAAGGGTGTTAATGTTTTAGGGTGGATAGATCGGGCTAAACCTCAGATTAAATTAAATCCTTGTGGGCAGGAACCAATTTCCATAGTGATGGCCAACAATTGATGTGCGAGTCCGAATAGTTCAGGGGTAAGAAGAAGGAACTATTCCCTAATGTGTTTAGAGAGAGTATTGGAAAACTTAAAGGGCACAAACACAAGATATTGGTAAAACCTGATATTCAACCCATGTTGCATGCTGTGAGACATATACATATAGCTTTAAGAGAGGATATTAAAGCAGAACTAAACCGGTTGAAGGATGGAGTGATCTTTCCGAATAGGTATTTCCAAAAAGTCTAATGGTAAAGTGAGGATATGCATGGACTTGAGATAATTGAACAAAGCTATAATTGTAGAGAAGTATCTTTTACCAGTTATCTCTGAAATATTGAATTTAATTGCTGGAGCAGCCATGTTTTCCACTATTGACCTGCCTGCTGCTTCTAACCAAATACAGCTACATCCTGATAAAAAATAAAACCCTTTTATTGCTCCAGTTGGCATGGATAGGTATGTTAGAATGCCCTTTGGGTTAGCTTTGGCTGCTCCAGTATTTCAAAGAGTGATGTCACATTTGCTAGAAGGCATGCCTGCTGTGTATGTTTTCCAAGATTACATTTTAGTGTGTGGTCAAGGTGTGGAAGACCATAATCGGAGGCTCTGTACAGTATTAAGAAGATTGGAGAAAAAGGATTGACTGTAGAGTATACCAAGTGCAGATTTGGTAGTGATGAAGTAGATTACTTGGGACACACTCTTTCCAAGGGTGGATATAGACCCAAATGTAAGGCTACCTGAGCTATTTAAAGGGCACCTTATCCCTGCAGCAAGGATGATTTACGTTCTTTCTTGGGGTTAGCGGAGTATTATAATACGTTGTTTGAACATTTTGCTGAGATAACCCAACCATTGTGAGAAATTATGAAGAAAAATGTGAAATTAATTTAAATAGTGAACATGAGATGTGTGGAAACTATAAAGAAATGCATTCTTGAAGCACCTCTACTGGGTGGTTTGTGCCAGGAGGAAAATATCTTATCACTGTTGATGCCAGTGGTAAAGGTTTGGGTGCTGTTTTATCTCAAGTTGAAGGAGAAAGGGGAAGAGTTATGACACAGAAGCACAATATGCCGTGATTGAAAGAGAATTACTAGCATGTTGTTGCGCAGGGGGGGGGGTGGAACAGTTTAGACAGTATGTGCAGGGAGAGAAATTCATGATTAAAACTGACCACACACCTTGAAGTATTGACTGATAAAGGTATGTCTAGGGCTATGCCAAGGATTGCCAGGTAGAGTCTTAAATTATTGGAGTACAATTGTGGGATTGAATATTTTCCTGGGAAAAGGAATTGCATTGCTGACTTTCGGTTCAGAATGCCTTGTGATAAATGTATGGAAGGGAAATGCAGAAGGTGAATTTGATGAGCAAGTATGTGGACTACTCAAAGCTGTGAGTAAAGAGAAATGGAGAGAAAAATATGCAGAAGACAAGATTTTATTTCAAGTAAAAAAAATTGATGGTTGGCCAGACAATATGAAAGATTAATTCAAGGGTTATTTTGTCGTTAGGAATGAGTTAACGATTGAAAGGGATTTGGTTTTGAGGGGCGGTAAGATGATACCTCCAGAAGTGTTGAAAGAAGAGAATGTAATGTTTGCTCATGAAGGTCATCCTGGGTTGTCAATAATGAAGAGAAAGATTAGAGAAAAATGTTGATGGCCGACTATAGATACACAAGTGGAAAGATTTGTGTGCAGCTTGCAATAATTGTGATAAGAATTTGGTCACTAAGAGATCTCTTAACTCCAATTCCGGTCTGGGAAAGGCCATGGATGGAATTGGTTATTGATGTGTTGGGTCCTTATGAGGGGCTTGGGTGTGAAAATAGATTTTTATTATCATCAGTAGACCGATATACCAAGTGGCCGAAAGTTGCTACAATGGATTGTGTTGCGGCAAAAAGGGTCATTACATTTTTAGAAAAGTTGTTTAGGAAAGGAGGAGTACAGAGTGTGATTATGAGTGATAATGGGTCACAATTTCACAGTGAGATCCGTGATTGTGTAGATAAGATGGGTTTTCAATGGAAGTTTTAATCTGTATACCATCGAGAAAGTAATGGAATGGTGGTAAGGATTGATAGAGTGGTTGGTGATTGTGTACAATTGGCTATGGTCAATGGATTGGACTGGAAGGAACATCTTAGTGATTTGTTGTGGAGTATGAGATCATGCCACATAGTACAACTGGAGTTTCTCCTTTCAGTTTGAGAGGTGGAGAACCTAATAGGAAATTGTGCCCATCTTGGTTGAATGATGTGGTAGGGGTACCGGTTGTATACAAGGATTTTGTTGCTGACAAGATATTGCTAAGTCAGCAGAAATACAAAGAATATCATAAGAGGTTTAAAGGAAATATTGACTGGAAACGGGATGTTTCTGTTTCTGAGATGTTGTTGGGGTGAGAAAGGGAAGAATGAATAGAAAGGGAGTGTCAAGTTTCTAAACCTGTAAAGGTCATTGAATGTCTTAAAGGAGCAGTCAGAGTGGAAGGTGGCGCTGTTTGGAATTTCAACAGTGTGTTTACATTGTTAAGAGAAAAGGTGAAAGAAGATAAGAATGTTGGGATGAAAGAATTGGATAATTGGGACTATCCTTTAAGGGTCAAGGAATCAGTGCTAATAGGAATGAGTGTTCATGGAAATGATGCTAGTGAGAATGCAAGGCTCGTTAATCATCCTACGTATACTGGAGTTAAGAGAAGTTCTACGGTGCATAGGTTACCTGGCAAATGTTGGAAATTCTGATCTATAAGGGAGTGCTAATGACATAAAATTTCTTCTGCAGGTATATGGTGTGCTTTGTTTTTTATGTTCGTTAGGAAAAGGATAATATTCCACACATTTCGTGTGGACTGTTTTTCAGGGACGACCCATGAATCACATGTGGGCAATTTTTCAGGGACCATCAACATCCCTTTCTTGAATATTCCATACATCGTATGTGGACTATGTTTTCCATGAACTATCAATATGGTTATTTTGTGTGTAACATCAAATTTGTAGGTAAGGTTATTTGTGTTAGAGATGTTTTTTCTTTCTCCTATTTTCATGTCAAGGGGGGGGTTGTGTAGTATTCATTGTACATTGTACATTGTAGATTAAGAGTAAGGGCAAGGGGTGGAATGAGAAGCATGGTATGGTGAGGGAGTTGGAATGTAGATGGAGCGTTCTGAAGTGGCGGTTGGAGAGAGAGAGAGAGAGAGAGAGAAGCATTGTTGTTTGTGGAGCCTGTTACTGATATAAGATACCTCCATCTTGATTAATAAAGGAACATTTCTACTATGACAGATGACTATCGTGCTTGATTCACCGCCACATCCAGTTTGTTGGGTATTCCCCTCCCCCTTTTATTTCAAAGTCTTCTAAAGGGATAGGGTTATGTGGGTTTTATTTCAAAGCCTTCTAAAGGGATAGGGTTATGTGGGAGTAACCAGGGCAGCAACACTGCAAAGTCTTAAAATTGGCTCAATGTGGCTGTGTGGGATCAGTCTAATCAAAATAAAAGTAATGGGCACACAATCCAACATCAGAGTCCCTCAAAATGAAAGTGCTGTGCAATAGTGACTACCGATTGTTTGGGTGGCAGTGGGAATGGAGGTAAAGCCTCCTGCAGACCGAATAAACCTAGTAGGACCATGCACGTTAAAGGAGCTTAATTTCCATACATGCTGTTAGCACCAAGGGAGGAACCAGGGCTCAAGTCTAGGGTACACAAGGGTCCCAGCACCTCCCACACTTTGGCAATGGCATGTTAATGAGTCCCCTCCCCACCCCCTT
The DNA here is from genome assembly GCF_040938575.1 of Ambystoma mexicanum. Lineage (NCBI taxonomy): Eukaryota > Metazoa > Chordata > Amphibia > Caudata > Ambystomatidae > Ambystoma > Ambystoma mexicanum. The sequence continues at coordinate 1,067,842,330 of NC_090936.1, forward strand.
TTTTTAAAAGTTACATTTTAGGACATGATCCCCTGGGGGTGACTGAGCCACAAAAAAACAGAGCTGCTCTAAGGCAAATGCTGGTTTGTCAGTCTGCCGTTCTGACCCAAATCTTCCCCCATCCCCTTCGCCCCAAGGGCTAAGTCGGAAAAACCTGTCGCCGAAACGATGTCCTATAAAATTACACATTAACCCTGATTGGTACTCTATTTCGTATTATTTAACACATGAGAATAATAAAAAATAGATCAAGTAATTTCATATCTTTTGGGTAGAAACGAACATCGCTTTCATAAAATACATGTATTTATATATATATATATATATATATATATATATATATAATTTCATTTATATTATGCCTTGGCGCTGCAAGGCATATTTAAGGTTAAAAGGAAGACACTGTGGTGTTTCAAAAAATTACTTTTTTGAATAATTTTCGAACGCTTGCGTGAAATAATCTGAGAATATTCCACAGTAATATTTCGAGGCAGCCGCTCATACATGCAAAATTTCAGAATTCTACATCAACGGCTTAATAGTGTAAAAAAAAAAAAAATAATAATAATATCGCTTTGAACAGTTTTAACATGGGTCTTTCACATTGGGAAAAACCTTTTTCAGCCCATATAATCCCAAAATTGGCTACTTTTGGTTTTGAATTTCTTTTTTTTTTTCTTTTTTTTTTTTTACAGCGCCTACTTGTCAGCTGGAATTGGTGCACTGAAAACATATTTTGAAATTAGACCCGGCCAGTAAACGCATTACTTTTTGAATTTCCTTGGAAATTCAAACCAAATTACTACATATGGCTCCTTAGTGTTTGTCAATTTACGTGGGACAAAGTTGCACACACATTGACTAAATTGAGACATTAAGGGCAAATGCATGGTTGTTATGTCTGTCATTTACGCCAGAACCATTTTAGATTGCTCTGTAGCACAATGTCCCTCAACAGCAATAAAGATGTGTGTTTGGAAACTATTTCTTTTTGTTAACTTTGCCTCCATGTTTTCCTTTGGAACCCAATTTCTTTTTGCTATGCTTTTATCCTGTTGTGATTCTTTTGAAGTGAGGGCGCTAGCTTCACGTCTCTTGCCTTCTGCACATTGTTATGGGGAAACTGATGAGGAGTTCTACTTTTTTAACACCCTAGCTTTTTACACATGGGATTTTTGCTTACTTTTATATGACTAAAACAAGCTGCTGGCAGCAGATATATTTTTTTTACCATGTTTGCATTATTTTTGGTGTGCACATTTGCATTTACCCCGTATAGCTACTAAACATGGTTAGTGCCCTAAAATTTCTGCGCCTTGAGATTTTCACTTTTTCGTTAGTCATATTGGAATTTGTCTCTTTTCCTGCCCTCTTGGGCCAGGAAAGTCTGTACATGGTCATGCACCTATGTTAGGTAAGATTATCATAGCAATTATATCCTCTGGACCTGTCAACCCCAGAACCTTTTCCTTCACTGGTGAATAATTTTCCCCTATACCTCAGTGAGTGGGAACCACACACTCACAGAAACATTTACTCTTTGTATTGGGTGTCATTTTTAAGACTCCATAGTGATTTTTTAATTTTATCATCTTTGACAGCTTTTGGTGTATACCTTTTTATTGTTGCAGGGTTGCCCTTGGGGCTCCCCTTTAACTTTCTCTGGCTATCCTTGCGAGAACTACAGTTCCCAAGGGTAGAAAGTATCTTTGGATCCCTTTTACATTTTGTTAGGTGATGGGAAGCAACCACCACAAAACTCTCCCGTAACTGAACCCCAGTTGGTGATCTAGTTATACCTATTGAGAGCTCACAGAAGCAACAGAGGAAGGTTGAATAGAGGTCTTGAGGATCAGACCTCGTGAACATGGCTCTCTGAAGCATTGGTGCTCAACAAAACGATGAAATAGCATGAAACATCAATCGGGGAGGGAGAAATCACTCTAATTTCATGGAACACCCGGAGCTTTAAGCATCTTTTTGGCCCTGGAGTCGCCTATGCCAGTAAAGCATCATTTGTTTAAAGGAGACCTGGCTATCAGACCGTGCCCTAATGGAAGGCTATTCTGTCACCTTGAATGCAGACATTAAAAGGCCAAAGGGGAGACCCACGGCAGTAGGAAGCAGCCTTTCAGTATTCGAGTTTGAACATCCAGACCCTTATATACAGATGGTTTGTATTGAAGTGGGCAATAACAAGGGTAAGGAGGTCTACATAATATGAAACCTTTACTGGAAACCAGGTGAGAAGGGCGCTGCGCTATTTATGGACCTCTTCACTGGTACTCTAAACAAATGCTTGGAAACTTATCATGTTGCTGAAATCATTGTGTGTGGTGACTTCATCATTCCAGACCTTGATACAGGGGTGGACAAAAGGGTGGTGGGGGGGTTCAAAGAGGAGGTTGTGGGCACATGAGAGAAATGTGCATGAATTGAATGGCCAGGTGGAGGGCGACATCCCGGGGAAAACCACACGGAAAGGCCAGGGGAAACCTAGCACAATTGACTGTGTTTGCGACAGAGAGGCTTCCGAAATTTGTTAAGAGGCTTCGAAGTGAAAGGCACAATAATCTCTTATGTGTAAGATGGGCGACCAACATGGCTCCACTTAGAGACATTTTTGCGCCTGCACTGGAGGTCAACCAGGGCCGCAACAGGCTACGAATATCAACAAAAGAAATCAAGGCCCTCCCTATGAAGGAATGAGAGCGGGATCCAAGGTTTGACCTCTGTTGTGGACATAAACTATCCTAGACTCTTGCTAGACTTCTTCTCTGTGGTGGGGGGGACTTCCAAGACAGAATCTGTACCCAATCACACATACAACAGTGAAATCATGAAAGAAAAGATGTCCCTTAGAGCTGATCTTAGACACATTCGAATGTATCTAACTTAATGGGAGTGAAGTTGCAAAAAACGGCACCAACAGTATCGTAATTGGTTAAGATCACACAAATGGAGGCTGACCCAGGCTGATTCCGAAACCATGTTAGCCCAGATGGGAAACAAAAATGACGCTGAATTGATCAATGTGGATGGGGTGGTCGGGGGGTTAGTCGGACCTTAGAGCAATCAAGGTTTAGGTTAATGCAGTCCCTGAACAGAGGTGGTTGGATGACTACACCGCCCTTTTTGGAATTGTGTGAGGGGGCGGCTGTGCCCGTACCGCCCGATACAAATTCATGGGCCTTCAGAGAGTCTGACTCGAAGATTCTCTACCACGAATGTCCAGAACAATCACAGTATGCACATTAGGATTCAAGAGTAATCGGAATCGGAGGCCTCGTAACAGTAAGCACCATCACTCATACTAATATGCTCACTCTCAACTTTACACCAACAAACTAGAACGCAGCTATACCCTTCAATCAATTTCGGCCTAGCTGTACACAAACCTACACTACTCCATGAACACCTCAACAGCCTGATAGGACGCAGCTATACCCCACGAAAGAAATCTGCCTAGCTGCACACATAAACCTCTTACACCGTCCATTGGCCACCAGAATGCAGACCCTGTGACCACTGTCCTTGCGGCTCACATTCCACTGATCTCTCACAAACACTATCCACTCTTTATATTAGAATGCGGCAACCAACGCGCCAACCACCCTGGCTACACACATACAGAGTGCACCCAAGCACTATTGACTACATCAACTCTCTTCACCGATCTGGACTGCGGTCCCCAAGAGTGTTCAACCCACAAGCGCTTTGAGATCATACCAATGGTATATAAAGCTCTATACAAATGCACAATAACTGCACAATTAACATCTCCTAAGAACTTGCATCAAAGGCAAGTCTCAATTGACTGTCATTTTTACAGTGATGGAATAAATGTAAACTTTTCATTCGAAAATGTACACTTTAGGAGGCATACAATGCATGAGCACAATGGTGGTACATCTTAATATTAAAACCCTACATGTGCGTACGTTTGTGATATCAACATTGTGTAGGTCAACACTAATAACGTGCTCCTATGACATGCGCACCTAATGCACATACACCTACGTGTGCTCTTATGACACGCTGTTATAAAACCTACTCTTATGATGCGCACACCAGCAACATGTGTTGCTGTTACTCACACTCTTAGGACACACACTGTTATGACACACGCCCCTTCAACACACACTCCGACAAAACATGCACATTCAATGCATTTTATCACCAGGGTAAAGTTTGCCCTATGTCTAATACCATTCCATATTCGCACTAGGGCAAAGTTTTCCCTGCTGCAAAAATGCATTGGAAGTGCATGTATTTTTTTTTTAACTAGGCCAATGTTTCCCTTGGTGCTTATCTAAAAAGTGTCTCAAGGTAGAGTATCTCATCAACCAATTCCAATGATGCTGAAATTTATATGTATCTTGTTCCCACATTATACCAACTGGTATTAATCACACAACATCATATTTCATAAAACACAATCCTAAAAAGGATCATATATCATATAACATAAAACAATTACTAAAACTTAAAACAGCACAGCACAAGTGAAACCAACATAAGTGGGTCCTAATAATGTAATTGTTTGAGGGTCAACACGTGTAATTTATTCACACTTGGATCCCTAAACCTCAATGATTTTGGCTATTTCTTGTTCTTATTGATACATTTATAGATTCCCGACTTGTATAAGTTTCTGTTCCTTAAATGCAACAATGTAGGGCATTCTTCAGGGGTGTGTAATAACTTGTTGATTCCTAAAATCTTCTGACCTAGGAGGAATACCCTGTTGATCAAAAGGACACTATATTAATGCTCAGTTTAATAGTACTAATCTAGTATTTCATACAATAGTACCACCCTCGTCCCTAAACGGGTGTGAAGTATGTTAATAATTACATACCTCTCTTGCTCAAGGGGTTAATATCTTGTAGTCTTTTGTAACCTTTACTGGTATTCTATGCAGATTCCAATTTCTTGCCCGAATTCTTGCTTTCCTTCCTCTATTGTCTAACCTGGCGTACAACAGATATTAGTTGGACTAAAGTATCTACACCATGCTGTGTACTCTCATAAAATTACTATGAATAGTGTCTTAAGTCCAGTTCTTAGACTCTATTGTTGGAGATGACCAGGTGACACTTCTTTGTTGCTTCTATTCTCATGTGGCAGTTCATCTCTATCTAGAGGATGAAGGTGGATCCCTGCAAACAAAAGAAAGGGAACCACAGCCCTACGTCAGATGATACATGTTCAATGATCAAGAGACTAGCACTGGATAAAGAACAAAAGAACGCTCTTGGGCCATTGTTCACACAAACCTACTTGTTTGCTCGAACTCCTTCTGCGTATCATAGTAACAAGCAGATGTCCAGGTAGTCTCAGGTCTTACTTCTTTGAAAAACGGCAGAAAATTGCGGTCCCGAATGACATCATGACGTCATCACGCAAATGCGTGTGCGTCCGAACCAGAAGCTCTGCGTGAAAGCTTGATGACGTCACCAGCGCTCCTGCGCGTGTCTGTCAGCAACACAGGCATAACTCTGGGTCATGTAGTATAACCTGCATAACCCATATGCTGCTACGGGAGCACCTTTAATTGGACTCTTATTCGTTGTTCTAACTGGCCCATCTCCTAGATCTTATGGGGTTTAAGAGATCTGTACTGATTGCTTATATGTACACATGAGTGAGCAACACCCCGTGCATGTCAACATTGCAGGTGTAATCACAACTGCATATAACGAGTTACGTTCTATTCATCCTTTACTTTCTAACATAGAAAACAAAGGGAATCTACACTAGATACCCTTGTTTACACATAAATTAGCACATATCATTGCACAGTACAGATTTCATAGTCAATGAAAAAGACATCTTGCCAATGGAAGTGTGGTGTCAACCGTAGAGTTTGAACAGAATTCTTCGCTGCATGTTCTAACATATATTCACTCCAACAATTTTGAAGTAAAAATCAAGCGGTATGGAGCAACAAATCATATTACCATGAATCGATATAAAGTCACTCGCATCAAACTGATGTAGCGGTATTCATGGCCTAATATAACCGTAATACACCAATTAGGTCTTTCAACCACCCCCTTTACACTTCTGACCTCAGTCATTCATCAACTGTGTAATTACACAAAAGATTTCAAACAAATTGGAGTAAGTCGGGGTATTGATCATGACATTCACAAATAGTCACCAAGCCATTCTAAGTCATGGAAAGTTGAGAAGTTCAAAGTTTGGTCACACAAATTCTTACTTTCATTATGTAAGGATGATCAAACACTAATTAGTTGATTAGGCATTATGCCACTCCACTCACTTGTTCAAACCGTGGATGTGGCTTCTCGATAGAAAGATACATTTTTGTTCCAATTGTCGTAGCTTCTTATTGATCAGTCCCTGCGATTCACCCTTAATTTGTTTCTGAATACACCATTAAAATTCATTACAAGTGTGTTTAATTTCCAAAAAATGTTTGACCATGGGTACTTGTTCAATTCCATTCCTAATACAACTCTTGTGTTCAGTCATCCTTATTTTGCATCTTCTATTCGTTTTTCCTATATCAATGCGCTGACAAGGACATTTTATTAAATACATTTAATTGCACATCCCGCAGAGTAAGGAGTTTGTTTAATCCCTGCCTGTGGGTTTTGTCGTCTTTAGAACAGCCTTGGTGCTTATACCATGAAAAATTGCACTTGTCATTGGCAAATGTTTTCCAATGTGGCCCAAATGTTTTCTGCACTTGCCCTAGTGCTAATCTGGTGCAACCTTGCACTTGCACCGGTGCAATGTTTCTGTAATCTGGCCCCAGGTATGTCCGGAACGTACGGCTGTTTGGGCCTCAAAGTGAGGCCAATAGGGTGAGGCACAGAACTTTCTTCTGTCCCTGCACTCCTCTTTCTTTGTAACTTCTGCCCCATCTACCTCCCCCACCCCCGCACTCCTCAATTCCTTGTGGTTTTTGTTGGCCACCTGTGACTCTGTTGCCTTACCCCATTATCTCTTATACATTCATTTTTCCTTCCTACCTTTCGCAATAATAGATATTGGCCCTCATTAGGACTCCAGTGCTAAACCATGGTGCTATTAGCACCATGGTCCATGCCGGAGTCCGCCATGGAGAAAGCGGGAATTACCACCCCATTCCAAGGTTGGCGGGGCGATAATTCCCCCTTTCTCCATGGCCCTTCCCCATTCCCATGTTTGCCCTATAGGGCTCAATGGGAATGGGGAAGGCGGCAATTACGGTACCGCAAATTGCGGTACCGTAATTGCCATCAAGGTCCCTTTGCGGGTCCCTACTTTAACGGCTGGTCCAGGCCAGCCGTTAGGGTTGGGAGCCGCAAAGGGACCTCGTAGTAATGCGTTAAGGGTTTAACGGCGCCAACACCTTTTACGGCGCCGTTAACCCCTTAACGCCAGGGTCCTAATGAGGGCCATTGTATTGAAATGACAGTGTTTTGCACTTGCTATTTAGTGGAGTTTTCTACAGACTGTTTAGATGTACTTGCTGCATTTCCCATAGTAATTCTTTTTTTTAATATGTGTAACGGGTGTAATAGTCAGGAGTGCATTTCATTGCAATAAAGGCTATTTTATTGTGTTCCCACCTGCAGGTACTATGCAGTAATGGTCGCCATGTTTTTCGCAGTCAATGTGGTGAATAATTATGCATTGAACCTCAACATATCAATGCCTCTACATATGATATTCCGATCGGTAAGTACTAATAGAAATATACTTTTTTGTGTTTAACGGTTACATTTTTGGAAAATCTGAGAACGGATAAGCACGAAAGAGAGGAATACTTTTTCTCAGGATTTCACAAATGGCACATCAGGGAAACATCGAAATTAGATCTGTAACCTACTTATTCTTTAGTCCTTCATTTACTATTATGTACCCCACTGTAACCATATATTTTCACGCTCATCTATCCAAAGAAAATGTCACTCTTTCCCATTATTTATTTCCTCTCCAAAGGGCTCTATGGGCCGGGGATGCCTGCCCGCTACGTGCAACCTAGAGGGTGTACAGAGAGGATTCCCCAGACTCCCTCCATGCCCCCTGCAACTTGTATTTCCTTGGACAAGGGCATAATGCTGCATAGGTCCTGTATTGTAGCCCGGAAGTAAGGAGGATCAAACCGTACAACCCTGGAACCCCACTATGGCTTTTCCTCCAGGAAGGGCCCTCTCTCATTCACTCCCACCAGCCCCGTCTGTCCAGTTCTCCCGCTGCCCATTTATCCATCATGACACCCTAAGGCACCATGCTTCATTAATGCTGCCTCCTACCATAATGTGAACCACATACTGAGGTTCGTCTTGAACGCTCCCGAGCTTCCCAACACATTCAGGGCACTCCTGACACTATGGTCATTTAAGGAAGGAAGCCATGACTCTATTGTACCATGCTCAGGATTCCAATAAGGGGGGGGGGGGACTTTGTTATAAAACACTGTGGAACCTCCACTCCGCACTTGAAGGAGTCGACATCGTCCAGAGACTACCTGCTTCACGAAGGTCGTGTCAGCGTCTCCTGAGCCTTACTCATAGACCACTGAAGACTTCAGGCTGCCATGGCAGAGCCACATACAGGCTATTGCTTGACTTCAAAATGGCAGCACAAACATTTAAGGTTGCAGAACGGCCCATTAAGCAAGATGGTAAACAAGGGATCAAAATTTGAAACAAGAGAGCAATACTTACTCAAGAACAGCACAGATTGGGAACAGAGCATAGAGAAAGAGAGAGAACTAAAGCTGACAAAGAACTGACATCCTCGGTGCCTGAAGAACAAAGACAAAAGCCAGTTGAGGGTTAAAAAAAGGCTTGACACTCAATGAGAGGAGTTAAATAGATGTTGGCATAGTAGGGTAACCTCTGGCTGGTGGGGTTATAAAAACACCGCCTGACAAAGACCCTAAGTAAGGGCACAGACACATGTACTGGTACAAGGACGTACGTTATCATCCCTAAGCAGGGGGAAATTCATGCTACTAAAAGTGTATTTTTTTTAAACATGTGTAGGGTGCCTATACAGCAAAATGTTTGTTTGCAAGCACCACAAGACAAATCAGGGTGGGGCTGGAGGTGTGTGTGTGTGTGTGTGTGTGTGGGGGGGGGGGGGAGGTGGGGCAGAGGAGAAAACAACAATAACGGTCCTACTAGGCCTTGTGACATTTAGATCGTGGAAGTGCATGGGGAGGGGAGAATCATGGCATAAGGGATGGGATCAGGGGAAAGGGGAAGTGCTAGAGGGAGCTGGGCAGTGTTAAGGGGAGCCCAGAAGGGCAAGTGCCTGGGGAACCAGCTGTATGGCTGAACTAGTGTGAGGACAGGGGAGGAGAAGACTCTCTGGCTAGCCAGGGAAGGGTGCACAAGGGCAAGTGCTAATTATAGGGGTACTGGGGTAGACTGATTGAGGAGGGCCTGGCCCCTCTAAGACTTATAAGGGACCAGGCAACCAGTTGCAGCAGTAGGGTTAGATTAGCAAGGGAGGGGGAGAGCGAAGAGGAGGAGGAGAACAAGTCTTGAGAAGCTTCCTGAATTTAAGAAGATCCGGCTCAAGTCTGAAGGGGGCAGGGAGGCTTCCAGAGGGAGGCTTCTGCCAAAGAAAGAGATCTACCCTCCCCCCTGCCCGCCCCACTCTCTGCTTGGACAAACGTCTGATCTGCAGAGAGTTGGAGCTAGAAGATCGAAGGACTCTAGCAGCAAGGTATTTGGGGAGATAAATTTGGATGTAGCAAGGTCCCAGGCCCCGGATAGCCTTATGGATGATGCAGAGGGTCTGGAATTTGACCCTTGGAGCCACCGGAAGCCAGTGGAGAGATTTTAGGGCTGGAGAGATGCAGTCTCTGGGCTCGAGGCCAAGGATAAGTCTTGCAGTCTATTCTGGATTAGTTGAAGGGTGGGGGGAGGAAGGAGGCAGTTAAGGAAGAGGCTGTAGTAGTCAAGCCTGGAGAGGACCAGAGCTCTGGAGGCATTGAGTTTCTGGGGGAAGGTGAGGAAAGGGAGAATGCTTCTGAGGAGGTGAAGCTGAAAGTGGGCCGCCTTGGCAAGGTCGGCGATATAAGGTGAGGAGGAAAGAGGAGTCGAAGATTACACCCACATTTTTACCTCACAAGAGAGATGAGGTGGCCCAAAGAGGGCGGCCAAGGAGTAGGAGGGAAGGAGGGGCCAAAAGTCCCAATGAGGAGGATCTCGGTCTTGCTGGCATCTACCTCCTCTTCTGTTGGGCCACCCCTAGACATTCAACTGGGTGTCAGCTAAGGGTACATTGGCATACTTTCCACTCCCAGTGTTCCATGCGAATGATGTATGTTTGGGAACTTCAAAACCATAGCCTCATCATGGGTTGCTACCTTTGTTGCCTGATGGGCAACTCAATTGGCCATGTTCAGTAATCCGTCTTAATTTATTTCCCATCATATATTACTTTAGGGCTTCAATGGCGCACGTAATGGCTATGCACTGAATCTCTGCAATAGCATTGTTCCTTTCTCAAGGACACTCTTGCCACTGATGCAAAAATACGCTATTCTTTTCCTTTGTCCCAATATAATACAGTCCGAAGTCTGCTTTGGAGGAGAAGTGGCTGGGTGAATTTTGGCAACATTAGCAATTGTGGATTCACCGAGTGAAAGGCTTCTAAATTTGATTGGGTCTATTTTGGCCGGGAAGGTTTAAATGCTTTTGACTTTTCTGCATTAGAAAACCTTTGGGGAAAAATTCAGCAGTCCTAAAATAGCCTTTAGCTCTTTCTTGGTATTTGGGGTTAACAGTAACCAAAAGCAACTTCTTGATCCATGTTGTCTTCCGTCTCCCGATAGAAACCTTGGTCTGAGTATTGTGATGCTCCTCCCACCCCTTGACATCTCTTGGCAGGAGTGGTGGGTGAGGAAGTTGTTTTCTGGACAATTGCTTTTCTTGCCCTGAACCTTTCCTGCCATCCTGGCAGGAGAGGTTGTCCACACGTTGGTATCTCTCAAAGCCTGGTAGCTCTGTCCCCACGTGCCCTACCGGTCCATGCTCGTGATGGGTATTCTCCTACTCCTACCTGGCGCTTGCGTGTAATGTTTTTAACCACCATTACCACTGGCGGTTCTTCCAAATCTCAGTTGGTGACTAGCACTTGTCAGCCCCTATGTGCAGATGTGTGGAAGGCTTCTCAGCCTGGCTTCTCTCCTCAACCTGGCCTGTCTGTGACTCAGCATGCTAAGCCACCTCTGGTCTCTGCAACCAGATGTAGCTTGGCCAATTCACTAGTTGGACTATTCTTCTGGGCCAGCGTAGGTTCGCCTTGCCACCTCTTCCCATCTCTGAATCACACACCTTTCTCTGGTATGCCATCCTAACTCCCTCCTTGTTCAGAGGCTTTGGCCACTTTTCTAGATTGGTGTAATGTGCCCCTTGGTTCATGAGCCTGTTCCCCATCACCACTGTGGATTGGTAATGGTCACTTAAGATTGAGTCCACCTCATTTTTTTTTGATTTTTTTTTTGTGGGTGGCTGTATACTGTGTGGGACAAATGGGGAAGATGGTCTGGTGATTAAGATCGGCTTGAGCCCTGTGGCCAATCTTGGAAACCAGCCTACCAGTAATTGCATCCCCTCGTTCTATGAAGGCCCTGCACTGTTTTCCATCTGGCTTGAGGAGTATTCTTGTGAGTGCTCTGTGTAGATGATTCACAAAGCTTTTGTTTTTTCTTCAAGTGCTGGTCTGAGATCCGCTCTGGAATTTGCAGAGCCGGCATATGCTTTTTCTAGGCTCCAAAAACCTTTGTGGACCCCTGGGTATCGCTATCATTTTGGAGAAATAGTTTGCGGATGGGCTCCAGTTCAGACTGGTTGCAAGAACTCTGTGTTGTGCTACATAACTAGGAACAATGATGTCCTTGGCCCAGTTGGAAACTCCCCACAACTTTAGTGGTTACAGTTTTGCCAAAGGGAGGATCTGGGGGTCCTCAATGTACCCCCTCTGGGGGTCGCATCAAGGAGGTTGTGGCTTCACCCTGGCTCCCAGAGGTCCCCCATCCTTCCGAATAGGTGACAACTTGGTGACCGTGTTGCACACCAAAATTGAAGAAGTAAGCTGGGTGCTCTATCCCTTGAAACTATTTGTTAGATTATCGAAGAAGGGAACAATTGGAATTGCCATAGTTGGAGCCCTGAACCACCTTGATTTATTCCATCCTGGTTGATGCTTTGGTATTGGAGTCCCTTATTGTTTTTAGAGTGAATTCCCTACCTAGACACTATAGTAGTTGCCCAACCTCATCCTGCTGGATTATTTTGGAAACCATGTACTGGCTGGGATAGTAAGAATTAAATATTCTTGGGCCACTGATGCCACCCACTCTGGCATGTCTCTAGATCTGGTCTTAGTAGCTCATGTAAGAGATAGGCATTCACTGCACAAATCTGGATAATGGGGCAAAGTCTCTGAGCAAGAATCTACTAGGATCAATGAGCTTGGACTAGCTGTAATTCCAGCAGGTTCCAAAGGGGAACTGTCGCACACCTCTCCTGAATCCTGATCATTTATTCCCTGGCTACTTTGCACTCAATATGACCCCACCCTCCCATACGCTCCACCAAGTGCTTGTTTCCTTCTCCCACCGTGGGACCAACCCATCCAGATCTGGATCTTTCCCCTTCTGGGCCGGATGTGCCCTCTAGAACATGCATATGCTTGCTCTGTGTGTCCTCATTATCCTTATGTTCTCCAGACACACTCTCAGCCCACCGTTCCCTCTGCTGTCTTCCTCATGGTGTTCTCTGACCTTTGAAACCTCCACCAGATGTCCATCTATCTTCCTTTTTAACTTCCTCTACCACCACCTCCCTCTTTCTTCTGTCTCTTCACCCACGTCCTCCTGATATTTAATTAATTAATCTTTTATAACCCGCTTAACACTGGAGAACAGTCTCCAAGCACAGGGTGGAGAGTCGTATTTGTGTTGCTCAGCGTTCTCTTGTTTCCTAGACAAAGGGGTTGCCCCTGAGCTATCCACCTGGCCATTGATCTTCCTCCTTTTCCCCAACAACCAGTTTATGATGCTCACCCCTCAATTTCTTTACACTTCTCCCACGCTGCAGTGAAGCATTCCTTCTCCCCTCCAAGCAAGCTTCTCTCCAAGCTGTTTCAGCTCTCTAGACTCCTTTCACCCCCCAATTGTCTCCAAACTCCTTTTAGCAGCTCCTTCTCCAAACACACACGCACCCTCTCAATATGAGCCTAAGTTTAAACATCCCTGTAAGCCCCACCCCCTGCGAGTCTGGCCTCCATTTGAGGGGCTGTGCCTGTGTTGGGGAATTGGGATTGGTCTGACTTAATTGGCTCACCTGTACTCACAAAGGGGTTGGGAGACTGGATCAAGTTTTCAAGGGGTGTGTGCACCATACTCCTGTCCCGTCACCTTTCCTCCATACTTATGGGACATCCGTCCTGTGGGATGGGACCGGAGCACTTTGAAAAAGCATCAAAATTTTGCAAACATTTTAGTCCTTCCTCTCTTTCTGCACGGGGCACAGCATGCAGCCGTAACCCCACCATTCTTGGCTCCGCATCGCCCCAATCAGTCCTTTTCTCCGCTCGCGGAAGATTTTCTTCCTTTTTTCCTCCTCTCTGGCTCTCGCTAGCGTTCTCGTAATAGTCCGTCTATGTCGTTTAAACTAGACTTTCCAGTTTGTTCCTCCTGTCATAGACGCTTCGCGAGAGCGGATCCCCATCCTCTTTGTTTAGAGTGTTTGGGTCCGGATCACCGTTTGGGCTCCTGTTTTTATTGTGATTCCCTTTTGGTCCGGGCACTTCAACGTCGGTTAGAGCGTTGGGAGGAGGTGTTTCGACGTACTCCTCCTTCGCATTTTCAGTCTTTCATCGACGAAAAGAAGAAACGCCTGCTAAGTTCTTTACTTTTCAGAGCACCCCAGCCGGGAGACACCTTCCTGGGTTCTACCCCAGCCGGGAGGAGCGTCGACTGCTCTATCACCAGGGCTTGCCCCGAGGTGCCTCCTGGGCCTAATAATTGTACCAGAGTTTTCTCTGAGGGTCTCCGTAAGGGGCCTGGGATACCGGAGTACACTCTAAGCCCCTCCTGTGGGGGCTGCTTGTAGACCTAGTTCTACTGAGTCGTGGGGTACCGGAGCTGGCTCTGAGGCCTCTTTGTCGGCTTCCCTCAAAAGTACCGCAGTGTGCCCCGAGGACTTGGTTGCGCTTGGTGTTACCGAACGCATGTTCGAGGCCCGCGCTGGAAAGGCTGTTACCGGACTTGTGTTCGAGGTCCCTCATACAGAGGCTAAGGAAACCAGCATTTCTGAGAGGCATGAGAAGGCCTTATGGGTGAAAGCTGTTTCTCACCGTTCCCATTCTTGTGGCGACGCCAGAACTGTCGAGGGGGCAAGGAGTTAAAGTTCCTCCTTTACCGGCAGTGCCGAGGTCCTTCCTGCGAAGGCTAGTTTGGCTATTGGTATGTCGCAGAAACATTCCAGGCCGCATATTATCGGCTCCGCTCATGTTCCTTGCGTAAAGGCTAAAATGAAGACCCCTGATCCACCGACGGGGACCCCTGCCTCACTTCCACACGTGCCGCAGTTCCCCCTCAGGTGACGGCAAAATGGTGGCCGTTCCCGCCACGACAACAGCAGCCATTTTGGACGCTTCTTCCACAACTACGCCATTGGCCTGAGGTATGGGGATCAGTTCTGAACATAAGGTTCCATTTGCACGCCCCTTCCGTCCAGTTTATGACTGGAACGCTCGGATGCCTCTTCCGCATAACATCTCGCTGCCTGTGGGTTCGGCGCCCTTGATTTATGTGGACACTTCAGAACATTGGCTGGCTTGGCAACCCTCCCCTTTGCGTCCGTGGACTTATCCCCCTCATGAGAGGCTTTCTCCATAGGATGCTTTTTTCAGAAAAATGTAAGGTACTCATGCGTACCGACCCCATGAGGGAGTATTTCAAGGGTCTTTTTAGGGAGATATGCCCGCCTGCGCCTCCGGCTCCACCCGTGCCTCCAGTGGTTCCGCTGGTGCCGCCCTTGCCTACGGTGCCTCCCCGAACCTCCCGCCCTTGCCTCCGTTGTCCCCCGTGGGCGCTGCCTGACACGGTTCAGCAGGACCCTGACCCGTCGGATGATGCGCCGGGCGATCAGGACAGTGAAGACCAGCCCCGCTCTATTATAGCTTTTCATGACCGGGCACTGGACATGATGTGCCTATTGGATGTTCCAGTGCCCGAGGCACCCGCACCGCAGGAGGGTGTGCTTTCTGGGGCGTTCACCTTGTCTCCTTCGGAGCGTACCGGCCTGTTCTTGCAGAAGGACTTTTTGGCCGAGGTCTGTAGGGTCTGGGAAAAACCACACTCTGGACTTTTTGTCAATAAGAAAATTGACGCGCGATACAGGCTGCATTCTTCGGAAGAGGTGGCCCTAGCATCTTGTCCGCCCCCCTCCTCCACGGTAGTGGTTGCGGCCACTTTACAGTTCAGGCCTGCATGATCCTCTTCTACGACCGCTACTCAGGTCCTGGGGAAAGAGGACAGCTCCTCGACTCCCTTGGGAGGAAGATTTTTGCTAAATCGGTGCTGCAGCTCCGGCAGGCCATTGCGGAACTAGTGTTAGCGGGGGCGAATATGAATATGTGGAAAGGTCCGCTGCAGCTGATCCTGGGCTCTTGGGTGCAAGTAGAGAGGACAGTAAAGAGCTGAGCCTCGGAATCTCAGCCCGGCAATACCCGAACGATAACTGGCCTCTTCAAACACGCCGGCGCGAGACCGCGATTGTCGGGAAATGTGGTTCCAGAGAACTACAAAGGTCTCCTGTAGCTTGATGCTGAGTAACGAGCAGCAGGCAGTGTGAGGGGCACAGGATGCCGTGCACAGATAACAAAGGAAAGTGAGCGAGAAAGTAGAGGCTTGCAAAATGTCAAAATGAGGCAACGAGTGCAAAGCCGATTCTGGGTGGTACACAGTTTACAATCTTAAATGGCTGCAAAATGTACAACGTTGGAGTGCAGTCTTTACTGCATGGAAGAGCATGTACAACAGGTAACTCAGATAAGTTATTTAGGACACTCTCTGTTAAGGCGCAGTGCGAGGAAAGCACATGAGTCAGGACATACACAATAAGAGTTCAGTCATGCATCAAACTCCACTCCACTATACTGTTTTACATTTCTTTTATACTTTTGTTTTTCATTTATTGAACACAACTAATTTGCCAATGAAAGGTCAACTTGGATGAACCTTCCCATTCAGGAAGTGGTTCAAGGGCATCCCACTCTTGATTTTAAAGTGTCAAAAACTGTTGATTAACATCTGCCCAATGAACTCAACACACAGATCAACCAGAAACACTAGTATTGGGGTCTCAAGATATGTTTTAGAAAAGATGTGCTGTAATATTTATACAAGGCTATTAAGTTAGTGTAAGTAAAAAGCAAAGGAAATACAGTATAATGTAATAGTGTACCCATGATCAACACCCTGCAGATTGTTAGCACACCAAGACCAGTATCAACTGTAGGCTTGTATAAACCGAGCCTGCATCTATCATCTGCGGTCTACAAAGTGTAGTCTCTTCTTGGGTCCAGAGTTCAAAGCACCGAGCTGAAATTCTAGGTTTCTGGATGCCCGAGGCCAAAGTAAAGGGTCCCAGAGTTCAGGATAACTAGGGCCAAACACTGTTGCTAGCCACCAGAGTGCTGGGGATTGCTACGCCAGTCCTACACTTGCAGATGCCCCGCAACCCAGTCCACTCACTTTGGTGTCCCAATGAGTCTTGGATTCGAATGTGCTAGTTCCATGTGTGAGAAACCTGAAGGTTTCTCACTTCCTAGTCCCCAGGGATCTTTCATCCAGGTGGCCAGGACACGGCCATTGCTATTGGATCCAGTTCCTGGGGGTGGACCAGTGGAGGAGGATCACCTGGATGAGGGGTCTTCGGGGAGTGGAAGTGGGATGCCAACAGGCGAGACGCGGTTTCCCCCTCCTTGTAACCCCTTTTCCCCATCCTACCCTGTAGGACATTCAGAAGCTCTACCCCCCCCCCATTCTTCGACATAGTCCCTTCCTGACTTATCATTTTGTGAACACTTCTTTCTTTTCTGGTGAACATAATCCCACACTCTTTCCTTACTTAGTGGTAAGGATTGGCAATATGTTTCTCAGTATAGGCCCTTTTTATTTGACAAGACGCTACTAGGACTGCCTTATTATTTGATGGTCATAGCTTGCTCCCATTTTAGCATTGTTTAGATTAGGCGTTTTTCTCAACTATGCATACAGTTTAATAAACACCCTTGAGCTTGAACTGTGATCACTTGTCTGTCTTTACTGTTGCCACCATGAGTTCCTTACAAAGGCCATTAATCAAACTTCCATGATTGCCCTGATCCAGTGGTACCCACATGCTTTCCAGGGAAACTAAGGGAGGAAAGGTAGACTGATGGGCAAACTCCTTGAAGTGTCCACATCTTGGCTGTGGCCAGCAGCATGGTGCCAGCCAGTGGAAGATTCTGGGGCCTGTCGACAAGAAGCTGTCGGGAGTGGTTAAAACCCTTCATAGCAATAAGCAGCTAAAACCCCTGGGTCATTTGGCAAGATTTTATTGCAAAGCAAAGCTATTACAAAACACAACTAAACACAACACATTGAACATTTTTACAAATTTACATTTCAGAACCCATAAAACCACAATAAAATACTAAAACATATTGCCAATTACACACAGAAAACTATTCTTAATAGCAGATCGCATAGAGCGCAGTGGGGAGGAGAAAAGATCCAGTGTGCACATCAGGCCTTGGCTAGTCAGAACTACGAGGTGTTAACAGCTGGAAACCTCAGGCCCCAAGTGCCAAGTGGCAAATCGTCATGACTGGAAGAATGTCCGATGATGATGAACAAAGTCCGGGCGTAGCTGCAATATCTGCTGGGCCCAGGTGTCTTCCACCAGGTCAGAGTGCATCTTCCAGGTTACTAGCTGCTCCATCCAGCAGGAGAGTCTTAGCGCAGAAGACCAGACAGTTGCTGAGATACAAACCCCAAGCCAAAGTGGAACATTTGAATTAGGATTACCTGCTAATCCCTATTTTGATATTTTTGAACACAGAGGGGCACTTGCAGTCTGTGTCATGCTTTTTTAATTATGTAATACTGCATTTTTTGTAGTGTGCAATGTGTCTGGATCTTAAGCGTTCGTGTTGCTTTGCTCCCTTCCAGGGTTCTTTGATTGCAAGCATGGTTCTCGGGATTATCATTCTGAAGAAAAGGTATGCATCTTGTTTTAGTTCAACAACTATATTCTCGCCAAAATCCTTGTGTATTGAAGGTAGAGTTTAATAGTGTTGGGTACATCTAATTTCATAAGGTATACTGTACGTTGAATGCAAAATGTGAGTAACTTTTGAATGTAAAACCGTGCATGTCATTTTAATGCAGAAGGTGGACTCATGATTTGAAATCGAGCACTAGTGTGAATAATCTCTTGTCTTGACAGATCACAGTGCATAATAAAGTAAACGTTTCAGTCCGTGGGCAAAAGTGCCTTTTTGGGGGTCCCTCTAGGCGCTTCCTTGTCACACTTCCTCTTTACTTATATCTTCTTCCCGCCTTTATTAGAACTCTTAATCTTTCAGCACATAATTGCACTGATGATACTCTGCCAATTTTAAAAGTATCCAATAAGACCCTACGACTTAGCAGGTATCATTTTGTTGTTTTTTTTTTTTTTTTTACCGGAGATTGGCCTTTTGCAATATGAATAGCGCCGTTCTCGTCTCCTAAAACGTTAGGTTTATTCGCATAGCTATCGGCCCCTTGTTTGTGGGTAAGCAGGGCCTGTAAACGCTCTGTTCTCACTAAAGCCCGTGCCAACGCAAGGGGATATTTTTCACCATACATTTGGGAAGATCAGGGTTTCATGGCTCTTCTGAACCCCTGGTTACTAAGCTCTGTAACTCAGACATCCGGTTTTGTGGAGGGATGGTATGATGGCCTTCCGCTACTGGCTGCATGCCTGTTTTAGGAGTGTGAAGGGTCTTAGAAAAGGGGAGTTATGCAATGTGATTTATTAATTGCAAATGGGTGTCTGCTCAGTATTTTGCCTGCAATCAGTACATGGCTTTAAGATATTCTACCTCTCACAAGCGGGCACAGTGGCTAATGTATACGAATTCTTGATTGGGCTTCAATATGTAATTTCAAATGGGTTTATGTCATGGCATACACCTGTCCTCCAGAGTTATATGCAGAAACAAGTTGAAATGGTGCAGTGGGAGATTTTCGCTTAGTGAGGCTGCATGGAAGAATGCAAGGTCTTCTTCTCATAGCCTGTTGGACATAGTTAAAAAATTAGATTGCAAAGCAGACCTTTTGTGGTGCTTGGTTTGGTGTCATTACTGCAAATAATGTTCCCTCATTTGGGGTCACAACCTATACTTTAAGCTTTTATAGTAATAGATGATTTGGGGAGGAAATACCATTTGCAAAAGTATCTCTGTATAGTATAAATCATCCAAATTAGTTCATTCAAAAACATACAGCACAAATGCAAGCTGAATCTGTATTTGTAAAACAAATGGTAATTAATCGATCTTTTAATACACGCCTAATACCGGCGTATCTCTAAGTGCAGGTCCTGGATTCAAACCTGTGTTGCTAGCTATTGTGCCGTGGATCTTGAATATGCTTGAGCAACAGGAGTGAAGGACGCCTAATTAATTCTCTGGTGCAAATGTGAACACACCTTCACTGAAGTAGTATCAATTGGTGTTTACTATTGATAAAAATTGATAAAATTTAAAAAGTAAAACCACACCCTGTCAGCACACAAGAAAATGGAGAACCCAAATAAAATCTTGTGAATTTATAGACCAACCAGTTGTAGACTCTAACAGAAGCTGAGCTCTGACGAGAGATGGCATTTGATAGACTGGGTACTACTCTGGGAATATTTGCTCTGCCGAGCTAGGCCGTACTGCATTTGGACACATTACGCGGACTGATTTTGACCATCCCAGGGGATACCATCGAGCTGTTCTTAATCTCCCATACGTTAACATTTAGAGAATGTAATCTTTCGGCAAACACAGGATCTTGGAAAAGTACCTAAAATGTGTCCCAGATGTTGGAAGACAAAACCATTCTTACCTAGTTGATAACCGGCTTAAACATTGAGATCTCTGAAAAAGTCCCTGCTTAGTGGGGGGGCAGAGGGGGTGAGCGTGTGTGTGTGTGCGCACACTCTCCAGTATAAGTTATATCATGCGTTTCAGAATTGTGATGTCAAATGACGTTTTTTTTTACCCACAGATATAGCCTGTCTAAATACTTGTCCATAGTTCTGGTCTCCGTGGGGATTTTCATCTGTACCTTAATGTCTGCACATCAAGTGGTAAGAACTTCAGACTGCCTACTGTATTTTTTTCTTGTACTCACTGTGAAACATACTCTACTGGACCAGAGCCTGTTGTCTAAAGAGTCCCATTCGATTTTCCTCACCGCCAACACACATCCCTCTGCCACTCTCTCTGAAAATTGCACGGCCTTGCAGTACCATCCTTGTCCCTTCTTCAATTAATGGACAGCCATCCTAGTAACCCAAGGTATCTACATCATCAGTGGCTCCTTCACCAAAGAAAGCGTACTCAGCCCTTAAATATTAATTTCCCAACCCTGGCCCCTACGATGCTCAAGACCAACCTAACGATCGCTAGCCTCCCTTGGTGCTCGATGTTCAGAAAATGCTTTGTTGCACAACTAGAACATAGATGCATTCATCCCTAATCCTACCTTTATGCCAAAGGCCCTTCCACCTGAAAGCATCAACTAAACAGCCATTGTTCTATTCCTTGATGACAGCCTTGCCAATATGAATACCACACTCCCACTCCTGAACCTTTTCTGGTTGCACCCATTATCCTAAAGCAGGGGTCTGCAACCTTTGGCTCTCAAGATGTTTTGGACCACAACTCCCATCATCCCTAACCAGCATAGTCCATATCCAGAGATCATGTGGAATTTGTGTCTGGAATCATCTGAGAACCAATGCAGACCCCTTATCTAAGGAATCCTCAAAGTATTCCTTCTACCCCTTTCAATGTTTTATATGCTCCCCTATCATATGTCTGGCCTGGGAATGCAACCCCTTTTCCCACTCCTATGTCTACGGCACAGATCTGCCTAATGTTTTGCTCTTAACCCACCACAATGCCCAAGACATGGTATCCTAGTGAGTAAATGGACCTAAGGGGACTTGAAAGTAATAGTCTAGTGGGGTGCTAGAGATCCGAAGAAGATGGCCGCCTCAGAGTTGAGCTCCTGATAAAGAAATAAGGGCTCGCCGAATAATGACGGCTTATACTGGTTGGAGAACCACCTCAAGGTGTACAAATACAGCTTGAGGTCCCAGGACACTGGAGTCCCAAGTTCAGACCAATCCATCGCCCTTGCGCAGAGTGACACAGTCCTTGAAGACAGTGGTTGCTTGGGGGTGTTTGGCCAGATTAGACCCGATAAGTTGTGGTCAGCCCAGAGGAAGGTGGTGCTGGTTTTGTCTGTTCCAGGGCGTCTCCGGCTGGGGCTCTGACCTGCATAGGCACACTGATGGATTCGCCTGCTTTCTCCGTGGCCTGAGCTGTAATGGCGTGGCCAGTGTCCGACTAGCTGAGCATAAATGGCATTGCAGAAGCTGAAACCCGCAGCTCGAATGCTAGTCAGCCCAGCCTGAACCTTCTGAGATGCCAGCCGCTGATGTTAATAAAATATGGTGAGCACAAATTGTGAACGCCCTCCAGAGTGGTTGTAGGTCCGTAGGTGAGACACCTTATGGACAATAAGCAGGGCTGTTCTCATCAGTTTGAAGGGCATGCAGGTGATCTGGGCAGCAGCACCTGAAGACATCACCAGAGGGGCAGTGGAGGGCCTGGTGTCTTATATGGTTGGCTGTAGATTTGGAGCATCTGACTTTTATTTGCGGTTGGGCATGACACTGAGACTTTCTAGTTCAAAGCAGGATTTTTGGAGGAAAGGAGCCCGTCCCTGACTGCGACAAGATTTTTGCGGTCATGACGAAGGCAGACCTTGATATGTAAGCAGTGCAGAGAGCTCCAGGAAATTAGTGGGTGATGAACAAGGCACAGTTGAAGCGTGGAGATGAAGAGGCACAGGGCCCTACAGTTCCCATGGACATTGAAGGGCTATCCAGATGGCGTTGGAGGAAAAGCAAACCGAAAGAACAGCAGCCGGAGGGGGACAACTTTGTACGGATGTATACGAATTGTTCGAACTACAATTGTTCGAATTACAATTGACCTTTGCACAATTGACCGAATTGTGAAGGTCAATTGTTACATATATGCGGGGAGAAACCCCCCGCAACCCCCATTTTTTTTATATATATATATATATATATCAATTGTGCAAAGGTCAATTTGGACCCTCGACTTTCGGTCAATTCGGTAATTCGAACAATTTGGGTAATACCCTTTGGTACCGCAGATGGCAACTAACAAGCGCTACACCTCAGAACACTTATCTAGGGCCTCTTCACTGTCTCACGAAAATCTGATGTCCGTCCTAAGCCATATTGACAAAACTGTGCCGTGACTAGTGGGCAAATTCGACTGCCTGAGTGAGAAGGTGGCACAGTTGGAGACATGAACTTCAACCCTGGAACAGAAGACTTCGGAATTAGTCAGTGCACTTGGGTGGTCCCAGCAATGAAGCAGATTCTAAGTGATCCGACAGCGGCTGATTTTGCCACAGCCGGAATGTTCTCATGAGAAAGGTGCAAACTACCAAAAGTTTGCACCTTTCTCATGCAAACACACTTGCATACTACGGGGGCTGCAGGGGTTTCACCCGCAACCCCCGCACACTATACTGTAAAGTATAGTGAGCGGGGTGTTGCAGGGGACACCCCTGCAGTCTTTTATTTTTATTTATTTATTTACCTGCAATGCTACCACCAAAGTTTCAAACTTTTGGTGTTCGAACCTTTGGTGGTAGCATTTTTCGGTCGTTTTGTACGGTCGGACCTTTTTTTTCGGTCCGATCGTACAAACCGTGAAGCAACTAGGCAGGGAAATGGAAGCAGTGCACTCTGACCCCTGGCCGGAGGCTGGAATACCTGGAAAATGTGGTCCAGGCGAAGTAGATTAGGCTACTAGGCCTCCCTATGGGTGCAGAAGGCGAGGACCAGATAATATTTGCAGCCACATGGCTACCGGTGGTACTTGGCTTAGACGTAGAGGAGGAACCATATATATCGAGAAATGTTATCGAATAAAGCAGCGTGATGAGAATAAATCAAGGGACTCTGGATTCGGACCAACGCTAATCATCAAGCTATCCGATATGAGAGACAAGAGAGCAGATTTTAAAGGCGGCAAAAGAATAGCTATAGTTCCAGCAAAACCAGATTCTATTAGTCACGGACCTGGTGCCTAAAAAAAAAAGAAAGGCTGTTCTGAATGCTTTGAAGAAGACTTTTCTTGCATGAGGGGTCAAGGCAGGGTACCTACACCATGCCAAACTTCATGGCAGGGAAAGGAGTATGTATTTTGGAAGGCAGAAGAGCTCCTCAAGACAATACCAGTGCCTGCGTCAGGCAAGGGTTGAACTTTGCGCAGGGTTTGCCTTTGCTGGTGGGCTGTACTTTCATAGGGTTGACGTTGTTCAGCTCATGTTGTTGTGAGCCCTCTTGGGTGTCAGGGAGGCGGGGTTGGCTGGGTGGTGGCCATCTGAATGTGGTGACTCGTGTCCATGGGTGGATTCCACAAATGGGGCATCGGAGCTGAAAAAGGGTATTTCAGTGGTATGCCTCATTGTGTTGTTTTGCAGACCAGTGTTTTTCGAAGTAATTTTTAACAAAAACATTACTACAAAAATATAATTGAACTATATTAGGGGGTAAGTGTTAAAAGGGTGGGCGGGGTTGTGGTAGGCATAATAGTATGGGGAAGGAAGGGGCTGGGGCAATATTCAATGAGTTTTTTTCAAAGTAATTTCTTCGAATTTATTTTTGTTGTCAGCAAAATGACAGGGAACCATGGTTTTATCCCCCAGCCCCCAAATGGGCTTGGGGTGGACATTCGGAAGGAACCCATATGTTATGCTGTTAGCGAAGTTGTTGTGAAAGGCATGGTAGTATTGTTATGGCTGTCCTTCCCTTTGTATTCTCTAATACTGGTAACCTTCAATAAAAATATATTTTAAAAAGACAAATGAATAGGTGAGAGATCAGTGCTTATTCAGCACCCTCACACATCCCGCTCCTGCCCAGATTGGCACAGTCAATTAGCCTACTTACACCTGAGACCATTGTGAAGGAACCCCACAGACTGCCGCAAATTTGTATGCATGCAACACACTGCACCAATGCTATGTATACAGGCCTTGCAGAATATCAGTTGGGCAGAGGACAAAAAGTGCAGAACACAACTGCTAGGCGCACAACAGGCCTTATAATGGCACAAAGGCACTTAGTGCTGCAAATGGTGTGTGTGCTGGCTTGCAGTTAACGCCAGAGTAATATTCAAAGATCCCAGTTAGTCCTTTAAGTGTCATACCAGCATATTGCCACCGCCCCGGAAAGAGAGCAGATGTTACATTATTCACCATACCTTGCCACAACATAACTCCTGTTCACCTCCCTTTCCCACCTCAAACATTGCTCTTACACACAGACACACACAAACACAGACCAACACTTACCTGGGCCCCAGCGACTTCCCTCTTCCGACTCTGTCGTGCCTTTCAGCCCCTGCGTGCACTTGAGTGTGGCGCAGGGGCTAACAGTTTGATTTGATCGGTCTTCGAGCGATCTTTCTAAATTGGTCATTTCCGAAATTGCTTTTTAATAAGCGATTTCACATAATACCCATCCAGATACATAGGCAGGGGAGAAACAAATGAGCAGTCAAATTCACTAAACCCTGGTTTAGATCACTTCCTGCTATCATCTCATTCAATAGGCCCCAATACCCGTCTCTTCACCAATAGGGCCACATCTCCCACACTACCCTTGGCCATATTTAACAAGCTGTCCAAGATCTAAGTAACTAAATGTGCAAATGACTTCCAATTCTTAGATCTAGATTTTGCTAATAAATTAGAACAATCAAATGTGCCTTGACACAATCCAGTTAATAGCTTGTGTGCGCAGTAACAATAATTTAATAATGCGAACTGTTCTATATGGACCAAATTAACACCATGAGTTTTGGTGCATGATCCTGGTTCAGTGTCACGTGTGTATACTATATTGTCCCAGTTCTTGTAACAGAATAGCAGCTAGTGATAGAATTACTGTCGCCATCTGCTCACCAGCCCCCCACGTTGGTTCCCGGCATTGCTAATTCTGCAGACACATCATTGTACTAAGTGCTGTTTCTATGGTTTGTTGAGTATTCTGAAAACCTAGCTACAGCATGAAGTGCTGGGGATTGGCGTGTCAGTCAATCTAGAAGTGTCTAAATGCCTGGTAATGAATGCAGCTTCCCTAAATGCACAATACCTTAACTTATTCGCTTTGGCCAAGACACATAGCTGCCACTTACTTCACATTATAAAGACCTCCATGTCCAATTCGAGTCTCTGCACCTCCTCTCTGACAATGTGTAAACTTCAGCCTTAAAATTGGTACTTTCTGAAGGAGAAATTACGGGCATCAAATCCATCAAAACCACCTTGCCCATTAATTTCCTCAAACATTTCTGTGCATGCCATGCTGGGATTATGAAGTCTGTTCCCTTGTCAAGACTGTCTCACTCTTTTAAGCACTTGAACACAGTGCAGTAAGTGTAGTTTAACTCTACCACCCTGGACCTACCCTGTCTTTGGGTGTAACATTGAGACAGCCATAACAGTTGATGACTGTAAAAATAAAAAATACAAAACAGTTGATGACTGTCCTTTTACCATTGTTGATGCCCATTGCAGTGACACACCATACCGTTTTGTTTTTTGCTTCACCGTGAACACAATTTACATTGCTGACTTTTGTAGACATTGTTTTTCACTGGCTTGTACATCGTTTCGAAACCTGATCCATTAAGAAAATATACATTTCTGCTCATTTGTTTATTTCCCTAGGCTTCTCAACCAAGTGCAAGCGAAGAGGACGGGCCATCATCTTTTCTCTGGTGGCTTCTAGGTATGTAACCAAATAGTGACAGACACTTCCTTGTAAGGAAACTGCAATCATTTTTTCTTAATCTGCCACTTTGGGCTCAGATTTTCACAAAATAAGACTTTCGTATTTTTTTTTTTTTTAAATTAAAAAGCATGAATGCATAAACACATGTCATCAAAATAAAAATTGCTATTTTAAAATGTTGAGTAAAAACCAGACCAAAATACATTCTATCTGTGGCTGTCACTGTATGAACAAATACATCCCTTTGGGTCTTTCCCTGTTGCTCCAGACAAGGCTTTGTGTATATGCTGGATTGCAGAGCGACATTTTTATTTCCTTTTAAATGAGACTCTCTCCTTGTTATTTCTCAGGGTATTTGCATGAGCATTACATAAAGCGGCACTCACCTTTCAGATTGCTCTCCTGGGATCTACTTTCTATACGAATACAAATCATTTCACAAAAAACGTACACCATCAAATACGAGCGATATAAAAAATAAATACACACTAGAAATCAAACGCATGCATAGAAAAGTGTTGAGAGAAGATTTAAACTGAGCCTTTGTATATTTAGCCTCCAGATTCTTTTCAGGGATTTCCTCAAGTAAAGGGGTACTGTGCCCAATTTCTTCTCCAACAGACCGTTGACTCTAAAAAGTCTGTAATTGAGGATAGCTGAGTGAGTAGTAATCCAGTCCTGCTGATACAGTAGCTTTCTCAGTTAGACCCAGGCCTGGCTCCAGGAATTTTAATCTGGATGGGCCAGGTTTGTGACCAGGGGGGCCAAACTTTTCTCAGATTTGTGATCCGGCAAAACACGTCTTCCTGGATCTGAAAAATCAATTTGCCCTTAAATTCTTTAGTCTGTTAGACTGCTTTATAAGGTGCAGAAGCCTGGATTCAAACCCAGGTTGTTACCCACAAGACTACTTGAATGTCTGATAAAGATGCTTATTTGGATTGCACTCCCTGGCAGATTTAAGCCAAATAGATTCTTGGGCAAAGCTGACAGATGGCCCCGGGTAGGTGGGGCATGGGTGTGGAGCTTATGGTGGGAGCAGTTAATCGCTGTCATAAGTGCAACAAATGTTACATGTTTTTTAAGTTGTCTTTTTCTACTATTGAAGCTGTATGTTTAGAGGTATGACTCTAGCTGGAAACAGCCTGTTCACCTCACCAGGTTTTGCTGACATGAGGTGATTTGCCCAGGTTCGCTCAATTCATTCAAGTGGGAAATCTGCTCTCGCCTTCCAACTGCTCATCCCTTCCAAAATCACAGGCTCTCCAGTACTCCTTCCAGTCTTCTGCTCTCTTCCATTTGCTCCTTTGTTTCCTTCCATAAGCTCCCTCACTACTTTAACCTTCCATTGGCTACTCACTTCATCTTCCATATGCTCCCCCATCTCCATATGGAAAACATTTGCCAAAAATGAAAAATGAAAGCTGTACACTGCCCTTAACAAGAGTCTGAAAGATTAATCCCAATTAGTCATGCCCTAAGAAATATGTTTTGTGGCTTTTTTTCAACGTACTGCTTTCATTGAGATATTAAAAAAAAAGTACAGAGCAAAGGAGAAGCAGAAAAAATAGCGTGGCAATATCACCCCCTGTCACTTCCATCAGCTCCCTCTGACTACCATTCCCATTTACAATCACTCCCACCTACCCTTCCCTTCCCCCACCATGTCTTCTTGGCCTGGCTGCAGAGAAGCAAGAATTATGCCACCTCCTCCTCTGCAGGGCCTGAGCAACGAGGACGCCAGTCCTTATTCCATCTAACATAGTGTGTGCTTAATAATACCTCCCTGAATGCTGTGGCTACTCCCAGGAGGCCACGGTGGAGGTGATTGTAGTCTAGCCATTTTGTTGTGAAAGACAGGCCCCTCCACCTCGATAAGTATTGAATCAGAGAATAGGATATTTAGTTTCTTCCAAATTACATTACAGCTAATTTTAATTGAGTTGAGGATGTGTGGGAGTGCTAGCATGCAGGTGAGAGTGGGATCAGGAGGGAGACAGTGGAGGCTGAAGAGTTTCCAGCCTCCTGGGATCAGTCCCGGTATGGATGTGGCAGGGAGGAGGGGCCACCCCTCCCCTGCCACCCTCTATACATCATTGTCTGGTACATACTGTTTATAATATGCAATTGTCCATGATGACTTCTTATTTGACATGTTTACTTTGCTATTTTGAATGTAACAATTTTGATCAATAAATGTGGCCTTATATTTTCCAAATAACGATGTGTGTATGTCTCCTTGGCTGGGCCTGACCGCTGCGCTGCCCATCTATTAAACCATATTGCAATCTGGATCACTTCTAGGGGCTCCTAATTTTGGCAGGAAACGCACAGTGAGATTAACTGATTTTCCCAGGATCACACACTTTGGTTAAGTGGTAAAGTCAGAATGTCAGCATAGCCTGAAATGTAGGTACTTGACCACACACCTTCCCAGCTAAAGTTGGTACAAAGATTTTTTGTAAAATATTACAATTCTGGGTCTTTGCACCCGAGTCACCTTTTGTACAGATTTTGAAATGGGACTTACGTCCTGCTTACCATAGCCGTTATTCTGTATATAAAAGAAACTTTAAGTGATAGGGATGATTTATGGGAAAACATTTTGTATTGTCATGAATTGCATATTTTTATACCAATGATTATAAGCCATGAAAACAAAAATGTTGTTTATTTTGTAAGTTTCTGTATTCAATGTTTCTCTTTACTTTTCTTATTCCGTTTATTTAGTTTCTTTTTCATACTTTGCTAACTTTATTTGTAAAGGTGAAAAGAGTATTGGGTCAATTTTTGTTTTGAATCCTAAATTGCATAATGGGGACTGCTACTGTTTGCACCTTCTTTGCAAAAGGGCCCCTACAGGCAATTTGAATTGTTTCCACAAAGTAATGGAAAAGTAAATAGCAAAACAAAGGCAAAACCGCTGTTTCACTTCACTTTTGTAGTCTGTGTCTGGAAAAGTATAAATCTCTCCCACAATTAACGATTTGGAATCTGTTTTGCTTTTACCAATAAAGTTACAATCATAGGTGGTCATTTTCCAAGTCCTGTGGAGTGGAAAAAGTGGCGGTAAAATGTTTTATGATTGTAGCTTTATGTTCCCCGTTCTGATTGGAAGCCTACAAGCTCCAGAATGCCAATTAATCAGAACTTACAAAAGATCCCATACAGACACAAAGTGAAATGAAATGCATCACAGTCATTGTTTCACACAGCTTGTTCTGTACCCCCATCAATTCTAATCACCCAACAGCCACACTTAAATAGCTAATTAAAAGCGTATATAATGTAAAGAAAAAAGTACCTTTTCCTATCACTAATCACTTCCTATTTTAAATAATCTGCATCTGACAAATGTTAAAAAGATAAGGCATCACTGGGAGGAGCTGTGCAGCCCTGACTGACTTTGAGGGGAGAAAGGCAGAGCAAGGGTACCCCACGAACATTTGTCCATTGGTCGACTGTTAAATCCACCTCTGATTGCACTCTGCAGGAAATATCTCAATACCCCTTTTTTTATGTTTAACAGTTCTGCACCGTTTATACGTTGCCAGAAACCTATTAAGAAATGCTTTTTTCTTGTGTTATTTTCAAGGTTTCATGATCAATCTTCTGAGAACCAAATGTTTATTGGGGGAAGTGGGAACAATCCTCCAGTCCTGCACCTCTGCCCCTCTGTCACTGGTGGGATCCCACAGTAAATGACTTCAATTTCTGGCACTGCCTAAACACCTAGCAGCTATATCATACTTTTCAAACAAGACCCACAATACACATGATGTATTCGGTTTGCATACAGACATTGTTAATTGTTATTCCAATAGTATGATGTCAATAAGGCAGTACTCATCTGCCCATTTCATGAAAAGTTCTGGCCAGGCAGCCTACTCTTCCACACAGACAAATATGCATACTATTTAGGTCAGAGCCCCACTGGTAAGTATGTATGAGAAGATGATCTGAAGTTGGTCCATACTTGCCATCCTAACCTGGATATGTTAAGGTAGGTTCTTGTTGGACCAACTCAGTGAGGTGCAGTTTGCGTCCCTAGGCATTGCAAACAAGGCTCCCACATCAGG
This sequence comes from Ambystoma mexicanum, assembly GCF_040938575.1. Taxonomy (NCBI): domain Eukaryota; kingdom Metazoa; phylum Chordata; class Amphibia; order Caudata; family Ambystomatidae; genus Ambystoma; species Ambystoma mexicanum. The sequence goes on from NC_090936.1 coordinate 1,067,872,553, forward strand.
GTATATATACTGTCACTTAGGGAGATAAACTGAAACCAACACACATTAGCAAAGCCAAAAATTAGGACTTTTGAATACACATGGTAAAGACATTTGCCAGGCACTGCCATAACGGTACCACCTGGCAATAAGGTGGGAACATCTAGAAAATGGGGCGAGTACCTACGGATATATGATGTAATTGTCTGGAAAATACCTGTGTACTTATACACATGTCAACACGGTTGACTTTGCGATTGCTTGTTTTAGAATTCCAGTGTAAGGAACAAATGTGAGGACACTGTCATGATGCCTACCCCCGGGCATCCGGATCAAGCCTATCAGCCCCGGGAGCAGGCATCCAGGCATTTACAAAAACCCCAGCAGCCCCAGCTAGGGGCTGTCTGGGTTCAATCCTGGCGCCGTAGGCACCAGGCTCATAATAAAAATCAGTCCTGGCGCCAGGCTCATTGACATTACTTACCTCATGCAGACCATGCTGCAAATAAATCCAAGCCAACATGAGGCCTAGATGGGACTATTTTACTACAGGGACTATTTTTTACTCGGGTGTGGTCCTGGGGAACTTCTTTCCTGGGACTACTTTGGAGGCTATTTAAACCACGCCCGAACAGCAGCACATGCTTCGTGTTATTCTGCATCCAGCAGCGTGACTCTCACCGTGCCTGCAGCCAGCAGCCAGTCTTCTGCCACGCCCGCCTCGAATCCGGAGCTCCTAGAATAAAGAGGAAGAAAAGGACAAGGTTAGAAAACAAACTTATTTCAAATTCCTCACCTGATTCCGGATCCATTTCATCTCCCGACCTGGAAAGTACATCAGTCCTGCGCTTTGCCAGCTCCAGCACGGCGCCATACTCACCAGTTCTCACAGCAACTTTCGATCCAGCACTGTCTCCATTTCTTCGCCGTACTCCGGCACCTAGGAGCACAAGAATAACAAGGTGAGCCAAGGGAATCAACAAATACCTCTTACCACCATAGACTTACCTGATTTACCACCGGTGGTATTATTCTCCATATCTTCATATGCCGCATCTGTAAAGAGGGAGAAAAACAACACGTTAACGCATGCAATAGTTACCGGACAGCGTTGGGTAACACAGACTCTTACCTGAACGCCAGCAGCAGCTACGAGACCACCTTCTCACAAACTCAGTTGCAACTTAAGGAAGGAAGGGAACAAGAGTGAACATCGGGCACATTGAACTCTTTGAACTTGATACTTACCAATCCCGCCTGGGACTTCAGAGTCAATGCTTACCGGAACTCTCCCAACGCCTTCAAACCAGTGAAGTAACTGGTATCTACGCACCCCTGCAAGACAAGCAGGATGGAGAGCTCATCTTTTACAAACATAAGGAAAACACTTCTTCGGGTCCAGCAGACAAGACTAGGCGGGCCAGTCCAGACAGTCATCTCTGCACTACGCATCACGTTGACGGAGACCGCAGCTGTCCGGGTCCGATCGACACCCCTGTGAGGTCTAGGTGAGCGTAACAGAACACAAAGCCTTTCTAAAAATACCCACCCGGGTGTTATGGAAACCTCGCAAACCGACCAACTGGCCCAATTATTGGGGGAACTTAGGGTGGAAGTACATGCCGCTCACCAAGAGACTAATGTCCTCAGGAGAGAACTGATTGTCTCAAAGGAGCGCACTGATGATCTGGCTAGGCAACTACTGCAAAACCAAGCTGGGCAAACACCCATACCTGGATATGGGGGAAAACCAACCCACGTTTCATCAAGCAATCCTGTTTCATCAAGCAATCCTGTGCAAATGGTTTTACCAGGAAATATTCAGTTGGCTCCACCCGAGGACCCCAAAAGGTTCACCATGTTTATGAACCAATGCCGCTTGCAGTTTTTATGCAGACCGGGAGCCTTTCCAAATGACCAAGCCAAAGTAGCCTTTGTATTGTCATATCTTAGTGGCAGCGCAGCGGATTGGTCCATTCCGTTAGTTAACCAGGATGATCCTCTTCTCCGGTATTTTCAGGGTTTTCAAAGGAGCATGGAAAAACTATTTGCCAGACACTCACAGGGTCAAGCCCTCGACAACGAACTTTTATCCTTACGACAGGGTAACCAGGATCTGCTAACCTATATTGCAACCTTCAATAGGTTGGTGGTGGAAACCGGGTGGCCGGAGGAAAAACGAATTGCATTGTTTCATCGTGGACTTCGGGGAGAACTCAAAGACGTCTTGGCTGAAGTTGTGAACCCACCTCAGGATTGCACAGAATTTATAGACTTAGTGGTCCAGCTAGACCACCGACTTCAGAACCGAAAGACTGATCGAGCTAAGTTCGAGAATCGAGTATTGGTTAAACCCAACGTTGCCCCCAAAGGAACAGATGCATCTGCACCTATGCAGATCAGGGGGGGGTTAAAGGACCCTTAACTTAAAAGGAAAGAGAAAGAAGACGACAGATGCAGTTGTGTCTGTACTGTGGAACCTCAGGACATTTTCTACGGGATTGCCCTACAAAACCACCCAAGAAGGTGGTAGGAGTTGCTGATAAAAGCCACATAGATCCTGATTCGGGAAACGACCACGCCCGACAAGCGTAGAGGTCTGCTTGCCGAGCTTAAAGAAGGACACTCGGAGCTCGCATCTGATCATCCCAATGGTCCTACTTGATCCCAGGCAGCAATCACGTATGCACGCAGTAAGGGCATACATAGATAGCGGGGCCGTAGGAAACTATATGGACCACGAATTGGTGTCAAGGATGAATCTACCTCTTTGCAAAAAGACCACTTCGGATGTCATCACCACAGTTGATGGAACTGAGATTGCCTCGGGGCCTGTAACTCATTCCACTACAGAGATGACACTGTTGAGTCAAGATGGGCATCGAGAGACTATTGTGTTTGATCTAATCAAAGCCCCAGAGTTCCAGATAATACTGGGGATGCCATGGTTGGAAACACATAATCCTTGTATAGAATGGCGAGAGAAGAGAATAACCTTTCCGGATTGTGCACACACCTGTTACCCGGAGAAACTTTGAACAAAGGCCTAGCTACAGTCGTTAACCCAATCGTTCAGTTACCTCAGGAATACCAAGAATTTCAGGATGTTTTTCAAAAAGAACAGGCCAATACATTACCTCCTCACAGATCATACGATTGTCAAATCGACCTCCTACCCGGTGCACAACCCCCATGCAGTAGAATTTACGCCCTCACGGAACCTGAAAATCTTCACCTACGGCAATACTTGGACCAATACCTTGCTAATGGCTTTATTCGTCCTTCCAAGTCTCCTGCATCCTCAGCTTTATTCTTCGTGCCAAAAAAGGAAGGTAACCTTAGAACGTGCATAAATTACCGCACATTAAATCAGATTACGGTAAAAAACCGATACCCATTGCCTCTGATCCACGAATTACTAGACCAAGTAAAGGATGCTTGTATCTACACTAAGTTAGATCTCCGAGGGGCATATCATCTGTACGTGTCAAGAAAGGACGAATGGAAGACTGCCTTTCGCACCAAGTACGGATTATTCGAATATCAGGTGATGCCCTTCGGGTTGTGCAATGCACCAGCAGCCTTCCAGTATTTTATGAACGATGTCCTTCGTGAACTCATTGACGTCTGTGTCGTCGTATACATAGATGATATTCTAGTATACTCCTCCTCAGAATCAGACCATGTTAAGCACGTGCGTGCAGTCCTTGAGAAACTACGCCAGCACAAGTTATATGCAAAATTGGAAAAACGTGTTTTTCATGCTACGGAAGTTGAATTTCTTGGATTTATCCTGACTCCAAAGGGAGTCCGAATGGACTCTCGAAAGGTGGACGCAATTCTCAAGTGGCCATCACCCAGTTCAGTCAAAGGGGTACAAAGCATGCTCGGATTTGCTAATTTCTACCGCAGATTCATTCTGGACTTCTCCCATGTTGTACACCTCATCACAGCACTTTTGCGAAAAAACAAACGCTTCTTGTGGACCGAAGAGGCTGAAAAGGCCTTCCAAGAGCTGAAAGCGAAATTCACATCAGCACCTGTCTTAAAGCATCCACGCCCTGAGCTTCCATACATAGTAGAAACTGATGCAACCAGTTTAGCCATGGGAGCTGTCCTGTCCCAGAAGGATCCTGAAACCGGTCAAGTTCACCCAGTAGCGTTTTGGTCCAGAAAGTTCTCAGCACCTGAGTTAAACTATGCGATTACCGATAAAGAGCTATTAGCTATCAAATCCGCCTTTAAGGCTTGGCGGCACTGCCTTCTTGGTGCCAGGCATACCATTACCGTAATCACTGATCACCGGAACCTGCAGTATTTAAAAACAGCCAAAGCCCAATCATCGCGACATTCGATGGGCATTGTTCTTTGCCGAATTCGATTTTGTGATCACTTATCGACCAGGCTGCAAAAATGACAAAGCAGATGCCTTATCCCGAATAGGGATGGCAGAAGCATATGCAAACCCGGAACCGGTGCCAATAATTCCTGAGCAAAGAATTCTTGGCATAACTACTCAACAGACACTAGAAGATATTCATTCAAAAATCCAACTCTTCTTCGATCCAGCAACCCTGCAGGACTGGGTAAAGAAAGGGACGGACTACTCAGTCGTCAATGACCTACCTTACTATCAAGGACAACTATTTCTACCACACAAGGAAATACAAGAACTAGTCGTCTCCAATTACCATGACACCCTGATGGAAGGGCACCCAGGTATCGCAAAAACTGAAGCGAAAATTAAGAGACAGTTCTGGTGGCCCACTTGGCGAAAAGACATGGTCATTTGTGATGTCTTGTGGCATTTGCGCCCAAAACAAAAGCCAGAAGAAAAAACCCGCTGGGCTTTTACAACCTTTGGATATTCCACCTACACCATGGCACACCTTGTCCTTAGACTTTATTACAGATCTACCTCCATGTAATGGATTTAACACCATCCTAGTTATTGTGGATCTTTTTTCCAAGATGGCCCACTTTATTCCTTTAAAAGGATTACCTTCCTCTTCAATTTTGGCCAAGGAGTTCCTCGAACATTTTTCGAATACACAGATTTCCTTCCGTATTGGTCTCTGACCGAGGCAGTCAATTCATTTCACAATTTTGGAAGAAATGTTGTCAATTGGCGCAAATCGACGTGATGTTATCAACCAGTCACCATCCCCAGACCGATGGTCAGACGGAGAGGACCAACCAGACCCTTGAACAGTACCTACGTTGCATGCTGCACCAGACCGAAAGCAATTGGAAGGATATTTTATGGATTTCCGAATATGCATACAATAACTCAGTACATTCTGGAACCGGACGAAGCCCCTTCTATACCATATACGGACATCATCCTCGAACCTCAGAACTCGATTCGCCTCAGCACTTCGAAATGCCTGCAGTTAGTCATTTACACTCTACTATTACACAAGCCTTTAAGGAGGCAACAGAACATTTGAAACAAGCGAAAGAGAAATATAAGAAAAATGCTGATCAACATAGAAGCGATGCTCCACGATATCAGATTGGGGATCAAGTTTGGCTGGCTACAAAACACATACCTCTAAAAGGAACTCAGACTTTTAATCCCAGGTATTTGGGACCTTACACTATTAAGGCCATTATCAACCCGTTGGCCTTCAAGTTGGAATTGCCCTCTAATATGCGGATCCATCCTGTCTTTCATGTTTCACTTCTGAAACCAGTTCAACCCGGGATAAGACTTGCCAAACCACCTGACCCCATCCTAATAGATGGAGAACCTGAATTCGAGGTAAAGAATAACTGGACTCTAACTTGGTTAAATCAAGACTTTTTTATTTAATCGAATGGAAAGGTTATGGACCACAGGAAAGGTCATGGGAGCCTAGTGACCACGTTCATGCACCTCGGTTGGTGAAGAAATTCCATCGGAACTTCCCAGACAAACCAGGGCCAAGGGGAAGAACAACTTTAGGAGGGGCCTTGGGGGGGAGGGGCCGGGGGGGGTGCTGTCATGATGCCTACCCCCGGGCATCCGGATCAAGCCCATCAGCCCCGGGGGCAGGCATCCAGGCATTTACAAAAACCCCAGCAGCCCCAGCTAGGGGCTGTCTGGGTTCAGTCCTGGCGCCATAGGCGCCAGGCTCATAGACATTACTTACCTCATGCAGACCATGCTGCAAATAAATCCAAGCCAACGTGAGGCCTGGATGGGACTATTTTACTACAGGTACTATTTTTTACTCGGGTGTGGTCCTGGGGAACTTCTTTCCTGGGACTACTTTGGAGGCTATTTAAAGCACGCCCGAACAGCAGCACATGCTTCGTGTTATTCTGCATCCAGCAGCGTGACTCTCACCGTGCCTGCTGCCAGCATCCAGTCTTCTGCCACGCCCGCCTTGAATCCGGAGCTCCTAGAATAAAGAGGAAGAAAAGGACAAGGTTAGAAAACAAACTTATTTCAAATTCCTCACCTGATTCCGGATCCATTTCATCTCCCGACCTGGAAAGTACATCAGTCCTGCGCTTCGCCAGCTCCAGCACGGCGCCATACTCACCAGTTCTCACAGCATCTTTCGATCCGGCACTGTCCATCATTTCTTCGCCGTACTCCGGCACCTAGGGGCACAAGAATAACAAGGTGAGCCAAGGGAATCAACAAATACCTCTTACCACCATAGACTTACCTGATTTCCCACCGGCGGTATTATTCTCCATATCTTCATATGCCGCATCTGTAAAGAGGGAGAAAAACAACACGGTAACGCATGCAATAGTTACCAGACAGCGTTGGGTAACACAGACTCTTACCTGAACGCCAGCAGCAGCTACGAGACCTTCTTCTCACGAACTCAGTTGCAACTTGAGGAAGGAAGGGGACAAGAGTGAACATCGGGCACATTGAACTCTTTGAACTTGATACTTACCAATCCTGCCTGGGACTTCAGAGTCAATGCTTACCGGAACTCTCCCAACGCCTTCAAACCAGTGAAGTAACTGATATCTACGCGCCCCTGCAAGACACGCAGGATGGAGAGCTCATCTTTTACAAACATAAGGAAAACACTTCTTCGGGTCCAGCAGACAAGACTAGGCGGGCCAGTCCAGACAGTCATCTCTGCACTAAGCATCACGTTGACGGAGACCGCATCTGTCCGGGTCCGATCGACACCCCTGTGGGGTCCAGGTGAGCGTAACAGACACCATGTTGCTTTTAAATCTACTGGCTCAAAACATACCATGTTAAGAGATTTTTTGATTGCAACAGGAGCTCATTTACAGTGGCAATTAAGTCTGACAGAGCTAGCTCAAAGAGTACCCAAGAGGGTATGTTTCAGCAGGGAGGGGGCAGGTAGTTGGTGGGAATACCATAGAGATTAACATGGCAATGGATGGGTAAATGACCAAACACATCCATTGAATGTGTCACCCTCCTCACATACGTTCTCCATCCTATATGTGGTCCAATACAATATTCTGGCTTACACCCAATAGCCTACTTCAACGCCTTACATCAAATCACTTTGATTTTACTACACTCTCCCCTCCAGAATTGCATTGTTCTTTCTACCAACCTTATTGTTTCACTTATACCCAAGTAGTTCAAGCAGCAGAATATATACTTTGAATGGAATTTGTAAGGGCTCTCAGCCTAATTAACCACTGCCATTGCTTCGGTCAGGCTTCCATACCGTTATTTACCAATCAGCCTTGGCCTCCCTGACACTAATGTGAACAGCCCTGCCCAATCTGCTGGACCACAAGGTCTACAAATGCTTGCGGTATCTTGTGTTCCAGTGAATGTAACTTTTCAGGGTCTTTAGCCATGTATGCGCCTGGTGTAGAAATCTTTGTCCAAGCATCACCACCTGCCATTTATTGTTTTCTACAGTGAACCATCTTATTAGGCATGATTGGAACAGTTATATTCCCTCACATTAACACCTACATTCAATTACAGAAATCTACTTGATTGGTTTGAAACAATAGCTACCTTTATAAATGAGAGGTTTGTAATGTAAGTAAGATTAAAAGTGTAGTTAAAAAAGCAACACAGGATCTTGCTAGACAGTTGTAGGCTGCCTGCTTGAGCAAGGGTACTAGCTTACTTAGAGGTGTTAATGGCCATCCATATCCCTGGTCATTTCCGCTTTCATGGCTGTGGGGCATAAATCATTGTCCAAGGTAAGCAAACAAATCCTGACTGAGCCGCCTTCAGTGCAGCTCCTCAGAATGCTAATCGCAAAATCCCCCCAGCCTGTTTTTACCCTCTTAGTCTCCCCCTCAACCCCCTGGTTCCCAGTGGCATTTTAAAGTTTTATTGCGTATAGTTAAAATACATTCAGCCTTTTGATGAAAAAAAGAAAAATAGGAAGAAAACCTCACAGCACTGACAAGGTCTCCTTTCTAGCAGGGCTGGGCTGACCCACCCAGAGTTTCCCCGGTAGGCCTCGGGCTATAGGGCCTCTTTTCTTGGGGGAAGGATGCATGGGTACTCAAAATTAAACTATCACTCGCCATTCGGTGATGTGCATCCATACAGGCCAGCCTGGGTGTGGCCATTCGCTGTATGATTTGTTTGCCTGCCAGGCCCGCCCCTGCCCATGGAGTTTGAGACTTGCACTCTCGTCGCACTAGGGTGCGTGTGCATTGAAACCGCAGGTGCCCTAGTATGCTCTGTGCTGTTGAGTCACATGTGCAGTGTGGCTGGGCCCGTGATTGAATGTGCCACTGCCACCTGAGAGGCACTGCCGGCAGACAGTCTGAGTGCTGTCCTGGTACCAGGCCCATGCCGTGTGTTGTGCCCGTTTTCATGGTGTGCTCTGACAGATTCAAGAAAGACAGCCAACCAACCAGGTGAGGCGGGCCGCTCTGCCTCCATCAGTAGACAGCAGCAGGTGATCCAAATGAGGCTGTGGCTGGGGCTGAGAGCAGCTGAGGGCAGTAGCCAGACCTGAAAGGTAAGGGATTATTTGTACATGCATGCCCCTCTCCCATTCTGCCGAGTACTTCTGACCCTCACTCTCACCCTATGCGGTAAACCTTTTACCATGTGCTGTAATATTTTCTAGCCATCATGCTATGATGTTTTCCATGTGTTGCTATCCTGCGCATGCAAGTGCTGAAGTTTTTTCTTACTGTGATGCCATGGACTGTAACATTCTCCACCTCTGCTGCAATGTGTTCCCCATATGCTGTAATCATTTACCGGCCAGGGTCGTGTAATATGTTCTCCATGAGCTCTAACATTCCCCTTCCTGTGCTTTAATGATCCCTGTCTGAGCTATACTGTAAAACAGCACCCCGTTTACCTAATATCCGCTCCTTGTGAGGTGATCCCCCGGCCCTGAACTGAATGTGGATGGTTATCTGGGTGTAGTGGGAATACTGGCAACCCGTAGACCTATTAAAATACACTTCTGCTCTGCTATGCAAGACCAAACTAAACTGCTAATCCAGTACTTCCACTCACACCCACCTCTACAAATGTATTTTACCATGAACTAAAGAAGTCCCTACCTATGTCATTATAGAGGCTGACACACCGCTCTGCTAATGCACCTCTTCCCAATCCTGACCTCCCACACCCCCACAATTCCAGCACTGACCTCCATTGACGCCTGCTGTTCCATTACAGCAACTAACACTCATCTGACCTTCACTACTAGTCTACCCTTACCAGCAGTAACCCCTTTGCTTCTATTACAGCCATTCAAAAAACTGTGCTAATGGACCTCAATCCTAGCCAGCAGCAACCCCTGTTGTTCCATTACAGTGGCTCACACTCAGATCTGTCAATGGACCCTCCATCCTGTCTTGCAACACCTCCCGTTATTCCATTACAGTCAGTGTCTCCTTCGCACACAGCTCTACCAGTGTCACTCAACCCTGTCTAGAAGCAACCCCCATTCTTCCATCACACTCACTCCCACAAAGCTCTGCCAATGGACCTCAATCCTGGCCAGCCGCTGTCTGATCTTTCATGCTTGTGGTAGGTGGTGAGGTCGGCATGCCCCCGGAGTTGTCCTGATAAGGTCATGTTGTTTCTGGACATGGAGGAGACATGGAGGAGATGTGGGGGAGGGGGGTGTTCCAGCACCCCCCTCCGATAACCCCTTATCTTATCTGGTTGTATTTTGGATGCCTTAGTATGGCACCTATGCTTCTGGGCCCCTTTGTCTCTGCGAGAACAATAACCCATTCCAGCGATTCCAGACTTTATTTGGGTGTGGAGCGGGGCTGCAGGGTGTGCCGATGACATCTTAGGCCCACAGGTGGAACTTAGCAAGGTGCGTACCCCCTTGTGCTGTAACATTCTCAGTGGCGGTAGTGTGCTCTCCCAGCAATGTACTCTTCAAGCCATGTGCTGTAATAATCTCACTGCCTGCTTCACCATCCACTTCCTGCAGTAACATTGGCCTGTTCTGCTGGTACATTAGCTCCCTGTGGTGTGAACATCTCTTCCTGCACTTTACCGCTCCACCTGGTGTGCTGTAATATATCAGTGTGGTGTGATTTTCCCCAAAAAACCTGCACTAAATCTCTCCTTGCTCACCAATCGTCGGCTAGTACATTAAGCCCTGGCCACCCCCTTGCTCCACACACTCTGTCCTCCCCTCCACCTCCCCAATCCTCAGGACTCCACTGGTAATTTCATATCTTCCCGGCTGATTCATGGGTGCCTGCCTCCCTATGCAGTTGTTTTTACGCTGCGCTGAGCACCCCACCCCACAGCTTGTGCATGCTGTGTAATCCATCAGCCCACCAGTGCTTGATGGTTCTCCTGGTGTGTAAAACCCCCAACCCCATGTTGTAATATTTCTGCCACATAAGAAAAATCCCCTTCCATATTATGTAATCCCTTAGCCCTGCATAAAGCCAGCGCTGTGCTGTAGCATGACCTACCCATGACATAATATGTATTTGGGCCAAAATCGTTCAGCCCTGTGCTGTACTATTTCACCCTCTGCTTTAAAAATCACATTTGCTATCACACCCCCATGCTGTGGGATTCCTCTGCTGTAATATTCACTACACGCGCTCTTATCCTCATCTCTGTGCTGTTTTTTGATTTCTTTGGGTTTATAGATGGCACCTGCACCAGCTATAAACCAAAAACGATTGCATTAAAGTATAGGGGAGAAATCGGCTATAAGGAGGGACACCCAGCGTGTAGGTGTTTTGTTGTTTACCCACCCATTGACTGCCCATGATAATCCCTATGGCTATTCCCACCCAGTCTCTGTCCCTCCCTGCCAAAAACACCTCCTCCAGAGAACTCTTTGACTTTGCTTTAATCAAGCCTTACCATCAAACTTCACACTCAAAGTGCCTGCCAGTGTTTTGTCGAAGAAGCCTTCTGAGAGTTAATTACTTAATTGGAGTTGTAAACCCACTACTGGTGTGATAAGTGTCTTCATCAGGTCTTCTTTTAGCCACTCCATTTATAAGCACTATGCATGCCCTTCACTTAAGTCCTGTTAAAAATAAACATTGGTAAATCCAACAGTTTTGGCTTGTATATAAGTATTAGGCATTTGCCAGGCACTGCTAATAGGTGCTCAGGTACTCGCACCGTTTTGCACCTGCTGCCATTAATGGCCAGTTAATACCAATACGGCGGTGCTTGGAAAGTGTTCTTGCCATGCCTACACAAACTGTTGGCATTACCAATGCTTGTTTTCAATATGATAGGCCCCCTAGTGCAGAAATATTTTCCTGTGCACTAATATTGCTCACTCGTGCATCAAAATATGGAGCCACTTTGATCACATTTTCCAGGGCCTCTTTTGGTTCCCAGTCCGGCCCTGATTTCTAGGGGGGGGCAAGGGGCTAGCCTTGGGGGGGGGGGGCCTGGCCCCCCTGGCCCTCCTGCTGGAGCCGGGCCTGGTTAGACCTAATGACTTTAATAATGCTAGAGTTTTGTTTCTCCAAATGTTAAAAACTGTGCAGGACTTAAGCACTTTTAGATCAAATAATTTTGCAAAAAGAGTGAAGTCAGAGGTTGGACAATCCAGTGAGTGTTTTCCAATTGATGAATGCCGGTAGTAATTTCAGACCAAACTCGTAACGTAAAACAGGATTGGAACTCCCTTGGGCAGATTGAGGGTTTGTCTCCATATATTACTTTCAATTGCTTGCCAACCAAGGTTAACAAGATATGTCTCGGCCCGAAGGTTTGACAAGGGGTGATTTTCCCTTGTTTAAATTAATCAGAGGGAGGGAGGGAGGCTGGAGAATTTCCCATGCTTGTTTATTTTCCTCATTTGTGATATGAGGGGCAGAGATTTGACACAGAGTTAATTCTCAGTTAACTTTGAACTGAAGCTTTATTCTATAGTAACCCCAAGATATTTCCAGTTCTGAACTAAGTTGACGTATTCTTCATTTGTACACCAATCGAACTTACTGGATATGGTAGCACGAGGATTAAAGATCAATATTTTAGTTTTAGTGGAATTGATCTTTAGATCATTGTCAAACATACATTTGTGTAATAGAGGGAGCGTGTTTTGCAGTCCCGCGGGTCTTTGGTCCCGAACAGCCACATCATCCGCATATATGAAATGCTGGATTGGATGCAGGCCCAGTTTAGGAGGAAATTAACGATTGCTGAGAAGAAAGTTACCTAATGCTGCTATATATAGATTAAAGAGTAGGCGCTAGTATGCAGTCTTGACGGAGGCCGAGATTAGTAGACATCAGATCCAAAAAGCACTGCTGAGGTTGAAATGAAGGGATGGTGTTTTGCTGAAGCAATCGGTATGAGTGCAATATGAGCAAGTGTGAATGGAGTGCTTGATGTGTTTTATTGTACTAATTTCTGCACAGCATGAGTCACTTATGTAAAACAAAAGAAAGTAGAAATTGTAATGCTCTTATGGTGTTAAACTACTTACCACTGGATGTACTGTTTACATGATCACAAATGAAATATAGGTCATTGTTAAAGTCTGTGTATTTTTATGATGTTTTAATATTGTACTAATCTGAATAAAAATTGTGATAAATGTGATGTTTGCCCTCATGTTTGGTAGACGCAGTAGTCTGATCTAATTAGCATTGTATTGGATCATTCCCGTCGGACAACAGTAAGGCTTGCCCTCTAGTGTTTTTTGTTGGTTGTTATAGGTTGATAACCTATATGAGGGATCGCTATTGGAGGGCTCATTTTCCCTTGTGCCTCTCTTTGTATCTTGTTGAGATGAATCCTTATAGCAGGGTCTGAGTGCAAGAAATGCAGAATCCTAACGATGCAATGAGGGCAACCAAAAGATAGAAATTTGTGCCAGAGTTTAGACCTTTTAACAGAATTGAAAGCCTGGCAAAGGTCTATAAAAGCCAGATAAATCGGGCTTTTTCAAATGCAAGCTTGTTGTTTAAGAAGGGAGAGTACAAAGTTGTTCAAGGAAGTTTACATGCTTGGACGAAAAACCTGACAAACAAATCTGCTATACATTCTTTCTACATCCACTTGTTTAGATTATCCAGTATGGTAATGGAGAAGATTTGACTGGTACTGCCTGGGAGAGCAATCAGTCCATAGTTTTTGGGAGCTCTGTTGCCCTTCTTAAAGATGAGAATAATAATTGATATTTTCCAAGATCGAGGAATGGAACCAGTGGTAAGAATGGCCAAAAATAGGCCCATAGAACTTTAGACCATAAGTTCGGATTGCTTTTAAGTACAGTCGTTGATATTCCATCCAGTCATGCAGTTCGAGAGGCCTTAGCCTTCTATATACAAAGAGTAATTCAATCTGCACAGAAAATAATCGGTTGATTATGCAAATTTGTAAAAGAAAACGCCTGGCAATAGCCATAAGGTCATACAAATATATCTGTGAAGTATACCTTCCAAGCCTCCTTGAGTTCATTTGGGCTTGGGCCTGAGAACAGACTTACTTGTTAACTAAGTGCCAAAAGGTTTTCAGTTTGGAAGGGTTGAGTGCTAAACATGCTCTGTGCATCTCTCTGATATAATAGTGTTATGGGTTTTTATCCAGTATTATAATAGGATTTTAGCACTCTTTTGGAATATGGATGGTGTTTAACTGGAGATGCCTCAAGTTAGTTTTTAGTTTTTCTTACAGGCTACTTGCGCATCGAAACAATGGGCATGGGTCACAGCGACAAAAAGGTCCTCCAGTTTCCTTTGGGAAAGAGCAAAAAAGTGCTACACGGTAAACAAAAAAAGCAGTGCCTCATGAGGGCATCATGAGGAAAGTTAATTTGTCAATAAACTTTAGGATATTGTGAGAGGTTCAAGAGATGCAATATATATTTTATTGGGGGTTATTAAGCTCAGGATTCGCATAAACAAAATAAGAACTCTGTCTTTGCCAATTGAGTTTGAGCTTAGAATGAATGAAAGAACTATCACTATTGCTAGTAGGAATAACTTGAAATACTGCACAGTTAGAAAATAGATTTTTGGAGAAAAACATATAATCAATTATAGACTAACAGTTCCCCCTTGACCAAGTAGGATGCCCTGCAATTTTGCTACCTAATTGACCGTTTGCAACATGGAAAACTCAAAGGCACATATCCTTTCCGCTTGGATTCTCTGGCGTAAGGGCCACATGAGCTGTTAACCTCAGAAGCACGGTCCACATTAAAGTCACCTGCCAGTGTGATTTTGCCTGTGAAAGACGTAAACCAGGTATCGAGAATCCCAGCAAGAGTTGCTAGAAACATAGACTCAAAGATACAAGCAAGATCTATAACTGAATTTTGCTAAAGAAAACCCACAGTGTAATTCTGATTTGTTATAGATGACTGTTCTCCAAAATGGATCTGCTCTGGCAGAACTGAACACCACACATCTGTTATGGGGCGAGGTGAAAAGGTTGACTATATGTTATGCTTATTGAGGCAAAACGCAGAATAATTAATCTATGCAAGGCCCCTTGCCAGATGAACGGATGATTGGGGAAGGGGCTTTTCTTGTGAAAGGAACCCATGCTCAACCCAGATGCTCTGGACAAATATCCCATCGCGGATCTCCTCTTTCTCAGCAAAGTGATTCTGAAGAAAGTTGCCATCCAGTTGCACAAAAGTATCACTTGGCACAATCTGGACAACAAATCCGAATTCTGGCCATGATAATAGACCGCCCCAGTCAAATTATCAACAACACTTTACAAAACTTGGTCAAAGGCCCCCTCTGCTTTCTTGTACTCTTCGATCTCTCTGCCTCCTGCGATAGCATTGACCATGAAGCCCCCCTTCCCCGTAAATTCTCCTCAAAGATATGGTCTTGGATGGACTAGTCTTGTAGTGGTTCACCTCATACCTCTCCAACAGAGGCCAGCTCGTCCAAATGGGACCCAGCAGATCTCAGGACCACCCGATAGCCTGTATATTTACACAAAGCTCAATATACCGCACTATACACAGATGTGCAGATGGCCACTTTTATCTAAAGACCAATTGCATCAACTACATCCTTCGAATAAACCACCTTCCTGACAGGCACTTACCTGAAGCACATCCCGACAAAGACCAGACTAATTCTTCTAGAAAATGCCACCCATCATGCCCAAGATTAGAAGTGGCAGACTGACACGAAGCTCAACAGAATTATGCCTCCATTCTCTCCCAGGGCAAAATCGCTTGGCTTTACCATTGATTGTGACCAATTACTAACATTGCCAAGGAGACCCAAACGGCATGGTACCAGCTTGTGCCTCTCCACAAAGTCAAGCCTTTCATCCCCTCCCTGAGCTATAGAATAGTTGTCCAAGCCACTGTCCTCTCCCACCTGGTCAGGCATTGCGCTATTAGCAGGAGTTGCAGATGCCACCTTGGCTTCACTGAAAGCATGCCTCATCTCAGGAATAAGAAAATTGGACCATATACCCCACACTGAATACAAAGGTGCCCTTCAGGCATGCATTATGCTGAAGACTAGCCATACCTTAAAAGCTGGTTCAAACAAAACACCACTATACCTGGCTGAGAAAACTCACCATCTCAGTGGCCAACACACCACTAGAAGACACAACGTTGCCAGACTAAAAACAAAGAACTGCAATAAGGCCAAACACATTGGAAAGGGGACTTTTCCTGCTCTGCACCCTGTCTCTGAAACAAGTTGCAAAGTCGGCTCAGACTGCCCCTCTTCCTACGCTTCAGGAAGGAGCTGCAGACCCTACTCTTCAAACAACATCTTGCCATTTGCGGAGACAACCCTACATCTCCCACGATTGACCCCAAATCATCTCCCCATACCCATTCCAGCCACTTATGCATCTGCCACGCCTTGCCTGTAACTTCTAGTTGTGACTTCTATGTACAGTCCTCTGTTGCTTCCAAGCTAGGTTTGCAGTTTATGAATCCCTTCTATGCGTTCCACAATGCCCCACTGCAAAACTGAGGCAAGGCACTAAAGGTATTTTTATCCACAGATGGGAGATGATCAATTACTGTGGACTGCGGTGTCCGAAGGATAGCATGACAAATCAAGTACAAACATACAGAACATTTAGTAACTTTTAATGCAGATACAAGAGAAACTGGAAAGCAATCCGCTGATATAAGAGATCAGAAATGGTCTTTGACTTGTTGCATATTTGTTTATTTTGTGTTATGGAAAATTGTCTTTAACACATTGTTACAGAAAGCAGCAATAAAGACAATCATTAAAACATTACAAAATTAATCTCATGATACACCAATTAAAACTTCACAATTGATACTTCATGAAATGATCTTAAAGAGATTCTCAATTGCATTCTACATGCCTATTCAACATAGAAAGACAAACTTAATCATATTAATAGGAAGGATGGCTCAATTTTTCAGTTCAAGTGAATAAAAGAAAATCTATCGATGCAGTTACAGTTGATGTAACCCTACAAGCCTAACACTCATTCCACATATCTTCTCCAGATGTGTTTGGTTGGTTATACTCAAACTTTATAAAGTGCTGTGTGCCTTTCCCAGCCAGTGCCGGACAGATTAGCAGCAAGCGTTTCACATTTTCAACTGATTCCTGACGGAGACAGTATCTACAAATTAGGGATTATGTCGGACACTGGCCATATCTTTTTCATTATTTACTTAGTTTGATAGAGATTCCAACACAACTTTAGGAAAGACATTGTAGCTTGATGGCTTGGATAAATAGATCGATATGGGGCAAGCGTGCCTAGTTTTTTGTGATCCAAGGCCAGATGGGCTAGGGATTTATAACCATGCATTGATTTAATGTATTGGTCCAATCACTTTGATACAACAGTTGTTTCACCCTTCAGGGTTTGTAATACAGTCTTCAATGGTTGTTTCATTCTCCCTAAATAAAGTCTCATAGTAATCAATTCTTTTAGAAATTGTATTCTCCTCACTAGCTATTCTTGCCTGATCGACATAAAGGGACTTTGGTACAGGGTTTACAAGATTCCTTTATATATTTGTCTCCAATTGGCTCTACTTGATAGAGAATTAATGTCCAACTCATACAAAATCGCAGACAGCGGTACCGATGTCTGAATATTCAGGACTCGCTACCAGAAGCTGCCCACCAACGTCAGTAAGATCTCCAGTACCCAAAAGAAGTGGATTTCGATTCCGTGTAAGATCTCTGGGCTGACCTTGCCCTCCGTCGGTATGAGGGAGAACCGGCCAAACCTGGTATCTACCATGGTTATCTCATTTGCTAGGGCAGTTACTCGAGCACACAGCCGCTGTCTTATTTGTGATTTATGGGGCTTGGAAGTGATCAGGAATCCCAGATAAACGAAACTATTGACTTTCTATTTTGGTCTAACCAGTTAAAAGTGGACAACTGCTTCTTTAAAGTGCAATGCATAACTTTTGCTTTAGATAGATTCATTTTAAGGGAGTGGTTGGTAGCAAAATCATTAAAAGCAGGTAAGACATTTAATCCAATCTTAGAGCACTTTTATGAAAGGCAACTGCATAGGTTATCTAATTTAGGATAGGCAAGGGCTACTGGTTCCATGTAGTAATGTCCCCTCAAAAATATCGCCAGCCAAAATCATGGCAGAAAAATAGCCTTATTTTGTGGGGACATTATTAGATGGAACATGCAGGGGATACCCCTGCAACCCTCTTCCCCCCCCCCATAAGGAGCGCAGGGCACACCCCGCAGCCCCCATCTCTATATATGGTCACCTATATAATGTTGGCTTGACCGTTTCCCGGTGACATTATATACAGCGACCCTATATATAGGGATATTATTTCCCGATACCGGGCTACTGGCATAAGGGATTCTCCTATGTCTGACATAAATAGATTGAACGGACAGGGGGCAAGCACGTACCCCTGACTCCCCTGGATGTTAACATTTCTTCAGAAAAGCTCCCTTCTGCATTTAACCTAACTTGAACTACTGTAATTTCATGAAGTCCAATAATAAGTCACAGAAGACCTACCGGAAGGCCCTATTCTTGCTGTTTTGCCCACAGCAAGTCTGTCTACTGCATCAAATACAGCAGATACATCGATGGTAACAACAAAGACAGATTTGTATTTCTGAGACCATGCTAACGTCTGGACACATTTCAACACAACTACATTTAGGGTGGTGTTCATGTTCTTACGAAAACCAACCTGCCATTTTTCTACAAGACTGTTCAGCCCATGACTCTAGATGACCAAGAATCATGGTGGCAAAAACTTTGCTGTCTGTGTGCTATGTTGATATTGGTAATGTTTTGGGTCGCACCGTGGGCCCTTTTTGTATATCAGTATGATATGTGCAACCCACCATGAATCAGGAAATTGGTTATTTGATCAAATCTTCTCAAATAAAATAACCGACCACTCCCTTATAGCACCTTTAAATTGTTAGTTCATTTATTAGGGCTCGGAGTTCTTGGAAGAGCTTATCTTGACAAGAACTTCCTCAATGATCTCTTGGTTTATTGGAATATTGTGAGGTGGTACAGAATTTCAGGTAATTGGGATTACGACCTTATCCAGAGCATTCACTGAGAATACAGTAGTGAGATACCCAGTCTGCTTCAGATACTAAAGTAGTTTGCATTTCAGACTGGCTTCTCACATCGTTGTTAATCGGCCTCTAAAATGCTGCAGAGTTTTTATTTCTCAATATCAAAACCATATTCATTGGATCTTGTTGATACAGCAATGCTCTGTGGCCCCTCATCAGATTTATATAATGGGATTTCACTTTTATTTTTTAATTTCGACCAGAGTAATTGACAGAGCTGAGTCTTTGCTTCTTTTAAAATATTTAGTTTGCTTCCTCATGTCCCATTTTCTGTTAAACTCTCATCAAAGATGTGAATATGTTTAGGGTTTGGGCCTTTTTTCATAGAAGCTTTCCCCAATATAGAATCAAGAAGATCATTTATAAAAGGTTCACATTGTCGAATGAGAATGTATCAATTTTCCATTGGTGTGTGGTCAGAATCAAACACCTTGATATTGCTTCATTGACTCAACCAATATTTTTAGGGTTCAAAGAAACATTTTTCTAGAAGAATCGGCCAACAGATCTCTGCGTTCATCCAACCCAACATTTTTGACCCCAAGATCTAATTCTGCAAGCAGCATACAATGATTTCTTAGATTAGTCAATGTTACATCCAAGCAATTATTGTGTGCGAGTGAGGCGGAGATAGAATCTCGAGGGCCAAGAAGACTGAGTATGGATGGGGTGGTAGATGGATTTTAGGAGAGTCAGATGAGAGACCGGGAGTCCGAAGAGGAGAGCAGAGCAGTAGAAGAAGCGGTAAAAAATAAAGGAGGCGATTAAGAGTTTAGAAGCATGGAAGGTGGGTGAGGAGTGGATCTTGCAGATTTTATTACGCCACGTGTTCTTATGTGGAATATCTCCCTCAACTAAACCATTTATTATTCTAAGCCCCAAGCCTTGAAGCGCACACACTCATTTAGCTCCATTTCCCAGCCCCTTTGAGTGGGCCAGCTTTTGTATGACAGTTGTTACTGAGTCAGTGTATACAATAGGCATTGAAGTCACTAAACATTATTGGCGATCCACCTCTACATTTTATCTACCAGCCATTAATCAAACAAACCAGTTCATTCAGTATTTTGTCCAAATCCATAATCCCCTTATGCCAGAGCAGGATTTAATCTGAGTAAGCAGGTCACATTTTCCTTTTTGAGCTGCTTGAAAGTGGGTGGGACACTTAACAATTGAACGACGGTTTTACAGTTAGCCAAACATCTTGTAAACAAACAATGTGATATTTCTGAAGTCCTTGTCTAATAACATAGTGTCCCCTCGTGTTGCAACTTGGAGAAAGCATTAAAAATAGGCTACGATTGGTTACCTTTCCGAGACTGGAAAAAGGCTCCATTTAACGAGGACCAGTTATAGGTAGGGACAACATTCTCAGTCTTATTTGTTGTAACCAGGGCCCCTCTTCTCGTATGATCTGTACGATCTGTTGATACTAGGATCTCACTCGGATGCAGGGCAGACTATTGTTTTGGTTGTTTCCCCACCTGAACACCATGATCCATCAAAGCCTAATTGTCTAAATAAACGGCATTTTCTCAGTATAATGTCCACAATCACTTGGGAGTTAATGAGCATGATAACTTGATCAGTGCAATGCAGATCAATAAAGTCAACTCTACTCATGTCCACAGAGTAGTGGGCCTGTAGGTTAGGGATTTCATTCATGAGCCGCATTGTTAGATCTATTCAATATAATTGTGCAGTTCTCATTGGGATCCCCCAATCTTTATTGCCAACCGGTTGGTCCTTTTCTCTGTGAAATTCTGGCTCGGCGGAAGAGTCCCAATCATGGGTACTTTCCGGGCCTTCAGAGTTTCGTAAGACACTCTGAGATGGCTGCGGAGTCGGTCTTAACTGATCTCCAAGAAGGTAGGTTCGACCCTCAGAATTTACCAAGACATCTCGAAAATAAACTGTATGCTTAGTGGTGGATGGGCACTGACTTACTCTAGTGCCTAATGCAGATGAGGTGTTTCCTTGTTCAGCCAGTCCCAATTGTGATGACTTAACTAAGCAAAAAGCAGAGTTACTATTGGTCTACACTTCTGACTGGCCCAATGCAGATGTTCTCTTGCACTTCACCACTTGTCACCCCGCCAGGTTCTTGATACTGGCTTACACGTTGTAATCTGGTATCGCCATCTTGAGGTTTGAGGATCGGCAGTTTTCATTGTTGTCCTAGTTAATGTTGGTACTTCGGTCAACATTTCGGCTTCTACCATCGTGTCCCCTCGATGTGGGCTTTTTGTGGGTTGAAAGCACCTCTCCTATGTTTTTTTATTTTTTGAGGCTAACGAGTGCTGGTTCACCAAATGCCGTAAAAACCTGTGCAATGACTTCCTCAAAGCCTTTCCCCTTTTTTTTGTTTTTAGATTTTATCGCACGGGCTATATTGGGTACATTTCCAGCTCTGGTTTTCCCTCTAGATCTTTTGGGCCGTTGTTCAGATGAGCACTCCGGGTCCAAACAGATGATATCCTCCTCCGTTGGATTATTATGAACTCCTCTTGTCTCCTTAATAGTCTGAGATTGACCAGAATTCAATTCCTGTTTTATCCAGAGTTCTTTTTGCTCAGAGGTCAACGGATCCCTGAACCCCCTCCGACTCGACCCATCATGCTTAATTCCTCCTTTCTCCCTTGATGGCCAAATCTGGGGTAATAAATAGTGTGTTCTTCAACATCCTCCGCCAATTGGGCTACTTACAAATCATTTTCTGCAATACTCCTTCGCATTTGAGATTTGTTGGCGCCTCTGTGTTGATGCAGGGTTGCTTGTTCATAGAGATTCACCTTGTGACGAGGGGGGGGGGGCGTGAATCCTGTCCCAGAAACTCCTTTAGCTTGTTCTGCACCCCCACGTGTTCATATTTGAACAGTGATTCCATTAAAGTCGATTGAATACAAGACTCAGTTTTCAACCTTTCATAGAGGGAGACCAAGGCACACACAACCAGGACTATTTCTGTCTATAAGCATTCATGTCCTTCTATTTTAGGCACACACATTTTTGTGTCCACTCTTTTAATAGAGTGTAAAGTCTTCTCGGGGGGGGGGAGGGGGTTCTGGGGCTTGGGGGGAGGGGGGGGAGGGTTGAAGCATAAGAGCTCATTGTTGAATCCGAGTCATGTTGATATATTCATCAATATGGGGGTGTTATCCATGGAGTTTCTCTCAGACCAGGAGCTCTGGTAGTACTCAGTAGGAATTTGCCAGACAGTCGACTACTCCTAGGAGAGCTACAGCTGTTGTATGTAATAACGGAAGTGAAGAGCCCTCTGTGTTGTATACACTTGTAGGTTTAAAAAATGACATCATCTTGGAAATGTTGTTGTTCCCTTCTTTTGTGGGAATAATTGCATTAATCAAAGTAGTTGTTTGTCTTTTCCTGGCTCCCCGTGCACTGATAATCAGAGTGTCTGAAGTTCCCTTCCCTGGTGAAAGAGCGAGCGGTAGGTCAGTCGCCATGTTAATAAGACTTGTTGGCATTTGAGCTTTTCTGTGTGTTTTGGGCATCTTTGCATTCTGCGCAAATCGTACATGCAGGCACTCCGTGTTTAAGGCAGTGACTATGATTGTGGTAACTTTGCACAGCAGCGTCGCCTAATACACACTCCAAGTGGGTTGGGGGAGAGCTCTGCTCTCTGTTAGATAAATGGATATTGTTCAGGTGCATGGTGCATACACCCGAGAACTGAGTTTAGAGCTGCCTTAAAATAGTGTGGTTATCAAGTTAAGGTGTTAGATGCCTCCGTAACAGTTCCCTTCAAAGCGGACAAGGGTTCAACACAAAACTGATCCACACCGTGGCTATGGTTTAAAAATCGCAGGAATGTCAATACCAGGCCAGGAGTATCGGATGACTCTTAAGTACCCCCATAGCTATTGAAATCCTGGGATAGCTGTCTGGTGTTCTACTGTTGTAAAAATGTTGTGGAATCACGTGTGGCAGGAACTGGAGAAAGGCAAGACATTGCATAGATGACATGACACGAGACACTTTAAGAGCACATACATTTGAAGTTAGTACCAGAATATGCAATTTGATATGTTCGGATTATGACGAAGATATGAGGTAAGATTGAAGAAGAGAGTACCCTGTAACAGCCCCTGAGAGTCTCGCAGGGTCTGTTACATCTGAGTAAAATGCATTCTGCTCCATGTAGTATACGAAGGGTCATGTAAATGGAAACTGATCAGCTTCATTCATGTACTACCCTGCCCAAATTAGGAAGTCGGATTACTGTTTTTAAATGGTGAAAGATTGGACAGTCTGAAAATGGTTTTCTCTAATGCTGAACTAACGGGCCAGGGTTCCAACCTGCAACATTGTTATGAATGGAGAATTCCGTGGAGCTGACTGACGAGAGGGATTTACAGAGGAGACGCTGACTGTTCGTTGGTGAGGCATTGTGTGGCCTTGGCAAACCCTCTCGGGCCCAGATCACTTTCCTGAATCGCCAAACTGAGGTCTGAGGGTCCAACCAACCCCACGTGGTAGTCCCTCCGACTGCCTGCTCAGTCCCATCAATGATGCTCCTAAACCTTGATCTTGGACGCCTCAATTGTCCAACTGTTGACTCACCAGTGTGGTGGGAAAAGAAGGGAGCACCTGACGTGCAGTCTATTGAATGCACGCCAGATCGGCAGACCCATGCTGCCTTGTTCTATGGAACGTTGTTAAAGTCCAGCAACACTTGTCCGGCCAAACCCGCCTGAGGTGATTCAGGAAGCACAATTACTTCAGGGTGCACAGGCTTGAACGAACTGGCATTTGGGAAGAGTATGTAGTTAACAGAACTGTCTACTAAGTCAAGTAAGGTGCGATGCGTCAGCCCTTAAAATATCAAAAACAAATGGAAAGTGCCCACCACTGATCTTGTTATTGCCTTGCAAACTGTACCCCTTCAGGCTGCAGCAGTATACTCATCTCCTGCTTACTTTACCAGCAGTTCCCCTCTTTGGTGGAGTCATACCATCTCTCCCAAAAGTCCCCTCACTGGACCCAAATCTCTGAAAGGTGCTATGGGATATGTAGTTCTGAAAATCTGCTGAAAGTGACTGCGAACTCATCATTAATGGAATCTGTATATATCTCTTATAGTTAAATTCTGATTTTTTTTTAAAAAAAAGAAATGAGCAAAGGTTTTAAGCCATTATGCAATGTATGTTTCTGATTCAGTCACTTTGCCTTCCAGAAGGGCTCCTTGGCAAGCCATGTAATGCTCCCAAGTGGAAGCACGCAGCATGCACGCCCTGTTTTTTATTTCTGATGTACCAAAGGAGGTGGGTGGTATAGCCATTATTGGAAACAGCTACCCCTCTCATAGAAGTACAGCACCAAATCCTATCCCTGCTGTCATCTAGGGCACAGGTCTGCAACCGTTAGCTCTACAAATGTTTTAGACTACGACTCCCATTAGCCCCCCCAACCAGCATGATCAATGATGAGGGATCATGGGAGTCTTATTCCACAACCTATGTTGCAGACAAAATAAGACGAGAGAGGTGTTAAACAAGTATTCTGTTATGTGTTTGTGGGTACCTAGACACATGTTTACAAACCTTGGAATTGCGACAAACTTGCAGTATCTGAACATATGAGCAGGGGCGTAGGAGACACATAAAATCTGGGGGGGGGGGGGCAGGGGACACCTCGGGAACTTTGCATGGTAAGATGACGCGATCCATCAGGCCAGGCAGGGCCAGCAGCCATACAGTCCATGGTGTGCGCCCTGCTGTGTGCTGCCCGACTGCTATATGGGTTGGTACGTGCGTCTCCATCCCATTACATAGCAACCGGTACAGGAAGTTGTCTCGTTCTCCTCCTGCCTGTAGAAGTCGCGATTCCCTATGCAAAGTTTTGGCGAACAGTGCCTGCTCCCTGACGGCAGATGGAGCGGGTAAAATATGGCCCTGTGTGTTGCTTGCGTGTAAATGGGCTGGTAACTAACGCCACATAATGGTTGCCATTGCTTCTTCCCAAGGGTGTCAAAGTACTGTCAAAGTGGTTGTGTTTGCTTAAAAAGAAACAAGTGGTTTTAATGAGCCTGTATGTTCCACATGTGCAGTGTTGCCATGGCAACTGGGAGCACTGGGATTCTGCAACAAGAGGAGCCTGCGTATGACAGCATGACCAGGGCAATCCAACAGCATTGGACCAGAGAGCATGGCACAGTAAAGAGTAGGTTGAGCTACCCACCACCCTTGAATGGTGCATGTAAAGTGAGAGGCAGCTGCAGTGGGTCGGGGAAGAAAACGAGAGTCATTTGGGTTAAACGCAGGCAGTGTAAAATGGCTTGAGGGGGAATGGTGTCGGTAGCAGCGCTTAGATCATATGATATTTTATTTATATCGTGCTTGTACACAGGTGTTTCAGAGTGCGACCAGGCAAAGGGAGGTGAACAAGGGAGAAACAAAAACAACAATCTTACTAGGCCCAGTGACATTGAGAACGTGCAAGTGCATGGGGAAGGGAAAAAGGGGGAAGTGCATGGAAGGGGGGAGACATAGGAAAGTGCGGAGCATAGAGAGCAGAATAAATAATAATTCAAATAAAGGTGATCAAGTGGTAGTGCAGCTGGTAAGTGGCAAAGTGCTTTGGTGTATCTGATAAGTGCAGAAGAGGAGTGGGGGGGGCGACTGTATGGGTACAGATACAGGCCCCAGTGCAAGGGATGGCCCGGAGGCAGTGCAGGAGGGTGGCAGGGTGAGCAGGTACCTGTGCCCAAAGGACAGAGGGTAGCCAAGTGCACAGTACCGAGAGAGAAAGCAGATCAGCAGGGGAGAAGATCGGCAAAGGCAGAGGTGAAGAGGAAGGTTCTTGAGGAGCTTCCGGAAACGAAGATGGTTCTCCTCAAGTTTCATGTGATATGCACCTGGGTATTTGATTGCTACACCGGGTGCACATGGTTTTAGCTGGGTTTAGGCTTTATTGCAGATGGGTGTATTTGTCAGACCGTGTGCAGTAGATGCTGCACCAGTCATGTTGGCAGTACCTCACCATTTGTAGCTGCAGTTTGCATATGGTACAGCTTCATTTATCCATTTGAGTTTGTCCCTGGGCATATGGATGTAGCTTACTGTATGAGACTGTAGATTGCATGGAATAAACGTATATCTATTGTCTTTGTCAATGCTTGTTTTTATTTGCTTCAGTTGGCAATTTCAGTAATGATGGCATTTCTTTGCAGGCTGCTTCATCATACTAATGTTTGCAACTGATTTTATATATCATTATGGAACCTATTTCTGTTATTGCATTGCTCTGTTTGGTTGCCTTTCTCCACTTCAGGGCAGACATGTTTTTCAGTACTCCTGAATTAGTCTAGAGCATATACCTTCTCAGGACAATGAGATGCAACCAGAAACTATGCAACAGAGATGCCTCTTTAAGCAGCAGAGTTGTTGCCTTGTGTCTTGGATAAACCTGACATTAAAATATGTGCCCTTCTCAGGCATGCTGCTAGTTTGACTTGTGAATTTGTATTTATGCCCAACATATGCTGCTGTTTCTGTTAAACCATTGCCTTTTTCTTCGCAGGAATAGGTGCGTTGACATTTGCTCTCTTGATGTCTGCCCGAATGGGAATTTTCCAGGAGACCATTTACAAACAGTTTGGAAAACACTCCCGGGAGGCCTTGTTTTACAATGTAAGGTAAACCACGTAAATGATGATCCGACTAATCTAATGTGAACAGTAAAATCTTACCGTCTCATTGGAAGGGGCTTAAGATTAGGGCCTGTTATTTTAATGGAGAGAACCTAGGGCAAGTAGAGTGGCAGTCAACCATTGTTGTCGCCCCTACCTGATGACATGCTGTTTAGATAAATCTTGTACCAATTGTCTACTCGGTCATGGCAAGTCTGTGCTTCATTTAACTTTGTGAGAGAAGAGCTAATGCAATTCCCTGTCTTCAAATGTTAATCATGCTCGTTTTTGTCAAGTCTGAATACCTTTCCATCGTACTCTTCCCTCTTTCCCAATCTGGTGTAGAGCTAGCATTAGCCGGCCAGGTCCCCAACCAAGTTCTGATTGTGAAGCAGGGTGATCAAGGCTTGACAGTACTTGATTCTCCACAAAGGGAATATTTGATTGCATCCATGCTTAGAATGTTGATAGACTGACTCATTTTGTTAGGCGAGCGATTTACTATTTTACACCTTTTGACAATACGTCAAAGATAAGTTTCCTTTAGTGACTTTCTATGCTGCACAGACCTTACACTGTACAAACTGGTTATTTGTCAATTATACACAATATTGGACACGATCTAAAAATAAATGCCACCTGTCATCTGACAAAATGTACTGAAACATTTTCAAATACCTATAAGTCTTCACCTCTGGAAGTGGTATTTTAAACATACTGCAGTCCATGGACATCTTTCACTTCTCGGTCCATGCTTTTGTATGGTTTTATTTTTGTGTTCTTATTTGAAATAAGGTTGAACAGTTGTCCGCCTGTGTCCATGCTCGGTTTTTACAAAATAAGTCTGCCTGTTGTGGTTGCTTGACCAGCCTTTCTGTGAGATCTGTATTTAGTTTCTGCTACTGTCTGACATTGAGACTGAGCCCACGTTTAAATAGTAACGCTAAGTCGCTGGTTTCAGATGGAGTAGTCGCAAGTTCTAAATCAACTAGAATCCTGCAGCTGAAACGAGCCAAGAGCCACCTTTATGAGAGATGTTGGAATAGGTGGCTCTTACATTATGCACTCTATACAGTATGAAATCTTTGTGCTGTGCAGTTCCAACTCCTGCTTTTTGTTATCACCCTACTTTAATTATCTCTTTTCTATTTGCATATTTGCAAAATAGTGGGGACACAATTGCCTGGTAGTGTGGGCCATCAAATGTATCCTTTTAAACTTGTTAAAAGCTTTGCTTACCAATTGGTCTGGCCTCACTCCAGTACATCACCTTCAAGGTTCAATTTGTTCTGTTTTATTTTGCTTACCAGTGAGAATTAAAAACAATTAAGTGATTCCCATTTTTTGACATTTTTAACCCAAGGCCACCCCAGAGAGATTTTCTAGCATGATGTATGGTTTCATTTTGCAGGCCAAAGCTTTTTTTTTTCTTTTCTTTGCTCACTTTTCAGTGTGCTTTGGACATTGCATTGTGAGCACAACCACAATTGGTCCATAGTGGTCATTAGTTAGTTTCCTATTGTTAAGAGGGCCTGGAAAGTCCCAAATTACACAGTGCTTCTGGAGCCAGATCAAACTGGACTCAATAATGGAAATAGACAAAGTGCAAGGCATAACCCAATTTTATCATCCGAATAAAACAAGGACACCAGAAACGCATAACATTCTTGGCGCTCTCACCCGTTACAAAACTATTGTTTATATTCAACATTTGTCATAACTGACATCATACTGTAATCGTTGTTACCAAAAACCTATGGGGTACGGTAATTGGCTAATAGTGATTACATATAGATTCTATAGGGGTTAGATTTGTAATTGCATAACGCTCATCTGATGGCTCCTCCTGAGACCACCTCTAAATTGATAAAGGTAGAAAAAACATAATCTCTGCAATATGTAATTGACTAGCGCCTTACTTCATGGGTGGTGTAACATTGGGGGTTTTCCTTGGTTTACTTCGTACTAACCAACCTTGGACAACTGACAGGTCATCAAGACATGAGTCAGACAGGAGTAGGCATAGAGGGGTCCTACAACTGATTTCCTTTCAATTAAAGAAGATGCCATCCCTCATTTCTAGGCCATGAGCCAGGGGTGATCTTTGTGGATTTGTGGGGCGTCTCGTGTCTGGGGGTACGTGTAAGGAGCAAGGTAGGTGTTCCTCTGTGTTTGTTGCTAATGAATAGACCGTGTTCTTGAATTATGGGTCACTTGTGATGGGACCGTGTTTTTAATTATTTCAACCTTATTTATTAGGATTTTAGCTAATATTGATGCAGCGTTGTTTTCTCTTGCCACTGGGGACATTCTTGAGTTATTCTTCATGAAGTTTATTTGGATCATAGTTGTCCTGCACCTGGCTTACAAAGCTTGGTTGTACTCTTATAATACTTTAATTGATCTGGGAGAAACCTTCTTGCGTCTTGGAAATTGGTATCTCATGCTCTCATTGCAACATTCTAACCCTCCCTTAATTTGCGGTAACCTTGCCTGTATTTGCCAGTTCCTGCCTGACGTCTGCATGGACCTGTATTTCTCTGATTTCAGTGTTTTGTGTTCTCGTGAAACCATGAGGCCTTTCTTTCAATTAGAAGCATGTTTTGGCTTCCATTTTGGATAAGATGACTGCCCATTACTGTTGTGTTTCTAGGTTAGTGAGCTAAACTTGCGTGTCATACATATTGCATTCAGTTTATATATTGCTTATCTTAGTGTACTTCATGTCTTATGAATGCTATGTTAATATTCTTCATGTAAAAGTGCATATATTACCTAGTGTGTGCGTTCTCCATGTTCAGTGCACGTTTGCTTCATGTTGAGTGCATGCATATGTATTGTTGCAACGTTATTTTTGTTACTCTTGCCATCTTTAGCTTTTATTGTGTCCATCTCCTGCTGTACCTGCCTGGGATAAGGGCGGTATGGTTGTCTTAGTGGGTAACGTTTCTCACCTGTGCAATATTGGGCCGGGAGAGGGCCAGAAACTATGGATGACGTATTCATGTGCCTCCCAACCTCTCCTCTCTGGTAGATTCCCCAACCACACTCCTCCTCTCTTCCAGATAAGGCTCTTTGGGTGTCCAGATCTTAAGTCACCCACCTCAAGCAGCCGATAGGTCTAACATGCTGGTCAACACTCCAGGTCATATAGCGGCATTCCCCATTGGAATAACAATATACCCAGTGCTCAGTACTATTCCGTGGGTCCTGAGGACAAATACATTTTGATCCTCGAAGAGCGATGGGGCATTCCATTGCTTGGACACAGGGAAGGTAATCTGTTTTTGTATTCTCTTGTACGTGAGTGTCCAGGTCTATTACTATTTTCATTCCTACTGCCTTTTTGGCAGTCTTTTTGCATTGGCTTATTGCAATTCTTAGAACACAAAAGGCAAATAGTACTAGTACTAAAACGGCCATCAGTACTTTGAATGCATTTGCCAACCAGGAGGGAATCCATGAGATGTGGTAATTACACCAGTAATATCGACTTCCACCATTCTTGGGTGTATTTCTGTTAACGAGGCGATAGGCCTCTGTGAGCATTCCATTCTCCTCCTCGTGGGAGGGTGGTTATGTGCAGATAGGCGGCCCAATTTATGTGCATTTTGTGCCACTCCATGGCCGTTACCAGATCGAGAACGTACATGTTCTGCAGGGTCAGGAGTCTTATTGCCCTCTTCTCTTATGGCATTACAGCCTTTTACTGGTGTTTGTCTGGAGCGCTTGTGCTCTGCACCCCATCATCCCTTCTACCCAACCTTCTGATGCAAATACCAGTCGGTGTAACTAAGGTCTTTGCCAGAAGCCAGGTAGCTTTTTTTTTTCTGCAGCATTTATGCACTGTAATAATTTACGGTCCGTTATTTTAACCTCTCCTCTATTCGGAGCTTCTAATGTGTATTGCATCAACTTATATTTTCTTCCAGGATCATCCATAGTAGCCTTTTTGTTTTATGTTGCTTTCCTCATAAGGGAATGTCTTTTTGATCATCCATAGCAGGTGGCCCATCTTCCTTGGAATTCCCCCTAGTGCTAAGTGCATTAGGCAGTGTGCTCGTTGTGCAGATATTTCTGTGTCCACGAATGTCCTAGAAGCATTCATGGCGTAGGTTTTGAGGGAAACGCACAACAGCTCTCATCAGATGTTTATTTTCCTACTTTGCTCAGGTGCTGGTCCCGCAAATTATTAGTTGCATGAGCATAATCCTTAATATATTTGCTCATGTGCCTAGTGTCATCCTGCACACTTCTCTTTAGTCTCCTCATCTGTGTGTTTACTATAGGGAATTCGGCTGATGCAGTTTCATTTATCATGGTTACAGTACTTCTGCTCATGTTTACTGGTCTAGCAGTGGTATAAATGATCATTTCTCTTGCTGCAATCAAAATTATTATATAAAGACTAGAACATGTGTAAAACATTGCTATAATCATTATTGCTAGGGTATCTAATTTCTGGAAATTTCTACAGGTAAATTCTCTTCCAGGTGCTAAAAGAAAAGATCGTTAATCATTTCACATATGCATTATTGTATCCTTAAAACGTGCTCACAAGAAAAACACGGTCAATATTGAAAGAAAATGAGTTTACAAAGCTATATAAGCCTTTCTTTGCAATAGTAATATGATGATGCAAATGTTCCAGGCTCCTAAAAAGAGACAAGTGGTTATAAAAAAGGACTAGACCAAGGAAAGTAAAATTGCTAAAGGGAGCATCATTATTTTTCTTTTACTGTAGAAGTATCAGGTATTAGGTGACCATTGTTGAAACAATGTCAGACTGACTTGTCTGTATTTATAGATAAAAAAACTATGCGTCTTTTATCCTTCTTGCTGCTGATTGGCATTCATTCGTGACCTTGTATGGACTCTTCTTTCATCTTCAATTTCGTGCTCAATGTTAAGACGGATTTCTGAACTCTGTCCTGGTGGCGCAGAAGTTCAGAAGGCCAACCTAATTACTTGGAACAGGGTAACCTCTGGACGAGCCAGACCAATCAAGGTAGCGATCGCGGCGGTCAAGACTAGGTCTCAAGAGGGGTGAGGGTGACTGAAAGCCCGCAATGAGCACACAAAGCAAGAGCGCTTACAAACTACTCCAAACAGTTGTTATATCAAAAATAGATACACATTTATTTTAAGGCCTTTAAAATAATGACCGTAGCGAGAAAATCACAATATCACAATACTAAGCCAACACATACCATATCAACACAATATATATACAAATACGACAGTCTTAAGCATTAGAGGCACGAAATGTGTAGTCCACCTGCAAGGGAAGGAAAACAGGCAGTGCGATAATGCTTTAGACTCAGTTCGCCTTTAGAGGCACCTAACTAGATGGAAGTCCGAGCCCTGCGAAGAGTGGAGCCTTGTGCTCAAAGTACCTGCACACGCTGGTGCCAACGGGCAAAAAGGAGAAGCTCTTCGGAGGAAGTCAGGCAGTTCGGGTTAGTGCACAACAGAAGAAGAACAGGTTCCGCGACTCAAGCGCAGCCTCCACAGCGAGCAGAAGCAGAGCGCGAGTACGGACAAAAGGGTGCTGTTTTTACACAGCGGGGAAAAGCAATGGGCTACTGCAGGAGGGCGACCAGATCCTAGCTATACTACTCAACGGTCCCCGATGCAAGTAGACCCAGGCTTCTCCACGTTCGTTTCAGCAGCTGGCAGGTTCAGAAGAGTCGGGAAATGCCTCGTCGTCGTGTAGAGCAAAAAGACGTCCCAATCGAAGAAACCTGCACAGTTTTGTCACCACAGCAGGGCAACGGAGCAGCCGTGTGTATCCGAGCCAAATGTACACTCCTCCCTTCAGACTTGGGAACGCCAAGTGTACGAAGCGTGGGAGAGTGACAAGGACTCGAAATACAACACAACCTGGCGGCGGTTACAGAGCAGGACTCCCTTGTAAGCTGGTCAGTCAACTGGATGGCCCAGAGACACTTCCGAAGGCTTACTTGGCAGGAGATGATGAAGTCGCCGGGAATAGCTGTTCCTGCTATTCCAAAGGTCGAAGCACCAGTACAGGCCTTCTGGTTCGATCAAAGGAGGAAAGGGTTTCACAGGACGACAGCAGTGCAAAGGAGGATTCCTTCAGCGGGTCACCAGCGATTCCTCGGTCCAGCCTCGTGGTTGCAGGATACTTGGCTCCTGTATTCCTTCGTTCGTGAGAACTCAGGAGATCGACATGGTAGTGGTGTTTCCAGCCCCCTCTTATCCACGGTTCCCTTTGCGCCAAAACGGAGGGGAGCCAATGGGAGATCCGCTCATCAACACACATACCATACGTGGACCAATCACGGACCACGGTGGTCCCAGGCATTCACACCACCCTAGACTCTCTGGCACCCAGGATGTGTATTGGGACCAGACATCCCAGCCCACACCCTGGAGGCACACAAACGACATGTAGAAGCCCGCGAAAGCAACCACGTTTCGCGGGAAAGTACATGCCCAAATAAGGAAGGCCCCGGGTCGCTCGACCTGGGGAAGGTGAAGGGAGCAAGACGGTCAGTGGACAGGACAAAGGAGCCTCGTGGTCTGGCCATTTTGGGAGCCAGGCCACCATTTTGGGTTCAGTGCGAAAAACGCGCTCAGAACGCCAAAAGGAGCTCAAAATACACAAATCGATCGCTGCCACCATTCCAGTCCCTGAATGACTTGCACCGATCAAAATACCATCCTAAAAGAGTATATAGGGCCTGTAGAAGGCTAGAGACCCAAGAGAGCTGTAACTTATCTTACAGTGCCCTCTTGTGTCATGTTGCACTAAAGCCGCAACATGATAAAAGAAACTACGGGAAACAGCGTTCCCCGGTACTGGCTGTCTTAAGGGCATGTCAGTTTCCCCGTAAGAAAGAGTGAAAGCCCAGAGGAGTGCGGCAGAAGGCTGCACTTCTCTGGCAAAGTCAAGAACAAGGTTAAAAACAACAGCAAAAAGTTTAGGGGTTGCCACATGGAAGGAAAATTCCCTACAATTACGAAATCTTTCCTAACACTCGCCCCTCCCAGACTATGGACAGGGGGAACTAATCCACCCCTGGATGAGTCTCTTGTTCAGGTCGGTTAAACATTCTGGACAACCCATCAGCATTGCTATGTTGGACACCTGGCCTATGCTCAATAGTGAAGTCGAAGCCTTGTACTTATGGACCACCTAAGCAACTTTGGATTCTCCCCCTTCGTGTTCATTAGCCACTTTAACGGCTTATGGTCAGTTTGCACAGTGAAGTGGGTCCCATAGAGGTAGGGCCTCAGCTTCCTTAGGGCCCACACAACAGAGAAACATTCTTTCTCTACCGTGGACCATCTGAGCTCTCTGTCCTTAAGCTGGCGACTAATAAAACCGATAGGGTGTTCCTTACCCTTCTCATCTACTTGTGATAGTACAGCTCCTATCCCAGTGTCAGAGGCGTCCGTCTGCACGATAAAAGGTCTTTGATAATCAGGGGCCCTGAGGACAGGGGCCTGGCACAAGGAGTCTTTTAAGCCATTGAAGGCCTTCTCACACTCGTCGGTCCAAGTTACCTTCTTGGGTTTCTTCGGAGTTGTGAGGGCAGTCAGAGGAGCAGCTATGGTGCCATAGTCTGCCACAAAATTGCGGTAATACCCTGTGAGTCCTAAGAAGGCTCTCACTTGGGTTTGCGTAGTGGGGGTAGGCCAGTCTTGTACTGCTTGTACTTTACTGGGTAGAGGCTGTATCCTCCCTCCACCTACTTCATGTCCAAGGTAAACCACTGAGCCTTGTCCAATCTGGCATTTACTAGCCTTTATGGTCAAGTGGGCTTTCTGAAGAGCCTGGAGCACAATCCCGAGGTGTTTCACATGGTCTTCCCAGGTGGCACTGAAAACTGCTATATCGTCCAGATATGCAAGACAGAATTCGTCCAACCCATTCAACACATGATTCACAAGCCTCTGGAAAGTGGCAGGTGCATTCTTCATCCCGAACGGCATTACCCGGAATTGGTAAAGGCCGTCTGGAGTAGAAAATGCTGTCTTCTCCTTGGCATGTTCTGCTAAAGCTATTTGCCAATAGCCAGCAGTGAGGTCAAACGTGCTGAGGTACTTGGAGGCACCCAAAGTATCCACCAGCTCATCTGTTCGAGGCAAGGGGTGTGCATCTGTCTTGGTGACAGCATTCAGAGCCCTGTAATCCACGCAGAACCTCAATTCAGAAGTGCCTGCCTTTGGAACCAACACCACAGGGCTGGACCAAGGACTACTAGAGGGTTCAATCGCCCCAAGATCTAACATCTTGTTGACCTCGGTCTTAATATAAGACCGTACTTTGTCTGACATCCTGTATCCCCTACTTTTGGTAGGTACACTGTCTCCTGTGTCAATGTTATGTTTGCACCAAGGTGTCAAACCAGGGGACTGTGAAAACAGGGGGGAAAACTGCCTAAGCAAACTTTTCACCTCAGCCTGCTGATCAGAAGTCAGGTGAGGGGCCACTCGGACACCCTCAAAGGAGCTATCTGAAGGACCGCTTTGGAACAGGTCGGGGAGAGGTTCAGACTCCTCTTCCTCAACGTCTGACGCCAGTAGCAGTGCTGCGATTTCGACTCTTGGGACGAAAGCCTTCAGCCTATTCACGTGAAACACTTTTGGAGCCTGTCCAGGCCTTCCAAGGTCCACTAAATAGTTGACCTCACCCAGGGGCTCCACCACTGTGTAAGGGCCTGACCATTTGTCCTGTAAAGCTCGAGGCCTTATGGGATTCATGATCAGGACTTGCTGACCAGGTGTAAAGTTGATGAGGGAAGCTTTCTGGTCGTACCAATGTTTCACCAGCGCTTGCCCTGCCTTCAATTTATCACTAGCCAAGCCCATCAGAAGTACCATCCGTTTTCTGAGCCCTAGCACATAATCAACTACATTGGTAGTAACAGGGGGAGTGGGCATCTCCCATCCCTCTTTGACGATGGCTAAGGGTCCCCGTACGGGATGACCGAACAGAAGTTCGAAGGGGCTGAAGCCAACACCCTCCTGTGGTACCTCTCGGTAGGCAAACAGTAAGCATGGTAAAAGAAGATCCCATTTTCTTCTCTGGGGCTCCTCCAGAGCCCCAATCATGCTCTTTAACGTTCTGTTGAAACGTTCCACCAGACCATTGGTCTGGGGGTGGTATGCAGAAGAGAACTTGTAGGTGACCCCACATTCTTTCCACATAGCCTGCATATACTTCGACATAAAGTTGCTGCCACGATCTGACGCAACTTCTTTAGGGAAGCCAACCCTAGTAAATATGCCGAGTAAAGCTTTTGCAACTGACTTGGCAGTTAGTCTTCAATGGGATGGCCTCAGGATACCTGGTTGCATGGTCGACCAGCACCAGGATAAACCTTTTGCCCGAGGATGTTTGCGGGTCAAGGGGACCAACGATGTCGATCCCTACCCTTTCAAATGGTACCCCCACAACTGGGAGCGGTACCAACGGAGCTTGGATTGTCGCGCCAACCTTACCAGACAACTGGCAGGAGGCACAACTCCTGCAGTGACTTTCTACTTGCACCCCTATCTTGGGCCAGTAGAAGTGCATGGATAACCTTTGCTTGGTACTCTTCATACCAAGGTGACCAGCAAGGGGAACTTCATGCGCCAACTGCAGGAGGAAGGGCCTAACAGCAAGGGGAACCACCAACCTCCTATGGTCTCCTTCTGTAGACTCTGTGGGCTCACTATACAGGAGTCCACCTTCCCAATAAATCCTATGCTTCCCAGGAGGTTCACCCTCAAGCTGGGAGCAGGCCTGTCTCCTTAGGCCTTCCAGAGATGGGCACTCACGTTGGCCTTTACTGAATTCGTCCCCATCAGGACCTCCTTCAACTAACAAGTCTTTTAGTTCAGGATGATCGTTGGGGTCGAATACTTCAGGCATCGCCACCTCCTCGTCATGCCCGGGCGATTGACCAACTTCCTCCACCGCAGTGGTAGGCGAGCTCGGGGGAATATTCTCTTTCCCTCGTCTTGACTTGTCGACTCCTTTCGCCTTGGGTTTCCCCTTCGGCTGGGGCGGCGTATTGGACTTGGCCAATGCTGCCCGTGCTTGAGACCGTGTGTAGGGTCTTTCGGCAGTGTCTCCTACGAGCCCTAAAGCTCTGAGATCATTACCCAACAAGACCTTTCCCGGGACGTTTCTCTGAATGCTCACTGGAATCCTGACTGCTGTACCATTTAAAGTAAGATTTACAGGTATTACTGGAAACATACGGAGGGGGCCGTCAGCCAACTTAGTGGGCATCAGAGTAGCTCTGGCAACTTCCTCTGAGTCTACCAAGGTAGAATCCACTACAGTGCGACTGCACCCACTATCCCTAAGAGCTGGAGTATCCACTCCATTGATCAGCACACTGTCTTTAAAGTAGTGCTTGGTATTATCCGGAATCCTAGCATAAGCCTCTGCGACTTTAGGCTCCCAGGAACCCAGGGACACTAAAACTACCTCAGCCTCTATTCCGCTGGGAAATGAGTCTGAGGAGAAGGATGCTCCTGTAATCTCTTCTTCCTCGTAGGAGGAGAAGGCCAGATTAGCGGAGTGGACCCCCAAAGGTCTAACCTTACACCGGGGATCCCCCTTCACATGGTCAGTTGCTCCACAAGAAAAACAAGCCCCAGTGGGTCTGTTTCCGTAGGGAGGCTTATTGTAACCAGAGTTCTGTTTCGGAGGCTGACCTCCACTACCCTGTGAGTTCTCTTGTGTCTTACCCTTGTTTTTCTTTTTGTGGCCCTTATGGGAGGAAGATTTAGCAGATTCCCCACCCTCCATATCTTTGGACTTTTTCCCTTCCTCCTGCTTACCAGGATGAGTTTTGTCCTTATGGGACACTCGATGTGACACCCATAAGTCTGCTGCAATGGCCAGCTTCTTGGGATCTATCTCCTTCGAATCGGCCAAATGCTGCTTAAGCTCCGGGGAAGAAGAAGCAAAAATGTGTTCCAGCATGACAAGATTTATCATGCCTTCGAAGGTAGAAACCTTATAACCTTCGACCCAGCCAGTTAAGTTTTTCAAGGATTCAGCGACATAAGATACCCAAGTACCACCTTCCTTTTTCTTATACTCTCAAACGCTTTAAATATTGGGCCGGAGTCTTCCCAAACTTTAAAATGAGAGTTTGCTTTAACATTGCGAAATCAGCTCGCTCAGCCTTCGACATTTCCATAATGGCACTACAGCCAGAATGGGGCAGTCTACTGAGCAACCACGCAATCTTATCAGCATTGTCAACTTCTTGAACCTCGCATGCATACTCAAACGCATTCAGCCAGTCCATAATGTCATTCCTTTCTTCATACACACTGAGCAGATCTTTCGGAAACCGTGGATGAGAGGAAGCCCCAGACCCATGTCCAGGACCCTTGGACCCATTTGCAACCTGAAGCTTGGCCAGTTCCAACTGGTGATCCCTGTCTTTTTGTTTTTCTGCCTGTTCGATTTTTAGTTTGGCTATGCTGAATTCAAGCTCCTGCTGCCTAAACCGCAGCTCTTGCTTCTTGAATTCAAGCATAGCCTCCCCATCAGCACTGGCAGAGGAAACATTAGACATCTCGTCCTCCCTGTCCTCGTGGTCGCGATGGATCAGTGCAGCGGCAGAACCGTCGGTTCTACCAGTGAGAGCAGCCCCACCACCTTCTGCACTGTCCTCAGAAGTTATAGCGTCAAGCTGCGCGTCTTGCCACGCCACGATTCTTTGGATCATTTCCAATTTAGTGCCTTGAGGAAACACCTCTCTCCGCACACATCTTCTTCAATGTTTCTGATTTGGAAGCATTTAAAGTTAACAAGGTATTTGTTTCCATACTGTTTGATAGGACTATGGCCTTTTGAAAGTTATACTACAACAATGCACTACGTGTCCTGGTTGGAATAACCTGAAATGCCCTAGTTCGTGCGCAACACTGGATACCTTCAGTCGTATCCCACCGCTGTACACCAATTTGTTAAGACGGATTTCTGAACTCTGTCCTGGTGGCGCAGAAGTTCAGAAGGCCAACCTAATTACTTGGAACAGGGTAACCTCTGGACGAGCCAGACCAATCAAGGTAGCGATCGCGGCGGTCAAGACTAGGTCTCAAGAGGGGTGAGGGTGACTGAAAGCCCGCAATGAGCACACAAAGCAAGAGCGCTTACAAACTACTCCAAACAGTTGTTATATCAAAAATAGATACACATTTATTTTAAGGCCTTTAAAATAATGACCGTAGCGAGAAAATCACAATATCACAATACTAAG
Organism: Ambystoma mexicanum; assembly: GCF_040938575.1. NCBI lineage: Eukaryota > Metazoa > Chordata > Amphibia > Caudata > Ambystomatidae > Ambystoma > Ambystoma mexicanum. The sequence goes on from NC_090936.1 coordinate 1,067,911,385, forward strand.
CCAACACATACCATATCAACGCAATATATATACAAATACGACAGTCTTAAGCATTAGAGGCACGAAATGTGTAGTCCACCTGCAAGGGAAGGAAAACAGGCAGTGCGATAATGCTTTAGACTCATTTCGCCTTCAGAGGCACCTAACTAGATGGAAGTCCGAGCCCTGCGAAGAGTGGAGCCTTGTGCTCAAAGTACCTGCACACGCTGGTGCCAACAGGCAAAAAGGAGAAGCTCTTCGGAGGAAGTCAGGCAGTTCGGGTTAGTGCACAACAGAAGAACAGGTTCCGCGACTCAAGTGCAGCCTCCACAGCGAGCAGAAGCAGAGCGCGAGTACGGACAAAAGGGTGCTGTTTTTACACAGCGGGAAAAGCAATGGGCTACTGCAGGAGGGCGACCAGATCCTAGCTATACTACTCACCGGTCCCCGATGCAAGCAGACCCAGGCTTCTCCACGTTCGTTTCAGCAGCTGGCAGGTTCAGAAGAGTCGGGAAATGCCTCGTCGTCGTGTAGAGCAAAAAGACGTCCCAATCGAAGAAACCTGCACAGTTTTGTCACCACAGCAGGGCAACGGAGCAGCCGTGTGTATCCGAGCCAAATGTACACTCCTCCCTTCAGACTTGGGAACGCCAAGTGTACGAAGCGTGGGAGAGTGACAAGGACTCGAAATACAACACAACCTGGCGGCGGTTACAGAGCAGGACTCCCTTGTAAGCTGGTCAGTCAACTGGATGGCCCAGAGACACTTCCGAAGGCTTACTTGGCAGGAGATGATGAAGTCGCCGGGAATAGCTGTTCCTGCTATTCCAAAGGTCGAAGCACCAGTACAGGCCTTCTGGTTCGATCAAAGGAGGAAAGGGTTTCACAGGACGACAGCAGTGCAAAGGAGGATTCCTTCAGCGGGTCACCAGCGATTCCTCGGTCCAGCCTCGTGGTTGCAGGATACTTGGCTCCTGTATTCCTTCGTTCGTGAGAACTCAGGAGATCGACATGGTAGTGGTGTTTCCAGCCCCCTCTTATCCACGGTTCCCTTCGCGCCAAAACGGAGGGGAGCCAATGAGAGATCCGCTCATCAACACACATACCATACGTGGACCAATCACGGACCACGGTGGTCCCAGGCATTCACACCACCCTAGACTCTCTAGCACCCAGGATGTGTATTGGGACCAGACATCCCAGCCCACACCCTGGAGGCACACAAACGACATGTAGAAGCCCGCGAAAGCAACCACGTTTCGCGGGAAAGTACATGCCCAAATAAGGAAGGCCCCGGGTTGCTCGACCTGGGGAAGGTGAAGGGAGCAAGACGGTCAGTGGACAGGACAAAGGAGCCTCGTGGTCTGGCCATTTTGGGAGCCAGGCCACCATTTTGGGTTCAGTGCGAAAAACGCGCTCAGAACGCCAAAAGGAGCTCAAAATACACAAATCGATCGCTGCCACATTCCAGTCCCTGAATGACTTGCACCGATCAAAATACCATCCTAAAAGAGTATCTAGGGCCTGTAAAAGGCTACAGACCCAAGAGAGCTGTAACTTAGCTTACAATGCCCTCTTGTGTCATGTTGCACTAAAGCCGCAACATGATAAAAGAAACTACGGGAAACAGCGTTCCCCGGTACTGACTGTCTTAAGGGCATGTCAGTTTCCCCGTAAGAAAGAGCGAAAGCCCAGAGGAGTGCGGCAGAAGGCTGCACTTCTCTGGCAAAGTCAAGAACAAGGTGAAAAACAACAGCAAAAAGTTTAGGGGTTGCCATATGGAAGGAAAATTCCCTACAATTACGAAATCTTTCCTAACACTCAATGATAGCAGACAGGGGGGTCTCCCATTTGTAGCGTTTGACGTTGCTGAGATGCAACCAGACACGCCTTCCTTGAGCTTTCACTGCAGACTGTGTAACCACCTCCAATACGAATGGTCCCTCGAAACGGGGCTTGTGCCACTGTTGTGTAAAGTTCCTACACAGGACCTTGTCCCCCAGAAACAGTGCTAGTGGTTTAAGTAGAACATCTGGATCAGCTTGCTCATTTGCTTCATCAGTCTTCGTTGAAACCCCCCCTGCTGCGCTCATATATGTCGAGACATACATTTAAGAGATTCCGTCCTAGCTGTCAAATAATCATGCATTTCTTTCCCTAACATAACAGCAGCATTCTCTTTACCAGTTTGAGTGGGAGGAGCAAGGGGCGTATGCATTTGTTGTCCCATCATCAGCTCATGTGGAGTCAGATGATGGTCGGAGCCGGGCTGATGGCGTAATGCAAATAGGGCTAGAGGAAGGCAACAGAGCCAACCTTTTTTCAGTGTCTTTTAGTTTGGCAGTTTGTTCTTTTAGGAGGTCGTTGAAGCACTCACAAATGCAGTTTTCTTGTGGGTGATAAGCTGATGAGAATATATGCTTTATACCCAACAGGATAGTGATGCACTCAAATACCTCATTTACAAAGTGCGGTCCATTGTCGGAGCACTTCACACTACCCACCTTGGAAATGCATCGCACACAACGAACTTCGCAGCACATTTGACATTTGGATGTGTGCATGGACCTGCTTCGATACATTGGGAAAAGGGACATACGACCACTAGGTTATACTTGTAGCCATTACAAATTTGGAACATATGTACATAGTCGATATGCAAATGCCAAAATGGTCCTGTAGCACAAGGTATTGATCCTCTTAATGTCCGCATATTATGACCAGCAGTGATCTTCTGGCATGTCGAACAATTTACAATGAAATTAGCTACGTGTTCTGCCAAATTCAGAACAAATCAGTACTGAAAGTCAATCTCTTGATGTGTGTGCTGGGTAGTGCACTTGCCCTAGTACTACTGTAAGCGGCCATAGAGGTATGACTGGTTTCCTGGTGCTGTCCTGTCTCCACAGTGTATCTGTGGGGGGCAATGAGCACCCCCTTTGTTTCCATAACTCTTGCTTGTCTGGTGGCGCCATTCGCTGTAGTTCGGTAATTTTTGTTATCAGTAGCGTATTAAAACCCTCCACCATGTTGCATAACATGTGTATTTATTTGATGCAGCAGCGATGTCGGCTTTTTTGGAGAATATGCTGCGCTTTTTGCTTTGATATCGGCAGCCATGTTTCTTCAAGAAATCAAATTTGTAACCCCTGGTGTGTGGTGCGGCTTCACCCCGGCAATGACCAATGGGAGTTGGAGTGCGTCTACGAGTCTAATAGTGGCGCTTTCTGCACTGGTGTGCCGTCTGTGCGCAGGAAACCCCTCCTCTTCTAACATGACAGTCCTGCGTGTACTGTTGATGTCACGTAGGTGAGTTGTAATACACTGATGCCACCTCTTCATCATGCTCTTCAAGTGGCAAAATTAGTGTTACCGATTCTCCCGCTTCTGCTGAGAAATGCGCTGGCAAGCTCCCACTTGTCATGGTCTGAAAGCGGTTACTCTCTTTTGCCTTCACTACTGCTGTGCCACTGTGATTTGCCAGTGCTCTGGTCTCTTGACGATGACCCATCAATGAAGAGAATTATACCCTTTCCTAGGGCATTTTCCTTGACATGTGGTATTTAGTGTACTTGGTGCAATCATGCAAGTTATCTCCTTCCTTTACTGTTCTGCTATAAATCTGGCTGGATTTACCACTCGGCACCTGACAATTTAAATTGATGGTTCGATATGACGACTTCATGACCGGAGGCTCTCTGTGTAGTCAGTGTGCTTTTGGGCTTCTCAAGAATGGCAAATAGGGCATGCTCCACGTATGATCGAATTGTGTAGCCCATAGTTATGCAATGATTGCTTGCAGGGATAATTACCTCTCATGACTGGATCAAAAATCCCACTGTAGAATGCAAATGTTTTCTAGCTCATGGTTTTCTGTGCAAGGACAACCGTCATCACTACTCCTTTTGAATTGGAGAACAAAAATAATTATTCATTGTAATCGAGGATCCCTAACATGGGAGCTGTGCTAATTGCTAGCTTCAATTCACCAAAGGCGTCTATCATCTTGCCTGTCCAATCTATATCACTATTATCTTTCTCCACCTCCGTCTATCCTTTTAAAAGTGACCATACATGTGCTGCCATCAAGAACCCACAACCTGCAATAGTTATAAAGCCCTAGAAATTGTTGTAACCCTTTCACTGTCTATGGCTTAGATGTCTTCATGATTACTTCTGCTCTTTCAGGTGTCAACTTCCTTCCCTCTTTCGATATTCACTGACCTATATAAGACGTCTTCCAGGCAATATTGCATTTTCTCTGTCAGCTTTGCACCCTTTCATTGCCAATACTTTCATCAGCTTTACTGAGTCTCCCCTGCACTCTTTCCCTGTGTTGCTGTACACTAAAATGTAATTTTCATACTGCATTACTGTGCTGTCAAGTTGTACATTTCCCACATCCATCTGCAGCCCTCAGTTAAAGACCGAGGGGGAGTCGCAGTACCACTGGAGTAATCAAGTATTTTTTAGTTTAATTCTGTGGTAAGTGAACAAAGTCAAATACAGTGATTCTTGATGCAAGGGAGTGGAAGTCAATCACTGTAAAATATTTAGTTTTTGGATGGGATGTTACATAATATTGTAGCTGGGTTTGGAACTAATTGGAACTCTGCCTCAACTATATTATTCAGGGGGTGTAAGTCCTAGATAAATCTCCACGAGACCTCCATCCCAACTGTCGCTTTTTTTACCGGGTACACAACTGTGTTACATAGAGCTTTTGAAGGCACTAATATCCCTTGTCGCACTAAGACAGCAATAGTTTCACAGATGCCTACGTCAGCTTCCTTTGACATGGGATATTGTCTTACTCATGGTAAAATAGCTGCTTGCGTCAATTTTACTTGGACTGCCCCCACTCCTTTCAGTAGACTCAACGTCCTATGGCCGGCTGGTCCACAGTGTGCTTGGTACGTATGCCAAATCTTCCTGGAGAAAGGACTGTACTTACTTTACTAGTGACATTCTTTGAGGTATCTCCGTATTTTCAATGTTTTAACTGATCTGTAATATAATAACGGCATAGACATGTTGTGTTCTCCTATGGTAATGGGTAAAGCATCTGTAAAAGGAACCATAGTTGTCCCAGAAACTCCATGTGCGTTTGTGGCAATGCCTGACAATGGGAACCTTTCCTCTTTAACACAAGATGAAGTTGCCCCTGTATCTAATAAGAAGGAAAATAGTTTGCCACCCATGGCCACCCCGACCCTCTGTTCCTCTTGTGGTTCTGGTGTAATCGATCGGATGGAACACATCGTCTTTCTGTGGGTTATCCTATTGTGGATACATGCCCAGTCCTGTGCCAGTGAAAGGGTTCCCTCCCACTAATGTCACCCTATTCTAGGTGTGGTTGCCTGTGGCAATAGGTTCGTGTTCCATGGCGTCACTGCATTCTCTTGTGCTAGTGCTTGTGTCTGCATTGGCGTTTGCTGTATCTGCATTGGTGCTTGCTGTGTTTGGGATGTCATCCCTTGTTGTGTCTGTTGTATTTGTGGCACTTGGGCCTGATACTGCACGTGATTTTGGGCATAATGTTCATGTGTTTCTGCGCTATATGGTGGGTGGTATGCTGTCCCCCCATCTTGTATCTCCTTCTTGCCAGTTCTGTTCCATCCCTCCCCTACTTCTGCATACATGTAAAATGTGTCCCATCTTCCTACATGTCCAACTTTGCTGTTGCTGTCCTCCAAACCTTGTTTGCCCCCATTTAACCCTCCTCCTTGTGGAGCTTAAAACCCAAACCCTCTGCCTCTGGATGCAAACCCTTGCCAGCATGGAAAATAATGAATCTCCCTTTTCTGCAAAATATCCATTCACTGCTGGCTGTACATGCTGTGTCCCTTGTGAATTAAAACTTCCCCTCCACTTGTCAATACTGCTCATTTCACTGAACATTTTGACAAATTCTTCTGAACTAACTTTGTTCCGTCAATCTTCCTTTCATCAACTTTGTCTTTCTCTTGTTTCAAATGACAATGGTGAATCATCGCCAATTCCATCTCCGCCCATAGCTTTGCTTCCATTCCCACAATTGTTCTCAATTGTCTTTGCACTTCCTCAGGAAGTCCCTGACATAAAATGTGATAAAAATTAGTTGTTTTTGTCCCATGGTTCTCTAGTTGCTAACCAACGATTTTTCTTGAATATCCAGAATACAAGCAGTCAGATCTTCATCTGCTCTCATTTTGCGAGTCATAATTGCGCTCATGTCTGACGAATCCGGATACTCGACCCCAGGTGCTCTCCATACGGCAGCTTGTTAAAAGGTGTTGTCATGATTAGTGTTTTGTGCTGTCAATCCAGGATATCCTGCTTGCTTCCAAATGTCGTTCTATTGTTCCCCTAATATGGAGCAAGTAGGCTTTTAATATCACCTACTGCTAAAGAAGTCATCCAGCTGTCATTCTTTTCTTTTTTTTTTTTTTTTTTTTTTTTTTTATAGATCCATTTACCAGCCCCTGATGCAAGTGATGGCAATTTAGAATTTTTTTTGTGTCCATTTCTGGCCACAGGATGTATTGCAGCAGTCCCCCCGCCCCCTTCTCCAATAAGGGGAATTGTGTAAACCCAGCACCCTCTGAGTGCAGCTGCACCCTTTGTCTTTGTCACTGTATCTGTCATGCTAGATCTCATTTGTCCTGGTAAATTCCTCAACCTATTCACATACAGCATTCTCTCCCCAAAATGGTTGATCGCTTCTTCGGGCATCTGGGATATTAATTTCTGGCCTCCTCACCGGTTCCTCCAAATCTAACCATGCTATGTCTTTCCCTATCACTAAGCCTATAGAGGGGGCTTGTGCGGCCTCCTCTCTGCTTTCCTCTCTCCATCTTTTAACAGTGTCATCACCGTCATCCTCTTCTGTCTTCATAATCTAGTCTCCCAAGGGGACTCGTCCTATGCGTTCGACTCATAACCTCTTCCAATATATTCCTTTACCCATTTTACAGAGACCCTCCACTGCTCCTCTTTATACTGCTGGTGCCATCCCTCCTGCTCCTGTACAAATTACCAGCCCTCCTTCGTATAGGCTCTTACTCCCCCCTCATCTGGAAGAGTATGCTTTTTCTAATATCATTAACTTCTTTTTGTCGCCTTTCCCCACTTCTTTCTACATCCCTTTCCCTTACTTCCTCTTTTTTCCTTTCTCTTTCCCTCTCCTCACTTCTTCTTTTCACATTCTTGCTTTCTTCTTCTAGTCTCTTCTCGTTTTTTCTGTATGCTTCTTGCTTCCTTTCTCTTCCTTTCTTCATTCTTTCTCGCTCTCCTCTTTTCTCTTTTGCTCCTGTATTTCTGTAACTTACCTTTCTCTTTCTTCAAATAGTCTATGCCCTTTCCATCCAACTTGAGCATTATCTGTCCTTGTTAGACAACGTTTGTATGCAGTACCCTCTGGGACCACTACACACAACTAGGACTACAGGTGTAAGAAAAACCAACCTTTGGTAGAAGTCTGTACCACACCGTTTTTGGTAGCGAGCTGAGCAGCCAGGCTTATCTCAAGTGGGAATGTGAGCTTGGAAGGGTGTTACACAGAGGTCGGCAATGACGAGTTTTTAGATAGACACTTATACTCAAGGTTTCTTGGTAAAACAATTCTTAATTTATTACACAATCATTTATAAAGCATTCACTAAATGAGGCAACCAATATCACAGAAAAATACTGCAATACTGATTACTAAGCAGTTGAGCTCCCTTGAAGTAGGAGCAAAAAGGCATAAGTTAATAAAACGAATATTAGTTACTTAAAAACAGTGCAAATCATTTGAGTTCACCAGAAGAGTTGATTCAATGCAATAGGTAGGCCAAAGGAAATGGGCTAGTGTCTTGTAAAAACGGTTCTGGTATTTAAAACGGAGAAGTCTTTGCCACAGTTCTTAGAAGTAGTTCACGGAAGAAAGGTTTGTATGTCAGGTCACAAGCTGACTAGGCTTCCAAGTTGCCAAAGTTCCACGAACGCAGTGAGAGGTAAGTTCTCTCGGTCGGTTTTTCACAGTGCCTTATATTGAAGGAAAAGATGCAGCTGAAGACTTCTGTTCCTGCAGATCTCACTGTTGGCTCAACGGCAACGTGCTGGCCTTGGAAACAAGACGACACGGAGCAGCACAGGTTTGATTCCCGGGTCTGCGCTTAGAAACCTCTGGATATTAAGCGCGTTATAAATAACCTATCATATCAGTAGTTGCAGCAGCCGTCCTCTTTCAGCTAGTCTTCGGTTCTTTCGTTCCAGTGTTCAACTCTGCCTTCCAAGCCAAGAGATTTGCCTTTTAAACAGTTTTCTCCCATTCATTCCAGCCTAGCTGCCACCACCCAGCAGTGTGGCTGTCCTTGCTGGACAGTCAGCCAATCACGCCAGAGTGCATTTGGGTCTCCTAGGAGACTAAGCAAAGGGAGTTTCGGGCACCTCCCTCACTTACTGCCCACCCCAGACACTCAGACGCCAGAGGCAGTCTTCAGTCCTGAAGCCCGCCAAAGGCATAGAAACAAAGGGACCAAACCTAGTTTGGCACGCAGAGACAAACTCTAGAAGGACCTTTCCAAAAAGAAATGGTGAAAAAAGAACACTGGGACCTGTTTAAACAAAAGGGCTTAAGGCACCATCTTGATCAACATGGCTCCCGCGATTTTTAGCTACCGGTGTTCGCGGTCGGGGAAAAAACATGGTAGTTGTTGTAAAACCACTGCCACCAGCCATTTCGATAGGAAAGGGTAGCATTTGACTGCTACATGAGTTTCTAGACACAGGGGATACCAAGTAACCCCTCCAGTACTCTATTGTAAGATAGTGTGTGCTGGGTCTAGGAATTTAAAAAGACTAAAAAGTCAATTTAACTTTGCATTCTCTGGGAAATAGTAGTTTATCCCAGAGAAGCTATTTAAACCCTGGGACAGCCTAGAAAGGCTTCCCTGTTTCACTGCACTGAGGGTGCTGTGTAACACAGATGGAAATATGATGCATGTGGAGTTGTCTAAAACTCCATAATCAAAGAACACAACCGTAAAACACACATCAAAATACATGAGTGGGAAATAAGCCTCACACTCTCTCCAGGTAAAAAAAAAATCAAGTCCTCAAAATCCAGCAAAGTTGCTTGGGGTCTCTAAGGTGAAGGGTATTAGCACATGTTTGAGAATTCTCCCCAACAGTCCTCATAACCATTCATTTGGTACAATCAACTGTCTCATCCCTGTTGCTATTCATGCCTCTTTCTCTCTGGACCTCCTCCCCGGCTTCTGTCAGTTTTGCTTGTAAGTCATGGCGCTCATCATATTCTACGTGTATGGACACTGATCTTTGCCTACTTATTTTTTTCTGCACTTAGAATGTCTTCACTACTGTATGCAGGGGCGCATAGGTGGGGTTATTGTACCCCGCAGCTGCTTTTAATGCTCTGAATGGATATAATCCCTGTGCTTCCGAGGATGGATCACTATTCTGGGGAGGAGGATGAGGAGCTGTGGGTGATATGTCCCCTTCGTCATGCTGATTAAGCATCCATTCTTTCGTAGGTTGCTCCTCTACCTCTACCCCCCATACATTTGCCATTGTTCCAGAATTGCTAGTCTATTCTGCAACTGTCCCTTATACGTTGCATGTAAATATGTGCATATGTCTTGCAGTACTGTCTTCAAGTGAGTGCCTACTTGTGGCCAGGGCATTAACATTAGGCCCGTCATGTCCCGTACCCACTGTGTGTGTTATTTACTAGAGTTGTCCTTATACCACGGTAATGCTTTGCACAGGTGGAAAATGGGAGTGTCTGTCTTGATCATCACAGCTTAACCAAATTGTATTTCAGTTCTCACTCACGCTCTTTTGCCTCCCTTTCACACCCTTTCCCAATAATACTTGTCTACAAATTAATAAGTCTGCATCTCTCTGAGACCAAACCTCCTGCATCACCCAATGCTTCAGAGTGGCCCCACAAACGCCACTCGGGTGCTTCGAGCAGCCCAACCTTGCTGTTCCTACACCGGACCACCCTCCTCGGTTCACACAACTTCACATCCTCCACAATATATACCAATATACACAAAAGTCCACTTTTTACAAATCCTAAGCTATCTTATAACATAAGGCTGGCGCCAGCAATTGCTACCCAAATAAACACACTACAGCTGTCTTCTAAACTCCTGGTGAGGTATTTGTCTCCTCTCATTATTATTACTTGGTAACAAGGCTTACCCACATGAACTTTTCTTAACCTTGTCAGAAGCTACCTCCTTTATCATTTATCTCTTACTTTAATCACAGTCCCCCAATATACAAACCATCCCCTTCTCCCCCGCCCCCCCCTGTTTTGCCAGGCCTATGTCATACTTGCATCTATGGACCGGCTGAAGGTTTTCGGTGTTGAGCCTCCCCTAACAGGCAGCTGCCCTGCGGGACCAGACAGGTCTTTATCCAAAGGGGCTTCTTTCGACCTCTGTTACGTGTAATTCCGCTCTCCACAGGCCACCTCTGTAGTCTTTGTGAACCATGTCAGGGACCCCTCGAGAATTAAACTCCGAACAAACGATCACCTTTGCTACCATCTGTTAAAATGGTCTGGAAAGTCCAAAATTACAAAGAGGTTCTGGAGCCCGATCAAACCGGACTCCATAACGGAAATGGACAAAGTTCAAGGCAAAACCCAGCTTTATTATCATCCGAAGAAAGCAGGGACAGCATATAATTCTTGGCGCTCTTGCCCATTACATAAAAACAATGGTTTATACATTCAACATTTGTCATAACTGACATCATACTGTAAAATTAGTTAGCAAAAACCTACAGGGATTGGCTAATAGTGGCTATTACATATACATTCTATAGGGGTTAGATTTGTATTTTGGTAGCGCTTGTCTGATGGCTCCTCCTAAAACCACTGCTAAATTGATAAAGATAGAAAAGTAATCTCTGCAGTATGTAATTTGATGGCAACTTACTTCATGGGCAGCGTAACATTGGAGGTTTTCATTGGTTGGATTCATACTAACCAACCTTTGATAACTGACAGGCCGTTAAGACAGCAGTAGGGGGAGATAGGTACACGGACTGCTTTCCTTTCAATTAAAGAAGATTCCATCCCTCATTTCTAAGTCATGAGCCAGGGTGATCTTTGTATTTGGCCTTGTGAGGCGTCTCGTGTCAGGGGATGCGTGTAAGGAGCAAAGCAGGTGTCCTATCACTGTTCGTTGATAATTAATAGACTGTGTTCTTGAATTATGGGTCACGTGTGATGGGACCGTGTATGGAATTATTTCAACCCTTATTTATTAGGATTTTAGCGAATATTGATGCAAGTGTTATGCTTTCTCTTGCCACTGGGGACACTTGAGTTATTCTTCATGAAGTCTTTAGACTGATTGGTGTCCTGCACCTTGCTTACAGAGGCTAGTTGTACTTCTGTAAAACTTTAATTTATCTGGGAATATCCTTCTTGCGTCCTCGGACCCTCATTTAATTTGTGGTAACTTTGACTGTGGTTGCCTGCTCCTGCCTGGGCTCTGCATGGACTTGTATTTCTGTGGTTTCAGCATTTTGTGTTCTCGTGAAGCTTTGAGGCCTTTTGTTTGATTGGAAGCATATCGAGGCTTCCATTTTGGAAAAAATGGCTGGCCATTACTGTGTTAGTGAGCTGTATTCGCGTGTTGTTCATGTTGCATTCAGTTTTTATATTGCTTATGTTGGTATTCTTCATGTCTTATGGATGCTATGTTAATATTCTTTGTGTATGAGTGCATATATTACCTAGTTTATGCATTCTTCATGTTGAGTGCACATTTGCTTTGTGTCTAATGCATTCATATGTATTGCAATGTTAGTTTTATTACTCTTGCCATCTTTAGCTCAGATTGTGTCCATCCCCTGCTGTACCTACCTGGGATAAGGATGGTATGGTTGTCTTGGTGAGTAATGTTTCACATCTGTGCAATATTGGGCTGGAGGAAGGGCAGAAGCTACGGATGACGTATTCATCTGCCTCCTATGGCTCACTCTCACTGCATCTTATCTTCCACTTGAGGAAATAGGACATGGTCGTCTCAAGTTCTCTGAGAATTAGATGTTCATTTCTGAGTGGTCAAACACTTTGTTTTAATGAGCCTGGTACTTGACACTGTATCCTGCAAGCTTTTGAATGAATTGACAAAAGCACAGCCTCCAATGTTTGGTAATCTCCTTTGCTGGTCATAGATTGCCCTATCCATTCACATTAAAGTAATCCACCTGTATGCCAAATCGGACCGTTCAATAAACACCCCTCTTCCATGGATAGCGGCTTCTCTCCAGATAATTCTTTTGTATAGTCATTGGGAATGGATGACGGCACTGGTATTGCCAAGTATTGGGTTGCCGTAGCCCCGGCTAAATCTCCTTTTAGAGGGACTGACATCACTAAAATAACTGATCAGGAGGATTTTGGGCAGCAGTCAGCAGGGCTAAATGCCCTGCTCCTGCCTCAGTATTCCATGCTATCAAAGTTGGTCAGACTAATGCCAAAAAAAATCAGAAGCTTCAGTAAGCATTCTGGGTAGTGCGAGTATAATTGGGATTCAGTCAAATCAAAAGTTCTGCCCATCTGTCTGCATACCTTGGGGAAATGGATAAGTGTTAATGACACATTTGTCCATCTCTTGCTTGCCAGTGCCTGCAAATACTCTAGCACTAGCAGCATTGGTACTACTGGAAACTGCTCCCCGCAGATCAGCTGTTACTGGGCTGCTTGTTTCTCTGACAAAGCAATGAAAGCCCAGGCGCTTCAGGGTACAGAGAACAGTAACATTTACACCTGTCTGCCTTTGGCGTTGATTGTAGGTCCTTTAATACAACCTTGGAAACCTCTCCTTTTTGATACTCTGATAAAGTCCTGAGCACATCCAGTAATTTTCCTTTGGTGGTCTTTTTCCCTAGCGGACCAAATCCACCTAGCTTTTGATTGACTGGATCTTTTTGCACCCTTTGGCAAACACTTCTCTTTGGCCACAGTTTCCATGTGTCCATTCCCAGCTTGTGTAAACATTGCAAACTATTGATGTGAAGTGGGAGCATGGGCAGCTATGTGGCCTTTTAGGTGCTGCTGATCGCCCGCCTGCCTCCCTCCCTACCCCTCAGTTCTTGTTTTTTTTTTCTTTCTCACTGGCGCAAACAAACTGGAACTGTCACAAATTCCTATTTTTCAAAATGAAAGTAATCAGTGAGTGTCCTTTTTTGTAAGTAATTTGCACTTGTATTTCTTTCAATAGCTAGCCATCCATCTCTTTCATTGGGACAGTCCACAGAGGTTTGGGCTACGTGGCCCTGAAGGATTCTGGTTTCTTTGCCCCCTACGAGATTTCTCCTGCCGCTCATACTGCATGCTGTTTTGAGCCTGATAATTCCTTTCACAACTCAATAGCAGTTCTCTATAGAATTGGACACCACATAGATGGAGCCATTTTACTAACCCTTTCCCCGACTTTGCTCCATGAGCATTGTACAGTGGCGGGGTTGGCGATGAACTAAGAGGATGACAATTTTGTGTGACTCTAGAGTAGCACTATCACCCAGAAAGCACTTTCGCTGACCCTTGTGGCTAATAAAGGTACAACTGCAATGAAAATAAGACTACTCTGGATTTTATAATTAATCTCAAATTCCCCGTTCATGTACTTGGAGCCCCTATATGGGGGCATCTGGTTTATCGGAGCAGTAGGGTCAATACCTCTTTTAATGTTCGTGATCAACTGCAGGAAGTACACCAACCCACCACCCTTTTCACTCACTAGGAATAGTCCCTGATGTTTGTGTAGGGTAAAAGTGAGTTGCCTGGGCTGTCTCCACTGCAAGACAGACTCTTGCAGAGGGGGGATGACCCAGGCGTCCTTGAGGTTGTCCGGAACAATGTCTGTTTTGAAAGATGTATTTATAAAGGCAGTGATAAACGGGACTAGTTTGTGAGTGGCCTCCTTGATGATGGGGGCAGTGCAAGTGTCGACTTGGCAGTTAGAGGGTTTGAGTTTTATGATATTTTAAAGTTCAGTGATAGTGGTGAGAACGTGAAGGGTGTGTAAGAGTGCGGAGTGGGAGTGGTTGTACATACAGGAGGGTTAGGCAGGTGGTCGGATTGAAGGCTGCTTTGTTTAGCATTAATTTTAGTTTGAAGTGTAGCGATTTTACAGAGAAGCGCATTTTGAATATTGGAACACCAGATGCTGTCTTTGATGCAGGTGTCAGGAGGAGTAACGGGGGTCTCAAGTTTCTTCAGAATCTTAAAGAGCTCTCTGGTGTTTGACTAGGCCTGCAGAATACGCTTGTTGTAGGTGTCTTTTTTCACTTGGAAGATTACCTCTTTATAGTTGAGGGACGCTAAGGTAAGGCTATCCTTATTGGAATGAGAAGGAAGACTTTTCCAGCGAGTTTCAGCAGTTCGCTTTTCTTTACACAGTAATCTCAGCTGTGGTGTGAACCACAAGTTGAGGTGAGCGCGCAGTTTAGGTTTCCTTAGGTTGAGATGGGCAATGGTATTCAGGGCTTGGAGCATAGCCCGATTGTCGGTATCAACTAGTGCTGTGGGGTCCGTGCAGGAAGGTGACCCGTTGTTCAAAATGGGTAGGATAAGTGGTAGAAGCCTTTCAATTATGTCCCTTTTGTTTCTGCTGTGAATGGGAGTAGCAATGTCTTGTTTGAGGCAATGTACACTGGCTTTGATGTTGAACGTGATTAGATGGTGCTCTGACCATACGCAGGGTAAGTTAGATTGTAAATTGATGCTGCAGTTTAAGTCTACCAACCAGTCAAGGGTTCTCCCCTTGATGTGGGTGGGTTCCTGTATGTGATGAGAGAAGCCCAGGCCTGATAGGGTGCTAGCAATATCCAAAGCTATGGGGTCGTTGGGATTTTGGAAGCCAAGGTTGAAGTCACGGAGTAGGATGATTTGGGAGTTGGTTTTGGTTTTATCTGCTAGGATGGACGTAATGTCATCAGCGAAGGTGGTAATGGGTCCAGGAGGTCGGTAGATGAGATGGAGAGTGGCAGTTTGATTGGGTGAGATAGGTAATTTGACTGATAGGAGCTCTGCTGATGGAATCTGTTGATGCAAGATTACTCTGATGCAGATAGAATTTTTGTGAATAATGGCGATCCTTCCACCTTTAGACTGATTGGTGTTGCAGTCGCATCTGATGATTGTGTAGTCTGTAAGTATGGCGAGGGCTAATAAAGGTCCTGAAGCTGCGTGAAGCCAGGTCTGTTATTGCCAGGAGGTGAAGGTCCTTGGTGGTGATAAAGTCAGCGATGTCTAGGGCATGCGCAGTGAGGGACCTGGCGTTAATCAGGGCACACTTGATCAGAGTGTCTTTGGAGGCATGAGTAGTGAGGACAGGTATTGTTGTGGGAGATGTGTTAGTGGGGCAGGAGGGTAGATGTGTGGGTTTAGGTGGTATCGCTGTAGTGGTGAACTTCTGTGCGTGGCAGGTTGAGTGACAGAATCTAGAACCTAATCTGAGGTTCCTAAGGTGCCGGGTGCAAGGTTGGTTGGGTGTGGGTTTCGTTGCAAAGTGTTCAACAATAAGGCGGGTGAATTCAGGTATGGGTTGGGGGATAATGGTGGTGGGGAAGTCAATAGTGGTTACGAATTATGGAGTCTGTGGTGCTGTCCCCGAGCACAGGCAGAGGTAGATCTACTCTGGCATGGTAGCCAATTGTGGTTAGTGCAGCTGGAGGGGGATTAGCCATCATGAGATAAGGTGATTTAGTGGGGGTGGGCTGTGGTGGAGGGAGGTTGTGGCTGTAGTTAAGTGTCAAAGCTGAAAAGAATATCAAGCAGAGTAGAGAGTAGGAGTGTAGGGTAAGGTGGTATCTGCACATAATGAGCTGCAATAACATCAACAATTAGGCGTGACAGTGAGAGCTGTACCGTGTTTGATACGGGTAGGTAAAAGCCAGTTCCACACTTGTGTGTGCATACATGTGCTAGTAGTAATGCTCAATAGTTAAGTCAAGTACAAACAGCACGCAGAGGCTTGTTATGGAAGTAGCTGGAATAGTCAGTATGAAAAAGCAAGCATGAGCGTGAGCTGGGGCCAGGCAGTTGTTAAGGCAATAGTGACAGTGGTGGCCGACTATGTTCATATTATCACAAGTTAGCGAGTTATAGCAACGTGATGCTTGAGTAGTAGCGTCTCGGAACAAAAGTGGGTTAATCATTACTCAAAAGTGTTTGCGTGTCCTCCAATGAAATATTGCCAAGTAACACAATGCCCAAGAATTGGGACTTCGAAAATATCTGGGGCTGACATCAGAGAGGCGATAATAAAATTGAGAAACTCCCATGCAGCTGGGACTGATGGGCTAAAAAAGGCAATGTTGAAAGCTGCGCCAGAGCAGTGGTCTACATTTATGTATGAATTATATAATTCAATCTTAGCTGCTGGTGAGTTACCAAATTAATGGACTTCAGCGATCATTGTCCCGATCTTTAACAAGGGACCAAGAAACTAACCAGTGAACTGTAGACCAATAGCTCTGTTAGATGGGAGTGGAAAACTGTTTGCATCAAAGCTTAAAAAATGCTGAAACCAAGGGCGAATACGGTGGAACTCATGGATCTCAGGCAGACACGATTCACAAAAGGGGTTGGCACGGATCTCAACCTCCTTCTCTTGAATGTATTAAAACTACAGTCGCTGAAGAACAAATCTAATCTATTATTGGCTTTTATCGACTTAAAACCAGCCTTTGACAGTGTAAATATAACAAAATGATGGGCGAAAGTCTGGGGCTGCCCCCCCGGATCTATTACAGGCAGTCAAGGCGTTCCATAAAAATACTACCATGCAGATCAGATTAAACAATGAAGGGGCACCATCAACAGAAATTAAAACTGAGGTGTCAAACAAGGCCGCCCCTTGGCAGCTGCTATATTCAACCTATATTTGACTGATGTGCCCCTCCTACTAAGAGAAAAACCTTTCCTCCAAAAATCAACACTCATCAGATTTCATCTATTTTGATTGTTTTATTAAGAAAATGTTTACTACTTTTTCTGATTTAAAAAAATAAATTATGCAAATGATTTGGTTCTACTTGATCAGACTCAGATCGGATAACTACTCAATACAGCAATATGTGCTCAATAATTTGGTGACTAATATTGGAAAATCAAAAATATCATTTGACTACCAACGAGCGAAAAAAGGGAAGAACTTCATGTGGAACATAGGTTGAGAAGAACTGCAGCCGGTAGAATCAATACTCTATCTCGGCATTAAATGTAAAAAATCAATGGGCGAAAGGATCTGGTTGGAGGAACTACAGTTAAACGTTAAAATGCTTGCTTCACAAAGGAGTATGTTGCATGCAAGATACAGCAAATTCTCTCTAGTGCCCATACTCACCTTTTACAATGAAAAGGTTGTCCCTGTACTAACATACGGTGGGGAAGCTGGCTTAAATCTCCACTGGAAAAGGAGTCTCCTTGGGGGAAGGTTTTTGAAAACCACCTTGAAAATGCCGAAGAGTCTACCCGTTTCCGCTATTCGAGCTGAACTGGGATTGCAATCTCTACAATCGATTATACTATGGAAGTTGCTATCTTTCCTGAGAAAAATTAAAATGAAGAATACAGCAATCCCATGCAGATTTCTGAATCCAATAGCAACGGGAATCAACTTATCTCCTTGAAAAGTAGACTGAAAAAGGTTTGTTACATATTTCGCATCTGGACACGTCACTAGGTTCATTGTTGACCAACCCATGTGGTGTAAAATCCAAACTAAGAAGATTAGAGTGCAATATAAATCAATGGAAAATGTGGTCCTATAGTCTAGTGCATTGGATACGACAGATACCTACAAAAATGTCCAAGTCGGTATCCTAGAAATTGGTTCTTACGCCCAAGGCTAAATTTATATCCAACCAAAGAGTGCCTGCATGCTCAAACAGCGATTCATCGATACTACCTGTCGCTTTTGCAAAAATCAAGAGTATGGAAACAGTTCAACATCATATGATTGCATGTCCCGCTTTGCCTTTTTAGCAGCCCATATTAACAATATGATGAACTTAGCACCGGATGAATGGTGGAGTCTATTCCTACTGGGAGAAAATCCAGCAAGAGTCTGTGCAGGAGTTAACTTTTTGGGTAACATTTTAGATATATAAAAAGAGGAACCTAATTGAATGAGATGTTAAACGGTTATTAATTTGTACGCTATTATCAAGGGGAATTAGAGTTCAAACTTGACTTCGATGGAAATTTCAAAATGTGTGACGTGTGTAAAAAGTTTTCTAATAAACTAAATCACAATAATAACATTTTTTTAAAAACCTGGCTTATTTGATGGTAGGGCAAGTTGTACCACAGCTCATCCATGTACTCTGCCTTACAAATACTGTAAGCATGGCTGAAATGAGAATTTATTTTCCCAGCTAGACCAGCATATTGACACCCTCGCTCCAGCTTTGGCCGATTTCTGTAATCACTATTTTGCCACTGCAACTTCCCCTCTCCCCTTATGCACTCCCATGTGCACCCCCTCCTCAAGAAGCAGTCTGCCGATCCTACCTGCCAGCCAAACTATCGCCCAATCTCCTTCACCCTTTCCTGGGAAAATGCTTGGAAAAGCTGGCCATCTCCCAGCTTACTCTCCACACTGAATCTGTTGGTTGTCTCCATAGCCATCAGTATGGCTTCAGAGCTGCCAGATTTATTAATCACATAAAGCCAACCAGAGGATACAATTTGAAAGTAGGTATCAGGGAATTTTATTAAACCTGATACAATTTAAATATATGACTCAAATCATGATTTTAATCTGCACTTAATAGCAACAATTTACATAGCAGGAAAAGACTTTAAGAACACATCTATGTAATAATAAAATGCATCCTATTCAATAGTACAATCATTCATCCACAAGTAAACATCAACCATACACCTATTCGTACAAAACTCCAAGGGATACAAAATATATAAAATCTATAAAAACCATGACATATGATTTATCAGTAAGATTGTTTATAGAAAGAATGTGAAGTGATTATGCTTGGCCACAATAGATGATAAAGGTGGCCAAACAGTTTAGATGGGTCACAAGAATCTTCAACCACAACCTCATCTCAAGTTTCTCTACCGGTTTCGACGTAATACTCTATTGTAGTGACGTCTTCTTCAGGAGATACAAAATTTACATTCTAAAAGAAAACAGGAGACATAAACTCTTAAGTCCCCTATATTTAGATGACAACATGGTACGATAGGTTAAAAACCAAGTATACAATTAAAATCGATCTGTAAACATAGGTAACAGCCTGCTGCTACTGCTAGCTAGAGGAAATATCTCTCTAAAGTAGACCGTGGGTGTCAACCAGGTAAAGTGCAACCATCATGAATTGGTGTCCTAGAATACAGTGGAATCAGGTCATCGGCAGAATAAACACCAACAGTTATGAGGTAGACAAATAGAGACCTGAGTTGGCTCCTCGGACCCACTGGCCATATTAGTACCAAAGACCACACAGAAATGGATGCCGCATAACTCCTCAAATTTCAAAAATAGTTGGTTGTATATTATACATTCCTGTGTTCAAATTTATTAGTCTAACATAAAATGTTGTGCTACTGCAGACAGAAACAACTGACCTTGGCTTAGGAAGGAAGGAAAAAATCCTTTTTGACATGGCTGAATCAGCTGTAGATTCCATTTAACAGCTTCCAGAAGATGGTTCCTGCATTTGGAATTGTTGGGCTCCCACTACGGCTCCACCCTATAAGCTACAGACATGAATAAATGAGGTGCATATTACCCCCATCTCCATCATGGCGCAAATGTAAATGCCGGTCTTACCTAATGTGTCCAGTTAGTGGCACATCTAAGTGGATGTGGGTACCGACACGTGTTTCCATCTCACGCTGGCTCACGAAAAAGTATTCCGTCCCTAAATTGAACAACACAGAGCAGACAGCGCACTCTAAATTTTAAGTTAAGATTAGCCAATCGAGTGAATCAGAGGTGCAGATTTTAGGGGTCAATAAAGGTTGAACAACAGCCCCGCTAATCACGGAGAGCCTTAATTATTCCACTTAACTATGGGCGAAATGCCTGAGCCCCAAAGTCGTAAAATATACTAAAATATACAATTTTAAGACTGAATAGCAGAGATGCAAGGGATCTAGCCTCCCGCGGCTTAAGTCATAGCGTGGGTAAGCAACATGAATCTAGGTTCGCTTACCTCCAACCGATTTAAAGATGTTACTCTGCTGACCACTGCCGGCTTGTTTCCTCAAAACGAAACGGAGCTCCTGCAGACGCGGGCGCGGGTAGTTGACTTCTCCCGGGGAGTTCAAATAGCGTTGCCTCGAGCACGTGATCGAGAATTCTATCACATGATGTTACGTTTGTGCGTGCTGTCGTGACAACATGATGTCCTAGGTTGAGAAGGTTTAATGGCCCGTATTACCATCTACTTAATCTTAAGCTAAATATTGAAAACACTATCATGCCAACGTGATATCGTGCATTCAATTATTATTGCAAAAAACTGGATAAAGCCTCTTATTTGTATATGGAAACCACGAGTCGAGGCCATTATATTAACCGAGTGTAAGCCGGGTATTGTGGAGAACACAAGGGCATTTGTTATTCTATGTAAAAAACGGTCTCCAGCACGTGTTTAAGCCCGGTCTGTGCCCAAAACTGGAAATGGCAACTGACCAAAAATGTGCAGCTAATTCACATAGATTAGATCAACAACCAATCGCCGTAGGCGGTTCGATGGCCAAAAGGTCACACATATCCCCTTTGACCGGGTTATATGTCGATGTCATGTGGCGCCATCGTCCTATAAGCATCATGTACGATGCATGAAAGATGGATGTGTTCCCTATCCAAGGCCTGCTACATGAAGGAGGGAGAGAAAGTACAGCATTACTTATGGAATGGCTGATGTTAATAGCTTGCGTGCCAGGGCTCCAAGGCTTTCAACCCTTGAGTTAATGTTTTAAGGTTGAAAATCCATAATTTCTCTTTGTAGTCTCTTTATAGTCCAGGTTTTTAATCATTTGAATTTGATTGTGAGCCTGTACATTTTCTATGCAGAACCATTCTATTTGTTCTGCAGTGTGACCCATCTCAACAAAATGGATTACCATAGGCGCACTGAGGTTCCGTGTTTTGATTTTTGAACGATGTTCATTAATCTTAGTACTGAGAGCTGCCAGAGGCATGGAAACTGCTCTCCTGAATACCTGTGAAGCTCTGCTGTCTAACCTTGATTCCAGCATTCCTTCTGTCCTCATCCTCCTTGATCTTTCCTCTGCTTTCGACATGGTCAACCACACCATCCTGATCAGTCGACTCTGTGAGAACCTGGGAATCGCGGGTCAGGCCCAGGAGTGGCTGAGCACATTCCTTTGGACAACCCCCGCCCCCCACCCCCGGTCCAACTTGGTCCCTTTCTCATTGCCACCTCCCTCTACCTCTGGTGTTCCCCAGGGCTCTATCCTCTCACCCTCTTTTTCCAACCTCTACTTGGCCCACCTGATCTCTACCTTCTCCTCTAACTTTCACTGTTATGCAGATGACACTCTGCTTTCCTTCAGGCTTCTCTCAGCCCCTTCTCCCACCCGTTCCTGTCTATCCGCGATTTAGGGTTGGTGCACCTCCAGTGATCTCTGCCTTAATGCCAGTAAGACGGAGATCCTTCTTACTGTGCCCCTGCTTTCCCTCTCTCTGGCCACCCACCTTGGGCCCTCTTCCTTTGCATTCCTGCAAGGCAAAAAACCTTGGTGTCATCTTCGACTCCACTCTTTCTCTCCTCACATCTCGGACGTCACCAAAGTCCCACTACCAGCTGCACCACCTCAAAGGGACTCTTCCCTTTATCACTTTTCCCCCAGAAGCTCACTGTCTCACGATCCCTGTTGCCATCTAGGCTGGACTTATGCAACAGCCTCTTTCTCAATCTGCCTTCCACTACTGTCCGCTGTTAGGAAGGCATGGTATCAAGTGACCAAAGTTGTAAGGTGTTTATTGAACTTCCGTTGGGTTTGAAAAACGCCCATCTAACTAAATATGGGATCAAGCTACACCATCAAATAATAACGCAGTCCTAGTGGTGCCTTATCAAAATTAAAGGGCCTATACTAATAAACCTATTGCCAATCCTTACCTCTAAATACAAATAGTGTGCGAAACACTGTTATGTAAAAAAGTGTTCAAGAAATCATGTCCGGATATTCAAGCCATGCCCCCCCCCCTTGTTTTTAGCACTGTACAAGGCAGCAGACTCAAGCTTACCACAGTCTCTGGCTTCTCTAGCATGAGGGTGCAGTTCAAAACTTCAATATCATGGTCTTATGTGCCAAAGTCTCTTTGCCATTCAAAGTCTCTTCTTTCAGAGGGCTTGATACAACAACAAACAATGAAGTTCCTTTCCTTTTGTATTTTTAATGTACACAATGTTCTTAAGTGTTTTGTTATCCACCTCAGATCCACTTTAAACAATTTTCTTAGGATTTTCACGTAACCAATTTCTCGGGTGATTCACTGTTCACCCCGGATCCCCCTCTGCTGGGCTCAGATCCATTTTAAAATCAAATCTTCAGTCAGTCTCCCTCCACCGTCCTCAGACCAATAACACTCACTTGATTTAACCCAAAGCTTCCAATTGATCTCTCTCTGCCGGACTCAGACCAACTTTATCTACTTTACCATAAACTTTCTTTATCAACATTGAAGACTTTCCACTGTGCACAGGATTTAGCTTGACCCGTCGCACGACCCCTTCGATTCACAATTCTTTGCCAGTCTTTCACTTTTGATAACTCTCAACTGGATACATTACAGAGACCTTCAATTGAGCACACATGCCGTGCCGGACCACTCTTTCAAAGGTATTGTATCTTGGATTCAAAGTTCAATTACTCATCTGCCGTTCAACTTCACTCGCGTTGGTTATCACATGCATTTCAAACAATGTTCGTTTCAGCGCTCGCCATACAATGTTGCCGCTTGCAACCATGGCTTAAACTGGTCCTATACCGGTCTCCCCAACTCAATGACTGTCTTGATTTCACTGATGTTGCTTTGCCGTGGAGCCAAGCACAGTACCACAGAACCTGGCGCTTCTCCCCAACTTATCGACATGGGAGAGCCCTGGGTACCTTCGGCACACAATACAGGATTCTTCAACTGGGTTTCCTGGTCTAACGTTTCCTATTCTCGAGGTTTCATGAAAGTAACGATTCCTTGTTGAAAAGGTCAAGCGAACATCCCTCCTTGCAACCCTCTTCGGTTTTGCAGTCTTTCTCCTCTTGTTAAACTGCCATCTTGGAACTGCTGTTTCCTTGTGTGCTTTGCCTCGCTCAGTGTGCTCTCGTGCTGCGCCTTTTATCCGTGTTGAGGAATGTAATGGAAGTCAGGTGTGTGTGATGGTCAGTAATTGCCTGACCTTGCCTGACAATTGTATTGAGACACGTCAGGTATACGGCTCGGGTGTTAGTCCATTTTCTCTCATAGCGGGCTGTCCGTGAGAAAGGGTTATGATATGATATGGCATTTATAACGCCCCGATACACAAGTGTTTCAAGGCGCGACGATGCAAGGGAGGGGGAACAGGGGGAGAGACGGACACCGATCCTACTAGGCCAGGTGTCATTCAGATCGTGCAAGTGCATGGGAAGGGGGAAGTGCCGGTGGGAAAGGGGAGGGGACAGTGCAGTACATGGGATAATAAATAAAAATAAATAAAAGTACAGCCAGCAGGTGGCAAGTGCAAGGGTAAGTGCAGACATCAGGTGTCAAGTGCTGGTAGTGGGACTGTAGGGATACAGAAACAGTCCACAAGTGCGGGGGTTGCCAGGAAGGCAGTGCAGGTGTGTGTGACTGG
The DNA here is from genome assembly GCF_040938575.1 of Ambystoma mexicanum. NCBI lineage: Eukaryota > Metazoa > Chordata > Amphibia > Caudata > Ambystomatidae > Ambystoma > Ambystoma mexicanum. Next base: position 1,067,935,223 of record NC_090936.1, read on the forward strand.
CGGGGTAGGGACCTGGGCCCGAGATCGGAGAGTGGCCAGGTAACCAGTGCAGTTTGTTTCATCCAGGAGGTCAGCAGGGGACAGGGGAGAAAAAGCAAACGCAAAGAGAAAGGTTTTGAGGTGTTTCCGGAACCGGAGAAGATTCTCCTCAAGTTTCAGGGAGGCTGTTCCAGAGGGAGGCCCCAGCCAACACAGGTTTGTGTTGTAAAAGGGTTGGGGGGGGGTTGAGTTCTTAAATATCCTACCTGATAGGATGGGGTAAAGGTGTTACAGGGATACTGCTTCTCGCCGTCCGGTATCCCACTCCCCGAAGACCCCTCACCCAGGTTATCCTCCCACACTGGTCCACCGCCAGGAACAGAACCAAAAGCGATGGCCATGTCCTGGCCACCTGGATGACCGATCCCTGGGGACTAATGGTTGACACACTTTCGGGTTCCTCACACCGCCCTCTGCAACTAATCAAGAACAGGACTGCAAGACTTCTCCTTGGCCTCAAGCCCAGGGACTGTAACTCTTCAGCCCTGAAATCTCTCCACTGGCCCCCGATGGATGCAAGGATCAAGTTCAAGACCCTTTACATTTTCCACAAGGCTTTGTATGTCCGGGGCCCACACTACATCCAACGCTCTCTTCCAAAATACCTTCCTTCTCGAGCCCTTCGCTCAGCTATCGCCACCTCTCCAAGAGTTAGACGCTTCTCCAGGCAGAGAGTGGGGGGGGTGGTAGATCTCTCCTCTGCAGGTGCCTCCCTCTGGAATGGCCTCCCTGCCCCTCTCAAACCTGAGCCAAAACTTTTCTCTTCCTCTTACTCTTCTCCTCTGCTATCTCTCTCCCTCCCCAGCTGACCTACCTGTCTACTGTACCGACTGGTTGCTTGGCTCCCCTCAGAGTCTCATTGGGTACCAGGCTCTTTCTTGATCAGTCACCCTTGCACTGCCTCTGGGCCTACCACGCACGTAGGGGCTGTAACTGTAACCCCACTGTAGTCCCTTGTTCTCCTTGCACTACCCAGAGCCGCGCTGGCCTGACTGCACTATCAGAGCATTGCTGCCCTGTTTTCCCCTCTCTTCTTCCTTGTACCCTTTCCTCTAGCACTTCTCGTTCTCCCACGATCTGAATGACACAAAGCCTAGTAGGATCATTTGTCTTGTCCTCCCTGTGTCTTCCTTCTCTTGTCTTGTCGCGCCTAGACCTAGAATCATTTGTGTACAGGTGAGTTATAAATGACTTATCATATCCTAATCAAATTGAAGCTATTACAGCCAATACAAACATTACGCATTCTCAATTACAATTGATTGCTCAAATTGTTTGGTGATTTTAGATGCTTGATTGTATTCCTATTAAATGCTTTCTTAATGTGTTGTTGTCTTTTTCATTTTTCTTCCAGCATTTCTTGCCACTCCCAGGCTTTCTCCTCTTAGCTCCTGATATTTACAATCATATGCTTCTCTTCAGTGGTTCAGGTGAGTGCTTTGCTCAGAATATTTACAGAAATGTAATGAAACAGAAAATTCCTAATTCGTTATAGTTCGATATTGATCCTGTTACATGCCTCGTTATAAATTAATTCACTGTGCATGATTTCTCAGTAACAGTCTCCTTCTTGGAATGTTTTTTCTCTTGGCTAATTCTGTGCTTGTGCTCTACTTTGTCCACTTGCATGGGTATTTAAGCAAATGTTTAAATCTGGTACTGTTGGCCCATACCAACTTGAGTGAAGATAAAACACGGGAGGGGCCAAATGTCAACAATGCATTGTCACAATGTAACAAGATGTTTCATTCTTTTGTATGGTGCTCGGCAAACCCTAAGGTACACTTAATCATGTAATTTGAAAAATGGTCAATGAGGAATTACACTAGCTTCAGTGGAGTTTACTGCTTTTTAGATGCTGTCTAAAGTTTAGAATTTTCTTTTCGGCTCTAGAGGAATGAGGACGAATGTTCATTATCTTGGAGCCTTGGGCATCAAAGTTCTTACCTCCAGCAGACTGCAGTTTAAATCTGGGACAGATCAGCAAATGCTGGTTGTGGATCTTAGGTGGGTTGTATTGGATACGTCTCAACTGTAGGTGTTTGTGGGTGGTTTTGTAGAAACAGTTGTTACCCAAAGTGGCACCCTGAATGTTTATTCTTGCCTTTACAGGAAGCCAATATAATTATCAAAGAATAGGGTTAACTTGCGCCTTATACAGTATATTGGTGACTATTTGGGCAGCATTATTTTGTAAGATCTCTGGTCTAGTAATGTTCTTGTAACCACACAGATGGCATAACAATAGTCTATTCTGGCCCCAGTGATTGGCCCTAGCAGCTCGATCTATAATCCTGAATGGGTTTCCTTAAGGTAATTGTTTCAACAGTCCTAGATGAAGTAATACTGCGGTCTGTCGGATTAACTTGTGATGTTCAAATTGAAGATGAAGCCAAAGTTATGACCTAAGGAATAACATGCAGGTCATCAGAAAAAAGTGGGATCACTTATAGTGGATATGGTGCTACTTTGGGGAATTAAATAACCATAAATTGTCTTTTATTACAATTTAAGAGGAGCCAGTTTATATCCATCCATGTTTGGGAGAAAAAATGTATTGAAGATCATTTTCCATCATAAAGTCGCCTGAAGGTATGAAGAAAACCTGGCTATGTGGCAATTAAAGTCTACTTTAGTTGCGCATAACAAATGCTGAAGTGGTTTCATGTAAATTTTAAAAATGAATGGAGAAAACGTCGATCCCTCCAGGGCTCCTTTGTGAATGCGAAACTGTTTAGTTACTAGCCATCTGATGTTGTTAACTCATGTTAAGCAACACACCTATTGTTTCCAGCAATAATTTAGCCAATGTGTTATCTAAACCATGATGGAGCTTTGGAAAGACTGCAGTCTTTGGCTAGGGCGTCTGAAAGAGTGATGTCATGGTCCAGGATGCCTAAGGCCACAACAGTCTAGCATGAGCAAAGAGTTGGAATGATCATCCATGTTCCACAGCAATTGCTCTGACATGTCAGAGAGCAGTCTTGGGTCCTCTCCCAGGGCTGAACCCTGATTGGCGATCACCAGAGGTTCATGCTTTTCATGAAAAGACTGTAGTTATGTCATAACCACCTTTTAAAGAAAATCTTTAACAAGAATGGTAGGTTGGCTGCATTTTGTAGTGGGGATAGTGTGGATTACTTTTTTTCTTTTTTTTTTTACACGCGATTGATGTTTGTTATGCCTCAGAAACCAATCCATGGAACTACTTTTGACACAACTGGAAAACATGAGGGAAGACTGCTGTTATGGGCCATGTTTCAGGCAAAGTCTAATACTGGAGCACTGAACTCAGGCTTTCAGAGAGCCTGTTTTCTCCGACGTCCATCGGATGACAGCTTTCCAGAGTGAAGGTACTTCTTTTAAAACTTTTGTGCTAACTCCTTAATGGAGCAATGGTGACTGGCATCTTGGAGAAGATGGCCCAATTCTTCAGAAGAAAGTATGATGTTGTGCTCCATTGCTGACTAGGCCTTGTTGCTGCGCAGGGAGGAGGTGACCCCCCCCCCCCTTGTCCTTCCCTGTGCCGCGCCCGTTGCCGTATGGTGGTGCGACCTACACATTTTCAACCTGCTATCCACTGAGGCTTGAGACGGAGCATCCGGTCACTGCAGGTCCCCATGTGCCGCTTGTGTCCGCCAGACCCCATTCCTAAATTGGCGGCTAGAGAGGCAAGTCTGCCCATCCCCCAATGCTTCGCCTGATTGCAGCTGGGAAAGGAACAACGCTCCGCAGAGCGGAGCAAAACCCAAGACCGGCAGCCTGACCTACAGCAGGGGACTGGAATCCATACTTCAGCATCGGGGATACAAGGTAAGGGGCACGGGCCCTCTACCATTCCGCTCGGTGCTTGCCTCCGGGGGACTGATACAGCGCTGGATGCCCCCTGACCTCTGATACCCCATATATCTGTGGCAACAGTGGGGGGTGGAAGGGCACCCAAAACTGAGAGTCCATGTAATTGCCTCCTTGGTGGACCGTGGGACATCCAGCAGGGCCTGGGAGCCCCATCATTGTGTGAACAAACTGCTACCTCCCATCTGGAAGAACTGACCCAGGCCGGTCACATATAGGTGGGCTGCAAGAGGGGTATCCCCCGTGTCCCAGGCGTGCAGAGGGCCCCAGTGGTGGGTTTGCAGGAAATGCAGCGCACAGATCAGGAGGTCCTGCGACTGGTGCGCCGATTCCATTTTGTGGCTTTTGGAACCCCCCTGGCTCCTCCCTCGCACGTGCTACTACTGTGGGGGCAGATGTTGACCCCTATACCATTGGGCTCAAACTCTTCTACTGGGCTGAGGAAGTAGATCAGAGAATATCCTCTGCAGCGCGTGTGCCAAATTCACAAAACCCACCCCGAGGTGCAAGCAGGGAGAGCCAGCGCAACCCCAGCCTGACCCAGCCGTGGCGCTCCCTGGGCCGTGGCGCTCCCTGGGCCGTGGCGCTCCCTGGGCCGTGGCGCTCCCTGGGCCGTGGCGCTCCCTGGGCCGTCGCCCCCACTGAATTTGACAAGCATGATGGAAGCAATGGCAAAATGTTTTGACGCCATACATGAAAACCTCAACGGCATTACGGCAAATGTGGTGTCCATTCACTCCCAGTTGGCGCAGGAGGTGGCCCGGATCACTGACGCTGAGACAAGGATAGGGGCCACTGAAGACAATGTACATGCTCTCCAGGATGCTGTGACCGCCCTTACCAGAGAAATGAAATTTGTCAAGAACAATGCAATGATCTTGAGTCACGCTCACGCAGAAACATCTGTATACTTGGGGTACCGGAGGATGCCCTGACTGGTACCATCAAATCGGCTGTGGAGAGCTTGCTTAACTACCTACTGGCTCACCTAGAACTCTCTCCCTTCTTTGCTGTGGCGCGTGCCCACCGTGCTCTGGCCCCCAGACCCAAACCGGGTGACTTCCCCAGGCCCATCATAGCAAAGATATATTAAGTTATCGTGACCAGGATCACGTGCGGCGCTTGGCCCGGGAGAGGAAAGAACTGAGATTAGGATTCCAAACCATTTGCTTGTTCCAGATTTCTCACTCCCTGTGCAGCATGAGCGCTAACAGTTTATTGGTGTGAAGAAAATGCCTAGGGAACGCAACATTCAATATGCCATGTTATTTCCAGCCAGCCTGAAACTCCAGTTCCGGGGTAAACTCAATTTCTTTACAGTCCCGAGCGAAGCTGTGAAATTCAACAAAGCTCAGATTCCCATAAGCAACCCCCATCGGTGATCTGGGTGAGGGGAATATACCTGACTGAGCGTTTTCATTGGCCAGTGTTGAGTCAGACATTCTTGGGTCTCACACAGGTGGTTAGTAGTTAACTGTGTGAGACACAATGTGATTTCCCTAGTAAAAGGTTGTGCCGTGCGGCAACAGTGGCCCCATTGCAGTTGTGAATTGAAGGTACCATGCCTCCTTGGGCCCTGTTGGAAATGGGGGAGTATTTGTGGGGAGGGAGGGCTCGGTACACTGCAGGTTGGGGGTGGCAGTGGGCCTAGTTTTATAGCGGGCCTTGAAATTTGGTTTTGCGCCAGTTGCTCAGTTCAGGTGAATTGGGGAGAGGAAATGCTTAAAATGCTTGCAATTGAGTGCTCAGGCGGCAGGCTCTTAGGATGCACATAATTCGGTACCTATGGTAAGCACAGCGTAAAGGATGAAAGAACACATCTTATGGCCCAACAGCTGAGAATAATGTGTTGGAATGTCTGTGGCCTGGAGACTTCACTAAAACACGGAAGGAAATATCCTATGCACAAAGACATGGGGCAAATGTTTTATTTCTGCAGGAAATCCATGCTAAAGAAGGAAAATGCTGCAGTACTTCCCCTACATGGGGGAGGAATAGGTACTTCACCTCCTACTCTTCGCAATCCAGGGGAGTCATGATACTCATACACAATACCCTAAATTAAGTGGAAAATAAAGTACACATTGACCCCCCCCCCCCCGTGGGGAGGTATGTGGTGGTTCATTTGTGTCCTTGAAGGAACCAAATTGGTGCTTGCAAACACATACGGCCCTAATGTTGACTCCCCTGAGTTCTCTGACCTTGTTGGAGGAATCCTGTCCGGTTACTGTGGAAAACCCATAGTATGGGGAGGAGATATGAATCTGATTTTAGGCCATGAACTAGACGGAACAAATGCTGCACCCAGGCCCCAACCCAGAGCTGCACGTCGTTTGATATCCCTTATACAATCACTGGTCTTGTGTGATGCATGGTGTATGACACACACACAGACATAGGAATATACCTTTTATTCCTCAGTGCACGACATGTCATCCTGCATTGATATGTTTCAGATATTGAGCTCATTCATGGGGAAAATACTTGACGCTGGCATAAAGCCTTGCACATTGTCTGACCATTCCCCCGGTGGCACCTTCACTGAAACTGGGCAGGAGCAACTCTTGGTGCGCTTGAAGTCAAAAGCTTTTAAGATATAGTGTTCTGGGCTGAAATGAAGGCTGACATTGAGACCTATTTCGCCTGTAATGCAGTAGATTCCACCTCCCTGGGTATTAGATGGCAAGCCTTCAAGGTCTACATTGCGGGTATGGCGATATCGAGGTAAGATGGAGTCCTCAAAAGCATTAGGAGGGACTTGGATCATTCTGAGACTATGCTTTGAAAGCTGGAGATTGAGTATTCCCAAAGCCACCGGCCAGCCAATGTTTAAGGTGACGCCTCCTATCAGAGGTAGCATCCGTGCACCAGTCTCGGTCGTGGCACCCATAAGCCTAAAAAAAAAAGTGCTGATTACCCCCCCTCCTCCACCCACCCCAGCTAAAAAGGCCTTGCTGAACCGCAAAGAAGGAAGCTTCTGCTGCCTTTAATGCAGTGGACAACACCGTAGGTCTCAGACTAAAGTCAGTGGCAAGTGTCAATCCGACAAAGCCCCGTATTTGTTCTCTTCTTTATTGATGGGCAGGGAACTGAGCAATGGGCTAGAAAACCGAATATCCCTCCCCTGAGCTGTATCATGTGGTGTCCCAATAAGGCATTCCACGTTTGCCTATGCCTTTTTTTTTTTTCTTCTCTCTCCCCTTGTTCAACATTCACGATAAAACCCTAGTGGATCTTCTCCGACTTTGCGCCCATGTCATTGACATTCAAATAGATCTGCTTCTTTCTGGTAAAGATGATCAGTTGTCTAAGACCTCAAAACCTGAATGCGCTCTAGTAGCTTCCAGCGCATTGGCTCGCAAAGATTTTGATCCAGATCACTAGATTACGGCATGCCTCATGCCAGCTGTTTTGTGTAGCCGTATCAATCCAGAAGGAAGTCTGCACACTGGGCATCTGGCTATTATATCAGCTGCGCTCTAGAACTAGTAATTAATAAGTTACCAGTAGTAGTCCAAAAAGGAGCGCATACCGGAAAAGTAACATGGTTTATTACAGCTGGGCAAGCACAAATCAAACAGCACAGTGGAACATAACTGATTGATGAGAGCTGGTCGATAAGAGCTGACAAACGGGCTCACAGCGAACAGTAGTTTTATACCGTTAATAAAATGTTTGTTAGAAACGGTTTCACTTCAAGCTTTGCATCTTCTCGGTTCCCAAGAAGCTAACTGGTTTGACTACATCATACAACCTATAGCAAGGCATACGTTAGTTGGACATGATTGGAGCCAACCGACCTACCCCCTTTCAGCCCATCTCCTCCCCGTGTGGTGCCACATTGCTTCCTGCTCCATACCGCAAACATTTTGCAATTAGTAATAACATAATTGTGCTTACCTCCTGTTCTTTATTCAACTGCCATTGGACAGCACCAGAAAGGAACACAAGACACCCAGAACTAGTGGGAAGAGAGATATTCACACAGCACCTGCAAGATAGTAACTTCGCAAACACTATTGTGGTGCTCTGTTACTTTCCAGGGATGCCAAAACCTACCGTCGGATTGGCTCTTCTTGCAGCGCCCTTTCATTCCAAATCCTCGTCCCCATACACACTGGCCGTGGGGTGGTTTGAAACCGCCATGGTGCCATGCGTGTGCATTCTGTATTCTATGTCTGCAGCTGAATCAGCACCTTCATTACATTCCCCCCATCGATCTTTCGATCAACACTTCCTTCCCCCTCCCTTTGGCATCCATAGGCGTGTTACCCTATCCGAGTTCCCTCCATCTTCCTCATACCCTTCCAGTGTGTCTCTGATTATTAAACAATCCCGCCCTTCTGGGAAAATACTACCCAAAAAGCAGCATAGTCTTCTGCATTTGGTGGGGGTGCTGCAAGAACCACACACACTCCATCTCCCCACCCCCTCATTCACCCTGGGTGGCTGTGTCTCTAATTTGCCCTCTTCCTAACCAATTTTATTAGCAGACATGATATAGCATACTTTCCCTTTGCAACATTTGCATTGTCTGATGACCCACGGGCCGACACAGAGGGCGATGAGCATCACAATGAGCACAGGGACAGGTATTTTAAACATAGCGGCTAGCCACTCTGGTACCCAGGTGAATAATGAATCCAGCCAACTGTCCGAGGTGGGATTATGTTTTGTTACCATCTTCTCATGTAGTGTAAGTATTTCCTCGACAGCCTCTGGGAGAGTTCCATTGGCAGCATTGTTGGTGGGTATTGCTGTGCAACAGCTGCTTCCGATCTTGTGGCAGACCCCACCCTCTATGGCAGTCATTAAATCTAGAACAAATTTGTTCTGTACAGCCTCCAGGCAAAGGGCACGGAGCTCTTCTCTATGTTCAGTGCTTTCTTGGTTGCATTTGCCAGCTATAGAACCTTGCAGCGGGTGATCTGTAGCCATTTAGCGTTGGTGGCTGCTTGCACCCCAGGAAGTAGTAGAGACATAAAGAAAACTGATCCTTTGTTGAAGAGTCTTAAGTGCTGTGGGATTGCGTCCAAACTCTGGGCTGATTTAACAGATATGTAGTTGCGGCTCCTTTCCTTTCTCATCATGTGCCCATGGCTTGTCTCCCCTCCTTCTGCTCTTTTTACTTGCTCTTCTGCCATGATGTAGAAAGTTAGTTGAAAGGTAACTGGTCTGCCCGGGGCACGATCAATGAAAGGTTGTAGAGGGGCACAAGTTTGCATACCACTCCCCAGTGGCTGCTCTGCATATGCTTTGGATCCACATGTCCACCAAAAATCCATCACCACCGCTGATCCTCTCTGCAGCGCTGATATGCTTATCGTCCTCTCGCAGCCAGCGTTCGTCCCCAGTACAGTCCCTGTCGCTCTGAAACAGAGAATGCTGTGTGAGTGGCTTTATGCATACTGGCTGCTGTTTCTCATCTATCCATATTAAGGCATGTACGTTCATTTCCCATGTTACCCTGCATTTTTAATTTTCTTTATCACCCTCCCTTCATATCCCACCAGACCTTCTGCATGACACTGCATCATCCCCCGTTCCCACCTTACATAATGAATCACTGAACCCCTCATTTGCATCAGGAGTCTGGTGTGGCACCACAGAATATCGTGCCCTGTTGAGATTTTGCTATCTATTCTCCTATGGACAGTAACCAATTTCTCCCCCCCGCCCCCTTTGTGCCCCATCTGTATTGTATTCCAGTATCATTTGCTTTGTTGTCTCTTTCCTGGCCGTGCTTTGAAGTTGTATGTAATTATCTGCATATACCTCCTCCCTTTGTCTATCCATTCCACTTTTACTGTGTGGCCCTGGAACAGCCCACGAGTACTGCATAAAGACAAGTGCATCGGGCCACCCCCTACCCCCACCCGTGCTGCTACATCTTGCGGCAAGAATCGTCTTGGCGTCCCTGCAACGTGCGAGATTAGCGAGCACACATAGCAACTGCCATTAATGCTCTCACCCCACCCTTTTCATTTCACTGTACCGCACATTTTCAGATGCGATGTCAACCCCTCGCCCCTGTCCCTCCCATGCCATGGAAACATAGAACTTTTCAGTGCTTTATATACTTCTTTTAGTGCATGTCCCCTTTCCATTGTTGGTGAGTACACCCCTACTTTCTTTGTATCATAGAAACCAGAAGAGAAAGAAAATGGAAACAAAGAGACAAAGCAGTCCTATCCCTATATTTTTCAATCGTATTTATACCTTCTTGGTCCCCCCCTCCCCAATTGTGTCCTACCCCCCTGCCCCTACCTTCTCCCTTTGTGGCCTTTTGGTAAAGTCTGATGGCTGTAAAGAAAGTCGGTGATAATTCTTTTATACTTCCCATCAAGTTGCCTTTCATGCTTCTACTTCTGAGATGCTGTTGTTGATCTTGCGGCCGTCGGAGGTGTGAATCCATGCCCTCTTTCTTTGATCTTGCGCATAGTCCCCTTCTTCTGCGGGTTCTGCAGTGAATGTCACTGGGTTTACGACATGACACTGGACTAACTCAGTTGCTCGGTTGGTCAGTATAACTTCATTACCCTCTGTGTCATCGGTGCACTCTTTGATTTCTCCAAAATGGCAAATAGTGAGTTCTCCTGGTACAGTACTAAGGGACACCCCATGGTAATTGTTGCTGACTTTTCAATTGCAAATGCTACAGCCGCGAGCGCTTGTGTGCAGGGGAAATGTTCCTGCATAGTGGTTTGGGTCCCTCTGGCTTCTTTTGCGTGAGGACAGCTGTCACCTCTGAGCTATCTGAGTAGCAGAACAAGTTTAACTTCTCTTTGTGGTTCAGGGTGGCCAGCACCGGTGCATGGGCCAATGCTTCTTTTTGTTCTGTGAAGCTCTCGTTCACTTCTGATGTCCCCTTTTCTTCCCCTCTTCTCCTTCTGTGCTTCCATAGCAGACTGCAGTAGGGGTATTGTAAATGTAGAGTAGTCAAAGTCCCATGTCCTGCAGTAATTGCATTTCCTTTACTGTGTGTAGTCGTGCAGTCAAGTGGATTGCATCAACCCTCCCTAGTTATTTTGCACCCTTTAATGGCTATTATTATTCCCAGGTACATAACCTCCTCCTGGCAGTATTGTAGTTTTGCCTTATACACATTGTACCCCTTTTCAGCTAATAGTGTTAGAAGGTACACCGATTGGCCCTACAGTCTTCCTCAGTCTCACTGCATATTAACAAATCGTCAACATAGTTGAAGTTGCTTAGATCCATCTGTATCACTCTGTTGAAAATACTAGGGATCTGCAATATCCCTGGGGCAATCTAATGTGTTCAACTCGGGGTCCCCGATACATAAACACTGTCAAATATATTGGGTGGGATGGAGAAGAAGGCATTCTTCGTGTGAAACACTGCAGTATTTTGCTTTTGTTGGGATGTTGCACAGTATTGTATCAGGTTCGGTACCAGGGGAGACTGTGCTTCCACTGCATCGTTAAGAGGATGTAAATCTTGTATGAATCTCTGACCCACCCTTTTATTTCCTTATCAGGTGATGAGGATGTCTGTATGATGCCCTGCTGCCATAGTGCATGTAGAGTCAAGTATGTTCCCTCATCTGCTTCTCTGGTCAATGGGTATTCTTTTGCTCGGGGCAACAGCGCCCCTTTCTCTAGTTTTATCTTCATCGCCCCACTCCTTTCAGTACCCCTACAGCATGGGGCCCTTTGGTCAATAATTTCTCGGGAACCCTTTTGAGCTCTTCATCGGCGTGTTTGCTTCCCTTTTCTACCAGCTGTGTTATTGGCACTACATTCTCTACTACTTTTACTGGGCAGGGTATTTGTAGCTGGAATACCATTTCTCCCTCTTCCTCCCCATCGGAGAACAGTTGTTCATCAGTTATTCTGTCACTGTCGGTGTTGGGTCGATGCATAGGACCATATGCCACTGTTATTGTCTGTCCCGTATAGAATCACCATGTCTTTGCGTATCACTACCTCGTCAACCTGTAGCACTAGCGTGGCACATTTTTATGTCTTCCTTCTGGCACTACGTTCTGAATAGAAATTCTGATGCCAATCTAAATACCTTCTTCTATCCCCGGGACTGTTATCAGTAGTATCCCAACCTCATACAGGAACATGCTAGGGTACACGGGTTGACCTCACAGTGTGCTCTGAGCATGTGCAGCTAAGAAAAGTGCTGCCACTCGTGTATAATATATTCCTGGCGTTGAGCACACCGTCCCCTTTTCTGTCAATGATATTGTTGCGTTCAGTTTTCCTGGGCAAGTCTCTTCCTAGTATATGAATAGAGTTGTCTTTGCAGTACCATAGTGGTGCTACGATGTGCTGTGTCCCTATGGAGTGGTAAATCATTTGTTACAGGAACTCGCTACTGCCCCAGAAAAGCTCTGCGTATTCATCACCTTATTTGCTAGCGGGCATCCCCCTTCTCTTATGCAACATTTGGTGGCTCCCGTACCTGAGGAATGAGAATTCTCTTGGTCCTATTTTCACTGCTACCTCAGGTTCCTCTTCGGGGCCATCAGTTACTGCTAGGACTGGACATGGTCAAGCTTTCTCTGGGCCTTCCTATTGTTGCAGGATATTCTGTGGGAAAGGGTTACCTCCGACAACGCCAACCACGGTGTAGGGAGGCACCACGTTCTGTCTTGCCACTGTACGTCCTGTGGCACATTTTGAGGTGCCATTCCACCATCCGCTGGCCCCACTTGGACCTGCTGTGACCGTGGTGGCTGAGGTGCTTGTCTCTGCTGTAGCTGGGCTGGGAGGGGTGGCTCTGCTGTGACAAATCCTTGCTGTTATGCCATTTGCATTGCTTGTGCCTAAGCATGTTGCCCAAAGGGCATGTATGTGTGAAGTGCCCCATTCTCCTACATATAAAGCATGCTCTGAAGACCCTGTATCCTGCCCCCCTGTATCCTCCTCTTCCTTGATGCGGGTACCCTCTACCTATGGGAAAGTACCCCCATGCATGCATACAATTCCCCTGCTGCAGTGCTCCCTATTGTGACATATACTGCGGCTGCCCATAAACACCCTGCTGTGGTGTGTTCCCCACTGGGAACTCTCCCTAATGGATGGGTGCCACTCTGGCAGCGTTGGGCACGAGCATTGCCCCTTCCATTGTATACTGCGCCAATTTCTTTTGTACCAGTTTATTTTCTGCCACCTGCCTTTTGATCTCCTGATTCCGCTTACAGTAGTGTACTATCGTTGTCTGTATCTCTGGCCATCCCTTTGCTTCTATTCCCAAAATCTTGTCTACTGATGCCTGGACACCTACCGGCAATCCCTTGACCAGTATGGTAGAATAAGGATATGCACTCGTCCCAGCTCCTTCGTGTTTCCTGCGTCCAGAGATCCTGCAGCTGTCTTATATATCCTGCAGGGTCTTCGTCTCCATTCATCTTATGTGCCATCATTGTTCCCAAGTCATAACTATCTGGTAACATGCTTCTCAGAAACTCACACAAGTGTGCTCGACAGTTGTTGAAAGGAGTCCCATTGTGTGCGTTAGTTCTTAATTTCAACCCCATGTTCCCTGCCTTCTCCAATATTTTGTCTCTTTGCTCTCCTATTGTGGCTGCAAATAAACTTTCCATATTCTCAATTGCCAATGTCACTCCAGCTCTTTTTCTGAAGTGCCTGTATCCATTTGCTGGCCCCTGCTACGAGGGCGGGCAGGCTGCATATGGCACCTAATGTACATCCCCTTTCCCCTTTTGTAATGGCAGCATTTGCTTCGTCATGGGCCCTGTCCTCCCTCCCCCTTTTGTGGCCTGAGCCAGCGCTACGTTGACCAGTCCCTCCCGCACTCGTCGCTGTCCTGTCATCTTTTCTTCCTCCCCAATCTCCTGTCCTTGTCAGGTGTCCATTCGTTGCCCACTCCCATCGCTACAATCTCCCCCTATTTCTTCCTCATCTGAGGACGCACTACCCCCATCTCCTCCTACTGGCTCTTCCTCTCCCCTTTCTTCTTCCTCATCGTCCAATCTGAATTGTATTCTTCCCAACGACCATTGCCCCTTGTCCCCTTACTTTTCCACCACACCTCCTATCACCCTCTCTGCTTCATTGAATAATGCATCCACCTGTTGTCGCATGTTTTTCTCAATGTCTGCTAACTATTTCTTCTCTCCTATTTTTTAGGCCTCATCCCATCATGTGTCCCTATCCTTTTTCTGTATCACTTCTTTTCCCTCCTCTGAGCTTTCCAGCTGCAGGTTTGTATACCCCACCATGGGCCGTAATTTCGGATAGATACCGTAGGGTGGGGGCAGAGAACTTGGTCCATCCCCCTTTTTTGTCCACCTCTCCCTCCTTCATCTGTTCCCCTTTTATTTCCTCGTACTGCTTTCTGAGTCCCAATATATTCTGCCTACTTTTTAACTTTGAGCCCTTTATATTTTGTTAACAAGTATGAGAACACATTTTCTATTATTTTACTATCGAGCGTTCCTTCTCCGGGCCACACCTGGAAGCACTGAGCTGCAGTCTCCTGGACCCACTGAAAATGATACTTTAATATTTTCTCACGATACAAGGGCAATATTTTTTACATTTTATGGTCAAGGAAGCTATCTAGATAGACCATTATTTCCTGTCTTTTGGTCACCCTCCCTGTATGTCATAATTTCCCCAATCACCCCTCCCACTCTTCTTTGAATGCCCTTCTGCCTACACTCAACCTTAGTCACTCGTCTCTCCTATTTCCTCCTTTTGCTCACATTCTCCACAGGCCCACCCACGCATTCTCAACCAACATACTGACCACCTTCTCAGGCCCGACCACTCACTCGGGGTTAGTAGGCAACGGCCCTCTCCACTGGCTGACCTACCCTATTTTAGTAAAGTAGGTGCTGAGTCGCCTTTGCTCCTTATGCTTACACCTACCACAATAATACCAAGCGTGCTATTATACACAAGGTACCAGTCAGTGATAACCCTTCCACATTGGCCAACGCCGCAAAGACAAGACGAACAACACTTGCTACCATGCACGCGTCCCTCTCTACTCCTTCAAAATACAAGTCCGACAACTAGAATATACAGTAACACCCAACTTCCCTAAATGACGCAGCTATACAATCGCTGGTACAATGCGCAACTCTCTATCGGGGTCTGCCCTCACTATGCACCCCCCCTGCTCTAATGCAGTGGTGCCCACACTCAAGCGCACTCCCTATTGGGTGGCTTGTACTAAAATCTACGACTACTACGGTTGATCGTCTTTTGCGTCCTAAACACCATAAAATACAGTCCCTCCTCCCTCCGTGGGCATGTAACCACAATGCAGTGCTTTCTTGCACCGTCACACTCACGTGTGCTAGAGATCCTAGAGTCCCCTCTACACTGAGCTTCCCGTACAGACTCACTTCTCCCTCTGTCGGGACCAGGCAGACCTCTGTGAACTGTTTCTACAGGGCTTCCTCTGTGTTGCGCATAAAACTGGTCTGCGGACGCCGTACCCGTGCCCCCAGGGAGGGCGGCCGGAATACCCTCAGTTGACCTAGAGAACTGAGGACCTCACTGAGGCTTCCGAAAATGTATCAGGGATCCTCTAGAACTCATAATTAATAAGTTACCAGTATTAGTTCAAAAAAGAGAACACACCGGACAAGAAGTAATGCTGTTTGTTACAGCTGGGTGAGCATGAATCAAACAGCACAGTGGAACAGAACTAGTTGATGAGAGCTGACAAACTGGCTCACAGCGAACAGTAGTATTATACCATTAATACAATGTTTGCAGAGTTAGAAACCGTTGCACTTCAAGTTTTGCATCTTCTCCGTTCACAAGAAGCTAACTAGTTGGACTACGTCATACCCCCTATAGCAAGGCATGCATTGGTTAGGCGTGATTGGAGCAAACAGATCTACCCCCTTTCAGCCCATCTCCTTCCTGTGTGGCACCACATTGCTTACTGCTCCATCCTGTAAACAGTTCTCAATTAGCAATAAGATAATTGTGCTAACCTCCGGTTCTGCCATTGGTCGGCACCAGAAAGGAAGGAACACGAGACACCCTGATCTAGAGGGAAGGGAGACATTCAGACAGCGCCTGCAAGGTAGTAATTTTGCAAACACTATTGTGGACACTCTGTCTGCTTGTTACTTTCCCGGGAGGCCAAAAGGTACCGTCTGATTGGCTCTTGGAGCCCCCCCTTCATTGCACATCCTTGTTCCTATACCAGCTGGCCGTGGCGTGGTGTGAAACCGCCTTGGTGCCATGCGTCTTCCCTCTGTTTGATTTCCCCAGTTCCCACGAGTAGCTGTGCAACTGGCTCGCCAACCTTGATCACATCAATTGATGCTATTCCCAGCGACTGTGGTCTGCTGGAGACTAGCAGCCTGGATCAGCTGACCCCTCCCCCCCTCCCCCCACCCGCCCTCCCTCAGCTGCGATGCACAGGCTGTGTTTTTGAAGCTGGTCCATGATGTGAGGCACACCTGTGATACTCTGAAGTGAGCGTGCCTGCAGTTTCGCCACCTTTGCCTTTATGTGGCAGGTTCCCCTGTGTCCATATTGTGTTATATACAGTGTCCCCACCCTTGTTTCCCTTCATGCCTGCACTTGGGGCTGGCTACAGCTCCCGGTGGTCTGCTCGTTCCCCCATAGGTGTCCCAACCATCCCTGTTATTCCCATAATTGGTATGTGTGTCCGCCTGTCTGGTGCTGAATCAGGACCTTCAATACACTATGGTCCAGAACGGTCAGATCATAATTGGTATGTGTGTCTGCCTGTCTGGTGCTGAATCAGGACCTTCAATACACTATCGTCCAGAACGGTCAGTCAAGTGTTGAATTC
The DNA here is from genome assembly GCF_040938575.1 of Ambystoma mexicanum. Taxonomy (NCBI): domain Eukaryota; kingdom Metazoa; phylum Chordata; class Amphibia; order Caudata; family Ambystomatidae; genus Ambystoma; species Ambystoma mexicanum. The sequence goes on from NC_090936.1 coordinate 1,067,951,903, forward strand.
CTTTTCGAATTAAAACTCTTCACAAACATTTTCCTGTATAGCCTTAGTGAAAGGCAGCATAGTCAACTAATTCCTAGACTACAGAAGCACCCTTTATGTGGACCTTCTGCCTTCCAGAAACTGAGGTGTTGAAGGCTGCAAACAAGGCTGCTTAGCTCCAACTTTAACGAAAATCAACCAGTGCCCCTCCTCTGCAGGAAGCTCAAGTGGCTTTCATTGCTTTCCTCTGCCACCATCAAAGTACTCTGCCCAGTCTTCAAAAGCACCCATGGCACACCCCCTCATACTCTTTACCTCTGCCACCCTCTCACACCCAGGAATAAAAAATATTGGCACCACCAGCTCGTATTGTCAGAAGCAAATCTCCTCTGTCAATTGTTCTAAGCGGATCCACCTCGGGTTTTCAGTCATCACCCAAGACGCTAACTACTCACCAGTCTACCTTCAAACCATGCCTAAAGAGTACTCCTCAAAATCCTTAACCATCCACCTCCAGTCAACTGTGCCATCTAGTCACCAGAACTCCCAAACCTAGATAAGGAAACAAGCCACTCAGGAGCACAATGGAGTCGGGCTAGTGGCCTGATACACCCACAATTGCTAAGCTTTCTTCATAACCCTCATCTTTACTGCTGCAAATGCCTTCTCATGTGTTAAGGGGATATGCAATAGTCCTTTCCTCATTGCTCTGCCAGATGAGAAACCAAAAGTATTGAAGGGTATGATTAATCCCTCAAGGAACTTGAAGTGGTTTAATGCCAAGAGTATGTTTTTAGGGGGTGTTCTATAACTAGGATAAGCATGCCTTGTCAGCATTGCCAACTTTAGCATTTTCCCTTGACAACACCAGGAATGGTGGCCTTGACCTCCTTTGGGTCATGGGAATCTTGTGCAGTTGACATCCTCTTAGACCTTAAGGTTTTCCTTTTGAACCCTTAAGGATGTTAATGGCAGATCCTTTAGTGGTGTGAACACTACCGATGTGATGTGTCATAATGGCTGGATCCAAATTACTTGACCAGTGTCGCACACAACTTGTTTGACATAAAAACCAGTTTGGGTGGGTGGGATGACAGTCCTTAGTCACAGAACTAAATAAAGAAGACTGAGAAACTTAATTTCGTTTTAGTTTTTTGCTTGAGCCTTGCTAGACAAGACACCAAATGTGTCCCACTGCAAAATACGGTAGGTATTAAAAGTTCAATATTTTATGGCGACTCTACTGAAATTTGAAAAGTGAGAAGATAAAGGGCAACTACTGAGAGGGATTCCTTGCGATAAGCGTATAATTGGAAACCACCTGCATTAGCATTTGGGTGTTGTGCAGTGTTTATTTTCTTATTATTTTCTGTCTCGCTTGTTCATCTTCTCTTTCTGTATAAACTCTGACAAGACGAGGGGGTGCAAGGATGTTAAACGTATGTGACTAGACTTGTCCAAATACTTTTGAGAAAAAGGCCAGTGTTGTTTTTTGCTGGTATGGAACCTAGGATTCATGACAAAGCAAGCAATGATGCTTCTCATGGAAAAAATACCATTTTGCTTTAAACGTGATGACCAGAGTATAGTCTCTGCACGGCATCTGTGGTATCACTCCTGACTGTATTACCTGACCCTTGCATTGACTGTTAACACCAGTATGATCATCCTACTAGCTCAGAAAGGTGAGAGAATTGGAACGCCTGCAAGAGCCAATCAATCCCATCTACCTCTTCTGAGTATACCATCGGAAAGGCCATTCAGTCCAGTGATAATTACTTTTATTTGGAGAACAGTACAAAGACCAGTTACCTGGCTTTTGAATCGAGGAGTCAAAATAAGCGTGTATGGTGTCAATTGCAAAGAAAGTCTGCTACTCCCATCTCCGTTTTAAAACCAATATTGGCCAAATTATTGTTGCTTAACATGTTTATTGCAGCACATCAAATTTGAATATCTTCGAGAAAAGCAAAGAGATTTATTTTTACTACAAGTCTGCAATGATAATTGATAGAGTTATGCCAAGTATCAATTAGAAAATACAATACTCCTGTTACGGTTTAGGAGTAATTTATTAGAGAAACATGTTTTATGAGGATATGCAGTGACCAAGATGTTAGTGGGATTAAATGTTTTTCTTGTTTACCTTAGTATATTTGCTTATGGATTGCAATGGTCAGAACCCTCCTACCATCTCTTTTCAAATTCCATGCAATCAGGGTGCTCATTCTTTGACATGATGTGATAAATCAATGTTTCTAATTGATGTCTTTTCTTCCTCTCTCTAGAGCCACTTCATATTCCCGTTGTGGAAGTTACCATGCCAAGCATGTGGTTTTTCCTGCTAATGAATGTCCTCACACAGTATCCTTTTAATAATTCCTTACATGGGGAAAAAGGGCGGGGTTTGAGTGGGGGGAAAATGGATGACCGGGCTTGGGTATGGTGATTGAATGACACACACAACCTTGTTACGTGCAAATGAAATACCAAATGTGCCTCTCAAAAGGCCTTTCAGGATCTAATTCTATGAACAAGGAAATAAGTAGACCAGACGGACTGATAATGCATATGTGAATCTGTACTTCTGACGTAATGCTCTAAAAATAGCAATTTTACTAAACATACCCATACCAATGACCAGTCCCATAAACCTTGCTACTCTTACTTCTATCCTTTGAAAATCAACCTTCTTTCTCTCCTTCCTAATGCAAATGGTGCAGGCCTCTTTATTTAATTTAAGAACTTAGAGTGCGTACCACAAGGTCAATTGTTTCTCTGCTTTGAGATGGGGTGGGGGCTGGGTGAGAGAGTAGACTGGGAAATATAGGTTTCTCGACAAACAGGCAGGTACAGTCGTAGTGTAGCGTAGATTTGGGAGATTGATTATACATGGTCTTCACAAAGGAATTGAGAAACTCTAGATGGGTTACAACAAATATCTAAACTATTGCCTGGTCCTGAAACAGGACAGTCTTACACAGTACAGACTGATGTATGGGTGATACAAAAAATACTTTGATATCAGTCTGACCCTTCTATTTGTAAAACCATTTGAATATTTGAACATTTGAATATATTGGTGAAACATTACTGTCCTTTAGAAATCAATGCAGTTACTCTTCTTCGATTTAACCCTATTGCATCTAATTTCTTCCTTTGCACTTCTGTTCTCCTCCTACCTTGATGTCCCCCAGAACCCTGTAACAATGGCCAAATAAAACTGATTTAAGAGAAGTCCTCGTTCGCCAATTTATAAAGGCCACCCACTACTGGAGACAAACTAAATGGCAATAAAACTTGACGTCCTCAAAACTAACAACGGCCCCACATTTTGCCTACTTTCATCTGGTCCACCTCACTCGACTCCTGCCCTAATCTGTCCTCTATAAAGTCCAGGGCTTGCTTTTTGATGCTTCATAGCCCCTTAAACTCTGTTCAGCTTTTGCTTCTGTCATCTGAGTATACTCACCCTGCCCGATAAGCCTTCCAAAGGTGATGCCTAAGAGAGCCTCTTCTTATATGCAAGCTTTAAAGTCCCAAATGCTGCAGCTAGTATTCTACTATACATCAAGGATGCGTCCTTGTTTCTCCAGCATTACTAGCTACCTGACCTTTACGTGTATACAGTTCATATCAGCGTGCATCACTCACCTCGCCTCCTACAAATAATGACTGTTTTACCAACCAATATCCTCATCAGGAAACATTTTGTTTTGCGTATGTGTTTTACTGAAAACATATCACAAGGCACTTCTTTGTGCCAATGAAGGATCTCCTTGTGAGCAACTTTGAAAGAGAATTTCAGATGGATGAAGACCTACCCAGTCAGGTTTTCTAAGAGAAACTCTGAGTGGGCACTTTAGAGGGTCCAATAGTTTGAAGTCACAAAGCTGGTTGGTCAGGGGGAGAGTCATCAGTACTTGTGTGGTGGAGTTCTGACCACGTCGGAAACGTAAGTGGCAGATGAGCTATTGACCTGCTTAACACTTCTGTAATTGTTTTGGCCTGTGCCTGAGTTGTCAGTAGCAAAAAAGGGCAATTCATGTCTCTGATCAGTTTTCATGCTTTTTTCAATGTTACTGACTAATTCTGTTACCCTGCTAGCTATAATTGCTTTTCTACCTTTATCCATTTTTAAATAACAAATGCACAAAATATAACTAAGCTGAAATGCCTAACATGTGTAACAAACTCATTTCATCCGCACATTGCTAGCTATAATTTAAAAGATTGATGAGGTAATTTTGTCCCTATTAGTATTTAGAATGCTCTCACATGATGATTTAGACCTCCAAGATTATCTGCAAGTAAAACATTGTTTGCAGTACGCACATTCATCATCTGTACCACTACCATGGCAATAGAACTGACCTCACCCCCACGCCCCTCCATGTGGTTCTATGTCTTTATCTCGAATATTAAAGGCTGCACCAAAAAAAAGACTGATTTTTTTTTTCTGGCTGATTTTAGTCGCCCTTTAATATTCCAATAGCTTTGCACTTGGATGAGTCACAATCCAGCCCCATAACAATTATTCCAACCATAAAAAAGATCAGGAGTCTCGTTGCATTTGAATCCTTTACCATTGCGGCTCTAAAGCTAACCCAAAGCATTGGACTCTATACTTATTCTCCAACAACCCATAACCGAAAATAGCTGCCAAATCAAACTCGTAGTGCTACGTGAGGTCCTCGTGGTGTACCTTCCACATCCCTGTCAATGAGGGGGAGCCCTTTGATCTTTGACCAAGCACAACCACCGCATCCTTGGCCGGGACCCACACCACTGCAATATAAGAAGAGAAGGTCAAAGCGCCAGTATCCCTGAAAGCCTGACCTTCAGGCCTGACGCGCATTCTTTTGATCACTGCCATCCTTTGAGATTATATTCCTTATTTAAAGTGGGCCTTCTAGAACTAATGACCGGGTTAAATGAAACCTGCACCAAGAAAATAATCACAGTAAAACAAAATGTTGGGGACATTGCACAAAATAAAAAGGAAAGAACCTCACCCTGGATCTTCTACATACCCTATGCTACAATAGGCAAACATGTTAAAAAGCCAAATCTGAAGGCAAGTTAATACTGGAGTTGGTTGCCCTCAGAAACCAACTGTGACTGGAGTATGAATGTACCCAGCTCCCCCCACAGAAATCTACTCTCTGTAACGAAATGCCTTGACAATTTTTTATAATTAAAAACAGAACATCAGGCCAAAGATGACCTCGATCCCCATAAATGCAATCAGCCCTGTCCAAAAAAAACACTTGCCTGGATGTGTTTTTTCCTAGAGTAGCTCCGTAAAGCCAAAAATCTGCATTTAAGCTCTTGGACTTCCTATCAGACTCTAGATTCACCTTCTTTGACAAGAAAGCCATTCAGAGCATATAGCCCACGAGGCTGAACATCGCCAACACTTCTATGCAACAAGGTGGATTCTCAGTCAGCCTAGTAAAAATGGGCAGAACAGCAAGCTCTTAAACACACAGAACCTTCGCATCATCCCTGACCTTTTATTTGTGGCAAAATATATTGGAAGCTGTGACTACTTCAAACTCTCCAGACAAAACTCTTAAGAGTAATTTAATGAAGCAGTCATTCTACAAATCCTAGATGACACACAGCACAAACTTGAATTTAGGAGAGGCCTCACTCCTAGAACTTTCAGTCAAGTTTAGTATTGTGGACCACATGATTCTGCTGATTACTCTGAAAATCTCACATGGAAACTGATGGCGAGTCCACAAATGGTTCACCACCTTACTGCACAATGGAGCGCAACTAGTGGGAATTTCTGACTCCACCTCATTTGCCGCCACCCCCATGCCTTATGTAGTACTTCAAGGTTTCACCCTCACTTAGTTTTTCAGACTTTAAAGAGAGACTCGACAACAAGCATTTGTACATGTCTCAATCCATCAACCATAATGAAGTGTAGCTAAAATTCACAGCTGAACTAGTGTTGTGTCCACGTCTATGAAATTCCTCATGAGGGGGAAAAGCTACCTTGCAGAGTCCCGCCAGCAGAGATCTATGGACATACTTAAGTCTATCCTACTGAATGTTAAGAGCATAAGTGTGGACAAAGAGACTGCTGAATCTCTTTAAATGGTCTACTGAGGTTCCCATGTACTACCTGAGGTTTCCATCTCATAACCCATGTTCAGTCTCCATTTCTATTCAGACCTTCTTCCACAGGTGGGCCCACGTAGCTCTGCATACAGTGGGTTACACTGTCCCAAGATTTCCCGTGAACAGGAAAGTATAGTAAATACAACACGTAACTTGTGTTTCTTCTGTTGCCATTCTTTTTGGTCAATTCCGTTGTTTGTAATGATGCAAAACTGATGTTTGATGGGGTAATCAAGTAATCTTGCTTTTTTCAGTTATGCCAGGCACATGCAGAGATGCCACAAGCAATGATCAGGCACTGCCCCTGCAACTGGTTGTTGTGCCTACAGACATCCCTCCGAATTTGCACCCGAAAGCATCCAAGTCAAAACTCTTGATGAAAATGCAGCACTGTCATACTAAACCCAAAGACCCGTTTAGCGTCCCATAAATCTGGAATAGATGGCTCCTTCATCACGGCCACTTTGACAACAACATCTTTCAAAGGGTGAAAATCCTTAAATACTATCCTCGCGTTCGGTAGCGTACACCAATGGTGTAATATTGCAAACACCTGCTGCACATTTGTTCTGTAGCTCCTTGTGTCAGATTTATGCAGACATTGGGTCTCCACTGCAACTGCAAAGCTGTTGCCAGCCTCAGCGTGGTAGCCCAAAGACTTGCCCTTTGTCCACTCCTGCTGTGCTGTTTTAGGACATTTGGATGACCACCACCCACTTGTTGCTGCAGTCCAACTTTTTAGTCACTGGCAGGCAATTCTTGTGTTGCCCGAGTACATTCTTCTGATGGTGAACCCTATTTTATTTTCTTATTAAAATGATTTAGTTTGTTACAAACTTTTCATTTTTAGAACTCAGTGATACACGAAATTATAATATTTAGCAATTCAATTGGAAAAAAAAAAATGTATATAAAGACAATAAGATCTCTTGTTGTCACTTTCGGCATCAATGAGGCGAATCATCGGTATCTTCATGTGGCTTTCTGTTGATCTCGGGGATGTAATCCTAAAGTATGTTGTAAAAATTGAACTATCGTGTAGATTAGTTTGTTTTCACGTCCATTCAATAATAATGACCAACGCATTTCTGTGTCCATCTGTTGGGTCGATTATTTTAAAAAAGTTACTGAAGCTCAGCCTCTTAGGAGTTAATTCTGGACAGATCATTACTAGATGATAGATTGTTTCTGGTACTTCCCTATCTTTGCAGAAACAGCAATAGCTATCAGTTTTCGGGATTTGCTGTGTCATTGCCAGCTTGTCTCTTGTAGGTAAATTGGCTAATCCCCATGTACGCTGTGCGGATCTTATCAGGAAATTGTTCCATGTACTTCGGGATTTCGTGTAGGGCTCGGATATCTGATTGGCTTTGAAGATTTCTTGAGTATAAAGTTTTGGCATGACATGTTCTGATCCAGTCATTATTTGCCAATTTACGTTTTGCATGTTGGGGTCTGTTCATGAGGGTTTTGAGCGATATTTCTTCGTCTTTTAGTTGTTGGAATAAATGTTCTTTCCATTTCCATAGAGATGTATTGTGAAAAGCGGTTGGATTATTTTTCAGAATTGCTGTGGCCGGTGTTTCATCATTTATCAGAGGTTTTCTTAAAAGATCAAGCTGTTTCCATGTCACCATTGAAGATAGGGATTGGGTTGCGACTTCATAGCAAATTCTGTCCATCGGATATGAGTCTGGGAATAGGGAACCCTATTTTTCTTCCTACGATGTTGGTCCATGCTGTAGCATACTGGCTCTTACCCCACTCTGCCTTCTACAATTTCAGAACAGAGCTGGCGTGCAACTTTGTCACTGAAGACCAAGGTCTATAATGCAGGTATTGGTTCTAAAGTTTTTTTAAATCCAGACCACCAACAATTCCTTGAATGGCAGATGGAGTCAGTTTATGGTGTTTCCATCAAATATTTACCAAGCTCCCTATAACTTTCCCCTTTCCTCAACCCATCCATCAAAATCATCGAAATTCATTCAATGAATATGCATTTTGATGGAAATGCTTTTCAATTGATAATTTTCGTTGGATTTTAATTTGAGGAAACTAATTTCAATGGATAGACTAGATACTGATTGAGCCTATAACCATTGCTGATTTTGACCTGCCTCTGTAGATTCTGAGTCCTACAAAAGAAGCTGTAAAACAGCAGGTGTTTGGACTAGACTTGCACATGGAAGAGAGAAACCTCTAACTCCTTAACCTTGTATGTGTTCAGGGGAAAAGGCCTTTGGTTTCTTAAATGTTTGTCTTATGCACCTCAAGAAATTCAGAATTGGCTGATTGAAATGTGTGCCTTTAGCATTGTCTGATTTCTCTCATGTGACGAATTGGGACAACCTAGAGGTGATCCAGTTCAGTAGTGCACGGTTTGGAAAAACTAAGTTGCCTGTTTCCACATACTCTAGTAAGCAGTTAGACAATGGCAGAGGATTGTAGTTGGACTCTATCATTACTGATGCAAAGTGCATTTCTTTTGGCTCAGAACTCCTTTGAAAGTTCCTAGTGTATGCTAGCGGCTGCACCTCTCTTAAGGCCAATGCCCCAGATACACCAATAATTGTATGAGTGGCTAATCTCCGCTTCAACACAGGAATAGGACCTGGGGTTTTTGTAGTGTACCCCTGAGTGGAAAAAGGCAAAATAACTTCTTCCATGAGGTTTTAGATCTCTGACCAATTTGGAGCCTGAGCCTATGCCTCCACCAAACAAGAGTGGCAGATAACGCTGCTCGATGTGGAAAGTTGCAGAGTTCACACGTTTCCCCGGGCCATTCATGAGAAACTCATCCAGTCCTGTGTTTTACTTTGGAATTCTGGACTGCGTGGTCCTAAATTTAAAATGGAAAAGACAAAGCTAGAATTCAAAGAAAATAACAGGACTAGATGTCTTTCTTGAGCATGGACAGGAAACTTGTGAGCTCTGAAGGTTGTGGAAGGTAGCAGTAATACTACTGGCATCTTGGAGTTCGGGATATCTCCAACCTGGCCTCACTTGTGGTGGCTCTGAAGGTTTGCAGAATCCAGGCTGGTGAGGCATGTCCATGCCACCCCCAACCTTGCCTTTCAAGGGGATTGGGTCCTCCGACGTATTCCATATCTATGACAGTAATCACCACAGCTGTGCTGCTTCGTAAAATCTTTGGCATCCTGCGTCGATGCGCCGTCCCCGAGGACCTCCTCCGACGGCCGACATCACCCGATGTGATAAATAGGACGCACGATGCCCATAGCCTCAGTTCCGTTTTTTCCGCGAACGTGTTCGCTTTGTGAATCTCGGTACGCCTTGACTCGTTGGAGTTTGCTGTTTTCAATTCTCGGTTCGTTGAACCTGTTCGGTTTGTTGTGAAGACCTGTTCATGGCGATGTCTTCGTCTTCAACCCCGCTTCCGGGCTTCAAGAAATGCGGGGACTGTGGGTCCAAGATGTCGGTCACGGACTCGCACGACGCCTGCCTCTGGTGCCTCGGGGAGGCCCACGCTACGGACGACTGTGTCGACTGCCAGTCGCTCACGGCAAAGGCCTTGCGGGAACGCAAGAAGAAGCTGTCGGTAGGCCGGGTGTCTAAGCCCCGAAAGTCGAGGTCTGCGGGGCTTTCAACGGATGTCTCGAGGGGCGACTCTCCGCGTCATTGTCAGAAGTCCAGTGGGTCTCCTTGCAGGAGTCGGTCTCGTCACTCCTCCGCCTCTTTGAGGCATTCCCGGAAGCGCCGACATAGGTAGCCTTCCCTGTCCTCTTCCGAGGACTCCGCCCGTCGGCGGGTCGCTTATCCCTCCATGCAAGCGACACCGGAGGAATGGGCTTCCTTCAGGAAGCAAGATGCTAGCGATTCTTGAATCGCAGGGCACCGGTCCGTCCGTGCCTCCGAGTGGGGTCGGTCGGCACCGGTCGAGAGACGGCGCTCGTACGCCTTCGGGCTCGGGTGGTCGACATGGCTCGCGGGAGAGGTCCCGCCCGGACAAGGGTAGCCGTTCTCGCCATGCCCGTTCCAGGTCGCGGTCCTCGACGCGCTCGAGACCGGGTGATCCTGTGCTGCCTCCGAGGGGGTCATCGGCGCCTAGGTCGTCGAGAGACACGCTCGGAGCTCCGGCTTCGAGGCCTGTGTCAATGGCGGCGCTGCAGCTGACGCCGATTCGCTTGACGCCGGCACCGACTCGTTCGGCGCCCTCGACGCCTTTCGAGGCAGTGGTGTTGGAGGGGCCCCGTGGCACGGGGTTTGCCCCTAGAAAGGCTCTGGCTAAGGTCAGGCACTGCTTTGGTCCCCAGAGGTCTTCCTCTCCCCGCCTGGAGTACATTTCTGAGGGTGATGAAGGCTCTGATGGCGGCTTGGTTCCGGTTACGGTTCCCGATGAACTTATCTCGGGCCATAGCCAGTTTGATGACCTGCGGCAGTCGCTGCATGATGCCAGTGGACTGGACACCTCTCCGGAGGTGGAGTTTTGTAGGCCGGAGCCTGGCACTCATGCCGTTTCTTCATATCGGCGCCTTATGTCTCGGGTCACCGAGTACTTGGGTTGGTCAGCTCCCGCAGGGGAGTTCGTTCAGGATGATCTCACGGACATCCTTGATCTCGGTCCCCCCACTGACCCGGTTTTGCCTTTTCATATGGCTCTGCAGAGAAGGGTGGCGGCGGCTTGGACTGCTCCGGAGAGTCTCCCGGCAGTGGGAAAGTCTTTGTCGCGAAAATACCGTCCAGCCAGTAGCGACCCCTGCTACTTGTCGAGGCACCCCACTCCGGAGAGTTTGGTGGTGCAGACGGCCACGCCCCGGCAAAGCAGGCATCGTATGCTACCATCCCTCCGGATAGGGACGACAAACGTTTCGACGGCTGGGCGAAGAAAGTGTTTTCTTCGGGGGTATGGCGCTTCAGGCGGCCAACTCCATATGTGCCTTATCTCGTTTCACACACACTCTGTGGAACTGTGTTGCATTAGCGGCTGAAAATATTCCCGAAGGGGACGAATGGGATGGTTTCCTTGCTATGGTTCAGGGTGGCAAGGATGCCATAAGTGTGGCCGGTCAGTCGGGTTTGGACTTGCCGGATTGTGTCAGCCGGGCCATGGCGGCGAGCACCGTAATGCGCAGGTTTGCATGGTTGCAGAAGTCTGGGTTCGCTCCTGATGTGCAGTCCCAGCTCCTCAACATGCCCTTTGACGGTGAACACCTTTTTGGCAGCAAGGCTGACGAGAGCCTTGAGAGGTTGCAGACCTCCACAGCTGCAGCGAAGTCGTTGGGTGCTGCAGTTCGCCAACCTCCGCCTTTTCGTCCTAGGGGACAGCAATGGAGGGGAGGTTCCTTTCGCTATTACTCGTCCTTCAGTAAAGCGAGGGGAGCTAGCAGTCAAAGAGGCCATCGTAAGAGTGCCATAGGTGGAAATAAAGTTACTTGAGGTGCCAAGGCCGCTTGGGCAGTTGCCTCTTTGCCCTCGGGCAACGCCGCAGCCGTTACCACTCAGTCATGAGGCCAGGTCCCATGGTTCGCCGGTTGGGGGAAGGCTGGCGCAGCATCTTGTAGAGTGGCAAGCCATTACTTCGGATGTTTGGGTTCTGGAGATCATAACCCACGGCTACTGTCTTCCTTTTCGGCAGAGGCCTCACGACAATCCACCAGGGAGCCTCTCTTTGAAGAGTCTGGATACGCTCCTTGTGTAGGAAATTCAAGCCCTGCTGGAGAAAGGCGCCATAGAACTGGTGCCTGTAGCGGAGAGGAACAAGGGATGGTATTCCCATTATTTTTTGATATCGAAGAAAGACAGGGGATTGAGACCCATCATGGACTTGTGCGGTTTGAACAAACTCCTCAGGAAGGACAAATTCAAGATGGTGACTCCTTCTCAAGTCCTCCAGGCCCTTCAACTTCAGGACTGGTTGGTGTCTCTCGACCTCAAGGAGGCTTACTTCCATGTGCTGATCCATCCCAAGCACAAGAAGTACCTGAGGTTCGCAGTTGGTGACTTGCACTTTCAGTTTCGGGTCCTGCCGTTCGGATTGACCTCCGCCCCAAGGGTTTTCACCAAGCTCATGGTGGTGGTGGCAGCGCATCTCAGGAAAGGGGGGATTCACGTCTACCCCTACCTGGACGATTGGTTGATCATGGGGAGCTCTCCCGAGCAAGTCCTGGATCATCGGTCCGTCACCTGCCACTCCCTTCACAGGCTGGGCTTCTCCCTCAATTTAAAGAAGTCCCATTTGACACCAACGCAGCGGCTCCAGTACATCGGAGCAGTGCTCGACACGTCCCTGGGGCAGTGTTTTCCTCCTCAGGTGAGGGCTCTTCACATTCAGCAGATGGTGCACGAGTTTCATTTTGCCCAGGATCTCCCAGCGTCCGAGTTCTTGAGACTGCTCGGCCTCATGGCATCCTGCATTCTTCTGGTGCCAGAGGCTCGTCTGCGGATGAGATCTTTGCAGTGGGCACTCAAGCTCCAGTGGTCTGTCCTCCGGCAGGCTGTCGGACCCTGTTCAGGTGCCGCCCTCGGTGGCCCGGGACCTTCTGTGGTGGGCCGTCGAGGGCAATCTGATGAAGGGGGCCCCATTTTGGCTGCCCTGGCCGGAGGTGATGATTGTGACGGACGCATCCCTCACGGGATGGGGAGCTCATGCCAACGAGTTGACAGTCAGCGGTCGTTGGTCTCCGTCGGAGTCCAGACTCCATATCAATCTGTTGGAGCTGAGGGCCGTCAGGCTAGCCCTGAAGGCTTTTCTGCTGACTGTGCGCGGAAAGAGTGTCCTGATTCTAACAGATAACACGGTGGCCGGCGATGCAGCTCGAATTCTGGGCCATCCAGCAGGAAGTTTCGATCTCGGCTGTTCATCTGGCCGGAGACGACAATGAGACGGTTGACGCTCTGAGCAGGCAGAGCTCGATCTCTCACGAGTGGGAGCTGGCTCAGGAGATTCTCCTGGAGATCTTTGCCCTTTGGGGGACCCCTCAAGTGGATCTCTTCGCCTCCAGTGTCAACCGGAAGTGCGAAAGGTTCTGCTTGCGGGAATTTCCTCCAAAAGGAGCCTTAGGAGACGCGTTCATGGTGGAGTGGTCATTCCCACTGCTGTATGCGTTTCCTCCAGTCCCCGTCATCCCGCAAGTACTGCGGAGGTTACGGAGGTTCGGTTCCCGGATGATCCTCATTGCTCCGGCGTGGGCCCGGAGGACGTGGTACCCAGACGACGTGGTACCCGGACCTTCTCGACTTGTCCATCTGCCCTCCATGTCGTCTTCCCTACCGAGACGATCTGCTCTCACGGGAGGGGGGGGTCAGGTTCTCCATCCAGAGGTCAGATCCCTCAATCTTCACGCTTGGCTTCTGAAAGGTTGAGGTATAAGGATTGGGACCTCCCTGAAGACGTGATGGAGGTGTTGCTCTCGGCCAGGCGGCCGGCAACTAAGTCTCTGTACCGTTGCCGTTGGGGAAAGTTCTGCGACTGGTGCAGAGTTCAGAATGTGGATCCTTTTGAATGTGACATTCCCATGGTTGTCTTTTTTGCTTTCTTTGGCCCACGGGGGCTTGCAAGTGGGGGCCATTAAAGGTTACCTGGCGGCGCTGTCCATATTTAAGCGCTCGTCTGAAGAGTGTTCCTATTTTGAAATTCCTTTTAATTTCGCAGTTTTTGAAAGGGCTCACTAATGTGTTCCCTCCGTCACCTTTTCTGGTGCCAGGTTGGGATTTGAACCTTGTTCTTAAGTTTCTTATGGGTGCTCCGTTTGAGCCTTTACATTCTTGCCCTTTGAGGCTGTTAACTCTGAAAACTGTGTTTTTGATTGCGGTTACTTCCGCTCGCAGAGTGAGCGAGTGACAGGCACTTTCAGTTAAGCCACCCTTCACTGTGTTTCATAAGGACAGGGTTGTCCTTAGAGTTCGTCCTTCTTTTCTTCCGAAGGTGGTTTCGGGATTTCATTTGAGCCAGAAGGTTGTTCTTCCGGCGTTCTATCCTCCTCCACATCCTGATAAGGAAGAGGAGAGGCTCCATAGGCTTGATTCTAGGAGAGCGTTGAGCTTTTATATTTCGCGCATGTCCTGGGTCAGAGTGGACGATCAACTTTTCATCGGTTACGCTGGAAAGCATTTGGGACAAGCTGTGACGAAACAGACTGTCTCGTTGGATTATTTTAGCTATCTCCGAGTGTTACCGCTAGGCGGGTAAGGATCCTCCGGCTGGCTTGCGGGCCCATTCTACCAGGGGAGTGGCTGCGTCTACTGCTCTGCAGAGGGGAGTTCCTATTCGCACATCTGTGATGCAGCCACCTGGGCTTCAGTACATACTTTTGTACGTCACTACTCCCTCGATTCCATCAGAGGGCAAGATCTGGCAGTTCTCTATTCCGCAATTTGATCGGGCATGCTAAATTTGTATTCTAAATTCTTTCCCACCTCCTTGCTTGGTACTGCTTTCGGAGTCTGTCATAGATATGGAATACGTCGGAGGACCCAATCCCCTCGAAGAACAAGTTACTTTCTTACCTGGTAACGTTCTTTCGATGGGATGGTCCGACGACATATTCCATATCGCTCCCTCCCTGTCTTCCCCGCTGCAGAATTTCTTTTGCGATTGCAGCTTGCGTTCGGCAAGGCCTTGTGTGTCTGACTAGCAGAAAACTGGTGGCACACGTTCTGGGAAAAAACTATAACTGAGGCTATGGGCGTCGTGCGTCCTACTTATCACATCGGGTGACGTCGGCCGTCGGAGGAGGTCCTCGGGGACGGCGCATCGACGCAGGACGCAGACGCCAAAGATTTTCCGAAGCAGCACAGCTGTGGTGATTACTGTCATAGATATGGAATACGTCGTTGGACCATCCCATCGCAAGAACGTTACCAGGTAAGAAAGTAACTTGTTCATTGCTGTGGTTGCCTGGCTCACCAGCCATTGCTATCTTTACGCCAGGCAAAACTGTTTCAAGGCATATTCCAGCACATACATTTTATTTGAGGCCCTAGGAGCTTTCCCACCATATGTAACTATTCCTCTCAGATGCATGAGTTTAGTACCCCTTTCTTCTTGCTTGCAGGGTTTCTTTTATTCCCTTGCCTTGCATTATGAAACCAGGTTTTGTGTACGGCCATTTGCTCTTAGACAGTACTTTCTCCCAAAAAAATAGCTGGACCTCTATCAAGCTGATTTCTTGTTTTTCTGGTGTAAAGAGAGGGGTCCCTCCTTTCAAAAGTGGCTCCCTTTTTAATGTCTACTACTAGGATCGCTGCAGTCTGTTCATGTGCCGGAATGGTGAAAATTCATTGTTTTTCTCTTGGAATAACCTTACACATTAACAATTCGGGGGATTATGCGGCTTTCCAGCTACGCAACATTTCCCGGAAAGGACAAAGGAGCTGTTAATTCAACTCTTCTTCCTTGTTGATAACAGAACCAAGTAAGGCAGATCCGAGAATTGATGGAAAACTGGTAATGAGGGAGAGCCTGAGCTTGTCGGAGGTACATCCCTGGTAAATTGGAAAAGTCATGGAAGAAGAATGGAGACAGAGCCTCGTTGCCACATTACATCAAAGGAATTTATAAATGGCTTATTTGAGGCTTCTTTTATAGCACGAAATCACTGAATTTTAAAAGGCAGTGTTTTCTAAACAGAGTAAAAAAAATATATAACATTTTTCTGCACCCACCACAAACTTATATTCTTGGGAATAATGGTACAGGCATAGCAGGATCTTGAAGAGCTGGCATAGGAGCGTGTTCCGGAGCTCTGAGGCTTGAGTAAAGAAACAGCTGTCACAATATCCTTAATAAATTATGGTTGGTGGGTTTGAGTGAGTGAGTAGATGTGTTTCTGGACATTTCAATGTGTATATATATATAGGCTGGTGCAGTGTCCGACCAGATGGACACATGTTACATCTACAAAGTAGCTTCAATATTATGAAAGTCTGTTCAAGCTGGACTGTTGCAAGGCTGGAGTAAATGAAAATGGTGTAGGCCAACTTGCGTCTTTATGTGAGTTGGTGGGCATTGTGGAAGGCACCGTGAGAAACAGTGCCCTACCAATGTGGACATGCTAAGGGCTGCTCGCCAATGTTTTTGACCCAGTTGCGTGGGCGACATGAGCACATGGCACATGACTCCATTGTGGAGACATTAAGCATGAGGCCGCTATAGTCCATCCAGTATTGAGGGACCCGATGCTTTCAAGAAAATCTGGGTGTCAGGAGAAAGTATGTAAGAGTTAAGAAAGGGTTTGATTTGCTCAGAGCTTCCAATCAACAAAGGAAAGAAGGGGGCTCTGACATTATGACAAAATGGTTCGCTTTAAGAAGGGTATCGAACACCATCGAGAGTTTTATGTGCCAAGGGTGAGCTTTCTAAATTGTTTCTCAAAAACTGACTGCTAAATGATCATATGTTGATTTTTCAATTTATATTTTAATGGGCTACAAATTGGGCCCTACACATCCAGTCATTTTACACATCCAGTCATTTTACAGGAATGCCCGTTATCTTTGCATGTCATCTGTGTAAAAGGTTCTGTCTCGTTACACAATGCTTAGAATATGTGCACTGTTCTACATTTAAAAAAGTACAACTGTAGTGTTTTTCATTTAAAATTACCAAAATAGAATACACATTCTCACAAATGACTACAAAATTGTCAATTAAGAGGGGAATAGAAACTAAATTATGGAAATCAAATATATGTATCGAAGAACCCTCTCACTAGAAACCCTTTTCTGGCACAAACACAGTGAATTGTTTATTAGGCATGGTCTTGCAAGAAGATCCTAGAAACATTTCCTGACAATACACATAAACAGGATGATATGATATTTGATAAAATATGGCATTTGTAACGCGCCTATACTAAAGTGTTTCAAGGCGCAATGAAGCAAGGAAGGGGGAAACAGAGGGAGAACAGACAAAGATTTTACTAGGCCAAGTGACATTGAGATTGCGCAGGTGCAGGGGAGACGCAGGGGAAAAGGGCCAGGGGAAAGGTGAGGGGGCAGTGCTGTACATGGGATCAAAACAATAAAAAGAAGTGAAGTGCGTCCAGCAAGTGCAAGGGTAAGTGCAGACAGCAGGTGTCCAAAAGTGCAGGTAGGGGTGCTGTAGGCTTACAGATACAGACCCAAGTGCAAGAGTTGCTGGGAAGGTGTGCAACTGGACAGACAGGGACCTGGGCCTGAAATCAGAGGGAAGCCAGGTGACCAGTGCAGTATCAGACAGTAAATCAGCAGGGGAGAGGAAAAGAGAAGGCAGAAGCAAAGAGGAAGGTCTTGAGGTGCTTCTGGAACCGGAGATGGTTCTTCTCAAGTTTCAGAGAGGCAGGGAGGCTGTTCCAAAGGGAGGCCCCAGCCAAAGAAAGAGATCTACAAGAGTAGGAAGGTATTTACGAAGAGCGAGTTGGAGGCATTGAGTTGGAGGTATTGAGGACCCAGGCCCCAGAAGGCCTTGTGGACAATGCATAGGGTCTTGAAGTTAATCCTTGCAGCCACTGGGAGCCAATGCAGAGATTTCAGTGCTGGTGAGATACGATCTTTGAGCATGAGGACGAGGACAAATCTCACATTCCTGTTCAGAGGTCGGAGAGTAGAAGCAGGGAGATTTAGAAAGAGGCAGTTGCAGTAGGCCAGCCTAGAGATAACCAGAGCTCTAAAGACAGTGAGCTTCTGGGGAAGGAGAGGAAAGTAAGAATACCTCGGAGGAGGTGCAGTTGGTAGTTTGACTTCCTAGAGACGTCAGATGTGAGAAGTAAAGGAGTGTGTGGAGTCAAAGATGACTCTGAGGTTCTTAGCCTTACAGGTGGGAGCAGGAAGAGGGCCAAGGGAGGCCGGCCAGAGAGTGACGGGGAAGGAGGGTGCAGGTGTGCTGGTGAGGAGAATCTCTCTTACTGGCATTAAGGCAAAGATCGTTGGCGGCACACCACTCCTGGATAGTAGAAAGCCACTCAGACATGAGAGAAGAAGAGGTGGCAGAGGGGAGCCTGAAACAGCCAGGGAGAGAGGTTACACCCCTGTGGAACACTACAGGTAGAGCGTAAGATAGAGGAAAGGAAGGACCCAAGTTGGACCTGGGAGGGTCGATAATGGAGGAAAAAGGTCAGCCAGGGACTAATCAGTGATACCCAGATTAACACGGAGACAATTGAGCAGGATGGCATGGTTGACCGTGTCAAAGGCAGAGAGAGATTGAGTAAGATAAGGACAGAGGGTAGATTAGAATCAAGGTTAGAGTGCAGGTCTTCACGGATGTTCAGGAGAGCAGTTTCTGTGCTTCTGGCTGCTCTGAAGCCAGACTGATGGTCATGGAGACAACCAACTGGGATATGGCCAGCTTTTCCAGGAGTTTGCCCAGGAAAGGAGTGATGGAGATCGGGTGATGGTTGGCCGGGCAGAAGGGGTCGGGTTTCTTGGGAAGAGGGTGCACAAGAGTGCTGCAGGGGGGAAGGGAAGGCTCCAGTGGTGAAGGAGTGGTTGCAGAAGTCAACCAGGGCAGGAGCGAGGGTGTCAATGTGGTCCTTAGTGGTTTTGGAAGAACAGGGAAGAACCTGTTTTGACAAGGCTGTCATAGATTGGACTTCTCCTCAGGGGAGAACAGAGGAAAGAAAGAGAAAGGGGGAGTAGAGGTGGTCACAGGGGGGCCCGAGGTAGAGGAGAGAGTAGAGGGAGGATGGGGAGAGGACGAGAGGGTTTGTTTGTTTTATTGATTTGATAATGCGCACCAAGCCCTTGGGCAGCTGGGCGCAGCAGTACAAGAAATCTCAAAGCTTAGTTACATTGCCTGTCATAATTGAATGCATACAAGTCGTTACAGTGTGAGGTACAATGCATGATACAGTACAGTCATTTGATATAAAAGTGGATCGAGTGAGTGAGGCGAGGTAGTCATTGATATTCAGGAGCATAGAAGGGTGGAACGGATAAGAGTCAGGCTAGCACAATGTAGGCAGTAAGAGCCTATGAATAGGGTGGACAGGATGTTCTGGGTTTGAGATGAAATGAGAAGCCGGGGCCGTGCAGAGGGCCTGGGAGGGGGCAGGAGAGGTAGAGACTGCTGCACGATTGCCAGCTCCTTGCAGATTTTAAAGAGATCAGCTGAGTTGTTAGATGCCGCAGAGAGAAGCAAGCTTGGATATGGGCTCTCTTCTAAGTGCGGACAGAGAGCCGGTATTGCCTTTGGAGTAGGCAGCAGGCCAGTTTGTCAGAGGATGTGCAAGAAGCTAGCCATTTCCTCTCAGTCAGAGGAAGGAAAGGGCAAGGTAGCCAAGGAGGAGGCAGAGGGGAAGGCAAGGAAACCGAAGAAGGGAGAGAAGGGATAGCAAGAGAAGGAGGGAAATTGATAGGGTGCAGGAAGCATCTATCAAAGAGATGAAGGTTGGCCTGAGGGCCTTGGAGCAAGACGTGCCATTCAGGTAAACATTAATGATGACCTTGGAGGAGTGGAAGGGGGCCACGAGGCCTCCCACAGGGTGCCACAATTAATGGGAGGAGAGCGCAGAGACCATATGAAGAGTCCATAAGTCTGGCGAAGGAACGACCAAGAGGATGTCGGGGAGGGTCTGTCTGGAGGAATCACTGGTATAGGTGTCAGCAATAGGGAGGCCTGGGTTGGAGACCAGGATATCCTTTTTTGAACTTCTTCCCACCAGATTTAGTGAGTAGAGCAGGATAGTCGATAGAGAAGAAGTTTGAAAAGAAAGGAGAAACGGAGCACCATAGAGTTGGTGGGGGAAGAGGAGAGAGGAAGAGGGGTGAGGGGGGAAGACACTGGGGGAGGACGACACAAGAAGGGGTGCAAGCAGACGAGACAGGAAGGGACAAGACAATAGTGGACGATTTACTAAGTAGAGAAGAGCTCAGATGGAAGAGCAGGCAGAAAACCAGGCAGTCCGGTAAGCAAATCGGGATTGCATTCAGGCATTGGAATTTGCGTTTCTCTGACATTTTACTTTTGAGTGGTCATAATTTTGGAGTTAGACCTTTGAAAGAGTTTCACTTTATTTATTACTTTCAGTCTCTCAATGTGATTTTCATTCTAGTCCTGTTCATCCCCACTAGTTCCCAAATTACTGTGTGCACCATGAATGAATGAATAAATAACTGTCTGTTATTGTGGGATGTAAAGTTTTCACAGTTCAATATACTAAATAATTAATAATCTCAGGATAAAGAAAACATTTTTTTCTGGTGACATCAAAGTAAAAATCTGTCTTGATTGACAATGCATTTCTTACTGTCACCATGGAAATCCAACCCTTTTATTTTCCCTTGACCCACTCTCAAGATATGTATGCATTCGGGGTGTGTTTATCCTGACCACGGAGTGCACCTCTCTCACGGTCACCCTTGTAGTGACGCTGCGGAAGTTTGTGAGCCTGATCTTCTCCATCCTCTACTTTCGGAACCCGTTCATGATGTGGCATTGGATCGGAACGCTCTTTGTGTTCATTGGGACGCTCATGTACACAGAAGTGTGGAAAAACTTCAGGCCAGCACCATCCGAGGAGAAAAAAGAAGCTAAAAAGGACTAGATCTTCTTAAAAAAAAAAATGTTTCTTTTTGCCGTTTTCGTAGTAGGCCCTCCTGTCTATTTATTCCAGGGGAATCCCGAAAGAGACATCTTATTATAAAGCAGCTGCCAATGGCCATGCCATTGCATTAGGAAATGTTCTCCACTCTTAAGAGGAGTGTTTTTAGTCTTCATATGTTGAAGCTTATTTATAAACTGTGTCTAGGGATTTCTTTTTTTAATGGTTCTGAATCCGACATTTAAGAGAGAGATGCAAATGTGAAAATGATCAATGTTCTACTTGTGGGTTTTGAAGCCACAAGAAGTGCCTGCTCTATTCACTAAGTTTGTCATGCCTGTAAGCAATCATGCTTTTGTGTTTGAACAGTTTTTTTTAATTGCATAATATAAGCATATGTCTATGTTAGCAACTATTGTCAAACACACTATTAACTTTTTATAATATTTGCTAATAATGTAGTCCCGAATTTCTTTTCAATTGCCTTATAGGCTGAAAGGTTTACACTCCGAAATCAAGATTTCTAAATATGGTGCTGTCGGAGATGATTTGGGATTTGACTAAATGGGGGAGAATGGCAGTAACGTGTAAGTGGCCTGTGTTCTCGCCATACATTTAAGCCTTCATTAAAGGCTGCACCTGACACGGTTCAACATATGGTGGATACAGTTGCCAACTTGTTTTTATTAGTTGGACTCTGACAGCTCACAAACTTAAATGGGCACTGTGCAATTACTCAGAAATATCTATGTTGTAATACAAGCCAAGCGGTTGCGCTTCACAGAACTTACTATGTGGCAAAGCGGACAAATAATTCTGAAGTGCCCGACTTGGTATCGTAATGTGAAAGTTTGAGCAGTGGGTCTCAAATATAGTGCTAATGTTTCTGTGTTGATGACCAGCTTTGTTCACTACTTGCCATTTGGGATACCCTGACCTGGCACTTCCAAGGATAAGTTGCACTTTCTGTTATGACTTCTAGCCCTTCAAGTTTTTTGTAGGCTTATCTTTTCTGTCATGTGGCCGTTTATCACCACACCGTCATGCGGGTTGAGGTGTCTTGACAGTTTGTGGCAGCTCGGAGAGCTATTCCCTTTGGGTGCTATAAACTGTCTTCTCCAGCTGGTCCCTACATTGAACCATTTAGCTGCCACTTGATTACAGCCCCCGTAACTTCATAAAATGGTATGCAGGGCTGCGATTTACTTAGGAGAAACCTACCTGTAACAATAGTTCCCAAGCAATGGAATCTGCCCCAGATTCATGAGCTCAGAATAATTCCTTTATCAAATGCCGGATGCAAAAACACTTTCTAATAAAAGATGTCATAGTTTATTTTTTTAATTGACCTAAGCTCAGAAAATGAAACTTTGTTAATGAATTGTCAAACTAAACATAGGAATTGATGCCATTTGAAATAAATGCC
Organism: Ambystoma mexicanum; assembly: GCF_040938575.1. NCBI lineage: Eukaryota > Metazoa > Chordata > Amphibia > Caudata > Ambystomatidae > Ambystoma > Ambystoma mexicanum. The sequence continues at coordinate 1,067,973,926 of NC_090936.1, forward strand.
CTTTTTGCTTTTAGAAATCCTATGTTTTCGATCCAGGAGTTCATCTCAGTTCATTTGTTCATCCATGTGAAAAATGTTGTCTGCAGAATGTGAGGAGATGGGTCAATTATGGTTATGTGGCAAGTACAGGGAGCAGCTAATGTTACATGTTACTTCAAAGCATTTATGGATCGCCTGCCTCACCTAAATGTCTGAACACTTGCAAAATATGGCTCTACCATCTCCCAGCTGGATAGCATGCTAAAACGTCTGCCTCGTGCAGCCTTGCATCAACTTTTAAAATTAGTTATTTATGGCAGTTTTAGACTGCAATTCGTTATATAATATACACACATGTATCGCATTCAAAAGGCAGATAGGAAAACCTTTTCAATCACCTTCCTGTCAGACCAAACTCATAGCTTGAAAGGAGAAGCCATTAGGCTGCACACACTTAAGGGAAGACACCTTCTGACGTGCAGAACGTTTGACCCAAAAGGGATGAAGAATTTATTTTGTGGAAGGCTCTAGACTTAAACATTCCAAAAGAGAATGTTGAGAAAACAGGGAAACCCCCATGAAACGCCTGTGTCACAATCAGGACTGCTACAATGATTCTGCAGTTCAGGAAAGCATCCAAGACCCTGTTCCGCTGATGAAATAGTTTAGTACCTGCTACACCTAGGTATAGATCACCTATGTAGTACGGGATATTCAAGCTACTATAAACTATCTTCACCTTCCACTGACCTGTGTTACCCCCAAATTATGGGTACACGTTCTGTCTTCCTACATGGGTTTACGTTATATAAACTCAAATACAGAGCCGATTACAAAAAAGTATGATGAAGCAGATAATGGATTGCAAATTGAATCCTGGTTGAAATAAAGATTTGGTTTTATTTTAGTTGATAATCAAAAAGACAATGTTCAGTGAGAATTATTTCGAAAAGTGCTCTTGGATCCTTTCAGGCTCTGAGGAATTATGCTAAGCTTGTGTGTTCGGGGAAATTTCCTTGCTGAAGAAATTGAGACTTTTGGGTTTGATTCAGTAGTAAGAGGACAATGCCGCATTGAATGTTCATCTGCCTTATTAATCAATATGCAGTTGACCTCTCTGTAACATGCTGTAGCTCATATGTTAGCCACAGCTTGTTAATTTTCACCCAGCCTAGAAAACATGCTTCCTAGGTCATCCATACTTGGGTGAATCACTGGAATTTGAAGAAGAAACAGTGGTGGTCCATTTTCCGGTGTACTGCTGTACAAGTCTTCTCCCTCGGTTCATAGCTTGTGCTTGCTCAGTGGTATTAATAATATCATACATTGTCACCTGTACAGCGTCCTTAGCTGTAGTTAACTAGTGAGGGTAGGATATCATGAAATCCAATTACAAAATGTGCTAGATATTCCAGTTTTCCGAAAATCAATGTTTCCTTCTGTTGAGGCCACTTGAAGTCATTTTATCTAGCAACCTACCTAACAAGTTGTTTAATATTGCATCCTGTTTTGTGACTATTTTTCAGCCTTTATAATGCCTGTGTGTTCATGTCCTGGTGATGCAGAGACTTTATTTCGGCTATGATTCCGCATGTATTTCTAGAGTGCCTAGTTTACTGTTTTTGAAATACACAGTGACTACCTCAGTTTCTTATGCAGTATGTTTTTACTTCTGTGGCCACGACCGATCAATGGAGAATCCTGTATATTGCAGATTGTGAGCACCTTGGTTCAACAGGGACAGTTAAAGGATTGTACACAACATTCAATGCATCAGAGGTCCCTTCTTTGTTTGTAATTTGATTACTTCCAAAATGGGGAACTCCATGATATAGAAAGCCAATAACCAAAGGCATTCCAGCTCTCCCTTTGGCAGTATAGCACAGCTGGCCTCGTAGCACAGAATGTTTATCTATGATGTGTCTTTGCGAAGACTTGAAGTGGATCAGATTTATTTCTTTTCTTAAACAAATTTTGCTGGGTGTTTTTCTGTGGGACATACCCTTGTTTGGTCCACTTCAATTTGCACACTCCATGCCAAATCAGGAAGTCGGTAAATCTGAGATTCTTATACCAGCACTAGTTATAGATGCCAAAATGATAACCTAAATTACTGACCTGTGGACAGAATCTTTGTTTAAAATTGTGGATTGTATGCAGACTTGGGGAAAGGGGTTTGGGGTAAACACTAATGATCATGCACAAAGCAATTTGTGAGCATGCAATTTCCATTTTAGTTTGCTTCCCCACCTGCTTACCGTAAAGGTTACGAAGTATGCGTGTGTTGCTGGACTCAACTACTCACTGGTTGTCAAGTTTAAGCAGTGAGAAGGGGACCAGTTGAAGAGCAATTTAAATGATTGGGATTTCCACATATATCCTGCATTGTTTAGTTGGGTTTCTCCATCACTGTCAACATTTTCAACTGTGGGGAGAGAGAAGAAAATCTAAATTGGTTAGCTTCAACCACTTCAAGTTAAGTACTGCCGTGTCAAAATACACCCTGAACAACGGTAGACCAAGAGTAGCCTTGGAGTTCGCTAATCCAGATAGTAAAGGTAAATGAAAGAAATTATTTTAAATGATGATTGAGTTAATTAACTCTTTTGACTGGCCCTTTTCGAGATGGTAGAATAGACCATTTCAGCTAATAGGACACATGGCGAAGCACTAGCTAGTAGTCATCAGTGGGAGTTCATCTTTAGGTTATAGCCGCATATCTATGCTTCATGTTGGAAAGCATGCCTTTTTGATGCATGCAGATGTCATTGGTTTATGGGTGCTGGTCGACTCACTTGATCCAAGGTAAAGTAATTGCAGTTAAAGCTTTTCAGAGAGCACATCATTAGTTCTTCCATTTTATCAGCAATCCTCATGGTAACCTGGGAAACGATGGTACATCGTTTTTTAAATGAACTGCCCAAATAGAAGGAATTTGTATTTCTTTTTATTGTGTAGTGCTTGCACCAATGTGCTGATCATAAGGAAACTTGGTACAATTACATGGCATAACAACCAAATTACATTATCAAATAAGGAGGAGGACCGGGCTGGAAGAAATGTTTTACATGAGAGGGAAAGGCAGAAAAGGAGCTAATGGATAGCAGCAGTTTATTCCAGTGTTTGGGAGCTAATAAAGAAAAGAAGCAAAATCGGAATTGACCTCTAGGAGGATTGGGATAACCAAGAAGAAAAGTAGGACTTAGATCTCAGAGTACGAGACCGGAGAGTAAAAGGAGATTCAGGAGGGAAGGTAAGACCAAGAAGAAATGTTCCATTAACAATTTTTCTGCGTGCCAGATCCCAGAAGTGTTGCCTGGGCAACCCACAAAGCCACATATTGACTTGAAGTGTCATGTATTAGTGAGGTTGCATGACAAATCGCAACCAAAAAAATGTAGCCCACCAAACATCGTTTTACTCAAATATGATTAAAATGGCGACTTCTGGGAGTTTTTCTGCACATGTAAAATTGCGACTCAGCCATCTTTTTCAAACATTGTTTTTTGGGATAAATGGATTGTCAGATACATGTAGATTTAATTTGTTTTTCGAAAAGTGTCTTAATGGAGCTATCAAAGAGCCCGAATGTGAGGTGTTTTAGTTTCCAGTTATCACTATTGTCGTTTAATTGGCTTTCCAACCATTTGCATTTTTATGTCTTGGGCTATCCACTGAGCTCTATTGTGGGGTTATTGCATCTCCATGGAATTTAACTGTGATACCACGATTTCTTCAGTAATCTCGATTGTAATTTTGCTTATTGCTTCTTGAATTGCTTGTCTGCCCTATTGTAACGTTGTCTCGTGTAGGCCCCCCAATAATGGCACATTATCATTGGTTCATCAAAAATTCCTTCTGTGTGGTTTGACGGGAATTCCAGAGAGATTTTCTGATTTCATTGGTTGTTTGTAAGCTAGAAATTAAAGTCTTGTGTTTCTCCCTAGGAAAGTGTTTGCCAGAACTGAGAAAGTGCGAGCATTCATTCTTAGTGCGAGCATTCATTCTTCATAAAATAATGCAGATATATTCATAGACAGATTTGTAGTACCGAGTGTGCTGGTCAATGCAAGCCAACAAAACGCCCAACATTCATGGTTATGTTGTATTGTGAGCTACAGAAATGCAGGTATGATGCTCTTTATACCTTTCAGCACCTCCCTGTGGGTGCAGCAGATCATGTACAAGCCAGTAAGATCAACCAGCGAGTTATGCTTCCCCTTTGGGAATCGTGAATCCTGGCCAGGGTCAAGTCAGCCTTTCATCCTTCCAGGGTCGATAAATGTAGTACTGCTCAATTAGGTTGTAATGACCGCTATTATTGTATTGCAGAGTAACAGCAGGAATTTGGCACAAAGCGCTATTCACAAATGTGATATTGTTATATGTAAGCGTTTCTTTGTATGACAAATAAAATATACATTTTCACAAGTCTTGTAAGCGAAATGGATCATGGTGTTTTCATGGTGCTGCCTAACCGTGATCCGGCCGTTCCTTTTAAGAAATGTTTCTGTGCTACTGTCATGCAAGACTCAGCCGCCGGTGGTCTGGCTTCTTAGTAGGACATTATCAGTATTTGTTTCTGATCAGGAAGGCGATAGTCTTTGTTCATGCATTTACCTTTTGTGTTCTCTGTTGGTATGCCGTTCATCCTCACCTGTTGGTCTCTGAATTGTATTACATTTTGTAGATGTTACTTTGCATTAGAACTTCAAATGTTTCCCTGTTTGAGGTTTTAAAGCTCCATCGTTTTACAACGTGCAATGAGACCTGACTTCTTAATTTTTTGTTTTTTTAAAAACAGTGTATCCCACAGTTACTGGCAATTCATCCATTGTAATAGAAATTGGATGATTGCTTTTTCTACACTGTGTAACCTTTTAACTAGAAATCTTAAGCTATTTGCATCCAAAGGTGTTAATTAACTATGACGCTACTTTCAAAAACAGATGGTGTCTTCTACATGAATTGGAGGTTTTAGGCCATAATTTTACCTCCAGCCAAATGGTGGAGGTGCGATCATTCCCTCTATTCATCTGCACAGAACCCTCCTTCACCACTTTCCAAAATAGCCTAAAAACATACTTGTTTACCCACACATAATCCAGCTCCTCCACCTCTCCTGCTACCTTCTTGTCTATCCTAACCTTCCTATCCTAAAACCATTTTGTAACTTCTGTTTTAACTCCCACATTTTGAACTATGTAATGTCCTCCGAGACCCTCTAGATAAGGCCAGCTCTGAACAAAAACTCAATTAAATTAAGATGTTTTTAAATATAGATTTATATCCTCTTCACACATTTTTTGTACTTAAACAGAAGGGGATGGGATGTGTTTGCTTGTCTCCTTCACTAGCTAACCAGAAAGATGGGGGTTGGGAGGGTGGGGATTCACAAAGGGTATGTAATCAGCCTTTCATCCTTGCAAATTGCAAAGTTGATCAATTGTGCACTGTTGAATGAATTTTACATTATTTTAACATTGGATGTTTCTGAAATACTGCATGCCCTGTAGTAAACCCAGGATTGTAGCAGACCAGTCAGTTACAGTAATTACCAGGTGTAGTGTTCTTGTGCGACTACTATCTTTACTATAACACCCCACCCCCGTCTCAAATATTCTTGTAAAATGATGCTCTATCCATGTTCAACTTAACTTCACGAAGGCCGATGCACTTTCTTGGTGAGCTAATGTCAAATGTTAGAAAACTAGAACTGCATCAATACCAAAAGTCCTTTCTCTCTTTTTATCCATCTACTTAATTTTCCCCCGCTAAATTTGAAGTACTCGCCCTTTTTAGTTTGGGCTGTTTTAAGTGGTACTGTAAGCACTGCCTATAAACCAGAGCTATTAGCATGGAAAGTGAAAATCAGCGAGAGATGGAATGTTAAGAGCATAACTAAAGGAGGACGGAAGAAAGTAGGACTGTTTTTAGAAAAGTTCATAAATCATCGGTGTAAGAAAATACATGCAGGCTAAGAAAAAGTATAAGAACATGAAAATCGCACAAGAGTTAAAAAAAAAAGTCCTTTCCTTTGTTGAGACCTGGAGTGGTTGTTTGAAGTCTCTATAGCCAAGTCTTTCTGTCAAAGGCATAGTATTCTGTTAACCAACTCTTGGGTTTTTGGAACATATTGCAGAGGAAAGCAAACTCTGGACTTTAATGTCAGATAGTTAGTTTGGTAAATCTTTAATAGCAGCACTGTGGGTGAAAACAGAAATAGACGGGATACAATCTCTGAACAGTCCCAAGGCTATGTTAACCCCAGCCCCATACAACAACTTAAGGGCACTTCTTTCAAGAGGTATCAACACAGATGTGCGTTCATGATTCAATTAAGGGACAGACATTCTTATCACTAGCAATTTGATGCAGTTTTCTGTCGATAGATAGAAAGCCTCCTGGCAAGGCGATTGAGGTTACAAAAACACATGCCGAGGCTACAGAAAGCTACTGTGCAAGTTGAACACTGCTTCAGTGAGCCACGTTTTGGTCCTCCATTCTGACAGCAAACCTATACGATTCAAAATGAAGTATTTCTAACTATACCAGTGGGGTGCACCTAATGTGAGGCCAAGTTCTCTTAAATCACTGTTTTACTATTTTTAATAATTTGACTGCATTTTCTCCACAATGTTCTAGGCCCATGTATCTGATATATGTAAGGTTTACATCCTGTGTTTTTATGCCTTTGATCATGAAGGTGTTTACTTGAACATGTTCCAAGATTTGATGTTTGATTTTGCGGGCTTGTGCTGCCTATGTACATTTCATGGAATGTTCAAGCTAAGACATAAATTCAGAAGGCGTACATACAGATGTACTAATCTTAAAGATCCCTGAAATGTTCTCATAAATTGTCACAATTATATTCATGGTATGTGGGCATGCTGAACAGTTACTGCGTATACAGAAGTCAAAAGGAAGCCTTGGTGACCAAGTTGAAATTGCAGGATGCATCTGCAAAAACTCATATCTGTGAGCATTCTAGTTGTGTTTTATGTGCACTGGGTTTGTGTCTAGTGTCTGAGTGGTTATCTGCAGATATTGGGTTTTGTAGCATGATTAGAGAGGAGTGTGTGGTTTGCATTTTATTGGTTGGTTGTTTCACTAGTCCTGGGCATGTGTGTAGTATGTGAGGGTTGTGGGCATGTGGAAAAGAGAAGAGGGTTGGTTAGTTGTCTTCTGGTGATCTCTGGATGTTGAGTAGTTTCATAGTCGGTTCATTTTGTATTGTCCCTTGTTTGCTTTGGTCCATGTGCATGGCTTGTAGAGGTGCGCGTCTGTTTATCTCGTGAGTTGAATAGCCAGGTCTTTAGTCGTTTCCTGAATGTTAGGTGGTCTTCTGTTCTTATTTCCTTTGACATTGAGTCCCATCATTTGGTTATCAGATAGGAGAAGACAGTTCCTCTGAATGTCCTTTTCTTGTAGTGTCTTGTTTCTATTTGGAGGTTGTTGCTCAATCTCAAGTCTTTTCCTGGTTGGTAACAGATGATTGTAGCTTGGAAGAATTAGGTCCTTGTCCGTGTAGTGATTTATGGGCAATGCAGAGGGCCTTGAAGTTAATGTGTTTTACTGGTAGCCAGTGTAGACTTCTCAGTGCCTGTGTGATGTGGCCTCGTCTATTTAGTCTCCGGAGTAGTGTTGCTTTGGTATTTTAGATGTGCTGTAGTTTTTTTGTGAGGCGATCTGGCTTTCCAAGGTAGAAACTGTTTGCATAGTCTAATCTTGGGTTCCCATGCTCGGTAGCCAGGTCAGGTATGCCTGTGTTGCATTGTCTTTGGTGGAAAGATCGTTATTTCTGTTTAGGTTGGATTTAGCTTGAGATTGTTTGCAATCCAGGTCTTCATGTTCTGAGGGTGTTGTCAGGGTCTTGGTCAGGAGTTATCTTGAAGATGAGATGGGTGTCGTCTGCATAGTTGTAGGCTGTCAGTCCATAGCTTTGAATGGGTTTCATTAGGGGGTGTCGGAATCATGTAGATGTTGATGAGAAGCAGAGAGAGGCTTGATCCTTGTGGTTCACTGTAGGTGATATTTTTACTTTTTGATGTAAATGGTGGTAGGTGTGTTCTTTCAGTTCCTGGGGAATGTTTCAGTCATTGTAGTGCAGAGCTTTTTATGCTGCATTCCTGCAGTCTCTTGTTAGCGTTCTGTGTCCGATTGTCTCAGGGTGACTGGTATGTCCATTAGTGTGAGGGCCGATTGAGTGCCGTTGTCTGCATTTATTTTTAAGTTGTCCCATGTAGAGTGCTGATTCAGTTCCTCTCATGGGTCTGATGCCCACTTGGGATTAGGCAATTATTCTGTTGCTTTCTTCGTGATTGAGTAGCTCTTTGTAGACGTGCTTCTCTAAGAATTTCTCTGGGTATGGTAGATTTCATATAGGTCTGTAGTAGGTCTTCTGTATTTCCTGTGTCATCTTTTTGGATGGGTTTGATGTACCCTGATTTGAATGGTTTGGGTACTATTCCTGTGTTTAGGGATAGATTCCTTAGTAGTCAGAAGTGTAAGGCTGGTGTTTTGTGGTTGAGAAGTTTTTTTGGAGATACCTGGTGGAAATAGATCACTGGAAGATTCAGAGATGTTAGTATCTTTTATTAATTTGTCAAAAATGTCCTCGCTCAAAGGTTTGAATCCATTCTTGTGGTGGTTGGCGTGTTGGTTAATGGAAGGGTGTTTGTGGTACTGCGGCATGCATCAATGGTCCCTTGTATTGCTTCTATTTTTGCTCTTAGATTGTGAAGAATTCGACCATCCGCACAGTGGATGTGCGCTCGCCTGTCCTTTTTTGAAGTTTTTAATTAAATGGACTGATGGCAGACCAACCTCAAGAAAATCCACATACATTTTCTTATGCTCACAGCACAACAAAATGCATAGAACTCTGCACTCTGGGTGGACACAGTTTACAGGCACAGACCTTCCCTCCCGTGTCATATTTATTTGGATTATTACAACCAGATTTACAAAATACATCTCCAGTAGGGGAAGGACCAGTTCTTCCCCCTGCGATGGCCAGCCTGATTAACCAAAGCTCCATGGATTCGCCCAGTTCTTTTGTTGTGTCCTGCAGATGGTGGCAGTGATTTGCATGCCAATTAGAGGGTAATTCAAACCGGCCCACATGGGGCCTGGCTGCAGAGGTTAACAAGAGACCGGAAAACCCAACAACCTTTCATATATGAGAAAAAGAAGTTTGGCCCTTGTTGCGGGCAGGGTCGCTGGACAGAGGCGAACCTTCAATGCTATATGAAACCGGCATCATACTTATTATATGAAGGAAACCATACTAAACACACATTTGCATAAATATATGATGGTTCTCCAGCATGGGGTCTGGCATGGATTCACATGCTCATGAATATTCCCTGTCGTCAGGCTGGGAATCCTCGGTAAAGAAAAAATCAGTATCAGTTTCGTTTCTGATCTGTCCTTTCGTAGTAGTAACCAATCACTGATCTCTGCGTCGTACTGACCACAGCCAATGACTGCCCTCTACCTAAGCCCCGCCTCTGGCAGCCATCTTCCGATTTTTACCGCACGTTCAAGTGTTGGGATCCTCGTGCTATTGCTCTCGAGCGTTGGTGCTATTTTTTCATGTTTTTTCTCAAAAAATTTCTCTTTTTTCGGTCAAAATAGCCTCAAGCTCCACCGTTTCTTCATCCGATCAACGGGGACCCGTGTCAGATTCGTCTACGCCCCTCAAGGGTGAAGATTTCGTCGAGCCACGCTTTTGGAGGACTCCAGAAGTTTCTCAGGCCCATCTCGGACATGGCCCAGGAGAAGGGAAGCTCGACGCCCGGAAAGCTGTTCAGGGTCTGCTCTGGATGCCAGCTTCAGAATGTCTTTGAGGACGAACACTCCCTTTGCCTTTACTGCCTACATGAGGACAAGACGCACGTGGAGAAGGACTATGCGTTTTGCGGCAATATGTCGGAGCGGACCATGAAGGACCGCCATCAACGTCTCGCCAACTGGCTGGAAGGAAAGAGCCCGTCAGGCGAGAAGAAGAAGAAGTCCGAGCGGTCTTCTAAGACCTTTGAGGGCGCCCCGGCGACGGGGGTCCAACAGAAGGCCAAGCACCGCGAGTCCGCTGGCACCGGGAGCGCCGAACGGTCGGGCTCTACGGGCGCCAGGCAGGGCGCATCCTCCCCGGCGCCATCAACCACGAGCCAACGCTCTGGCTCGGGTAAGAGGAAGGCCGAGCACCTGGCGAAGCTCCTGGAGAGACCCCGGTCGAGCTCGAAGGCCCCATCGGAGGGGGAGCGAGGCGGTGACCCTCCCCCCCCAAGGAGAAGGCGGTGAGTGCACCTAAGGTGGTGAAAGCCTTAATCCATCCGGCCAAGGCCTCTATCGAGACAGTCGCGGCGGCCCTGGCTCAGCCTGTGGAGGCTACACCAGTGGTGGCGACCTCGGGGCCCAGAGTCTCCCTGCCACCGCAGAGGGAGTCCTCTTTTATGCCCATCGACAGGACCCCCGTGAAACCTCCAACGGAGAAGAAAAAGGGGGGGCAGGAGGTCGTCGTGGATTCGGCCTCAACCTCTGAGGAAGAGCTGATCGAAGTCTTAAGCCACGGCGTTGGCGTGGAAGAAGACCGGCCCGTCGGGAGGGACCCCGACGTAGGAGACGACGAGAACGTCGAGGGTGTCGACGGGGCTCCTGACCGCCCGTCGGACTCCCCTCAACCAGTGCCGCAAGCCAACTCGGCGGCCATTTTGTTGGCTATACAGTCCTTATGCTCGGAGATAAGGATGAGACTGCCGTTACCACCAACTGAGGATCCGCTCCCGACGGGGGACCCGGAGCCAGGCCCTTCTGGGAGCCCTCCCCCTAAGAGAAGAAGGATTCATCCTCCACCTCCTTTTCAGCCATCGCGACCTGTCCAGCCCTCCTCCCCGTCCACCACACGTGGGGATGATACGGGGACTGACACGGCCGCGACGGGTACAGACGACGAGGTTTACGACGAGGATCTCCCGTCGTCACCTCCCACCCGGGCTTCCCCGCCCGACGAGATTGGATCGTTTCACTCCATGATCGCCAGGGCATCCGAGCTTTTCCAGCTCTGCCCGGAAGAGAAGAAGGAAGGTTTCCTTTATCAACGGCGCGAGGCCAAGAGGAAGACGGTCCTCGCTGTACCTCTTCTGGACGATATTTGGGATGAGGGCCTCGCCCTCCTCAAGAACCCATCCACAACGCCGGCTAGAAGGGATCGGTACGAGAAGAAGTACCGGGTCCCGGACGTGGCCCCCTTGTGCCTTCGGGCACAGCCGACCCCGGACTCGGTCGTCTCTGCGGCGGCCAGGAAGAAAGCGGGGGGGCGCGGCCTCTACGTCGACCTCCCCACCGGACGGCGAGGGAAAGAAATTAGACCCGATGGGACGCAGAGTCATCTCGTCGGCAGCGACGACGATTAAGGTGGCCAACGCCTTGGCTATCGTAGCCCGCTACGACGGAGTTGTGGTACAAACTGGCCCCCCTGCTGGACTTCCTACCAGACGACAAGAGGGCGGAAGCCCTAGAGATCTTGCAGGAAGGAGAGGTGGCGTCGGACCACGCCATTACGATTGCGACGGACATCGCTGACACTGGATTTCGCCAGTTGGGCAACGGCGTGTGCCTTAGGCGGCGTGGATGGCTCAAGGCTACTGACTTCCGTCAGGACGTGCAGACCAGAGTCTTGGACATGCCGTTCGACGGAAACAACCTGTTTGGGAAAACAGTGGACGATTCCCTTCAAGCCATCAAGGCGGACACGGAGACGGCCCGGGCTCTTGGGGTTCTCCAGCAAAGGCGGCCGCCCTTTCGGAGCGGCGGAGGCAAACAGGGTGCCTCCAAAGGTTCCAGCGGCGGATTTTCCACCTACCGTCAAGCGGCCCGTTCGTCGTCACAGGAAGCTTACAGGGGACGAGGCAAGTCAGGCGGACCCCGCCGTCGTCGCCAAGGAGGACAAGGCGGCAAAGCCTCGTCGAAGCAGGACTGAACCGGCCGTGGGGTCGGGCCCCCACCGAAGCACCCCGGTGGGAGGCCGGCTGGCGAGCTTCATCAGCGTGTGGGAGTCCATCTCCACCGACCGTTGGGTGCTGGACACCCTAGCTCGGGGTCACGCGCTCGAGTTTCTAAAGAGGTGCCCGCGCGTCCCCCCTGTGGCCAGGAAAGAACATCACGTACCTCAACTTCTCTTGGAGGTAAAGGCGATGCTCAAGAAGGGCGCCATCGAGCTCGTCCCAAAGAGGCTTCGGGGCTTCGGAGTTTACTCAAGATACTTCCTCGTGAAGAAGAAGACGGGAGCATGGCGTCCCATCCTGGACCTACGACGACTGAACAAATTCATCAAGGCACAGAAGTTCCGGATGGTCACCCTCCAACACGTCCTGGGTCAACAGGAGGAGGGCGATTTCCTGTCGTCGTTGGATTTGGAGGATGCCTACTTCCATATTCCCATCCTAAAGGGACACCGAAAGTTTCTCAGGTTCGTGGTCCAAGGGCGTCACTACCAGTTCAGAGCCCTTCCCTTCGGATTGAGGTCGGCACCCAGGGTGTTCACCAAGTGCCTCGCACTGGTGGCGGCGCAGCTGCACCGAGAGGGGATCCACGCCTACCCCTACCTGGACGACTGGCTCATCCGAGCAAAGAAGGAGCTCGCCGTGAAGCACACGGCAAGGACCGTCCAACTACTCACGGACCTGGGATTCTCCATGAACTACGCCAAGTCCCACCTGGTGCCCGCGCAAGACACACTGTTTCTGGGAGCGAAGCTCGACACAGTGTCGCTTCTGGCCTCTCCGTCGGAGGAAAGGACGAGGGCCATCTTGGGCAAGGTGCAGCGGATGCTGGTTGCGGACGCGGCCAGGGTGAGGTCCATCAAGTCCCTCCTCGGAATGATGTCTTCTTGCATTTATCTCATCCGCCTGTGCAGGCTCTGGAGGCGCCCGTTGCAGGAGTTCCTGGACGCGCGTTGGATCCAGACGACTGGCAGCTTCGAGGAGAGGATCACACTCGACGAGAGTTTCCGACGAGCGATCCGGTGGTGGGGCACCCGCGCGCATCTGACGGCGGGCATGGACTTCCAGACCCCCGGCCACCAGGAGACAGTGACCACGGATGCCTCCCTGGAGGGGTGGGGACCGCACACTGAAAATCTGCACGCGAGAGGCCTTTGGCTTCCGACGGAGAAGTCCCTCCATATCAACGTCCTGGAACTCCGTGCAGTGTTTTGGGCCCTCAGGTCCTTTCTTCCATCCCTCAAGGGCAAGGTGGTGAGGATCTTCACCGACAACACCACCACCATGTTCTACATCAGGAAGCAGGGCGGAACCAGGTCCCCAGCCCTGTCCAAGGAGGCGCAGGATCTGTGGCATTGGGCCGTCGCCCAAGGGATGTTTCTGGTGCCGTTTCATCTGGCAGGGATAAAAAACACCATCGCCGACTCGCTCAGCAGAGAGCTGCGCTCGTGCCACGAGTGGGAACTACGACAGGATCTAGTGGACCGCCTCTTCGACGGTGGGGCACACCCCTGATCGATCTGTTCGTGACGGCGACGAACTCCAAGTGCCGGAGGTTCGCCAGCAGGTTTCCCCAGCCGAGGAGCATGGGCGATGCTTTCTCGTTCCCCTGGGAGGGCCTGTTTCTATACGCGTTCCCACCATTGCCATTGCTGATCCGGCTCGTCAACCAGCTCAAGAGGTCACGGTGCAGGATGATCCTCATCGCACCTGCGTGGCCGAGGCAGATATGGTTCCCGGACCTTCTGGACTTGTCAGCGTCCCCGTCAATCAAGCTGCCAGTGGACGCGGATCTTCTCTCCAGGGAAGGAGGTGCCATCCTCCATCACGACCCGAAGCTGAACTTGCAGGCCCGGCTCCTGCAGCGTTAGAGTTTGGAGGATACGACATACCGGCCGACTGCAGAGAGGTTCTTGCAAAGGCCAGGGCGTCCTCAACTCTTAAATGCTATGGACACAAATGGAAGAGGTTCTCTGTCTGTTGCCACGCACAGAAGAATAACCCTCTACGGATTACGGCTCCACAGGTACTGCCGTACCTTCTGACGCTGGCCAAGGCTGGACTGGCTCACGCGTCCATCAAGATTCATCTTGCTGCGATCTCCCGATACACCAGAACCACGGGGCTGACGTCTTTGTGGTCTCATCGTCTGGTGAAAGAATTCATGAAGGGACTGTTCAGATCGTTCCCGCCGGTGAAGGCTCCGGTCCCGGCTTGGGAGCTCAACGTGGTGCTGACCAAGCTCATGGGACCTCCGTTCGAGCCTCTGCACTCGGCTCCGTTGAAGTTCTTCTCGTGGAAAACAGCGTTTCTTGTGGCCATCACCTCCGCACGAAGGGTGGGAGAGATCCAGGCCCTTTCCTGCAAGCCCCCGTACTTGACTTTTTACGACACGAGGGTAGTGCTCAGGATGCACCCCTCCTTCATGCCCAAGGTACCGTCGGACTTCCACCTCAACGAACCCTTGGTGTTGCCTGTTTTCTTCCCGTCGCCTTCGTCGCCGGCCGAAAGGACTTTGCACTCGCTGGATGTGGCTAGAGCGCTGAAGTTTTACGTGGACCGCACGAAGTGTTTTCGGAAGACGTCACAACTTTTTGTGAACTTTGGACCTGTCAATCAGGGGAAGGCTCTCTCAAAGGCCTCCATTTCCAGATGGCTCTCCGGCTGTATCATGTACTGTCATCGGTTGGCAAACCGACCGCTGCCTGGCCGTCCGAGAGCCCATTCAACCAGAGCGATCGCAGCTACCACGGCGTTCCTATCTGGTGTGCCCTTGCTGGACATCTGCAGGGCTGCTACGTGGAGGTCGACGCACACCTTCACGAAATTCTACTGCGTCGATCGGGATTCCAGGGAGGAGTCCAGGGTCGGCCAAGCAGTGCTGCGCAATCTGTTCGCCTAAGGTGAGCTTGGTGAGGAGGTAAGAATTGCTTAATGTTGAGTTTGATGTAATGCTTAATGTTGAGCCTTTGCCACCTCCCGTGGTTGTGCATGTGTGTACTGCTATGTATTCTTTATTCATGAGCATGTGAATCCATGCCAGACCCCATGCTGGAGAAGGAACAAGTTACTTACCTGTAACTGTTGTTCTCCAGCATGGGTCTGGCATGGATTCACATGCGAACCCTCCCGCCTACCCCTCTGCGGCTCTTCACTTGGTCATACTGCCATTT
Source organism: Ambystoma mexicanum (assembly GCF_040938575.1). Classification (NCBI taxonomy): domain Eukaryota; kingdom Metazoa; phylum Chordata; class Amphibia; order Caudata; family Ambystomatidae; genus Ambystoma; species Ambystoma mexicanum. Next base: position 1,067,989,086 of record NC_090936.1, read on the forward strand.
CACGTGCTACCAAATCTGAAGATGGCTGCCAGAGGCGGGGCTTGGGTAGAGGGCAGTCATTGGCTGTGGTCAGTATGACGCAGAGATCAGTGATTGGTTACTACTACGAACGGACAGATCAGAAACGAAACTGATACTGATTTTTTCTTTACCAAGGATTCCCAGCCTGACGACGGGGAATATTCATGAGCATGTGAATCCATGCCAGACCCATGCTGGAGAACAACAGTTACAGGTAAGTAACTTGTTCCTTCCTTACAGTGTCATCATATTGGACATTCACCAGACACCAAAATGGACACGTGTGACTTTTGGACAACTCACTTTCTTCAGTGCCTTGAAAAAGACTGATAAGGTTGAAACACTTGTCTGCACGTTGACTTATAGACATGGAATAAAAAGCTTTATTTGGCATAACAGTCATATGTAACTTATTTTGTTACATTGTCATGTGCCAGCGCATGTATATGGAACCAAACAGCTTTTTCTTACTTTGTCATAACTAGGCAGGGGGAAACTTGGGTTCCATATCTACAGCAGACTACGTACTTGATATTTTCACAGCAACAGCGCCCATATACCTGGTCACCCCAACTAATATTTATAACCTTTTATATGCAACTGTGTCAACCTGAAGCCAGCTCCTGCCCTCAGTATCTATGACAGGGAGCTGTCATGTCTGGGACTGCGTGTTTTCAGTAGTTCACCCTACAGGGGGACCCCATTCATAAGGTACTAGAATGTGGTTTGCAGGAGCCAGCAAATCTGGTCTCGCCGCAGCTTCAAAGGAGACCTGCTACTTTAATCGTCCAGCTTAAAGGGTGACACAAGCCCATTGAAGAAGCTGGGGGAAGTGCCTCAGCGAGCATCTACCGATGTCCGCCTTAAAGCACATTTTCGATCCAGTCGAGTTTCCTGAGCTGTAACAGACTGAACAACAATAGTCAGCATTGAAAAGGCATCCGAGACATCTCGACCAGTGCTTCAGAACTGCTGAACAGCACTGAGACAACGATTCCTAACCCTGATCCACCATGTAGGCCAGCCTGCAGCCGTTTGTCCAGCTTTGGTTGCCGAACCGTCTTGCTGTTTGATACCTGCAGTGGACTCCCGTCATGAACTATCATGCAACGTGCCCTGAAGCCAACTCGACCATGACGAGCACCAACAACACTACATTGTGCTTCTGTCACCTTGGTCCTTCCCCCGAAGGCCTCTAGAGACATTTAAAGATCCATAGCTCCCTTTCTGCCAAGGCCAAGAAATCTTAAACTGTTGTGGTTATTAACCATACCGCCTACCCCCCGTAAGTGTACAGAGTGGATCCATGTTCCTTGTTTGAAAGTGTCTGTCCACTGAAATCCTTTACAGGTTGGGATGTTTTGTTGTGTTACTAGAACTGTCTGTTGTGATGGTAGATATTTTTGATTCACCCTTGACTGGACAGTCCCTTTAATCACTGGGTAATAATTGTGTTTTTGTTGTGTTGCAACTAACCAACGATGCATGAGATAAGCCTGCCGTACCGTCCATGTTGCCAAAACTGGACAAGGAAGTTTTATAATTTGATTGCGTTAAATCTGTTCGGATACCTTCTGGTGTACTAGAGGTGTGGGGCTGATTGCCTCAGAAGTTGATACGTCACAGATTGGTCATATGGTCATGCAGGGATTGCAATGGTATGATGCATTTGTTACAAGAAGTTTTTTTTCATTTCCTTGATTTTCAAAAAGGTTTTTGTTACTGATTGGATTCTAGCACTGCAGCATCTTTTTTTTTTGGTTTTCAGGACTGCTGATTTGTATGTAGGATTTGTTGTTGGTGTTGTCCAATTGTTTTTTTTTGTTCCCTCTGTTCCTCTGTGTACCATCTCGCTGTGATTTTCTTTGGAGTGGTTTTGAAGAATTGTAGGTGTTGTGGCGAGCCAGAAGGAGTTGGATGCAAATTGGACGTTTGCATTTTCTTTATTTGACAAAAAAAATAGACCTATCTTGCACTATTGCAATGGGGTTTTCCCTCGCTAATCAAACTAGCCAAATGTGCTTTTCAATCGTTAGAGGTCCAAAACCAAACGTCCTCCATCCAACAATCTAATCCTATCTTGCCCTACCACTTGGAGATAATTACTAAATAAAGTAGCTTCCCTTGAGCAGAGCCTTTCTGCTTTCTCTTAGGGCTTTCAAGATACAACAGTTCCAAAATGTGGTATAAAGCCTGTATTACTTATTCGTCTGGGCTCGGTTACCCTCACTGATGAATTTCTGTAGCTCTTGATATGTGTTTAAACATTGTGTCTCTGGGAACTGTGGGATGCCCTCTCATCTCGCCTATGCACTCCTTATGCGCTAGTGTTTTCCTTTCCTTCTTGGCAACCAACTGTTGAGGTCCTCCAGAAAAATTATGTTGTCATGGTTTGTATAGAGGTTGGCTATGACATCGGTGAGATTTGTGCTGATGTTGTGGTTGCAGGTGGGCGGTCTGTAGATCATAATGAACAGTAGGTTAAATTGGTTGTTGAGATGGATGGAGTTATTTGCAGTCTTCTATGTTTTGATGTTTTCTCTTCCCCTCTGTTGGGGTATTCTATACCCCTTTCCTTTATTTGATATCTCGCGCTCCTCAGGCCTTTTCTATGGTTTTTTTCATCAAATGTCTTTGAGTTTGATAACTAGTGCTTGGGCTAAAGTATTCATTGCACATTCACCAGCTCCCTTGGACTTTGCCAATACAGTGCTTCATGCTTCTTCAGGTCACACCCTCAATATTGCAGTTCCTTTGATACATTTCACACAATCCCCATTGCCTTCCCCTTGTCAGAATCACCTGGGTATCCTCGGTTGGGGTGGGCCGTCTTTGGCGGGCTCTGCTGTGGGGCGCTTTTGTTTTGGCTATTCTCCGCCTCTGGTTTCTCGCTTCTCTTCCAGGCTCACCCTTCTTGTTCCATTAGCTCGGCACAGCTTTGCCGACTGGAAGGTTCGTGCCTCCAACTTGTTTGGATCTTTGTGGTGTTAGTCGGGTCTCCGACCCACCATGATCTTCTCATGGTCACACCACCACTTTGGATGGTCCCGTGGATCCCGTCCTTACAGTACTTGCTCTAATGTGTGCGTCCTTGTTTGGCATTCTCTTCCTCGCTTGTCACCGCTGGCTCTGCGACTCCACACTACACCATTCCTCCAATGCATGCATATACAGGGGGCTTACCCTGTGTATGCTTCTCTCGCTCTTTCCATGATTCGCTCGTTCCTTTTACAGGCTTTTCTGCATTCCACACAGCGTTCTGTCTCTTTTTAGATGGCATACTCTGTCCAGCCTTACTTCTATCAAATGGAGTGGAAACCACGTTACTAGTGTTTACAGGCAGTCTGATGTATGCAGATAGTTTTACTGGCATAGGGAGTTCCTCGTGGGAATGGGAGAGGATTCACTCACATTGAGGTCCCACTTGCCCAGACCCCTAGTGAGGGTCGTGTGGAGTGAACTTGCCTCCCTAGCTTCAAAGAGGGTGCCTTCCCTATAGGGAGAAGGGGTGAATACTCTTGATTCGTCACATGGTGCTAATTAATCTTGCACCTCTGTGATCCTGGTGTGAAGCTTCTCTTTGATGGAGTCCAATGTCATCCTATTTAGCTGAGAGGTGTTGGGTTTGGTAGACTCCCATATATCTGTTAGGGTTTCCAGATCAAGCATTTTTCAGTTTCTTTTTTTTTTTTGGCGAGAGTTTTATGTTTGGGAGCATCATGCGGCTTCGGGTGTTGATGGTGAATGGGATCATATGAGGGTTGCTCCATATGATTGGTACCAGTGGGACAGTGGTTGAGAGTCCATCTCTTCAGAAGATTGTGTCTGAAGTGTGTCCAGCTGTAAGGGTGGGACCATTTACTATTTGTTTAAAGTCAGTGGTTTCCCATAGGGTGCTGAGGGAGTTTGTTGTAGTTTCATTTTCTCTTTTGAACCAACTGTTGAAGTTTCTCAGACAATGATGTCATGGTTTGTAGAGAGGTTGGCTATGGCAACAGTGAGATTCATGGCGAGGTTGCGGTTGTAGGTGGGCGGTCTGTAGATCATAATGAACAGTAGGTTGGATTGGTTATTGAGATTGATGGAATGATTCAGTCATTATGTCTGTTGAGGGGAGGGGGTGTTGAGCAGATTTGATTGTTGTGCACTTCGGCAATTTCCTCCTCTGTTTTCTGTTAGAGTTTATTAGTTTATAGTTGTGGGGTATGGCTTCCTGGGGGATTACTCTGTAGTTGTTAGATGGCCATGTCACTGTGAGTAGGTGCATGCTGCACTGCCTTTGCTTAAGAGGTCGTGAATTTGTTTTGTGCTTTGCCATAGATCGTGCTTTGAGTAGGCTACAGTGTAGTGTGTGCATGTTGGCTTGTACTTTGTTGGTTCTCACATTTCAGTTGGGGTGTTGACTGTCAATTCTTCGGCTCTCCCTTAGGTGAGCCAGTTTATTTGCTAGGTACGCCATTGAATCATCTGTCCCTTCGTTGAGGAGTTCGACTAAGTTGCACAATGGGTTTCTCTGTTCCAATTCCTTGTAGTGGTGTTGATGCCCGTTTCATCCTTTTACTAATCTCTGGTCATGTAAGATGTGGGTATGGTTAAGGATTCTAGCTTAGCTCTGGGTCTTGGGTGTCTTTCCGAAGCTGTTGTCAAGTTGTCTGGGTTCTGTGTGTTGTGTTGGGTGGTTTGATACTCAAGTAGCCACACCTGTTCCACCAAATGTAATCCACCCCCTCCACTTCCCCTAATACCACCCGTCTATCCCAATCTTACTAACCTACAACAGAAATATTTTGTAACTTCTGTTTCACCTCCCACCTTTTGAACCTTGTAATGCGCTCTGAGTTACTGTGTGTATGGTAAGAGCTGAACAAAAGTTCAAATTAAATAAATGATCTATAGTGGTGGTGTTAGACCCCACCCCCATCAAACTGAATGCAGATAATTTATCAGGCTGATCAATAGTTGCAGTATCCTCCCTTGTCATGGGAGAGATAGCACAAGGGCAACATGCTCTCCTTGAAAGCAAGAAAACACGGAGCAACACAGGTTTGTTCCCTGGGTCCGTGCTTAGAAACCTCTGGGTATTAAGGGAATTATAAATAACTTATTGTATCATATCAGTATTGCAAAAATCAGAATTGTAGTGCCTTTTTGGACAAAAAGCAAATTTTAGGGTGACATATTTTTAGGGTCAGAATGCCTTACGCAGTTGAGGGTATCTCAGGTATTGCACATACATCATGAATATCAAAAATCGAGCCTGAAAACTAAATAGGAAAAAAGGTTATGCATAAAAGTAGAAATAATGAATTCATTACTTGGTAGCTGCACAGAGTATTCAAGCCAAGGCTGAAGTATTTTCTGAAATGGATGCCGGGAAACAAGATGGTTGAAAAACACATATTCATACATAAATAATTCTCTAACAGCAGTAAATGGATAATTCACTGCAGCTGGTGTATATATTTAGAATTTCTTGGCAGCAATTCTGACATTGATCGGTCGTGGGAGGCCAGTTAGAGGTCTGGGAAAGTACCAATTAGAGCAGACAGTTGCTTTGTTTGCAACAAATGAGATGGAAAGCACGGTATCGCCTGCCAAATAGACTCTGGTGATATGATAAGGACTGCTCCTTTCCACATATCAAAGGATTTATAATGAAGATCAGTAGGATCCCACACAAATTTAATTAGACTATGTGGAAGTCAAGCCATGCATGCCAAATTGTCATGTGGGCTTGATGAGTGACAGTCAAGCCGACCAATAATAGACAGGGTGGGGGTTTGCTTGTGGATGTAAGAGCCAATCAAAATGTATTGCATGATAAAATGTAACATTGCACCAGCCGTAAAAAAAGGTGGTGAATTTTGGAGCTCATTGCTGTTGTTTTCCTGGTATTCTGTGATGCATGAAATATGGTTTTGAACCCAGCCCTGGCATCAGTCCCCCCCCCGCCTCGTCTGGTCCACCGGTGTCAAGTCTGTGGAGGATGCAGGATGCAGGGCCCTCCTCTTCACTTTGTGACCACAAATGGACCCTGACGAGAAGACTTTCTTCTAGGGAGAAGAACCCAGAAGCACATGCTAGCGTGACTAGGAGACAGGCCCTGGTAAGAGTGGAAGGGTAAGTAAATGAATCTGCAGTGTGCCCACACCTTTCCAGGAGGGGTCTCCTTTGACTTAAAGCATAGCGCTTTGGCGCCTGTGGATTGGGGTATGTATATGGGGGACTGGGGTAAGGTGGGAGAAAATAAAGACATGTATTATTAAGGGGTCTTTAAAAAGAAATCCAAGAGTTATGGGCCTTTTAAAAAGTAATCAAAGTAATCTAGTAATAATTTAGAAGTAATCACAGTAATTTAAAAGTAATCCAAAAGTTATTTAAATGTAATCAGTGGTTTAAAAAGTTATGTGGTAGTTTTAAGTAAGAAGTAACGGGGGTTGTATAGTATATGATAAGTTTTGAGGAGTAGCATCAGAGACGCGGATTGTCTAATGATGAGCCCAGAGTCCTACACTCAAGGAGCATCTAGAAGGAGTTTTCTCAAAACCCAAATGGGTGAAATTAGGCTGCAGCCAGATAGTTCTGTGAGAGAAGACAATTCAGACCCCTATTGGGGTATTTAAGGGCAAATAATAGCAGCGAGCAGTGCTGAGAAGAGATATATGTTGGGGCCGGCCAGTTTGTGTATTGTATGTATAGAGGAAAAATGGAGATGTTGAGGAGCGACCATGAATTGATGAACCGTATAAAATAAGAGGAAGTCAAGAAAATGCATTGTTTATTTAAGGTAGATGGTGTGTAGCACCTAATAGATAGGAAGGAACAAGTGAACAAAGATAGAGGGTTTTGAATAAGCCATTAATAAAGGCATTCACATGTGTTATTTTTTTAAACGCTATGAAGAAAGAATCGGGCAAAAAATGTGTTTGCAGTCAAAAGGTATAGCTGCTTTACACCCTTAAGGCAAAAAAGTTAAGCCAGATAGAGGGTTACATTTTACATATCTGCATAGTTGACATTCTTAGTGGGACAAGAAACTTTATACAATATAAATCTGTGCAGGCTTTGATGTCAACAAACGGCGCAGAAGATAAGATGTCAGGGAAATTAATCTTGCTTAAAACAGCCAGCTACGCAGTTACAAAGATAGGAATTTAGGGGCTGTAAATCAAAATGAAGCAAAAACTGCCATTAGATCCACGTCCTCCAGTGAGCACGGAAGGGGATGTGATTTATTAGATCTCTTAAAAGAAAAATTTCATAGAAATAGAGCAATTTTCTTAATGCGATGTTTGTAGTTTGGCAGAAGGCCGGTACAGGCACACACAGTAAACTATGTCCGAAGCCGCATTGAAAGCAACTGCAACGCCTGATTGAAGGATTAAGAGATAAGCAGTTGACTGAATTAGGGGAACAAATTTATGGTTGTAGAAATTCCAAGCAGGTGGAGTCTGGAAAAAGGAGAGCTTTTTTTAAGTCAAAACAGCTGTGGGTTAAGCTGCATATACAAAAAAAAGAAAAGTCTGTTGTGTGTGTTGATAAAGAATGGAAGAAAATATATATTTGTATTGATAGTGTAACCAGAGAATATATATGAAGAATATGGGTATTTAGTATTTAAGAAACATGTTTGGCAATTTATTTGTGAAAGTTTGGAAAATTCTGTTTTTTAATGCCTGGTTGGACGTGGCCTGGGGCTCACCAGAATGCATATGGAAATAAGGGTTTGAACCCGAATTCATGAAATTAATTAATTGTTTTAGATTTTTAAGGTACAAATGTGTAGTGGTTATGGTCCTTAGTGGGGACATTTAGTTAGGAGTTGAAATGACTGATATTTATTGTGCAATTGACAGAAAAGCAAGTTTAGAAAAAATAGCATTTTGTCCATGGCATTAGTGTATGGTTATAAAAAAAAAACAGATGTAATATGAGGCAATAACCCGTGGGTGGTTAAAGTCAAGGTGTGTTTTGAAGAATTGTTTTAGGCAGAAAAGCTATATATGTTTGAACTTGGGGTTGAATATATTGTTTAGAATGAAGGGCTGCTCTCAGCTATTGATAGTTTTGGGACAGGGAAGCGGCATGGGATATGTATTGCAATATAATGTAGGGTTATGCAGTGTTATGCATGCCGGTTTAATTATGCATCGACACATTAGAGGCCATTAGAGAGTTGCCAAGGAGGGGAGCAATGTTTCCCTCACCGTACATTAGGTCTCTGAAATATGGATACATTTGGAGAAGAAATAGAAAAAAATGGTGTCCAGGACCACAGGTTGGAGAAGGTGTTGCTGAGATTTAAAATGGAATTGTGAGTACAGTGAATATTTATGGGGAATGACCAGGATAAATGAGATAAAAACACCTTTTTTTTGGAAAACATGAGAAATGCATAAAGAGTTGAAAAAATGTGCATTTAGCACAAGGAATCAGTGAGCAATGAGGGGAAAGTGCTTGTAAAGCACACTGAGACTAAAAGCACACACAGAATGAGTAAAAGACATGATACATGTGAACCAGTTGGATTGAGAAAACAGCTTGAAAAAGTTTTTTTTATAGAAGTACACATCTTGATAGTCTGGCTTCCAAGAATAAGGAGAACATTATTTAGGGGATTTTGTAAAAGTTGTTTAAATGAAAATGTATTAATGAAAAAAAGTGCAGGCAGTTTGAGGCACTCACACGGAAGAATGAGGGCAGCTTGGCACATTTATCGGGGAAGAAATTGATATAATTAAGGATAGCATCTCTGTTATTACACGCACACATTCATGCATGCACACACGCTTGCATGCACATGCACACATACACTCACATGCATGCATGCATACATGCACGCACAAGCAGGATGGTTGTGTCTTACATTTAGAGTGCTAGATGACGCGGAATATAAGGGTAGCTGGTCTTTTTTGAAGAAATATAAAGGATGGAGATTTGCTTGTTTATATTCTGGAGCACTGGATTGTTGAAGCGTGCAAGCAGAAAGGTGAAGACAGTAATCATTTTTCACCACGGCTTGTGTCAGGAGGCGTTCCAGTAAGTACAGAGATGCTTGGGAAAGCATGGGAGTGGAAGCAAGGTCATGGGAAAAGACATTGTGCATTCTTGCAGGCTGCTCATAGGATAAACTTGAGGAAGCAAAGACGGTTCAAAAGAAAAGTGTCCAAATAGGCCATAGGAGGGGCGGTACTGACGAGTGGAGGAGAGCTGAGAATGCAGCAACTGATGGCTGTATCATAGGTGAATAATCAGCGACGGACAAATCACGGGGTAAGTGGGTTCATGCAGAGAGCTCGAGGAAGGAGTTTTAGAAGAAGGGGTGGCTTTCAAAATAATCAAAACCGTTTTCAGAATATGCAAGAAAGGCAAATTAGAAAACAATGTTTGGCATGTGGCATGAAAAGCCACATCATGTGCATATAAAAGCCAAGGATATGCACACGATGGACAATTCTCAAGAGTGGGGACAGCTTATCCCCCAGTATATAGCTCATGAACTAGGGAAGGGTCTGCCCAGGATCAGACAGTGGCACTGAGAGTACAACCGGTACAGCAACTAGAGCAAGTGTAAAAACGGATTCACTATAGGGGCAATTGTAGTGAGCCCCCCATGCAGATTCAGCAATATGCAAACACAGGGCCAATATTGACACCCAGGATAGGAGGTGCCATTATGGTAGGAGGAAATCCTTTCACAGGAACAGGGGTATGCGTGCACCTACAATAGGACAGCTCACAGGACGACTTGATGTGTACAGAATTTTTAAATAATGCTAGGCCCCAAGAGGTGCCAAGGGTTTAATGTGGCAGTATGAGGTGACATATTTGCTCTATTGGTAGACCCTGGGACTGCATGCCTTTGAACAAAGGAGAAATGTGTTAAATGGTGGGAATTATCAGAGAATTGGAGGTTCTTTGGAGTCATAGGTTGAGTTTCATTTTGTTGATGAATCATCAGTCTTTATAGGAGAGTGTATTATGACTTATTTTTGTTATATTTGTGACACACTAGTTAAATATTTTTGGGAAGGGATTGGATGAATAAAATAAACATGATGATTTTATTTATTTTGATCAAGGGATAGTGTGTTCCACTTTTGGAATGCACCATTTGAGCGTGGATGAATTTATATTGGCATACATAGGGCAAGTAGTGCTGCAAGGTGTTAAAACAGGATCAGAGGTTTTATTTTAGTATTATGAGGTGAGCATTCTGCTAAACATGGCTATTTGGCCTAGTGGAGAAAGTGGTGAGAATAGTTGATGAATTCTTGTTCAGACCACGGATACCTATGGATAAAGAGGGGGAGGGACAGATAATCCCTCTAAAATAAGAAGGAGCCATAAATATAAAAGTAAAAGGTAATGTTCAAGGGAAGAGACAATGAGAATGGACCATGGAGGACAGTGAGGGTTTTCAAGGAAGGGTCTAGGTTGATTAATGTCACTGATGAGAACATATTTAGAGAGTATTCAACAGATGATGAATTGGTGTTTCTTTAGGAGCATCACACACTGGAAAGGAAAGAGGAAAATCTTATAGCATGTGGCAATAATGTTGCAGCACTCAGCATAATTTCAGGAAGGCTTGGAGAGAGTGCAAAGTGTCCTGTGGACTGTTGGCCCTTATGGCATGGGTCTAGTGAAATTAATATGAGAACAAAATAAACGTACATGCATGCAAGGGATTATATATATGATTAATATGAACATTTGTATTCTGATTAGACTAATTAGTGTAAGATGAAAATAAACAGTTGACCTTAAACAGCATAGGAGTAAGAAGCTCAGATAAAAAATGTTACATCAAATTAGTCAAATAAATAAAGAACAAATGATTGGATGAATGAATGAATGAATGAATGAATGAATGAATGGATGAATGAATGAATGATTGGATATTAAAGCAGCAAGAAGTATAAATGAATAAAATATTTAGATTTGTAAAACAAAGAGCACCATTGAGGGTGCTGGCTATAATTGAATAGTGTAAAAGACAATGTGATTTAATGAAGGGCCAAAGGGGTATGGTTGCCCAAGATTGAGTTGATTATATAAGAGGATTTTGTATAGAACTAATTCAAAGAACATATGATTGTAAGTAACAAAACATTATTGTCAATGTATATGATGATGGTGTTTTATGTGTTACAGATGAAACCTACTGTCCTTTCTTGAGCACGGAAGGAGTGTCTATATGGCCTTAGCAGAGTATGACAATTTAATGAGAAGAAACATATTTTGACCGCGGCAAGTAGTAGTGAAACAATTAGAAGTTCAAACCGCAAATGTGTGAACACACAGCTGATCAGTATTAGGATTAAGAGGACCCATGTAAGTACAGAAAAAAGGCAGTAAGGGATAGTCTTTTCAAATGTGTAGCATTTTCCAAAGATAGGTACAAACAGGTGCGAGTATAGAATAGCATGCATATAATGATAATGTGTTATTTATATAGCGCCTTTATCCAAAGCGTTTTGCATAGCACATATTTACACGCAAGATCACCCAACTGAAATGGGTACATATGGGCATATACAAGTATGGCCATCTCTAATGACAAGGACGCAGAAGACTTCAGATAAAAGGTGGAGTAACCTTTTTTAAATTCTGATGAATAGCAAGATGCCAAAAGGGTAGATTTGGCAGAAGTGTAGAAAATGTTTAGAATAGGCAAAACGATGTATTTCTTATTTGTCACAGTTGTATATATTTAGTAGAAACAGTGCTGGGTTCCAAATAACAGGGGTAGGTAAGATTAGTGTAGGTGAAGCGGCAGGCGACAAGCAGTGAGCGACGCGCAGCGAAATATATCAATTATGCCTTGACAGAATCAAGGCACGGTGAAGGAAAGAAGACTGGTCCAACGCGCAACCAGAAAGAAGACTTCAAAGACACAGAGTAGAATGTTCAGCTAAGCAGGAAGAAGCCAAATTACAGGCGGAGTGCTATGCTAATTAAAAAATGCTCATGTGCACCAAGTATAGAAAAAGGTAACCTATAGTTAAATGGGCTGTGTGTGTCAAGAAATGGCCACAGTAGATATTTTTGATTAACAGCAAGGAGAAAGGGTCTATGCTAGGGAGATACCTGACCTTCTTGCCAGACTGCAACATGACTTTACCTCTATTTTGGTTTTCTACAGAAAGCAAGAACCCACACCAGCGTTGTCTTCTTCAGCTATGAATGCGCCAAGAAGACCGGAGAGGGAAAACAGAAGTACATGTCCCTTTTGAAGTGTTTTATTCTGTTAGGTTGTCTGTTGTTTATTTTTTGACTCTATGGTCTGAGAATGTCGACCTTAGGGAAAATGTGTTCTTTAAAGAGATATGTAGTTTTGAAAGAAAAGAAAGCCCATAAGAAAATAAGGGCAATATCAGACAGGCGGATGTTTTTATTGTATACATCCAGATCACAAGCCAGGTCTCAACATCACACATAATGTATTTAAATAGAAGTAAAAAATGTAAGGAAAGAAAGAAAGAACATATTGTTTAGGAGGCAAGATTGTTTAGAAGAAACGCATTTCATGTTTTAAGGGTTGAAGAGGAAGTACTGACGATAGAGACATATTTTTCAAAGGAAACTCATTCAGTTTTATATTAGATGGATGGAAGAGATCTATAAACTCCGAGAATTGGTGGCACCCTACCCTGCGAGCAGAGAAAAAAGATCGAGGGACCCAGCTAGATGCCCATTCAGACATTTCTGCTGTGTAGTTAATATTTTTCCTGCAAAGAATCCCCATCCTTGTGTTCTCCAGAAGAAGTGATCAATTGCCCCCCACCGTTCAACTGTTCTTTGACAATACGAATTGAAAGTTCAAGTGCTCTGTGATGAAAGAGAAACTAAAAAAAGACAATGGACTCCTGGCCTATGTGTTTAAAGGGTCTGGGACAGGTGCTGCAAAGCAGCCCAAAAAAGACAAATGTATCCAGGTAAGATGATTCGTAGATGCTAAACCAAGATGAATCGGGTGGAAGACGTGTCAATGGAAGAAAAAAAAGACAATTGAAATATGCATGGGTAAGAGAATGGGAAACAAGGAGATGCTGTCGTTATTGGGTGGGACTAAGGAAAGAGTGTGCAGTAAAAGCCACACATAAAAAGTTAAAGGATGGGCTGGTGGGTTCCCTCAAGGAATGATTTTCTCTTGATTCTCATAATGGCCGTAATTGCCTGATGTGTATAGTTAGTTCAAGTTTAATTGGTTAAGAGAGGTGGGATTCAGATAAAAGCAAACAAAGGTATTCTTTAAGGATACATACATGTTTATACTAGGAGAATACAATATGTTATTGTTGACTTTGAAGAAATGTTTTATGATACCTTCCATATTTAGATGAGATCACCGCACTGAAGGGGGTGATTGGGACAGGGATGCATAGGTACACGGAATATGAGGGAGGGTGGACATTGGGTGTTGTGGCCCTGCATTGAATAGGTGTCTAAATACAGGCCAGAGGGGGGTGTAGAGGAGGTTAGACCCCCCACTCTCCCCTCCAAACTGAATGCAGATAACTTGACAGGCTGATAAATAGTTCCAGTATTGCAAAAATCAGAATTATAGCGCCTTTTAGGCCAAAAAGCACATTTTATGGTGACACGTATTTTTTAGGGTCAGAAATGCCTCACACAGTTGAGGGTACCTCGGGTATTACACATATATCATGAATATCAAAAATCGAGTCTAGAAACTAAATGGTATAAAAGTTATGCATAAAGGTAGAAATAATAAACTCATTTTGTAGCTGCACAGAGTATTCAGGCCAAGACTCAAGTATTTTATAAAATGGATGCCGGAATACCATGATGGTGGAAAAGCCCACATTCATGCAAGATAATTAAATAATTATCTAACAGCAGTTCATGGATGGTTCACTGCAGCTGGTGTATATATTTAGACTTTCTTGGCAGAAATTTTAACATTGGTGGGTCGGGGGAGGCCAGATAGAGGTCTGGGAAGGAACCAATTAGAGCAGACAGTTGCTTGGTTTGCAACAAATGAGATGAACAGCACGATATAGCCTGCCAAAAAGACTCCGGTGATCTGATAAGGACTGCTCCTTTCCACACATCAAAGGATTTATAATGAAGGTCAGTAGGATCCCACACAAATTTAATTAGCCTATGTGCCAGTCAAGCCATGCATGCCAAATTATGTCATGTGGGCTTGATGAGTGACAGTCAAGCCAACCAATAATAGACAGGGTAGGGGTTTGCTTGTGGATGTAAGAGCCAATCAAAATGTATTGCGTAGTAAAATTTAATGTTGCACCAGCCATAAAAAAGTATAAAATGCTGTGAATTTGGGAGCTCATTGCAGTTGATTTCCTGTTATCGTGTGATGCATTAAAGATGATTTTGAACACAGCCCTGGCATCCGTCTCCCCCTTGTCTGGTCTCCAGTACCTCAGTCCGTGGAGGATGCGGGACCCTCCTCTTCAGATGTATTTATCAAATAATTCGGGTTCATATCCATGCATCTTTCTGGTGTAGAATGCCTTAGTTTCTTGCTGGAAAGTCAAATCCTTAGTACATTGTGTCACATCCAAATTATTTCTTGTGAGGGATAAGGTCCTTAATTCTGGTGGGCTGTGCACTGGCAGAAAGCAAACTGCTGTTGGTTTTCTAAAATGTTGTTTCCTGAAAGGTACCATTATTAATGATTGTTAGATAAAGGAAGGGGCTTTATCTGGTGCTATATTCAACACTGAACTTTATATTGGAGGGGTAGTGGTTGATCCAGTCTTTAAATTCAGAATTTCCAGGGCTCTGCGCGACTGTTGTTCTCCCTATGTTCCCACCCTTCTTGAGCACTTTGAAACACTTGCCTGTGTATAGGTGCTTTATAAATAAACATTACAATACCATACCAAACCAAGAAGTTTGTTCTTATTTATGTTCCATAAGAATATGACCAATGGAGTTTTCTCCATAGTAAAATATATTGTAAGAAAAAAAGTATTGTTTATTTTTATGTATTTTAGTTCCACATACCCAATGAACAGATTTGGCATGTCGTATTTGCCCATAGCTGTGCCTATGATTTGTTTTAGAATGTCTTTAACATGAAGCTGTTATATCCAATGTAAACCTGTCCAGCAACATATGTTCAAAGAAACCTGCAGACTTTAGTCAAAGGTAATAGTGTATTGCTTGAATTCCAAATCTATACTCCATGCAGGTGTATAGATTGGTTATGCCCATTGTAACTTCTATGTGATCTTGTTTCCAACTGAAATCCAAACAACATACATCATGTACACCAGGAACTAGATGATTGTATGCTGAATGAGTTTTTAGTCACCCCATAACTATATCCAACGGGAACACCCTTTGGTTTGTCTAAGTCTGATTGCTCCCTTTAGTTCCTGTGTAGTAGGGAGACCCCTTCAGTTTGATCCAACTGAAATCCTGCAGGATTCTAAGAACATGAGTTGTTTCGACTTTGACGTAGATATTTATTGAAAGAGGCGTATCATGACATCATCAGCCTTACTAACGTTCTTGATGCACACAACCTTCGTTTCCCCCTCCAAGCTGGTTTCTGCTCCACTGAAACTTCTCTCATGAATGTCTACAAACACTTGTCTCTGCTAAACATACCAACCTATTCTAATCTTTGATTTATCTGCTGCCTTTGATACTGTCTCCCTGATCTCCTCAATACTCTCTCTGCTTGGGATTCTTGATCAAGCACTTCCCTGGATCGAGTCCTACCTGGCACCTTGTCAATTCCCTCTTTCCTGGAATAACAACACGTCTTGATATGTCATGTATAACGCACCTTTACACAAGTGTTTCGGGGTGCGACAAGACAAGGGGGGGAGACAGAGGGAGGACAAAACAAGCAATCTTACTAGGCCTTGTTTGCACTTGCACGTTCTGAAGGGCACAATGCAAAGTGCAGGGGTGGAGAAGTGGGAAGTGCCATCAGGGCAGCAGTGCTCTGAGGATGAGCAGCCAGGGAAGCATGGCTCAGGTAAGTGCAAGGAAGGCAGGGGACTGTAGGGTTAAAGTTACAGCCCCTAAGTGCACGGTAGGCCCAGAGGCAGTGCAGGGGAGACTGGTCATGGAGGAGCCTGGTACGCAGTGAGACTCCTGTGGTAGCCAGGCACCCAGTCCGTGCAGCGGACAGGAAGGTGAGCAAGGGAAAGAAAGTAGAGGTGAAAAGGAAGGTCTTGAACTGCTTCTGGAATTTCAGTGTTTTCCGCTCAAGTTTGAGAGGGGCAGGGAGACCATTCCAGAGGGTGGCACCTGCAGAGGAGAGAGAATTACCCCCCCCCCACACTCTTTGCCTGGAGATGCTTCTGACCCTCAGAGAGTTGGAGGTGACTGAGCAAAGGGCTCGAGAAGTAAGGTGGTTTGGAATAGAGTTTGAATTAGTACAGGCCCTGCTCCAGAAAGCCTTGTGGACGATCCAGGGTGTCTTGAACTTGATCCTTGCGCAGCCACTGGGAGCCAGTTGAGGGATTTCAGGGCTGGAGACATATGAGCTATGATCCCTGGGCTTGAGGCCAAGGACAAGTCTCTCAGTCCTGTTCTGGGTTAGTTCTAGAGGGCATAGAGTAGAGAAATGTGGATTGAGAAATAGGCTGTTACAGTAGTCTAGCCTACAGAGAACCAGGGCTCCGGAGACAGTGAGCCTCTGGGGGGGAAAGTGAGAAAAGGAAGATTACCTCTGAGAAGGTGCAGCTGGTAGTGGGCCTTCTTGGCAAGGTCTGTGATGGGAGGAGAGAAGGAGAGAGTGGAGTCGAAGATGACAGCAAGGCGAAGGAAGAGGGCCCAAGGAGGGCAGGCTGAGTGGAAGAGGGAAATTGAGAGCAGGGGTCCCAATGAGAAGTATCCCAGTCTTACTGGTATTAAGACAGAGATCATTGGAGGCACACCAATCCTGAATTGTGGATAGATGGTCATGAATGAGCGAGAGAGGAGAGGAGGCTGAAGGGAGCCATAAAGAGAGCAAAGTATCATCTGCATAACACTGAAAGTTAGAGGAGAAGGTAGAGATAAGGTGGCCCAAAGGGGCCAAGTAGACAATTCAGAGCCAGGATGAGAGTTTGGAGCCCTGGGGAAAGCCACATGAGGAGAGAGGGGGGTGGACAGAAAGGACCCAAGTTGGACTTGGGAGGATCAGTTCAGGAGGAAGGAGGTCAACCACTCCAGGGCCTGATCCGTGAGGCCCAGGTTCTCACAGAGTTGATTGATCAGGATGTTATGATTGACTGTGTCAAAAGCAGAGGAAAGGTCAAGAAGGAAGGCTTGAATCAAGAATTGGTGAGCAGATCTTCATGGGTTTCTGGGCCTCTGGCTGCTCTGAAGCTAGACTGGCAGCCATGGAGACTACTCTCCACACTGAATCTGTTGGGTATCTGGTTGGCAAGCTTTTCCAGGAGTTTGCCAGAAAAGGAGCGATAGAGATCTGGCGATAGTTTGCTGGACAGTTAAGATCTGCAGAAGGTTTTTTTAAGGAGAGGGGGAAAGTGCCAGTGGCAAAAGAGTGATTGCAGAAATCGGCCAAGGCTGGAGCGAGGGCGTCAATGTCGTCCTTGATGGTTCTGGAGGAGCAGGGCAGCACCTGTTTGGATGACACTTTCATAGATCAGACTTGTCTAGAAACATCGCTGGGTGTTGTTGGAGAGAAAGAGGAGAGGGAAAGGAGGGGGAGGGGGCCCAGGAGAGGTAGGGGGAGAGAGGACAGGATGGCCTGAGTTTTAGTGGTGAAGTGAGAAGCCAGTGCCGTACAGAGGACCTAGGAAGGAACAAGAGACTTGGAGACTGTAGAAGGATTGGCCAGCTCCTTGCAGACTTTAACTCACCCTTCTTACTGTTGGTGTTCTGCAAGGCTCTGTTTTGGCCCCCTCCTGTTCACAATGTACGCTGCTGCTCTCAAGGCACTTATCTGCTCCTTTTGGAATTCTCGTGCCAACTCTTCACAGACACCCACATATTTTTCTCTTTTCTTGAGCAATCCACTGACCTATCTACCAAAATTGTGTGTCTATTAAATGCTGGATGGCCTCACACTCTATGTGGAACTTGTCTAAAACAGAGGTGCTTTTCTGTCCTGCCAAAGCCGCTCTCTTCTCCTCCCCTGCCTATCCGGTTCCCACCTGAACCTGACACTCTTCCCTACTCCTCTTCAGCTAGAAATCTTGGTATCATCTATGACCCTAGCAATAGAACTGTAAATAGGGTTGTATGCACACTTTATTTATAGAGAGCTAGTGAAGGAATGTTCAAATGCTCATTTTTAAAATGTCGGCGTGGTTAAAGGGTGCAGGGGAGAAAATTAAGACTTTGACACCACAAGTCACTTTGATAATTGCTAAAGAAAGTAGTGTCCTCAATTGACGGACACTCCCGTCCTCTGCACTCGCATATACTGAACAGTCAATCAGTGGTTTGAGAAAAGTGAAGGAATTCAAATTATAATTGCATCAATAATTCATTCAAGTATTCATATAACTGATATTTATAGATTAGATTCACCATGATTCAACATATAGAAACATTTTATTAATCATACAATGTGTATAAAATTCTTATTGTCTTCATAGTACAATAAGCTCAATGTGTTTCGGGAATTACAAATCCCTTCTTCAGGAGCAAAATAAAGTTCAATGAGTTGGCATTCATAAATTTCATCATGATCTTTGATATCAAGAAAAAGATCAAAACAGAGGCATCACAGGTCCTGTTCATTGTGCGCTTGATTCTCTCCTGACCATAAGGTGTCCTGCCCAGGTAGGTCAGCCTCTAAGGCCGAGTGGGAGATGTTTCATCTTCAAAAGTTGAAAATATTTGATAAGGCGGATCCAGCCTCTTCGAGAGAACTGATGAAAGGCCATGACCCTGTTGCGCCTACCAAAGCTGATCAGGCATCTAAAGAGGTTAAAGCGCCCTGGAGCCAGAGCTGAAAATGGTCAACCCCTTGGGAGCCTTTCGAGGCCTCGGGTCGAGGCAAGGCCTACAGCTCTTCCCGCTGCCTCTGTCGAGTCATGGTTTGAGTCCATCAAAGGAAAAGCCTTCGAAGTTGATGCCTTCGAGGAATTTGTATAAGTATAATTATAACTAATTATTAGAATTGTTAATGGGTATCGGGTATGAATATCGCCACATATATAGTCGCCGTAAATAATATCACCGGGAAAATGTTGTGGCGATATTATTTGGGTGACCATATATGTGGTGACAGGGGCAAAAAAAAAAAATGGGGAGTTGCGGGGGTGTCCCCCCACATGTTCCATGCATTAATGTCGCCACAAAAAAAAACGACCATTTTTCGGCGATATTTTTGTGGCAACATTATTACATGGAACCTGTTTTTATGACTCGCTTCCTTCCAAGACAAGCGCGTTGCCACTGAGTTATACTACCTGCGTAAATTGGATGTTGAAAAGAGCTTTAATCATTTGCCTAAAAAAGACTTGTTTAAGTCTCTCATCAATTTTTGAGGAAGCAGAGACTTCTGTTCAGAACACACCACCATTTGGCTTTGAATATGGAACACCAAATGTTCCAGAGGCTCTGGTGTCTGAACAATGGAGAGCCTCTATGATAATTTGAAAAGCACAAGAGGTCTGGGTGCCTCTCCTGAGGTAGATGTTGCTACACCTGACCCATCTGAGCACGCTGAGGATTCACGTAGACAGCTGATGAATAGAGTGACAGAATACCTAGGCTAGGAAGGCCAGCTGGACGACCTGATTCACATATTACACAAGGGTCCACAAAAGGATACAATCTTGCCCTTTCACTGTGCTTTGCAGAGGAGAGTTGTGGCAAACTGGGAGATTCCAGATACTAATCCAGCTGTTAATAAAAGCCTTACAAGAAAATATAAGCCCTCTAATATGGACCCAGATGTTCTCTCAAAACACTAGACTCCTGAGATTTTAGTTGTAGAAGCTGCCTCATCAGCATCCGGAGCAGCCACTTACCCTACTATGCCTCCCTCTCCTCCCACCAAGCCAAGCCTAACCCAACACTGCCACCTACCTTCTCGGACATCCGGCCCATGAAGCGTGTGCCAGTTGAGGCTTTTGCTGCCAATTTCTCCCCCCCTCCCCCTCCACCGCTGGCTGTCATGAAGATTTTTGAAGTCCAAAGCCAAGTGCAATTCCTGGTATGACTCTGACCTAGCTAACATAAACGTAAGTGTAGGGCGGCTGAGAGGAAATTGAGGGCTTCTTGTTCATCCTCTGACAAACTGGCCTGCCGCCTACTACAAAGGCAATACCGACTCGCTGCCCTCACCAAGAAGAGAGTCTGCATTCAAGTTTGTGTTTCTGCAGCATCTAACAACTCATCTGAACTCTTTAAAATCTGCAAGGAGCTGGCCAACCCTGCTTCAGTCTCTACCCCTCCTGTTGCCTCCCAAGCTCTTTGGAATGCCCTTGCCTCTCACTTCATCTCAAAAACCCAGGACATCCTGTCCACCCCCACAACTCCTCTCCCCTCTCTGCTTGCTGACCCTGCTTTAGCCCCCCCCCCACCATCCTTCTCGTCCTTTCCTCTTTTCTCCCCTAACAAGGTTGCTAGACAAGTCTGATCCATGAAAGCCTCGTCAAAACGGGTTCATCCCCGTTCCTCTAAAACCATCAAGGACCACATTGACACCCTCGCTCTGGCCCTTGCTGATTGTTGCAACCACTCCTTGGCCTCAGGATCCTTCCCCTCCCCTCTGAAGCACTCCCTTGTGCATCCACTTTCTCAAGAAACCCACAGCTGATCCTTCTTGTCCAGCTATCGCCCAATTTCCATTACTCCCTTTCTGGGCAAACTCCTGGAAAAGTTGGGCATGTCTCAGCTTAACCTTCATTCCAATTCTGTTGGCTGTCTCCATGACCACCAGTCTGGCTTCAGAGCTGCCAGAGCACGGAAACTGCTCTCCTGAACATCCATGAAGATCTGCTCTCCAACCTTGACTCTAACATTCCGTCTGTCCTCATCCTCCTCTGCCTTCTACATGGTCAACCATACCATCCTGCTCAACTGTCTCCATGATAACCTGGGTATCACTGATCAGGCTCTGGCTTGGCTGACCTGTTTCCTCTCTGATCGACCCTCCCAGGTCCAACTTGGGTCCTTCCTATCATATATCTTCCTCTCTACCTGTGGTGTTCCCCAGGGGTCTAATCTCTTGCCCTGGCTTTTCAACCAATACCTGGCAACTTTCGCCCACTGCATTGCCATTTTCTGCTCAAATTTCCAGTGCTACGCTGACGACACTCAACTCATTTTCAGGCAGCCCTCAGCAACCTCCTCTCCCTCTCATCTCTGATTACCTAACTGCCATTCAAGATTGGTGTGCTGCCAATTATCTTTTTCTGAATGCCAGCAAGATGGAGATCCTCCTCATTGGCACACCTTCACCATCCTTTCCCCTCACTCTCTGGCTGGCTTCCCTTGGTCCTCCTCCTACCCCAACCTGTGTGGCTAATAACATCTGGGTCATCTTTGACTCCACACTTTCCTTCTCCGCCCGCATCTCCGAGGTCTCTAAAAAGTCAAACTTCCTACTGCACCTCCTCAGAGGTTCTCTGCCTTTCATCTCCTTCCCCCCAGAAGCTCATGGTCTCCTAAGATCTGGTTCTCTCTAGGTTGGACTATTGTAACAGCCTCTTTCTAAATCTACCTGCCTCTGCTCTCCATCCTCTGCAACTAATCCAGAACAGGACTGCAAGACTTTTCCTTGTCTCAAGCCCTGGGATCATATCACTCCAGCTCTGAAATCTCTTCATTTGCAAGGATTACATTCAAAACCCTCTGCATTGTCCACAAGGCTTGCTGGGGCCTGGGTCCAAAATACCTTCGGCTATCCCTCCCCAAATACCTCCGCTCTCGAGCTCTTTGCCCCTCTAGGGTCAGTCGTTTTTCAAAGAAACGTGCTGGGGGTAGATCTCTATCTTCGGCTGGGGCCTTCCTCTGGAACAGCCTTCCTGGCACTCTAAAGCTTGAGGAGAACCATCTCCGGTTCCAGAAGCACCTCAAGACCTTCCTCTTTTCTTCTGCCTTCACTCCCCCCTCGCTGATCTGTTCTCTCTTGGCACTGTGCACTGGCCACCCTCTGTCCTCCGGGCCCAGGTACCTGCTCACCCTGGCACCCTCCCACACTGCCTCCGGGCCACCCCTTGCACTGGAGTCTGTATCTGTACCCATATAGCCCCCCCTTTTTTCTTCCTGCACTTATCAGACCTACCCTGTCTGCTGCCTTAAACCTAGCACTTGAAAATTGCTGGCTGCACTACCACTGTTTGTTGCTTTATTTATTATTATTTATCTGTTTCTCCTTTGCTTCGCACTTTCCACTTCTCCCTCTTCCATGAACTTTTTCCCCTCCCCTTCTCCCGTGCACTTGCACGTTTTCAATGTCATGAGCATAGTAAGATCGTTGTTTTGTTCTCCCCTGTTCCCCCTCCATTGCCTTGTTGTGCTCTGAAACACTTGTGTACGAGCGCGATAGAAATAAAATATCAATATCAATACTCGCTCTGATCCTTCAGCTCCAGGATTGGATGGTATCATTGGACCTCCAGGATTCTTACTTTCATATGTCTATTCATCACAAGCACAGAAGGTACAGGCGGTTTGCTGTTTCAACTATCAATTTTGGGTTCTGTCATTCGGGCTCACCTCTCCTCCAAGGGTTTTCACCAAGTTGATGGTGGTAGTGGCAGCAATTCTCAGGAGAGGGAGCGATTCACGTCTAGCCCTCCCTCGATGATTGGCTGATCAGGACCCGTTTCCCCCGAACAAGCCCTGGAACATCTCAGCATCACCTGTCACTCTCTCCACATACTGGGTTTCTCCCTCAACTTCAAGAAGTCCCACATTATACCTTCCCAATAGCTTCAGTTTATTAGAGTGGTCCAGGATGCTTCCCCTGGAAAAGCCTTGCCACCCGAGGTGAGGGCTCACCAAATTCCAGAATGCCCAGCGTCTTCTGGCCTTCGCCTTTTTGAGGTTGCTCAGCCTCATGGCATCCTACCTTTTTTTCTGGTGGCAGAAGCTCATCTGGGATTGAGATCCTTCCATTGCACCCTCAGGTCCCAGTGGCCTCCGTTCTCAAGCAGGATGTCAGACCTACTACAGGTTCCAAGCAAGGTCACGCAGGATCTCTTGTGGTGGGCCCCTCTAGGACGTTCTGAAAGGGGAACCTTTCTAGCAATCATGGCTGGAGATAACAGTACTTACGGATGCCTCCCTCACGGGTTGAGGAGCCCATACCAATATTCTGACCGTTGCCGGTCATTGGTCTCCATCGGAGTCAAAACTACACATCAACCTGTTGGAGCTGAGCGCAATTAGACTAGTGCTGATAGCCTTTCTGCCCTCTGTACAGGGAAAGAATGTCCTGATAATGATGGACAACACAGTGGACATGTAGTACCTCAACAACAGAGGACTGTGCAGAGAGGCAATGCAGCTCTGGTTCTGGGCACTGCCAGAAGGAATCTCCCTATTGACAGTTCAACTAGCCAGAGAGGAGAACACGGCCCGGACGCTCTGAGCAAGCACAGGACAGTCTCCCATGAGTGGAAACTAGCTCAGAAGGTCCTTCGAGAGATCATCTCTCTATGTGGGAACCCCTCAGGTAGATCTGTTCACATCCAGGATTAACAGGAAGTGCAAACTGTTCTACTCCAGGGAGTTTCCTCCAAGGAGATCTAGGGGACGCGTTTGGAATGCACTGGGAGTCTCCACTCATGTATACGATTCCTCCAGACCCTGCCATTCCTCACATCATCAGGAGGTTGAGGACGTTTGGGAAATCCATGATCCTGATTTCTCCAGATTGGACCGGGAGTATGTGGTACCCGGACCTCCTGGACATGTCTATCTGCCCTCCAATGCATCTTCCACAAAGAGAGGACCTTCTCTTGCAAGAGGGGCGGTCGAGTTCTCCATCCAGAAGTCAGGACTCTCTATCTTCACGTCTGGTTTCAGAGAGGTTGAGATGTAAGGCTTGGGACCTCCCAGAAGACGTAATGGAAGTGTTACCGGCAACAAAGTCTCTGTAATGCTGCTGTTGGAGTGTGTTTTGCAGCTGGTGCAGAGGTTGGAATGTAGATCCTTTTCTGTGTGACACCCCTATGGTGGTATCTTTTTTGTTGCATCTAGCACACCAGGGGATCCAGGTTGGTACTGTGAAAGGATTCTTGGTGGTGCTTTCCATTTTAAAACTCATGCCAGAGCAGGTATCTTATTTCAGAATTCCTATTTTTGTTGTACTTTTGTTCCCTCCAGTCCCGCTTGTGGTTCCTGTTTGGGACTTGAATTTGGTATTAAAGTATCTCATGTGTGCTCCTCTGAGTCTTTTCGTTCATGCCCCCCCTAAGGATGTTAACTTTGAAGACAGTTTTCCTTACAGCCATTACATCGGCATGTAAAGACAGTGAATTGCAGGCTCTTTCCTGCAAAGCACCATTTACCACCTCCTTCAAGGAGAAGGTCATATTGAGGGTGTGCCCCACCTTTCTCCCAAAGGTGGCATCAGTGTTTCACCTTTCTCAGAAAATAGTCCTACCAACGTTTTACCCTCCACCTCATCCTAGCAAAAAGGTGAGATTTCATTGTCTTGACCCTAAAAGGGCTGTAAGTTTTTACATCTCTAGAATGGCAAAACTGAGGCAAGATGACCAGTTTATTGGTTATACGGGACACAAACTAGGGCTGGTGTTGTCTAAACAAACTTTATCCTGCTGGATAATTCTTTGCATCACTGAATGCTATAACTTAGCGGGGAAAATATGTTCCTGTAAGCTTGCGGGCGCATTCTGCAAGGGGTGTGGCCACTTCATTGGTTTTGCAGAGAGGAGTACCAATATGAGATATTTGTGCGAGGGCCACTTGGTCCTCTTTCGATACTTTCACAAAACATTACTGTCTGGACTCTACGTCGAAGACGGATTTGGGAAGGCTGTGCTTCATAGCATTAGTGACAAAATGATTTTTCCCACCGCCAACACGTACTGCTTTGGGAGTGTATCAAAAGATGAGGAATACATGGGAGGAACATGCAGTCGAAAGAACATTACCATGGGTAAATAATTTGTTCTTCTGTCCCCTGGACAATATCAGTAATGTTGCTACCAGAGCTCTCTTTGAGCTTCTTCGCTTCTCCCCTACTTCCTCATATTGCCAGCAGCGTACACAAAACAGGGCCAAATTCAAATGTCTCCTCTAAGTCCATCCATGGTAAGGCACTGCCATATCTATCTTGCATATCTATCCTCTTCTATCAACCGCCCTTCATGCTGCCTCTGCCAACATCCTTATGGTACCTTGTCCACCTTGTGCTTCCTCTGGTGTCTGCTCTTTCACACTTCTTCCTCTGCTTAAAATGAATTCTCTCCACTCTGTAATTTGAAACAGTCACATTGATTTGTTCAAAAGCAAAATGAAAACCCATTGCCTTGCTTCTGAGCTATTTACACTTACATAACTGCTAACCTGACTCGTTCCACTCTTTCCCCCCACCACACTAGCACTTAATAGTTTGAGGTCACAGCTCATGCTTAGGTGGGTGGACTGACTGCCTGCTGACACTTGTCCTAAGTTTGTCCACTGGATTGTTCCCTGTATCTGTCAAATATAACCCTTCGGAAACCTGCCACTCAAACTCTCCCCCTTAGAAGAGGCTCACTGCCTCCTGCTTATCTTCTATATTACCTTTTGTATGGTCCTTTGTGACCCAAAAGAGTATGTATGTATGTATGTATGTATGTATGTATGTATGCATCAATCAATCCACGTATGGATGTGTATGTATATATATATATATATATATATGTGTGTGTGTGTCTGCACGTAGGAGTGAGAGTTCACTGTCAATGGTAGGTATGGGCGTGTGTGCGAATGACAATGCTGTGTGATTGCTCGGGGTGCATGTGTTAATGATTGAGAGTAGCTGTATGGGTGAGTTGACTGGTGGGTGAATGGGTATGAATTTGTGTGCAGGGCATTGGGGGATTGTTTTTCTGACAGGGACATTGCATGTTTTACTGGCATTTTGGGGGAAAGCCGAATTGGAGTTTTATTACGTGGAAGGGGGTTCAATAGGGCAGGCAGCCTTGACATTTTGTTAAAGTGGTATGGCATGTTTTACTCATATTAAGGTCAGGACCTGGCCAACATGATGTGCACTCTTGGATTGGGAGGGGGAACTTTTGTGCTGGCAGCCAGGAAATCTTTCCTTACTGTGGCATTGCATTATTTTTTTTCTGACGTTAAGGACACAGTCAACCTAAGTGGTTCTAACATAGTGGTGGGGGGGGGGGGCAGAGGGTGAGTATTTGTGCAGACAGCAAGGATATTATATTCTCTTGCTGAGGCATAGGTTTTATTTTACTGTGTTAATGGCAAAGCCAATATGAAGCGTGCTCTTGAATGTATGGGGAGGAAGCATTTCTGCAGCAATCCATACCATGTTTTCTTCCTATGATGTGAGACGTTTACTGTCATTAAGGGAAAAGCCAATAGGAGGATGTGGCTCATTATGAGTACAGTGGTATGTGGTCAGAGTGGTGGTAACAGAATTACCACCACTTTTATCACACTACCAATTAGAGGCTGGTGCTAATTCTGCACGTGGAATCACAGCCAACATCAGGAGGAATTGGTGTCAACACTAATTTCTCAATTGGACTTACCGCCAACATGTCAAATGGTATTTCTGCTGTGTCAGAAGCTGAAATACCAATGAAAATTGGCAGTAATTCACAGTGCAGTTACCACCTCCTAAATTGTGGAGGTAAATGCATACAGGTGATGGAAAGCAATTCACAGGTGCACACAATCTATTCTGAAAGACTACATAAAGCCTGACTCCAACACACTTTCAAACAACATGCTGCCATCAGCTGTTGCTAACTGAGACATGCATGTCTGTGCCACATTTGTTTGCCAGTGGCACAATCAAAGTGCACTGACAGCCACAGAGGGCAATAGCATGGATGCTGGGTGAGTAAAAGTGTCATCACAGAACATAATCTTGCAGCACCAGTTGCATGCCATGTGAAAGGGAGGGGCTTGGGAGTTTCAACACTACTACTGATCAATTCATGCCCTTATACGTGCCCTCTCAAGCTGTAGATGACAACGTCCAACCCACAGGAATATGCAGTAGCATGGCAGAAATGCATAATGCCCCCACAAGTAACTCCTGCAGGAACACAGTACTACAGGAGCCACAATGCATAGGGAACACATACCTACACAGCCAATGCAACAGTTCAACACCGCACAATGACAATGATGACATGTACACTGCAAACCATGTGAATCAATTGTGACACGAATGAACAAACTGCAAACATGCAGAAGTACAACAAATAAGCCAGCAGGGCATTACTTGACTGCACAGCACACCACATACAGCATGCACATTTGATATCCTGTCACAGGCCATGTCTGGCAGAACTTGGTTGTGAATTGTGTGCACAGTGTATCTCTACGTGACAATGCACATGTACCCCTGTTGTATATCACACACCATTGAATGACTGGAAATGAAAACCATGCTGCACAAATGCAACATAACTGCATCAAGAGAGCGTCTTTCAACAAGACATGTAACATGATATGCATCGTCAATGCAGTGACATATCTGTCCTATACTCTTGCATGAGACTGGATAACCCCCCCCCCCCCAGTACCCATGTCTGATGACACCTGTGCACAATCCATGTGTGCCACAGGAGGTGGCCTACAATGAGGCACATGTATGGAGTTGGCTCTGCATTGAGTGGACCTTTGTCCTGCGTAAGGCAAGTTTCCGGTGCCTGGCCCATACCATAGGGGGCCCTGATGTACAGCCAGGAGAGGTTGCCCATGTGTTGCTTGTGCCATGCTGCACAACATCTGCCTCAGGTGAAATGTCCCCCTGCCACTAAGGTCTGTACTCCATCCCTCCATGGGTGCTGCTGAACCCCGCTCCCCACCCCGCCCGAGATGCACAGGCCCAGAATCTCAAATGCACTTCTGAGGACTAGTCACCCCAAAGGGGAAGTGGATTAAACAAAAGAGGACACATTCAAATTCGTCAGTGTTGTGACTGACTCTCCTGTAGAAGGAAAAGGTGCAACATACATTTATCTTACTTCCCAAGAAATGGCCTTCTCACCAATATAACATTTCCCCCATCCCCAGGTCCCTTTAGGTACCTGTGCTTCCTCAGCAATAAGGCTTAAGGAACTGTTCTTGTAACCTGAAGACTTCAAAATAGCTACTGCATTTCTCTGCTTCTTCTCACTACTGATTACTTTTCAGTCCATGTATTTGGTAGTTATCTTCCAAATTAGAACCTGGACTTGTATTTATAAGTATTTATATGCTTGTGCCGGTCACTGAATGCAGCTGACTTATATGCTCAAATATGTTACTGCCTTTTGATGCATTGCACTGAACTTTGACGCTGAAGTTTTCTTATTCCCCTTTTTAGAACCAACGTGGTAGAAACCCCGTACAACCTAATTCTGTATTTACATCTATTGCTGTAGAACTTTTAAATTAATTTCGTAATTTTGTATTGATCCCAGAACATGTTGTCATGAAGGATTGCAGTCGAAGAGGCCCCCGTTTCTTCCGACACTGCTCTTTGCTCACACTGGGACCGGCGCACTCACTGATGCTTAGTTCCCTGCAAATCGGAATGCTCGTCAGGCCCTGATTCACTCAGCCCTTGCACTTTGCTGCGATGAGAAATGAAACGAGCACTGCATGCCAGCTCCTTCCTCAAATGCCTTGCTCTCTTGACACACTGCTCTGTTGATGTGTGTTGCCTGGCCTATCTCACTCTACACCATCTCATGGTCCGGCATGCAAACACACAGCTGTTCGAGCTGTGCTGCAACTGCAAACACACTTTCGCCTCACAATTCACCCGAAACGATCCCACAGCTGACTTTAATG
Source organism: Ambystoma mexicanum (assembly GCF_040938575.1). Taxonomy (NCBI): domain Eukaryota; kingdom Metazoa; phylum Chordata; class Amphibia; order Caudata; family Ambystomatidae; genus Ambystoma; species Ambystoma mexicanum. The sequence goes on from NC_090936.1 coordinate 1,068,018,030, forward strand.
TACTTTACTATTGATTTTTTTGTACCTTCTCTCCTGTATTTTCAATTCACTGCTTTGCAATGATGGAAATAAACTCCCTCCCTCCTCCTCTTCCTCCAACCCCCCTCCTTCCCCCCTCCACCTCCCCACCTCCCTCGCCCCCTCACCACCCCTTGCCCTCCCTGCCCCCTTCTTTACCCCCCCTCAACCCCCCTCCGCCCCATCTGCCGCCGCCTTCTCCTCCTCTCTCTGGACTGAAGCCTGTGGTGGTGTCCTCCTCAGACAGGACTGAAGCCTGTGGTGTTGTCCTCCTCGGTTTGGACTGAAGCCTCTGGTGTTGGTGTCGTCCTACTCAGCCAGGACTGAAGCCTCTGGTGTTGTTGTCCTCCTCCTAAAGCACTGAAGCCTTTGGTGTCCTCCTCGGCCAAGACTGAATCCTGTGGTCTTGTCCTCCTCGGCCAAGACTGAATCCAGTGCTCTTCTCTGCCTCAGTCCAGGACTGAAGCCTGTGGTCTCCTACTCCTCGGTTTGGACTGAAACCTCTGGTGTCGTCGTCCTCCTCAGCCAGGACTGAAGCCTGTGGTGTCGGCGTCCTCATCAGCCAGGACTGAAGCCTCTGGTGGTGTTGACCTCCTCAGCCAGGACTGAAGCCTGTGGTGTCGTCTTCCTCCTAAAGGACTGAAGCCCAAAGTACTGAAGCCTGTGGTCTCCTCCTCCAGGACTGAAGCCTGTGGTCACCTCCTCTTCCACTAAAGGACTGAAGCCTGTGGTCTCCTCCTACTCCTCAGCCAGGACTGAAGCCCCTGGTGTCATCGTCCTCCTTAGCCATGACTGAAGCCTGTGGTCTCCTCCTCCTCCTCCTAAAGGACTGAAGCCTGTGGTCTCCTCCTCCTTCTAAAGGACTGAAGCCTGTGGTCGCCTCCTCCCCCACTAAAGGACTGAAGCCTGTGGTCTCCTCCTACTCCTCGGCCAGGACTGAAGCCTCTGGTGTCATCGTCCTCCTTGGCCATGACTGAAGCCTGCGATGTCGTCCTCCTCCTCGGCCAGGACTGAAGCCTGCGATGTCGTCGTCCTCCTCCTCCTCAGCCAGGACTGAAGCCTGTGGTCTCCTCCTCCTCCTAAAGGACTCAAGCCTGTGGTCTTCTCCTCCTCCTAAAGGACTGAAGCCTGTGGTCGCCTCCTCCCCCACTAAAGGACTGAAGCCTGTGGTCTCCTCCTACTCCTCAGCAAGGACTGAAGCCTCTGGTGTCATCGTCCTCCTTGGCCAGGACTGAAGCCTGCAATGTCATCGTCTTCCTCGGCCAGGATACCACAGGCTTCAGTCCTGGCCGAGGAGGAGGAGACCACAGGTTTCAGTACTTTAGGAGGAGGAGACGACAGACTTCAGTCCGTTAGGAGAAGGATGACACCACAGGCTTCAGTCCTTTCTTGAGGGGCGTATATGTTACACCCCACTGTCACTTTCCCTTCTATAAACTCTTTAATTCTTTACCCTCCGTCCTCTGACTCCGCGCTCATGATGATCTCCTTTTTCTGCTTGTCAACCCTGCAGATGAACGTCTTGCAGCCATCATGACAAAACCCGCAGCTAATGCTGATGTCCTCACTGCATTGAAATTGAGGTCTGACCAGAATTCTACTCGCTATTTAGTGCCTCCAAAATATCTGATGGTTCTGTTCCTGAGTGACCTGAGGCATGGGAGAGAAATCAGCCAAAAGAGACTCCAACACAAATGCTGCATCAGCGTTGGTTCGGAGAGATGGATATTGCCAAAGGTCTGCTTCTCTGGCTTGGACACTTGTTTGCTGCTGCAGCTCAAAAGGGCAGCCTGCAAGACTGTAAATGACAGGGTCAATTTTCATTGTGTCGATCAACCTCTCCTCAAATGCAAGCATGAACATAGGAACGGACTCCCTTACGAATTTGGTTCTTCCATGCTCTACCAACTCCCTTCTTCATATCTGGTTGACACGACTTCTTGCACCACAGGTTCAGGACTAAGAGTTTCTTTTTAGCCCTTGTGAAAATCTCCGGTAACTCCTCTTTGTCCATGTATTTTCTCTTAGGATTGCACTCCGATTCTGAGATAGCCAGATTCTCCTTAAGCGTTGGGGTCCTCCAGATAGGTGGGTTCTTAAGTGACTCCCTCCCTGTTCATCTGATATTGACATCATAAGTAGACTATCTAACGTAGCTTTTTCTCCTATCGGTTGGAAGAGAGGAGGAAGCTGAAACAGAATTGGAATACTCCTTTCTCCTGTAGTGGAGCTTCCTTGTTGTCCAAAAAAATCCAGGAACATGCAAGCACACTACTGTATCACTGTCCTTTTAGGAGCACACAAGCACACTACTATACCTCTGTCCTTTTAGCCGCATACAAGCACACTACTATACCTCTGTCCTTTTAGGAGCATACACGCACACTACTGTATCACTGTCCTTTTAGGATCATACAAGCACACTACTATACCTCTGTCCTTTTAGGAGCATACAAGCACACTACTATACCTCTGTCCTTTTAGGAGCATACACGCACACTATCATATATCTGTCCTTTTAGGAGCATGAAAGCACACTACCGTATCTCTGGCCTTTTACGAGCATACAAGCACACTACTGTATCACTGTCCTTTTAGGAGCATACATGCACACTAGTGTATCACTGTCCTTTTAGGAGCATACAAGCACACCACTATACCTCTGTCCTTTTAGGAGCATACAAGCACACTACTATACCTCTGTCCTTTTAGGAGCATACAAGCACACTACTATATCGCTATCCTTTTAGGAGCATACAAGCACACTATCATATATCTGTCCTTTTAGGAGCATGAAAGCACACTTCCGTATCACTGTCCTTTTAGGAGCATGCAAGCACACTTCCGCATCACTGTCCTTTTAGGAGCATGCAAGCACAGTACCGTATCACTGTCCTTTTAGGAGCATGCATGCAAGGTGGGTAAACCTGGGAAGAAAGGAAGGGCTTTAATTGTGGAAGGATGAATCTGAAACCTACTAGTTGTCCAGGTGATCCTTGCCCATCTAAGGTTATAAAAACATGTGCATCAAGTCTTGCCCCAGCAATCTCGGAATTTGATAGTGCCTTGTTTCAAACTGCGCAGGTTCCGGCTTCTATTAAGCAAGCTTGGAGCGCCCCTTTGCTTAAAAAGGCTACCGTGGGTCTTAGCACTGCAACAACCTTTTCTTTTAAAAGTCCTAGACCGAGTGGCATATTTACAAATCCAGGCTCACTTGGAGGAGCATAACCTTCTTGGCCCTACGCAGTCAGGCTTTCAAGCCCATCATAGTACAGTACTGGCCCTCCTGGATTTGAAATCTAGCCTCTCCTTAAATATGGATCATGGATACGTCTCTTTGCTTTTATTACCAGATTTTTTGGCAGCTTTTGATCTTGTGGACTTTAATATTTTATTTAAAAGAGCACAATCCGATGCATTTTTATTGAGATTGGCAGACGATTGGATTTGATCTTTTTTATCAGACAGAGCGGCAAGAGTTTTTAGTGGTGAAATGGCAGCCAATCCAGTTGAGCTTTGGTATGGTGTTCCACAGGGCGCCAGTCTCTCTCTAACATTATTTAATAATATGTTCATGAAACCACTGTTTGAGATGCTTGATAATGAAGATGTCCTTTATACAAACTATGCCGATGACACTCAGATACTTCTAAAACTATCTAGTGACCATGCGCTAATGCTGCCTTGATTACTACTGTTTTTTACCTCACTCAGCAATGGATGGCCCCTAATGAGACAAAGACAGAGTTACTTCTTGTCAGGTCACGACAAAGATTGGATAAACCTCCCGCATCATATAAGAGGTTCGCTATAGCTGGCTGCCCAATGGATATGATATGGCATTTATCACAGGTGTTTCTAGATGTGCTACCAAAGGTTAAAACCTTCGGGGTACATCTTGATTCCACACTGTCCGTGAAAGATCAGGTGAACTTTGTGACCTCCTCTTCAGCTTCCTATATGAGATTGTTGGGCCGGATACGGTGCTATATCCTAGAGGGTAATTCTGCCACTTTGGTGCGGGCGAAGGTAGGAGCAAGATGAGATTACTGTGGCAGTCTACTCGGGGCCAGGGCTGTCAGAAGATGTGGTGAGGCCCGGGGCAAAACATTTGGTGAGGCCCCCTTACAGTTTTTTGCACTCGGCCAGCGACGGCATATCCGCACACAGGAGACTTGAGAAATCTACCCTTGAGTTTGTGTGCAGGATCCCAAATATGGTTTATTACTACTTTCTCTAATGAAGAAAGGTTCATGCCAGACTAACTTTTTTATCATATGAATAAATATGTATAAGATGGCATGAGCTCTCTACTGCGCCACCTCCAATTCTCTGAGGGTCAATCACTTTTCCAAGCAAAGAGTTGAGGGCAGATCTCTTTCTTCGGCTGGGGCCTCCCTCTGGAAACAGCCTCCCTGCCTCGCTAAAAACGAGGAGCACCATCTCCGGTTCCGGAAGCACCTCAAGACCTGTTTATTTGCTTCTGCCTTCTTTCTTCCTCTCCCTTGCTGATCACCTGCCTGATCCATGCACTGGTCACCTGGTCAAGCTCTGAATTCGGGCCCAGGTCCCTGCCTGTACGTCCTATTGCAATCCCGCACTGCCTCTTGGCTCCCCTGCACTTGTGGTCTGTATCTGTAACCCTACAGTCCCCGCTCTTGCTCGTATTGTCCACCCGTTGGCTACACTTATGAGTACTCACACTTGCCACCAGTTGGCTGCACTCTTGTTTCTACTTTGTTCCTGCACTTCTGCATCCTACCCCACCCTCGGCACTTCTCCCCTCCCCATTCCCTGCTCTTGTACGATCTGAATGACACAAGGCCTAGTAAGATCTGTGTTTTGTCCTACTCTTTTGTTTCTCCCTCCTTGCCTTGTCGCGCCTAGAAACACTTGCGTACAGGCACGTTATAAATGCCATATCATATAATTAAGGAGCACCCTGCCCCTGTTTGCGCATTAAAACACACATCATACACAGTGACAAATGATGTACAGTGGAGGCTGGTACATTTCTGAACTTAAGAGGCTTAAATGTTTGTTCCAATTAGTCAGGATCAACAGAGCACAGTGAGGGAGCCCAAACCAAAGGGTGGCTTGGGGGGGGGGGGGTTCTAACTCCCAAGAAAATGTTTGAAACATTGGGTTAAAAGTATGCATTTTATAGCACTTTCTTTGCAAAATTGGGTAGAAATCCACACAGTTTGCAATTGATTTTGTATGGAAGCACATGGAAATTCCCAATAGTTGCAAATCACAAATTGTGCATAGGAACATTTTCCAATACATTTCATGCCGCCTTTCCACACGGGATATGCTAGTATAAACATATATTCATGCTGGTTGTTCTAATTATGTTGAAGCAGGCTGCATCAATATTTGCCATTATTACCATGTACGGATTCCCAACCAGTAAAAATGCCATGCCACAGAAAGTATATCCAGGCTGACTGTGTACCATAAGTGTTATTACTGGCTAGATTGGCCTACATTCAAAGTGGGCCAATTTAGCCAAGTAGTATGTTTGCTTTAACCTTGATGCATAGTCCTGTGCATCAAGGGTAAAGCAAAAAGAGCACTGGCAATGCTAACAGTTTGGGCATTTGTGTAGGCATGGCAAAGGCACTTCTGTATTGGTATTAGCTGGCCATTGATAGTGCCAGTGCAAAATGGTTTGAGTACCTGAGCAGCTAATAGCAGTGCCTCGTAAATGCCTAATACTTATACAGAAGCCAAAACTGTTGGCTTTGCCAATGCTTATTTTTAAAAGAATTTCAGCGAAAGACATGCAGGGTGTTTTTAAATTGAGTGGCCAAAGGCAGACCTGATTAAGACATTTTTATTACACCAGTTACGTGTTTACAACTCCAATGAAGTCATGAACTCTTAGAAGACTCATTTGAGGAAACACTTGCAGGCACATTGAGGGCAAAGTTTGATGGCTAGCCATGTTTAAAGCTAGCCCAAAGAGTTCCAGTGAGGAGTTGTTTTGGGTGGGGAGGACAGGGACTGGGTGAGAATGCCATAGGGATAAGCATGGCCATGAGAAGTCATTTCACTGTTAGCACCTGCATTCATATCCATACACTTTTAGGTAATTGAAATCGTGATGTGGGGTTAGCGCTTGCATGCTAGGGGAGTGATTAGAAGGGAAGTGGTGACATGAGACATCTCATTCTCACAGCAGTCCTTAAGTGTGATGTTTCAGAAATGAAGGCAAGAGGTAGCTGCTTGTAACATTGAAGCTTCACCAGAATAGTCTCATTCGAAAAGTGGAAAGATTTTAGGTGCCCCCACACAAGGAAGTTTGCCCCTTCCTCACAGCTACTGACGTTAGCACCTCTCCCAACATTTGAAGTATTAGTCCCCTTTCCCCCCTGACATTTTAACCTAGGTGCACCTCTGATGCCATGAGCCCACCCCTTAATGAAGTGGCCCCCAGGGTGGCTACATTTAGGGGTGGTGCTGAACACACACTCACAAAAAACACTTTCACCCATGCATTCAACCACCAGTTACACAACTCCATACATGCATGTATACATAAAACCAAACACAGCATTGACACAAACATCAACATGCACGCATGCATTCATACATACATACACATATACATACTAATTTAATTTAAATACACATACACACTTAATTTAAAATAAAAAAACACTTACCTTACCTCCATGCACCCTTAAAAAGCATCCACGCAGCCGACACGTAGACATGCTGCCTGACAAGAGAGAACTCCTCTCCCATCAGTCAGCGGGGTCACGCTGAGCAATGTGAACACACTGACTGACAATAGAGAACTCCTCTCCCATCAGGCAGCGTGGTCACGCTGAGCAACGTGAACACACTGACTGACAAGAGAGAACTCCTCTCCCATCAGTCAGCGTGGTCACGCTGAGCAACGTGAACACACTGATTGACAAGCGAGGAGTCCTCTCTAATCAAGATGAACACACTGACTGACAGGAGAACTCTCCTGTCAGTCAGCGTGGTCATGCTGAGCAACGTGAACACACTGACTGACAAGAGAGAACTCCTCTCCCATCAGTCAGTGTGGTCACACTGACAACATAACACACTGACTGACAAGAGAGAACTCCTCTCCTGTCAGTCAGCATGGTCATGCTGAGCAACGTGAACACTGACTGACGAGAGAGAACTCCTCTCCCATCAGTCAGCGTGGTCACACTGACAACATGAACACACTGACTGACAAGAGAAAACTCCTCTCCTGTCAGTCAGCGTGGTCACACTGACAACATGAACACACTGACTGACAAGAGAGAACTCCTCTCCTGTCAGTCAGTGTGGTCACGCTGAGCAACGTGAACACACTGACTGACAGGAGAGGAGTCCTCTCTTGTCAGTCAGCGTGTCCACGTTTTCAGCTGAATGACGGGAGGCAGCAGAGCTCACTTCTGAGCCCTGCTGTCTCCCATTATTTTGCTGTTTGTTGCGGAGCCAAACGGCTTCACAAGAAACAGCAGGGCCGTCACGAGGGGGGTCCAGGGGGGGCAAACTGTCCCGGGCCTCGCGCTTGCTGGGGGCCTCGCGGCCCCCTCTCCTAAGTGGAAGGCAGCACAGTCTCCCGTGTCCTTTATTCACACGGGGAACTGTGCTGCCCCTGCAATGATTTTGCTGTTTCTTGTGAAGCCGTTTGGCTCCGCAACAAACAGCAAAATAATGGGAGACAGCAGGGCTCAGAAGTGAGCTCTGCTGCCTCCCGTCATTCAGCTGAAAACGTGGACACGCTGACTGACAAGAGAGGACTCCTCTCCTGTCAGTCAGTGTGTTCACGTTGCTCAGCGTGACCACACTGACTGACAGGAGAGGAGTTCTCTCTTGTCAGTCAGTGTGTTCATGTTGTCAGTGTGACCACGCTGACTGATGGGAGAGGAGTTCTCTCTCGTCAGTCAGTGTGTTCAGGTTGCTCAGCGTGACCACACTGACTGACAGGAGAGGAATTCTCTCTGGTCAGTCAGTGTGTTCATGTTGTCAGTGTGACCACGCTGACTGATGGGAGAGGACTCCTCTCCTGTCAGTCAGTATGTTCATGTCAGCGTGATCATGCTGACTGACAGGAGAGGAGTTCTCTCTTGTCAGTCAGTGTGTTCAAGTTGCTCAGCATGACCGCGCTGACTGACAGGAGAGGAGTTTTCTCTTGTCAGTCAGTGTGTTCATGCTGTCAGTGTGACCACGCTGACTGATGGGAGAGGAGTTCTCTCTCGTCAGTCAGTGTTCACGTTGCTCAGCATGACCATGCTGACTGACAGGAGAGGAGTTCTCTCTTGTCAGTCAGTGTGTTATGTTGTCAGTGTGACCACACTGACTGATGGGAGAGGAGTTCTCTCTTGTCAGTCAGTGTGTTCACGTTGCTCAGCATGACCACGCTGACTGACAGGAGAGTTCTCCTGTCAGTCAGTGTGTTCATCTTGATTAGAGAGGACTCCTCGCTTGTCAATCAGTGTGTTCACGTTGCTCAGCGTGACCACGCTGACTGATGGGAGAGGAGTTCTCTCTTGTCAGTCAGTGTGTTCACGTTGCTCAGCGTGACCACGCTGCCTGATGGGAGAGGAGTTCTCTATTGTCAGTCAGTGTGTTCACATTGCTCAGCGTGACCCCGCTGACTGATGGGAGAGGAGTTCTCTCTTGTCAGGCAGCATGTCTACGTGTCGGCTGCGTGGATGCTTTTTAAGGGTGCATGGAGGTAAGGTAAGTGTTTTTTTATTTTAAATTAAGTGTGTATGTGTATTTAAATTAAATTAGTATGTATATGTGTATGTATGTATGAATGCATGCGTGCATGTTGATGTTTGTGTCAATGCTGTGTTTGGTTTTATGTATACATGCATGTATGGAGTTGTGTAACTGGTGGTTGAATGCATGGGTGAAAGTGTTTTTTGTGAGTGTGTGTTCAGCACCACCCCTAAATGTAGCCACCCTGGGGGCCACTTCATTAAGGGGTGGGCTCATGGCATCAGAGGTGCACCTAGGTTAAAATGTCAGGGGGGAAAGGGGACTAATACTTCAAATGTTGGGAGAGGTGCTAACGTCAGTAGCTGTGAGGAAGGGGCAAACTTCCTTGTGTGGGGGCACCTAAAATCTTTCCACTTTTCGAATGAGACTATTCTGGTGAAGCTTCAATGTTACAAGCAGCTACCTCTTGCCTTCATTTCTGAAACATCACACTTAAGGACTGCTGTGAGAATGAGATGTCTCATGTCACCACTTCCCTTCTAATCACTCCCCTAGCATGCAAGCGCTAACCCCACATCACGATTTCAATTACCTAAAAGTGTATGGATATGAATGCAGGTGCTAACAGTGAAATGACTTCTCATGGCCATGCTTATCCCTATGGCATTCTCACCCAGTCCCTGTCCTCCCCACCCAAAACAACTCCTCACTGGAACTCTTTGGGCTAGCTTTAAACATGGCTAGCCATCAAACTTTGCCCTCAATGTGCCTGCAAGTGTTTCCTCAAATGAGTCTTCTAAGAGTTCATGACTTCATTGGAGTTGTAAACACGTAACTGGTGTAATAAAAATGTCTTAATCAGGTCTGCCTTTGGCCACTCAATTTAAAAACACCCTGCATGTCTTTCGCTGAAATTCTTTTAAAAATAAGCATTGGCAAAGCCAACAGTTTTGGCTTCTGTATAAGTATTAGGCATTTACGAGGCACTGCTATTAGCTGCTCAGGTACTCAAACCATTTTGCACTGGCACTATCAATGGCCAGCTAATACCAATACAGAAGTGCCTTTGCCATGCCTACACAAATGCCCAAACTGTTAGCATTGCCAGTGCTCTTTTTGCTTTACCCTTGATGCACAGGACTATGCATCAAGGTTAAAGCAAACATACTACTTGGCTAAATTGGCCCACTTTGAATGTAGGCCAATCTAGCCAGTAATAACACTTATGGTACACAGTCAGCCTGGATATACTTTCTGTGGCATGGCATTTTTACTGGTTGGGAATCCGTACATGGTAATAATGGCAAATATTGATGCAGCCTGCTTCAACATAATTAGAACAACCAGCATGAATATATGTTTATACTAGCATATCCCGTGTGGAAAGGCGGCATGAAATGTATTGGAAAATGTTCCTATGCACAATTTGTGATTTGCAACTATTGGGAATTTCCATGTGCTTCCATACAAAACCAATTGCAAACTGTGTGGATTTCTACCCAATTTTGCAAAGAAAGTGCTATAAAATGCATACTTTTAACCCAATGTTTCAAACATTTTCTTGGGAGTTAGAACCCCCCCCCCCCCCAAGCCACCCTTTGGTTTGGGCTCCCTCACTGTGCTCTGTTGATCCTGACTAATTGGAACAAACATTTAAGCCTCTTAAGTTCAGAAATGTACCAGCCTCCACTGTACATCATTTGTCACTGTGTATGATGTGTGTTTTAATGCGCAAACAGGGGCAGGGTGCTCCTTAATTATATGATATGGCATTTATAACGTGCCTGTACGCAAGTGTTTCTAGGCGCGACAAGGCAAGGAGGGAGAAACAAAAGAGTAGGACAAAACACAGATCTTACTAGGCCTTGTGTCATTCAGATCGTACAAGAGCAGGGAATGGGGAGGGGAGAAGTGCCGAGGGTGGGGTAGGATGCAGAAGTGCAGGAACAAAGTAGAAACAAGAGTGCAGCCAACTGGTGGCAAGTGTGAGTACTCATAAGTGTAGCCAACGGGTGGACAATACGAGCAAGAGCGGGGACTGTAGGGTTACAGATACAGACCACAAGTGCAGGGGAGCCAAGAGGCAGTGCGGGATTGCAATAGGACGTACAGGCAGGGACCTGGGCCCGAATTCAGAGCTTGACCAGGTGACCAGTGCATGGATCAGGCAGGTGATCAGCAAGGGAGAGGAAGAAAGAAGGCAGAAGCAAATAAACAGGTCTTGAGGTGCTTCCGGAACCGGAGATGGTGCTCCTCGTTTTTAGCGAGGCAGGGAGGCTGTTTCCAGAGGGAGGCCCCAGCCGAAGAAAGAGATCTGCCCTCAACTCTTTGCTTGGAAAAGTGATTGACCCTCAGAGAATTGGAGGTGGCGCAGTAGAGAGCTCATGCCATCTTATACATATTTATTCATATGATAAAAAAGTTAGTCTGGCATGAACCTTTCTTCATTAGAGAAAGTAGTAATAAACCATATTTGGGATCCTGCACACAAACTCAAGGGTAGATTTCTCAAGTCTCCTGTGTGCGGATATGCCGTCGCTGGCCGAGTGCAAAAAACTGTAAGGGGGCCTCACCAAATGTTTTGCCCCGGGCCTCACCACATCTTCTGACAGCCCTGAGAAACAGCAAAATCATTGCAGGGGCAGCACAGTTCCCCGTGTGAATAAAGGACACGGGAGACTGTGCTGCCTTCCACTTAGGAGAGGGGGCCGCGAGGCCCCCAGCAAGCGCGAGGCCCGGGACAGTTTGCCCCCCCTGGACCCCCCTCGTGACGGCCCTGCTCGGGGCCACCGCTTTGAGCAACCTCACAAAGCTCCACGTAGTGCAGATAAATCGGTGAGGAAGATGGCTTGTTTACAGCGCCAAGATCCTATTACCATGGCCAGAAGAGCTCTGCACTGGCTTCCGGTGAGGAAGCGCCTTAAGTTTAGGCTGCTCAACATTACTCATAATTGTTTGTTCAGTAAGAAACCCGCCCCAAGCACAGCCCCAGCTTAAAAAATGCTTGTGTTCCGAGATATAACCAGAGCAACCTGTTAATTGTGCCGCACTATAAACTGGGGAGAGTGGGCAAGCATGCTTTTACCTTTCTTGCCCCTGATCCTTGAAATAATGTGCCAGTCCATCTGCATGTTGAGACTACTCCTGCATAGATTAAGAAAGCGCTGAAAACTTTCTATTTTACTTAGTAATAATAATAATATAATAATAATTTAGCATTTATATAGTGCTACGAAACCTCAGGCATCTGAGCGCTGCTTATTATTACCCACAGTGAGAGGTGCTCATTTATTCGACCTCGGAAGGATGAAAGGCTGAGTTTGGCCCTGCATCAGCAGGTTCTGAACAGATGTCAAAGGGAGCACTCTACTCACCGTGCTGTCGGACAGGCAGCCTTAGGCTTGTCTGTTTTAATTTCAGTGCTTCTAGCCTGTCTGGTTTGTTTTATTCCTGCCTGATTTTATACTTGTTTTATTTTGTGGACTTGGTTTTATTGATTGCTTTTTATCATGTTTTTTATGCTGGCAGATACTTTGTCGGATGCCCTTTGTTTAGCGCCTGTTTGCCTCCGGGCCTAAGGCACTCTATAAATGCATAAATAAATAAAATAAGGCGGGCACTGCCATCTACAGCTTCATAACGAACATAGTAAGAAAGATGGTTACAGGAGTATTTGATATTAATGGAAATAGAAAAGGGAGCCGCAATTCATCAGTGTGGCTGTAGGAAAGAAAGCCTCAAGAGCAGATGGAGGAAAGGAAATGAGTATAGATATGAGAGAGGCCTGAGCAGAGCACTGAGCCATGATGGACAACCTACAAAGTGTGGGGGAAGCAGACCACCCAGACTATTGTACTGAACAGCAGCAGTTAAAATGTGTAAAATAACCAGTGAAGACCCTTCTTTAAAGATTCCTGGAGGTGGGATGAGAAGCCAAGGGAATTTAGAGTAACATGCAGATATTAGGTGGATAACTACAAGCAGTTTCTGTGGAATGAGCAGAGGGATGAACAGATTGCATAAATGAAAGCAAAAATTGGTGATCAAGACAGGTGGAGAAATAAAGGTTAGAGTCACTGAAGGACTGGCTTGCGATAAGGACGAAAAGCTAAGCCAATAGAGAAGGATCTGTGTGGATAGCCCACATATTAAGCGCTCTCTACAATGGGGAGCCAGCGTGGCCCTTTGCAAACCAGAAAGGCCATTGGGGAACTGGAGGGTGCAGCAGGGAGGAACTGGAGGGTGCAGCAGGGGGAACTTGAGGGTGGAACTGGAGGGTGCAGCAGGGAGGAGAGCAAATTAGGAGGTGCTGAGATTGAAGGAAATGTTGAGTTACCACTTGAAAGTGAAAAAGGTTACAAACATGACAAGAAAAAGAGCGGATTTTACAAATTCCAAGTTAAATCTAGCGTCTAGTCTCACTTTTTTCTATAATTAGATAGTATTGATTAGCGGGATTCACTTTTATTATTATAGTTTTTTTAGTCATGATTGGTTCACTACACTGCAATATTCTTTTTCATTATACTGGTTTTGATATTTGAATGATGATGTTGAGTAAATTGTTACTATAGTGGTTATGACATCTGTTGTGCAAAAGTTATAAATTAAGAGCAGATGATGGATTTATAGTGACGTTCTTTACAGTTCTTGTGAACAGAAACGTATATAGAGCGAACTTGAGAACTATCAGGGGTGGCATTTTTTTTTTCAGGTTGACTCTTAGACTCCAAGAGAAGAGAACCGATTCTAGAGAAGAAGAGTCATCATTGACAAGAAAACTTGATTAACACTTAATTAGCAGCGTGAAGAGATGGGAGAGGTTAACGTGACAAGCATGGAGCAACTAAAATACATCATTGAAGTTAGAAATGAAAGAGCCTATTACTGTCAACTGGAAAAATCTTGAGCATGTCAATTCTAAAATGGGTGGAACTCTGTGTGTAATACTCACGGATTGGAAAGATGTATTGCTTCATCCCCATGTCTAGTTCGCAAACATGAACTGAAGTGGAAAATGTTCCTTGACTTCCTTTCCACCGGTGTTTCTATTTCTTTATTCTAATGTCGTTTTATTATATCATTCTGCTTTCCCCCTCCTTTTGTTTGCATCTATTTTGTTTGTGGATCTATCTTGCTTCCGGTCTAAAATTTCATATTTCTGTTGTTTTGGTCACATATGCCTCATTTCATCTAGTAGTCCTCTGATATCATGTTTCATACTTAATCGTCTTCATACATGATCGTTATTCAAATTCAATATTGTATTGCTATGCATCACTATTCTTAAATAAAATCAAACTTTTAAAAAAAGAAATGAAAACGCCAGGGAGAAATAGATACAATATGCAGTGGTAGGGGCGACAAAAGAGCAAAGATTGCAACAAAGAAAAAAGTAGCTGGGGAGGAAAAAGACACAGGAATATAATGAGAGAAGGGGGGATACTGAAGTGAGGGAAGCTAGAGGACTATAGGTCACGTGACGACACACGGGAATATAATGAGAGATGGGGGATACTGAAGTGAGGGAAGCTAGAGCACTATAGGTCACGTGACGACACACGGGAATATAATGAGAGATGGGGGATACTGAAGTGAGGGAAGCTAGAGGACTATAGGTCACGTGACAAGACACGGGGATATAATGAGAGATGGGGGATACTGAAGTGAGGGAAGCTAGAGGACTATAGGTCACGTGACAAGACACGGGGATATAATGAGAGATGGGGGATACTGAAGTGAGGGAAGCTAGAGCACTATAGGTCACGTGACGACACACGGGAATATAATGAAAGATGGGGGATACTGAAGTGAGGGAAGCTGGAGGACTATAGGTCACGTGACGACACAGGGATATAATGAGAGATGGGGGATACTGAAGTGAGGGAAGCTAGGGGACTATAGGTCACGTGACAAGACACGGGGATATAATGAGAGATGGGGGATACTGAAGTGAGGGAAGCTAGAGCACTATAGGTCACGTGACGACACACGGGAATATAATGAGAGATGGGGGGATACTGAAGTGAGGGAAGCTAGAGGACTATAGGTCACGTGACGACACACGGGAATATAATGAGAGATGGGGGGATACTGAAGTGAGGGAAGCTAGAGGACTATAGGTCACGTGAAGACACACGGGAATATAATGAGAGATGGGGGGATACTGAAGTGAGGGAAGCTAGAGGACTAAAGGTCACGTGAAGACACACGGGAATATAATGAGAGATGGGGGGATACTGAAGTGAGGGAAGCTAGAGGACTATAGGTCACGTGACGACACACGGGAATATAATGAGAGATGGTGGATACTGAAGTGAGGGAAGCTAGAGGACTATAGATCACGTGACGACACACGGGAATATAATGAGAGATGGGGGGATACTGAAGTGAGGGAAGCTAGAGGACTATAGGTCACGTGACGACACGGGAATATAATGAGAGATGGGGGATACTGAAGTGAGGGAAGCTAGAGGACTATAAGTCACGTGACAAGACACAGGAATATAATGAGAGATGGGGGATACTGAAGTGAGGGAAGCTAGAGGACTATAGGTCACGTGACGACACACGGGAATATAATGAGAGATGGGGGATACTGAAGTGAGGGAAGCTAGAGGACTATAGGTCACGTGACAAGACACGGGAATATAATGAGAGATGGGGATACTGAAGTGAGGGAAGCTAGAGCACTATAGGTCACGTGACAAGACACGGGAATATAATGAGAGATGGGGGATACTGAAGTGAGGGAAGCTAGAGCACTATAGGTCACGTGACAAGACACGGGAATATAATGAGAGATGGGGATACTGAAGTGAGGGAAGCTAGAGGACTATAGGTCACGTGACGACACACGGGAATATAATGAGAGATGGGGATACTGAAGTGAGGGAAGCTAGAGGACTATAGGTCACGTGACGACACACGGGAATATAATGAGAGACGGGGGGATACTGAAGTGAGGTAAGCTAGAGGACTATAGATCACGTGACGACACACGGGAATATAATGAGAGGGGGATACTGAAGTGAGGGAAGCTAGAGGACTATAGGTCACGTGACGACACACGGGAATATAATGAGAGATGGGGATACGGAGAGATGGGGGATACTGAAGTGAGGGAAGCTAGAGCACTATAGGTCACGTGACAAGACACGGGGATATAATGAGAGATGGGGGATACTGAAGTGAGGGAAGCTAGAGGACTATAGGTCACGTGACAAGACACGGGAATATAATGAGATATGGGGGATACTGAAGTGAGGGAAGCTAGAGGACTATAGGTCACGTGACGACACACAGGAATATAATGAGAGATGGGGGATACTGAAGTGAGGGAAGCTAGAGGACTATAGCTCACGTGACAAGACACGGGAATATAATGAGAGATGGGGGATACTGAAGTGAGGGAAGCTAGAGGACTATAGGTCACGTGACAAGACACGGGAATATAATGAGAGATGGGGGGGATACTGAAGTGAGGGAAGCTAGAGGACTATAGGTCACGTGACTTCACCGGATGCCTGTAAACTATCCATAGGTTCCTTTAGGGGCACAGAGTTTGCACCAGGCAGGCCAGGCAGCCTCAGAGCGTGGAGGGCAATTGGCTGCATCTTCACTGCTTATAAGCACCTGCGCCCCCACACGAGCAGGGTAACAGGCAGCCTCGGTAGTGACAGTGTGTGCCTCCCCTCCCCCCCATGATCTTTCTCATACCAGGCAAGGCAGCCTCCTGCTCTTTTCCCATAGGCAGGCAGGCAGTCCAGCAATACATCAAAGGAAGGCACAGCAGGCCACAGAGTTTGCATATTTTGATATCTATTGGTCAGAGTCATTGCCCAGTTAGAAAAGGACAGCTGATAAATAGCTGAAAGGTTGACTCGACAGGATTAGGGACTTTGGAAATCACAATATTTGGCTGCATAAAACCGTTTATCTGTACAAATAGATCATGCAGATTTATGATTTGACATTTATGAAGGGTAGTTGCTGCCCCCTGGCAATTATAATAGCCTTGTTTGTTACGCCAAGCATTGCCTCCAGCCCTCTGCAACGTATCACAGCAACCAGGCATATCAAGTGTATGATTAGCACAGATCTGAACTAATCTGATGCTTGCCCCATTGTGCCCCATCTCAATCTGGATGCGACTGCTCTGGCGGCACCTCGTTTTCGTCTTTATTTCTCTGCGTATTGCAAGAGGGGTGCCACACCAAATAAACCGACACACCCTGAAATGAGAGGATTGCAAAGAGTCGAAAACACATCTGCTATTCCTATCCACACTAGCGGGCAGGTATGAAGAGTTATATGCGATGTTATCGACCTCAATTACAGAGTGGTACATTTCATCGGGGCCATAACACCGAATTTATTGCAGGTATCTTCACCTCAAAACCCTGTTTTTCGACCCTTATAATGCCACCCTGACCCCATCCCGACTGATTTTAACCCCTTACCCCACTACCCCATCCATAATTATTTCCGGTGTTATGTACCCCGCTGAAATGTACCACTCTGTTTTGTTTTTGGTAAAATGACTGGCATGATCTCATACAGGGCAATTTCTGGTGTGAACATTTAACACGCCTAATGCAGGTTCTTTGACTTGAAAGTATAAGATATTACTTTGGCATCTAATTCGTCAGTGCGCTTGTTTGATTGGCTGGAAGAACATAGTGAAGTCACAACATCTCTGATTACTGCGAACTGTTAATAAGGAAAGCTGAATATGTAAAAGTACATAGTTCTGATTGCACATTTTTTAAATAACAAAAACAGTAGTATATTCAATATAAAAATGTGTACAGGTATAAATATTTGAAGGGAGCAATTTTCATGGACGAAGTCATTCAGCTACGATGTAGTACAATGGGACAGGCAGGTGCAGGGTTCCAAGCAGGGCCGCTCGCTCTTCAGGAGTCTTTCACTTTGCGGCCAGAAGGGATTGGCGGGAGAACCGGCTTCGTATTGGAACCTGGGCGACTTGTGATGCTCAAGTGGTGAGAAGAGGCTTTTGACTTGCTTGCCCTAAGATCCGACCGGTCAGAGGAAAGGAGGCGGAGGCGGGGAGTTTCTGGGGTGCCCTCGGAGGCTTCGAACCCTGAAGGGAATCAATCAAAAGGACAGCTGTGAGAAAAGCACATGCAGAAGGGGAGCAAGACAAGAACTAGGCACCTCTCCCAAAAAAAGCATAATACATGTTTTCGCCAAAGTAATAGGTCTCCATAAAAGTAACACATTCAAAATCTCTGGAATCATAAAAAGGATGTTTTTGAAAACAACAAGGTGTCAACCCTAGATTGGTCTACAGCTTGGGTCTGGTACTCTACTTCTCTTTCCTAAGGGGGGGGCATGGTTGTTTCTCCCAACAGGCCACTTGATTCTGCCTCTTAACTACTATTTCTCTTATTTTCCTGCCCCTCTCATCTCCGAAGCCTCACCAAAGGCGTGCACCTCCAACCCTCCTCCATTCTATCAGGTGTGTGACAGGCCCGATACCCTCCTCTCTGTTTTCTTGGCCTTGCTTGGCTGACTCATCTCCTCCTTCCTCTCCGCTCATGATTTTCCACACTCCTCCTCATGTTTCTCTGCCTCGCATCCCATCTCCTCTGGCCGCCCTCCACCTCCTTCATGTCAGTCTTCTCCTTCCTTGTGTGGTGCTCCTGCACTTCTTAGTCTTTCCTCTTCTTTTTACCCTTTCCCCCCCCAACGCCTTTCTTCCCTAATCCTCGTCAGTTGTAACTTCCTGAATGACCGCCTCCTCCTGAATCACCACTCCCTCCTGACTTTCCCCCTTCATCTCTCCAGTCTCCTCTCCCCCTCCTCTGCTCTCCAGCCTCCTCTGCTCCTCTCTAGCTTCTTCGGCCCTGCACCTCCGCCTCTCTGGCAATTCGGGCTACTGCTATTATATGCCCAGGCACTCATACTATTTTACTGCGGTTACCAATAATGGGCAGTTAGTACCATTATGGCAGCACCTGGAAAATGCCCATCTCATGCCAACACAAAAGCCTCATTGCTGGGTTGTCTCTAATCCTTCCACCACATGGCACTTCCAAAGTGTTGCCTGCTGTCTCTCTGCCACCGTGTGGCTTGGCTCTGGATTCCCCCCCCCATTCACTACCTGGTTGCATGGCCAGTGGGAAGTCATCAGCTAAATTGAGCAAGAGTGAACTATTACTATGAAGGGTAGCAGGCATTCAGTAAGAGGGGTGATATAAAACGTGATAATAATATGTTTTATGGCGTGGACCACATCTCTTTGGCTTCCACTTCATGACTAGATGATGTCAGCCACTGCAGTAGTGTCTTCGAGCAGTAAACTCTAGAAGCAGAGTTTAAGTTTGTGATGAAGTAGTGTTATTTTGGAACAGAGGTTCCTTCTTTCAAGGGTCGACTACAGTGTGCTTTGGGGATTCAGACCTTCTAGTGTAATTTGCTTGCCTTAGACACATTGCCTCATTACAAGGTCCCTGGTCCTGCATTTTGTCCAGACCGAGAAAACACAAGTTTGCCAGTAGGGGCAGTGAACTACTGGCAGGCCTGACCTGCTAGGAATTCAGGACCCTACCAGCATATAATACCAGTAATTCTGGCAATCCCATCCCATGGAGACCTATGGGATTCCATGGAATGGGAACTTACCGGTGTCTCCACCACCCGTAATATCCCAGTAATACCGGAATATTATGGGTGGTGGAGACAGTAGGGCTGTTTGCCGGTATCCCGCGGGTTATTCCGGCCGGATATGGGCGGAAGGTTGTCAGGAAATTAACACTATGCAAACTGTTCAGTGTCTATTCACAGAGAATTGGTAGCCTAGCTTATGCCCCTCAGGCCATGGAAAAAACCTTTCAGCTCCATAGGCAAGGGATTATTATGCCTCTCCTGTGCGCCCTCCCCCCCTCCAATTTCCCCTCTGCCGACCACCCCCCACCTCACATGGCACACCTCCTAACGTGCCCCATTCACCCCACAAGTAGGGTACATTTTAGAAATCCCAAATAAATAGTGCAGTGAAGCTTCAATTTCAATGCATTGCGTATAAACAACTGAAAAGGGGAGACCTCTCTGAGCACCCACAGAATCCTTAATGCTTTTTTTCTTTTTTAAACAGGTATGGGCCACATTTCCTGGGGCTGGCACAAGGTGGCGGGTCATTCCATACGTGTGGGCAGGGCACTCCCACGGCACTATGGATCCCCAAGAGAATAGTAGCTCAAGGGAATTCACAGTCATGGGCAAGGGGAACAGGGGCCGAAGTCAGTGGGTCTCCGGTGGGGGAAGGGGAAACACTGACAAAGGACAGGATCCAATATGCCATGTAAATTGCTGTATTACCAGCACAGTCACGTGAGCCGTTCCCTGATGTATTGCATGTTCGTGTTATATAATAAACAGCACCAACGACAATACGGCCTGTTCACTGCTAAAGTGTTTTTGGAATGTTGTCTGTCTGGCAGTTCATTGTTTGAGACCCATTGCCCGCTTAATGACTAGTTGGAGTGACTTTTAAAGCATTAGGTAGATTAGTTCACTAAGGTCAATTGTGGGAGGGGAGCGAGTCAAAGAACTCAGAAGCCCCCTAGATCATCTTCTGTTAATGCTAGGTAGCAACATACACACATGAAAGGGGACTTAGAAACACATGGCTGCCTGGCATTAGGACAGCACTTTTTGAGCAATTAAATGCATTTTGGGAGTTGAAGTCTGGATTAACTTCAATTGCACAGCTGACACCAATGATTTATAAACTTAAAGCAAGTATAGGACAGTATCGTGCACTCATCTGGTCATGCTACCTGGAGTAGTTGTATTTTCTAATTCAAGGCTTTGTTGCAGAGAGCGGTTGTTATCAATCTTTTTTTTTTTTTACTGATTTTGCATAAAAGGATCTGTGGGTGAATTAAGCACTTTCACATTTGGCGAGTCATAGCACTGCAAGATCCAAACCAAATGTACTGCTCCACTGTAGCAACGGGATTGGTAGACATGCAAAGGATAAGGGAGGGATTGGTAGACATGCAAAGGATAAGGGTGGGGTTGGTAGACATGCAAAGGATAAGGGTGGGGTTGGTAGACATGCAAAGGATAAGGGTGGGGTTGGTAGACATGCAAAGGATAAGGGTGGGATTGGTAGACATGCAAAGGATAAGGGTGGGATTGTATGACATGTATGATCTCCCCATTTTCTCATACAACTCCTGCGGCATTCATCTGCCATAAGCAGCGGCTCTCTTATTCCAAGACGCTGCAGGCTTGTACCTTTATAACTGTCCAATCTGGCCCCGATCCCAGTCAGATCCAGTGGTTCAATGGGGACATCCTCGGCCAACTGGAAGTTGATGATTGGAGTTTGGAGAATGCGTGAGCCTTCTGCTGAGTAGGCACCAGCTGAGGAGAGCATAGATAAGCCAGAGCTAGCACGTGAATCCCTGGAACTACAAATGCAAGATATGGGTGACCAGGATCTATGAAGACCACACAGGCAATGACATAACACAAATATGACCTTGCATATATAGCTGCTGGATCATTTCATTAGGAATTCATGAAGTATGAAAATATTATGTTGAAATAAAATTCATTGGCATTTACACAGAGAAAAACTGCAGTAAAGATACAAATTTAACTAAAGAAAGGCAAACAAGAAAGAATGACCTTCTGATGGTTCAATCATGTTAGATAATCATTCAGGTACAAGGTCCATATCCTGGCGATGGCCCAAACAAACAAGGCAAACTGAACAACAAATTAAACCAACTGCTACAAACAATGGAGACCTAAAGATGTGTTCATATTTCAGAATCATTTGTAATACAGCCCCGGATAGCCCTTCTGGGGCTTGCAGTGGCCTTCCTTCAAGTCTGCTGCAGGTGAAGGAGCAGTGGGGTTAGCAGTTGGTGAAGTGCCAACGCAGTAGGAAATTGGCTCCAAGGTTTGGAAGGTGTAAACCTTGGAGGTCTTGTGGTTTCCCCCATCCCTCCAACAAAAGACAGGTGCTGCTAAATGGGGACGCTGCTGCCGGTTAAGTCAGCTAAGCGTTGATGGTTGAAGGGTATGCCACGAGACCCCCTGAGAAAAGTAAGAAAAAGTGGGGTTGTGAAACTAAACAAAAGCTAGTACTAAAAATCCACAAAGCTATTAATATGAACATTGTGACCCCAACAATGGTAAGAATAGCATTACAGGTGTTTAACAAAATGTTTCTCCACTTTATTTATGAATGCAAGATTATTTGATGTAGAAACAAATATATAGAACCATTTATGAGTTGTGTGATTCGACCAAATACGCAAATTAAATTAATTCAATCGTTTTTTTAATGAGCGCCAGTCACCTCAAGGTTTAGCACCCAGTACAGTTTCCTCCCCTTTGCTATGAATGACTTCTGTTGTCCAAGTCTTTTCTCTTCCACTCACCAGTTTGATGTTCATTTCCTCCCTCATTTCCGTACCTCGGATATCACTTTTCACTCCCCTTTTGTATGTCCTCCAACTTCTACTTCTTCCCCATTCCTGGACTCATTTCTGCTTCTTTCCCCTCCATGTGTGCGCTATTTCACTTTTTACCCTCTCATGTGCCCGATTTCCACTTCCCCCAACTTGCAATGGCTGGTTTTCCATTCTATCCGCCATGTCCAACGTTTGATTTTGGTATGTCCAACTTCACCTTTTCCCTGCTGTCTAAGATCATTGCATTCCTGCTTCATGTGCATCATTGTGGGCTATGTTCCTGATCTTGGGTATATTGTATTGTAATGGGCATTTGTATAGTGCCCTTCACCATTGGTATGGTCTCAACATGCAGTAGGAAGCCCGAGTATTGGAAATTCATCAGAGAGAAATAGAGTGCCTGTGTGCACTTAGCCAGGATAATGGTAGTTAGGATTGGCCAAGTCCCTGCTAGTCTCCCATGTTGAGCAAGGATGTGAGTGGATGCAGAGAGGTAGCCCAAATAGGTTGTGGGAGAGACATTATGTGTGCAGCTAGACCAAATGTTATCAAGGGGGATGGCTGCATTCTAGTGTTAGAGATATTGTGTAGAGTATGTGAAGCGGGACTGATACCACATGAGTAGCCAGACCGAAACCTTACCATGGGCACTGCTGCACCCTATCGTCAGAGGTTTTGAGCAAAGTCTGGGAAGGAAAGCTCAGGGGCAACGTGCTTGCCTTGGAAGCAAGACGCACGGAGCACCACAGGTTCAATCCCTGGGTCCACGTTTAGAAACCTCTGGTTATTAAGCGCATTATAAATAACCTATCATATCAAGTATGTGAAGCAGGAGACACATTATGTGAGCAGATAGAGCTAATTCTATTGTGGGGGGTGGCTATAGTCTAGTGCCAGAGTTGTTGAGCAAGGTGTGATAAGTAGGAGAGACATTATGTGAGCAACCAGATAGAATTTTATGGCAGGGATAAAAAATGAGGTTCAAACATTTAGTGCACCCAAAATGCACCCAGATTCAGGGCATCGGGTGCACCTACAGACACCCAGATTCCTACCGAATGTCATGCACCTAGATTTGGAACTTCCTTGCACCTAGATTCAGAGCATTTCATACACTTGGATTCAGCAATATAGATGTATTAGTTATGAGTGTGCTTCACGTTTGGAGCATGTGCAGAAGCTGAAATGGGTGTCCAGTCAACTGGTCGACGACAAACTGGTCGACTGCAATTTGGTCGAATGCCAAATGGTCGAATTATTTTTTTTTTTTATATATATATATATATATATATATATATATATATATATATATATATATATATATATATATATATATATATATATATATATATATATATATATATATATATATATATATATATGTATGTGTTTTGTGGGTTTTCGTGTGGGGAAAAAAAATAAAAAAGAAAAAAAAAGGGGGTTGGGGGGGGGACCCCCCCAAAAAAAACCAAAAAATGGGTAAAAAAAAAAAAAAAATTCGACCATTTGGCATTCGACCAAATGGTGTCGACCAAATTGTCTGTCGACCAAATGTTTTCGACCATTTGACTGGTAACCTCGAAAATGCACTCAGGATCAAGTATATATAGTACGTTCCCTTATCTTACCAGGCTTGTAGCAGTTTATTCTTCCAGTGTGACGCATAGTCCACCCTCAAATCCATCTAAGTGCAACCCAAGGCATTAAATGTGCTGGGGACACCCCCGCATCCCCTGCGCCCACAAATTATCCCCCCCAAAAATATTGCTCATGGCGCTCCAGACTACCATATATACGGCGATATTATTGGTGGGGATAGTATGTAGGGATACCTTCAGAAGGCATACATAGATTCTTGCAACAGGGTAACCTTCTGGACAAGCCTTACCAAACAAGGTAGCATTGGTGGCGGTCAAGACTAGGTCTCAGGAGGGGTGAGGGTGATCAAAAAGCCCACAATGAGCACATACAGTCAATGACACTACAAATTCCACTCAGTCAGGTGTATATATCAAAAATAGATATACATTTATTAAAGGCCTTTTAAATCATACACAAAGCAAATATCAGTAGTAATAACTAAACCAACACAACACTAACATTAAACATATATACAGTCACCAAAAGCCTAAAGGAATAACACGCAGTAAGGGTCCACAACCTGTAAAAAAAAGGGTGCATACAGTGCAAATATCGTTTAGGCAGTCCTTCACAATTCCAACCCTAACTGAGAGAAAGTCCAGTCCCCAAGATGAGAGGAGCCTTATGCTCAAAAGTACTTTCGGTGCAGGTGCACGCGATTATAAGGTTAAGCAAAAATGAGGCTCTTGCAGGGGCTGTAGTGACTCAGGAAGGTGGGTGAGGCAGTGAAGAATAAGTTCCCACTATTCGAGGAGGTTCTCCCCAAGAGGGCAGAATAGGATCCAAGAGTTGAAAATAGTTCGGTAGCCACAGGCTACCTCGATAAAGAAGAGTGGCCCTCACGGGGCACTCGTGCATAAAAGTGGATGGATGCGGATGCGCCAGGGGCCACTGGCAAGGGTTTCAAGTATTCACTGACCCTCTGCACACTCCGGACTAAAACTTTGGCAGTCAAGTCCACTTCGGTTGCAGGTTCAAATCCTGCAGTTGTGCGTCCCTGCATCTTTCAGGGGCTGCGTTCCAGGAATGATCCGTGGCGGGACAGTGGCGACTTCGCTGGTCCTGATGAAAGAGATCAGGCAAATTCTGCTGCAGCGAGTCTGAGGACACAAGGGGGCACAGTAGCAAGGCACCCACGAAGTTCGTCACCACAGCTGGGTGACACAGTGACCGCGTGTGCTCGGGTTCAGGCGTACTCTCCTAATTCCAGACCTAGGAATGCTAGGTGTACGAAACTTGGCGGGAGAGTGTCTTATATCCAGAGCTTACAGTCTCCAAATGCTCAAGTGTCAACTCGAGACAGTGGTGGTTCCATGGCAAATGTCCCGTGAAAGCTGGTCAGTTCACTGGGCGTACTAGGAACACTTCCGAAAAAGCTCTCTTACAGGTTAATTTGGAGGTGCGGAGAGTAGTTATCCCCACTTTTCCAATGGGTCGAAGCACCTTTGCAGACCTTCTAGGTTCGATCAGAAACAGGGGGTCCAACGGGACGACAGCGAGCTCAAGGTGCCAAACCTTCTAGTGGGTCACCAGTGGTTCCTCGGCTTGGCTTCTTGGTTTCAGGATACTTGGCTCCTTACTTAAGTTCGGTGTGAACTCAAGAGAGCGACCTGGAAGGGGTGTAAGATGTCTTCTCTTATCCAGAATCTCCTTCACGCCAAAGCAAAGATGACCCAATGAGAGATCTGCTCACATACAACCATCCCAGACATGGACCAATCACAGACCACGGTGGTCCCAGTCATTCCCAGCACACAAGACATCCTTGCAACCAGGATGTGTATTGGAACTAGACCGTCCAGCCCACGTCCTGGAGGCACACACACAAGGCCTGCAGAAGCCCACAAAAGCTTCAGGTTTCGCGGGGGTCTGCATGTCCAAATAAGGAATTTCCCGGGTCTGCTCGACCTGGGGAAGGCAAAGGGACAAGATGGCCAAAGGACAGTACAAAGGACTTTGTGGCATGGCCATTTTAGGCACTGGCCACTGTCCTGGGCCAAATGCAGTAAACGCAGTAGGGACTATAGGAAAGGGTTAAAATTATATGAAAAGTAACAGCTGCCACCAGTTCTGTTCAAGGCACTTCTATCGAAAAATCCTCTGAGGGTGTCTAGGGCCTTAAAAATGAAAGGACGACTCCAGTGCACTGTACTGTAAATTGTTGCTAAAGAATAGCAACAAAGGTGAAAGACTAAAGGAAACAAAGTCTCCCAGTACGGACCATCTTTAAGGGGATGTCAATTTCCCCATAACAAAGTGAGCAAAGCCCAGTGGTGTACAGCAGAAGGCTTGGCTCCACTGGCAAAAGTTAGGCTAGGAAGGACAGACAAAGGCAAAAAAGTTGGGGGGTTCACAACTGGAGGGAAAATTACACATGAATGGAAATATTTCCTAACATTCCTCAAACCCAACGTCATCCTTAACACGCAAAAATCCAGTTTCCACTGCCATGGTTTCCATAGTTGGTGACCTCTGCCTTACTCTCGCCATTTGCCTAGATTTGTTGGCAGAACTTCAACATCCTCCATTAACTGTGGACCGTGGCAGGGTGTCTTGCAACTCCTTTCAATGGCTCCAATGTCACCTTCAGAAACGTACTACCGAAGTTCTCTAGGAAGTATTCCTGCCTTTCCCATCTCTATCTAATTGTCATAAAATACCATATCCTATATCTCTGTACCTCCAAATCATTATTCACCCTCTAGGAGAAGTTGGGGCATTACACTTGGAAAATGCCTGAGGCCCA
Organism: Ambystoma mexicanum; assembly: GCF_040938575.1. Lineage (NCBI taxonomy): Eukaryota > Metazoa > Chordata > Amphibia > Caudata > Ambystomatidae > Ambystoma > Ambystoma mexicanum. Next base: position 1,068,044,598 of record NC_090936.1, read on the forward strand.
AGTTACAGGCAAGAGGGACATGAAGGCATTTAACAGGCCCAGCACCATTACAAACCTGTGCCACCCCCCTGGCCCCAACAACAAAGATGTTATAGCTGTTAGCACCCTGACCTGTTGCGCAGAGGCACCAAAGGCTTTTTTGAATGGCCCAGTAGCCGTTTCACAAGTTCAAAAAACTACAAAAGTAATCATCATGGAAAAAGGAAGGATGTAATGCTTTAGGAGGGAAAGCAACACGTTTGGCAGGCAGGAGAGTAGGGAATGTGGGAGGGGGAAGTGCGGCAGGAGCGGAGGTGGAGGTTTGGCAGGGTATGTAAGGAAGGCATGGTATCAACAGTAAGACAGACAAGTGACCACACTTCAAAGGTGTTTATTTAACTTCAATAAGGGTTTGGAAAACGCCCATCTAATCCTAAATCTACAGATGGGAGCAAGCTACAACCATAAAAAAATAATAATGCAGTCCTAGTGGTGTCTTGTCAAGATATAAATGCCTATACTAATAAACCTATTGCCAATTCTTACCTCTAAATACATATAGTGTGGCAAACAATGTTATGTAAAAGAAAGGAGTGTTCAAGAAAGATATGTCAGGATTTTCAGGCCGTTGGCCTCCCTTCCCCATGTTTTCAGCACAGGACAGGGTGATACACTCGAGTTTAGCACAGTCTCTGGCTTCTCTAGCACGAGGGTGGAGTTCAAACATTAGCATAAGGCCCTTCTATGCCCAAGTCTTTTTGCCTTTCAAATACTCTTCTTTCAGAGAACCTGATTCGACAAACAAACCAAGTTCCTTTCTCTTAGGTTTTCACACGTACTCAATTTCACAGGTGATTCACGATCTACCTCAGAATCCCCCTCAACCGGGCTTAGTTCTCCTTTAATACAATGTACTTACTTTTTTTTAATTTAATTGTATTACTTTTTTTTAGCAATACCACAATTCCACAATTCCAAAACTGATGCATCTAAAATATGAAAAGGAAGAAGATCTTCCCTAAAGGTTTGGCGATCCACTATCCATGAACAACTTGCAGTACCTAGGTTTAAGACTTCAGAGAACATTTCAGATAGAAATATAATAACTGCAATTACGTATTTCGTCTTGCCTCCTTCCAGCAAAGACCTGCACCAGATTTCTGAGTCTAAAATCTGGAACTCAGTCAGAATGGGTCTGAAGTGCCCCCTTAAGAGCCAGGCACATTGTTATAAGATGCTTTAAAGTTTTGACCTCAGAGTCATCTTTGCAGTAGCGACATTTGTTCCCTTGTGATAATCCACAAATTGCCAGTATCTCATTCGTAGGATGGAGAGTCGGGCGGGTTTGCAGAAATTGGTCCCTGACCTTCCTGTCAGGAACCTGTTTTAAATAGTTGCATACTGTATTTAGTTTCTGGGCTTCTGGAGGCAAAAAGGCAACAGATTGGTAACTGTCAGCCGCCTCGATGGTTGAAATCCAGTCCTGCTCTTCAAGCCCTTTCTTAATCCATGTTGGATTAGACACTAATAGGTCCAGTGAGCCTCCAATCGCTGCCAGTTGTTTCATCGTTTTCAGTTTCCAACTGTTCAGTATTGGGTTCTTTGCGACCGTAAATTCATTGTACAACATTTCCAGGATAACGAGGCGTGAGGGCATGAAACATTTCCTGAATAAGTCAAGTCTGTTCCATTCTATAGTACTTTTCAGAGATGACAGCCCTAGTTCTCTCCGGATGATCACAATAAGTGGGGATAAAGGGATACCCATCACCTTCTTCCAAAATATGCCTTTGAGGCGTGACCAAAAAGACTCAGGAATGTTAAGCATGGCTTCAGCTCCATGTATCACAGCTGGGACCACTTTTGATTTGTAAAACAGGAGTGCCGGCATTATCGAAAAGTGGCCGAACTTTGGCTCGACTGGTAAGACCTTTAGTCTTTGCTCGTAGGTGTAATACCATTGGGGCTTCCAGTCTCAAATCACTTAGCCATACACCAAGATATTTAAAAGGAGTGCAGTTGTTCGATCCCCTCTCCATCTAAATAACAGGAGAAGTATTTTTTCCCTCTATTTGAGTTACTATAACTCAAAATGTTCATTTTTTCTTCGTTAATTTCAAGACCATTTGACTTGATATAGCTTTGCAGCAAGTCCAGTTGTCTTTGTAGACCTACGGGGGTCTGGTCGATTAAGACATCATCATCCGCGTGTAATAGGCATGGTAACTGGACGCCCCCAACCTTTGCTGTGTCAATAAGATCATTCCCTCCAGACTCCTTCATATCTTCCAGGAAAAAGTTAAAAAGAGCTGGTGCTATTGGGCACTCCTGTTATACACACCTGGTGGTGCTGATTTCGTTAGATCAGAGGCGGGTCTTGTTCAGTCGCACTCTCAATGTAGTGTTGAAATACATTGCTTTGATAGGTTCAAGTAAAGATGTCGGGCACTTTTTGCTTCAAGTTTACAACGATCGATTTGGTCAAACGCCTGGACCAGATCCACAAAAGCCATGAAGATCCTGGGCTTACTGTTTCCTGGGTTTCCCCTTCAGTAGTTGAAGTAGAAGAATGTTCACTGAAGTCCCCAGTCCCTTAACAAAACCTGTTTGAAATGGGTTGGTTCAGTTGACTTGTCGACACCAACTGTGTAAGTGGTCTAGGATTATCGAGCCATAAAGCTTATCAATTACGTCCAGGAGGGCGATAACGAGATAGTTTTGGGGATTTTCCAGATCCCCTTTTTTGTGGATTGGTACCACCATCAGCCTTCCTCCATGAACTGAGGATTTGGTGAAGGTTGGTAACTTGGTTTACCAAGTTGTAAATGAAGTCAGCCCATTCTACAGAATGCTCTTTCAACATGAGGTTGGTCAACCCATCCAGCCCTGGTGCTCTCAAACAGTTCAGCCTCTGAATTGGCCTTTCAATGTCGCTGGTATCATTGGAGAATACCCAAGGTGCCGTGCCCAGAGCATCAAAGCTGCTTGATGTGTTATCCAGGTCTATGACAGAGTTTTTTGAATTGGTTAGTTCAGCTCTCTTCACTTATTGGGTTGGACTGTTCTTCCGTAGACACCATCCCCTCCGATTTTACCAGTGTCCAGAAACTCCTCGAGTCCCTGCCCGCTAAAGCCCTAAGAATTTTCTCTGAGTCGTTCTGATACAGTTGCCGTCTAATGGAAAGCAGACCGTTTTTATACCTTTGTTTTTCTGAAAGTGCAATTTCTAAGTCCTTGGGTGAATCAGATTTCCTTGCCACCCTTGACATCTTCTTGGTCTGTTTTCTTCGAGCCACTACTTCTGCATTAAAAGCATGCTGATTATTAGCAGCCGAGTTAACTTTATCAGAACGCATGACACTAAATTGTTCCAATAAAGGAGCATATTCAACTGACGGATCTTCTGCTCCAAGGTCCACAGCTAAACTACTTATCTTGTTATTAGATCCACTCAAACGTGATCCACCATTGCATACATCAATTGATGTAGACATTCTTTCCCTATTACCAGGTCTAGTGGCCATCCATTCCAGTAAGGGCAGATGGTGGTCACTGTTAGTAGTTTTAACCACTTGATACTTGTTCACCAAGGATACGAAGTTGCTAGAATCAAAGATTTCATCTAGCACAGAAGCACATCCCATGCTTTCCCACGTTGGTTGCTGTGGTATATCACCTAATGAGTTGCCGTTGAGCAAGTGCATGTCTCTGGAGTCCATCAATGAACTCTACATACCCTTCCTGATATGCCGGGGGGGGTCTAGATCCGACTTTTGACCTCGTACAATCTCTGTTAGATCTAGGATGTTTAAGTCTCCACAGATGAAGACATATCTGGTCTGTTGATATATATATATGCGTCGTCTATCTGATCAGCGATTTGATCTATGAAGGTTTCATTCGCGATCAGCACAGGATTCCAGAAAACGTTAATTATTACTAATTAAGCTGGGTTTCCTGTGCTTTGCAGTTGTTCTGGGGGCTCCCAGCCAATCACAAGTTCTTGCTCGCAGAGACTGTCTCCAATAATTTTAAGGAGCTACCTGATTCTACTGCAGTTAGAAGGCTGCCCTTTTCTTCCTTTGACAGCTGAGCTTATTGAAATTTCAAAGTCTTCAAGAATGGGGATCTTTCTTAGCCAAGTCTCTTGTAGACAAATCAAATCATAATCACCCAGGTTTGTTCCACTGGGTTTGGTCTAATGTATAAAACCTCGGGTGTTCCATGAGGCCAACCTTAGGAGGGAAGGATTATGGGGATGTTCTGTTTTATTTGATCCCCGGCACATCACAGCTGAAGCTCAGCTGGATTACTTAAGATTGTTCTGGGCTGATAATGCTCTTGACAGCCATGACCAGTCTGCTGTTTTAGTACTTGATACCTGAGAGGGTGCAATTGTGTGTTGGTACAACCCACTTGACGGGAAGATGCCTCCATTTGAAATGTAACGTTCAGCCTTAGCCCAGGGCCAGTCGGGACCCTTCCTATGGCTATGGGGTCCAAGTAACTGCCAGATGGTATTTCCATTCCGCCTGGAGAGCAGAGGCACGGACGGTGTTACAGTGACACGCCAGACAATCCTCGCCCACCGGCGAATAAGCTTCCTTACTATTATGATGAAAGGATGAGGATCATCACTCCCCGACACGGCTCCCCTCTAAATTGGCTACCACCGCCTCTGGCGACGTAGGCAACTCTTGAGATCTACAAGCAGGCAGCAGATCCACTCTGGAAGTCTGTATTTGAATACACAACTCGGCAGTACCAGCCCTGAAGAAGGATTATTCCGAAATGTGTCTGCACCACTATACAGCATTGTGGATACTGCCCCTATAATAAGCACCAAGTGTGAGACAGGAATGCAGATTTAACAAGACTGGTTACATATAGACTTAAGATAAGCACATAGTGCTTCAATCACAAACCAGATACCCTGCATGAATTACCTGTTAGCATTGAACTTTAACTTTTTGTACATTATACTGTGTTGATAAATTGTACTCCTGAAATTGATGTAAAGGCTGTAAGAATTGTGTTACGACACTTTCATCACATGTATTCAATTGCGGTTGTGCCTCTAACAGCCACTAAATTGGTTTTACCATCTTATAAAGTTTTCATTTGATTGAATTTAAAGCAAACTCCTCCAGTAATTGTTTCTTTACTTATGTTTTTACTTATATGGGTTTCTTTACCTATATAGGTCGAAGTTTTAATGATCAGTAACAATTTGATGTTATTAACAACTGAATGATCTCAAAAACGGAATAAAAGTTATTGATTGAATTTGGCGGGACATAGATCCCATAGGAGTGCAAATTGGGACTATCTGTCAGTACATGATAGTTTCTTTTGGTTTACCGTATAGTCTCTAGTGGTCTTGAGACTTGTTTCAGTCCTGTTGCACCTGAAATATGTGAATATTACATATGATGAGATTTGAGAATTTCTTTAAGAAACTGTAAATAATCCATACACGGTTGTGCCCCTTGAATCCCCCTGTCCATTTCCCATGGAGTGCCACCTCCAACTACTCTATTTCCTATGATATGAACAGTTGAGCTGTTCCTCTGTGAAACTTTCTGTGGTAGGTGAGCTGGCTCAGGGTCCCGGTCTGTGCAGCCTATAGTAATCAGGTCAAAGCCCAGCATCAGGAGGCTTTCTGATGCATTAATCAGCATGTTTTTAACAATTGGGGAGGCAATATGAAGGTAGATAGAATCCATTTGCCGCTCGTCGCCAAATTCAATGATCTTTAAGTCTTCAGATGTCAATTGCCTCAGATTTGGGACACAGTGTAGTAATTCGAGAACTGTTCTGCGGTTTAGAATGAGGTTGTGATCCTGATCCAGAACTCTCTCCAATTTGAGAGAACGAGAGTGTTGGCTTTTGGTGCCCGTCCTTCTTGGGTCTTGGCTAGTGTTGGCCCGTCTCATCTCATGACTCCTTAAGTACTCAATCTGTCTTGTTTTCTCGCCGACATCCTCAGGACGATTAAGCTGATTAGATGCGGATTCCTGACTTTTTGGATCCTTCGGTTTCATCTTTGAGGGTAAAACCTTTGTCTTAGAATCCAAGGACAGAGGTCCAGCTTCAACCTGCTCTACAAGCATATAAATAAAAAATAAACCGTAGAGCCAAGATTTGGTCCCAATGCCTGGTTGCTGTCAGTTTCACCGTTGCATTCTTGATTATTGTTTATTCTCCTTCTCTTTTCAGAGATTGTCAGGAAGGTGAAGCCAGCGGGTAACTCTGATGACCGTAGCACACCTACCTACCCTATGCCAGGTTCCTCTACCGCCGACTCTGCTCGTTGACTACCCATTGAGTCATCCATTGAGTAGGTGGATAGGTCCAGCAGTGTTTGTAGTGAGGGGCTCATTAACTCTGCAGCAGGGACTCCAGTTAGTGGTTTTCCATACTGCCAACTGACAGCCCGCTACAGAACGTGTTTATTTCTGGTCGAGCCTTCCATGGAGCTGGTTTAGGGGGACCACTCAAGATGATCTGGTGCTGAGGGTGAATCAGCTTCAAAACAATGCTTGTCGGATTTCCACATATACAATTTCTCGGGTGATTCACGATTCACCCCGGATTCCCCTTAGCCGGGCCCAGATACGTTTCAACACAATGTTCAATCAGTCTCCCTCTGCCAGGCTCAGACCAACTTTTATTCACTTTAACACAAACTTACTTTAGCCCAAAAGCTTTTTCAATTGATCTCCCTCGTTCGGGACTAATCAACTATCTCTATTTTGTCCTCAACTTGCTAGGCAGTATCAACATCAAAGACTTTCCATTGTGCATAGGATTTTGCTTGCCCGGTCGCAGGACCACTTCAATGTACAGTTCTTTGCCAATCTTTCCCCTTTCTCAATTCTCAGTTGGATACATTACAGAGACCTTCGAATAAGCATGCACACAGTGCTGGACCACTTGTTACACTCACCTGGTCTCTGCGGGGGCGTTGGGGCACGGTTGGAGCCCTCCCTTTACTTGACTCCTCGGAATCGCCTTCCCCTCCAGATAGTGGTTAGACCTGCGGCTCGGGAGATGGGTGTTGCCCCTGAGTGAAGAGGAGAGGCAATGAAAATGGAGTGGGGATATCGTGACTTCCCCCAGCCCTTTTGTGCCAAAATACGGTGTGCAAGCGCTTTCCCATATAAGCTCACCTGTAGTTCTGTAATGTTGAGCTATCCGTCCTGCTTATCCTAGCAGGGGCGTGTAGAACGGACCAAGTTGCTTCACCGACTTCGACCGTGATGGAATGCCGGTAAGAAAGAAGACTTTGGCTCCGACTGTGATGGAATGCAGGTAAGGGGAAGAGTCCGACTCTGGCCGCAATGAGTTGCAGGTAAGAAGCGCTCTCAGCGATGTAGCGGCTGGCAGCAGGTAAGATGCCCGCTCAGCGATGCAGCGGCTGGCAGCAGGTATGATGCGCGCCCAGCACTCTAGCGGCTAGCAGCAGGTAAGGAGCGCCCTCAGCGATGGAGTAGTTGGGGTGGAAGGTGCGCGCGGCGATATAGCGGTATACTGCAGGTAAGGAGCGCTCTCAGGAATATCTTCAGGATGGGGCTGCAGGAATCCAGTGATGCGCAGGTGAGCACTGCGGAGAGTGTTACGCTGCTGAAAGCAGAATAACGCGAAGCGAAGGCACGTGGATGGGCCAACCTTATATAGGCTGGCTCAGGCCCCTCCCTTCAGCCCCGCCTATTTGCTCCACCTTGCCCTTCTTTGGGACTGTAGAACGTGCCTTCCAGTTCTGTTCTATGGCCACGTCCCGCCTAGCTGAACACGCCCTTGGCATAGAGTGTGCAGAGCACACTTTTACATGAGCATGGTGCCAGAGGCGCCAGGACTGGGTCCAATGGGACCCTGGGGATGAGGAAGGACTGGACTAGTGGCCATGACACCACTCTGTCAAGGGTATTGTGTCTTGCTTTGGTTATCAAATGTGTTTCATACACTGTTGGCTTCAGCGCTCACCATACAATGTTGCCGCAACCTTGGCATCAACACAAACCGGACTGGTATCAGTCTCCCCAACTCAATGGCTGTGTTGATTTCACTGGTGCTGCTTTGTTGTAGGAGCCAAGGACAGCACCACAGCCGCAAGCGATTCTCCCCACCTTGATTAGCAAAGTGGGAGGATCCCAGGTACCTCTAACACACAATATAGGATTCTTCAGCCTGGTTTCCTGGCCTTACGCTTTCTAGTCTTGAGGGTTCATGAAAGTCATGGTTCTTTGTTGAAAAGGTCATGGACACTTCCCGCCATGTGATCCCCTTTTGCTGTCCTGCTCCTCATGTTAAACTGCCATCTTGGAACTGCTGCTTCCTCGTGTGCTTTGTCTTGCTCAGAGTGTGCTCTTGTGCTAGGCATTTTATCCGTGTGGGGCAGTGTAATGAAGTCAGGTGTGTGTAAGAGTCAGTAATTGCCTGACCCTGCCCGACTATTGACTCGGTATACAACTCGGGTATTAGTTTGTTTTCTCTCATAGCAAACTGTCCAAGAGAAAGTGTTTGTGTTGTGAAAGGGGACAGGGGGTCGAGTTCCTAAATAGCCTACCTGGCAGGATGGGGTAAAGGTGTTACAGGAAAGGAGATACCATGTCTCGCTATCCGGTGTCCCACGTCCACTCCCTGAAGACCCCTCACCCAGGTGATCCACCCGCACTGGTCCACCAACAGGAACTGGATCCAAAAGTGATGGCCATGTCCTGGCCACCTGGATGATAGATCCCCAGGGACTATCGGGTGAGACACCTTCAGGTTTCTCACAGGTACCAGGACAATTAGGGGATGGGGCCTTAGAAGGAAGATGGTGGTCTTCAGCACATCAGGGGCTAAGAGTACCTCATGGAATAGCTTGCAAAGCCCACATTCTGAGCTCCCCAATTAGCTGGGAGGCAAGCTTAGATCACCTCTGGGGTGCTAATTGTAAATATGCATGATGTTAATATGAAAAGTAAACTATACAGTGAACACCCTTACCCCATCTCAGTTATATCCGTGTTACTGTAAGCAAACAGACCCAACACACTATACTGTCCTAAGGACAGCCTCACCTGCTACAATATAAAGTTCTCTGTAAAGTGCTCATCGGAGCTAGGTCTGTGCTATGTTAAATACTTGAAACAGAATAATACAATTGAAATCTATGGTAAAAAAATGGGAGAAAGAGCCCATTCAACTATATTGGCCACCAAGGAACATTTGACTATGTACAAATCCACCTGTAACAGACTATCAACGAGCAACATCCAGATCATTCAACATGCCACAATATAAACACCTCTGGTGAATTAAAAAATCTATGGTGAAATAGGGATCTCATTCAAAGGCTGAGGGGCGGCTCTCACTTGAAATCCTTCATACTACTGTGAATGGGGACTGTGCTTGGGGTGAGGCAAGGAACCTATGATTTGAAAACAGGGTGCAGAGGCATGGGCCTCTTCTAAAACCATACACATCTGCAAAACAGATGTAGCATCAAAGGTCCTTGGATGGCCAGTTACTCACACACCACTTCATACAGGACCTTTGCTGGACGACCTCGAGGACCTAAAAGGGTGAGGCTTTTTGGAAAGCTTAAGGGAGACAGCCCCACTGCTAAGTGTGACGAGGGGCCTCTCTAGCTTCTCTGATCTTTTTACCACTGGTGGTAAACCTGTGTTTTGTTATGGAAATAAAGAACCCCTCTCATACTGGTATCGCTAAAGAGAATTGTTGTGATTAGTGATATGAATCATGAAACCAAACAACAAACACAATTGAGTCATATTGTTGCTGTTTTTCTATGGATTGTTTTTCGTAACAAAATCCCATTGAAAAAAACAATTTGAAATATAGAGGGCGTAAGGGGATACAATTAGTAGGGAGGGGTTGGGGTAGTTATAAAAATATGGTGAAAGGGGACTTCGTGGGGAAGCCCCCAAATAAAATAAAAAATGTCAATGAGTTTTTTCACTGAATGTTTTCAAAATCAAAATAACTCCTGTCAATGAAACAACATAAAACCAATGCTGGGGCTAGTTAGTAGGATTGATGCTCCATCAACAGACGTGCTAATTTGGACCTCATCACTGGCAAAGTACAGACTCACCTGGTGTCTGGGCTAGGGGGGAAAAGGCTGTTCTCCTGGGTTACCAAACTTCCACTTGGGAGCAGCGAAGGTTCAGATGAAGAGTCTGTTAGTTCTGGCTGAGGACCTAATGTTGGAGGTGCAGTCACTGTAGCTCTGAATTAAACAAAAAGACATGAACATCGTTTATATGTTTTAAAATCAATTTACTGGCAATGAGATAATTAACCAGGGCAGATTCTAATGCATCCTTACTTATGGAGTGATACCAACATAATACTGATCATTTAAATAGCATGCACCACAAACCCACTTTCCCCCTTGGTGTTTTTGTTGTTAAACTCAGTGGGACATGATTGGCCAATGAAGTATGAAAGTCTACTTCAATTAGAATTTCTGTGTGTGATCTGCACAGTGCATACATATCTCTGCAGAGGGAGACTCAACTCACAGAGCTACCTCCCTGGCTGCTGAGTTAGCCTACCAGCATACAAAGTATTCTGGTTCACGCTACGTCACTGCACTGAAGTAGTCCACTAAAACACCTGAAAGGTTTCTTTTTGCTATGTGGATTTGATTTAGAATTTGTTGGGGAGGAGGGACGATCGTCCCTGCACCCCAAAACATTTAGTTGAGGCAGAGGCCTGGAAGTGTCCAGTAGGGACTCAGGGAGGGTACCGAGGGGATGGATGTGCTGACAGGGGCTATAGTGTGCGGAGAGTGGTGTGTGTTTTTGTTTTAGTGTACACAGGGAACCAAACGCCATCTTAGATAGTGGCAGCCATATTGAAATCAAAGTCTAGTTCTGCACTGCAACGAGGGTTGCGGCTTTAGCCACACACACATGGAAATATGTGTCTGCATGCAAGAATAGGGAATAGATTGTACTGTGGGCACTGATGAGAAAGAACAGGGCTACAGAGATTCATAGAGCCATGATTGTCTTATGTTACCAGCATTCGAATTCAAATCCCAGAAGGCCACAAGGGTGTTGAGAGCTCTCTGAGAAAAGTGATCCCACGAGAAGGAGGGCATGAGCCTCCGACCTTGCATGTCCCAACTCTAAGTAATAGCACTCAGATGCCCCCATTTCGAGACCCCTAGCAGCCCAAGGTACCAGTCTGTCCCAGGCCACCAACCATAAAACTGTTAAACCTCCCCCAATCAAGATGCGACGAGCCTGGCCTTGAAACGACAACCTTTCAGAAGATGTTCTCTGATCCATCCCCAATTCAGAGAAAGCAAGCTGCTAGTGTCGAATCGTGATTGTGCCTTATAGATCAGCTCTTTCCGAGAGTTCTCCTCAAGGAGCCTTATTCTGAGGTGTCTGCACCAAAATAATAAGCCATGAGCATCATTTTAAAAGGGTTTTAAATGCTCTGACTGTTGCCATTAAGGGGTGGCAGACAGTGCACCTACAAATAATCTAATTCCCCACGTTGCTACCTATACCCATCACTGGCCATCAACCTCATCTGCGGACGAAGGGCCACCATAGCTTCCGTACTTCTATGTATGACCTTGCCACACAGTGAAGCAGCATTTCTCCTGATGGCAGTTTTCCTTATGCCCTTGTCACCAGGCACATCTCTTGGTGCCCAGATCACCATCCTCTTCTTCTAGGCCTCCTTGTTCTGGGCAGCTCACAATCGCAGAGGGCTTAAAGAGGTTTTCACAATTCCTTCAACACCATTAAAGGAATAGGCACTTTAGGTGTCATAACTCACTTTTTTCATCATGAGTGATTGTATAGTTGTACCAACAAACCTCATTTTGAACGAACTTTATTATTTCTGGATGTTTTCTTTTTTAAGCGTGCACTTGTTATTATTTTATGACATTTTGGTGTAAAGCTGTCAGAAACCCAAGGAACAGATTGGTGATATCTGAGTCAGTTGCAACTAATGGACTACACTAATCATATGGCTTCATTGACAACTCTGGTTGAGATGCATGAAGGCCATGCCACCAACTCTTGCTAAACACTTCCTGGAAGTCAAGTGTGCCTTGATCAAAGATTTGGACCAAATTCTACATTAAATCTTCAAAATGCCACGATGAAATATGTGTCCCTTTACCTCTGAAGCATCGGGTTACAGGTGCTTGGGGTCTTAACCACAAGCGCTTGGCGTGCCGCCTGCTGCCGTCGCTGAATGGATGCTTCTTCCTGCATAAAACAAAATAAGGAACACATAAGTGGTTGCATACAACATGTCCGAATAGCAACGCAAGATGAACTGCTCCTCCAGCTTAGTCGTGGTTTACATGGACAGAAGCATGAATGTTGACACATTTGTTCCCCCCTTCTAGCCCAGAAGGAGTTGGATGTGGAGACTCTGGGAGAGTTCACCCACAGCAGTAGTACCTTTACTTACATTGTGGCTTCATTGTAATACATTCTAAAATCCCATCACACTAATCACCCCCTGAGTGAGTTTGGATTGCAGTGAAACCTTCATATGTACAAGTATCTCCCTATATCATTCTGACCCAGTTGGCTTCGATGCTGCCAACAGCCCTTTTTCCTCAGTAGCAAGTACAAATAAAGAGGTGTATGAACCGACTGAACCAAAACTGAAAGGGGCAGGAAGCGAGGGCGTGAACGTTCACAGAAGAACAGTCTTAGGAGATAGAATTGTAAGAATCCAAGTCACACCTACCCTTTGATGATAGCTTTTCAGGTTGTGTTGACAGTTGAAGGCATCACCACCATAACTTGTAAACCCTGTAACTAATATGTCATACTAGTATATTTTAGAAAGTCCTGAAAACACCATTACCCACCCCCATCACACCCTTTCCCAGAACTGTCTTCTATTAGAATTGTCTTCAGTCCCACTCTCCAAAAGATCTCCCTGGCTACTGGTAATCAAAGACAAAAATGCCTAGACTGCAAGTATGCTAATGGCCTGTTCGGAAAATGAATGTCAGGATGTTTGGGGTCCTGAGTTTCACCCACACATTTGGGAAGAGCACTAGACCCCTGCAGCGTCGAACAGTGGCAGAATAGGATTCCCTGGCTGTGAAAAATGCAACAGTTTCTGTAGGTCAGTGTGAGCATACTCCATGTGGTTGGGTGCTTTGGGTCTACATTAGGCAACATATGGTACACTATAAAGCCCAGGTGAAAGACCAGGTTTCCCAGACACACTAGCACGGGAGCTGTTTTGGGAGTAACCTATAAAAAGGAGTCCTGTGGGACAGGGCCAAATTCAGGAGGCTGGTGGTTGAGGACTATGGGATCTCCCCCAAACTGGATCCCAACCCTAGTCTCATGTGCCAGATATCCCCCACTGTGCCACACACCCCAAGGGCCAAAGTGCTGTGTTTTATCTTTGGAGAGAAGGAACTTTGGAGATCCGAAATCGCAGGTCTAAAAATCCAGGGCTCCATATACTGTGTGCTGTCTTTACCCATGACTGCAGCTCGTGGGACCCAGCATGGGCTTAGCCCGTAGTGGTTCCCAGGAGCCCAGGGTCAGCCAATGGAGGGAAAAATGCATAGCGCTGAAGTTTTGCCAATGTAAACTGCAACAGGGTCTGTGTCCGATTACACGATGGAGGTTGGCCATCATAGATTCAGACCATGCAGTGGCATGACAGCCGGCTGTACAATCAAAAAGAAATGGGGAATTTGTAGTTCACACTGCCTCAGACCAATCACAAAGCCCACCCCTATCTAGTGTGCAAGTGCCACATATAACACCCTAACGTGGCCAATCACTCACACTGCTAGCCTATAAAAGGGGAACCAGTCAGAGGGGAGGTGCCAGAGATGGATTCTGGATATAGAGAGGCAGGAGTAGTAAGAGTGGTGAAAGAGAGATGGGGTGAGGCTAAAAGAGAGAAGAGGAAAGGGAGAGAGAATAGGTGGTGGAACGCAGAGAGAGCAAGGATGAGGTGGTAAAGAGGCATCAGACAAGATAGGGAGGGAAGAAAAAAATAATCAGCAGAGGGAGAGGGGAAAATGCAACGAACCTGTGGTGGAAGGGAGAGACAGAAGAGGAAAGGTGAGGAGAACACTAAAACTGGTAGCAAAGACCCAAAGTGAGGGCCAAAGCTAGGCCAGAGACAAGAGCCTAAGGCAGAGGAAAAGCTGCAATACCATGGGATCCAACTGTTGAGGCTTGGTCTGATCTTCATCGGATAATCTAGGTTTGCCGGGTGTGGGTGCTTGGTAGCAGAGTCCAGGCGGTCGAACATGTAGAGATGGAGGACCCCTGCTGCCACCAAGAAAGAAGTGTTCAGGACACTAAAGCCCAGAGACTGAGTGACTGTCTGAACATCTGGAGAGGCAGCCTTGAAACAACAGAGTGAGGGAAGGACTGAGGTCCTAAAGGAAGATAAGGCTACATTTGGGTGGCATACTGTTTATCTACCATTTCTGTTTCAATCATTCTTGCACCAGACAACCCTATTTGTGATACAAAATAAAGCTGATACATAGTCTTTTGTTGCTCACTCAGCAGTGTGAGTGTCCAGAAATGCGAGACAGACAAGTAGAGTTTTCTCACAAGTAGCCATTTTATTAAACAATAAGGGTGAGGCAAACACATAACTTTCCCTAGCCTAACAAGGGTTTCCCTACCTATCAAACCCAAAGCTAAAGGAAAATGACCTAATGTCCAAAGATTTCTGTCCCTCACACTCATACAAGAAAATCATACAGGAGTGATGTGGCTGTTCAAACTTCATAAAATAACCTTTAGAGTCAAACAGAGAAATTATAAACATAAATCCTTGTGTCCAGGGTTGAACCCCCTTCCGCTGGATCAGTTCAGGATGTTTCCAACCAAAATGCCAAAAGAAAGAAAGTTCTTTCAATAGCCAAGTTCCACTTGATGTATGACACAATGTTCTGTTCATTTCATAGGCTCTTCACTAGGCAATATAATGGTCTTATTTTCCAATAGGATTTCTCAATCTTCAAGGCAATGGTTAAGGTATCCACAAACCTTTGCTTGATAAACCAAAAAGACTTCTTCATACAACAAGACTGTATACATGCAATATTTCTAAAGATCAGTAAGTCCATCATATCACATTTCTTCTTTATAACCAACACAGTTTTGTCAGGATGAATTAATCATAGTTCAGTAAAGCACCCCAGTGGATGTATCACTTACTTTCCACCATAACCTTCTACCACATTGCAATACTTCAACTTCTCTTCTTCCTGGTCCACTCGCTTGCCAGGACTAACCACTAAGTGTCCCTTTCCTGGTGTACTCGCCTGCCAGAATAAAACTCCTACAACTACTATCAATACTTTGAGGTGAGGTTTGCTTCACACTTTCAGTGCTTCCATCCTCAGTGAGGAAAGTTAAATCAACAATCTTCGGATACTTTTTTTTTTTATTTGCTACAACCAAAGTAGGTTAATAATTTCTTCAACAATGATGCAGTAAACTTTGCACCAGGCAATGCAGATTATATTACTCTGCCCCTTGAAAACTGTCACAAGGAGAGCTTTTCTGTCTCACGGGACAGCTACTTCAACACGGTGTCTGACTTTCAAAACAGTGTCTTCGTTTTCTTCTCCCTCCGTCTTCTGCTGCTTCCACTGCTTTCTTCTAAATGCCTTCACCTGAAGGGGATTCAAATATTTAAAAGCCCCACTCAGGTGTGGATCATCAAAACCACTAGACTGCACACTACAGTTCTATACATCTGAGCCCCTCTTCCTCATCTTAGTATCCAGAGCATAATGGGACTTGAAGTCCCTAATGTTCTGATTCATTTTTTACAACTTTACACTATGTAATTAATAGGGTATGGTCTTCAGGGAAATGATTTAAAGTATTCTCCCATTCTTCCTGATCTCCCCTCATGTGATCCACCCACATAATACTGTCCCCAGGGTCAGGAACAGGTAGCAGCTGCCTTTCCCTCGCCACATGAGAAGGGGTCCGGGGCAGGGTTTCTGGAGTGATCATCTCAGATTAATCACAGCAGTAACGCACACTAGGCAGCCATGCTAATCAACATTGCTTCTAGGCATCTCCCATCCTTGACCTCCATCCAGAGAGTGTGGAATTATCTGCAGAAAAGCAGCTTTGGTACAGAAGCGTGCATATGTACAGAACGTCAGCAGAAAGATCAAGTAAGTCTGCACTGCTTGGAGAATACTTGGAAAGGTAGCTGTGTACAGGTGCACACACCTTAGATATTGCAATTGTGGCATGTTCAGAGCCCACAGTAGATGGAAAAGACTCAAAGCATAGAATTAATGAACCCAACATTGCTTATAGCAGAGATAGATATTTGCAGGGGTGAATATGGGAATGCTTCCAGCAAATACAGACTATGTGTGAAAGCATCTTCGATCTGTCCATAGATCTGACCTTGGGTTGTTAGCTTTGGTTGGGAATGTTCCCTAATGAGTGTGATGTTACATTTGTTTTAATGGGATTGCCCATAGTCACACAGCTGAGTGGGAGATGCAAACAAGCCAGATGCAGTTACTCACATCAAATGGTTATTCACACAACATATTAAAAATTGGGGAATTCCCAAAAGGAACGCCACCACCAAAAGGTCTCTGTTCGGATATAGTCTTTCTTGTTTGCTTTGTGATGGTTTATAGTGGTTCCTGAACCCTTTCGTCTAATTTCTAATCCCAGGCTTATGGGTCCTGCACCCTTCTTCTTAGATGTCTGTTATAGGTTTCTACAGGTGGTCCTGAACCATTTCCTCCAGTCCTCTCTTTACAGATACTACTGGACATGTCTCTTATTCTCCACAATCAGCCTTTGGTATAACAGGACTTTCCCTACAGAAGACAGCTGGAGTCACAAACCGTACCCTTTGACCTCCTGCTGAAGGTCTCTGATGAGGAGGCTTACTACCATCCCCTCTTGACATCCTTCTGGCCTTTCAGTCCTCAAGTTTGTTCTTTCTTCCACTTCTACAGCATTCCTTGGCAAACCTGAGCCTCTTCGTACCTACCTGATATGTTTAACTATCAGGTCTTCAAGCTCCACTCCCTCCTTATCTTCCCAGAAGCAACCTTCAGATGTTCTGACATCCTCCTGACTTGTACTCAAACCACCTGTTACCCACCTTCTCCTCACCTTCCTTCAAACCACCTTCTGATTTTCTCCTATCCTCCTCCAGCAACCACCTTCACCCCATCTAGCTGCCAACCTCTACTCTGGACTCTCCTCACTAACCTTTGTAATACTCTCCAACTAAATTTGAACGGTTGCTCCAACCTCCTTCTCTAAACTCGCATACCAACAGACTGAGCCGGTGGGTCCTGATAGTCCAGTGTCCTCCTCCTCCTGGGCCAGGTTCTTTGTGAGGGGATATACCGGTGTCTTCAAATTAGTAAAGGGCTCGGATTGGTTTACCTCACCAGTTCACTGAGGTAATACAGGGATTTAGGGGCTGGACCAAATCGTCATCTGGCTTTTCCGCCATTTCAGAACAGAGTTCCTGAATCACCTGCTCGGGAAAGACACAGCTCTCTTGCTTTCCCAACGTAGGAACAGTTGCTCTGATAATCCTCCAAGCCGCCCTGAATTCCTACCCCACTGAGTTTGTACCCTGATGTACTAGTGTGACTTTACACCCTGCGGTCCCGCAGTAATTCTGCTCTCTGGTATCAGACAGTTATTCCGCCATGCTGTGATTATGAGGCTGGTGTCCTGTTATCACTTGTGGCCAATACAGTAAATTCCTTACTATGATGTGCCCTAGTGTAATTTACTTGACTGGCTCCTAGATACTGCACCTGACCTAGCAGCATACTGAGTGGTGGTTCTTAAGAAGCCCACCTCCTCTCTCTGGAATCCCTACTCTGAAGTCTGCTGAGGAATCATTCTCACCCACTGTCTACCAGTCACTCACTGCTTCATCCTCATGTTCATTTCCCCCTCCTTGTGTTCTCCTAATCTCTCCCAGGACCGGTCTGTTAACATTGGCCACTGCCGGAGATATCTGCCCGCATGGTGCCTCAGGATTTCATCTTATCCAAAGGGAAACCTCACTGAGACTTTGCCAAAGACACATCGGATAGACACTCTAAGTTGCCCACCAGGCAATCACTCTCCTACCTAAATGTAGCTTACATGCATAAATACACTACATAAAGACCAACTCCTAAAACCTATACAATCAACCTATATACAGCCCTGGCCAATGCATCCTAGATCCACGAGCACACAAGTCTCCCCATTGGACAAAAATGCAACTATGGCAACTCTTGCTATAGAATACCTAGAAACACATCCTCACACGGAGCGCAGTGTAATTCTGCTGCACATGCAACAATACAACAGCATGGACAACTATCATGTTTCCTCCCTCACTACTAGCGAAACCATACCCCTCCGCTTATAGAGATTTTACATTTTAAAAAAAACAAAACACTACTGCGAATTCATATTTTTTTTTTTACAAAAATGCATATTAGGCCATTTATCAAAAACACCTGCGAGCACAGCCATTTGTGAAAAAACACCTGTAAAAATGGGCAGTAAAAAAAATATGCACTTTAAAAATAAAGTAACGCCAATAGTGAGAGATGGACGAAGTGAAATGGGGCATGATGGGCGAAAGTGCAGAGAGGAAGCGAAGGGATAGAGAGCCGAGAGGGAGCAAAGGGCAAGATAGAGAGTAAGTGATGGACAAGTGAGCGAGTGGTGGGCCAGAGCGAACGGTGGGCTAGAGCGAGCTGTGGGCCAGGTAAGGAGCGACTGGGTGCAAAGAGGGTGTGAGCAGCAGATTGGGAGAAAGGATGGGCAGGAGAGGGCTATAAACTGGATCCAAGCCACAGAAGAAGTGTGATTTGTGGAAAGAGTGGGGTACACACTGGGACAAAGAGAAACTGAGAAAGATTGATGGACTGAAGACTGCAAGAGGAACTGGAGAGCGTAAGATGAGAGCTGGGTGTCCCGTTGTGAGTGTGGCAGAAACTAGCACTGAGTGTTGTGACTTGGCAGTGTGACAGTGCTAGGGAATATGGGCACAACTGGCTGGCTGAGAGGTTTGGGTTTAAAAGTTGTATTTTGTATTTTATTAAGTGCCTTAAACCAAAGCACTGTACAGAGGATAAGAAACAGTACAATAAAAATTAATAAACAATAAAATTCAGAAAACAATCACTCAGGTATCTTGGAGTAAATGAGACTTCGGGGAACCACGGAATAAGAAATAGACAGAAATAGAACAGATGGAATACAGAAGCACATTCCAGTGAAGAAGGGCAAGGAGCTCAAAAGAGCGAAAGCGAGATTGAGCACAGGGAGGATGAGGGGCTACCAATAAAATCTGAGAAGAAGAGCAAAGGGGGCGAGAAGGAGTATAGGAAGATATCAAAGCAGTAAGATAACTAGGAGCAAGACCGCAGAGGGATTTGAAAACAAGACAAAGACTATGAAATTCAATTTGAGAATGAAAGGGTATCTATCCAAGAGTTGCAAGCGAAGAAGAAATAGAATCCTGAAATGAAGGAAGACACAAAAGATGGATAGAAGAATTGAATACTGATTTAAGAGGAGCAAGACAAGTACTGGGGAGCCCAAAAAGGGCAGTAGAACAGTAGAAAAGTCTAGTGAAAATGAAAGAAGAATAAGAAGTTTAGATGCTTAAAAATGAAGGAATGGGGGAGCTTTACGAACGTTGAGAAAATGGAAACGACAGGAATGGGATGTTAATGAAATATGATAAGACAAGGAAAGATTAGTGTCAAAATAAAGGGCGAGATTTTGGGCCGTGGGTGAAATTGAGAGTCTAGATGGGGGAAATAAAATAAAAGAAGGGGACGGCTGGGGAGGAAGGGTATTAGCAGGAAAACACAAGACTTCAGTCTTCCCAGCAGTGAGAGTAAGATAGTGGGAAGACATCCAAGATTTGATAGCAACTAGACAAGCAGAAAGAGTATGATGAATTTCAGGAAAAAAAGAGGAAAAGGAAAGAAACATTTGGGTATTGTCAGCATAAAATGTTGAGTAACCCAAAAGAAGAAACAATAGCAGCAAGATAAGGGGTATAAAGAGAGAATGGAAACAGGCCCAAAACTGACCCTTGGGGAACACCATGGGCCAGCGGGAAAGATTTACAAGACTTGCCAGCTAAAGAAACTGAGAATGTTCTATTGGATAGATAAGAGTGAAACCAGGACAGAACAGACCCCGTAAGACTGAAAGAAGAAAGTGAAGCCAGAAGTAAAGAGTGATCAAGTGTCAAAAGCAGCTGATAGATCTAGAAGAATAAGAAAATATGAGTGTTTAGAATATCGTGCAGAAAGAAGGGATTTAACACAGAAAGAAGAGCAGTTTCTGTGGAGTGGAAAGGATGAAAACCAGACTGGAATTGAATAGATGAATTTGAACCAAACATGGAGATCTGAGTGTAGACAAGACGTTCTAATAGTTTAGAAAGATAAGATAATAAAGAAATAGTAAAGAAATTAGAAACAGAAGATCAGCAGTGGGTTTCTTTAAGATTGGAATGATGGAAGCATGCTTAAAAGACGCAGCAAAAATAGAGTTAGAGAGACAGGGGTTGAAAAAGGAAATGAGATAAGGTCCAAGAAAAGGATATACCTTAGGAATAAGTGCAGAGGAATAGGACCAGTGGGGGATGCGGTAGGGTGAGCTTTAGCTGATAGAAGAGAAACATCAGAATTAGAAATTGGAGCAAACTGAGCAATGGAAGTGTGAGGAGTAGGGGCAGGAGGGGTAACAACTCTCGGTGAATTAGAAGCTTCAAGGGAATTGTTTCTTACCTGTAACTACATTTCTCCAGTATTGGTATCTTTCGTCAGGCTGGGCACCCTCGGTACATTTATAAAGACGTTTTCCATAGGAAAATATGTTGACACTTTTGTGTCCCATCTACGTCGTTTTGGGCTGCTTACGCCTGCCCCAATAGGACTTAGCCGTATAAATACCCCCCCCCCCCCCGCGACTCCCTTCAGATTTTTTACCCCCACAAAGTAGTCTGGTATAACTGTTTGCATAGAGGGGAGGCCGGCGGGCGCATGTGAATCCATGAAAGATACCAATGCTGGAGAAATGGAGTTACAGGTAAGAAACTATTCCCTTCTCCAGCATTGGATCTTTCATGGATTCACATGCTCAGAATAGATTGTATAGCAGTACTCCTGATTTGGAGATGTGTATGCAAACCAATACCATCATAGCCATACATGCCCTTTGCCATGGAAAAAAACTTTAGTCGTTGTATGTTAACATTAAAACACATATTAAGATACATTGATAGAAGGATATACCCCTGTATAGGGCTTACCCTACCGAAACAGATGACGTAGGACTGCTCGTCCCATCTGTATATCTTCTGCATGTTGTTGCTCGAGGCAATAAAGGCGGGTAAATGTATGTGGCACCGACCAGGATGCCACCTGACAGATATCTCCCAGCGGAATCCCAGACCACAATGCCGCCGATGACAAAGTGGATCTCGTGGAATGGGCTCTTGGACGCTTTTCTAGCGGCTTCCCCGCCTTCGAGTGGCAAAAAGCAATCGTCGACGAGACCCAGCGAGCCAGTCCTTGTTTTGAGATTGCTTTTCCCTTTGCCGAAGGGCCATAAACCACAAATAGTTGTTTTGTATCTCTAAAATCTTGAGTACGATGAAGGTAAAACGTTTTTTCGCGACAGATGAAGGAGTTGCGAAGAATGTCGGCAGTACAATAGACGAATGCTTATGAAAGACAGTTGGAACTTTTGATATGAAATTAGGGTTGGTTGCCAACACCATTTTGTCTTTTAAAAATCTCAAACATGGAGGATCAATGACTAACGCCGGTAGTTCCGATAGTCGTCGTGCGAAGTAATAGCCACCAAAAAGGCCAATTTCCATGATAAGAATTTTAAAGATGACAATGATATAGGCTTGAAAGGAGCTTCCATTAGTTCTGCCAGTATCAGGTTAAGACTCCAGTTCGGAGGAAACTTTTTAGTTGGGGGAAAGGTATGAAATAAGCCTTTCATGAAGTGTTTAACTAACTGATCACTAAACAGTGGCGTTGAATGTCTTTTACGAGTGAACCTTGAAATGGCTGCCAGATGAACCTTTATCGAGGAAAAAGACAAACCCCTTTCTGCTAAGTGTAGCAAGTATGGAAGAAGCTGTTCTGGTGCGATATTCAGGGGATCCAGTCCTGGTTGATCCTTGCACCACATGCAGAATCTCCTCCATTTACATGCATACGCAGAGTTAGTGGACGGAGCTTCCTCAGGTAGAACATTGTCATCGTATTGTCTGTCAATATTCTCACGACCGATCCTTTTATGTGTGGTAAAAAAGACTTCAGGGCCCAACGTACCACCCTCAATTCCAGCACGTTGATATGAAGGGATGACTCTTCCGACGACCACAGGCCTTGCACTTGCAGGGACTCCAGATGCGCTCCCCATCCAGTCAGAGAATTATCCGTCACTAATGTCATTTGAAACTCTGGAACCTGCAGAGGCATCCCTCTCGATAGGTTTTCGAAGAGTTGCCACCATGGCAGTGCTCGAAGAAGCCCGTTGCTGATAGGCAATTTGTCTGACCAAAGCCCCCGACTCTGGGACCATCGGTCTGCTATAAATTCTTGAATTGGTCTCAAAGAGACAACAGTTGTTTACTAAGGGAATACACGACGCCATGGTCCCTAGTAGTGACATATATTTCCTTACTGGCACCCTGGTGTTGACTTTCCACTCCTTTGCCTGTATCCTGAGTTTGTGAACTCTCTCCACAGATGGTTTCACCAATCCTGACTGCGTTTCGAACTCTGCACCCAAAAACACCAAGTTCCTTTAGGGAGTTAAGGAGGACTTCTCGAACTTGATCGGAAAGCCTAACTGTTGCAGAAGTTGCATGGTGGCCTTTAGACTTGCTTGCGCTATTATTGGAGACGACCCCTTACCAACCAATCGTCTTCTTAACCAAGCTGCTACTGGAGCCAAACACTTTGTGAACGTCCTGGGAGATGACTTTAGTCCGAATGGGAGTACTTTGAATTGATAGGGGGTTCGTCCGACTACTAACTGCAGACATTTTCTGTGTCGTCGATGCATTGGTATATGAAAATATGCGTCCTGTAGATCTAACAACGCCAGAAAATCCCCCGGCTGGATAGATCGGATAACTTCCTGAAGCGTAAGCATCTTGAACTTCAGATTTTTTAGAGTCTTGTTGAGATCTCGAAGATCTAGAATGGGGTGCCACTTGCCGTTGGTTTTTTTTGAACTCCCTGACCTCTCTCGGCCACCGGGACCAATTCTATAGCCCCTTTTTGTAGCATAAGCACCACTTCTTGTTGTAATATGTGAAGATGGGGCTGCGCCAAAAATACAGGTGGAATGTGCGGTGGCATGCTTTTGAACTGCAGAGAGTGGCCTAGTTTCACTGTGTCTAATACCCACCGGTCTGATGTTATATTCTCCCACTCGTCGACACGGCGAGACACTCTGCCTCCCAGGACATCCTAAAGCTCGTCATTGCTGGGTCTTTGACTGCTTGTCCTTCGTGGACGATGAATAACCTCCTCTTCTTCTTGAAGCTTGATAGTCTCGTCCTCTTCGAGCAGTTTGGGTAGCTCGTCTATAGCCTTGAGAGGAGTACGATGGCCTACTGAAGCCCCGTCCGGTAGATGTGGCATCGTTTAGCCCCACATACTGGAACATCTCTCTGCCGTATCTCGCCATAATAGATAGAGAGTAGGCTGCCTTTACCGTTGTTGCTCCTACCGACACTACCTTCTTGCCAAAGGCATCTTGCCTCCTGGCCTCGTTGTCCTGGGGAGGTTGTACATGTTGTGACCTCGCCTTTCTTGCAGCAGTTGCCGATACCACCGATTCCGAAGAAGGTTGAGAAGACAAACATTTGGAGTAGACTCCGGAGCTTTGAATTTTTTTTCCAGTCTACCTTTAGTCACAGGCTCCGAACACGGATGGCGCATTGTTCGTAACCCCTCTTGCCATACGTGATCTAAAATTGGGACCGAAAACACAGACATCCTCCTCTTCCCCATATGATCAAACAAGAAACAGTCTTTCTTTTCTTCCTCCTGGGCCAGGCCAAACTCGGTACATGCCTTAGCCATCATTGTGTGGAAGGAACCGATGTCATCCGGCGGTGATGGTTGAGCTGGACTTCCTGGAGCTAGATCTCAGCCTCCGACTCCCATATCGGGTCTCTTGAAGGGGATGATATGTCTGATAAAGACACTCATCGTTCCAACTCGGACTCTGGTAGTTCTCCTTCCTCCACCTGTGAGCGTGGAGGATGTTCATCAACTGAAAGGGCTGTTGGTACCTTAGCCATTGACCGGGGGACAGGACCTGGCTCGTTGTCGGCTGGCATAGCATGTACCACTGCAAGAGCATCAACTTGAGGCAACTTCGCATCCAATCAGCTCAATAAAGTCTGTAATGTGGACAATACCTCCAAGGACAACACCGCTTGGGGATTGAGTAGAGGCGTTGTAACTGGGATACTTCGTCCACTCGAGACTGTCAACGAGCTGACCCCTGTAATCCAAGCTCCGTTGGCCCAACCACCGGTTCACGGTCATCTTCTACGGTCTATGTTGCAACAGGGTCTCTGGTAAGATCGGATCGTACATCTCCGGCTGCCAGCCTTCTGGAGGGGCCACCGTCGCCGATGCCAACTTTTCAACAGTCGTCGTCGCCGTCTGAATCGACGCAGCTACTGCAGCAATGCCCTGAGTTGATGGTAATGAGGGTGTCGACGATCGGACTCCCGTTGAAGACAACGGTGGTTGTGGCGCAGAATCCTTAAGCGTTCCTGCCTTTTTTGAGATTGACTCATGATTCGACGAATCTCAACACAAGGATGACCTATGATGGTCACCTGAGGAGGTCTTTAACAGGTCTTTTCGCTCCATTTTTGATGAGGAGGAAGAAGACAAAGCTTTTGTTTTTAATGACGATTCCCTCGTAGAATGTTTCTCAGAGGAACTTTTCTTCGTCGAACGTGACTTCTTCGCCGGCAGCTCTGCAGATACAGAGCGGTGGGGGACCACCGGAGATTTAGCCTCGAGGCCAAACTATCTCGGTCTTTCAGGGTCTTCTGCGAGAAGTCTTTACAAATTTCACAATTGTCCGCCGAATGAGGAGGATGGTGACAATACATATAGTCCATAACCTTTTTTAATCCGCATGCAGCACACGGACGGAATAAAGCCTTCCCAGACATTGGGAAAGAAAACGAAAAAAATCAGCCTTGTAAAATACTAGATGACACGAGGTGATCCCACTACTTTATAAGACGGTTGAAATCTGAAGGGAGCTGCGGAAACGGGGATATTTATATGGCTACGTCCTATTGGGGCAGGCGTAAGCGGCCCAAAACGACGTAGATAGGACACAAAAGTGTCGAAATATTTTCCTATGGAAAACATCTTTATAAATGCACCGAGGGTTCCCAGCCTGACGACGGGGAATATTCTAAGCATGCGAATCCATGAAAGATACAATGCTGGAGAATGTCATTACAAAAAGAAAGGACTTTGGAGGAAAAGAATTGAGCAAAGTCAGAAGTGGATAAGATAGAATTAGCAGAATGATCCAGGGTGGGAGGAGAGAGGAGCTGAGTAAGGGTTTGAAAAAGACTCCTACGATGAGTAGACTGGGTATTGTAAGGAAGGCATGGTATCAAAGCAAGACAGACACAAGTAATCACAGTTCAAGGGTGTTTATTAAACTGTAAAAATGGGTGAGATACACCCCTAATCTAAACTTAAATATAAGATGGGAGCAAGCTACGACCATCAAATAATAATAATAATACAGTTCTAGTGGAGTCTAGTCAAATTAAAAGGGCCTATACTGAGAAAAACCTATTGCCAGTCCTTACCTCTAAATACAAAATAGTGTGGGATAATTTTCACAAAGAAAAAAGTGCTCTCAAAAGGATAAGTCAGGATGTTATAGCCTGGATCTCCCTTACCCACGTTTGAAGCGAGGCGGGACTCTCGAGCACAGCACACTTCTAGGGCTTCTCCGGCCTGATTTTCAGACCCTTTTTCTCCCATCAGGGACTTCTGTGCCCAAGTCTCTTTATGCAAAGTCTCTTGCTTCAGAGGGCCCGATGCATCACAAACAACAAACAAACAGTTCCTTCTATAGAACTTCAGGTTGGGCGACTCTTCTTAACCCGAGGATCCCCCTCAGCCAGGTTCCGATTCCTTTCGCAATATCAGCCTCCCTCAATCGGGCTCAGACCAACGTGACACTGTGAACGTCCCTCAGTCGGGTTCACATTCATTACAACAATGCAGTTCACTTTAGCTTTGCAATTCACAACGTGTCAAAGACATTTTACTGTAAATGGGGTTTGACTCAACCCTTATATGACCACATTGACATCTTTTGCTAGCATCCCATGAGCCTCTTGGTTATTGTAGTTTTCTCAGTTCAACACACCCTCCTTGTTCAGGAGCGGGGCATTCGTTAGAGTCTTTCAAATGAGGGCCCACGTGGCACCGGACATCTCTAACCCTGATACCTCGGTTGTTCACAAAATACCTTTGTTTATTATCTTCTTTTCTGTATGCAAATGTTGTTACTGCAACCATGAGCTTAACGCATTCTGGTCTACTATCAGTTTTCACTGACTCACCAGCTGCGTTGAACTCACTGGCTTTTTATCTGCTGGAGTCAAGGACGGTAACACAGTGGCAAGCTCTTTTCCCTGCCCTGGCTATCAGTGCGGGAGGGCACCATGTACCGCCAACATCTGCCACACCAATCACCAGCTGCAATTCCCGGTCTTTATTTTCCTTTATCAAAGGCTTTGCAGGTCTGGGTTGGCAATGGCAATTCCCTCCTTTTCGTCCTTTCAGTTTCCTCTGCCTTTGTCCTTCATTTGAACTGCCATTCTGGAAAAGCTGCTTCATTGTGCTTGCTGAAAGTGTACTCAAATGCTCTGCCTTTTATCCCTGTGGGGAACGGAAAGGGCCGTCAGGTGTGCGTAGTTATTGGCAGTTGCCTGAATCTGCCTGACCCTTGTGTTGGGACATGTAAGGTAAACTGCTCTGGTGCTAGTCTGTTGTCTTTCGCAGGGTGAGAAAGTGTTTGTGTAGGAAAGAGGTTTGGGGGGGTAGAGCTTTTACATATCCTACGAGGTAGGATGGGGAAAAGGTGTTATAAGGAAGGGGGTACTGCGTCTCACCCGTCACTGTCCCACTTCAACTCCCCCTAGACTCCCTCATCCAAGTTATCCTCTCACACTAGTCCGCCCCTAGGAACTGGATCCAGTAGCGATGGACGTGTCCTGGCCACCCGGATGACAGATCCACGGGGACTAGCAGGTGAGACACCTTCAAGTTTCTCACAGTATGTAAAAGATCAGAGAAATAAAGACGCTTCGCAGAAAGTAAACAGTCATCACAAAGAGTGTGATATGAAAAGTAAGATGAGTGATCGGACATTGATCTGGTCTTCAGCTGTCTTTCAAAATGACGAAGAAAATTGTGCACAGTAGAGTGTAGATGAGGGGAAAGCCAAGGTTGCAAAGGTTTACGTGCAGGATGGAAAGAGGACAGAGGATAAAGCTGGTCAAGAGAAGTGGAAAGAGATGAGGAAATAGAAGATGTAGCCTCGTTAGTGGTAAGAATTGAAAAGGAGGAAATAGGAAACAGCAGACATACAGGCAGAATTAGATAGGGAAGAGTTAAAATTGCATAGGTCACGCTGAGCGAAAGTTAATGAAAAATAAAAAGCAGTAGAACATGCAGAAGTTTGAGGAGATAATGATACAGAAAGAAGATAGTGATCAGAGAGGTGGACTGGGAGAGATGACATAGAAGCGGAGAAGGACGAGATGCAAATTAGATCAAGGGAGGAACCAGAAATATGATATGAAGGAGTAGAAAGAGGCAGAAGAAAATGGAAGTAAAGGACGAAAAGAAAAGGAATAGTAGAGTGTGTTGATGATGGGTGAAGATTTAAGTCCCCTAACAATACAACAGGGGTAGGGTTAGGTAAGATGTGAGATAAGGAACAAGTTACTTACCTGTAACTGTTGTTCTCCAGCATGGGTCTGGCATGGATTCACATGCTCATGAATATTCCCCGTCGTCAGGCTGGGAATCCTCGGTAAAGAAAAAACCAGTATCAGTTTAGTTTCTGATCTGTCTTTCGTAGTAATAACCAATCACTGATCTCTGCGTCATACTGACCACAGCCAATGACTGCCCTCTACCTAAGCCCCGCCTCTGGCAGCCATCTTCAGATTTGGAAGCACGTGAAGTGGCAGTATGACCAAGTGAAGAGCCGCAGAGGGGTAGGCGGGAGGGTTCGCATGTGAATCCATGCCAGACCCATGCTGGAGAACAACAGTTACAGGTAAGTAACTTGTTCCTTCTCCAGCATGGGGTCTGGCATGGATTCACATGCTCATGAATAAAGAATACATAGCAGTACACACATGCACAACCACGGGAGGTGGCAAAGGCTCAACATTAAGCATCACATCAAACTCAACATTAAGCATCTTACCTCCTCACCAGGCTCACCTCAGGCGAACAGGTTGCGCAGCACTGCTTGGCCGACCCTGGACTACTCCCTGGAATCCCGGTCGACGCAGTAGAATTTCGTGAAGGTGTGCGTCGACCTCCACGTAGCAGCCCTGCATATGTCCAGCAGGGGCACACCAGATAGGAACGCCGTGGTAGCTGCGATCGCTCTGGTGGAATGGGCTCTCGGACGGCCAGGCAGCGGTCGGTTTGCCAACCGGTGACAGTACGTGATACAGCCGGAGAGCCATCTGGAAATGGAAGCCTTCGAGAGAGCCTTCCCCTGATTGACAGGTCCAAAGTTCACAAAGAGTTGTGACGTCTTCCGAAAACACTTCGTGCGGTCCACGTAGAACTTCAGCGCTCTAGCCACATCCAGCGAGTGCAGAGTCCTCTCAGCCGGCGACGAAGGCGACGGGAAGAACACAGGCAACACCAAGGGTTCGTTGAGATGGAAGTCCGACGGTACCTTGGGCATGAAGGAGGGGTGCGTCCTGAGCACTACCCTCGTGTCGTGAAAAGTCAAGTACGGGGCCTTGCAGGAAAGGGCCTGGATCTCTCCCACTCGTCGTGCGGAGGTGATGGCCACAAGAAACGCTGTTTTCCACGACAGAAATTTCAACGGAGCTGAGTGCAGAGGCTCGAACGGAGGTCCCATGAGCTTGGTCAGCACCACGTTGAGCTCCCACGCCGGGGCCGGAGCCTTCACCGGCGGGAACGATCTGAACAGTCCCTTCATGAACTCTTTCACCAGACGATGAGACCACAAGGACGTCCGCCCCGTAGTTCTGGTGTATCGGGAGATCGCAGCAAGATGAATCTTGATGGACGCGTGTGCCAGTCCAGCTTTGGCCAGCGTCAGCAGGTACGGCAGTACTTGGGGGGCCGTAATCCGTAGAGGGTTAATCTTCTGTGCGTGGCACCAGACAGAGAACCTCTTCCATTTGTGTCCGTAGCATTTAAGAGTCGAGGACGCCCTGGCCTTTGCAAGAACCTCTCTGCAGTCGGCCGGTATGTCGTATCCTCCAAACTCTAGCGCTGCAGGAGCCAGGCCTGCAAGTTCAGCGATTTCGGGTCGTGGTGGAGGATGGCGCCTCCTTCTCTGGAGAGTAGATCCGCGTCCACCGGCAGCTTGATTGGCGGGGACGCTGACAAGTCCAGAAGGTCCGGGAACCATATCTGCCTCGGCCACGCAGGTGCGACGAGGATCATCCTGCACCGTGACCTCTTGAGCTGGTTGACCAGCCGGATTAGCAGTGGCAAGGGAGGGAACGCGTAGAGGAACAGGCCCTCCCAGGGGAACGAGAAAGCATCGCCCATGCTCCTCGCCTGGGGAAACCTGCTGGCGAACCTCCGGCACTTGGAGTTCGTCGCCTTCGCGAACAGGTCGATCTGGGGTGTGCCCCACCGTCGGAAGGGGCGATCCACTAGATCCTGCCGTAGCTCCCACTCGTGGCACGAGCGCAGCTCCCTGCTGAGTGAGTCGGCGATGGTGTTTTTTATCCCTGCCAGATGAAACGGCACCAGAAATATCCTTTGGGCGACGGCCCAATGCCACAGGTCCTGCGCCTCCTTGGACAGTGCTGGGGACCTGGTTCCGCCCTGTTTCCTGATGTAAAACATGGTGGTGGTGTTGTCGGTGAAGATCCTCACCACCTTGCACTTGAGGGACGGAAGGAAGGACCTGAGGGCCCAAAACACTGCACGGAGCTCCAGGACGTTGATATGTAGGGATTTCTCCGTCGGGAGCCAAAGGCCTCTTGCGTGCAGATTTTCGGTGTGCGCTCCCCACCCTTCCAGGGAGGCATCCGTGGTCACTGTCTCCTGGTGGGCTGGGGTCTGGAAGTCCATGCCCGCCGTCAGATGCGCGCGGGTGCCCCACCACCGGATCGCTCGTCCGAAACTCTCGTCGAGTGTGATCCTTTCCTCGAAGCTGCCCGTCGTTTGGATCCAGCGCGCGTCCAGGAACTCCTGCAACGGGCGCATCCGGAGCCTGCACATGGGAATGAGGTAGATGCAGGAAGACATAATTCCGAGGAGGGTCTTGATGGACCATACCTTGGCCGCGTCGGCCACCAACATCCGCTGCACCTTGCCCAGGATGGTCCTGGTCCTCTCCTCCGACGGGGAGGCCAGAAGGGACACTGTGTTGAGCCTCGCTCCCAGAAACAGAGCGTCTTGCGCGGGTACCAGGTGGGATTTGGCGTAGTTCACAGAGAATCCCAGGTCCGTGAGAAGTTGGACGGTCCTTGCCGTGTGGACCACGGCGAGCTCCTTCGTCTTGGCTAGGATGAGCCAGTCGTCCAGGTAGGGGTAGACGTGGACCCCCTCGCGGCGCAGCTGCGCCGCCACCGGTGCGAGGCACTTGGTGAATACCCTGGGAGCTGACCGTAGTCCGAAGGGGAGGGCTTTGAACTGGTAATGACGCCCTTGGACCACAAACCTGAGGAATTTTCGGTGCCCCTTTAGGATGGGAATATGGAAGTAGGCATCCTCCAAATCCAACGACGACAGGAAGTCTCCTTCCTCCAGCTGCCCCAGGACGTGCTGGAGGGTGACCATACGGAACTTCTGCGCCTTGATGAACTTGTTCAGACGTCGCAGGTCCAGTATGGGGCGCCATCCCCCCGTCTTCTTCTTCACGAGGAAGTATCTCGAGTAAACTCCGGAGCCCCGAAGCCTCTTTGGGACGAGTTCGATGGCGCCCTTCCTGAGCATTGCTTTTACCTCCAGGAGAAGTTGAGGGACGTGAAGTTCTTTCCTGGCCACGGGGGGGACGCGCGGACACTGTCTCTGGAACTCGAGCGCGTGGCCCCGGGCCAAGGCGTCCAGCACCCAACGGTCGGTGGAGATGGACTCCCACACGCTGACGAAGCTCGCCAGCCGGCCTCCCACCGGGGTGCTTCAGTGGGGGCCCGACCCCACGGCTGGATCAATCCTGCTTCGACGAGGCTTTGCCGCCTTGACCTCCTTGGCGACGACGGCGGGGTCCGCCAGACTTGCCTCGTCCTCTGTAGGCCTCCTGAGACGACGAGCGGGCCGCTTGACGGTAGGTGGAGAAACCGCCGCCGGAACCTTTGGAGGCGCCCTTGCCTCCGCTGCTCCGAAAGGGCGTCCGTCATTGTTGCAAAACTCCCAGGGCCCGGGCCGTCTCAGTGTCCGCTTTAATGGCCTGAAGGGAATCGTCGACTGTTTTCCCAAACAGGTTGTTCCCATCGAAGGGCATGTCCAGGACTCCGGTCTGAACGTCTTGACGGAAGTCTGTAGCCTTGAGCCATCCACGCCGCCTAAGGCAAACGCCGTTGCCCAACTGGCAGAACCCAGTGTCGGCGATGTCCGTCGCAACGGTAATGGCGTGGTCAGAAGTCACCTCACCTTCCTGCAGGATCTCCAGGGCCTCTGTCCTCTTGTCGTCCGGCAGGAAGTCCAGCAGGGGAGCCAGTTTGTACCAAAGCTCCCTGTTGTAGCGGGGCCACGATAGCCAAGGCGTTGGCCGCTTTAATCGTCGTCGCTGCCGACGAGATGACTCTGCGTCCCATAGCGTCCAATTTCTTTCCCTCACCGTCCGGTGGGGAAGTCGATGTGGAGGCCGCACCCCCCCCCCCGCTTTCTTCCTGGCCGCCGCGGAGACGACGGAGTCCGGGGTAGGCTGCGCCCGGAGGCACAGGGGGGCCGTGTCCGGGACCCGGTACTTCTTCTCGTACCGGTCTCTTCTAGCTGGCGTCGTGGAAGGGTTCTTGAGGAGGGTGAGGCCCTCATCCCAAATGTCGTCCAATAGAGGCACTGAGAGGACCGTCTTCCTCTTGGCCTCGCGCCGCTGATAAAGGAAACCTTCCTTCTTCTTCTCCTCAGGGCAGAGTTGGAAAAGCTCGGATGCCCTGGTGATCATGGAGTGGAACGATCCAATCTCGTCGGGCGGAGAAGCCCTGGTGGGAGGCGACGACGGTACATCCTCGTCGTATACCTCGTCGTCCGTACCCGTCGCTGCCGTGTCAGTCCCCGTATCATCCCCTCGGGTGGACGGGGAGGAGGGCTGGAAGGGGCGCGACGGCTGAAAAGGAGGTGGAGGGTGGATCCTTCTTTTCTTAGTAGGGGGAACACCAGAAGGTCCCGGTTCTGGGTCCCCAGACGGGAGAGGTTCCTCCGTCGGCAACGGTAGTCTCGTCCTTATCTCTGAGCATAAGGACCGTATAGCCAACAAAATGGCCGCCGAGTTGTCTCGCGGCGCTGGCAGAGGGGAATCCGACGAGCGAACAGGGGCCCCGTCGGTACCCTCGGCGATGTCGTCGTCACCTGCGTCGGGATCCATCCCGACGGGTCGGTCTTCTTCCACGCAGAGGCCGTGGCTTAAGACCTCGACCAGTTCCTCCTCCGAGGTTGAGGCCGAATCTACGACGACGCCCTGCCCCCCCTTTCTCTTCCCCTCGGGGGATTTCACGGGGGTCCTATCGATGGGCACAAAAGAGGACTCCCTCCGTGGTGGTAGGGAGACTCTGAGCCCCGAGGTCGCCACCACTGGTGTAGCCTGCACAGGCTGAGCCAGGGCCGCCGCGACAGTTTCGATAGAGGGCTTGGCCGGATGGATTAAGGCCTTCACCACCTTAGGTGCGCTCACCGCCTTTTCCTTGAGGGGGGGCACCGCCTCGCTCCCCCTCCCCCTGCAAGCTCGACCGGGGCCTCTCCAGGAGCTTCGCCGGGTGCTTGGCCTTCCTCTTACCCGACCCAGAGCATTGGCTCGTGGTTGATGGTGCCGGGGAGGGTGCGCCCTGCCTGGCGCCCGTAGAGCCCGACCGTTCGTCGCTCCCGGTGCCAGCGGACTCGCGGTGCTTGGCCTTATGTTGGACCCCCGTCGCCGGGGCGTCCTCAAAGGTCTTAGAAGACCGCTCGGATTTCTTCTTCTTCTTCTCGCCGGACGGGCTTTTCCCTTCTAGCCAGTTGGCGAGACGTTGATGGCGGTCCTTCATGGTCCGCTCCGACATGTTGCCGCAAAACGCACAGTCCTTCTCCACGTGCGTCTTGTCCTCATGTAGGCAGTAGAGACAAAGAGAGTGTTCGTCCTCCTTGAAGACGTTCTGAAGCTGGCATCCAGGGCAGACCCTGAACAGCTTTCCGGGCGTCGAGCTTCCCTTCTCCTGGGCCATGACCGGGCCTGAGAAACTTCTGGAGTCCTCCAAAAGCGTGGCTCGACGAATCTTCACCCTTGAGGGGCACAGACGAATCCGACACGGGTCCCCGTTGATCGGATAGAGAGTCGGTGGAGCTTGAGGCTCTTTTGACCGAAAAAACAAAGTTTTTGAGAAAAAAAAAACGTGAAAAAATAGCACTAACGCTCGAGAGCAATAGCACGAGGATCCCAACACATGAACGTGCGGTAAAAATCTGAAGATGGCTGCCAGAGGCAGGGCTTAGGTAGAGGGCAGTCATTGGCTGTGGTCAGTATGACGCAGAGATCAGTGATTGGTTATTACTACGAAAGACAGATCAGAAACGAAACTGATACTGGTTTTTTCTTTACCGAGGATTCCCAGCCTGACGAAGGGGAATATTCATGAGCATGTGAATCCATGCCAGACCCCATGCTGGAGAAAAGAAGATCAATGTGATGGGAAATTGGTGATTGTGAAGGGTGATGGCATGCGTGTGATGGGCACGGATGACTGCAGGGTTGGAGAATGCAGAAGGGGAATATTTACATCATGTGAAGTGATAAACATCAATAAAGTTAATAACATTAAATGGCCAAACACGTCCAAAAAGTAAAGCAAATCAAATACTGTTCTTTCAAGCCTGAGACACCAGGGACTCTTTTTCCATCAAATTAATAGCAAATGCAAAATACAAAAAGGTGCAATTGACAACTCACCTCTCTCAAGCCTTGCACATTCCGCCTCTTTGTTACACCCTGGTTCCCATACCTTCCAGGCCAGTCAATAAATAAATCACAGCAAAAATGCCAAAGAAAGTACAATTGTGTGCCGTAAAATGTCCTTTTTTAAGCACAGCATATTACATTTCATTATGCAGTATCCTGGAGGGCCTGCCTAACCCACCACACACATTCTGAGGTCCACTAGAGGCTCCAGAGATCATGAACACGGCAGCCAAGTGCAGTATAAATCTCAGTAACATAACATTAGAGCACACACACCCTACTAGAGACACATCATCACAGGCGTGTTGTTCAGTGTGCAATATTTTTTAGTAGGGGTCTGCAACCTTTGGCTCTTCAGATGTTTTAGACGACTCTCTTGATCCTTTAACACTCACTAAGCGGACTAGGGATGATAGGAGTTGTAGTCCAAAACATGCGGCGATCCAAAGGTTGCAGACCCCAGTTCCATAGATTCATACGTGAATAACAAAGCCTCAAGCAATGAACATCCAAAAGGAAGAGGACATTCACAATTGAGGCCTGAATTGAACAGGTTAATGAGGACGAAGTAGCTAATGTCTGTGTTTATCCTACAGTCAGCATTTTAACAGCAGCGCCCACAGAAAATATAAGATCTGACTTGGGTGTCGATGCCGTCCAAAATGTCAATGATAAATATGTCATGAAAGAGTGCAACAATTGCAAGTATCTATAGGAATCTGTAACACCAGATCTATGTGCTAGAATTAGTTACTTTGGTTTCTAAAAAGAACTCGATCCCATCCAGCAAGTGTAGAAGAAGACTACTTGGTGCAGTACTTTATAATTATACTGAACTATACATACTTATAAAGTGTAGCAAATGCCAAAAGTGCTCGACATTTCGAGCGAAGCTTGCAGATGAAATGAATGCTGAATTAGACAGAGTTATAATTTGCTTCTGACAGGAGTTAGATGCAACTGACTATAACTATCTAAAGAAATCGCCATTACCATTGCACAAGCCATTACTGGATCAAGATTGGACTATTGTAAAGTCCTCTTCTTAGGAACCTCCACAAAAAACCTGGCTAAACTACAGGTCATTCAAAATAATACCCTACGAGCAGCCCTAGGCATCCCTAAAAGACAGCACATCATAGATGCAAGGAAAGAAGCACAATGGCTTCCTATCAAAGAGTTATTTTCAAAGCCCTTGCACTGACACACAAATGTATTCACCAAACCGCTCCCACCTACCTCTCTGAAAAAGTCAGCGCTATCTTTACATATATATGGGACAGTGTCACCTAACGGTGACAATACGATTCAGACTATAAGTCAAGCAATTGAATTCACTTATAATGATGCAGCATAGAAAACACAGGAAAAAGAACAGTTTTGATTTGTGAACAGATAGTGTTTAGGTTAATATGCCACCTGCAAAATTATGTTTAAATACAAATGAGCAATCAGCAGGTAGTCAGGAATGAAAGACAAGGTCTTGAGTTTATATACAATCTTCCCTCCCCAAACAAGAGAGAAAACCATTTTTGGAAAATTACACTTTAAACTGACAGTTGAAAATTGCTTTGTAAAATAATGCAAAAGGGTGCAAAAATGCTTAAATGGATAGAAATTCTGAGGAAAGCAACACTAAACAGGTCCTAACACACATGAGCTATAATATAAACAACAGTACACACTTTAGATCAGGATGGCATGGAATAAGCACTTTGAAATGGGGAAAAGACACCTGTAAACTTTTGAGAACTGCAAATTCGCGGCACACTTTTACTATGCAATATTGGAGAAAAACGGGTCAAATACACTGTTCCGCGATGTGGGTGTAGCTAAGGGTCTTAGGTATCGTTGATAGTTGAAATTTCGTTTCTATCTTTAAAATTGAAGACGTTATAGAGGTTTTAGTGAGAGGCGTTTTTGCGAAAATAGGCACGAAATGAAAACAGGAATGCGGTTTTACAAATGACAGATCGGTTTGATTACACTATAGTAGGACTATGAAAAAGAGGAGGCCACACATGAATCTTCACAGCTACATGGCCAGCGCAACCATTGACATGGTGGCTACTCGATTTCGTTCTGGGATTTACTTTAGTTACTCAAAATCACTAAGGAGTTATGTTTTTGTAACACAGATGAGAAAAACCAGCGCAGGAAGGATTCGAACGATACTAGGGTTCTGAATTTAAAGATGGGATGGTTTGAGATTGGGATAATACAATGCAGATATACTATGGGTCACTGTTCTTTCTATTAATACTTACAGTCCTTTGTAATTAAATTGGACTGTCAGCTCTGGTCATTGGTTCGGATCAGGTCTACCGGCAGCAGGGCACCTCTGGAGGGTTTGGATCAGCGGCGCGGTTCTTGTCAATTTTGGACTGCTCCTCAGACTGGATTTTGGATGGCCCCTTCTGGTCACTGGACACGGTAGATTACAGGATGCAAGTTTCAGTGGGCAAGCCTTAATGGTAGCAAGCCAAGCTGAATCAGAATTATTCTTTTAAGTTTTGGAGGTTTTGAAATTGGGTCTAGCTAGCATGAGTTCAGCAAAGAAATCTGGACCTTCAAAGAAGTCTGGAGTCAGCTACAAGATGAAGAGTTCTGGAATAAGGTGCTACATGGAAATTTGGATGCGTTCTGGAAGCAGTGTGTCCTATGTGGAGTGAAGTTCCTATATTTATACTATCAAATGCCATCCCCCAGTTTATGCTGTGGGCAGAATTTCAAAAAACACCCCCACGGCTGTGAGTGGCTGCAGGCACGTGCTTTGTTTTCGTTGGCAGTCAGAACAGAGCTGTCCTCTTTACGATGGATGGGATTTAGGAACTCCCACATTGATTTTTATCAAAACATAACTTTTGCACACATGTACATTTCTACAATTATGTACCCTAATAAAATCGGACACATACATTTCTCATTTGATTGTCTATATTCACATTCAATCCCCATCTTTGTGCAAGCTGTCTTCTTCATTCTACAGATTTTTATCAACAACAGTTTGGATTAATGATTTCTAATTTGGTAGATCTCGGGGCGCTTATCAGTGAATCATTTACATGCAATCTTAGGTTTGTGACATTAATGGTTCTGCTACAATGGGATTGTTTTTTATAACGTTGGTTCCTTAAATGGTACAGGTTTCATCAAGGTCTTCAAATCAAAAGCCTGAAATTAGGTTAATGTCTACCAATTTTCAGATTTATTCTTCTTTCGGTTGCACAGCTAAAGAGTTTTAAACTTTAAACACAAATAAGGATTTAACATCAAAGTTCTCCTTCGTAACCTCCCCTTCCCAGGCAGCAGCTGTCCATTCCTTTGATCAGGGAGGTGTGTCCCCTTCCTGGAGAAGGAAGCTCCCCTGTAGAGATCAGTTGGGCAGCTTGCCATTGTTCTTGGCTCAGCCAGAGACGAATGTCTGATGCTCTCATTGTGCTCCTTGCTGTCAATATGTGGGAACCATTAAGCAGCCATTAGTCTTCCTGTAGCAATTGAGTGACAAGCAGAAATGTGAATCTTTCCCAGGCTGGGCTGTCAGATCAGAATTAAATAGTACATTAGCTCCAGACTGGGTTCCTTTAAATTAAAGTCTTTTCATTTCACATATAAAATATAAGCACAGTTTATAAGGGATTTGGATATTTTAAAAGAGTTAGCCCTTCACAAACATGATTTAAATAGGCAGATTTTGCAATTTTAATCAGGAAACAGAAACACTTTAAACTGGGTTTGACAGCTAATTTCCTTAAGCAGCTGTCAGGCAGGGAGGTCTGGATTCCCCTGACTGCCTGGAGAATCTTTGATTTCAGCTCACTTTTCCTTTCAATAATACACTGGGAAAATGACAGAATTTTTAAGGGCATTTTTGAATTTTAGCCCTTCTGTGGCAGGTGACTGGTGACAGGTAACAGGTGACAGCAGTGATTCCTGTTTGTACACCAACTTTGCCTCTGTGTGTCAGGGTGTGCAGCTCTTTCGTGGTTTATGAACGATGTGCAGTTTTGCAGGTTTGGTGCGCACAGGGGTTATTGCCTCCATTTTTGGCAGTTTTCTTTCCCCATTGGCAAAGGGGTTTAGTGGGGTGCATTGGCATGTGTAACAATATTCCATATGTGGGAATGCAGTTCAGGCAGCCACTGGAAAGCCAAGTATGGATCAGGTCGAGGTATGCCCGGCCCTTTTGTTGCTGGATGTCTTCTGTATTCGTGGATGTGGATTATTGGGGGCTCCCATAGGCTTAATGTAGAGGTTGTACAACATGGTTCCGTTGATGGATTTCTGTGGGACTCCATATGCAGCTGGTAAAAGTGGTTATCTAAGTAACATAACATCTAGAGGTGAGCATCTGGACAAACTGATTGCAGTCTGTAAGCGTGCAGAAGTACAAGTGACACAGTAGTGGCATGCTTGTTGGCAAAGACTTTTATTCAAAAGAAAATAAGGG
Source organism: Ambystoma mexicanum (assembly GCF_040938575.1). Lineage (NCBI taxonomy): Eukaryota > Metazoa > Chordata > Amphibia > Caudata > Ambystomatidae > Ambystoma > Ambystoma mexicanum. The sequence continues at coordinate 1,068,083,481 of NC_090936.1, forward strand.
GAAAAACCTACTGAGCCCCATTACTAAGAGGGGGTTAACCTATCCCAAAACAAATGCTAAGGACTGTGCCAGTACGTCTGTCAAAGTATAATGTCCACCATCCTGTGTTAAAACCTATTTTCGCCCCTTACACTAAACTTACTAAGGAAAAACTGTGCAGTGTCTTGATGCAGAGGGAGGCTTCCCTTACTCTGGACATGGGTTCAATTGTTCAGATCTTTATGAGGAAACAGTTGGAGTGATTCTTTAACGTAAAGTTCTTGCTTTTTAACTGTTCTTCCAAACGTATACAAAATACAGTTCTCAACTGTCAGACGGGAGTCCTTTCCCCTGCCCTCTCCAACTTACAAATGGCAGCGTCAAGTCTGGTTTCCTATCCTGCCAGACTTGACAGTGGATTTCCCCAAAAACATAAAACACACAGTTCTCACATATCAAGGGGGCAGGGGAGTCTCTTCCCCTGTTTTTGTCTTCAACTCCCAAACAGTGTTAACATAGTGTTAAGCATGGTTCACTATCCTGCCAGGCTTAACTGTAGAAAAACTATTTCTCAAATGTCAGAGGGGAGTCCCTTCCTCCTGCTCTTTCCAACTTACAAATTGCAGTGTCAAGTCTGGTATTTTGAAGGTAGCCCATGTTGTGAATGTGCATGGTGAGATGGGCAGAGTGGTTTCTGCATTGAGGGATCTTGACGATCTTAGCAACAAAAATGTTGATGGTTTTCTCAAGGAAGTGTGATACAGGAGGGTGGGGGAAAGGGGTTGATGCACTACTTGACTGCCTGTAACAGAGTTTTGCTTTCATTATTGGATTCGGCTATAGTGTTCTGGTAGTATGAGTCATCTGCTGTGTTGATGAATTTTATGCAAAAAGTCAGGAGTCCTTTAAGCAAGGTCAGATCATTCGGGGTTTCGAACTTGCAACATATTTGGTCTTGCACCATTATTACTCTTGTGCTGATGTCTGGTGGAAATGATCTGAGGCACAATGACCTCCTCATTCCCTGTGTTATCAGCTCTTGGCAGACTATATCAATTGCTAAAATGGTGAACCCATTGATTTGTTGCAATACTTTAACCTACATCAGACCTTACACCAGAAGCCCCAAATGTGACAATTCCCCCAAATATCTTCTGGCCCATGCTGATTGCTAATAAAGCATCCCAATTTCTATTTTACAATTTATCGTTTTTCTTCTTGATTAAATCTTTATATTCTTCTGCAACTTTCCCTAATAGTTCTGGGTTTCCGCCCTCTGAAGATTGTAGAGCTCCTTTAAGAAAACCTTTTCCCCTACATTCCCTGTTAACGCATAGATCCCTGGTCTGTATATTCTGACTAATCTTTGTAAAAGATTTTGTGGTGAATAGTTGCACTGCTCCAACAAGCTCAGAGAAAACTAAACATGCAATACAATTACTGACATTCCTAGTCAAAAATTATTTGAGGGAACAAATTAATGAACCATAATTTGTAGGAAGAAAATGCTCCCGATTAAGACAGGACCTTGTTAAACCTATTCTTGTTAAGAGTGGGACACATTTCGCAACTCATTTCCTCTATAACATGCATTCTCACTACAACAGTATGAATTTCAACCCTGGGCCTCAAAGGCTTGTGGTCACTCTCTTTCCTGGGATAAACCATCATGATACCATGCTTCTAAATTGACCAGAATATGATCCAAATGGCTACATTAAGAGTTGAACACAAAGGTCTGCTTAGCTGGCGAGTCAATGTGGAAGTGGCCATTACATGTCCTGAAACCCAATTTAGGAAAAAAAGCGCTAACTTACAGGCATTCTGGTAGGAGTGCTGCGGACTGGGGTATTAACTACAAGAATATTACATAGGGCATCTGCATGGGGGGGGGGGTTCAATGTGGGCATTGGAATGCCCATTGACATCTATAAAGCGAGTCAACGTCCATTAACCAAATATTCCCAGAGGGGATCCCTCGAACACAAGCAAAAGTAATGTAGTTATCGCGCGATAGCAGCTTGGTCTGAAGCATGTTTCTAAGGATGGACAAAGTACTCATGGGATTGCTGGCATAACAGGGGCCCCATGCTGCCCATGCCCAGCGGGGGATGAGTGGGTGAGTGGCAGTGGGGGAGTGAGGGCTCATCAGGGCTTGCAGGGGGCACCCTGCATTTTGTGTTACGCCACTGCAGGGATGACAGTTTTGTTTACCTATTTCCCTTTAATAGGACAAAAAAAGGATCATTCTGCTGTCTGAGAAGGTGTTTTGTAGTAAGTGCTAGAGTAAGCCCATGAAACCTTGCTTTTCTGCACTGGTTCAACAAACCTTTTTCCTCAGTAAGTCCAAATCTAAGGCCTCAGTAGAGTTGCAACTCTGTTATATGCCCTCTCCCCTAAGGGACCTAAAACCTTTCAGGGAAGCGGAGCACCAAGGAACTTAATGTTTCCCAGGGTGAATAATCTTGCCCAGTCACCTGTGTTGACACCACATGTTTGTGGCAGGGTTATTTTGTGGCAATGCCTTTGTAATTTACTTACAGTTCGCCAACAGAGGCCTATTCTCTGGAAGAGCCCACATTGGTGCTTGTGTTGGAAATTCTATAGAAATATTATAGTTCAACTTTAGGTTCTTCGGTGTGAAAGAAGCTAGATATTACCATCTATGGTTATGATCACTGCCCCTCAAAAGGTCTGTGGCATGGGTGGCTGGGACTAGATTTGGCCAGTGACTGAACAGCATGGCTGGATTCAAGTTCGACTCCACACTGTGTGTGCTTGCCCAGGAAGAGGCCTGGGAAGATCAAGGTTGCAGTCCCAGACGGATTTAGGGTGGGTTAAGTGTCAAATGTTTCACAGGATGCATGATGATGACTGGAGGTCGAGCTTGCACTTAGCTTCCAAAGGTCCTTCTAGGAAATCAGTGGACCTCTACCTTACCTGTATCAAAAAACTCTGCTGCAGTATCTGCCTGAGATCACACTCAGACGTTGAAGTTCTTCCTGTACCTGGATATACCGGACTTGCCTTGGCCAGAAGTAACAGTGAAGTTAGCACTCCATCCTAATGACCTGGGGGTGGGGAGGAAGTTGATGTAAAAGTCTACCGGAACCTCTGCCCAAAAAAGACACATTGCCACTCCACCATGCACAACCTGACATGAAAAGGCTGAAGCATCAGAAGACTAGAGCACCGGACATGCATACAGCCAGTGGCCTTACAAGCAGAAACTCCAAGAATATTGAACAAAGGCCCTGGAGATTGCAAGTTACACAAGTCTTACATACCCTGTGCCGATGACTCATCGTCTGCACATCCCAGTAACTAGATTTGAGACATCAGCTAGCTGACTGCTGCACTGTACTCCAGCATCTTGTGACACAATTTTCGGTCCAACATCATCTTCAGTGACTACAAAGGTGACCTACAGTGTGTAGCGGTTTTGTTGATGTAGCACTAATCTGATGATCCCAGTTGGGATGGGGGGAGTTCACCAACACGAGACAGCTCAAAATCTACATTTCATTAGGTTGCTCACTTTTTACTTCCCTACAAAGCACATACAGATATCCTTCACAAATATAGCAAAATGAAATTTTTGTCATTATGACTATTTGCACACCGATGTAGCCCTCATCATGAGGTGAAGATTTACTTTGGATCTACAATTATGATGTAACTATATACCTGGTCCTGCTCACCGGGGACTGTATTACCACACTTACTATAACTACCGCGTAGATGCCTCAGGGTTTTATGTGCTAATATACATTTGAAAATAAATATTGTGCTGACATTCTCTTACTTAATGCTAAACTATCACACTCCCCTCCTAAGACTTTAGTTTTGACTTTTTTGCTACGTTTACCTCTAGGAAAAACAGCAGGGCCTGAAGGAACCCCTATTTCCAGGTTGTGGGGACATCTTTCTCACACCCTGAACAAAGGGTTGATAAAAATACGTCCAAATAGCAAGTCTAAGAAAAAAGGCAAATTTAGGGAGTTTCTGTAAAGCAATTGTTTAGAAACCTTAAGAGAAACAGATTGGTTGAAATAAAAATCTGAAACCATTTTCATCAAAGGAAGAGACAAGCTAAGGACTAGTTTTCATGGTTCAGTCTACACCATTTGATTGTGTAGACAGATTCATACTGGGGAAGAAATCAGTGACCATTATGATACAACTGAACTTCTACCTTGAATGAAGTGTTGGATATGGGAGGGGAGGCAAAGTTACAAGCTCATTTTGTACAACCCTGGGCCAACATGTGCTGCATAAGCAGAGTCTTATTTTCTTTATGGATCAATGACCGAGAGAAACAACTAGTGGATGTGGTAGTTGATGTACACCTTTAGAGGGGAGAAGATGTATCCTTGTTCTGCTTTATCCAGATGATATTGCACGGATAGCAATCTCTCCCAATATTATAAAGTCAGCAGTAAAGTGGGTGACCCTAGAGAGCCTAGCAGAAGAGCAATATAAATCAACAAAGACAGAATAGAAGAGGTTATACATTTCAATTATGTGGCGTTCATGTTTGTTCAAATACTATCCTTGCAATTTCACAAGACTTAGCTAGTAGTTGGGGCTGCCCAATTCAAAAGGAGCATCTTACACCTTCTGAGGCAATACTAGGGCATATCCTAGATATGACACTGGATCTTTATAAAGCCATGGATAGATGCATTATAAGAACTGGCAGTGGAATCTAGGGCGGCTATGGGCCAGATAAAGACTTAGAAATACTAGAGTGTACATTTTTTAAGGCAGTATTGTTGATTACAATCTCTACCGACTTGCTATATTTGGAAACTGGGTTAGTGTCAGTAAGGTTAGAAACATCATTAGCACTGAAAAGACTGTTGGGATGAACGTCAGACATCCCACACGTGAGAGGAAATACAAACTAAGGAAACCCATGAAGCACGAGTTAGAACACATCTCAAAGGCCAAATGCCCAGGCTGCAAGCAGATTACCCTTTCATTCCCGCCATATTCCTTCACCGGGAGATAAAAATGGAAAACAGCAACACACACATGCATTAGAGGTGTAACTGTGCCAAAAGACGGCAGGCACAACAAACCAACACATATGTGCCAAGAATCAATGTGGCATGGACATAGAGATAGGTGCAAGTAAGTAGGCCCAAGAGGCAAGAAGCATGAAAGGGGATAGAGTAAACATTCATTAGATAAAGCAGGCAGTAATAGATTTAAGCTATGAACAGGACCCATCGGCAGTAGGGATAGCTCTCATTACATGAGAGGAATAGCAGCAGGCAAAACGCATATGCACAGATGGATGCATTCATAGGTAGGCTAAGCCATGAAAGGAATGGTGATGACAGAACAACACAGGGACAGATGTTAGCCCACAAACACACACATTAGCACAGGCTAGAAGAATTGAGAAAACACAGCAGGAGGTTAGGAGTGTGTGGTAGTAACATTAAGTAATCTAGAAACTCATGGAGAATCTGATTATCCCCCAACTGATCCTCCACACCGAATTGGCTGGCTGCCTCCATGATCACCAGTCAGGTTTCAGAGCATCCAGAGGCATAGAAACTGCTCTCCTGAAAACCTGTGAAGACCTGCTCTTGAACCTTGACTCCAACTCCCCCTCTGTTCTGATCCTCCTTGATCTTTCTTCTGCCTTCAACCCAGTCAACCACTCCATCCTCATAAATCATCTCCATGATACCCTTGGCATCAAGGACTGGGCACTGGTTTGGTTGACCTCCTTCCTTTTAGACTAACCCTCCCAAGTACAAATGGGTAATTTCCTCTTTTCCACCTCACTCTCTACCTCTGACGTCCCTTAGGGCTCTATTCTATGGCTCTTCAACATCTACCTAGCCCCTCTAGCCAACTTTATCTCCACCTCCTCCCCCCATTTCCAGTGTTATGCTGATGACACAGCTCTTCTTTTAGCTGCCATCCTCAACCTCTTCTACTTCCTCTGCCATACCCGACTGCCTGACTGCTATTCAGGCGTGATGCTCTGCCAATGATATCTGTCTTAATGCCAGTAAGACAGAGATCCTTCTCATTGGGACACCTGCTCCCTGCTCCCCCCCCCCCGCTCTCTGTCACACTCCTTGGGACCCCTCCCTTCACACTCTTGTGTGTCCAAAAACCTTGGGATCATCTTTGACTTCTCTATCCTTCTCTCCACACATCACAGACATTGGCAAGAAGTAAAATTTCCAGCTCCACCTCCTCAAAGGCATTTTCCCTTTCCTCACCTTCCCCCAGAAACTCAATGTCTCCAGAGCTCTAGTTCTCTCTACACTGGACTGCTGCAACAGCTTCTTCCTCAATCTGCCTCTTTCCTCCTTTCGCCCCCTTCAACTAACCCAGAAAATGGCTGCAAGACTTATCCTTGGCCTCAAGCCCAGGGACTGCACCTCTCCAGCCCTAAAATCGCTACACTGGCTCCCAGTGACCACAAGCATCACATTCAAGACCCTGTGCATCATCCACAAGGCCACCTGGGGCCTGGGACCTCTTTACATCCTGTGTTCCCTCTCTAAACACCTCCTTGCTAGAGTTCTTCGGCCCTCTAGCTCCATCTCTCTGCGGGTCAGACGTGTCTCCAAGCATAGAACGGGAGGTAGATCCCTTTCCTCGGCTGGTTCCTTCCTCTGAAACGGCCTCCCTCAGACTGGAGATTGGATCTTAAGTTCCGGAAACTCCTCAAGATTTTCCTTTTCTCATCTTCCTACCCTCTCCCCCTCCTGTGCTACTGTCCCTCTGCAGCTGCAACTGAGGCCAGGTCCCTTCTGTGTCTTACTGGGGACAGACAACCCCAAACCAGTCTCTCCCAGCATCCCTATTCAGCACTTGCCCTTGGACACCCTTCCCCGGACTAGCCCTAACCTGGTCCACCCTGCCCATTGCACTTATCGGCCCTTCCCCCTTTTGCCCCTGGCCCTCATTGCCCCCCCCTCTGCACTTCTCCCACTCCCATCCCTGGCCCCTACTCCCCCCCCTGCACTTATCACCTTTGCCTTGCACTTGCATGGTAGTTTTACTTTACTTTATAACATTTATAATGCGCAACCATAAACCCATGGGTGTGAGGGCGCAGACAAGACAGACAAAAACACAAAACAATTAAGGACCCAAGAGGCAGGAGAGAGGAGAGCTTCATCTGAGAAAGGGTAGGATTGCTACAAGGCCACTATAATCATCATTGATGTTCATTTTTTCCTATTGCTCCCTCACTCCACCCCTGCACCCCATTTTCTGTTTTGCAGCGCCTGGAAACACTTGTGTATAGGTGCCATACAAATTATGTCCAATAAATAAATAAAACCCACATCTGCATATATCGCTGCACAATGCACTGTACACAGGAGGGAAAGACTGAACATTCCCCAGTAGATGACCTAAGAGTTATTCACTGTTTGTAGTAACGTACCTTCTTCCTTCCCTGGCAATTACTATCTTCAACAATTAGCAATAGCCCCACCTTCCCCACAGGCCAGTTAAATTGTATCGTTGCTCGCTTCCTGCGTGCCCCATGCTTTGAATCCTTAAAAAGAGCTTCCCTGCAGGATACTCCTGCAGGGTGTCCAGGTGGGTCACTGTAAATAAAGGAAGTCGAAGGACAAGGGGTACAAAAGTCACCACAATGGTGGAGTAAGCTTTCAAACTCTAACCTTCAGATTTCTCAATTTCCAAACAAAAGGGAATTACAGCAGTAGTGATGATCAGCATGAGACCAAAAGAGAGGTTTCTCATGCATGCCTCTAAACATTCAGCATCTTCCTGAAGTGTTCAGATCAATGAGTAGTGGTTCCAGAAAGCATTACATATTACCTTAAAAGATGTTTGCCTTTGAAAAGTAACTTAAGCTAACTTAACACTGACAGAGAATACATGTGTCTCTTCCTGGGCAGAGCTCAGTGCCTCAAATGCAAAATGCTGCCCCTGCATCACCTTATTACCACAACTCGGTGGCTGACATTAACTGAGAGACCATGATAATGTCCAACGAACCTTGTGCTTGGACAGATCCTCACCTACTATCATTTACTATTCAAGACAGCCCACAACTCACGTGGACCAACCTCTTCGTGCCCCCGCTACTCACCAGCAATAAATGTAACATAACAGTGGACAATGTATTCCCGTTTCTCTAACCCATTACAAATCCTATGCCTGTTAGCTCAGACCCAGCAGCCCTAGTAGACTTCTACAACTCTACTATTAATCAAACTATATAAAATATTGCACCCCTAAATATGTGCAAAGGCAAACCCACAGCCCACCTTAATGCCTGGCTCACCCCCAATCTTAAAGCCTTAAGAGCAGGAAAAAAAGGAAAGGTTTTTACATCCTTGACTACTTTAATATTTTAATATCTATACCATCAATGTTAAATGATTCAAACTGGTCAATAAGTTTAAGTTTAGTTGGAGCTCCAATGAGCAGGAGTTAAATCTTTTCATCATTCAGACCAAGTCCATTTGAGGCCATCCATGCATGAATAATGAGAGATTTTATTCAGCAGGGCAGAGTCAGAGTCATAATCGTCAGACATTGGTATGAGGATCTGGGTGTCATCTGCATAGTTAGTGTAGGTGGAAAAATAATTCTGACAGCACTAAACAAGGATAATCTTTTGAAAATCGCAGCAAAATATAAATCTGTGATTCTCCAAACTAAACATGATACATACAATGACAGGATTAACAAAGCTGCTAGCTCAAGTACAAGAGAACTCTGTCATCCTAGGAGAACTTGAATCCCCCACTCCTCCAACTGACACATGCATAAAGGGCAAGACGTGGTGCAGAAATATTCAAATTGCATTGTCCAATAAAATATCTCTTCTACAAGCATAAATTGAAGTTAAAAAACAAAAATTCTCAAAGTCCCTTCTACCGCAGGGATCTCTGCCAGAACTTACTAAACTACCTAATCGATTCAAATTTTCCTCGGTTTCTATCCAGGAAGAGGAGATCATCATAACCTCCCTCAAACCTTCTGGGTACCAGGGAGACACTAGCCCGGCTTCGATAATCAAAGAAGCTGCAAGGGACCTAGCCCCATTCATCACAACGTTAATCAACTCGCATGGACTTTGTCTGAATGATGAAAAGACTGAACTCCTGCTCGTTAGAGCTCCAACTAAACTTAACAAACTTAGTAGCCAGTTTCAATCATTTAACATTGATGGTATAGATATTAAAGTAGCCAAGGATGTAAAAACGTTGGGCTTCCACTTAGACTCAGCCATGAACATACAGAGGCAAGTCAACGCCACTCCTTCGGCAGCAGCATATACATGCAAGCTAATACACGCCTGCAAACCGTTCCTCTCTACAGCTAGCTGTATTACTTTAGCTAGAGCGCTAGTTCTTTCAAAACTAGACTATTGTAATGCACTACATCTCGGTTCAAGAAAAACAAAACGTCAATAAATTACAAATACTAGAAAATAATGCTTTAAGAACTGCATTAAGTATCCCGATAATGCAACATATCTCGGAGGCTAGACGTAACACAAAGTGGTGCTCAGTTTATGATAGAATACAATTCAAAGCATTAACCCGTACCTACAAATGCCTAGCCAATTCAGCCCCTAAATACCTAGTGGATAAATTTGCTAAAAACATAACAGTAGGTCCCACCAGTTCCTTGTATTCACATTGTCTTAAGGTCCCCAGACATAATCTTAAGAAGGTAGGGGGAAGCAGCTTTCCTGTCAGGGCAGCACAGCTGTGGAACTCCATGCCCACAGCCTTAAGATCTGACCCGTCCTCCTTCAGCTTCAGAAAAAAAACGAAAGGTTGGCTTTTTGCTAGGGATCTATAACCGGCACCAGATGGCCACCTTTTGTTCTTTTAGATTACTACGTTGCTGCTGCCTGTATAGCTTTGTACATTTGTTATGTTAATCTCCGATTTAAAACCATGTAAAAAATATTCTATGTAAATACTGTCTTGTAATTGCTTTATTCATGCATCTGATACTATGTGACTTGTAACATGTAATTTTAAGTAACTTGTAACACGCCCAGATACCTCCGGGTTTGGGGCGCTATATAAATAAACAAACATCCCCATATATACCTTACCCCAATTTACCATCTGCATTTTGCTGCAAAAAAAGTGGAAACAAAAGTCGGCAAAAAAGCATTCAGCGAAACTGTAGGTCGGCAAGACTGGGCTAGACCATAGAACCCTGAAGTAAAAAGACAAAGGCCTTCATTAAGAGTTTTCTGGTATCCTGCCGATATTACCGGCGGGATACCGGCAAACTGCCCTTACCGTCTCCATCACCCGATATATCCCGGTATTACCAGGATATTATGGGCAGCAGAGAGCTGAAATGTCCCCATTCCCGTGGAGTCCCAAAAGGCCTCCATGCTATGGGATTGCCTGAATCACTGGTGCCGGTCATTCAGGCCTTTCTTTGCCATTAGGGGGCAGATCTACCAGCAGGTTACGCCTGCCTGGAGATCTGTATTTTGCCGGTCCAGAGAAAATGCCAGTGCCAGAAATACCAGCATTTTTTCTGTACCGGAAAATCAGAAATGAGGGCCAATACTATTAGAGTATGCATACTCCAATAGATCTATGGGCACCAAGTCGATGTGAGCAAGCCAATCCTAGCCTAGCTTAAGCTAAATGAATGGTTCTGGCTCGGCTCTAGGTTCCTTGGGAAACAAGAGCCAAGCCAAACATTAAATGCAATGCCCTAACGAGAGGAAGGATGTTTGAGCAGGCAGAAAAGACACATCCAGGGAGATTACTGTGAAAGAAAAGGAAGGTTGGAGGTGGTAAAGAGTGAAAATAGGGTGAAGAACACAGACGATAGACAAATGAGGCATGTGAGCAGCGACTGAGAAGATTTTGAGAACATTGAGTGAGACGCACACATTTTTTGAAAAACAAGATGAGAATGGGGAAATTGTATAGCAAGTTTCCTTAAGGTGGTGTGTGTTGCCTCTTTCAAGGCCTAAAAGGAGGACACGCACACGGAGGGATTTCTCAACACGTCTTTATTTCCGTTTCACCAAACAGTAACTGGCGCTTCTCACGCCTTACCCAGAACTCCCTTCGTTCCCCAACTGCCCATTATCAACTCCGCCTCTCCAACGGTGGGGGCTAAACATATTAACCCATTGGTGACCGGCAACACCACTCCCGAACAATATGTCCAAACATAAACTTAACATTCTTCGACAAGCCTCATAGGTCTCTTGATGGTTCGCCATGGTCTCTCGTCTTGGGCAACTGGCCCTGACGTTCCCTGAGATCCTGCTTCATGGCTTGTCCCTCCAGGATCTCCTACCGGAGGGGCTATAGGTCGTCTCGCGGCTCTCGCGGATCTGGGGAACACGGTCTCTGAGGTAGCTCCGTTCCCTCTCGTCTGACATAGTGCCTGAATTGCTGACAGTTCCTGGTGACAGCTCTGTTTTGATCTTCGGCTGTCACCATTGTACCTGTCACTGCGGTTACCCTCATGGGACTTGGGGCAAACCGCGGATCTGTCTTTCTAGGCGTTGGCTGTTGGACGAGAACTTCATCTCCTATGTGGAAATCTTTTGTCACTGCGTGGCGGCGAGTGTCGGTGTCTTGTCTTGCTCCGTCTTTGGCTTCTGCATCCCTTTGGAGTATGTCCATGTCCGCCGGTTCCTCGCTTGCCGGGTTGCGTGGTATGCGGGTTTGCACTTCGTAGCGGAGCATTAACTCGGCAGGTGTCTTGTTCGTGGCTTCATGGGGTGTGTTTCTATAGTCTCGTAGGAGTAGACACAGTGCCTGGTGGGGATTGACTGCTTCGACTCTGGCCCTCTGGATCGTCTTTTTAATTGACGCCATAAAGCGTTCCGCCATTCCGTTCGCTTGCGGGTGGCGGGGGGGTATCTTCATGTGTGTGAAGCCCAGATGCTTGGCCAGTGCCCCGAAGTCGTGGCCACAGAACGGTGGTCCATTGTCAGGCGACTGTTTTAGGGATTCCCCACTCGCTGAATACTTCCTCCACTGCCGCTGCTACTTGGGGAAACGCTGTGGTGGTAACCAGTTTGACGATTGGGAATCTGGAATGTTCGTCTATTAGCAGCAGGAGATAGTCACCCGCTTCCGTGGGCCCATAAAAGTCCATGGCTACTCGCTCCCACGGGCGATCGGGTATCTGCGTGTGCTGTAGTGGTGGTGGGTTTTCAGCCGGGGCCGTGCACTGGCAGGCATGGCAGTTCTTCATCCATTCCTCTACTGCTGCATCTAAGAAAGGGAACCAGACGTGGCACCTCAGCTGTTTTTTGGTGTTTTCGGCCCCTCTGTGTCCCTCATGGGCCGTTCGGACAACCTCGCTCCTTAGTGTGGCAGGGATGACAATCCTGCACCCTCTGAGAAGAATGTTGTTGTCCTTGACAGCCAGTTCCTTGTGTACCCTCGCTAGTCTTTCGATCTCCTGCCTGCTCACTCCCGGGTGTGCCAGCATTGCTCTGTGATGGTCTTTCCACTTGTTGGCCAACGTGAGGCTGATAGCGAGGGCTGTCGTCGGGTCAGCAGCTGATGCGGTGGCGACCATCTCAAGGGATAGGGCCGGAGGTAGCGAGTTGGATGCTACGTACTGCACATAGGCGACATCGCCTTTCCGGGTCACTGGAGATCCGACTGGATATCGCAACAGATAGTCGGCGGGTTTGAGGTCACCCCCGGGATGATGCATAATGTCAGTTGTATTCCTGTAGACGGATGCCCCACCGCTCAATCCTCGGGGGCATCTTGGTGTGCGGGTTCCCGAAAAGCGACAGCAACGCCTGGTGGTCAGTGATCAACGTGAACCGTTTCCCAATGAGGAAGTTGTGAAAATGCTCACATGCCCAGACCGCTGCCAAACTCTCCTTCTCCGCCTGGGAGTAGGCCAGTTCCGGAGTTGACAAAGCCCTGCTGGCATAAGCGACCACGTGTCTGGGGTTGATGTCTTCGCCGCTGGTTTGGGCTAAAATGGCGCCAAGGCCAACCGGGCTCGCGTCAACCACCACTTTGGTGTGCCATGCGGGATTGAAGTAGGCAGGGCGGTGGGCTTCTGTTAGGGCGTGTTTGATGCTGGTAAAAGCCTGGCGACATGCGGGAGTCCACTCAAAGGTTGAGTCTTTTTGCAGTAGTTTCCCTCAATGGGTCAGTGAGGGAGGCATAATGGGGTATGTACCTCGCACAGTATCCCACCATGCCGAGGAAGGAGCGAACATCCGCAACCTGCTGTGGTTCACCGAGGTTGCTGATTGTGTCGACCTTGTCGGGATCCGGCATCATCCCTTCACTGGAGAAGATATGTCCAAAGAATTTAAGTTTTGTCTTGCTGAATCGGCATTTGGTGATGTTGAGTGTGAGGCCCGCCTCCTGGAGCGCTGCACACGTGGCGTGTAGTGCCTTGTCGTGGGACTCTTTTGAAGACCCAAAAACGAGGATGTCGTCGCTGTAGTTCAGCGTGCCTCTTATGGGCCTGATGACCTGGCGTATGGCTTCCTGGAAAATCTCCGCGGCGGACGAGATGCCAAAATTCAGTCTCCGGTATCTGAAGAGTCCGTCGTGCGTTGCGAACGTCGTGATGGGCCTGGAGTCAGGATGCAGCTCCAGCTGGTGGTAGCCTTGGATCAGGCCGAGCTTGGAGAACATCCGGGCATTGTTTAGTTGCACAATCATGTCTTCAATGCACGGGCCCGGATGCCTCTCCCGTTGAATGGCGGTATTTGCTACCCTCATCTCCACACACAACCGGATCTTGCCTCCTTCCTTGAGCACAACCACAAGAGGGGATACCCATGGCGTTGGCCCCGTAGGCGATTCGATGATACCATCGGAAAGCAGTTGTTGGAGGGCTTCCGACACAGCCGCCTGCATGTGGAACCCAACTCTTCTGGGGTGTTGTGGCACCGCTCTCACCGAGGGGTCGATGTGGAGTCTGATGGGAGGGGCCTTGAGTTTGCCCAGCCCTGTGCATAGGTTGGGTAATGTTCTAGTGATGTCGCCTTGCGTGATGAGGTTCTGGGATTGGTAGCATGCAATAGTGCCGACAGAGTCTCTCGGATTCAGTCTGTTCGAGGTTGCGGTGATGGTATTCCCGCCTTCACGTGTATCTCAATCAGCCCGAGGCGGGATGCCGTATGATAACTGAGTAAGCATCGGCTTCTGGCAAGTGAGCGGATGATGTGAATGGTTGTGTCCACTTGCCGACCATTCAAGAGGAGCCGTTGTGTGAAACGGCCCACTGTCTGCAGGGGGGTGGCAGCTCCCCATTGAAAAATTCTCGAGTGCGATGGTTCGAGTGTCGGCGGGTTTGGTATTTTAGCGTAGTCCTGTTCGCCCATGATATTAACAGTAGCGCCTGAGTCAACCATAAATTGGAATTGGCAGTTCCCCATTTTGATCGGGATTTTGGGGGCTTCCCTGGCCTCTTCATTGTCAAGTATAAGATTGACGTATTCGTCCTGGTCGAATTGATCATATGGCGTCTTGTACGCTGCTTCCGGCTCGTCGTGGTAGAGTGTTTCAGGCCTATATTCTGTTGGTGGGTAGTCATACTCATCCGTGAAATATCTGGTTTGGTCTGCCTGGTCTAACTGTGGTGGGTACCCCTGTGCTTGGTACTCGTCAATGGCTCCGACGTATCGCCTCTGTCTTTGCCCTCGCTGGTAGTATCTGGGTTGATTGTATTGTGGGGACGGCGAGCGGAGAGGCTCCTGGCAGGCGCTTGGGGGCGCATTGGAGGAAATGGTATACCTTCTCTACATACAGAGTGAAAATGTCCCTCTCTTCCGCAGTTTGTGCATCATTGGGATAGAGCTGGGCATGACCCTGAGTGTGGGAAGGATATCCCACAGCGGTAGCATTGTCTCTGTTGGTGTGGAACCTGCGTAGCTTGGGCTCTGTATGGCGACCCTCTGTCGCCTTGACAAGGGGGATGTATGGCTGCGACAAGTTCATTGGCGTCTTGTTTAGGGTTGCCTGTGTTGCTCATGGATGATGCTTGGGCATCAACCCTCTCATGTATGCGAGCAAGCTCGCTGACTTCTGGGATGGTGAGGGTTTTTTTCAGTAGCTGTTTGAGTGCGGGGGAAGGCACCCTTCTATGACCCTCAGCCTTATCGCTTCTTCCAGGGAAAATGCGTCGAACTGACAGTTTGCTCCCTTCACTCAAGCGGGTAATGAATTCATCGACTGTCTCTTGTGGCAATTGAGTGCATTTGTTAAATAGATACCGCTCGTAATCGCGGTTGACTTCAATGATGAGGAGTTTGTCTAGAGCCCCAATCAGGTTTGTGAATGTGGTTTGTTGAGCTGCGGGAATCGTTTTCACAACTGTCTTTATCTCCCCCCCCCACCAGATTGACGAAGATGTCCCTGATATTGGGGGAGTTGCCATCACCCAACCCCCGCACGTAGTGCTGAAAGTCTTCCATCCAGTCAGTCCATCTCGGCCCCTTGGTGGCTTGGGGCGCCATGGTGAATGGCGGGGGTAACCGCAGCTGTATTGGTTTCGCCTCGCGGGCCAATTGGGGGATCCAGGATTGGACACAGGGTTGCTCATGTTGCTGGGCGGTGGGAGCCCGCAGGTGTGTAGTCAGTCCAAATGCTGCCTCAAAGTCTCTGGGCCGGAGTGGCGACCGTGCCACAGACGATGGCGTATGCTGCTGTAGGCCCAGCACGCGGGTGAGCGTGGACTTGCACTCACTTGAGGGTCCGGTTACAAGGATGGGCCCTTAGGAGAAAAGGGCTGGAGGTGCAGCTGGAGGGCGTGGGTGGGATCACCGGCACGCGTCGCTGGAGCGGACCTGGCGGACTGCCAGGACCAAATGCGCACTTCCCAGCGCTCGCACAGCTATCTGGCACGCTGTCCCAGGCGTGACGATGGAGGAGGAGAGGAGTTCGGCGTGTAAGCAAACGCCCAAGCGCATGCAGCGGATTGCCGTTGCACGTACTGGAGGAGGAGGAGGAGACTCGGCGGACATCCGAGGGAGGATATTGCTGATTGCCAAAGGAGGACTCCGTTGTGCGCACGGACAGCCTTCGTCGCCAGTGTTGCCTCTTTCAAGGCCTAAAAGGAGGACGCGCACACGGAGGGATTTCTCAACACGTCTTTATTTCCTTTTCACCAAACAGTAACTGGCACTTCTCGCGCCTTACCCAGAACTCCCTTCGTTCCCCAACTCCCCATTATCAACTCCGCCTCTCCAACGGCGGGGGCTAAACACATTAACCCATTGGTGACCGGCAACAGTGTGAGTCAATTTGTCTTGAAATGGCACTGGGTCAGTGGTGCTCTTAGCAGCAATGACGAATTTAGGTACTCATACGAACACAGAACAGCAAAGTGTTTGTGAGCCCACTAATTCCAATATTTATGTGGTGCATGAAAATAATATTTGGATGACATTCTCATTTTGAAACAGCGGTCCACTAAATGTAAACTACAGTGCAGCAAATACTGTCATCTCAGAATACAATGAGCAATCTAATTTCCCTGTGAAAAAGATTTAAAATTCTATCTAGTAAAGGCCCATTGAATACCAATAATTAGTATAAAGCACAACCTCATCAAAATGATGTCCCTGGTTTGTGCTCTGGTATGTCCAACACAAGCCCCTATTTTGCAGTGCATCAACAGCAATATCCATGTTCTTCATTTCATGAAATAGACCCGACCCTATGCTACCTGGGAAAGAAAATCCCAGGCAGCCATTTGTGGGGATTTCAAGCTGAAAGGGGTGCAACCTGTCTACTATCCACCATATCTCAGTGAAAGGCATAGTAAACGTAAACGTGTAAGGATGTTAGGATAGCTCAATGGTTTAAGTAGTCTCAAATATTTGAAACCCATCGTCATAATTGAAATCCTGACAAGGCTATTCAGCCCTTTACCCTTCTGAGATCATTAAATAAATCAAATTAAGTTGGCGAGTAACAGTCCTGATAAGTACAGCGCTTAGAAGCGGGATAAATCAGTCATGTAGTTCTATATAGAAAAGTTATATTATTCTCTTACCGAAACCCTCACCAGCCTGTGTGACTGTTGGACAGTGCTCTGTAAATGAATAACAATCTTTAATTTTACTGTTTATATAATTAAAAAGCAGCATTATTTGTTGTATAGGATGATTGTGATGGCAACTACAACATTGCCAGTCACTTCTGTTATTTAATATTTACCAGACGGGCTAATTTACACACTTGTTTTCCTATGGCTCAGCTTTCTCAGGTTTCTACATATTTCAACCAATCAAAGTTAGAATTAGGACACGCAGACCATAGTCTGCACCCCCTTTTGGAAAGTCTGATGACGATTGTTAAATAATTTTTAGTTAAATTACCCTTCAATCACTCTTTTCTTGTGTTGACCTTTTAGAATATTCCTACGACCCTTTGCCTATGGCTGGGACCTTGTGGATTACCATCACTGTGAGAATTGTCAGTGGCTGAGTGATTTCATAGACATTATGGGGTGAAATCTGGGTAGATTGCAGAGAGGCGTTAGTCAACCCTCCTCCTAACCTGGCCCACATTACGGTTTCTGGCACCCGATATCCCAGTATTAACGGAATATTACAGGCGGTGGAGACGCCGGTAAATTCCCATTCTATGGAGTCTGATAGGACTCCACGGATGGGATTGCCAGAATTACCATGAATCAAGCATTTGCCGGTATGTGGCCTGAACTCCTGGTAGATCAGGCCTGCTGGTAGATCACTGCCCCCATTGGCAAATGTTTGTTTCCCTGGTACGGATAAAATGTTGATATCGCAATTACCAGCATTTTTTCTGGCATTTTTTTACAGACCCGGGAATTTATAATGAGCCCCATAGAGTGTTTAACAATGGATGCAGTTTCCATCAACATTCTCAAAGAAGATTCCGAAGATACAACGATGCAACAAAGGCAGAAATCAAGTAATGTTCAGGTGCATTTTTAGGAAACGTTTGAGAAATTGAAAAATGTGCATCGCTGCAAACCTTCAATGTGACCAAAATCCATGGGATTCAGTTTAACCTCAAGCCCAGTACACAAATGAGCTCTATAATTGTAATATATGATGCATTTGCAGTATGGTTGCATTGTACTACTCGGTTTAATGCAAGAAGGGGGTCAGAGTTCATGAAGGCAATTTTCCCGCTAGCCTTGAATGTTTTTACAGTAAAAGTGGCTAATTGGTAATCTTGTGGGCTAATTAGTCTTGCAAGACGTTCTAGTCCAGTTTTGCTTATAGATAACAAAAGCATCATTTGTATTTACATGCTATGCTAGGGTGATGGTAAATTCAACATTTTCATTATTGCACTTCTGTTATTTATGCAATATTAAGCTATCTAATGTTGACACATTATTTCCAAGACTCGGCTCGTGATTTGGCTCTTAGGGCCCGGCCAGACCTCTGGCTCAGCTCTAGCGTGGCTCTGCTTGTAGGTTCCTTGCTTGGCCACTTCTAGCACCCAAGCAGATTACGCTCCTGATTAACGTGGCAATTGAAAATAACTTTTAAGGCGTGCTCTTTTCACTGTCTTATGCTAAACTGTAAATGGTTGGAACAGCAAGAGAGTTTGCATTTTATTTACACCATGAGCCAAGGTGATACTATTCTGCCATTGCTTTCTAGCTACCTTACTTGGTCTCACATATTGCCATCAGCTTGTTTGGTTTTGCCAACATGGCTAAAGTGTCATCTCTTTCAGCAGGCAATGAAAAAGACAACACTGCAACAGCCCCACACATCTTTAAAGCTAGCCTTTGTGGCACAGACCTCTTGCGGAAGAATGGGACCTAGTAAGATGTTTGCAACACTGATAAAACAGCTGAAAAGAAATAATGCTCTAAAACATGTGTGTAATATATTTTTGTCTTGGTTTGGTTGGAATGTGCTGTTTGTGACACAGAGTGATACTAAGGAGTGCTGGTGTCCATGTTTCATGTCAGTGTTCTAAGTCTGTCAGTTGGGGCAGTTGCCTCTAACCATCCTGTGTGTGGGATGCCAAGTCCTCTGGCTCCTCTGTTCTTCTTACCTGTCCTACCTACCTGGAATCATCTACATGCATCCTGGTTGGTCCACAATAAACCTATTTGTGATTACATGCCTGAGTCAGCGTGTTACCTGAACCACCAGGCGTTCAGACAATACTACGCCATGCAGTCCTTAAACCTCTGATTTGTGGCACATACTGACGCTTCCGGTGCCAACTGAAAGAATTGGGCTGAGGCAAACACGCCATGCATGCTCGGACATGTACAGGCAGAACGCTCTTCTGGACTCACGCATGAGGTGTTGGCACAGGTTGTGGTATTAGCCACAAGAGGGTAGTGTAACCACAAGTTGGAAACGTTGGGAGAAAGACAGTAAGCCTGTAAACTAATGTCTGACATTTTTATATGACAATTCTATTTGAACCTACCAGTGGGTTTTTCGTTGCTGAAAGTTTGGCGGAGACTCGAGCAGAGTAGGTTCTAGCAGCAGAGTCCAGAAATCCATTGGGGCCAGTAGTCTGAGTCCGGGTGCCAGACCCACTCGACAACAAGCTGTACTTCGTGTCCACCATTTTGCTAGAATCTTGGGGAACAGAGAACGTGTACAATGAGGTTCCCTCCGAGTCATGGGTAGACCCTAATGCTAAAAGGTAATTTACTACATTGAAATGCAGGGTTAATTTTATGCTAAATCATGAACTAACATATTAAAAACCTGCAGAGTACAAATAAAACATAGCATCCCCAAGAAAAAATAATACAATTCCTTCAAACGGTACAGATAATGTCATTGATGAGCGGGTACAAGACACAGCTTATGTTAATTAACAAAGTAAGGGTTAACTCACGTGCTTTATTCAACCAATCATAATCATCCACATGGCCCCATATATTGATTAATTAAATTATGCACTGGTTCCCATTTGATATGATAATTTGTATAGCACCTATAAACAATGTGTTTCAAAGTGCTTCATGACAAGGGAGGGAACAAGGGAAAATACAAAACATTCTTACAGGTCATGAACAACAAGAATGTGAACAAAAAACGATCGTACTCAGCCTGGTGACATTTCAGATAGTGCAAGAGCTAATACACAAATAGGAAGGAAATGGGAAACAGACATGCGACTACCGTTCTAGGCCTGACTACGTTTCTGGTAGAGCCGGAGAATTACAAGAGGGTAGGGAGAGGGGAGGAGAATGGGGAAGAGAAACAAAACAAGCGGCTATCGTACTAGGCCTGACGACATTTCAGATAGTGCTGGAGGGGGAGGAGGGGAATTCACAGGTAAGGAAGGGGGGTGGAGACAAACAAGTTACTATCATAATAGGTCCAGGAACCATTCAGATAGAGTAAGTGCATAGAAAAAGAAAGAGGGAGGAGGAGAGGGAGAGAAAAGAGGAAGGGAGAGTAGATGAGAACTGAGAATAAATCGGTGATAAGAGCAGAGAAGCAGAGGGGAGACCGAAAACAGTTGCAGAGGTCAGTGAGGCACATAATGTTACAAGGGAACAAAAAATGTAGGCAAGGAATTTCACGATGACAAGGGCACAGCATGATTCTGGCCCAACCTGAGTGGGGGATCCAGGGAAGGTCCAGCATGTGAGTTGAGGGGGTGAAGCCCCAAAGCACCAAGAGTCAACCCTTCATGGAGAGCCAAACACAACAGTACTCCTAGTCCAGGAGCATGTTTGATGTCCAGAAACACATGCGTCAATGCCACTTGTCTCCAAGGCAGCTCAAGAGGCAAGGCTCTGGGGGGGCACAAAAGTCAAAAGCTGCAGCCACAGCTCGCAGGACAATGATGTGTGCGTGGGCCTCCATCACAGATGTCCATTGGAAGGAGTAAATGGGTGTTGTGCCCCTCCTGTAAGCAATAGTAAGAAAATTTGGCCCAGCTCAACGACAGCGGAAGGTGGATTGCCCTTGAATGTCTTCAATAAATATCTAGGAGCCAAGCCATCCTTCTGCCGCCAGTCCCCCGTGAAGTAGTGAAGTACACCACCGGGAATGTAAACTTGGGTGATTTGCTCAGAAAAATGTATAAACAACAAACAGAAGAGCAAGTGGGGAGGTGTATGCCCAAGGAGGAATATACACACTTGAGGAGTACTAATATTAAAAGGCACACCTACATCTCATGGCATACACAACTCTGGGAACGATGGACAAATCAATAAGAACCAGGAAAATACCAAGGCATTTCAGGGTCAACTTAAACAAGATCCGACTTACTGTAATGGTTTTGGGCGTAAAATCATGTTCTCACATTCCCTGGGTCAAGATTACACACCTTGTCTTAACAGAACGAATGTTATTTTGATTCTCAATGAAATTTCAAACTTAAGAGCATTATTGCCGGACAAAGGTGATACATTGATGAAGAATAGGTTTGAGAAGAGGAGAATAGAAGATCTATGAGGAAAGAGGTACCTAAATACATGAATGATAGCCCTTAGCAAAAGAATCTTGTCCCTAAAAAGGTCGCAGCACAGACAAATTGGGCGGCAGTTATCTCCACCTTGTGGCAAACATCTTTTTGGTAATTGGTTCAACCGAGAAACAAATACCTATGTTGGTAATTACAATATCCAGGGAATTATTTGCCATGCTACTCTTGAGGATTCTATGAAACCGGTTGAAAACAAAGTGTGTTATGGTAACGTGGAATATCAGAGGTTTTAGCAAAGTGATTCGGAACATCATGGTAATAGCAATGTTAAAGGATTACCCCATAGTGTGTTTTCAAGAGACTTGTGCATTAGATGATCTTGTATGGGATGGACATGTGATCTTTCAGCAGGTAGCAATTGGATGCCATGGTGGGAGGCCTTCAGGGGCCTGTGCACAATGATTAAAAATGGCCATGG
The DNA here is from genome assembly GCF_040938575.1 of Ambystoma mexicanum. Classification (NCBI taxonomy): domain Eukaryota; kingdom Metazoa; phylum Chordata; class Amphibia; order Caudata; family Ambystomatidae; genus Ambystoma; species Ambystoma mexicanum. The sequence goes on from NC_090936.1 coordinate 1,068,105,309, forward strand.
AATAATAGCAAGTGTGTTTGCGGATGAATGCAGAGGCGTGTTGGCACTAAAATTACAACTGGAGAAATCTGAATTAAATATTCTCCTGGTGAATATCTACTGGCACCCGGCCCATTGTGATCTCTCGGCCATAAGCAAAGATTGATGGACATGAACACAAGTGGAAGGAGGCTATTGGCGGTCAGCAGAAGAAAGGTAAAGGACATTAGATGGAGAAAATGTTAGCGATACTAGCTAGCTATCTTAGAAAGGTTCTAGCAGGTCAGGTTGGCCCTAGGCAAGCAAGAACGGGTGGAGGTGGAATGTGCGTGTGGCAGGGTGATTATTGCAGGGGCAGAAATTGGGTCTAAAAGTTTATAGACTAGAATTGTTTAGAGAAGGATAGAGCTGTGGAGGAGAGAGACAGACAATTAGTTAAGAAGCGGATTGCAGAGAGTGAAAGCTTGAAGTTATACCTAAGCTGACTACAGGATGGAGAAAAGGGACCAATATATAAAGCCAAAGGGATAATACATTCCTAATGAGAGTAGATGACCATCATCCCAAGCTTCCTTCCTCTACACCCTGTACTCCGGAAGCTTCCATGCTCAATATCAAAGGCCCTCAATCCCTTGATTCTCAAGACTGAGTACTTCCTGGAGTGTGATTGTATCAGGAAACCGATTAGCAGAGTTCCAATGACAGTAACAAATCGCGGGCTGTCTCTCCTAATTTCTCCTCCTTTCCCTTTTTGACCACAGATGATGTTTCTAGACAAGTCTGATCTATGAAAGTCTTGTTAAAGCAGGTTCTCCCCTGCTCATCCAGAACCATCAGGACCACATTGACACACTTGCTCCAGCCTTGGCAGATTTCTGCAATCACTCCTTTGCCACTGGAAATTTTCCCTCCCCCTTAAACACTCCCTTGTGCACCCCCTTCTAAAGGAGCCCTCTGCCAATCCTTCCTTTCCGACTAACTATTGCCCAAACTCCATCACTCCTTTCCTGGACAAACTCTTGTAAAAGCTGGCCATCTTCCAGCTTAATCTGCCCACTGAATCTGTTGGTTGTCTCCAGGACCACTAGTCTGGCTTCAGAGCTGCCAGAAGCATGGACACTGCTCTCCTGAACACTCGTGAAGGCCTGCTCTCTAACTTTGATTCTACCGTTCCTTCTGTTCTCATTCTCCTCCATCTTTCTTCTGCTTTCGATACAGTCAACCATGCCATCCTGCTCAATCGCACCTGTTATAACCTAGTTATCACTGATCAGGCCGTGACCTGGCTGACATCCTTTCTCACTGACCAACCCTCTCAGGCCCAACTGGGGTCTTTCCTCTCTATTATCTATCTCTCTCTACCTTTGGTGTTCCCCAGGGGCCTAACCTTTCTCCCTGACTTTTCAACCATTATCTGGCACCTCTTGTCCACCGCATTGCTACCTTCTGCTACAACTTTCAGTGTTATGCCGATGACACCCAGCTCTCTTTAAGGCTCCACTGAGTCACCTCTTCCCCTTCTCTCATACCAGACTGTCTCGTCACAATTCAAGGAATGGTGTGCCACCAATGATCTCTGCCTTAATGCCAGTAAGGCAGATTCTCCTGATCAGAACACAAGCTCCTGTCTTTCCTCTCTCTCTGTGGGCGCCCATTCTGGGCCCTCTTCCTGCTCCTACCTGTGAGGCTACGAACCTTGGTGTCATCATCCACTCTTTCATTCTCTCCTCTAAGAAGTCAAATTATCTGCTGCACCTCCTCAGAGGTATTCTTCCTTTCCTCACTTTTCCCCAGAAGCTCACTGTCTCCAGAGCTCTGGTCCTCTCTAGGCTGGACTACTACAACAGTCTCTTACTAAATCTGCCTGCATCTACCCTCCGACCTCTACAACATATCCAGAACATGACTGTGAGACTTGTCCTTGGTCTCAAGCCCAGGGATCATATCTCTCCAGCTCTGAAATCTCTGCACTGGCTCCCTGTGGCAGCAAGGATAAAGTTCAAGACCCTTTGCACGATCCACAAGGCTTTCCGGGGCTTGGGACCGCACTACCTCCAACTCTCTCTTCCTAAACCTCTCTGCTCATCCACTTCCAACTCTGAGGGTCAGACGGTTTTCCAAGCAGAAATTTGGGGGCAGATCTCTCTCCTCGGCTGGGGCCTCCCTCTGGAACAGCCTCCCTGCTTCTCTCAAACTTGAGCAGAACCACCTCCGGTTCCGGAAGCAACTCGAGACCTTCCTTTTCGCTTCCGCTTTCTCTCTTCCTCTCACCTGCTGATGTCCCGACTGCTCCATGCACTGGTCACCTGGCTATCCTCTGACCTCGGGCCCAGACTCCTGCATGTCCAGCTGCCCTTGCACTGCCTCTGGGCTCTCTAAGCACTTATGGTCTGCATCTGCAACTCTACAGTCCCTTCTCTCTGCACTTATGAGCCACCCCATAGCTGCAGTTACTGAGTCACCTGCACTCTTCTCCGCCCCCGGCACTTCTCCCCTTCCACTTCCCTGCACTTGCGCGATCTGAATGACACAAGGCCTAGTAAGATTGTTGTTTTTTGTCCTCCCTCTGTTTCCCCCTCCCTGTCTTGTCACGCCTAGAAACACTTGTGTACAGGCGTGTTATAAATGCCATAATCATATCATAAGAACAAAGCGACAAGGAGGAAGGAAAGAAAAGGGAATATATCCCCATCACACCTAAAACCACCAACGCCTCTGGGAGAAAGGCAAGTCCCAGAGATTGTGAAACCACACAGACCGTATCCACTTCCAGGGAGGTAAACTCTGTATCACCTGAAACCCGAGAGACATTTTGAACATTGAGTTTCTCCGAATTTTAGATTGAGACCATTGTAGTGTCAAGTACGTCTGATGTGTTAATCCCAGTCACATATGTATTACACAAAGATTTGTGGTCTTTCCTCATTGCCCACTGATACCGATGATAATGTGGTCATATGACATCACGGCAGGCCACACGATTGGGTATTAGCACCTGGGGTGGGGAGAGCAACCAATCAGGTTGCTTGGATCGCGGGCTGATGCCCAGGATCCAAGCCAACATTCCAAACAACCCAAACGGCTGCTTCCCCAGCCCACTATCGTCCACCACCCCCCCTTACCCTTCAATTTCCTGTCCCTTCCCACTTCCGCCACTCTGTCTTCCTGCTGGTTGCCATGGAAATGGAAGAGGGGCTCCGCTTGGAGCCCAGTCTTCCAGCTCTGTGGTGCCCATCTTGCGTTCGTTTTTTGTATAAATGAACGGGACCTCATGATACGTCCCGTTCATTCATATAAAAGACATTACTATCAGCACCCCAGTTTACCGGATTGGCAACACTGGGTGCTAATAGCAATAATCACGCATTCCACAGGTTGGAACGGGTGGTAACGGCACGGGGGACCCTCGTTAAAGGCCCTTGTATATTAACTCGGGACCCAGGCGATTACCACCCATTCTAGCCTGTGAAACGAGTGATTATTGCTCAATTATAAGCACTGACCAATTTGGCAGGCTTTGCAAACTCAGACAGGGGTAGGAAGGAAGGAGGGATTGTTAATTCCTTTAAATCCAAATCTGGAAGAAACAGAGAAATAATCTTAAATAACCAGGTCACACTTTCACACTATATAACAAACATTACTGCATAGCTGAAAATGTTTCTTGAAGATATACCCTTTCAAATGTGTAATGGTCACTTGCTTGCTGCGAAAACTTGGAAAACTAAGCAGAGTACCTGTATATTGCTTATCCAAGGATGGGCGCTGGCCAAGGCCAGAGCCAGCGCTCTTCTCTGTAAGGCCGAGGTATTCCTTCACCAGTAGACTCAACTTCCTGTATGCATCATCCAGATCATCTATAAGTGGAAAGTGTGGGCATTACATATTCTCAGCCAAAGGAAATCCCACAGGAAGTGAAGGAGATTAAAAAGGTATGCAGCTGTTCTGTGCATCTCCATTTGCATCCCAAATAGCAGAGGCGGGAAGACAGACTTAAAAGGAAGTCATGCATTTGTCAAAACCTATTCGCAAACATTTGCAATCACCGTCCACGTGCACACAATTGTCACGGAGAAAGTGATTTAGAAACACTATAGGTAAGATAATCCTGCCATAGCCACCCCAAGACCAATATAATGGAGATCTGGTAAGAAACTGTACCAGGTAAGAAACTGTTCAGGTTAGTTGTATTAAAGGCAGAACAATGTGCATGTTAAGTGGACCTTATCAGTCCCTTTCTCTGTTTTTAGCTACAACTACTTTGGCTAAAAAGGTGAAATCAAGTTTAAGCAAGCAATCTTTGCAGCAATGGGTCTATTACTATACAACTACCCAACAAACTGCTTTTTGTTCAACACACAGTCTCTGCAGTAATTGTCTTCAATGTTACATTTGCGTGATATATTGCTGGACTAAAGCAAGGGGTTTTATGTCATTGGTACAAGTTACACAACTTAACAGATAAACGGCAATCTCTTTAGCTACATCATTGTCACTTTACACATTGAAATTGTTACCAGTGGGGGTTTTCCCATCTATCACACTATAGATGCAACTGTGATGAGATTGGCTTTCAGCTGGGATGCTGCGACCCAGGCAATATATCATACGGCTGCACAACCTGCGCCTTCATCTTACTCATTAACTCATGAAATACAGATTGACCAATGAAAATCTGTCTTTCTCAAGCACGATGCTCTAATCATCGCCCGCAAGGCCATTAAAATAGAAAAGGGACTAAATCCCTTTTCGGATGACGGCAGCCATTTTGGAACATGTTTCTTATGTCCGTCATGACCCGAAAAAGGACCTAGTCCCTTTTCCATTTTAATGGCACTGGGCATATTTTCAATTTTTTTATTTTTCTCCAACGAGCTGAGCTCCTGTCAGACAAAAAAAACCCCAAAACTATCTGCACCCTCGGTAAATCCCAGAGTGCAAATAACTTTCACTCCCCGGCGGAAGGGGGGGGGGGCGAACATGGGCTTTAATGGCCCACAGCCCGAGCTAAGGCCTTCCTCTGTTTGCCCCTACCAAAGCTCGGGCTGGCGGGCCCTTAAAGTCCACGTCGCCTCCCTACCGGGGAGTTAACAGCTATAATCTCATCATAATGCGAGTTCTACATATGTCACGAGACAGAGTGCAGCTCCATAAACTATACTATGAATTGCTGATGTAACAACCAAATCAACTAAGCCAGTTGCCATTTTCAGCAATGTAGATCAAACTGATACAGATACACCAGGGCACTAAGAATTTGGCAGGTAATGGGCAGAGTTGCACTCTGAAATAGTAACAGGAATGATCTTGGTCAATGATCTAGTCGTTTTAAGTAGCTACCCTTCCAGATTTCTATTGCCAACAACCTATAACAGACTTAAACTTCCATGGAAATAATAAAGATGAACATGAGAATGTAACCACTTATTTCCTCTCACACGTTCAGCATTCTCAGAGACCGTAAAACCTTTCCACTCATGAACATCAGATGTATAAAACTGGCTATCATTTCGCTGTCAAATAAACGTGGCTGTGCCTGCTCATACCGGCATTGATGACGGCATCGAAGAATCCTGGGACATCCTGATTGAGCTGGATGTAGGTGTCCACCCTGGAGACCGCCAGTTCAATCTCTGGCCTGCTGAAAAGCCCCTTCCTGCGGAGAGAGCCTTCATATTTCTCCTTGTTCATTGGCACCAGGAGGATGTATCGTGGTTCGAAATAGGAATTTTTTAAGCTCCTCACACCCTGTAGGAAGAGATTGTGCAGATGGAAGCTTCGAGTTAGCAACACAAACTGTAAACAAGCATGAGTAACTGGGGTCATATTAGCCATGTTTAACTATATGCTGCACTATATCCTAGAAGCTACATCAAGGGGACAAGAGGACACATGCACAGAAGTACAGTAGCATGCTTCCATGTTGCATCAAAAGCCTACTCTGCCTTTCTGTTGAGATGACTGGCCAAGATCCGATGGTTGGTGAGATAGCGGCCATTACCAAGGGATCAACACTCAACTCAGACCCAAGGTCACATGGTTCAAATGTTTATTAAAAAAGGAAACAGAAATATGGTAAAACCTAACTGGAATTGAATACTCTACATATCATCAGAAAATCAGAATTCCAAGAAAAATGCCCCAACTCATTCCTGGCGCTTGTGCTTTTGATGCTTAACCTTAATAGAAACTTGACTGGATTCCCCTCTTCTCTTATGTGTAATTGGCCCGACCAGTCCCTGCTCTGGCCTGTCTGGATGTTGGAGAGAGATCAGAATCTTTCATGTATTGGCCAAGATCGCAGTGAACCCGTGGAGTTAACAAGCTCAACCTCATTGATGCTGGTCTCTTCCATCGCTTGTGTCTCAACCATGCAGCTAGTCCCCACCTTTTCCTCCTCAGGGTCCCTTTCCTCCTGGACACCTTGCCACCCTGCTCACCTCCCCTCTCAGCCCGCCCTTTTCCAACTCTCCTTGGCACTACTGCTGGATTTTCAGTCCAGCAGCTCTTTAGGTTTCTTGCCACCACTTCCTTGATGGTCGCTATATGCTCCACTATCTTAACTGTTGCCTCCTCCCCCTACTTGTTTCTCTTCTCACCTTCCTACACCGCATTCTGCCATATTTTTCTGGCCTCTACTTCCTACTGGTAACTCCTCTCCTCCCACTTCACCTCTGCTCCACTTTGTTTAGTCTTCACCTCCTCCTCCTCTATCACCTCCTCTCTCTGCCTCTAGCCTCTTTGCTTCATCCCCACTCTCAATCCTGCTCTCTATGGCTCAAAATCTTCACTCCCAAGCCTTTTCCAAAATTGGTCCCTTCTGTAACCCACAGGGTCCGCTCGCTTACATAGTAATAGCTTCATTACTTTCAGCTGGTGTTTCATTTTAAGCAAGTCTGTGACAGAGTGACTCACTCCTGGCCGAGAAAGTCTGCAGCTGATTGCAATTTGCATGCACACTGTGGTGTTGTACCATGCTCCGAGATTTTAATAATGCAGGGCCGTCAAGTTTGGTTGATGTGTTCGCCATCTGTGGATAACACCACTCCGTACCATTCACTTTGTCTACTGGTCGTGTGTGAGTGAGTGCATCTATGTGCTGGCTGTCCTTCAAGAGCCCTTGCAAATCTGGCATGTGAGAAGCTGCGCAGGATAGCGCGCTGAATGGTGTATGTTTTCTTTTTGCCCCTAGTCCCAGGTTTTACATTGTCCAGCTAGGGGGGACCTGCTATAGTAGTCCCGCCAGGAAAAGCAGATTGCAATTCTTATCTCGCTCTACAAGCATTTTCTCTCCTTTTCAAAGATATTATCTCCCTCTGCGATAATGTGTCAGTTAGCCTTCTAAGGTGGGCTGCCCTTGCATTCCAAACATTAGGTCTTTTAATACAGATGAGAACAACTGTCTGTGCATTACTAGGGGTCCTCTTGTGAATGGGTCGGAAGGTTCCGGTAAGCACATGGCTATTTATGATTGGTCAACTTGATGCCACATGCTCGCTGGAGTTCTGTCGGGCTATACGTTTCCTCAAACCTTCCCTCCACAGTCGCTTGGGCTGCAGATGACTTCCGAATCGGGCTTCTGACAGGCCTGAGGAGGTTTTAGATTGGCAGTCTCGGGTTTTAGCGGTTGTGGGGTCAGGCTGTATACCAGAGCTGGTTTTGTACTGAGGGACCTGCAGCATCCTCAGTGTACCTCCTCTGGAACCTGCATCATGGAATGGGTGGTGGCAACTGGCCCCGAGGGTCACCCCAGGCCCATCACCCAGCCTCCAACACGGGTCTTTGTCACATAGCACAGCAGAGGTGCTCAGTTCAGAGCGTGCAGCCTAAGGTCACAAGTATGAATACCAGCACAGCAGACCCAGGTGTTCAAACCTTTCAAGATTGTAAAAGGTACCACCGAGCTGGGAAAATTAAGAAGTATTTAAGCAGCAAGATACAATTCAGTTTGTGGTCTGAGCTTCTTAAATAGTCAATATAATTATTAATGTGAAGTACCTGTAGCAGATTACAAATGTACCACATTCCTTTAAATGTATTAATATTAACTGACATTTTAATGTATAGAGTTGTGTTCTGTTTCCCAAAATACCTAGATCTTGTGAGCACATACTAGATATATCACTACGCGTCATGCTGGTGTCTAAGTGCCAACTAACGCCTGGGCTCAGGAGGTGATGTACTTGAGTCCACTTTTGTAAATCCCCCTCCACAAGTTTGACATTTCTACATATGGCTTGAAACAAGGGTAGACTGAAGTATGTATGTTCGACAGGACTGAACAAACATCACAGTGGCAGCAATGAGATCAGCAATTTACCCTCCCACCAGCATTAGCAGAGCACGCTATAGATTAACGTAAAAAGAAATCTGTCAGTGTATCGCTGGCTCCTCATAGATCGCTGGCTTTGCCATTTAGCTGGTTATTCTTCATGAGATGCGCCTACCTCGATTTCCATGTGTGTGCAGCAGGCCAGCCCGTCTCTTGCAATGGATTCAATGGTGTCTCTGCTTAATCCGTAGTAATGGCCGCAATATTTCATCGTCAGAATAAATTTACCCTGAAAATGAAATGTGAAGAATGACGGTTTGAAAGGGAAACAAAATCGGGGAAATCAAGGGGACAGAACTTCAGCAACTCCTTCAATGTCCCTTCAATGGCATCGAGAGCCTACTTGGTTACAGGGGCTAATGGGGACAATGAGGCCATAAGGGAAGACAGATTTGCATTGTTGCTCCAAGCAAAGGCTTGTCTCAGCACTCGCCCCATAACTAATCCATTGTGGACTTCAGCATACAAAAGAAATCGACATCAAAAAGGGCTAGCAGCTCCACCTGGTCTTCCCATTTCTTTGCATCATGGTGGACTACGTTTGGTCCTGCTTAGGAGAGGCGCTGTGTATTCGTTTTGCTGAGAATGCTCAACTTGGTCCAGCACGTATTTTAACAGGAAAGTGACCGCTTCCTTGAAAAAGAAACAAAGTTAAAGAGAAAGCGAGAGGTGTCGTGAGGGAAGGAGACTAAAGTAGAGGTGGGAGAGAAAAGTATTGGAGAGAGATGAGAGTAAGGGAGGAAAGTGGAGCGAGTGTGAGCATGCTTGCGTGTCTAATGTCTGTCTCAGGGACTTATCCAGGGATTACTATACATAAATATCAAGACTTCCGATTTGAGCAGCGGAAGCTGTAATGGTCTATGACATAACTGTAAAACTAACATGGACATGCATGTGCAGCTGACTTTCCAGTGGTAAGACTGTAATAAGGCCAAAAGGTACAGAGTCTCAGTTAAAGCTCAACTGGCTGAATACAAAGGGATTGGGATGAACGTGTGAAAGTAAACTTGCAGGTCCAAGACCCTGACATTAGCCCAGGATCTTGGGGCTCTGGTTCAACTGAGAGACGGATTTCCAAAATACCTTAGAATTGAGGTTACAGGCCATGTCAGATGTGGTTTAATGAAAGTGAAATGCTGCCAGATCTCTGGTGCCAGGGGGTGGGGGGTGGGGGGGAGGAGGTGGGGAGGGGGAGTACTGCACCAAGCGATACCCAAAGGGCAGCATCAAGGAGCCGTTTTCTGAGGCAAACTGCATAAATAAAAAAAACCTGCTAGAAGTAGGGGACTGACTTAAGTCGGATCCTGGAATTCACACAGGTAGGCTGCTGGGAGCGAGAGCTGGTTTGGGCTGGCGAGGCAGAAGACCACAACAAGGACATCACACACGTGTTGGCTTGTATTGACTGATGATGGGAAACAGGAAAGAGGGTGGCCGCAGCAGGGGGTTAAAGATGAGAAACGGGGTCTGTTATGAGGGAAGCAGGGTGGTGCGGGAGAAGGATGGGCTATAGAATGGATGGAGGGGAGGAATTGCTCCAACGAAGAGAGAGAAAGGTGGAAAAGGACACAAGTAGGAAGGCAGATTACAGCCAACACAAGGGAGATTGCAAGCTTTACAGGAGTAAATGAACTCATATAGGGGTGGACCCTGGTTGCTGAAGAGGTAAGTTAGGAGGAAGGTGGCAGGGTGTGGCAGGAGGTGCATTGACTGCTCCGTGGATGAAGGGAAGCAGGGGGCTGCAGAAGGGAGGAACCGTGTAGTGCAGGAAGTACACAGAGGGTGCAGCAGGGATCTACAGGAGGAAGACAAGTAGGTTGCTGCTTTATAAACAGGATTGGGTGGATGGAGGAGAGGGCAGGGTGAGGCATATTCCTGCAGGAGGAAGAGAGACTGTAGGTTGGAGCGAATTAGTGGGGTTAGCAATAGAGTTAAGTCAATTACTTGAAACTGTGATAGTCTTACGTGTTGTGGTGCTTTCTAGCTTGATCACAATGGATATGGTGATTTACATGCTTTGTCAATGTGGACTAGTGACAAGATGAGGGAGTAGAATCGTGATGTCACTTCCCATAAGCACAAAAAAAACGAGAACTAGGAAGTCTTCCTAATGCATGATTCGCTCACGGTGTGCTCTTAAAAGGAGCAACATCAGTTATCAATCATTGTTTTCAATTGTTCTCTTTTCATAGAGTCATTTTCGACACGGACTTGCACATTTTTTCAGTAAAAGAGTTTCAAACTTTAATCAGAAAGCAATATGCATTTCCAGATCAATAGTGTGGCACAGTCAGCTAAGCATTTCTGATAGATTTCCATCATCAGGGTTTAGCGCCACATTTTCTAGATATAATAAACAATTCAACACATAGTGACACACAACACCCGTGACCAACGATATATCCACACAGTGATGTCCATAAAACTAAATTGCTGGGGATTAATACATACCCAACATGTTGTAAAATTCATATTTTGTATAAACCAGATGATAATGTAGGCAGAAAAGAACAGGAAAATGAACATACAATGGGCCTCATTCCAAGTTCGACGGTAGCCTTGCTGGTAAAACCAGCAGGCTGTCGCCGAACTTGCAAATCTTTCCAGCACCCGCGAATGGGCAATTACCGGGTCATTTCTGCCCCTCCAGACCCGGTAATTGCCAATTCACGGGCGCAGGGATAAAATGCTCCCCATTCCAAGGGCTCAATGGGAAACTGGGAGGTCGGATGCACCGGCACCCTTTGTGAATGTTGCCGGGGCATGAGACATGCTCTGCTCGCTGGTATGCCCGCCAGGTCAGACCTGGCGGGTGGGAAGGCACCCGCAAGCAGCACTTGTAGTTTGCCGGTCCGGTAACAACAGTACCGGCAAGCTTACTGGTACCGTTGTTACCGGACCGGCAAACTTATAATGAGGCCAAATGAGGGCGTGTGGTGAACAGTAATAACATAGTAACCAGGTCATGTTCTAAATTCGTTTACCTGGTGGTTAGAAACTGCAATCTGCGTTCAAAGTGGATGTAAATATAAACAGACCGGTATTAGAAAAATTGCAGGGATTCTCCTACTGTATGCATTCTGATGTGCTAAGTAAACATGATAGAGAGGCAGCTGAGCTGCTAGGTAGTACCTGTAGCACCATGTCATTCTAAAGGACATGCTGGATAGGTGCACCTCCTGGTAACAAATGGTAAGTGTTATTACAGGACTGAATTCCTGCATTCTGGTGTTCATAATGGGAGCTTGTACCATCTTGTCACTCATCTACGTCTGACGTGCATCGATCGTAGTGGCGAGTCAGTTGCAGCTAGGAGCGCAGGCTGGTTTCGTGTTGTAAATGTAAGGCAACAATAACTGGCGTTGCTAGGTGACGCCGCCGTGAGCATCGGCTGACACTCGGCGGCCTCGCATCCTGTGTGCCCATGGTGACGGAATGCCGGCCATCTTGCGGTTGGCCTAGTTACATGTACAATAACTCCAGTAATGCTCGGCCATGTTGAGGTTCGCATCCTAGCACTGTGTATTCATGTAATGCAAGTAAATACGTGGCAGCAAAGAGGCCCTCGCTCGGGGTTCCCATAACGCAATCGGGCTAGCCGATATATGTGCTAATTACAAATTACACTCAATATGTGACTTGCGTTGGGGGGTAATCAGTAAGTAGAATAAGAATTTACCATCTATATAGTGTCAACTTCTATTAAGTGGCGTACACTTATTAAATGTGTATACTGGAGTGTAGGTGGAAACAAAATTGTTAACTAAACCGGTTGTCCCCCATTCTTAATGCTGTGTAAGTTTAGTAAGGTGGCAAAGGTTTGATCGCATATGTTTAAGTGAGGTAATAACAATTGTGACAGATAGAGCAAAACATGTTTCACATGGATGAGAGAAATGCACATATTGGTCAGTATTCACATGTCCGGATTACAAGGGGGCGCCCATCAAATGTGGGTCTGGAGCGATCTACCACATGATGCCTCATGGAATCCTCCACTGATCTCTGAAATGTAGCAATGTAGATAGTTAAATTGCTGCAATATCCTACATCTAACTTAGATATAGCACATGAAGTTAATCTCTTCATTTATTCTCCCAGGTGGCATGACTTCTAGGCGGTCAATCCAATATGTTTCTTGTTGGTCAAATTTGATGCCCAGATTTTCATATGGATTGTATTTGACGATAGTCTCCACAATTTGGAATCTTATTTGGCTAATGTACGACTTTTCCATCCAATGTCTAGCAACTGTACAATTACTTTTCTTGTTTCTTATGCATGATCTATGCTCATTACAGCAGATTTTGCTTGTCGCTTTGACTGTCCCACATAGTACATGTCACAGGGGCATCTGATAGTGCATATAATGTTTGAGGTGTTGCATGTAGAAAAGTTCCTAAGTTTGATCTTTTCACCTGTTCTGGGATGGTTAATTGTGTTGCCTTTAGTTACGAATTCGCAATTGCTGCAGTTCAGGCATGGGTAGGTTCCTTTCTTCTTGGGAGTTGTTTGCGGATCAGTAGGTCGAGTTTTCACAAGCCGATCTTTCAAAATCTTACTTCGTTGGTAAGCAAAAATAGGTGCTCAACCCTAGAGCTGCAGGTCAATATGCTCCAATTTTTCTTGATATTGTTTTAATTCTTTTGACTCTGTAAGGAGTATTGTGAAACAAATACCAGTGATGCATGGGTTTTATCTTTTCTATCTAGATCCTGGACTTTACTCTTAGTTGGTTCTTTAGCCAGGTGTTCACTCGCTGCAGTGATTTCTTCTCGTCTATATCCCCATGCTAGACATTCCTCTCCCATTTTCTTGATCTCAATTTCTCTGACTTTTGAGTCACTGATAATTCTCTTAACATCTGGCTGTGGGGTAGGTTCTTTATGAGGCTCAGTTGGTGGAAACTTAGCCTATTCAGTAGATTATTGCGATCCGTCTCTTTCTGGAATATGTTTATCCTGAATTTCTCTTCCTTAACCTGAATGGCAACATCTAGAAAATTTATTTTTTCTTTGGATGAATCAAATGTGAATTGAATTATTGGGTTGATAGTATTCATGTACCTGAATAGGTCTTCCAACTCCTCCTGTGTTCCTTTCCATATCCCAAAAATATCTATGTAGCGGACCCATGAAGCGATATAGCTCTGCCACACTCCATGATCTAAAATGTAGTCTTTTTCGAATTTGTACATGAAGCAGTTCACGTATCTTGGTGCCATTGACACCCCCATAGCAGTAATGGAGACTTGTAAATGAAAGTCTTTGTTGTATTGGAACCAAGAGTTCTCCGGGATAAATTATAATAGTATGAGGATAAATTCCTTAGAGGCTTCCATTTCCACCTTCTTGTAATAGCATCCATTCGATCGCTTCAATTCACAGGTTATGGGGAATAGATGTGTATAGACTTTACGTCGATTGTGAACATGATATAATCCTGCATTCAATTGGTGTTGCACAAGTATTGAAGAACAGAGTCATTTCTTACCTGTAACTCCATTTCTCCAGCGTTGGTATCTTTCATGGATTCACATGCTGTGAATATTCCCTGTCGTCGGGCTGGGAAACCCTGGTAACTTTAATATAGCAGTTTTCCTATGGAAAAAACGTTGACACTTTGACTGTCCCATCAACGTTGTTGTGGGTGCTTTTGGCAGCACCAATGGGACGTAAAGTGTATAGCTGCGTCCCAGCACCTTCCCCTCATGTTTGCCTGAGAGGGGGAGACTGGAGGGCACATGCAAATCCATGAAAGATACCAATGCTGGAGAAACGGAGTTACAGGTAAGAAACTACCCCATACTCCAGAATTGGATCTTTCATGGATTCACATGTTGTGAATAGATTTTGTAGCAGTAGAAATGCTTGGATGTGTATATCAAGCAAACAGGAGGTAGACCTTAAGCAGACATGTACAGTAAGCAAAAGCATACATTCTTTAGGTAAAAAACTGGAACATACCCCGGAAGCCGCGGGGCTTACCTTACTCGAACAGTCGTTGGAGGACTGGCCGTCCCATTTGCACATTTTTGGCATGTTGCTGATGAAAGCAGTAGTGCCTGGTGAAATTATGGGGCACTGCCCATGTTGCCGCATGGCGAATGTCTCTGATGGGTACCCCCGACAATAGAGCAGCTGAGGCCGCTGTGGACCTCATTTAATGAGCTCTGGGAGCCGATTGTAATGGCCTGTTGGCCTTTGTGTGGCAGAAGGATATTGTAGATGCCACCCATCAGGAGATACCCTGTTTTGAAATTGATCTCCCTTTATTGGAAGGCCCAAAGGCCACAAAGAGCTGATTAGAGGATCTAAGCAATTTTGTGCAATCCAAGTAATACTTCAGTGCTCTTTTGACATCTAGAGAATACAGTATCTTTTCAGCTGGTGAAGCGGAATTTGAAAACAAGTTGTTGCATTTTTATGAAATTTTAATGGTATCTTAGGAATGAAATACAGGTTCGTAGAGAGAACCACTTTGGCCTGGAGTTCTGACACCTGTCTAGAAGATGTAATGGCCACCAGAAAAGCCACCTTCCAAGTGAGTAGCTTGATGTCGGCTGATGACATGGGTTCGAAAGGGGGTTTCATAAGTGCTGCTAGAACAAGGTTAAGGCTCCATACAGGTGGAATCCTTTTCCTTGGAGGAAAGGTTCGAAAGAGGCCCTTCAAGAAATGCTTGATTAGTCGGTCACTGTAGAGTGCGGCAGATGTTTTACATGTAAATCTGGATATCGCTGACAAGTGCAGCTGAATGGAACCCACCGCTTGACCTTCTGTAGCTAATAACAAAAGATAAGGAAGGTGTTGTTGAGGTGTTATATCTAGCAGCTCTATATTAGTTTGTTGTACACACAATTCACAAAATCTCTCCCACTTTCGGCCATATGAGATGTTGGTGGATGGAGCTCTTGCTGCCCCCAGGATGCAACGACAGTCCTGAGGGATATTCAGATTTTCGAATTCGGAATGGTCAGGAGCCATGCCGCCAATTTGAGGGAGTTTGGATTGTGTTGTAATATCATCCTGTTGTTCTGGGACAGAAGATTCGGCTGGGATCCTAGATGAATTGGATCGTCCACTGCCAGCTGTAGCAGGTCCCGAGAACCAGGTCCGCCTGGGCCAGAATAGGGCCAACAGGATTATCTTGCAAGGAGACTTGCAAATCATTTGTTTCCTTATGAGAGGAAAGGTGGGAAACACATAAGCAAACATCCCGTTCCAAGTGAAGGGGAATGAGTCTCCTAAGGAGTTCGCAAACAGCTGGCATTGCTTGTTTACGGGGCTGGCGATAAGGTCTAGAGGGGGAAGGCCCCATTTAGTGAAGATCTTTGCTACTTGGGTGCTGTGCAGTTGCCACTCATGTGTCTGGGAGGAGTCCCTGCTGAGGGTATCTGCCTGCTTGTTCTGCATCCCTGGTAGGTGGAAGGCTTGGATCTGAATGTCGTGCTGGATGGCCCAGTGCCAGATGGTTTGTGCTTCCTGGGATAAGACGTCTGAACGCGTTCCCCCTTGCTTCCGCAGGTAGAACATTGTGGTCGTGGTGTCGGTGAGGACACGCACCACCGGGTACTTGATGACGAGGAGAAAGGATTTGAGAGCCCAATGCACTGCCTGCAACTCTAGGACATTGATATGCAGTAAAGTTTCTGTGGGTGACCAGAGGCCCGTGACCTGGTGCTGGTCTAAATGAGCACCCCATCCCATTTGCGAAGCATCAGTCACAATGGTGCATTGGAAGTTTGGCTCCACCAGTGGCATTCCCTTTGTGATGTTGACTGGGTGAGTCCACCATTTCAGAGCGTCTGCCAGTGGCTGGGAGATGATTACCTTGTTCGATCAGAAGCCCTGGATTTGGGACCATATGGTTGCGAGGAATTTCTGCGCTGGGAGCAGGTGTAGGCGACAGTTGGAAATCAGAGGAATGCAAGATGACATGGTTCCCAGAAGAGCCATGTAAGAGTGGACTGTTATGGGTTTGTTCGGTGTAAATGAGCCCGTTAGAGCTAGAAGCTTTTTTACTCTTTCTGAACAGGTTTTTACCCGATTGTGGTTTGTCAGGAATTGTGCGCCCAGGAAGACCAATCTCTGAGGGAATTGAGCAGGATTTGTTGTAGTTGATGGTGAAGACCAATCATTGGAGCAGAATGTATGTCTCTTTGAGAGACGATAAAGCCTGTTAAGTAGATTCCCAAACCAACCAATCGTCCAAGTACAGGTAAACATGATGGCCCTGCCTTTGGAGGAAGGCTGCTACCGGTGCCAGGCACTTGGTGAAAGTCCTCGGTGCTGATTTTAAGACAAATAGGAGAACCCAAAATTGGAAATGGCTGTCGCACACTACAAACCTGAGGTATTTTTGGTGCTTTGGGTGAATTGGTATATGAAAATATGCGTCTTTAAGGTCTAGGGAAGCAATGAATTCTTGTGGCTGCACTCCTTGTCACCTCTTGCAATGTTACCATCTTTTTTTTTGTATGTTTTTGTTTAGTACCCGAAGCTCTTAAATCGGGCACCATTTCCATCTGTTTTTTTTTTTACCACAAAGAACCTTGAATACACGCCCTTTCCTTTTGCTGAGAGGTGTACTTTCTCAATGGCCCTTTTTGTTATTATGTGACGTACCTCGCGCAGCAAGACAACGCCTTTATGCGTGGGATTGGAAATTGTGGACGTTTTAACTAACTCCAACAAGTGGCTGAACTGGATAGCATCTAGCACCCATCTGTCCGTAGTTATAGAACAACACTTGTTGAGATGGAACGCTACATTTCCTCCTATTTGACTGTCCTTGTGGCAGTCATTGCTGTGTTTTATTTGCCGGCCTCTCTGGGAGAAGGAAAATCCACGTTTCCTTTTTTCCCTGGTACTCTCTATTGCACCGGGTAAATTGGAAGTTGCGCTTTTAATCTTGTGAATAATATGTGGCTCTATTCTAGCGTTTCTTGTCCCTAGAACCTGAAAATCTTGAGTGTCCTGAGACTCCACGAAAAAAGAACAAAAGGGGCGAAAGGATCTTCTGCTTTGCAGAGTTGTAAGTGATTTAGCTGTGTCTGAATCACCTTTCATGGCCTTCAGGGCTTCATCTACCTTCTCGCCAAAAAGACTTTCACCTTCGCATGGCATATCCACCACCTTGTGCTGCACCTCTTGGTGAAAGTCTGTACTGTGAAGCCAAGCATGGCGTCCGAGAACCACCCCATTGCCAATCTGTTTAAAGCCTGTTTCGGTCAGGTCTACAGCTAGATTTATGCTGTGATTTGACACCGCTTTCCCCTCTCGCACCAACAGCATAGCCTCCTTTCTTTGCTGTTCTGGCAGGTGGTCTAATAGAGGGGCTAAACTATGCCACATTTTAGTCGTATCATGCAACAACAGCCAGGGAGTTTGCTGCTTTCACCGTTGTTGCCCCAATGGTAAGTAACTTTTTAACAAAAGGCATCCAACTTATGTGCTGGCTTTCCGGATAGCTGCAGCCGAGATGAAAGACTCTGGCTTTGGTTGTGAAGTAAGGCATTTTGGAAAGGAATCCGGAGTCTTAAATGATTTTTACTATCGCCCTTTCACTGTCGATTCTGTAAAGGGATGCTTCATGGTCCAGAGACCTTCCTGCCACACATGATCAAGAATTGGAATAGAAAACACTGCTTTCCTCCTTTTTCCCATATGTTCAAAGGGAAAGCAATCTTTTTTCTCCTCTTCCGGAATCAGGCCAAACTCTTGGCAGGCTTTCGCATTTATGGAGTGGAAAGCTCCGATGTCGTCTGGGGGGAAAGCTGAGGTGGGCTATCTGGTGCTGTGTCCCAAAGTTCCGTTCTCTTTGGCGACGAGGAGATGGAAAGCCTATCCTGTGGGTCGGTGTCCACCAGCTCACCCTCTTCCTGTTCTCTTCGTCGGGGACTAAATGCCAGAGGAGGTGGAGGAGGCGGTCTGGGAGACTATTTCACCCTAGGGCACTAGCCCTGGTCTTGAAAATGATAAGATGTCTGTTTATGTAGAGACATAACTTGTGGGTCTCCATAGAGTGGGATTGCTGGAGCCCGAGTTAGAGGAAGTCTGGCGTCCAGCTGACCAAGCAAAGCTTGAAGTGTGGATAGGACCTGCACGGATAGCAAGGAATGAGGATTTAAGAAAGGGTACTGTGATGGAATACCTCCTATATCTGCGGATGTCGACGGCAAAGAAGGTGTTTCAGTTTGCTGTAGGCCCAATCCTGTGGATGGATATCTGGAATGAGTGCCTGTGAACCTCCTTCCTCAGGATCTGATTCGAATACTGCTTGACATTCATAAGGAGGGGCCTCGAAATATGATGCGATTTCGTGCTGCAAAATTTCTTCAGGTAATACCATTTGACACATTTTCAAACGAGACTAGTTGAGTACCGTGGGACCAGATGGGGCTTTCAATATACCTCGCGGGGACAATACCTCTGTCTCCATTCCTGAACACTATGGCCCAGTAGACTATGTACGGGTCTGTATTTCCACCAGGGATTTTTTTCTTCATCGTCTACGAGGTGGTCGTCGACGGAATGGCCGTAATCGACGATGTAGTCGAATAGGTAGGCGTCGGCGGGAGTCAAGACGTCGATGGTGGCAAGATTGTCGTCTACGTCATCGTCGTCATGGTTGACACCGTCATTGGTGAAGTAGACATCGGTTTGGACAACGATTTTGTCACCGAGTGATATTTTGAGGAAGACTCATGTCCGGAAGAAGACCTGTGCGATCCCGATGATGAGTGTTGTTTCTTAGTGCTCGAAGAAGACTTTTTCACTGACGAGGTTGAGGACGATGTTGGCCTCGATTTATGCTTATCTGTCAATGACAGATTTCCGAGATGAGTCTGCAGATCTCGAAGACTGCTGTGAGCCCTTTTCTTTTGGTCTCTCCGAAGGCGACTTTGACATAGCACTCTGAGAAGAGTGCTTAGAGACAATGTGGAATTTTTCACCTCTTGAAAGAAGTTTTTTTAGGAGGCATTGAGTGCTTGGCCTTATGGCCAGAAGACAATTTAGCCTCACCTGTCCTCTGCTTTTTCATTGCCAGTTCCTCAGATTTGGATCTCTGACGTGACAGCGATCTCTTGTCCGAGGGAGTGGTTGCCCTCCCACTACGGGACAAGCCGACCTCCGACGCCAGTTAGGCCCCTTCATTGAGCCAACAAATGAGGTGTCTATTCTGTCTCTAAGGGTCTTTTGCGAGAACCCTTGGCAGATGTCACATCCGTCGACCGAATGGTTCGGGTAAAGACAATAAAGGCCCTCCGAGTGCCTGTCTCCCTCATACACGTTCTTCAGGCCGCAGGTCTCACATGGCCTGAACAAGGACTTTTTCGGTCCTGAAGATTCCATAATGGTGTCATGCTGAGGCGTTGGAAGCTGTGGCATCGCTGGAAGTACCAGAACAGAGCAATACAGAGACCTACACTAACAACAGCAATGGTCCAGTCCTCACCCAAGATGGCTACCGGAGGTATATCAATGCACAGCCCATTAGGAACTGTGCGTTGTATCTGTCATTTTAGGAACTCGCTGTCTTGAACTACAGCCTTTGCCTGCTGCCGTGCTTATTTCCTTTCAGCTTGTAGTGGAACTTCCCATCCTTGTCTGGCCTTCTAATATTCAAGTTTTCCTGACCGTTTTACGGTAGTCCTAGTTGGTGCTTTCTGCTGGAGATTTTGCACTGCGCTCTCTTCCGCGTTCGTTCGTTCGTTCGTGCTTCCTTTCTTTCCTCTGCCTTACGGGCTGAGTTCAATTATGATTCTATTCTTTGCTTTCCGGATTGTCGGCTTTCTGATAGCCTTTCTGACTATTCTTTTTTATTCGCACCTGTGCACACTATTTCTAGATTCTGACTTGCCCTCTGATATCTCTACGCTGTGTTCGAACCGCTATGGTTCATTTTTCTAGCCTTGCTTTTAACTGTCTTTTTTCTCCTTCCGTCTTGCTGTGATTGTTTACCTACCTTTCCCTTCCTTCTTTATTCATTTCAAGCTTTGGAATCAAACGCCTTTCTGTGGAGGTAATCCCACAGTTGTCCAGTCTGCGGTGGCGTGTACTTCGGAACGCTGCTTCAATTTACCTTTGAGGGCTGGACTTGCATTCCGCAGTGGTCCAGTCTGCCGTGACGTGTACTTCAGAACGCTGCCTGAATATCCCTTTGAGAGCTGGACTTGTATAATCTAGTGGGCCAGTCCGCCGTGGCGTGTACTTTGGAACGTTGCCTGAATATAACTTTGAGAGCTGGACTTATCTTTTCTACACATTGGAGTACACAGACTCTCTACAGAGACTTGTTGGACATTAACCTTGCCTTGAGATCACAGAGGATCACTGAGGTCTCTCCTGTATTTGATACAGGATTTATCACACCATTCCTTAAGAAGAACCTCATACTTCCATCCCAGGGTTTTTAGTGTTTCAAGCGTTTCCCCTGGATTGAGAGTGGCTTCCCGGGGTTCCCGTTGGCGTGGGCTTTTATCCCAGTCAAGGTGGCCTCCGGGGGAGCCAGACCTTACTTGCACATCAAAAAGAGAAAAAGAGCAAAGAAAAGAAGACCAAGGAAGGCCAGAGGAGGAAGCTTGGGAGGGAACCCCAGATTCTGAAAAATTGAGCTGCAACAGAGCTTTTTCGGCATCAAAAGACTGGACAAAGCAAATGCGGAAGAAAACCATGTTTCTCAAATAAATGTAGATATTCTCTCAGGAGAGAAGAGTGAGGAATCCCAACGGTTTGGAAGATGGTTGAAATCTGAGGGGAAGCTGCTGGGGTGGAGCTATACACTCGCCATCCCATCAGTGCTGCCCAAAGCACCCACATCAATGTCAATGGGACACTCAAGGTATCAAAGTTTTTTCCATGGGAAAACTACTATATTAAAGTTACCGGGGTTTCCCAGCCTGACGACTGGGAATATTCACAAAATGTGAATCCACGAAAGATCCAACACTGGAGAAATTGTGATGTATCCTCGATGTAGGTGTTTGTCGTTTGTATCAAAGGTTGCAAGAAGAAGTTCATATAGATTCCTAATGGTTGTAATATGCTTTCAATGCCTGCGACGATGGGTCTTCCTGGTGGTTTGGTGGCATCTTTGTGTATTGTTGCTAATATGTAAAAGTTAGGTATTCTAGGGTTCTTTTTCAGGAGAAAACTTCTTAGTGTGTTGATTAACCAACACCGTCATTTCCAATAGTTCAATAAGATTAGATTTAATCTCAATCATCGGATCTCTGTCAAGTCTGGCATATACTGTGCTGTCACTCAGTTGCCTTATGCATTCTGTGTCGTAATCTTTGACGACCATGACGACTAGTGCTCCTCCTTTATCTGCTGCACGGATAATACTGTTCTTCCCATAAGGCAATAATAGTTTACATGCTGGCAGCAATATAGATATGTGACATGGGGATAATGGCTCACATGCGGGTGGCTATGAGGATTACTGGAATTGAGATGGTGCTTTACAAACTGATAACAATGTGGATGGCTGGTGTGGTTATAATTTACATGCAGAGACCAATGTGTACAACTTGTATGGTTATTATACCATCCATGCTAGCATCAATGTGGAACACGGCTATGGAAATAATGCTTTACATGATTAGAGCCAGTGTGGATACCGGGTATGGCAGTAATGCTTTACATGCTGAGCGCTATGTGGATTGCAGGAATTGTGACTGTAGTTAACATACTGTGGCCAATGTGTATTGCTGGCATGGCAATGGTGCTTTGCCTACGAGGGTTAGGTGGATAGCAATGTGTGCTTTATATTCCTAGGCACCATGCCACTATTAGTACTTAAATGGATGCTTGGCAACTAGAGGCATGAGCATGTAAAAGCAGTGTCCTGTGGATAATATGTAACCTGCACCAGTCAGAGGCACACTGTGAAACCACCCTAAGAAGCAGCCTAAGACAGAGAGCAGCCTTGAGTTCTTTTCTCCCCCTTGATAGGATGGCATATTGAGTAGCACCCAAGGGAGGGTGGCACATTGAGCATCATATTCTCAGTAGAGCCATGGGGTATTTGCAGCCGAGTTCAGCATATTGTAGCGATAAGCCCGGTGTACCAGGGTGGAGGAGGCAGTTAACGGCCAACCAGCCTGAGCCAGGTAGGCTGGACACAGCAAAAGCATCGCAAGCCATGGGGTGTCTATTCAAATGCTGTGAAATTCCCTTATTATCAGAGAGCCCCGGGTAAACACAGGAACACATAAAGATGGAGACAGTGTTATGCCATGCAACAAATCGCTGTTTGCAAGTTATTAGGAAAGGTCTCCCCCTCTCCCTTAAGTTTGATCTGTCAGAAAAAGTTTAGAATTCTTACCGCGCAAATCATCTCTTCAAACATCTCGGTTGACACAAAGTGGTAATCAAACCTCTTCTCTTCTCCAAAGTATGGATTTCTGGTGGTGTGGCAGGCCCTGTAAAACATGGACTCAGTCAAGGATTGTGCACTGTATTATTTGCTTAATGGAACGTATAGTTCGCACATGACATACTAGGAAATATGGAGCAACCATAATAGTGGAAACCCATTATTACCTCTACAATGGTGGAGGGAGAACCCTAAGCACCAGAATCATGGTTTGATAAATGGACACAATGGCTTGAATGAGTCTGCCTTGCTGGTGTCTGGACACTAGCTGATCATTACAATGCCCGTTTCGTCCCCTTTGGCGGTTCGAGCCAGTTCGAACCATCAGCAATGATTGTTTCGAATCAGTTATAATTGATGCTACCTGAACAATTACCAATTAATAAAATCATATCATAAGTAGTAAAAAGAGCACATGCATTCAAATGAATGTAAGGAAAACAAGAAAAGGTGCCAAATGGTTAGTTGGATCGAGCCATCGGGTACGTTTATCCATCCAAATGAGATGGGTTTTGTCTGCTGCAGGCTAGTACTCCAAGTAGGTAAAGTAAACAATGGTATTATAGTTATATTGTATTTCCCCAATCATTAAGAGCTTCAATTTGTTGACACTGTTGCTCAAATCATAAAGCCACCCATTTAGGCTGTTTATTTTCTAGTCTGTGCATTTGGACAAACTTACATCGGCAGCTGCAGCGCATTTAGAACGAAAAAGGAATGGGATGGAACAGATCTTAGTACTCCACCGGATGCTGCAACATAATGTAATTTTGTATATTTGTGCGGTACTCCTCTTTAATTTAAAACACTTACCACCTAGGCTAATGTTACCTTTGTAAGTCACCTGTTTCTCATATGTTTGGAGTTTTTTGACCTGGGTCTATGTCCAACTTTGCGCACGCCCTCAAACTGGCTCACCACTTGTTCTCATGTTTGTGCTATTCTACAGGCACTCATCACAGGAATGCCTCTGCCATCTTGAAATGTGTTATTGGATGTCATTGTATGTTATTTCTAATCCCAATTGACATCCTTGTTATTCAAGTAAATAAAAACAAACGGCAAGAATAAACAGTTCCTAGTTCCAGTCGCATATGTCTCCGCTTCATTCTCAAGCCAATTTTGCGCTCGTGGGGTATCCCTGGACTGGAGTTCCTGAATCCACAGTCCTTACTCACAGGCCTCAGAGTAAGGGTATAGGTGGAATGAGGTCAACTACTAAGATCCTTGGGGAGGAGCTTTGCAACAAAATAGGGAGGTCTCTGTACACAAAGTGTCAGGATTGTAAATTCAACTGCATTCAGAAAGGAGCCTTATTCTAACAAGCACCAAACTAGAGCCCAATCCCTTAGGCTCATTCTAAACTCCTAGGACATCTGCTCTCAGGACAGTGCCCTTCTATTAAACTACAGTCTCTGGGTTTAAAGTATCCCAGAACACGTTTTGAGCTTTGTCTTTACCTTTGCCTTGCTCCATCCTCTCCAGGATAGGCGGACAGCCTTGCAACGGTTTCCACGGCAAGCCCTGTATTGGACTCCTGTTATCCTGACAGTTTCTTTACTGTGTTACTAGAGCAAGGCCTGTACCTTTCCCAAATGTCCCCCGTGTAGTTGATCTCTCTGCCTTTAGATTAGAGGTCTCTTGACTTCCAGGGAATTTCGGGAAATGATTCTGCCAACTAGCTCTCAAAGATTGCAAGCGTTTTATGGCGGCTTTGCATCTGCCACTTGATCTGGGCTACATGCCCAAAGGTGCCTTTCCTGTAATGTGTTCAATTAAGGCCTGCTCCCACCCGCCTCGGGGCGTTAGCTCAAAGTAGGCCCTCTATACTCGCCTTTCCTTGTAGCCTGGAATGATTTTCAGTGGTGCTCAAATGGCTTTGGTACAGTCTACCTTGTGTTTTCCCTTACAAGTGACCTTTTTGACTTGGCCAATTCAGGGCCTCTCCATCTAATTCTCCTCCTTCGCTCACTCACACTCTGGGGCACTGCCATAACAACCTTACAGACATGAGGCTTGATTCTCTTTTTATAGGTGTCCTCCAGGAGTAAATTCATCAATGCGTGTTCGGATTGCTACGCCCATTACCACAACAGCACCTTAATTCCAGAGCTGTTCTTCCACTGTCTGACTTTGGCTGGAGAATGTGAGGCATCAGAAATATGAGGCAGACCACATTGCAAGGTTTTCTCAACAAATGCCAATTTATTATATTCAAAAGTTGGATGAACGCCTCACTAGCACTACCCTAACAAGGATTTCCCTGCCTAAAATAAACTAAAGCAAACACTAACGAAAGGATATCTGTCCCTCACACTTATACATATAACAAATAAATAAGGAAATGCATGGCAGCTCAAAACAACACAGATTTAACTCACAATGTAACCACAGTCTCTCTTCACAACCTGGACAAATTCCTCTTCCCCGGGTTTAAATGTGTTTCTTCTTCCCAGTTCAACAAAGGAACACAAGGAAATCCTGCTTTTCAACAAAAGTTCCAACTCTGGTTTATCCCTCTTCAACTTGTCAGCAGAAAGTTCCAACACAAAGTATAAGGCTTCTCTTCCTCCTTGAACAGGTTCTCAGTTCATCAATAGCAACAATAATTGTCTTGGTCAGGATTATTTGCCACAACAAAATAAATTCCAAAGAAGTATAGTTCCTTGGCAACAGCTTTTCTTAGCTTTTCTCTTTGCACCACATACAACATAAATAATCTCTGCCAAAACCACTTTGTAGCACGTCTTCAACTTCTACCTGGTTTACTACAATGTCAAGCCTATTTCTCCAAAGGTTTGTCATCCGGGTATACTCCCCTGCCCGAACAACGCTTCACATCAATAGTCCTTTTGTGGTTTAGTTCATTTGACAAGAGATTCACAACAACTTCACAATATTCAATACATTGTAGCTTCAGCACTTGCAACAACTCTGTAGAGTAAATAAAATTCACATTGATGCTCTTTAATATTATTGTACAAATGATGCTCCTCTCCTTCTGGATATCCCTTACCCAGAAGGACAGACTTTTTGACACTCTTCCCCACTACACCATTAACCAATGACTGCCAAGGATGGGGTTTTTTCTGCTTCTCCCTTGCCTTAGACAATGAGAGTTTACGCCAGCTTTCACAATATGTTTGGACAAAGTATGGGCAACAGGTTTCCCAGCCTGTGGACCCTTCATTAGCCCCCTTTGCTGATGGCAATGTTGACTAAATTGTGCTTGCCTAGGTGTTAGTCTTTTTTTATTTGTTAATCTTTAACATTTCAACATATAAATGACAATAAAACAAGAATAACATACATGATTAAAATATTGGTTTTAGTCTTTTTTGGCTTTCGCAATGCTTGTAGATCTTAACTTTTACCAATTTCTCCTCCTTGATTTGCTGGGCTTCCCGCAGACTCACACTTTTAACATTACAGTAATTCGCCTAGGTTCCAATGTGTTGCCTTTCACTAGTTAGAGATTCAAAATCAGTTTGTAAATCACTTTCTCTGCTAGGCGAGTGTTGTGTTTGCTACTGTTCAATAGTCGGGTATTCAAAATTTCCTTTGAACTTCTTTCACCCTGACACGAGCGTTGCTCACTCGTTGAACGCCTACCTGAGCCATGCAGGTGGGCAGAGTGCTCCGTGTCACTACAATTTGTGAATTCACCGGATAAGACAGGCACCTCCATTCCCCTCGCTGCTTGCAGGGCTTCTGATTCTGTGGCTTCTCGCTTTTCGGCAAACTGCTTTCTTTAGTCTGCCTTCGCCCACAGCACCTAAATTTGGAGCTTCTTTTGCTCCGGAGGTCTTCTGATGCATGCCAGCCACCAGGAACCTCCTCGAGACCTTTGGTTGCATGCCAGCCACCTGATTCGGCCTCCAAGGAAGGAAAGCTTCCTTTGTCTATGCTTCCCACTGCGCAGCCTCTGCAAACTTGGTCTCCAATGGGTAACCTTCTCTCCGGCATGCTTCTCTGCCCTTCAGACTCCGAAGGCAAAGACGCTCTCAGGACCTCACATGGGTCCCGGCGTCTTCTTTCTCCTCCAGCTTCAGTTTAGGCTGTCTGCATGAGTCACGCTGCTGCTGCTTCTTACTGTTACTGCTCTTCTCCTGCTCTTCCCTGGCCTGCACGCGAGGGAGCTTTTTAAGCCCCTGAATCTCACTCCGGTGTGGGTCATTTGCATTATTTGACTACTTTGCACATCTTCAGCCCTCTTCATCTTCTTAGTACCTAGGGAATTATGGGACTTGAAGTCCCTAGTGACAAAGTTAGGTTTCTGCGCTTGAGTTTCACTTTTGAACACAAGTGTAGTGCTCACAAAATTCTTTAAAGGAATTTCATAAGAATTAGTCACCAAACTTGATTGACAAGGGACAGACAATTCTTTTGGGCTGTTATTCATAGATTTTTCGTTCACTGTACCTTTGGGTGTCAGAGAGGTCTTTAGTTTTTATAAGTCTTTCACATTTTAGAAGGGTTTTGATTTCTCCCAAGATCTAGGAGTTTGTGATTATTTTCACTCCTATTTAGATGTGTTTCTTGTGAAACAGCAAGACGGTTATTACAACAAACCATTACATACTTTGGCATTGTGGAACTCTCTTGCCTAGAGGAAGACAAATGCTGTGACACAAACTGTGTCTCATCCCACTGATCCCTTGGGCCTGTTCTCCTCCCAGGTGATCCTTCCACAGAACACCACCCCCAAGGTCAGGATCAGAAAGCGTCTGCATTTCCCTGGCCACCTAGGAGGAGACTTTAGGCAGGGAATTAGTGAGGAGTCTGTATGATTCATCACACAAAGTTAGGCATAAAATAGCACCCTGTATAACAAAGACAATGTTCTGGAGCTAAAAGCTTGCATGTGGGATCATTTGCATACCCACAATGCTTTACTTGGGTGGTTCTAAACTGGATATGAACTTTAAGTGAAGGCTACTGGGTGGTGCTGTGGCATGGGTGACTTGGCTTAAATGGCTTATTCTACTTCCAAAAGTAAAAGGGCTTTTTATGTAAAGCTTATTAATACCATCATAACTTAGATAGCATTTTCTACACATGACCCAATACTCCAAACACTCCTATGTATTCTTGTTGGTTTTGGTACCAGTGGGCTTGCATTTTCCTTTGCTAGATGCTCATTGGATAGAGAAATCTAAATGTGTGTGCTTTGTGAGAGTACAAAGTGTTGTGTTAATAAATGTACATGAGAACATCTTTCCATATAGAATGAATGTATAGTTCAAATATGTGGTGGGACTTCAACTGTTCTTTAAATTGTTTAGTGTGCAAGACAAAAGAAAATAGTTTATCATATTGATTTCACATAGCCAAAGGAACACGGAATTACTGATACCAGAATAAAGTTAAAGCATTTTATTAAGCAAAAATATTGCATGGAAATTGTTTCAGGATGGCTGTAACAAAGGTTCTCGGGAAGCATAGTCTTTGAAAGCAGGATTATATGTGGAGACCAGCAACAAGAAAGACATTATGTTTAGATCTTAGTCCTTAGCCAATCTTCGGAGGACCACAAGGCCTCCTTTTGGATTTAGGGTTTCCTTTCTTTACAAAGTGTCCCAATAGTCCTCCCCTTTCACTTTCTCCCCTCTTCCAGTGCCAAGGGGCTTTCGCCCTGTACTAAACATACCCTCTTCCAAGGATCAGAGTGTGTGTGTGTGTCTCTCGTTCGTTCTTTCTTTCTCTCTTTCTGTCTCTTTCATTCTCTCTTTCTCTCTCTCTCTTTCTCCCTCACTTTCTCTCTCCCTCCCGGGTTCTCCCTCTCGTGCTCTCCTCCCCTTCACTGATGCACACCCCTTCTCTGGGTTCCAACAGGGTCTTGTCTCCAGTTACACAGTTCATCTTCTGGGGATCAAAGAGACTCTCTAACTTCTTTTCACCCGCCCCACCCCCTTGGGTAAGGGTTCTCTTCTAGTCTCAAAGAGATCCCCTCTCCCTCACTGTCCCGCACCTTTTTCTGGGTTAATTGGGCTCTCCTACCCCACCCCAAGTGGAGCACACTCCTCTCCTAGGAATAGAGGGGCTCACCTCTTCCTTACTGGAACATACCCCTTTCTGGGGCTCAGGGGTCTCGTGGCCCCCTCACTGTAGCAAAGCCCTTCCTGGTGCTCTCTAGCTTCCTCAGTAAACTCATCCCCTCGGCGCCCAGCCCAGAGACCCATTCTGGGATTCTTAACCTCAGTTTTAAAACCCTCACCATCTTCGCATTGGCTGAAGCAAATTGGTCGGATAAATTGTTACATAGTACAGGCCAGAGAAGGAGGTCTTTAAAAGGCCACCATTTTAGAATTCTTTCAGTTTGTTTCCAGTGCAGGTGTTTGTGTATGCCTGCTGCTGGGCCCCTCCCTTGACTCCTGGCTGTCCCCTGGCAGTGAAGTTAGTTTTGGGGGTTTCTGACATTTGAAAGGCCATCCTAAGCTACTGGAAAACCCCTAGTAGGTTTCCCCAACTGTGAAGAAACAGGTCTCCTTAACTGCTGCAGCTGCAGGAGAGAAAAGTGTTCTCCTTACAAGCACTGTTGTCGGGCGTGAAATGATTTAGGATTTTCCCTTCAAGAATTCACTCCTGTCTAAGGGGTCTCTCTGAATATGCTAGTGTTTTCCCATGGTGTATTTTTCTCTGAATCCCTGATAGACATTCCATAATCTGCTGCATGTTTTGGATCACTAAACATGATGCATCCTGGGAGTTACAGTCCTGAATTTTCTGTGTCTTTGGGACCTAGTAGTTACCAACTAGTTGTTCTCTCAGGGGACTCGGGAATAGTGTAGGGATGTTCCACCTAGAGAGACTCTCTGGTAGGGCGTTAGGGGAGAACACTATAGGGTTAGCTTGCAAAGGTCTACCCCCTATTCTTCCTGCATTCTTCTCCTTGCGCTGAAAAACATTGGGATGCTTACTGGTCAGATTGGAGTGTGTGACGAGGTCCTGTCCATTTTACCACCACTGAAGACAGTGGGCAGGAGACAAGGTTGGCACGGAGACTTAGTCAAATGCAACAATAGTGACTAATACAAGCAAGGATATTGATTTTACCAATTCACCATGGTCACACCAGTATTAAATAGTATTCCTATTAGGAGATTTGCTAAATTTAGTGAAGTGTTACAGACTGACAAATCAATGAAAATGGCAACAGTCATTCTTTTATTAAACATCATAAGATGGTGCAAAAGGATCTAGCCAACAACAAACCAATGTCGGATATTCCCATCACTACAGAAAATATTGACAATGGACATCATTGTGTAGCTGAAGGAGCAGTTAGAGGAGTATAAGGTGATTAAGGCTAAGTGTTTTAGATTAGGGTGAGGAAAACAGGCACTGTGGTATGTGTGGGAGATGGCCGTCTAGGGATAGGGAATTAAAGGACGACACTCTCCATCATCTAGGAGGCACCACATGATCAGGAGGGGAAAACCCCGCTCTAATCACTCTGCTTTCTCTCAGGGTGCTATGCCAGCACCACTGGTATGAACATGTCTGACTGCCCACTGGGCAATTTAGTCAGGAAATTCCATATCCAGTTCAAAAGCAGGATTCCTGGCAAGCAGCAGAACATCTGCAGTTTTACATACGCAGACATCCAGAAACTGGCTGTGGCTTAATGTAACCCAACACAATTTCACTTGACTCTGGGCATCTGGCTCCTGTCACTTTAGCTGTGTTTCCACATGAGCGACCTCATTGATTTGTTAGACAAACTTGGAATTCTGAGACCCCAATCATACAGAAGGTAGCATTAGCCATTTTTACATGAACATGGTGAGAAAATGATTGTTCTTCTGAATGTTCAGGAAGCGCAGGAGACTGTAAAGAGATTCTGTGATACAAAGAGACTGCCAGCAAGTGTTTCTACTGTGCTGGCTCCCAGAACATTTCTCTCAATTATGGGGATACACAGCAGTTTAATTGTAGAATATACACTAAACATATTTTTCAATGCACAATATTTATTGCAATGAAATTCGCCGATGGGTGGCTGGTTTGGAAAATAGGAAATTGAGTTTACACAGGTAGGGGGGGTTGGGGATTAACAGAGGGCACGGTGGCCCCATTGTATTTTTCAAGTAAATAGAACTTAAAATTCAGTAATATAAATATCGTTGGCAAAAAAAACTTTAAAAAAAACCCTGGTCAAAACATATGCAACGAATTGCAATACGCATAGGAGGTTTTACCTCGCTCATTCGTACAAAAGATGGCTAAGAGTGCGTTCATGTCTCTTCTGCCACCTTGTGTAATGGCCGTTCCATACCCTGTAACACAGATTGATACCTCTTATGAACAAAGGCAGCCTGAATCACAGAAGGGATGTCCCTATATAGGGGGAAGGCAAACACCTATCAGGTGTTGGTGGCATGAACAGGAATAAGTCCAAGGCCCATGAGAAAAAGCCAGGGGCGGAAATCCAAAGGATGATCAGAAATGCAGCATCAGCTCAGGCAAAGTCATGAATGCCACGGAAGTACTCGCCGCCATTTTAAAATTGCTTCAGAATTTGAAAGGGTCCTGTGACAAAGTCTGACACCTTGCCAGGGGCGTTGCTAGGGGGGGGCTAAGGGGGCTATAGCCCCTGATCTTTTGGTTGTAGCCCCGGATAGAATCTCAGGAGCTACAGCCAAAAGACGACCTAGCCCCCAGTCCCAACAGTTCTGACATCAGCTTAGCCCCGGGTCTTTTCCAGACCTAGCAACTCCCCTGCACCTTGCTTTGGGGACACCTAGTGTGGTGCGAATCAGGGGCTGGTTAGTAGGGTTATCTCTTGGTCCCAGCGGGAAGGGAATTGCCACATGCACCAAAGCATTGCTTCTGACCTTTTAAGGGACAGGCTTTGTATAAGCCGCAGGGGTGTTGCTAGGTCTGGAAAATATCCAGGGCTACACTAATTTTGGGACTGTCGGGACTGGGGGCTAGGTAGCCTTTTTGGTTGTAACCCCTGAGCTTCTATCCGGGGCTACAACCAAAAGACCCGGGGCTATAGCCCCCTCAACCCCCCCCTAGCAACGCCTCTACATGAAGGTTCTAGTGCTGCAAGCAAAACGTCCCCGTGCCGCGAAAGGCAACGTTTATAATTTCAATGCTCGCAGATTTTGGGCTACATTAACACACACCTGCCAGAGAGTAGTACACGTGGCACCACCTCTGAAGTTGAACACATGCGTGCATCCGCATGAACACAAGACACAGCTTTTAGAGCAATGGTCCACCCGCCAAGCCAGAAAACCATGACAACACCTGTAGCCAAGATACTATTAGGAGGGAACCAATAACAAGTTACAAAACAGCACCCAAGTGGAAACACTTGAGCAAAGCCCAACCCCAAGGGAAGGAGGTGTGGGATATATAAACCCACGAGGAAAACAGCAGAGTATGAGTTGTGTGAAGCAAGTTGATAGCAGGAGTTTTGAGTGAGAGAGAGAGAGCGAGAGAGAAGGGAGAAGGACATTAGAGGAAGAGGTGGGAGAAGGGAACACATTACGTGGCAGGAAGAGAAACTAAGGTAATGGTAGGAGGAAAGAGTAAGGTGGGGACGGGAAAACAGAATAAAGTGGTGCATGAGGCTAGCATAAGGTTGTGGCAGGGATAGGACAGAAGGAGGTGACAGAAGAAGCACTTTGAGTGGCAAAAGGAGGGGATCAGGCAGTGGAACGGAAAGACATGGTGGTAGGAAGGAACTAGCAGGAAGAGGCTGGTAAATCAGCAAAAGTATCCTTTCCAGGACTGGGGATTCCAGAACTAGTGAGTGGGAACAGGCAAGAACTAGATGGCAAGCATCGCCCAGGCCAGGGGTAGCGGTGGGGCCCAGTTTTGATCTGGTCGAGCCTATGATAGGAGGAAGAACAAGCATGTAGTTTAACTTTGAGGAGGGTCAAGATCAGAGGAGAGTCAGAAGATAGAAATATGGATTCCAGGGAAAGAAAATGATCAGCCCCTCAATAGCACCCCTATGAAAGGTGGGGCCAGAAGGCCTGTCTAGCTAGGAGTACCCCTGGAAGCTACGCCTCCTGGTCCAACTTGTGGTGGAGAGCCAGTAACATCTACGGTATGTAGAGAAGGGACAAGAGGAGATCACTCCCCAAGGCGAGTAGGTGGCAAGCCAAAGGATGTTCATCTTTGGAGAAACTCCTGGAGAGGATTGCTGTTTAGGACTTATCCTGAAAGCTTTGTGAACCTTTCTCTTGAAGACCACCTTTTTGAACTTGGACAGTGGAAGGAAAATTGTCATAATACTTTTACTTTGTTTAAATTGCCAAGTTGAAAGTTTTGATTAATTAAAAAAAAGAAATCAGTGTTTGCATCATCCTAGCATCTGGTTTCTTTATGGTTCCCAACTCGGCTATATGACAGTTCGTCCCTACTCACACTGCTGGCCACCAGCTTGGGTGATTAATGGCTTAATAGGTCTGCGATGCCCACATTCTTGATACTCCTGCAGTGGTCATGATACAATTGTGGCTGTATCAGGACCCAAAGATGCAGGTCCTCAGAGGCCAGCGAGGCAGCGTGCACTGTGGGAAGACCAGCATCAGCCCCCAAGGAGTACATCAGTGGAGCAGATCTGAGGGAGCATCGTTGGCTATGCAACCAACATGAGTAAAGCCATAGGTGTAGACAGCATGAAGGCCAAGGGGTCACCTGTCCCCTTAGTTTGTCAGCAACGGGAGCAGGAACCTCACTTTGCCCTGCAGCGACATTTACAGTTGCTAGTTTCCGGCTGTAAATAAGACTGCAGCATATCAATGTGGATAGAGATGAAACAACTTTTGCTTTCAACTCAAACATGAACAGCACTGTTGGAAATGCAGTGACTGCCGGGTGATGGAGCTCCTGGGCGGGCAAGCTATACCGCAGGAGTTTATACCACTCCACAATACGGTAGCAGGGTGATTATCGGATATATTAGCAGATGAGAGGGCATAGCAGAAGGTGTGCAAACGATGGAATGAATGGTTCTCGGATTCCAGAGACATCCTGTGTTTTCGATCTGGCGTTTCTATGAACCGGGCGACCCGATGAGGGGGAAGTAGCTCGCTTTGATCCGCACAGCAAAGACTCTGCCTTTTACTTTCAGAACACAGGATTGCCCTGCAGCCCATCATCGATTTGATAGCGGAAGAGCCAGCATGCGATAAGCATGCGATAAGGAGTTCAGAGAGCTCTGGCAGAGTGGGGGGTTGTTAGGTGCCATATGCTGTTGGCCCGGTGGTGGCACTCTCAGTTCAAAGTTGTACCCCTGCTCATCCCCATTTTTATATAACACCCCTTTCCTTGTTTACAACATTCATTTGAAACACACTTTATTTCCAAAATCAAGGAGTCCATAAACAATTACAATACCCTGTGAGAAATCTGAAGCGTCTCACCCACTAGTCCTTGGGGATCTGTCATCCAGGTGGCCAGGACACAGCCATCACTTTTGTATCTAGTCCCTGGGGGCGGACCAGTGCGGGAGGATCACCTGGATGAGGGATCTTTGGAGAGCGGGAGTGGTACACTGGATGGTGAGACACGGTATCCCCTTTCCTGTAACACCTTTTCCCCATCCTACCAGATAGGATACTTAGGAACTCACCTCCCTCCCCAAGCCCCCTTTCCCGACACAAACACTTTCTTGCAGACAGCTCACCGTGAGCGAAAACGGACTAACACCAGAGCCGTATACCTGACATGTCCCAATACAATAGTCACGCAAGGTCAGCCAATTACTGATAATTACACAAACCAGACTTCCATCACACATCACACGGATACAAGGCAGAGCACGAAAGTACACTCTGAGCAAGACAAGGCAAATGTGGAAGCAGCAGTTCCAGGATGGCAGTTTAATACGAGGAGAAAGATGGCAAGACCACAGAGGGTTGCAAGGAAGGGAAGTGTCCTTGACCTTTTCAGACCGTTACTTTCATGAGCCTTGGAAAATAAGAAACCGAAGACCTGGAATTAAAGCTGAAGAAACCTGCATTGTGTATCAGCCCGGCCTGTGAGTCGGGGAGACTGATACCAGACCGGCCTGTGCTAGAACCAAGTTTGCAAGCAACAACATCTAAAGAGAACAGTGTGTGAAGCGTATGTGACCCAAGCGTATGTGACCCAAGCGTATGTGATCAGTGACGCAAATATAATTGAAAAACAGAGGAGTGACTGAACTTTTGAACCCAAGAAAGATACCGTAAACAGAGTGGTCTGGCACCATGTGGACGCTCACTCGACGGTCTCAGTTAGGTATCCAACTGGTTGGCAAATGTGAAAAGGAATTCGAGATCGAAGTGGTCCTGCAACAAGTCAAGCTAAACCCTGTGCACATTCAAAAGTCTTTGATAGTTTAATATTGACTGAAACTGGCCCGAGCCTTGCTGAGGGAGGTATCCGGGGTGAACCGTGAGCCATCCGAGAAAGAATATTCTCTGAACATTGTAAAAAGGGATTTCAGCCTGGAAGAGGGGGATCCAAAGTAATGATCATTGTAAGAAAAGGATCTGAGCCCGGCTGTGGTGGATTCAGGGTGAAGAGTGAATCACCTGAATTGAGTATTTGTGAGAGGAAAATAACTTTTCTTTTGTTTTGTACATCAGGCCCTCTGAATCAAGAAACTTTATTATAAGTAAAGTGACTTGGGCAAGAAGGCCCTGATGCTGGTAATTGAACTGGGTCCTCGTGCCGAAGAAGCCAGAGTGTGCTACGCACGAGTGAACCGCCTTGACCCATGCTGAAAACGTGGGGAAGGGCGGGCCAACGGCCTGAACATCCTGACATATTATTTTGAACACTTCTTTCTTTTCATAACATTATTCCCTACACTATTAGTATTTATAGGTAAGGATTGGAAACCGTTTCTTTTTAGTATAGGCCCTTTTATTTTGACAAGACACCACTAGTACTGCATTATTTTTATTTGATGGTCATAGCTTGCTCCCATCTGGAGATTTAGGATTAGATAGGTGTTTACCATACCTATTTTGAAGTTCAATAAACACCCTTGAACTGTGGTCACTCATGTCTGTTTTACGGTTGATACCATGCCTTCCTTACAGAACTAATGCTCAACATTTGCGAACCTGCACAAGACAACTAGATATCTGTGTGTTACCCTACTTGTCTTCACATCAAAGAATTGTTTCACACAAGCATCTTCTGATAAAGTGTGCATGAGTGCATTCATTACACCGTTTCAGGCTTATGTGATGCAGGCATTTACTGTGGAGAATATGGAGAATGAGTTCCTTTGATGAAGAGTGCAAAATATGTATTGAATATTCCTAACGCCCCATCAGGACACACCTGATATTTTTGCCTTCAAAATGTTATCAGCTACTCACCATTCACTCCAAAGGGCTAGACAGGAATTGGAGCTTTGATGTTTAAATGTTTAACAAAACATTGTCAATAATTAGGCATGCTTTTTTCATGTCATCTCTAAGCAATTGTTTTATGTTAATATGTAGTGCCAGATGGGCATATGACCCATTTGTTTCTTTCAAAGTATTTGCCTGAAAGTGAGCTGCGACTTGTCAGGGAAAGGGGCCATTAGCACTCTCCAATTCACAGGTGTCTGCCCCAGCCCAGTAATAAAAGATAAGACATCAATGATTCGGACTTGGGGAATGACCTGTGGCCTATGAAGCCCTGCTATGGCGGTACTTCAAAGCTGTGGTTAGTGCAAACCAGCAAAACAAAAAAAACCTGTTTGTAAGGTTTACAAGGAGGCAGACCTCTGTGTTTACACTTTGAAAAAGCACCCTTTTCTGTGTTTTTGGGGACAAGGATGCGTACCACAGAGCATTTGAAGTACCAACCCCGGGGCTGTCGGCAGCGGGGCACCGGCCACCAACACCACACTTGCTGCATCAGACCCACCATAATCAATTAAGCGATCACCCTGATGGACGCAGAAATGAACCGAATGTAGTCCCTGAACGCCGGCTCCTATAGCCCGCTCACCTGAGAAACTGTCTCAGACAGTGCTGTTTGCACGTGGTACATCCACCCACATTTGTGCTGTTCCTAGTGCTTTTGGCTAAAATCGATTTTATGTAGGGATCCACCTCCATTTTGTGCTGTTTCTAGTGCTTTTGGATAAAATCGAATTTAGGTGTGGTACCAATTGTTAACTGATCTGCCTATCTGGGCATTTCCAATGTGCTCATTGATCTCTGTCTGCTTGGCCGCCTGGTGTGATTCTACTGTTGCATAGTGCTGAACACTCCTCCCCCCCCAATATCCACTGGCTCCCCCCCAGCTCCTCCTCCTCTTCTCTCACCGCATACCATAGGCATCAAAGACAGGACAATGGTGTGACTTACCTCCTTCCTTTCAAACAGACCCTCCCAAGTTCAAACAGGTCCTTTTCTCTACTCCACAACACACTCTACCTGTGGCTTCCCCCAGGGCTCCATTCTATCAGCATGGCTCTTCAACATCTACCTACCTGATCTCAACTTTCTCACCTAATTTCCAGTGTTAGGCAGACGACACACAGCTCTCCTTCAAGCTGCCATCTTCTACCTGCTTCTCCTCCTGCCTCATGCCTAACTGCTATTCAGGCATGGTGCTGTGCCAATGATCTCTGCCTTAATGCCAGTAAGACAGAGATCCTACTCATTGGGATGCCTGCTCCTTGTCCCCCCCTATCTATGGCCAGACTCCTTGGGTCCCCCATCCCCTCACCAACCTGTGAGGTAAAAAACCTTGGAATCATCTTTGATCTCTCTCCCTCTCTGCCTCCCCCTCTCCCTCCCTCTCTCTCCCTCCCTCCCTCCCTCTCTCCTTCTCACCCTCCCCCCCACATACATCATGGACATTGCCAAGAAGTCCAAATTTCAGCTCCACCTTCTCAGGGGCATTCTACCTTTCCTACCCTTCCCCCAGATGCTCAATGTCCCCAGAGCCCGGGTTCACTCTAGGCTTGACTACTGCAACAGCCACTTCCTCAATCTACCTCTTTCCTCCCTTTGCACCCTCCAACTAAATCCATCTAGGACAGCAAGGCTTATGCAGGTCGTCAAGCTCAGGGACTGCATCTCTCCTGCCCTGAAATCTCTCCACTGGCTCCCGGTGACCGCAAGCATCTAATTCAAGACCCCATGCATCATCTACAAGGCTGTCTGGGGCCTGAGATCTCTACGTCCAGCTTTCCCTCCCTAAATACCTCCTGACCACAGTCCTTCGGTCCTCTGGCTTCACCTCTCTGCAGGTCAAACGTTTCTCCGAGAAGAGAGTGGGAGGTAGATCCCTCTGTGGCTGGCTCCTCCTTCTGGAATTTATTTTTTATTTATTTTACTTATACGCGTGAGACAAAGCCCGCGGGCATGAGTGTGCCTGGACAGAACAAACAAAACAGAAGAAAAAAAATAAATAAAGGTGCTTCCTTCCCCTCTCTGACTTAAGCCACATCTTCTAAAGTTCTGCAAACCTCTCAAGACTTTCCTTTCTCCTCTTCCTTTCCTCTCCCTCTCGTGCTAACTCTCCCTCTGCTGCTACGACTGGGGACCGGTCCCTTCAGAGTCATACAGGGGCCAGACCATCCCCCACCAGTCACCCCTGCATCCTTTGGTAGCACTTGCCCTATGTCTCCCTTTCCTGGACTAGCCCAACTTGTACACCCTGCCCACTGCACTCATCGCTCCTTTTTTCCCCCCTCGCATTTGCCTTCATGGACCCCCAGCACTTCCATGGGTGCACTCCACTCCTGCTCGTCTCCCTCTGCCTCCTCACCCGCTGCACTTACCACCTTCTCAAGCCCTTGCACGGTAGGATTGTCACAAGGCCAATATAGGCATCTTTTGTTTTTTGTTGTTATTCCCTTGTCCCCATCCACCTCCGCCCACCCCTAATGGCTTGTGGCACCTGGAAACACTTGTGTATAGGCGCCACACTAATATCCAATAAATAAATAAAATAGTATCAGAGATCCCCAAAGATAGCACAGCAGGTTGAATGACGGTTGCAGAGAGACTACACGTTCATAGCTGCCAGTAAATCATTCGTTTTCTTTGGATTATTTCTCAGACATGTGCTATAAAATGCCTTGTGCCGATATGGGGAAGTTGTGCACATTCTCAGTGTGTAGATTTCATGGGAGAGAAACAGAAATCAAATGATGGCAGCCATGAGTAAGGCGACCAGGATAGGCAATGCCTAGCCCCAACCGTCCTGCAGTCTGGTCATATAAAAGTGGAAGGTGAAAGAATGAGAGCCACACACCTGTAGTGTGCTGCTTTTCCTTTCCTTTCAAATCTTCCTCACAAATGTGTAAAACTACGAACCAGAGAAAAAAAATCACTAATGTAACAGCCTTCGATGGGGCCTCATCAGCGAAAACAGTTTCTTGCACTGGTTCAGAAAATAGGCATAAGCAGACAGGCATGCCAAAATGCATCCTGGAGAAGCCTCTTGGGTGAAGCTGCAGAGGCCTCTGCACGGTACACGAGGCCTTGCTGCGCACTGGCCTGGATTTCTAAGCAGAATAACAGCAAAAAGACAAAGCAAGAGCTATAGCCTCAAGTACAGTTGTATCTGGCACAAATTAGTAGTCTGTGATGGGATCATTTGCAATAATCAGCCCGTGAAACTTCGCCCTCTCACAGATCTTAAATAAAATGGTTATTTAAATGCCTGGGGTAGGCGTCACTTCAAAGTCTTAGCTTGTGAACTGTTGGATAATGCGTTCTGTTCTGCTCTGTGTCAGCACAAGCGCTTGTAGGTTGCCAGAAGAAGCATTTAAGTGTGAAATAAGGAAATGGATATACAATAATGAGTAAAAAGAGACTATTCAGTTTATTGGCAGAACGGTCTTAGAAATCTGCTCATAACAAGTTTTGAAAACAGATTCTCACTCACAGGAGCAGGTACAAAATTAATATCGGTATTCCTTTGGCCGTAAAGCGAATCGGAAATGCCCACCTTCGTTTTTGCCTCACCTGGAGCTCCCCCAGGGCGGGGTGCAGGTTGCCAGTGTGGAGGCCGCTTTCCCAAAAGGAAGATCTTGCAGAAGGCTCCAAATAGGGGAAACCTGGGGTTGGGGGGAAGCTCTAGCCTGGGTTAGGGTGCACGATAAACGTGCAGCACCACAGGCCCTGGTACAGTCACTTGCGTAAGGAACATTGGTGGCATAAAACGAGTAGCTGTCCTCGTGAACTAAGGGAAGTCAGTTTCTGACTCTGTGAATCCTGTAGAGGAAATTCAATGATCATACCCAAAAATGGAGCTAGAGTCGCTGAAGGGAAAAACTGTGAACCTTCTTCTTCAAGTGCTTGAAATCTTAGAAGCTTGCAATGTCTACAGTATTCCAAAATGGTGGTAAGGAAGGTTAGGTGGCATTTGTATAGCGCCTGTGGCCTCGAAGCACTGTGAGGATGAATGCCCTTCAGAAGAACGTAGTCCGTGATTGAAAAGTACTGAAAATAGTGGCGAAAAGCGTGTCTGCATTTATAGCCAGAATTAAGGGAGGTAGTGAAGGGCTCGGTCTGCAACAGCAGCCCATATTACAATGGCATGAGGATGTGTGATGTGTCAAATTGTCAAAGAGTTAAGCTACGCCAACAGCTGGACCAAATTTGGCATGGGACTCCGCTGTATTCTATGGGTCGAAGCGCTTGGGGGTCGCGGCTGATGTAGGTTTAGGGTAAGGTACAGTCAAACCGCGTCTGTCTTAAAGGTATGTGGCTATGTGAACAGCTGGACCACTTTTTGTGGGATTCAGCTGTATTCTACAGGACGCAGTGCATGACAGTC
The DNA here is from genome assembly GCF_040938575.1 of Ambystoma mexicanum. Taxonomy (NCBI): domain Eukaryota; kingdom Metazoa; phylum Chordata; class Amphibia; order Caudata; family Ambystomatidae; genus Ambystoma; species Ambystoma mexicanum. Next base: position 1,068,145,759 of record NC_090936.1, read on the forward strand.
TGGTGAAGAAGGACTGAAGCATATTAGTCTTAGTCATGAAATGCGTACCGTAAAGGCATGGGAAGGAGTGCTATGTTCACAACTGACTCCTCTTGTTCACCAGATTTCCTCGAGAGGGAGGGTGGGCGGCGGTTAGTGCTCGAGTTGGCCGTGAGATCCACACTAAGTGTGTGAGGATGCTGAGGGGAAGAGCCAAGCTTTGAGTGCCTTCCTGAATGCAGGGTCGTCCGCTATGCGGTTAATGGGATGGAGTTCTAGATGGTGGATGCTTAGACAGAGAAGGAGGACCCACCATACAGGCTGGTTTTGTCACTGGAATGACGAGAAGTGCTGAGCCTGATCTGAGGTTTCTGTTAGGCCTGTAGCGTGTAGGTTTATGCGGCAGGTATTCCAGTCCGTTGATGTAAAAGGCTTGATGGGTGATGCACATCGTCATCCAGCATTCAAACTCAATAACATCTTAAATCGTCCATACGGACAACTGTAACAACAATTGGTCAAAAGACAGGATGCACTTTTTGTGGCAGACACTAGTTAAAAAATGAGGACATTCAGAATCTGTCTAACGTCTCGGTTTCTTTTATCTTTCATCCTCTAACACTTCTATTACACTCCTATTACTATGATGGGGGGGGAATGAGAGTCCAGAGAAGATTAGTAGGTGGCTGAAGCCAGGCACCTGAATCTAAGAGCTCACTGGACCACTTCCTCTGTAAAACTGGTTCAATTACTTGTGGGGGGGGGGGAGGATGATGTACTTTTGAGTTATTTAAGGGAAGACTGTTCATCCCAAGGGGATACATGTACCAACACAGAACCAGAAACCTGTGAAGGGAAGTTGTGGTCATCTTGGGTGAATTCGGACGAGGCCTCATCAACCTGTTCCAGGCTGTGGCCGACTCGGATTTGTCACTCCCAGTGCCAAGCACTGTATGTATCAGCTCTAGAGATAACAAGTTGCGCAATAAAGACTGGCGAGGATAAGGGTTGAGGGATTTGGTGTCCTCAGGGGCTACTCTCAAACATGCAGGCTTAGATTGAGCCTCCGAAATGACCCAAAAGGGTCACAGAAAAGGCATGGCAGGTTTGTACTGGTATCATAAGCCTTTGTCAACTTGTTCTTTTGTACCTAGCTTTGGTCTTCTGCAGTCTGTAACAAAGGTATTGGTCTTCTGTAGCGTATGTCCCATGCCTTTTATCTGGTCTCTGCAGAAGATTGTCACAAAGGCGCTGATGCAATTCAGGCACAACCATAGAAAGAAGCCACGGGATGGCTGTTTCCCGACATAGTGACACAGACAATGCTAAAGGTATGCCAGCTACGGCACCTTTAGAATACTATGCATAGCTTAAAGGCAGACCTTAACAAAATGCCGTAATTAAGTAACTGTAGCCAAGTAAAGCAATAACTCTGGATTGGCTGTGAAAGAGAGGAAAGCCTTGCTCACTATTGTGCTGCATGGCATACCAATCGGGGATACATCACCAAGGAAACCAAAGCAAACAGGCCCCTGAAACAGGAACATGCTGGTCAAAGACCACAAATCAAGTTCAGGCTCATATCAATTAGTGGAAAACAGAGAAAAGATGGTGGCAATTTAAGATACGTAGGTGACAGCAGGATTGGCAGATGTCCAATGGATTTATATCCTCATTCAGGGTAACATATTGAGCAGCCAATAGGATCCTGAGAGACTGCTTTGGTGTTGTATTCACAAAACCCACAAGGATACTCTGCAATTACCCCCATGTACACTCTTTACAACCAATGTAATACTGGAGAGCTGAATGACTAGGAAGGAAACAGATTTGGTCCTCGACGAAGCACTACTGATGGTCTGAAATGCATTGGGCATCTGTCTTTCTTTTCCTAGTGTTGTGTCTTGATTAAAAATCAAATACCTTACGTAGATTTGAAATGTATATATACAAGTGGACACTAACATAACATTAATATTTGAACTAGGTATAAACTCAGCAGCAATTTATCCGCAAAGGAACTGACCGTATTAAAGCACTGTGTCCTTAGTCTCAGGCTTGTATATCATGTTTGATTGGCTCCAAAAACATCAACCTTGCTACTACAAGTGTTTTGGGAGACCGTCTGCGATACCTGTGTACCATTTTTAGCTCTGGCACCTGCCGCTAAGGTACACTGACTGCTATTTTGCAACTGTGCGCATTTAAATTCCCCTTTCACATTTTATTCACCTTTTCAGTGCCTTCTTATGACCCGGCGCTCTCTGTGCTTCCCCCATCTCGCTCAAGCCCACTTCCTGCATCCCTCTGTTCTTCCTGGCCCAGGACCTTCCCCCAGCCTCTGATTGGCTCCGAGATCCCATATAGAACAACCTTCCAGGGCAGCCCTTCTGCCCGGACAGTCCTCAACTAAGGGCCCGAGGCAAGGGGAGCTCCTGCAGAAGCAGCTCCAGACCGTGTTGGCCCGTGTTAGCCTGTGAGGCCTGCAGCCGTCAACCAGCAGCTACTGACAAGGAAAGTGAGATTCAGGCAACTATCACTGCTCCCCCCTAAACTGACCAACCCAATCTTATCTTAACATATGCTCGAACAGTTTATAGTCTGATACGTACAGCCCAAAGTGTGTATAGTAATCTTATCTTGCATTTAGCCAGATTGCATTAGTCAGCCATAACTTGCATTTAGCCAGATTGTATCAGTCCGCCATAATTCGCATTTAGCCAGATTGTATCATTCTGCCATATCTTGCATTTAGCCAGATTGTATCAGTCAGCCATCTCTCACATTCAGCCAGATTGTCTTGATAATCCATAAACTCCAGGTGTTACCACATTTACTGTTGCACCCCATTCTACCTCCAACCAGGTGTCCCAAATCTAGGTGCTACTGCATTTACTGTTGTACCCCCTTGTAGGCCATTCTACCTCTATCCAGGTGTGCCAAAACCTAAGTGTTTTACTGCACATACTCTTGCACTCCATTTTATGCCATTCTCCCTCTATCAAGGTATCCCAAATCTAGGGTTGCTGCACTTATTTTTGTACCCCGATTTTGGGCCCTTCTTCCTCTGTCCAGGTATCCCAAATCCAGGTGTTACTCGATTTAAAACTGGCATCTAGGCCAGTTTTAAAGCAGGTGTTTGTTAGCTATACCTTGCAGAGCCGCTGTATCCTCAATCTGAGCTTCTCACCCACCTGCTTGGTAGCCCCAAGTTAGGCATCAACGCATTTACGCTTGTGACCGCAATCCTAGGTTTTCACCCACTTACCAGGCATCCACAAGCTACTGCTGCTGTGCCTCAGCTTTGGCCCTGCCATAATACCTAAGGTACAGGTGCCCTTTTGAGTAATCACTGTCTCCAACCGAGACACCTCCACCCATTGAGGATTTCGCATAACCTAGCTCTCCCACCGAGCACAACACCCCAAATCTAGGTTGTCCCGACCCCAGCGACAGTGTCCCCATCCCAATGCCCTCTCCCGCTGCATGCAAACCACCAGGTCTTTACCACCTCAACGGCTAGCTAGCAGCACAGCCCACCCTCCCTCTACAACATCAAAAAGGAGCCCCAATACAAACACCAAAAAAAGGCAAAAAATCCCCACATCAGTTTTAGAAGTGAAATACCAGTAAATGACTGAACCGCAAGGGTTTACTAACCCTGGTACCCCAACCAAAAGGTCCTCAAGATAAACACCAAAAATCACATCGGAGCCAGAAAGGAAGTACCAGCAAACAACCTTACCGTGAAGGGTCTACAACCCTTGGTTCAACAAACCCAGTCTCACCAAAAACAATTAATCACAAACAACAAAGACTGACTCACAAGGACCAGGAAACACCAATCCAAAGAGGAGGCCCAATCAATGGAATACAACTCACAATCAAGGCACCCTGCCTCGCCACAAGCAAGACAAAGCCAGAACGGACAACAGAAATAATAAGGAATCCCCAACCGCGTGGGAAGGTGCTGACCAACTCTGCTCTGTTTTTTGAATGTGTAATCAGGCCCTCTGGCCCGTTCTTTAGCGAGTTTTTCAAAGACGGACTACATTGCTTGCTACCTCTCCACATACGATTGTATGGTCAGAGACTGACAAGCAACAACAAACTGACAGGCAATAAGCGTTACCAATACAGATCCCACCAGGACGCCACATGTAAGACGGCAATTGATAAACCACCCCAAGCCGGACTACACCGAGGACAATACTCCAACCAGAATCAGGGACAAACTGGAATCCATTACCCTCTACATGCCCTACATCACCAAAGGCAGGAAAAACGGACGGGTACCAGCACAATTCACCAACCGGAACAAAGCAAAATCAACCAACCCTGCCATCAACATTATCAGTCTACTCGACGAAGAGACTGGCCATCAAATAACTCCACCTCCCAACAGGCACAACCAGGGGAGAACCACCAGCAATGGAAACCCTATTGACAAAACACTGAACCGAACTAACAATACAAACAACATCTGAAAGGAAAATCAAATGAACTACTGTAAGGAAGGGATGGTATCAAACAGTGAAGACAGACACAAGTGATCACAGTTCAAGGGTGTTTATTGAACTTCAATGGGTTGGTTGAATGCATATCTAAGCCCAAGTCTAAGGATGGGAGGAAGCTACAACCATCAAATAATAATAGCGCAGTACTAGTGGAGTCTCTGTCAAAATAAAAGGGCCTAACTAATACACCTATTGCCAATCCTTACTTTTAAATACAAATGGTGTGGGACAATAATATATGCAAAAAGAAATGTGTTCAAGAAATAATATACCAGTATAGTTGAGCAGTTGGGCTTCCATTCCCCATGTTTTCAGCATGGTGCAAGGTGGCACGTTCGAGCTTCGCACAAACTCTGGATTCTCTGCCACATAGATACAGTTCAAAGCATAGCTATCAGGCCCAAAGCCTCTTTCCCAATTACAGTCTCTTATTGCAGAGGACCTGATGTAACTAACAAGCACCAAAGTTACTTTCTTATCAGGATTTTCACACACAAGTTCTCGCTTCCAGTGTTCATCATGGGTCTCCCTCCTTCAGGTTCAGACCCCCTTTTAGCACAATGTTCACAATTGGTCTCCCTCATTCAGACTCGGACCATGTAATCTCACTTTCTACATTTTTCTCTCTGTATCAAAAATCGAAGACTTTCGAATGAGCGATGGGTTTTGCTTAAACCGTCGCAGGACCACTTCGATTCACTTCACTTATCAATCTTCTACTTTCGTTTCTGCCACTTCTTGGCTGGATACCTTACATAGACCTTCGATTGAGAACCCCTCACAGGTGCCAGACCACTCTGTCACTGGTAATGTATCTTTTTCCATTAATGTTCAAACATGCATCAGCAATTGAGCTTTCCTCACGTCTTATCACAGACGTTACCAATTTTCGGTTTTGCGCTCTATATACAATGTTGCCACATGCAATCTTGACTTCAACACAGACTGGTCTTGCATTGGTCTCCCCAACTCACCGGCTGTGTTGATCTCTCTAGCGCTGGTTTGATCTTGGAGCCAAGTACGGTACCAAAACGGTTGCTGTTTCTCCCAGACTCGGTCAGCCATGCAGGAGGGCCCCGGGTATCTTCGACACACAATACAGGATTCTTCAGACTGGTTTCCTGGTCTTACGCTCTTTAATCTGAAGGGTTCTGCTGACGTCGGGGAAAATACTGTTCCTTCGTGTCCTTTGCCTCGCTCATAGTGTGCTCTCGTGCTCTGCCTTTTATCTGTGTGGGAAGCTTAATGGAAGTCAGGGGTCAGTTGTTGCCAGTAATTGCCCGACCATAGCAGTGGGACATGTCGGGTCCAATGCTCGGGGGTGAGTGTTTTCTCCCAGCACGGGCCGTCCGTGTGAAACTGTTTGTGTAGGGAAAGGAGGGGGTATACTTCCTAAATATCCTACCAGGCAGGATGGGGTAAAGGTGTTACAGGGAGGCGGATACCGCGTCTGACCACACTGATCAAGGACACCAAGCTTGCAGGATCCCCAACGCACCCCTGCCCCCCTGACATCTTCAAAGGAATGCTCAACCACAGAACACTGGCAACGCGCTTCCGGAACATCATGAATCTATCACTCAAAAGAGTAATAGTACCATCCGCCTTCAAATCAGCATACATCAAACCACTGATAAAAAAGGAATAAGACCCGAGCAACTACAGACCGATATCCTACAGAACAATATCCAACCTGCCCTACCCCAAAGATCCTGGAGAACCATGTATACAAGATCCTACTTAAATATGTCGAAGCAAACAGAATACTGGACTGATCACAGGTTGGTTTCAGACCAATGAGAGGAACAGAACCAGCAATCCTATTGATGTGGGACGCCTGAAAATAAACACAGATGACAACACCCAATCGCCCTTATACTACTAGACATAGCGCATTTGACACAATCAGTCACGCAACACTAATAAAAGGACTGATGGAATGTGGCATACAGTAATCCGCACTAAAGTGGCCAACCTCATTCCTAACAAACTGAACCAAAAGAATCTACCTACCACCGTTCACCTCAAACACCAAGAATATATACTGCAGAGTCCCTCAGGGATCCAGCCTCTCTCTTTTGCTTTTCAACATCTACATGTGCCCACTAATGAAAATCATCTGCACCCATGGACTTACCATGTACAACTACACAGATGACAACTGAACCAAACCCAGGAATAAAATAACCACAACAACTGCCTCAAAGACATCTACAATTGGAGGACAACAAACAACCTTAAACTGAACCAGGCAAAAACAGAACTAATGCTCTCACCCGCAGGATTTGATGGAGGGAACCCACAAATGGGCTGGCCGGCTGGCTGGGGAACACAACCGGAGCCTACCAATGTAGTAAATTACCTAGGAATACTAATGGTCAACAGACTATCTCTGGAACCGCAAGTCAACGCAATCACCAGGAAATGCTACTTCCTCCCAAGGCTACTCAGAGGATTACTCCCCTACCTCTTCTTCCCTCACAGAACCCTCACAATCATATGCCTAATACCCACAAGAATTGACTATGCAAACAGCCTCTACCTAGGAATGCCGGAAATACTCACCAGGAAACTCCAAAGGGTGCAATATACAGCTGCCAGGATCCTATTAAGACTAAGCAGAAGGAATCGCATCAAACCAGCACTGAAAAGCCTACACTGGTTACCAGTAAAAAAAGCATCAAATTCAAAGCACTCTGCATCGCCCACAAAGCCTTGCACAAACAAGGAGCAGAATTCCTCTAAGACAAGATTAGTCAGTATTGCCCAAGAAGGGACCTAAGATCCGGCAGCGACCTACAAATAGAGGAAAAACATTACGAAAAAGGAAATTCGGTAGAGAAGCATTCTCACATCTAATTGCTAACCACTGGAAAAACATGCCCAAAGACATTGGAACTACAGAAGACCACATCACCTTCAGGAAACGTCTCAAAACCTTGTTATTCACCAGACAATAACAGCCGCAAAGGGACACCAGCAGCAATAAAATCACAGATAAACAACTAGAGAGGAGGCTAGATGGGCAGACAAATGACAACCAAGGACCTGGGTACATACCATCAGGCGGCAACCAAAAAGTCACACCAGGAGCTCCAACAAACCGACAGAATTACTAAGCCACTGCCCCTTCCTGCTCCTTTGACATAACCAATGCCACTACTCCAGACCCTGGGCTAGCCACACTACACAAACAAACCAAGAATTCATTTGATGTTCACACCCACCATCTCTGAGATCTCACCTAGAGTGAATCACAGCACATAGTCGATAAAATAGTCAACACGCAAGTACACACCTAGACACCATATAGTCTAACAGCTCTGGCAACCCGTGACTCTGGATCCCTTCTAGACAATATCCAACCAGGATGCACAACCGCAACCCACCCCAACACCACCAACACAAATACAAGCACACACCAGAAGCACAGAGTCTCACCCGTACGGTTACAAAACACAGGGCCATCCGCACCAACTCTCACATGCAAAACACTCACAGACATCAGTTCCTCCTGGTTCTGGACCTATACTCTCATCCTATTCTCACTAACCTCCCCACCCCACTTCTCTTCCAGAGCCACGCAGGTCCCTGGAGACTGCACCTGGGTGCGAAGCTACCCTAATGTCCTGGTCCAAATGCATAAAATAACACAACTAATAAGGATAAAACTAATGAAATCATTACATTAACCAGAGGGGGTGCCCGCTTCCCAGTGGTAACTAAACAGAAAAGCAACTCCAGCCACTTTCCCTTACTAGGTTAAAAATACGTAGCCAAGGAACAGAAGGATATTATTTTTTTTTTTTAATTAAGTATTGAGTACAGGCTTTTGACTGACTAACAGAGTTTATTTGCTATGCCATATAAAGTGCGAGTAAGTCCACATAATTAAGACCTGATCAATAATCTGCCTCCCACACGGAGGCCAACACTCAACACCATTAAAGACACGATGAGCACTACATATTGAATGCTATCATCTAGGGGCTCTTCATCCTATCAAATTGAAAAGAAGAACCCAGCCTTCGCAGGGGCTTGGTTTGACTTACTTTACTACAGAGGTGCCCATCCAAATCCCTAACCCATGCAACCACTTTGATAAATTGCTGAGCTTGTCTAGGCACAGTCTCTACCATTCTATCAAATAACTGAAATTTGTCCATAGCGTTCGCTTCGAGGGATTTGCAACCGTTAGCACTCCAGATGTTTGGACTACAAATCGCATCTGCCCTACCCAGCATAGATGACGATGGGGGGGGATCATGTAAGTCTAATATAAAACATCTGGAGACCTGCAGGTTGTAGGCCCCTGCCTTAGGTCCTCTTCAAATCTAACATAATTTGTAGATATATCCTCAACAGAATTAAATAATTTATCAACTATCTAATGACATGAATAACTGGGTCAATACGTCTGGGAATGCAACTACTCAGTGGTTGCATAGAGCTTGAAACCATACCTTCAAAAGATCCATCATGTCACAGCATCACGAGTGACAACCAAAGGTGAACTACTAACCGGACACACGACGACGGAGTAGCTTCGCCAAACAACTGCTACACAGTCAATTGGAAAGTGACACAATATTGGCAATCCTCCTCCAGAGGCTCAAATAAGCGTTTGTTCCATTTAAATTATGATCCTTGGCTCAGCTAAACAGCCACAGGAATGTGTTTCATCCATAAGATACCAAGGATGATGTGTTGCTGCACTAATATTGGGGCAGGAGAGATTAATTTGGATGAATGCTTTAACTTCACTTTAAAGAGTTGTATGCAGCATTCACTATTTCCATGTTGCTGCGTTTACCCTGAATGAGGAGGCATTATACCTTCCAATGCTGATAAGAGACATTCCCTCCTTAAATCTTGGCCCATAACCATTGCAGCAATCTGAAATGACTGCGATCAGAGAAAGAATACCCTCAGAAATCGTTTTTTCCTTTTCAGGGATACACGAGCCCCACAGCACGACTGGCAGAGGAAAGAGGAAGGTGTGTTCATCCACACTCACATGTTGTGAGAAAGCTGGCAATGACACCAGCAAAAGAGTGCATTGGGCAGCAATTCTGGTTGTGGGCTACTGGTGCGAGAAGGATCGAGAAAGTCGAGGCTGAAGCGCTGAGCCCACTCAATGTTGAATACTGAGGATGTGTTTTCCAGTGAGAATGAGACGACAATTCAACCCAGTGTAGAGCGAACCAACGTATACTGTTGGATGAAAACCTGTGCCAAAGGGGCGAGAAGGTTGCAATACCTGCGAGCTGAACAAGCTAAACATCGATTTGCACCAATGAGAGAATGGCAAGAGGCAATGCAAGGAAACGTCACTGTTCCGCAGAGCCAGAGAGTAACGATCCAGCGAACATGATAGTGAGGTCAGAGGAGAACAATTGTAATAGGACCTGAAAGACCAAAAAAAGAGTGAGGTTGAGAGGATCTCCCCAGTGTTAAGGAGTAGAGCATAAGCCAGCAAGAGCGGATGGATAATACGGGACCAATATTCCCAAGACGGAATGCAGACTTTTTCCCTATACCCGTTCCAGCCATTTCACATGTCTCCTCGACAAGATCTCAAGGCGGTATAAAATGCTGGGCACAATACTATGGTATTGTACGTTTTGACTGTATCTAAACGGTCGCATGTACAAAAAAGGTCTAGAAAATGCTACCACCAAAGGTTCGAACACCAAAAGTTCGAACCTTTGATGGTAGCATTGCAGGTAAGTAAAAACAAAATAATAATAAAGCCTATGGGGGTGTCCCCCGCAACACCCCGCTCACTATACTGTGTGGTTAAAGGGGGCTGCAGGGGTGTCCCTCGCAACACTCTGCTCATTATACTTTACAGCATAGTGAGCAGGGGTTGTGGGGGGGGGGGAGAAACCCTGGCAGCCCCCCGTAAAAGAAAAGGACCCTGCAGCTCCAGTTCCTGCTCACGGAAGTGAAAGGGAACTGGCGCTGCAGGGACTCAGCGTGAAGAAAAAGTTACGTGGGGTTTGTTTATGTTGGGGTGTGGGTGAGGGTGTGTTGAGGGTGTGGGTGGGGAGTGTCATGGGTGTGGGTACGTACGTGTGTTTGCATGAGAAAGGTGCAAACTTTTGGTGGTTCGCACCTTTCTCATGCAAACTTTCCGGCCGCGGGCAAATCAGCCACGGTCGGATCACGTAGATCTCAATACTACTGCCATATATAGACAGCAGGCCCTCGATATTATTACCCCTTTTTTGCATGATACATTCTTTTGATTAACGCCCATCTCTTACACATTTTTGCTGTAATGTGTTTGTCGTTAAAAAGTTTTGCTCGGCTAGATTTTATCAGAAAACCTAAATAGACAGTTTGTAACCATCTCCAATGGGTGCTGATCCATTTTCCACACAATCCCACGGGTCTGCTTGCACTTATTCCCAATTATCAGCACTTTGGTTTTGCCTTTATTTATGGTTAGGTGGTTTAGCCCTGAGTAATAGATGAGAGCAGTAATTGATGGCTATAGGTGGATCGCAGTGCGATAGATAAGTACTGTATCACCGGCGTATAGCAGCCACGGCACAGCTTCATTGCCTATACATGGAGGAAAATATTCGCACTGAGCCAAGGGAGCTGTCCAAGTCTGATATTTACAGGTTGAATAGAAGGGGTGCCAAAAAGCAGCCTTGCTTCAATCCCTGGTTTGTACTACTCTCTTGAGAAAGAGCGCCCTCCTGGCTCAAGCGGACAGGCCCTTTAGTGTCACTATACAGAGACTGTATCAAGTACCCGTCTTGTGGCATTTGTACTAAGAGTATGGTATCATCCTAATATAAGGCAGATAGGTACTCCAGCCAGACTTCTTCTGCGATAGCGTTAGTTTCTGAGGCAGCTACATTCAATAGAGATTGCCTGTAGTGTGCCCAAAATATTTTGCTATTGTTCGTTTTTAAAAGAGAAAACATATATTTCCAGTTACTATTGTATTTATAATGCTTTCTCCATTTGTGCCAGTTTTTGCACTTGGCATAAGCATCAAATTAAGATGTTTTTTCTATTTGTGTCTATTGTAGAGGAAGCATGGTATCACAAGTATGACATGGACACAATAGGTACAATTTGTAAAACCTTTATTGAAGTTTCTGGGGTCTGTCCTATAACTAAGATGGGAGTAGTCTCGACCATCAAATAATAAACAAAACAGTCCTAATAGAGTCTGTCAAATCAAAATGGCCTAAGCTAACAAAACCTAATGCTTGCCCCATCTCTTGTACAAAAAAGTGTATAAGGGGGAAATGTGTGCAAAGGAAAATCAGTGTTCAAATTAATAAAGGTAGCTAAATCAGCTCTCCTCCCCATGTGAGACCACATGGAGTAAGGCAGTCCTTGTAGGCAGGGTGGCACACTCTGGCTCGGATTTTCAGTATTCTAAACAGTTCCAAAATGTGGGTCGAGGCCCGTCTGGCCTTCCACATTAAAGTCTTTTGTTCCGACCTCCAAATTATATTTCAACACAAAGTTCACATAGGTCCCCCTCTGTCGGGCTCAGACTTCTTTAGCACAAAGTTCAACAAAACTTACAAAGGGGCTCCCTCCCCCAAGTTTATTACACTTCTGGTCTCCCTCAGCCGGGCTCAGACCACTTTCGGGTATCAGAGATTTTTGAATGTGTGTGGCTTTCTTTACAAACTTCTGCAGGACCGCTTTGACTAAAAGTTCAAGATTTCAACTTCCACTCTCCCCTTCTCTAGGAGGTAATTCTGCTTACTTGGCTTTTTCACTTCATTCGCTTTATCCTTAAAAAAAATGCACCTTTCACAGAGACTTTTGAGTGGGCTGCTCCGTTATTCAGTATCGCTGATTCCACTGCTGTACTTCAAAGTTCATTCACAGGTCTGCCTTTCCTCGCTTCTCATCCACACATGTGCAGCCTACACTTGCGAAATAATGTTGCCACTTCAAACTTTATTTAACACACATCGGGTTCGGATCTCTCAGGTCACTTGCCAACTCATGGGCTGTGTGTGTTTCTTTCTTAGTTTTACAATTCCCAATTTACAAGTCAAGGGTATTATTACCACAGGCTAGGCCTCGCCTCCCCAACTCTGCCGTTCACCTTGGAGGATTGCTGGCTTTCTTGAAATACAATGCAGTCTTCACTTGAGGGATCAGGCCTTTTCCACGTGTCTTTCACTGCCTGTCTGAGGCAACGACGTCCAGTAGGGAACTGTTGGGGTTTTCGACCCGCTGCTCTCGTCCCTTGGTCCATCGCTTTGTCCAGTAGGTTTGCCTTCGCCCCGGAAGTCCTGCTCATACTAGTGTCCCGCCTTGCTCAGAGTGTCTCTTTAGGAGCTTCCTTTTATCTGTGTGAGGAGAGCCAATTGGTATCAGGTTCATGCACTTAAAGTCAAGCCCAGTACGATGTATTAGAGTTTGTTTTGTTACTTTCAGTCACCCTCTTCCTCGGCCCAGTGTTTGTCTAAAAAGGGGGGGTTGGAACCTCAGAGAGTCCTGCAAAATAGGATGGGGTAGATGAAGAAAAAAGGAGGTAATACAGCATCTAACCATAGGCTGCCTCACCCCTACTCCCCAGAGACACCACACCCAGGTGATACTCCCGCACTGGTCCACCCCCAGGGTCTGCATCCAAAGGTGATGGCCGTGCCCTGGGCACCTGAGAGAGAGATACCTGGGGACTAGCAGGTGAGACACCCTCTGGTTTCTCACACTGTGTAATTGTCGTTCTTGATCTTTGCACCTTCTTTACGGTGCAACCTTTTGCACTGTTAAATGGCTATGTCATAAACCCCTTCTCTATGGTGGTGGAGGTTCCCTCCGGGAGATTGGAGGTTAAGGCGTCGGCCCATGTGGTTAATATAAAGGCACCTAGGTCCCAGTTATCAGTGGAAAGCCAAGATTCTGAAGCGCAGTGATCTAAATGGATCAGGGCAGACATTTTTTGATGTTACCATCCAACCAACTTATGCGGTTCCCCTTCAATACTGTTGACACTCGTAGGTAAAAGGGATCCAACTGGCCACTTCTTTGGCATCCCTCTTTGCATCTTGAGAAGTAACAACTGATGCAATTGAGATATCCTTTTCCGGTAGATCGGCAGGATTTTGTTTAGCTGGACCCATAGGCTTGGAGGTCCTTTGTTTGTTGTTTCTGGGTACAGATGTCATTTATGACAAACCATTAGCTGAAAACCTAGATTAGAAATGTCTGCAAAGGAAGAACTCAGCAGATGCAAAACCGCAATTTGATCACAGCCCAGTTAGTAGGGCTGTCCATCTTGGGCAACTCAATTTGTTTAATTTCGTCTGTGGAGATGTTTTTCTGGGCCTCAATTTTGTCAAAATAACTCAAGCAGAAAACGTCTCTTGAGGAAAGGGCTGCAAGTAGTCAGATACAATTCTTCTCGTTTGACCCACTTTCCTAGTGGCCTAGTATTCTTGCTAGGTAAAGAATTCCAGGCAGCTCTTGTTGCAGTGCTGTGTTGATGTTGAAAGATAGCCGTTCTGTCTTGTGGGGTGCTATGGTCCATTGGTAGGGCAGCAGAGGGCACCATGTGACAGGAAACCTCTCGGTTTTGTGGTAGTTCACTCTGTGCTGTCTGTGGAGCAAGCTGTACCCACTTATCCATCGGGCCTTTTCGGGATATTTGCCTAGTAATGCCCTAATAATGACCTCTTCAGAAGTACTTTCAGAGGGTGCACTCTCAGATGGACCTGGGCCGTTGTTAGAAAAGCAAGTTAAGGCTGCTGGTTCAAAACTAACAGCACTAGCTGACATGATACCTAGCTTGACGATATTTGTTTTGCCATGTCTCTGTTGTTTTTTCCTATGGGTCAACGGCTTACGCAAAGTTGCAATCTGAGCACCGGGTGAATATAAATCTGCCTCAGCCATCAGCGGCAATGATGTAGGCATTCCTGCGCCCAGGCTGGGAGACCCAGCTTGTTCTGTGAGATCCTTAAAGCAGTAGATGCTTCATGCAGCAAGGCAAATTGGGGGAGCTTAGTTGCACCCAACAGGTCTATAGTTACTGGCTCGATGTTAGAGTTGGATTGAGATCCTGAGTTTGCAAGGATAACAACAACCCGGGATACAACCAGTTTAAGCTCACACTGCATGTCTGCAATTCTCAAACAGAATGAAAATAGAGCATCAACAGATGCAGCCACTACATTGAGAGTGGCAGAGGTACCCAAGACTTCATCAAGGATGGGGCTTGAGAAGCGGGCTGTACTGAGTACAAAGAATCACAAAAACGTTCATTTGAAGGAAAGTAAGCATTCCAAGTCGGGCATAGTTGAGAGCCAACCACGTTATAGTATTTGACTTAGAGGTTAGGTAATTGCCCAAATTCGGCAGATGACGTCATCTGGAGACCCATGCAAAAGGAATTATTATTGTCAATAAGGGTGGAGCCCGTGGAACCAGTATCAGATTCACATCCTGTATAGTGAGCTGGTCTTCCTGTCACGTCGTATACACGTGGCAAGAGCATTACCAACAGACGAGAACAGTCCTGAACAGAAGACCACCACCACATCATAAAATATCCGGTCAAGAAGAAAGTGATCCAAGCAGTGAAGCACCAGCAGGTGGGGAAGATAACGGAACTACAAACACACCCCTGCCAAAAGCAATCAGTCTACACACATCTCAAGAAGCTACGACATCTAACGCTCAACATACATCTTTTTCAGAAACAAGACGACGAGAAGAGGCAACAAGAAGCCTAAGATCAAAGAACAAACATAACAGCTAGTAGTTAATATATCAAAGATTCAACTAGATGTGTTGAATTTAGGATTATTATGCATTCCTACACAAAATTCCTTTATTGGAAGAGAAAGTTAATCTCCACAGACTAACACGAAAAATGAGATTGAAAGTATGTTTTGAAAGTATGTTTTGATCTCCAACCTGCAGTAGAAGAACAAATCACAACGCATGAATACCTTGAAATAAAACCGAAAAGTCAGTTCGACCCACAACTAAACAGCATGGCCATCAAAATATTTGAAAGACAAATGCTAAAAGATCTGAAGACGGTGAACTTTACGAAGACACCAAGTTATAACATCAGAAGACATCAGAGTCAGATTATAAAAGACCTAGCGGATGACCACACAACTTAAAAACCGCAGACAAAGGCAAAGCTATTGTCATCATGGACACCACATTTTACGACAACAAAATAAAGGAACTACTAGAAGATGAAAACACATATATAAAGATTGCTCAAGATCCAACACCTCAAATTACAAAAAAGACACACTGATAAAGGCACGGGACAATGATTGGATAACAGAATAAACACAACGGTACCTAACAAATGATCACCCAATAACACCAATATTTTATGGGTTACCGAAAATAAATAAGGCTCTAAACAAACCACCATTAAGACCAACAGTGGCTGGGACAGACATCTTTAATCCTACAGCAATATATGTGGATAAGGCATTGCAACCATTGGTACAAGCAACTTGCACCTACCAACTTTCTGAACTCCTTGAAGGAGCTAGTGGACATAAAGGAAAATGATCTACTGGTGTCATTTGATGAACAAAGTTTATATACCTCAATTCCACATCATGATGGATTAGAAGCATTGGAATGGTCACTACCTGGGAGAACAACTGTGAAGCCAATAAGATATTCATCCTAGAATTAAGCAAAATCATACTAGTCAACAACTATTTTTGCCACAAAACACAGTTTTATTTACAAGCTTCCGGTACATCGATGGGGTCCTCAATGGCCCCAGCGTATGAAAATCTATTTATGTTTCATCTAGAATTAACCCTTGTACTCTCAGACACAAGATGGCAAACAAACATCATAACCTGGAAAATATACATAGATGACATTGTTGTCATCTGAAGAGGAGAACGATCAACATTGGATAATTTTTGGAAGTTTTTGAATTCCATCCACAGACGTATGAAATTCACTATGGAAGTAGGAACACTGAAGTTACATTTTTTGGATGTCGAATTAGAAGTGAGAGAGAATGGGATAATAACAAACAAATTCCATAAAAGGACAGATTGTAACAACTCACTGCATTATCCAATTCATTATCCGCAACATCTGAAGAACAATCTACCGTACAGTCAATTTTTACGCCTAAAAATAATTATATCAGAGGAAAAACTAAGAGAAGAGAACCTGAAAATGTCTGAAAAGTACAGCAAAAGGGGATACACCAGGGAAGTCATAGAAAAGTCCAGGGAATAAACAAGCACCCTGAACAGGAAGGACCTCCTAGTTCCAAAAACAAAGTCTAAGGACGTACCATTCATATATGCACTCAGATACTCTAGCCAGAGTCTCCACATTACAAGACTTATAAAAAGAATTGGAGACTTATTGATTTGGATATGCAACTTCAGACACTATTCCCGAAACCACCCATCATTGCCTACAAAAGAGGACGGAACCTTAGAGATCAGCTGATCAAGGCGGAAAGGCCACAAATGGACAAAAAACAGAGGACAGGAACATTCCCTTGCCTCAACTGAAACAATGTGATGAGAGGAAGCAACATAAGACACGCAAGGAATGGAAACAAAAACAGATTGCACGATTTTGCAACTTGCAACTCAAAATCAGTTATGTATGGATTAAGTTGCCCATGTGGGATATTCTACATAGGGCAGACAGTAAGGAAAACCAAGGAACGATGGAACGAGCACAAAAGTAGCATTCAAACAAACATCAGGTCTCCAGTAGCTTAACACTTTTCTGAGCATAGACGCACAATAGCCCAATTGAAGGTTACAATATTAGAAGTGGTAAAAAAAGGCCAGAGAGGGGGGGAACCATGCAAAACGTATGGACCAGAGAGGACTTTTTTGGGGTCGAGAGATTGGGTAGTCTAGCCCCAGTTGAATGAGGAATTCAACTTGGGGGCTTTCCTGTAAGATCAGGGGGGGAGGGGGTGAACTGTCAAAAACACACATTTAAAGTAACTGTCAGCAGGTAAGGATGAATCCAATGCAAATAACAATGAGCCAAGAAGTAACATGTGTGACAACGTAGAACTGTGATAATCTGAAAAAAATCTTTATACCATTCCTTTATCTGAAGACATTATGTTATGTGTAAGCGCAACATGCCATGCATGAAGCAAGAGTGTGAGCATGACCCTGTTAATAAGCATGTGGATGGTGCTTTAATAAAAAGTAATCACTGCAGTGGATACTTCATATGACATTAACAGAGACACTAATAGAAGGTATCATCATGTCAAGTGGAAATAGCCCAGCAATATGTAGAATCATCGAAGTTCGATAAAATCACACAATTGTAAACACTGCGATGACGTCATCACATGGCGGCGTGATAACGCTAGTCAACAAAAAGCAACCATTTTAGAAATCGCTCCTTGCGGTTCGTACTCACTCGGGACTAAAGGCCCAGAGAAAAGAACACTGGTAAGCTTTAAGCTAGTAACAGTAGGCCTATATTGAGAACATGCCTCTTAATAATGTAGAAATGGATAAAGCAGATCTCAACCTGATTTCATCCATAGGGGATCTACTTGAGGATGTGCTACCACCTAGGGGAAACAGGACAATGTATTTTAGCCAATTGAAGCAGACCAAGTATAGAACCTCAGAAACCGCATTAGTGGGATCCAAATACCAAACACCATACAGGTAAGGGCCTCTTTTTAATGCCAAGATATATTTATGATACAGATCAATGGGTTAGGTTGCACTAAATTAAACTAATTATTTACCCATAGGAAGATCTCTGATAAAAAGAAGAAATCCAGAAATTGACACAAAGCAGAATCATCCAAGTGATTATTAATATAGGAATCATGACAGCCAAATTAAGTTACATAGATAAAAGTGGGATATCATAGGAAATATCTCACATCGTTATCATTATGATTATTTCTTCTGGAGATGGAACTGGAACAGAAAGAAATGAATAGACCGCTCCTGATGAAGGGAATGTTTTCCTGAAAAGCCACAAAGGATTGAACAATCATTTGTCAAAATATCCGTCTATATATGTGCAGAATAATCGCTGTTCCAAAACATTGTGATTAATGCAATTCTGGATATTGGAGAGTTCAAAAAGTTTTTTGAAAAAAAATAGCCATTTGTAAATGAATTTTTTTACTACTGTGTGGGAGTGAGGGGCCAGAAGGCCCCCCGCCTCTACACTTTCCTTTAGTACAACTTGGACCATGTGCCTCCAATGGTGGGGAATGCCCCCATCGCCCTTATGTAATACCAGCGTCGGCTGGCATTTGCGTAGATGGGGCTGTTGCGCAGGACGCGTGGCATCCATGTTGTGCCTCCTTGACTCCATCTTTGTAACTAGGCCTCACTGCGATAATACGAGAAAGCCTCTCTCCCAGCAGCGCCGTGCACACCGCGCACATGGCCCCCACCTTTTCTCTCACTGTATCTGGAAAACTTTGCAGTTCCATTCTCACACTCGAGCCGGAGGTAATTGCAACAAAAACAAATGTAACATCTCACTCTTCCTCTGAGATCACTGTCCTGCGTGTGAACCGGCTTGAGTCAGGCCCTGTAACTCATCCATCTCCACAAACCTGCTCATGCCTCCTCACCCTCGCTATTGGAAAATTACTGGCAGTATAACCCTGTGTCCTCACAAGGTATTCTCTTGATGTACCAGATATGTGACCTCGCCATGATGCCCACCCAGCATGCCCCCAGCTAACATCAGACCGCGGTCGCAGTACATTGTCTCCCACTTCTAACAACCGCCAACCTGCCTCAGCTTCTTTACGAGTCCAGACCTTCGGCGCAATCAATTTTATCATATTGGTCAAGACCCTTAACCTAATATCCCATATACGTCTCAATAAGTAATGATGTAAATACATGAATGAAGTTTATAGGTTTATAATGATTTACTCAAAGGACTTGTAATGACTATCATTTAGTGCATGTTTTATCAGGTTGCCTTATGTTAGCTTAGTTAGTGGACACCCACTTCGCAGCAACCTGACCCTCACCCCTCCTGGACGATAGCAGCCGGACCACGTAATGTTCACCCTCCCGCCAACAGAGCAACCAATCCGGATGAAGCAGTGCCTCCATGAACCTATGTATCTATAAAGTCTATCCAATCCTGCACTGATCTAGTACCCTATGTTAGTTGCGTCATCTATGACGATTTTTCACTTTATAATGTCATGTAAATGCAATGTTTGCCGGAGCGCTCTCGGGCAGCAGAGTTCTCTGGATGCCAATTATATATAAAAATCTTGAACTCTTGTAACCTCTCCTCTTAGCCTCATTCCCCGTCTGGGGTGTGTCATTTATTTGAATTGCACGTGGTAAGACGGGGAGGGCTCTCTTACTCTATTATCAACCTGTATTTGAAAAAAGGAATAATATAAAGTAAACCTTTCTTTAACAAAAATTGAATCCCTGGGATTTTGTGAATTGTTGAATAACTAAAAAGAAAAAGATATTGTTTGGTTCACAATATAAACAGGGTGTGCAGGGGACGGGAGTATTACACAAGTATGTGGACATTTGTTGATTTTCCAATTCTTCCTGTCACCTCAAATATAGGTGCTATGTTGTTTCTATTGTTATTAGGTAGGCTGCTGTGGGTGCTTGTTTTATAAAAATCAGTGATCTTTGTGTTTTCACCTACAATACGGTTTGCTGCTACCCTCTCGTTTATCAAGAGGCAATCCAAAAAAACGGCAGTATTTGCTGGGTCCACTTTCCCAGTTAGTGTGGTGGGGTTTGCAAGGGCAAAGCGCCGGAATGTTTGTTGCTTGCTTTTCAGCTTGGGCCGTGGAGCTGCACAAGCCATACATGCATGCTTTTTGACGTTTTATGGCAGAAAAAGGAAACTGTTTAGGAAGATGATGAAAGGGCAGTTAGGTACAGCGAACAGGTCTCACTTACTGTGTTCACCGCCAAAGACTTGAGCACCTATCGACGTAGGTTCAGGGAAAGCTACTGTGGTCCTCTGTAAAGAATTTGATGTCGGGCAAGTCCTCTCCAAATGCTCCTCTGGGACAATCTACTGTGCTCGCAGCACAGAACCGCTGGCTGCTAGTCACTACTTTTATCTACAGGCGCTCGCTCTACACCGCCGGCAGTCAGGGATCAGACTGTGGCACAAAACTGCTTCAATGGAAGTCACACCTGCACTTTAGTTGCTACAAACAATTCTAGGCAAGACAGGAGGCTCCTATTATGCATAACAATCTTTACTCTGACATCGCAGCAGCAAAGAAGAAAAACTTTTGTATACAACTTTTTTGAACAGAAAAACTCAGCACAGTTGTAATAATGCAATATAAAACATCCCAATCCAAAATGGGGGACAGGTCATGCCCCCAGTGTAACCAATGGGCATAGAGCCAGTTCCATAAATGTCCCTTTCTCCAACACCAACTCCTCTTTCTTTGCTGCTGACACCACAGCTAAATACACTCCTCCTAGTTCTTGCCTTAGTGTGCGTTATACAGAGTTTAGAGCGTTACTTTGTGTTCACATAGAAAGAGTACTGTGTTATTGCACTGTGATGTTGAAATTCTATTCCTTTTCTTGTATTTTCTCTGGTAGTTAATATAATTATCGCATTCGTGTTAGAACGCTTGGCCTGTCACAGTGCTACATTGTTTCTGTGTTCCGCTTGGAACGTCCACTCTGAGGGAATTACTTTCACTGTTAACGGCGTCTGCCGCCGTGTTATTTTTCATTCACCTCGCGTCGCCTGCCTCTCATGATAGGCGGCGACGCGTGAACTTAGTTTCCCCTCAGGGGAGTTTGTTTCCTTTTATATACAGAGCCGGCGCTCCGCCTGCAGGCTTGTTAGGACGTGCGCGGTGGATTAAAGAAGCTAAGCTTCTTACCGTCGCGCGTCGCCTTTGCGAGCATCATTTTCCTTTCCTGTCACACGCGTCGCGTGTGTTTGTGATTATACGCTGCTCACGTATGAAGACGGGTGCAAACAGGTTAGGCGTGTAACAACTTGCT
This sequence comes from Ambystoma mexicanum, assembly GCF_040938575.1. Lineage (NCBI taxonomy): Eukaryota > Metazoa > Chordata > Amphibia > Caudata > Ambystomatidae > Ambystoma > Ambystoma mexicanum. The sequence continues at coordinate 1,068,167,243 of NC_090936.1, forward strand.
GAGGTGTTTATGTGGAACAAGCCTAAGCGGCTGCCCTATGTTTCATCCTGCTAGGGTGATTTCATTTGGAGGATACCAAACTTTATAGCCTGCTCGGCTGCCTCCAGTCCGGTCACCCTGCTCGGGTGTGTTTGTTTACATAGCCTGCTCGGCTGCCACCTTTTTTCTGTCAACCTGTTAAGTGATATTTAATTATATAGACATTTGAATAGCCTGCTCGGCTTATTTGATTACACTTGCACCTGTTGGTCAGCCTGCTCGGCTTCTTTTGGCTGGAGTGGTGGTTGACACTCCTTGGTGGCTCTATATTGATTAAAGTTGGTCATGGATAAGGATATGGCTCCGAGTTTGGCGGATGCCAGCACTCAAGTGCGTCCTTCAAGAAAAAATGATAATGTAGACCAGTCTAGTCAGCAACCATCTGTAGCTCAGGCAATCCAGTCTTCCCTGGATTCAGCCTTGTCTGGTCTCAATGATACTCTAGCGTCAGCGTTTGATAGGCTGATCAACCGCATCGCTGATTTTCACCCCTCTCAGGGTGCTGGACCCTCTGTCAAGCCTCAGCCCCCTAAAAAATGCACCATGAAAATTAAACATATTTCAGGACAACTCAGTCCTTGCCCTGTCACATCCCCCGAGTCTTCCCCTAGCAGAGGTCAGAAGCGCAAGCAGGATGAGTCCCAGCAAGCCCTCTCCTCGACCCCTTGGCCATCGTACGCACAGTTCCCTGCAGCAGTATCCCCTATACCTATTTCCACCTCAGATACCTCTGAGGATTCAGATTCGCCCCCCAAGAGGCGCAAAAAGAAGGTGGCCCCAATCCCTGCACAAAAGGGTCCAGTGTTAGATATTAATGGTGTTCCATTCTTTGACCCTGTCCTCATATTATACCCTAGGTCGGCAGAGTGGCAACCTTCTCAGGAGATCTCTTCATTCCTAGAATATTGGATCAGGCGTCCATTACCTAAGGGGGACAGGAGTAAGTTGAGGTCTGAATGTCTGAGGCCAGTCCTTCAGGACAAGTTAGCTTGCACCCCCGAGACAGACCAGCCTATGGCAGTGTTCCTTACTCAGAAGGGTAAAGACCCCCAAGAAAGGGGTTGACAAGGCCTGGCGTAACTGTCAGGTTAAGCTGTTAGATGTTTTGGGTCCTGTAACACAAATCTTTGAAATGGCTGAGGGGGGTGCGTCCTCCGATTCCCCGGTTGATGTGAGTGTTTTAAGGGGTTGGACCCAGAGGACCGTCTGCCTGCTCGGCAATGCGAATGCCTCAATCTCCAGACAGAGGCGTAAGTCCTTGCTTATGAGACTAGATTCCAAGTTAGCGGATATGTCAGAGAGAGAAGCAGGACCTTCTGCCCAAGGAAACTTGTTTGGGGATAGTTTCTTGAAAGACCTTTCGGCATATGTACATACGTTTACAGCTTTGGATAAAGCTCAGGCCAATATTAGAAAGGTGTTTTCGCAAAAGGTTTTCCCCAAGTCCGGACGAGGCAGAGCCCGCTCTTCCAGCTGCTTCTCCCAGGGACATTCCCGTCCCCGTCAGTTTGCCTCCTGTGGAGCACATAATTCCTCCTCTGCTCGAGGAGCGAATAACCAATTTTTCCCTCAACACAACATGGGTTGGAGAGGACGTGGAGGAAGAGGTGCCAGGAGGTCCAGAGGAGCATCAGGTACTTTCTCAAATGTTAAGAATTTTTTCCCCACAGAGGCCTCGGGGGCAGACTAGCCTGGTTCCTCCCACAGTGGGAGTCCCTCACATCAGACCCCTGGGTATTGCAGACAGTCCAAGGTTATCGCATAGAATTTTATTCCCCTCCTTGCCAGCTCTCAGCTCCCCACCCAGTAGTTTTGGGTGAGGTAAAACAAGCTCTAATAGATTTGGAGGTCAAGGACCTCATCTCCAAGGGAACGGTAGTCCAGGCCTCTTACAGGGCCTCTCAGTTTCTGAGTACCGTCTTTCTAGTTCCCAAACCAGATCAAGGGTTTCGCCCAGTGATAAACCTAAAGGCCCTCAATTCCTTTGTAGTATACCAATTCAAGATGGAGGGAATCCATCTTCTCGGGGACAACCTTCTCCCAGCAGACTGGATGGTCAAGTTTGATCTCAAGGATGCTTACCTAGTAGTTCCTGTGTTCCTTCCACACCAAGAGTTTCTCCAGTTTCTGTGTGATTGGGGGGGGTCGGGTTTGGCAATTTGCCTCCCTCCCGTTTGGCCTGTCTTCAGCCCCATGGTGCTTCACCAAGTTGATGAAACCTGTGATGGCTCTTCTCAGGTCCAAGGGGATTCGAATAATTATATATCTAGATGACATGCTCCTGTTAGCCCAGAACTCTGAGAATCTGTGCTCTCACCTGGAATTTACGGTGACTCTTCTTCAGAGTCTGGGGTTTGTATTAAATGTCAAAAAGTCCATATTGAAACCTACGCAATGTATCCAGTTTCTGGGCACAGATATAGATTCAAAGCGTTGCATCCTTCTCCTCCCAGATACCAGGTTAACCAAGATAAGGAAAGAGATTTGGATCATCCTCAAGAAAAACAAAATTTCTCTCACATTGTTGGCCAGAATAGTAGGGATGTTGTCAGCATCCATTTTCCCAGCGCCCTTCACTACAGAGCGTTACAACGTCTGAAAGCTCGACATCTGCGCAGATGTCTTTCTTACTCACAGATGGTAGTGCTATCCCCAGAAGCCAGGTTGAAGCTCCTTTGGTGACTCAGACACATGGATGCATGGAATGAGAAAGCAATTTTTGGTCCCTCTCCGGATGTAGTGCTGGAATCCGATGCCAGCAGAGCGGGTTGGGGAGCAAGGCTGTGTTAGGTTTCTACAGGGGGAAAATGGTCCAAAAAGGAGAAAGAGCTCCATATCAACTGCCTGGAATTGTTAGCAGGGTCCTTTGCAGTCCAAAGTTTTCTCAAGGATCAAGGGAATTGTTGTGTTCTCCTCCGCATGGACAATGTTTCGGCAGCGAGATAGGTCAATCATCTGGGAGGGACCAGGTCCAAGGTCCTAGCGGATCTGGCAAGGGACTTTTGGCATTTTTGCCTAGACCGCAATATTGTGTTAAAGGCAGAATATCTTCCAGGGATCAGCAACGAGGTGGCGGATTGGAACTCCAGACACCTTTAGGACAAGAGCGACTGGATGTTAGACAAGGGCCTCTTTGCCAAGATAGAATTTCTATGGGGTCTGTTTTCAGTGGGTCTGTTTGCCGCGAGGCTAAACTGTCAGGTGCCCAGGTTCTACAGTTGGAGACCAGATCCTGGCACTCTAGCTACCGATGTATTCCTACAGGATTGGTCGGGTCAGAGGTTGTACGCCTTCCCTCCCTTTGCTATGATAGCCAGAGTATTGGTTCAAGTTCGCAGACAAAAGGCTATGCTAGTGATTCTAACCCCCTTTTGGCCTTCCCAAATTTGGTTCCCGGCTCTCTCAAAGTTGTTAGTAGACATTCCTCGTCTTCTTCCCCTTCATCCCCAGTTGCTAACGAACCCGGGAGGTTTTCCCCACGAGCTGGGCCTTCGGGGGCACCTCTCCCTTATGGCTTGGAAGATTTCAGCTCTTCCTGGTGCTTCCTAGGGCTTTCGCAGGACTCTATGTCAGTCATCAGGGACTCTTGTGCCCCCTCTACAAGGTTGGGATACTCTTCAGCTTGGAACTGCTGGGTTAGCTGGTGTGTGGTTAGGCACCTCGATCCCATTTCTGCCCCTCCTGTAGAGGTAGTTAATTTTCTGGTAGATCTATTTAAAGAAGGCAAAGCTTATAGAACCATTAATGGCTTCCGATCTGCTATTTCAGCGGGACACCTTTTGGTGAAAGGGGAACCTGTACGTAAACATTTTTTAGTGCGAAGGGCCCTTAAATCTATTCGTATTAAGGTCCCTCCGAAGCCTAAGTATTCAGTCCTTTGGGAAGTTAACATGGTATTAGATCTCTTCCGAGCCTGGCCCCCTAATGAGGATCTGTCCTTTCAACAGTTATTTTCCAAGCTAGCAATGTTGTTGTGCCTGATATCTATTAAGAGAGTGTCTGATATCAGAGCTTTAGATGAGGACAACAAAATGTTTACTCCTCAAGGGGTTACCTTTTTTGTTTCACGGAGGACTAAGTGTATGACTTCTTCTATATCTTATGCAGCCTTCCAGAAGACAGTAAATTATGCGTTATCACATGTTTGAAATGTTTTGAGTTAAAAACTGAAAGTCTGCAACCTCCAAATACCTCTCAGCTGCTAATTTCTTATAGGAAGCCCCATAAACCAGTATCGCCTTCCACTTTGGCCAGATGGATTAGGTGGCTCATGCGGGAGGCGGGGGTTGACACTTCCTCTTTTGGTCCCCATTCGGTTAGGGGTGCTATGGCCTCAAAAGCCACTTCCTTGGGCGGCAGCCTGGAACAGATTCTTAAAGCAGCTGATTGGTCAAGAGAGTCAACTTTCAAAATGTTTTATCATAAGCGCATTGCTCACGTAGCTGTTGATGTTCTGCAAGGGCTTTGAACGTGCATAATAGGAGCCTCCTGTCTTGTCATAGAATACAAAATCCCCCACACTAGCGTGAGATGGGGGTTTAGATTCTATTAAAGACAAGGAGGCGAATATTATCCCACCCACCCGCCCTTACTTGTTTGTTTTGGTTATTTCAGATTTCGGGTGAGAAGTCCGGGTTGAAAGGAGATTAGTTCAGGTTCGGTTTGCAGGAGAGTTCTAGTTCTGCCTGTTTTCATTGGGATCATCACTCCTCGTGCTACGTGGATGATTTCTACAGTGAGCGTCCAAGGAAGTGCAGCATCAGAAAGAGGAGTTGGTGTTAGAGAAAGGGACATTTATGGAAATGGCTCTATGCCCATTGGTTACACTGGGGGCATGACCTGTCCTGCTTTTTGGATTGGGATGTTTTATATTGCATTATTACAACTGTGCTCAGTTTTTCTGTTCAAAAAAGTTTTATTCAAACGTTTTTCTTCTTTGCTGCTGTGATGTCAGAGTAAAGATTGTTATGCATAATATTCACCTCCTTGTCTTTAATAGAATCCAAACCCCCATCACACGCTATTGTGGGGGATTTTGTATTGCCCACCACGTCCCACCATGGTCTGCCGTAACCTGTACTTTTCTCCGCACTTCACGCCAGCTGAGTCCCTGCCAGGTGCCTTTAATCATTCCTCCCTTCACACAAAATTAAAGGCGCTGTGATCCTGCCAAAGAAAAGGGAAATGCAGTCCCGGCAACCAGCAGATAAGGTCAAACACTGCTGCTATAGTCTGTATTTTTCTCCGCACGACACGCCGGCTAAGGCCCTGCCAGGTGCATTTAATCACTCCTCCCTTCACACGAAATTAAAGATGCCATGATCCTGCTGAAAAAAACTGAAATGCAATCCTGGCAACCAGCAGCTAAGGTCAAACACATCTGCCATAGTCTGTACTTTGCTCCACACTTCACGGCGGCTGAGCCCCTGCCAGGTGCTTTTAGTCACTCCTCCCTCTACACAAAATTAAAGGCGCCGTGATCCTGCTGAAGAAAAGGGAAATGCAGTCCTGCCAACCAGCAGCTAAGGTCAAGCACCTCTGCTGTATTCTGTACTTTGGGCCGGCTGAGCGCCTTCCAGGTCCTTTTAATCACTCCTCCTTTCACACAAAATTAAAGGTGCTGAGATTCTGCCAAGAAAAAAGGGAAATGCAATCTCGGCAACCAGCAGCTAAGGTCAAACAAGTCTGCTGTAGTCTGTACTTTGCTCCGTACTTCTTGTCTCACTACAGAACATACGCTGACACCTCAGACTCCCACTCTCCCACCTCCCTGCATTCTGAGATAATTGAGACCTTTATGAATGAGCCCAATTAATGCTAGATCTGTGGTAGGCAATTCAATACCAATTGCCGATCTTATATTGGAACACTGCCAGCAGTCTGCTCTTCACTGAGACTTGACTCACTGAAGATTCTGCCAACATGTTTCCACTGCTAGTTCCAAATGGCCATGGTGTGAAATGTCTAAACAGAACAGCTCAGCATGGGGTGCGTTTGTTTTGAATTCAATTTCCTGGAACAGTCAGTTCTCAATTCTATGGCAAGACAGATGGCTTCATATTATGCATTAATCTTCTTGATCTACTCATCCAGCAGCAAAGAAAAAAGACACCTAAAAAAGATTTTTAAGGGTAACATTAGCAATTTCGTAATGAAAACATAAATGGAGCTCGCCAGAAAGCCAGGGTTGTGACCCTCATAACAGCCAATCAGCAGAGTTCCAAGTCTATAAAACCCCCTGCAATCTCTCTTCCATGTTCTCTTGCTGCTCGTCACAGCAGTTAAGTACTTCGCAGTCGTAATTCTGTTTTCTCATGGCAGTTATGTGTAACACGTGCTTGATTTTTTCTTTTTAAGCCGGTCAAGTGGCCCAGTGAGTAGAGCGCTCACTTTGACATCCGTGCAGAGCCTGCTAACGCAGGTTCGAATCCCGGCGGGGCCAAAATCAGCCTTTCATCCTTCCGAGGTCGATAAATGAGCACCACACACCGTGGGTAATAATAAGCAGCGCTCAGATACCTGAGGGTTCGTAGCGCTATATAAATGCCAAATTATTATTATTATTTAATTAAGCTGCATTTTTGTACAATAGCATATTAGTTTTGTATTAGTTATGTTTATCGGAAAGCGCAATGAATTCGAATGTCCTCTGACACTGCAAAAGGGCAGTCATATTGATAAAGTTGTGGTGCCCGACAATCATTAATAAACGCTTCTCAAGTTTCCCTTTTCCTTCGTGTGTCCTCTGCAGAACTCGCCTGTTTCCGTTGGAATGGGACTCCGTTCCTTTCTCCGCAAGCCCGGGTTCAAGGGCAGAGGCCAGCCACAGGGTCTTAATCAAACCGGCGTTTTCAGGCTGGACGGTGCCCATAACGACTTCACTTTCTCCATAATTCACGCTGGTGCTCAGGCTAATGTGTTGGCAAAGCCTTGCCACTGACTCCCATCTCATTGGTTTGTCGCTGCAAAGGTAGGATGAGTTAGTAGCGGTAACGTATTAGTGGCTTTCTTGAATGATTTGTTGCTGTTTGTTCTTCACCTGCTCAGTGGATGTTTGTACAGCCTTAAAGAGGCAGTATGGTTTTTAAATGGTTGGCTTTAAGTTGCAGTTCTGTTAAATTGTCTTGACAGTCCCCCAACAGCCTAAAGGGCATTTAGATATACATTCCAGCATGCCCGTTCCTACCACAAGCTCTGTGAATTGGTAAACATCCTTACGTAGGCACTACCATTTTTAATTGATATTATTTCAATTGCTTCTGGCAAGGAAGACAATTTTGGGCAGTCTCAAATATGGACTCGGGGCGCTGCTTTATCATTGTCCAGTTATTACATACTAATTTGCACCACCTTCGTGGTGGTTGCCATTTTGAATGGTTATGAATATGTAACCGGCTGCTCGCAGATTGTTCAGTATACAGTTGTTTTGGCAGTCGCAACTATGGCTTGGGGCATTACATTCATCATTACCCAATGAAGATTACATGCCCGTCATCACCCCTGTTCAGTGGATTATTGAACAGCTTTGAAAAGGTGGTGCCATATTTACTTGCCATGTGCTTGCTGCTCGCAAGTAACAGTTTGCAGTTTGGCCACCTCCAATATGGCCTAGAGGGTATTTCGGCTCCCATGCCCGGCCCAGAGCCATCACCCTGCTCGGGTGTTTTATCTCATGCTACATATATGCAAATGCATATTTTATCGGATGTTGACCATACTAAGAATAATGGTGGTAAAAGGTGCTGTGCTTACAAGATAAGGAAAGCTACCTGCAGGATCAGCCACATGCATTTTACTCCCCAGCGAGGGAGCTTAAATTCGGCGTCCCATGGGTGGAGGAGCTGTTCGCTCCATGCTGAAATCAGGGTTTTTCTTCTCCCCTCTCCTCCACCAGTGGATTAGCCTAACATCTCCCATTATTCCACAGTAGTTTCGCAATCTAGTAGGAGTAGTGGGTTGGTAAATTTTCTTACAGCAATGTTCTGGACATTTGCATCCTTTTAGGGTAAAGTGCACAAATGATCAAAGCAATGCCACATGATTTTCACTTTCAAGGTGCTCTAGTTGGGTTTGTTCAGTTGTGCTGTTACTGCCATTCCAATAGTACAGGGGCTTTGACGCTGAAGGACAAAGAAGCTCTGAGCATAGTCATTTGCAACATGTAGTAATATGCTGGCCTCCTTACCCGGGATACATTTTTTCTTCCCCTTAATGACTTTTAAAACATAGGCTTATTAGTGACCAGCTTTCATATCCTTATTACACGTTGGCCCTATGGCCCTTTATCTGCAGTACAGACTCACAAACCTATTGGAGGTTATTTCCTGGGCAAGCTTGCCCCCATTTCTGTCATTCATTAAAGGGTATCCCCATTAATAACAAATGGCTTCAGGCTGGCAAGCTATCCAATAGTTGTTTGTTTTCACAAGTTATGGTTACCAACGTTCCTCCACTTTAACTATCTTGTCTTCAGTCAGTCTGGTCTCTCAAATGAATGTTGGGGGGGGAGGAGGGAGAGTGTCACTGTTAATATATGAGATTTATATATATATTTTTCTCAGTTCCTAGGAACAATTATTTAGTAGTTGAGTCAGTAGTTCCAAAGAACAGACAAGGTAAATGCAAACTGATATTCTTTTTTAAAAAAAAAAAAAGATTTTATTGATATATTCAAACAAAAACAATACAAACCACACACGCAGTAGGTGCATCACCAATACAAATGTTCATCGATTTGTTCTGGTCACTGCTTCCCCATCCCACCCCCCTTCCGAGCCTATTTGTTCCACATATTCTGTATCTGCCTCGCGTGGTGGGGTCTCACACTCTGTGGATCCTGTCAGGTCTTGTGCCGTCCCAAACAATTCCGCTATGAATGATCTCCATGCCATCAAGCTTCCCGCCTCCTCTTCTCCCCCTACATTACTCGCCTCTTGCCATACCATGGTTTCTGCCTCCGCCCACTTCCGCAAATCCTTCCACCACACCTCCACCCGTGGCTTATGACATGTCTTCCATCCCATGGCAATCCTTTTTGCGAGCACATATGCTAAATCCCTCAATTTACTAACATGCCTAAGTTTCTGCGATCTGGGGAACCCCCCCAGCAAGCAAGCCCAAGCTGTATTTACAACCATTGTGACCCCTTTTTCCTCCAGTTTCTGTGCCACTTCACCCCAGAAGCACTCAATTACTGGGCATGCCCAGAACACGTGCACCATGCCAGCCTTCTCTTCATCGCATTTGAGACATGCTTGTCTCCCTGTATCCTTGAACCTGGATATTCTTTCTGGTGTCATGTATGCTCTATGCGTAATATACAGCTGTATCTGTTTCAGTCTCGCATTCCTTGACACCTTCTTGTGGTATCCCAAAGCACGCTCACACATCCCATCCTCTAGCGGGGCACCCACTTCCGCTTCCCAGTCTAGTCTCAATTGTGTTAACTCCTTCCCAAACTTGGACATCATCATCTCATACAGCCTGGAGATCTCATGCCCCCCTCTGTCATATCCTATATCATGTCTACAGTAGCATCTGGTTCTTCCTCCAGTACCGTTTCGGGCCATGTTCTCCTAATTCTCTGGACCATCCTGTGATATGTAATGTACTGGCCCGTGTGTAACCCAGTCTCCTCCCGCAGCACTTCAAAGTCTGTGATGGTCACCTCCCGCCAAATATCCCCCATTGTCACCACCCCAACCGCCTCCCAATGATTCCCAAGTGTCATCCTCAACTGCTTATCTCCCCCCGCCAGCGCAACAAGTGGTACCTGCGGGGAGCATGGGAATGGGTTTTCCATCATCTGGCACACTCGGCGCCACATCTCCCACCCAAGCTTCATCATCTTGGGGCGCCTTTCCATTTCTGTCTTGGGCAGCCAGATCAATTCTTTCAGATAAAATGGGGCACAATCATGTCCAAACAAACTGGATTCAGGGGTCAGTTCATCTGAGAGCCATTTAGCTACATATTGCAGTTGTCTCGCTACATAATAGACCTCATAATTGGGCAGTTTTATTCCCCCTTTTTTGTAAAAGTTCTGCAGCTTCCACAATGCCACTCTGTTACGGGTACCATGCCAAAGGAAACCCCTACTCATGCTACACATGCTATTCAGTTTGGTGAAACATTTCTTGGGTATCAGATATGGAAATCTGCAAAATAGTGCAGGAGCCTGGGTAGGACCACCATCGTAAGCATTGCCCCTCGTCCCATCATTGCTAGAGGCAACTTCTCCCAGAATGTCATACATTTCTCAATCCTCTTGATGGCTATCTCAGTATTGTATCTGTGCTCCTCTTCCAACGTGTGTTACACATCTATCCCAAGATACCTAAATGTGCCAACCGCCTATGGTGTTTGTAGCACCGGTAATCTTCCCACAAGAATTCCCTTATAACTACCCAGCGGGAAGACACTAGATTTTTGAGGATTCACCGCTATGCCAGACAGCTCTGCATATTTATCCATCACTTCTAGTATGTACTGGAGGTTTTCCTCCGGGTACCTCAAGTACAGCAGCAAGTCATCTGCATACAAGGAGATCAGGTGTCGTTCTCCACCCACCTCGATACCTATAGTGTCATATTGTTGCCTAAGGCATATTGCTAAGGGCTCTAAGGCTAGTATATAGAGCATTGGGGACCATGGGCACCCTTGTCTAGTGCCCCTGCTTAATTGCCATCTTTCAGATATCACCAATCCTGTTCTGACCCTAGCCAAGGGTTCACTGTATAGCATCTTTGCCCACCTTATGTATCCAGGCCCCATTCCGTAGCTTGCTAAGGTGGCAAGCAGCCATGGCCATTTGACTGAATCAAATGCCTTAACCGCGCCTAGGGACACAATCGCCATTTCGCCCTCATTCTTGCTCCCCCTCTCAACCACCCGATGGAATCGTCTATGATTATGCATTTTATTTCTATTCAGGACATAGCCCGTCTGGTCGGGGTGCATTAGTTTACCAATAACTCTGCGCAGTCTCTTCGCCAGGACAGCCGTCAATATCTTGCTGTCCTGGTTCAACATTGACAAAGGTCTATAAGAGCCACAACTATGCCCAGGCTTGTTGGGTTTGGGTAGTGGTATTATGATCGCCTCCCTGAGTGACTCTGGCAGCCGTCCCACCTCAATCGCTTCATTTAACATTTCTAGCATTGGGGCAGCACTCCCTCCTTCTATACTTTATAAAATGAATGCAAACTGATATTCTGTATAGGCATCTAGTTAGAGCCTCCTGGATTTAGGGGACCTCTGCCCATTGTCTCTTTTTTCAATATTATATACGTTTGGTTTTTTTGCTGTTATATTTTGCTCATTTTAAATACAACGTTGGTAAGTATTTGCTTACACCTTATTTGGAAATATTCCTTGCGAAGGAGGTTAAATAATGCCCCCTTTTTTCTTTTGTGAACAGTGGCCAAATCTCATAATGGGCATTACGGGGTCTCTTTGTTGTCTTCAACTTGACATTTCCCATGGACAAAATTATCATCTTTTTTCCAAATGTCGACAGCATGCCTAAGAGAACATCCAAGTGGAAGTTTTCTTTTGCACGCTCTTTCCCTATCCAGTTTTTCCCCTGGGAAGACACTGTTGGCATCCATCTGCACCCTCATATGTATTCCCAGCCTCCCAAGGTCTGCTTTAGATCCCAATGTAAGCCGTTGTACACTTACCTAACAGGTTCTCATGCACCATTATCCTGACGCTTAAAAATAAGTTTGATAATGCTGTATATATTCCTGTCTATGTATCTAGTATAATACTGTAGAGGAGCAGCTGCATGCCTCTTCAGGAAAATCCGCTCCCATACTTCCTGTATGTTGGAAACCTGAGATTGTGCCATGCTTGACACCAGCAGTTGTGACCATACCAAGGCGAATATTCGAAAGGAGATACCCTCTGAGAAAACCTTACCAGATGTATTCCTGAAGAGACAATAATCTGAGGGAGGAACTCCCCAAAGGAATATGGAAAAGAGCAAAGGAGGAGCTGGTGACGTCACAAGAGACGAACGTGACACACTGAGAAGACTGATTGGCGAGAATGCATGGACCTTCTAGAAACTGATGACAAAGTTAAGAATCGAGTAAACTTTCATATGCGAGAAGAAGATTGCATGTGTGTGACGCACTGCAGAAAATCCAAGCCATTCAATAATGTACAGATGCAGCAATGCAAGTCGATTAAAAAATCTTAGAAGCTGGCTATATGTAGTGAATAGACTGTAGGCGCAGCCACCATTGTATAGAAGCTGGACATTGGTGTCATGAATTTAGTAAACCAGGGCCCATGGAGAGGAAAGGCTGAGAGCTGTGTCACAGCAAGAATTAGCTGAGATTGTGGATAGGAATGGTGAGGCTGAATGGCCTGGTGTCAAAGGTGTAGCAAGCGAAGGCTGGTTATCTATTCTCAAAGGCAGTGAACGTGAGAAGCCGAATCATCCCTTGTTAAGGTGCAAAGAAAGAACACCATGCGTGCCAAGTTTTATTAATTTAAGACATTTAAATGCTGAAAAATGATCCAAATCGTGGTCTCCTGTCACATGAGCCAAGGATAGAAATAGAGTTTAGCTTGGAGTTCTAGAACAAAGATAGTACATGCTCGCACTCCCTTATATTCCCAGGGACAGGAATACTCTGCAAGGCCAAGTTCAAAGACCATCTTCATGGCAGAAGGCATGGGTGATGAGACATTGGGCTAATTGGGTGAGGAGGTAAAGTCAAGTCCACCTCCTGGCACCTGTGTTTGAGCTTATGTGCTGCTAAGTGAACCGAATATTCCAGACATGGCATGAGCGTGCCAACCAATTATAGAGGGCCATATAATGGAGGGCTTTATAGTTTGAGAGATAATGATATACTGTGTACTTAATATTGTTGAAGATGACATGTTTTAGAGGTAGGCATAAGTTGTCCACCTGACAGTAGATAGCCAATCACAATCCCACCCCTTATAGAAAGTATACTTAGATGTTCCCGTTGAGCCTTTCACAACCCCTTGTAGATGTTTCTCATTTGCCACGTAATATGACATCACTTATGATGAATCTTTAGTATATAAATGTGTTTTTATGTAACATGTATTGGGAACGCAAGAAAATATCTGTTGATGTCCATTGTAACTCCTTGTTTTGGACAATTGATATTAAAACAGTAAACGTTGCCATATTCTTAAGTTGGTTCAATTATTTGGTGTCAGAGTTAATCTGCGTTCCCATCCATTGCATGCACGCTATGCAAAGGGCCCTAGGCTCAATACTTAGCTCTTCAGCGAGTGACAACTAAGTTCCCTATGGCTTATAGGCCCTTGGGTTCCTCAGGGGTGCATAAATGTAGGATTTAAAGAGCTTGGCTCCCAGGTCTGGCACAAAACCATGAGATAAGAGTTTCTTTATAAGTGATCGGCCCTCTCCCCTGGCTGTAAGAAGAGGTTGGTCCTCTGCAGACTGTCGCATTAGTGCAACAAGGTCCTTTCAGTAACATTTTTGTGTAGGGAATCATGCACCCCATCAAAGTCAAATATTCCTTAGATAAGGTTCAGTCGATAAGTCAATGTTGTTTGTTTCCTTTCACAATGTCTTGTTCTTTTATACTTTTGTTTAATATATATGCATGGTTTGCCTAGAGGTAACTTTTAAGGTTTCATTTTCTTTGTACCATAAACTAAGATATTTGTATTTGCTCTTCCTATGAAGAAGGAATATATATTCTTCAATTATTTGGATGTTTCTACAATGGTAATATGGCTTATCTATACCGACTATTTCCAATTTTATTATTCATAATTGACTGGATTATTGGCCAACTACAGTTCATTCCTACTTCTAAGAGAAAAGGTCTCAACACCTGTGGGAAAGATACTACGTTTCTTAAAAAGTTTCATGTTTCTTTCTGTTGTACTACATTAGATTGTTAGTACAATAGAGTAGGAAGTGGATATAGCTTCATTACTACCACATACAGACTTTGTTCTTCTCCTTCTCAGTTTTCAGAAGCTGTCGAGGTGTTACAAGAGTTTGGAGGATACACTGGGTCTTTCTATTGGATATTTTGATACTTATCTACTGAATCCTGTTTTTCATTAAAGGAATTACTGCTGTTTCTGCGTGCTAACAGAAGAAGGAAGAGAGAATGATTGCAGTTTTTTTTATAGACTTATAGACTTGGACCTGTGCTGATTGGCTGTTATGGGGTCATGACCCTGGCTTTCTGGTGAGCTCCATTCATATTCTCATTAAGACATTGCTAATGTTACTCTTAAAAATGTTTTTTAAAATCTGTTTTCTTTGCTGCTAGACGAGTAGATAAAGAAGATTAATGCATAATACTCACCTCCATGTCTTTAATAGATTCTAAACCCCCACTCACCTTAGTGAGAGGGATTAGACATTCTTCACCATCTCCCTGCAATACTATAAAGACAGTTCTTTGCTATGGCCTTCCTGGACAAGTGTAGCTATTTTCTTGATAGTTTTGAGGAATTTTATTTCTTTACAAGAGCTCAAATTAAACTACATCCTATTTGAGCTCAAGATCTGGTTTGAATGTATTGGAAATACAGATTCATCCAGATTGAACAATCTACCAACAGTACATGATTTTCACTCCCTAACATCCTCCGCTTCCCATTATAAAAGTCAATGGGCCTCATCACGAGTTGGACTGTAGCCCTTAAATGCGGTGGTAACGGTATTACAGCCGCATTTAAGGGCTGGCCCTATCACGAGTTGGGCGCTAAATGGGCTGTTTTACCTCCGGCCTTTCTCTGCAGGTGAAAATCCCCTGTTTTCGGCTGTATTACCGCCGGATGTATAAACCCGCATAATTAGCGCTGAAAATACCCCATTGAATCCAATGGACCCAATGGGGAATGGGGATTTACCGTTAACACCCAACTCGTGATCCGGCGGTAATACAGCCGGACCGGTCGGTGCTAGGGCTATTACAGTCAGCGGTATTACAGCCGGGAATACAGCCCAACTCGTGATGAGGCTCAATGTCTAGACCCGATATTCATTAGAGGTTTCAACACTAGAGTAATAGACAGTTTTCCTCTAACAGAGAGTGACCAGTTTGCTAGGATGTTTCAACTCTCTGTTGCCGAGTGTACCCCTGGGGCACTTGTGACTAGGAATCTTTGATGCCAGTTCATCTTGGTGTCAGTTATTGAAGCAGGAGAACAGTCATACATAAATACTGTGAGAAATCTGAAGGTGTCTCACCCACTTGTCCCCAGGAATTGTCATCCAGGTGGCCAGGACATGGCCATCGCGTTTGGATCTAGTTCCTGAGGGTGGACCAGTGCGCGAGGATCACCAGGATAAGGGGTCTTTGAGGAGGTGGAACTGGGACACCAGATGGCGAGACGTGGTATTCCCTTCCCTGTAACACCTTTACCCCTTCCTACCAGGTAGGATACTTAGGGATTCAACCCCCCCCCTTTTTCTGGCATGAACACTTTCCCATGGAAAACTCCATGTGAGCAAAAACGGACTAACACCAGAGCAGTATACCTGACCGGTCCCAATACAATGGTCAGGCAATTACTGATCATTACACACACCTGACATCCATCACCCTTCCCAACATGGATAAAAGTCAGAGCACGAAAGCACACTCTGAGTGAGGCAAAGCACACGAGGAAGCAGCAGTTCCAAGACGGCAAGACCGAAGAGGATTGCAAGGGGAGAAGTGCCCTTGAGCTTTTCACCAAAAGACTGCATCTTTCAGGAGTCTTTGAGAAGAGGAAACACAAGACCTGAAAATTAAAGCTGAAGAATTCTGCATTGTGTGTCGTAGGTACCCAGGGCTCTCCCATATTGATAGTGAAGGCTAGGAGAACCGTTTACCGCTGTGGTACTATTCTTGGCTCCTACAACATAGCAGCACCAGTAAAGTCAGCACAGCCAGTGAGTTCGGGAAGAGTGATACCAGACTGGGCTGTGTGGAAACCAAGGTTGCAAGTGGCAATATTGTATGTCGAAGATTATTAAAACAGCAGATGAGTGAAATAATTTTGCAGCCAAGATCCAATACTGTAGACAGAATGGTCCGGCATCACCTGGGTGCTCATTCGAAAAGTCTCTGTTAGGTATACAAGTGAAAGGGTGATAACGTTAAAAGAAAGAATGGTGAAATTGAAGTGGTCCTGCAACCGGTCAAGCCAAACCATGTGCACATTCGAAAGTCTTGGATACTTGATGTTAAATTGACATTGGTCCGAGCCCAGCCGGGGGAGACTGTGTTGAAGGGATGAAGGGATCTGAGCCTGGCGGAGGGGGATCCGGGGTGAACCGTGAGTCACCCGAAAAATAATAATCTATTAACATTGTGTGATAAAGTGCAAGGTGAAAGACAGGCTCGAGCTCGGCCAAGGGAAAACTGTGCAGAACTTTGTGCTTAAAAGGTCTGAGACCGGCTGAGTGGGATCCGGAGTGAACAGTGAATCACCTGATGTGAATACTTGTGTAGATCTAAAGAGGAAAATAACATGTCTATATGGTTCTATCAGGCCGTTTGCGTGAAGAGACTTTGAGAAGCAAGGAGACTTACGCTCCAAAGGCCCTAATGCTTATTACTGAACTGTGACCTCGTGCTAGGGAAGCCAGAGACTGTGCTGCGTTTGAGTGAACCGCCTTGTTCCGTGCTGAAAATGCTGAGAAGGGAGGCCAAAGGTCTGAACACCTGACATATCATTTTTAACACTTCTTTGTTCGTCATGAACATGATTCCCCACACTATCTGAGAGTTAATGATTGGCAATCATTTATTTTAGTATAAGCCCTTTTATTTTGACCCGACACTACTAGGACTGAGTTATTGTTTGATAGTCGTAGCTTGCTCCCATCTATAGATTTAGGATTAGATAGGCGTTTATCATACCCTTTTTGAAGTTCAATAAACACCCTTGAACTGTGGTCACTTGTGTCTGGCTTACTGTTGATGCCAAGCCTTCCTTACAATACATTGGAAAACATTCAAGAATAGTGATTCTCTTACTTCCTCTAAAGCAGTGCTACTTGCCTATAAAATATAGTCTTGAATGTGAACGCCAGGAGCAGATCGCTCAAGTTAAAATTAAACCCAATGAGATTTTCAAAATAGTCTAATCCTTCATTACAACCCTTGGGAGATCTGTTAGCCAATCAGATTGCTCAAACCCGGGCTGAATCTAACAATGCAAGCCTGGGTTCGGAGCAGCCCGAGTGCTCTGCACACTTCATCTCCACCCAGCACTGCCCGTCCCTCTCCTCCTCCGCCTCCCGCCCCCATCTCAAGCCCCTCAACACCCTCCAACCCCTTTCCTTACTTTAACAGGGCTCCTACGCCCAAGCCGCACCACTTGGCTTCCTCTTTCAATCATGGAAATGGAACAAGGGCTCAGAGCAAAGCCCCACCTTCCGTCTCCATGACAACCATGATTCTCACCCGCCGCTGCTGCGAATGAAGCAGCGCAGGAGAATTTTCTTTTTTTATAAATTGCTTTTAGCGCCTCAAGGGTTTGCCTCAGGATGGTAATGGCAATAATCACGTATTAGGGAGGCTTCACAGGCCCAGTAATGTCACTGGGGCCGGTGTTAAGTCTGGGCCTACAACTTGTGTCCTGGGCTGTTACAGGCGGGTGAAACCCGCCCGAACGCGTGATTGTCATATTAATCCCCAAGACGTTTTATAGAGCCCTCATTTCTAAAGGCTAAGATTTCAATAATTTCTTTTGTAGATGAGAAGCCAAGTGCCCCTACCGGAAGTACCGCCCCCATCCTGCCTACATGTTGGCAACCGGAAATTGCAACATGCACGAGACCAGTAATAGTACCTATATCGCAAAGAGTTCTTGAAACAAGGTATCCATTGAGAAAACTCTATATGTATCTGCAGAGAAATGACGGTCTTCTGGAGGAAGTTCCGGAAAAAGGGTGAAATGGAATGAAAGAGAAGACTGGTGACGTCACATGAAGCAGATATGACGCACCCAGAAGAGATACCAATGAAGAAAGAATATAAACCTTATAGAATCTGATAACGATGTAGTGAATTAAGAAACATTTCGGGAACAAAATGAAGAATGCACGTGCAGAGAAGCACTGAAGAAAATGCCAAACCATTTTACAATTGTACAAATGCAGTAACGCAAGTAGACGAAGTACTCATGAGGCTGGCTACATAGTAAGTAGATTGTAGGCGATGCACCAATGTATATGTATAGGAATGTATAGATAGAATCTGGATGTTTCACAACACACTTTTGCAAACTTGGACCCTGTGAATGCAAGGGCTGCAAGTGTGGCGCAGCAGAATATAACAAGATGAAGGAAGATTCGAGAAGGCTTGCCTGGCCCACTGTCAAGAGTCGGACCGCCGAGAGCCTGTCATCTACTCAAGAAGATACAATGAACGTGAAAGGCTGTTTGAGGTGTAATGGAAAAATACTAGACGTGCCAGGCTTTATTAATTTAATAATATAAAATCCAACAAAGTAGCTCAAAATGTGGTCTTGAGTCACATGGTCAGATGAAAATAGACTTTGGGGCAAGCTACACTGAGAACAGAAGATAAGACTATGCCTCGACTCCCCTTTATTCTTGTGCACAGTGAGCCTCTACAAGGGTGAGTTCAAACATATTAATTGAATTGCGGACCGCAATGAGTGATGATGGATGTTGGGCTAATTGGGTGGGGAGGCATGCCCAGGCCAACCCCCTCCGCCCCCCAGCACCTGGATACCAGCTTGCGTGCTGCTAGCGAGTGGAATATTCCAGAAGGGTACAAGCGTGCCAACCAATTATAGAGGGCCACGTAGCAAAGAGCCCTATAGTTTGAAGAGCCAATAGAACATTGTGTATTAGTCAAACAAGGAAGATGACTTGCACTTGGGGTGGGCTTAGTTGTCCACCTGACCTTAGAGACCCAATCACGATTGTATCGTTTGACTGCCTACACTGTTTCAATATTGTAAGTAATTATCCTTGTACTTAACTGCCTGTACTTTTTGTAACTTGACATGTATGTAACCTAGTCACAAGACTAAGCGCCTAGCTATCTCAGGGTTTAGCACGCTATATAAGCAAATAAAACAAACAAACGATCCCTGCCCTTATAGAAAGTATACTTGGATGTTCCTCTTGAACCAACCACAATCCCCCATATGTTTTTTGTACTTTGCCAAGTAGTACGACGTCACACGTGATGAGTTTTTGTTCTAAAAGTATAATTTTTTATGAAATGTATGGAGATCGTGCTGTGCGGCATCCGTTGATGCCCGTTGTACTCCCCGTTTTAATGAATGTTATTTAAACAGCCGAGCATTTGCCAAACTTCCTGAGTCGGTCTGGTTATTGATGTATGAGTAAGATCTGCATCCCCATCCATCGCAGATATTGTTACCTCGTCTTAAAGGGCCTGAAGGTTCACTTAGTAGCAAAGAGAGGATGGTTTCAAACACCCATCAATTAGTAGGCTTTTAAAACTTTCGGAACATTGGGTGTCCTGTCACGCTCTCGTCATCTTCTACCTCGCATCACACTCATGCTTTGCATCACACACATGCATCCACGACATCCAGGGGTTCCACTACATCCACACTACCTGTAGCCCCCCTTTCTGTCACGTGGGGAGGGGGATGCGTGATCAGCGGGTTCACCCCCGGTGCCATCGCATCTGTGTTCGAGCAAACAAGCACAGGTTCCGCTCATGCGACTCTCCATTCCTTCATTGGCATCTACCATGGCGCATGCGGGACAGCTGCTTCCGCGTCGTTCAACGCTGGACTCACGGTCACGTGTTTCCGTCGCGGAACACGTGACGCAGAAGCGTTCCATATTTAAATGCCAAGCTGCCCGCGATTCCTCGCTTCACAGCTGTTCCCAGGAGCTCTGTACGGCGATCAAGATTCATACCGGTTTTCACAGATTTACGACTCGGAACTCTTCCATGGATTTGCTTTGGTATTGCCCCTTTGTTGCATGTTACCTTGACGGATCATCAGACCTCGGATTGCTAACTCGGACTGCTTTGGATTTACCTTCTTGGACTTGGCGTTTTCTGATTTTGCTGCCTTTGGACATTCCAGGATACTGGTTCTGGTTTTTGTTGAGACTTCACTACAGGCAGGTTGGCCGGGGTTTATTCCCTAGGCTGCTACACCTCACCCATCTGTCATCGGGGAACCTGCTCACGTGCTCCTCCCACGGAATGACACCCTAAGCCCCTGGGGTTACAGCCACATCATCTCCCTTGCTAGGTAAGCTGTTAATGCTCATTCCAAGTGATCTTCTCTGTACTGTGCTCATCTGGTGCTAATTAACGCTTTCCTTTTCAGCAGTCTTGGGGTTGTCAACGTTCCGTGGTTCCAGGCTTCGAGGATCACCCACCTGTGGCCTCAATGACTGCATAGGGGGTAATCTTGTATTCTCTCTCTGCGGTACTTGTGGATGGAGGTAGTCCTACTCTTCACGACAATCAAATCCTGACATGTCCTCTGCCATTTAGCTGGAGGATCGCAAGGCTTCCTGTGGAGAACAGCAGATATAGAACTCTTGCAAGAAGATTGATACAGGTTGGACGGATCCCTCTTTCACAAAATCCCTCCGAAAGGTGAATGGTGAGTAGATTGAGGGGACTGGCAAAATATGGGAATGTGGATTGTGGTAAAAGTATAAGGTAATGGGGGTTTGGTTGGTTAATATATGATGAGGAACGTCTAGATGACTGGCGTCTGCATAGCCCAGAGTCCTAATCTCAAGGAGCTTTTAGAGGAACTAATTTTAAAACCCAAAGGGTACTTAGACGGCACAAAGATAGATCTATGAGACAAAATGATTTAAACTCCAGTTGGAGTATTTTAGTGGCAAGAGATAGAGCACTGAGGAGATATATGTTGAAGTCGACTAGTTTGTCTGCGTATTTTATGTTTTAAAAAATGATGTGTCAAAGACGGACAAAGATAGGCTGTGTTCAGTAGAGATCGAAAGCTAATATCTATCTCTTTAGTCATTGTTGGCACCGACTGAAATAGGTAGATTGGCGTAAACTGAGAAGAAGAGGTTTTGAGCGGTGACTGTTGGTGCACGCTCATATTTGTTATTTTTCTGAAACGTATTTTGTGTAAATCGATGGTAAGTATTGACAGTCAATTGAGACTTGTCATAATTGGGGATTTTACTCCACTGATGATTCTTTACAAGCAACTGCCAAACCATGCAGCCAAGCTCAAACAGCATAGTGTGGAATGGCTTAAGGGTACTGCAGATAAAATGTTCATGCCATGACCGCAAGGTGGATCGCTGTCAAAGGCGGTTTTATAACGCATGACCAATTAATTGCACGCTGCGTACACAGGGAAGAAATTGAAGAAAAAGCTAGCTAGTTTAGAGCTTTGGAAAATGTACCAGGAGGAACAAAAAGATCCGCCTCCTGAAGATTGGATGCTTAATCAATTTAGGGAGGAAGGTGTTGAGCCTTCTGCTATCCCCACCATGCCGGATGTAAATGGCGATAGTACAAAATATGAAGGATTGTAACCATTAAGGGAACTAAAAGCTGCAACAGGATATAGTAATTCGATACATGAACCGCCTGATTATAGCAGTGACAAGAGCCCAGAGAAGGATTAAAGGATAGGAGGAGATCTTAAGGCAATAAAAGACAAAGAGGAGAAAAGCGAACGACCGAATGTATCCTTAGATATAGAACAAGAGATTAAGAGCTGGAAAGGAGAAAAGGATACAGCTGACGAGGTTATGCTTGCACAGAACGAATGGATGGGTGGACAGATATTGCTCAAACTCGATGGGAAGAGTATCGAGGAAGTAAGGCAAGGGGAAGACCACCACAAACAAGATAGAAAAGACAGGGAACGTGGGAAACGATTGAAAGAGGATGAACATAAAAGGAAAGATGGACAAAGACAAGAACAACTATATCAGGAGGAGCAGCTTAGAAAGGAAGAAAGGTCAGAGGAGCAAAGGAAGTATGAGAACAGGCAGAGAGCAATCGAAGAACGAGAGGCTAGAAAAGAAGAGAGACGAGGAACAGAAATTATGAGATAAAAGAATGCAAAGATGAAGAGACGAAGCCGTGCGTAGAGCGAATGAAAGAAGGGAAGAGAAAAGACAGGAGGAGCAACTAGTTAGATGGGAAGCGAAGAAACGACAGGAATTAGACGAAGCAATGGAGCGGAAAAGGAGACAGAGGGCACGCAATATTGATTGCACTGAGAAAGAGCTGATGGAACCAAGTCCAGTAATATCATGGGGTGACAGAGGAGTTTCTCCCATTGCAGGGCGTAATGCCAGGACCATCGAGGGTAAACGTTGATGGGGATTTTGAGATAGGAAGCATCAGATAGGATCGATAAAGCTTATCGGGAGATGAGGACAAAATGTGAATTGGGAAGCAGGGGATAAGAAGATCGATCTATAGTTGCCTGGTCACAAGGCAAAGAAGGTAGCCCATTTAGTCTTGAACATAGAGCCTTGTCTTTAGACAGGCTGACATTAAATAAGGATAAAAAGGATGAAAGCCATACTAGTTGGGGACTAGATATGTCAGATGAAGACAGAGAAACATTCCATGGGGAGGAGGGAGAGAGGGAGAGAGAGAGAGAGAGAGAGAGAGAGAGAGGGAGAGAGAGAGAGAGAGAGGGAGAGAGAGAGAGAGAGAGAGAGAGAGAGAGAGAGAGAAAATGTGGTCCTGAGGGATGTCTGCAGACAGACAAGGAAGTGAGATGGTCTGATTTAGACCAACCTAAAGATAGGACGCCAGACCGGATAGCATATACAGCGCGACCTAAAGGACGATCGCATAGTGAGAGGGGGAATCGCCACCATATGTGAACAGGCTGAGGTCATTGCCAGGTAGAAGGCAATCGGGAACCATTGTCCCCAATGTGGATAGGTGACGATGAGAGCAGATTGCGGATTTGGGTTCACGCAGTTCCGCCTATTGGAGAAAGGAGGGGCAAGACTGCAGTACATCCCTTGGCCGCAGATGGACAAGGATAATTTAAGGTGTAAATTCCCTAGTTTAACAGTGGGTGCAGGAAAATTGATTTATGAGCTAGAAAAGATGACCGGAGGAAATACTCTAGCTATAGGGGAACTTAAGGGTCTCCTAGCAGCCATTCCTGGGGAAAGTGCTGATGACATTTGGACGAGAGCAGGTTATTCAAGTGTCACGGCACAGAACACAGCACATGACGGAACACCATTTATAATTGTAGGGCAGCTGTTCGGAAAGTGCTCAGGGTACAGTATCCTGATACGTCAGATATGGGTGCAATTATGGCACATAAGATGAAAGATGACAAAGATCCGCTTGTTTACATTCAAAGTATTCAGGAACGGTGGACCTTGAAAACTCTAGAGCCGTGGGGGAAATCAGTGCCAGTATTTTACCACATTTTGTGTCAGGGATTGCCAGAGCAAGTACAGAAACAGCTCAAAAAATTAGTGGGAATGGAAATTTAGTACAGAAGAAATTGTCAAAGTACGCCATAGAAGGAACAGTACTGACAAGCAGAGAAGGGTTGGGAACGCAGCAAGCAGCGGTTATGACACAGGCGAATAATCCACACCAAACAGATCAAGAAGGGAATGTGTTTTTGCCATGAGGGAGATGAATGGATTTCAGAGGAAGAGGAGGTTTCCAGAATAATCAGGGTGGCTTTCAAAATAACCAAGGCGGGTTTCAGAATATGCAGAATGACAATCAAAATATGCAAGGACGACAAATTAGAAGACTCCCTCCTGTATTTGGACATGTGGAATGACAGGGCACATTGCGCGAACATGTGGAAGCCAAGGGTATGTACAAAATGGGCAATTCTCAAGAGGGGTAACAGCTTATCCTCCAGCATATAGCTCACAAAATAGGGGTGGGTTTGCCCAAGACCAGACAGTATATCAAGCACAAGCACCGCAAATGCAACAGGCTTTGCAACCACAGAAAGCACCATTGAATCTGCTGCAAGGGCAGTCACAGCATGCACCCATGCAGATACAGCAGAATGCAAACACAGGGCAGTTATTGAAACCTAGAGTAGGGGGTGTCACTATCGTGGGAGGAAGTCCTTTTACAAGCGCGGGAATAAGCATGTACCCACAATAGGACAGCTCACATGGTGACTTGAAGTGTTCAATACTATCAGTGACACCGAATCCTCAAGAGGAACCAAGGGTTGATGGTACCATAAGAGGCAAATATTTTTCTTTTTTAGTAGATACTGTGGCAACTTGCTCATGTATACGAGAGGGAAAATATCTGGTATCAGGAAATGCCATGCATGCTCAGGTCTTCTCTGAAGCTACAATTAGAGTTCATTTTACTGATGAATTACCAGTCTCCATGGGAGAGTGTGACATGTTTGTTCCATTATTGTATTCAAGGCAGACACCAGTTAATATTCTGGGCCGAGATTTAATGACAAAGCTTAACATGGTGATTTTTTTCACTGATTAAGGCATAGTGTGTTCCACTTCAGGGATACATTATTTAAATATGGGCAAATTTATCATGACGTTTACAGGGCAAATAGCTCCGAGAGGAATGCCATTAGAGCCAGATGTCTTTTTCTATGGAGTATGCATTTTTTTGACATGGCTACCTGGTTTAGTGGGAAAGACTAGGAAGATACCTGATGACTTTTTGTTCGGCCGCACATACCTATGGATGAGGAGGGGGGGACAGATTATTCCCTTAAAGCTGCAGGCAGCCATAGTGCAAGGGAATTGGCCATTCTCAAAGGATTTTATGATGACGGCAGGCCATGGATAACAGTGATTGCCATTGGGGAAGGGTATAGATTGACTGACATCACTGACGAGGATATGTTTAGAGATGATCCGTTAGATGATGAAGTGATATTCGAGGGGTCTATTACATATTGGATCAAGATAGAGAAAAGAGAGGTCCCACAGTGCATGATGATAGTGCGGCAACGCCCAGCATTTTTTGACGAGGACTTGGAGAAAGTGCCAACCTCTTTATGGACTACAGGCACATATGACGTAGGCCTATTGAGCGGGGTGGGAGAAGTTAAGATTAAGCTTAAAGCAGGAGTAATTTTACCTTGAGCAAGGCAGTATCCGATGTCTCGAGAGGAGGATGAGGGTATTTTTAAGACTATATCAGCTATGATGGAACAGGGTATCTTAGTGACGTCAGAGACACAGTGTAATACTGCTGTGTACCCTGTGAAAATAATTGAAAGGGGGGTTGTGGAGACATGAGACAATTAACCAGATTGTAGAGGCAGAGTTTCCTCTAGTTCCGAATCCAGCAACGATTTTATGTAGTATCCCCACAGAGGTACGATATTTCACAGTGATTGACTTGAAAAATGTTTGCTCATTCCCGTTGCATAAGGACTCCCAAAACCTTACGTCATTTACGTTTCATCAGACTAGGCTGAAAAGTACCAGTTTGCCCCAGGGGTATTGTGAGTCTTCATTGAACTTTAAGAGAGCCCTGCAGATGGACCTAAGCAATATTGATTTGCCAAGTGTTATGCTACAGTACGTACATGACATTTTAGTTTGTAGCACGACACAAGAGGAGTGCAGACAAGATTCGATTCAGTTACTGACTATTCTAGCAGACAAGGGATATAAAGTAGACAAGGGGAAATTGCAATATTGTTAGGAGGTGTTGTATATAGGGCAGTTAATTTCGCATGAAGGAAAGAAAGTTACACCTGAAAGAGCTGAGGCGATTATGAAGAAAACAAAACAGCACACGATAAAGCAAATGCAGCAGTTCCTGGGATTGTGCAACTATGTTAGAGCATGGGTATTTGATTGTAGTTCATACACAAGACCCCTTTTGTAGGCTTTAAAGTAAGTTGAAGTGAACAAGGAGAGGATTGAATGGACTGAGGAAATGGAGGAAGGGTCTGAGGAATTCTGCAAGTACCTAGTGGATATCTATCTATCTAGGTTCTTATATTGCGCCACTAACCCAAAGGCCTCAGGGCGCTCACAGAAGAGAGAGAGAGCAGACAACAGACAACAATGACAAACAAGTAGCACAAAAAAGACAGTGACCAAGGAAAGGCCGTCATCACACAGGCCAATCATGATAAAGAGAAATGACAGAAGGAAAACCAGATATCAAAGTGCAGGGTCGGAAAAGTTAAGAGTGTCCTAACCTTTATCAAACAAGAAGGTCTTTATAGATGTATGATTGAAGCTGGTCCACGTACACACCCTGATGCCACTTGCGCTGAAAAGTTTCTAGTTCGAGAAGTCTTCCCTAGATGGGGAGTATGTGAGGTGCTGAGATCCAACAATGGGCCCCATGTTGTTAAGGAAGTATTCAAACTGATTAGCTTATTGCTTAGCATAAAACATGTGTTTTCTTCTGCTTATCGCCTGCAAGCAAACAGTATATGTGAGAGACTCAACAGTCTTCTCAAAGAGAGAATTAGTAAACCTACAATGTCACTGAAGAAGGGATGGCTGTACTGCCTACCCCTTGCATTGTATGCATTGAGAAATCAGCCTGGGTTGGACCAAACCTCACACTGCATGAGTTAGTAACAGGGAGGCAGATGAGAAGGCCTCTGACTCCTCCATCGAGGATTAGAAGTGATGCCCAGAAGACAGCAGAATGGTTAGGAAATGAGCTACGTGCGTATTTAACATGTGTGACCGCTAGTATCTGTGTCATTTCAGATCGACTAAAGCATAAGGGGTGTCGGTCTCATGACACAGAAGAAGACCATTCAGGAACCGGACCTAAAGAATTACCTGTACCTAAATTATTTGCTGTAGATCCCATTTTAATCCGCAACTTCACTAGAAATTGGCATGAGCCCCGTTTCAGTGGACCAAAATTGTTGAGAATGTCACACTCTCAGCAGTAAAAGTCCAAGAAAGGCGTGTCTGGATACACTTGGGCGACGTGAAGCTGTATGCTGGCGAGACTGGAACACCCCCCACCCGATTCGGAAGCAAGACAAGAAGAAGCAGTTCAGCACATGCAGACTCGGTTGATGACGAGGAAGGACGATTAAATAAATGCAAGTGAGCATTTGGACTGTGGCTTACCCCAGGCACTCTTTATAGATATTTTAGCAGGAGTGCGATAACCAACGTTCTTAATCCAAAGGAATCTCTTTTAATGGACTTTTGAAAGTGCTGGTGTGCACAAAATGCCAGACCTTGACTTCATATTTGATGATTGGAAGAGGGAGCAGTTCCCCAATTTCTTCCTCGCAGTGTTTCTCTTTGGCTAGGATTAATTGTTTTATCAAACATCGATGCCCACAGGCTAATTATTATGGTCTTTATTTATATCATTCGAGTCCAGCCTTATCTTGTTTGGCGTAACACTAATACGTGTTTCTGCGAGACCCTATAAATCGTCCTGCATTAGTCGGCTATTTGTGAAAATAATTGAGCACATTCGGCAGCTACCTGAGCATCTAACGAGGCTGCCTGATTAAAACGTTTTTTTCCTTCCTTAACAAATAGTACATAGGCATAATGTGGTCCATGATAGTTCCAAAATATGAGCAGACTCAATGGCGTGTATAGAGACGCCAGTGGTGGGGTCTCATGTATTTGTGCATAATATATGTGTGCACAGCATCTATTATTCTTTTCCTGTTTTTGCTAATGCATGCTGCTTACCTTGCTGGTCCCAGAAAGGTAGGAGTCCCCTTGATTCTTTCCACACCAGTGACCTATGCAGAATTAGATGTTGCAAGGAAACCAAGGCCATATGTGATTATCCCGACACCACTGACACATGCAAGGTCACCTATTTCTCTGACAAGTGTTCCTATGGTTCCCCCTGTAGGAAGGTCCGTTTTTGATATGCTCCATGATCATTACGAACACGCTTACTATACAAGAAAGAGACCCATGAGAAGTGCAAGAGAGGATGATTATGAGTTAAATAATTATCTAGACAGTACAGCACATTTGGGGAACAACATGTGGTATCAACACATGAACGAGGTAGGAAAGAGACCTCTAAGGAGGACTGCTATGTATGTGCTCTCCTACTTTATGCCATGGGGAAGTCCAAGGTATTCATAGCTATATAAATAGATGTCCAAACAGCTCATTGCCTGACTCTCGTTCCACTCTGCCATACAAGAAGTCAGTTCCAAGGTTGAACAGCATCCTTGGTATAGGTGACGGAATGGTCGGCCCCAGAAGAAGATGATTATGTTCAAGATTTGAAGATGAGAAAGAGCACACACCAGAGATCATGTGATAAGATACGAGCAGCCTGGAATGAAGGGAGCAGGATTCAGACATGAGATAAACAAGAATCTCAATTGCCAGGGAAAAACTGATGAAGAGATGCGAAGATGCAAGGAGACAGGACAGATGCAGATCTGGCGAACAGTACTTTCTCCAGATGGCTGGGAGGAAGGCATAGTCATATGCAGAGCTGTGGCAGTAACAGGACATAACAAACCTGTTATAGATCGTATGGAAAAAATATGCAAACCTCTATGGTCGAGGCTTGCAAAGTTGCTGACTTGGGTCGAAGACAGATAGTGCCTCTGGCCAGCACAGAGCAATGCTTTCGAAACAATGGCACAAGAAAAGTTGTAGAGAATCAGCAGTGTGGTTGAATCTTTGATGTACCAGGAATGAAGGATGGGACAGTAGTGATAATGGATCACTACTGGGCCTGTGGATCCAGAACATACATGAAGCTGCCCAGAGACTGGGACGGACTGTGTTCTATAGTGCTCGTTCATGTTCCAGCATTAGTAATTCCAAAAAGTGACCTAAATATTGGTGAGTTTCCAAAAGCAGATTCTCACCTAAGAAAGAGGAAATCAAGTGGATTCCTCAATCGAACAAGCAGGGAGAATTATTTCTCCACTAAATCGATAGAAACCTTCAATTCTATATTCCGTATGAACACAGGTTGTTCAGCCAGGCTCCAGCAGTGTTCGCAACAATCTTCATGCCAGTGATCCAGACAATGGCAAATGCCAAATGGTTACAGATAACCAGATGGGAGCTTCTGCAGAATATCAACACTATAATAAAGGGATTCAATGCTATCAAAGAAGAGCTGAGAGCCATAAGACTGATGACTCTTCAGAATAGATATGTCTCGGATATTATTACAGCTATGGGTGGTGGGTTTTGTGGCAAAATCAGAGAATCATGTTGCACATTCATACCTTCTCACGATGAAGAGAATGGGACCTTGACAGAGGCCATAACGATGTTGACAAACTTGCACGTCAAAATGGAAGATGAAGTGGAAGACATTGCTGATGACAGCTGGTTTGCATCAATCTTCTCATGGGTTCAACAATGGATGATGAATATTTTCTTGGAGCCCTGTTGGTGATGATCATGTTTGGATTCTGTGTGATCAGAATAATAATCACACAGTGCAAGAAGACGGCAAAGAAAGCAACAGGAATGAAGATCATGATTGATGTTCAGTTTGGGTTCGGACCCAAAGAGCTGACAGATGAAGAAATGAGAGACTATGCAGAGGCCATTGTTCATGCATCCGAGGGAACAACGTTCCTGTATCTGAAGAACCACAAGAAGTATGTGGGAAGATGGATCTACTGTAACCCAAATGGGCAGTGCAGTCTGATGACCTGGAGTGTTGATGAGCATATGAAATCAGCAGGATGTCTGAAAGGAGTGATCAAGGTATGGACTCCAAAGAAGCACTTCTTCAGGCGAGGAGGTCTAGACATGAAGACTGATGGGAGAGTGGTCCATAAATCAACCAGAGGGGGGATTATAGAGGAGAAGCTAAGCGCCCCTACCGGAAGTTCCGCCCCCATCCTGCCTATATGTTGGCAACCAGAAATTGCGACATGCACGAGGCCAGTAATGGTACCTATGCCGCAAAGAGTCCTTGAAACATGGTATCCATTGAGAAAACCTATATGTATCCGCAGAGAAATGACTGTCTTCTGGAGGAAGTTCCGGAAGAAGGGTGAAAGTGAATGAAAGAGAAGACTGGTGACATCACAAGAAGCAGAAATGATGCACACAGCAGAGATGCCAATGAAGAAAGCATATAGACCTTATAGAATCTGATGATGAAGTAGTGAATTAAGCAACATTTCTGGAGTGAAATGAAGATTGCACGTGCGGAGAAGTACTGAAGAAAATGCCAAACCATTTTACAATTGTACGGATGCAGTAACGCAAGTAGACAAAGTAATCATGAGACTGGCTACGTACTAAATAGATTGCAGGCAATGCCCCAATGTATATGTATAGGAATGTATAGAATCTGGATGTTCCACAATGCACTTTTGCAAACTTGGACCCCGTGAATGAAAGGGCTGGAAGTGTGGCACAGCAGAATAAAACAAGCTGAGACGAAGGAAGATTCGAGAAGGTTTGCCTGGCCCAGTGCCAAGAGTCGGGCCGATGAGAGCCTGATTATCTGCTCAAGTAGATACAATGAACGTGAGAGGCGAGCTGAGCTCCTGTTTGAGGTGTAAATGGAAAAATAATAGAAGTGCCAGGTTTACTTCATTTAATAATATAAAATGCAACAAAGGAGCTCAAAACGTGGTCTCGAGTCACATGGTCAGATAAAAATAGACTTTGGGGGGAGTTACACCGAGACCAGAAGATAAGACCATGCCTTTACTCCCTTTTATTCTCAGGCACAGTGAGCCTCTACAAGGCCAAGTTCAAACATATTAATTGAGTGGCAGACCGGAGGAGTGATGGGCTAATTGGGTGGGAAGGCATGACCAGGCCAATCTCCCCAGCACCGGGGGTACCAGCTTGCGTGCTGCTAGAGAGTGGAATATTCCAGAAGGGTACAGGCATGCCAAGCAATTATAGAGGGCCACATAGCAAAAAGCCCTATAGTTCTAGATGCCAATAGAACATTGAGCATTAGTCAAACAAGGAAGATGACTTGCACTTGGGGTGGGCTTAGTTGTCCACCTGACCTTAGAGACCCAATCACGATACCTGCCCTTATAGAAAGTATACTTAGATGTTCCCCTTGAACCACCCACAATCCCCCATAGGTTTTTGTAGTTTGCCATGTAATAGGACATCACACATGACAGTTTTTTGTCATAAAAGTATACTTTTTTCTGAAATGTATGGAGATCGTGCTGTGCGGCGTCCGTTGATGCCTGTTGTACTCCCTGTTTTAACGAATGTTATTAAAACAGCTGTGATTTTGTCAAACTTCCTTAGTCGGTTTGATTATTGATGTACAAGTAAGATCTGCATCCCCATCCATCTCAGATACTATTACCTCGTCTTAAAGGGCCTGCGGGTTAACTCTGTGTCAAAAATCTTAGATATTTAAGATGACATCAAATCTAAATTGAAAGCTACACTATCACATGACCCACTGCCTGGCAGCTCATCAGAATCATTTTTTTCCCTTCCTTTCCAATTGTTGAAACTCGTTAATTCAAACTTTGTCACTTCCCCCATCAGCTAGAAGATGCCCTCCCTACTCTCATGGCGCACCAGCATGCCAATATTCTGGATGTCCCATCATTAATAAATGTGGCCCTTGCTCAGGGAGTGGGAGTGGTTTCTCCCACCTTTATATAGGCCAATACTTCTCCCCGCTTAAAAAAACTCCTGTGATCCTACAATATTGGAAAACTATGGGCCCGATTCATGGAAGTGTTTTGTAATGCCACAATCCCATAGGAAAACGCTCCATGAATCAGGCCATATATCCGTACTTTCCTGGATGGGCACAATCTTGGAAAAGGCAGTTACCACCAAGCTGGAAGACATGTTGGAAAAATCCAAATTCTTAGTTGTGATGTAGTCAGGATTTTGGCCAAAACATGACACCGAAACACTGACTAGGGTTTAAGGTGACAATTTGGTGAACGCTAAGGGGCACCTGTCCCTATTAGTGAGGGTGGACCTTGGTTGGGCAGTCAGACTCTGCCCCCAAGTGGTTCAGCTCATTTTTAGCTGACAGATGCCAGAGAGTCTTACTGAGTGCCTTTCTATCAGAGTCCATGCCCGTGCATTGTGGGATCTCTTAGGAGTGCCCTTTGTCCACTCTTCTTCAATATTTATATTCAACCATTGACGGCCCTGTTTGCCAAGTTTAAGCTTAAAAAACATTCATAGTCCAGCAACACTCGGGCGATCCTCAAACTCTTCAACCCTAATGATGATCTATCTGGTCTGTTTTTCTCTGAGTAAGATGAGCAAGTGGATTTCTTAAGCCCTCTAAAATCTATGTACCTCTGTTAGGTCCTAGAAGCTTGGCTAGAGATCCTTCTGATATCCCAGGACCACCCACACTGTTTGACCTACATAGGTTATATTCCGAAAAAATAAAACAATTTGGCTCCATTTGTCAAACAGATTTAGGTTTAAAATGTCAAGTTAGTTTAGTTATGATGTCTGCCTATTTTAGGCTATGACTGTAGCATCAGATCCTTCTGTTGGGAGGCAGATTAATATGTCATCCATAGCTTCTGCCCTCCCCCACACCAATACCGCAAAGATGAGAGATGTTACTCATTAAGACGGCCATTCAGCCCTTATCCCCCTACATGTACAGCAGGGTTTGGAGACAACGTGAGCTGAAGATGGCCCAAGCATTCAAACTAACATTGTAATAGTAAAAGAGCATGCATTAGACAAGAAGCAAACAGGCACTCCACATGAAGAATGTGCTTTTAGAAATTAAGAATACCAACATAGTCCACAGACATGAAGTCCACTAATATGATCAATGTATAAAGTAAATGCAACATGAAGGGCACACGAATATAGCTCTTTAACATAGATGCAAGAGTGTAGTGGGGTAGCCATTTTATTCAAAATGGAAGCCGCAGCGCATCTCTAAATGAGCACAGGCCTCAAAACATCTGGAAACTTTAAAAGGCTGAATCCACCGAAATACATATGCGTGCAGAACTCAATGTGAGGGGTCAGTAATGTGAGGGAGACAGCTGTTTGAAGATTTATCAACATATGCCATTTTATTCTTAAAGAAAAGATTCAAAATACCTCACTATCCCCAATCTGCTGAGAATGACCCTGCCTAACCAAAGTTAAAGGGAAACACTCTAACACAGGATAACTGGCCCTCAAACTAAGCAACAACTACTCAAATAAAATATATGGCAATACAACAGGACAAGAACAATATTCACAGTCTCTGAATAACCTAATATCCTAGGTGATTTCCCTTCCCCAGGATTCAAGGTCAGTTCTGTTAGTGTTCAACCATTGAAGGAAATGTCTTAAATCAGTTCTTGATATTTCAAAGTAAAAGTGTGTTAACCAACGCTCCAATGATAGCAAATATCTTCTCCTTGGTGAAAAATCCACTTACCACTTCCACCAAATAGCACCAATGGTAATCCCAGCACAATGCTTTGGTCACCTCTTCAAGAAGACTTGCCACAGTTAAAAAAGAATTGCAATATCCACAACTGCCAGTAATATACAGTTCTTGGTTAACAGTTAGTATTCTCTTGGTTACAGTTTTAGACTTCACAAATGGTATATTGATCAGGATGACTTCCTAGTGCTGCCGATTCCTCTTCAACAACTTCACTTCTACTTGATACACTATGAGACCAGTCGCCTTTGTCTCACGGTACTCCAGCTTGTTTAGGCTACTACAATTTTGCATCTACTGACACTTGGCTATACATCACGGCTTCAGTACTTCGAACTACTAACACAGCTTCAGTGATGTATACTTCTAGATCGGCCTCAACAAGATACACTTTAAAGTAGTTCAACAACTTCAAGTAGGCAAGGCACTCTTCCTCTGAATAACTTTCTTCAAAAGGGGTAGCTTCTTGCCTCTCTGGTCTGTCTGCCACAACAACAACAACCTGGGCTTGCCTTTAAGACTTACTTCTGTCTCTCTTCCACAGTCTCTGGCACTACAGGTTGTGACAACTTCTAAATAGTTTCTACAAGCAGCCAGTTTCCCTTCCCCAACTTTACCTGCAGCTTTCTTCCAGTTATCAGCCCTTACCCAGAAGCCTTAGTGCCACACTCTTAGCTTCAGGTAATGCGTGCACGCTTGTATATCAGGCCAATGAACTGTTAACTTCACAGTGCAGTTAGATTGCTTTTGAACTTTGAGAAAGTTTGGTTTCCCTATTAATATGGGGGGCTCTTGGCATGGGCAATGTCTGTTCTCTTCAATAGTTTATACACTTTAACTTCTTAGAAATTAAAGGTATGCTGTGTTAAAGTAAAGAATAGAGTTCAGGCTTTCCTTAGAAATCACAAGTAGGCACACATGACCATTTCTTTATGTAGTTTGCAAGGTCTAAAAATTGGTATATAAATGTATTCCCGTGGAAAAGTGAAGGATAGAGTTCAGTCCTCCTTTAGGTATTTGGTAATGGTCTTCACAGTGTTCCCTCTCCTTAATTAGCGACACACGACCACTTCTTCAGGCAGTAACAGTCTTTTAAAATGTGAACAATGGGTTTAAACAAGGTTAGCTTCTCACACGAGTAAAAGACCTTTCACGTCACGCGAGTCATTGTTCAGGGATTTTGGTTTCAACAAACCACTTCTACCTGCGTTCACTGTTAAACGAGTTAACAGGGTGCTGGATACTGTTGCCAGCAATGCTCATGCAAAGTATTAGAATGCTGTGGTTCACTCACCAGCTTCTTTGACACTTGCTCTGCGGGTAACACTGCTTTCCTGACTTCTGCCACAACTACTGCTTCTGGCTTCTTAGTGACCCACACCCTTCCTCAGAAAAGGTCTCTCCGGTCCTGCCACACATTTCTGGAGCCCCTCTCGCTCCTGAGACCCATGGCTTGACAACTGCCCCTCGCCTCGGTTTCTAGCACGTTCTCTGCGTGGCAACCACGGCAATTGGGCTCACATGGGGAAAGACTGCTCTCCTGCACACACTCCGCTGCACAGCCTCTGCACTTCAGAGTTTGGGGGAATGGGACCCTCTCAGAACAAGCAGGTGAAATCTGCTGTCTCCATTTTCCGGCGTCCCTCTTGTTCTCGCACTTCTGCTTGTTTTACCAGCCTTGTGCCTTCTTCTGTCTGCCACTACTGTTACATCTTACATTCCCAGTTACAGTTACAGCTCCTTCCACTCCTAATTCCCTGCACCTGAGGGTGCCTTGTATGCCTCCCAGGTTCCTTTAGGTGTGGGCTGTTAGGCTTAATTGCCTGACCACTGCTACAGCATGCCTCTTCAGCCCTCTTCCTCGTCCCAGTACTCTGGGATTATGGGACTTGTAGTCCCGTTCAACAAAGTTGTTTCTTCCAACTTCTACAGTTTGGCAAACAGCCAATAAAAGTGTGTGATTACGGGGAAAGTTAAACCGAGGGGTTTCCCAGTCTTCCTGGTCTGTTTCACCCCAAAACCCCATGTGATCCTCCCACAGTACACCACCTCCAGGGTGAGGAACAGGAAGAGTCTGTCTTTTCCTGGCTACATGAGGAGGGTCCCAGACCAGGTTTCTGGGAGGAATCATCACATCAGACAGTAGCTGGAAACTAGAGCCAAGCTTAGAGTGAAATTAGGGAGGATTGCTATGACTGAAAAAAGGCACTAAATAGCAATTCCCAAGGCGCAAGCAGTATACTCCCAGATGAATTAAAGTTTTATAAGAGCACAACCACCCTCTGTTAGCCAGGTGCAGTACAGCAGAAAGCCAAAGGATTCTATGAAGAATAACTCAAGAGTGTTCCCAGTGGCAATAGAAAACATGACACGCATTAATATTAACTTAACAAACGGAGGGTAAATCTATTCCAAACTCGGTCCCATTGCACATAACCCATAATTGGAGAACACTGCCCATTCATTAGAAGCAAACACAGATAGGACACCTGCCGTACTCTCTAAATGCAAATGTAGTGACAAGCTGCCACACAAGGCCAAGTACAAAGGGATTTCCGGGTCTCACATCCTGAGAATGAGGGATGGGAAGTATTAAATGAAGGAGGAACATTCCATGGGCCTCTCTCCTCCTACTCTACGTCTGGCTCATATCCTGACATCCTGTCTAGTATCCAAGGTTGGTTAGCAATGTGCTAACCTATCAAAATCCTTAGAGGCCCATCAAGTAGTATGCCAACTAACTCCTTATCATGTAGGTAATATAGTTGACCTTTTATCAATATAGAGGTGGTAACCGGTGGAGGGATCAGATACTTGTGTAACCTAATGAACTGTTCAACCTGTATGGGATCAATATGTACCCAAATCCACTAACCTATC
The DNA here is from genome assembly GCF_040938575.1 of Ambystoma mexicanum. Classification (NCBI taxonomy): domain Eukaryota; kingdom Metazoa; phylum Chordata; class Amphibia; order Caudata; family Ambystomatidae; genus Ambystoma; species Ambystoma mexicanum. The sequence continues at coordinate 1,068,203,476 of NC_090936.1, forward strand.
CCCATTCCCCATAGGTTTTGTAAACTGATATTTTATGAAATCAGTGATGACGAGTTTATAGTAGTTAAGAAATTGTTTTTTGTAAGTATGCGGAGAGCAACGAGATTTCAGTGCTTGCATGCTGTCCCGGCTTTGTTTCAATGTGAATAAAGCTGGGGTTTGCCTTGCACTTTGTCTACTCCGTCATTGAGTTTGGTTTAGATTGACTAAGAGTCCTCTGGGTCTATTTGGGATTTTGGGCCACCTTAACAATTCTTTTCTCCCTAGGAAGGATTATACGATTGTAGTTGGTGCCCTGTAAATTCCAGACTTGGTCTATGCAGGGATGCTGCAGTACCTGTAGCACAGAATTCTGCAGCGTGCTTAATTTGTAATCCCTATAAATCACTTTCAATCTCCCACGCCACAGATAATCTCTTCATTGGCTTCCTATCCAACGAAGAATTTATTTCAAATCGCTGTGCATGGTCCCCTGAACTAAGTTGAAAAAATCCCTCCACACCAACCCAATCAACCATTTAGATCTCAAAACAGTCATCTGCTGTCTTTTCCCCTCTTGAGATGCAAAACCAGAGGGAATAGGTGATTTCCTGTGGTTGGGCACCCCATCTGGAACTCATTGTTCTCTGGATTCTTTATTCTTTTTTCAAAGAGCCCCGCAGTCCTTTACGTTTTAACTCTGTTCTTATAAGGCTTCTTAATATATATAGAACCAGCACCAGGGTCCAGCCAACTGTGCAGTATGAATAATCAAACTAGCTGTTGCTAGTTCAGAGCTGTAGCACTTCATCTTGGGGAAAAGAAGTCTTAAACCACGTCCATTCACCAAAGGGAATTGTGCAGTACCAGAAACATTGTACCATGAGGAATTGAGTTTTACAGCATCCAGAAAACAACTGCACACCTTGATTAAAAAGTACCCAAGATAGATGCCGATTTGACTAAAACACAAACCTACTCTGACAACCAAAACAAACTGTTTTGATAGATGACTAAGGTAATGTTCAACATTCCATCTGACTAGTATGGTAATCTTGTTGAGTCTGTCACACTGTACTAGACGAACGAAGAAACAATCAAGGGTTGGCAGGATGGCATAGGTTTTCAACACCATGATAGGGTAGGACTCATTAGGGAACAAAGCTAGACAACAGATTATCAGCTTTTTCAGTAGAATCCTTGCACATAGGACATTCGATCTTTATAAAACATACCCATAACGGAAGAAATCCTTGAACTCCCTCACAAGTCTATTTGTCAGTTCTCGCTTCCCGCACGATTGGGGACCCGTTATTACCAGCATTGGGTACGGTGCATCCTGGCTTGGTAAAGTGCTGCAAGATAAACACAATATATACATTCTGGTTAGTGTTCACTGCACAGATTTGATGCTTTCTTTTTTTTTTTAAAGTAGACATTAAAATATCCTTATTCAAGACATTGTAAGGAGGCCAAGAGAGTTAGATTTTTTTAAATTTATTTTTGACATTATTCATCCCAGTATTCTCCTATGCACTGCTAACATTCATTCACTACATCATTTCACAAAATGTGTAATACTCTAAAAAGGGCAAACCTAGACTATAAATAAATAAATACATGGTGGGGGCATGGCCAAGATGGCGGAGCAGGCAGACATCTTCCCCTGAACCACTCCGGCCTGCTAGAATGAAGGCGAGCCTGTAGCTTGATACTGCGCCAAGGAAGCGGAATAGACACCGGAGGCTGAGGGGAAACCTTGGTGTGGTCGGTGTTGCCACGACAGCAGGCTTGGTGCCCGAGAAGCTTACACAGCTAACGGACCTGATCCACAAGATGGCGATGAAAGAGGACGGACCACGCATCCAGGAGTGCTCCCAGGCTTGAGCGGTAACAGGTGGTGGAGGCTGGGTGGGGGCTTGGCTGCCCAGTAGCGGCCACAGAGCAGCTGCAAGCAGTGGCACAGAGCAGGTGCTGACACATTGAGAAAGGGGCCAGTGGAAGAGATGAGGATGAGCGATGATGCTCCCACCAGAGTCCTTCTGTGGCAACGGAGAAGCAGCGTACAGTTCACGGGCGATGGCTCACAGCGTGGCACACCCGAAGACCCCTGCTGCAAGCCTTGAGGACCAGGATTCAAGGGTGAGCATTTCTAAGGGTAGGCCCAAAGGCACAGAGGGCTGGGACACAGGCACTCCACGCAGCTCCAAGCGAGGAACCACAACTCACACCTGAATTTTTTAATTTCCTCAATGCTCTCAATAGGGGTATTAAGGGCTTGCTACATTCAGAAGATGCAGACCTATGCAGCAAAATGCATGACTCTGCCACTGAATTCGGGAAGGATATATGGGGGCACTGGGAGACAGAATTGACCATAACGTGCTCTCCCTTACTGCACTAGTAGCCAAGATCAGAGAAGTCTGGGGAATGAAGGCAGCTTTGCAAGAAGCAGCGGAGGGTGAGAACATTGAGGGCCGTGTCTGGAGGCTCTTTTCCCAGATCACGACGCAGGCCCCTTCTCAGGTCATTAAGATGTGTGGGATATATTGACCCACTCAACAGAATTTTCCCACATCACTAAGCTGCATTTGCTCAAGAAACTGCAACCTGGCTGTGCTGGCTCCTGTGCACACCAGGACCTCAAAACTGTGTTTTTGCCGCAACAGAAAGATGGCTGCACCATCCTGCCAAGCACACTTCAGGCAGGATGGAACAAGGGGACACACTGAAGGAGCATGCCATTATGTTCTGAAACAGATAAATTGAATAAAGTGAAAAGGCAGCACTGCTTTGCTGGAAACCCAAAATTCCCCTTCAAAATTAAACTTTTCTACCCTTTAAAAATGCTGCTTTGACACTAATTCCATCTGTTCGGTCTTAAACTACTGTGATTAAAAACGCCTTGCCATGGCCAGGATATTTCATTATACCGCAGCAGAACCAGGCATAATTCCTGAATGACGGGCCCAGTCAAACCAACTCAGAGAAATCAACCAGGAACTTTACTTTTACTTGCACGGGAACACGCGTTTGTTTCTTTACAAACGTATCCAAACTCAGCAGTTCAAAGAGAATCTAACTCTATGAGCCAGGTCAGTTTCATTATATCTGTTCTTCAGACAAAACTCCTGATTTCAAGAAAATGATTATGGCTGCAAAGACAGTGTGGGAATCTAATGGAGCTGCCAAACTGAATTTAAAGAAATAAATGCTAGTAGTTTTCAACACATATGGAAATGGGCCTTTGCTGACTGAAGGAAAAAAATGGCCTGTTTAAAAATAAATTGTTGAATGAAAGCCTGCTTATTTAGCAATGTGAATGGGTTTTGTTGCTGGTGAAGATACACACATGGCTATTTTCTTTAACAGGTCTGTTTTAATTCAGGACCCAGAATAAGAAAATAAAGGTTTTAAAACACATGGGCTGAATTTGCAAGCTCTCAAAAACCAGTTATTCCAGTTTTCAGCCCTGAACCTCCCCCCCTCAGGAAGAGAGCCACACCATCAATTCTCATCAGAGGCTAACAACCCACTGATAATTACAGGGCAAGGAAGTTGGAAGTGTGAAGGGGCAATAAGACCTCCAATCAAGAGGAGAAACCCCCACCTTGCCTCGAAGGAAATAACAGTTGGTTGCAGTTGAAGAAGATCTAGTGACAATGGACTGCCTTTTGTTTCCAAAGACTTTGTAAAAATGTAGAATTTTCGCAGTGTAAAAGTGAATTTTTGGGCTTTCTTTTAAGACTTAGTAGAATTTGCTGACACCTTGGGGACAGAGATGGGAGAATATGGCGGATTACAGGAAAAGCATCCATGTTGCAAATGTGAATTTGTGTACACATCCCTGATGATCATCCACATCCATGTATAAAGTTATAGAATTTTGAGTAATATAAATCCCATTGAAAGCGTGAAAAACTGGTAAAAGGGCGAAAACAAGGTCTCACAGACTGGAGGATTGGACTGCGATTTGCTGCACAAAATATGTAACCTTTGTATATAATTTGCTAAGAGATTGCAATTGAATAAGTGTATGTTTTTGGCGAAATCGGATTTTAGTTAGAGTAACTGTGGGAGGTTTTTAGATATTGTAAAACTCAAACCATAAATCTGATATCATTTTCCTGAAATCCAAACAACTGAGAGTGAGGCGGAGACTAGCACCCTTGTCCAATCCCTTCGTCAGAGGCGTGTTTAGTTAAGCCTGCCCCAGTCATATACTTTGATGATGTCATTAGGCATTATAAATAAGAGCCACAAGACTCTAAACACACACTCTTCCTGATTTTCCTGCGCCAGCGTCCTGTTCCTATTCCATCCATCCAGACCCCAACTACAAGGCCAAGCATTGTCGACCCTACTCTAGGGCCCACTGCAAAACCCAAGCATTGCTGACCCTGTCCCAGCAAGGCCTAAATTCTGAAAACCACTAAAATACCCAAATAACCAAAGGGGAAAGCTGTGGTGTTTTTGGGAAGCATCCTGATCCCAATAACTGCATCCAGAGGTACCTGTGCCATCCAGCTAACCTCTAGTATCCAGTGACCAGAATTGCCAGTCCAAAAGTGCTATCAGGTGACCAGAACTGCCCAGCTGTGTGCCAGGCGCCTTGCCGTTAGTGACCAGAACTGTTGACTGTCCAAAATCCAAAAACTAAAAAGTGGACCTTGAGTATCAATTGCTACCCCATCTAAACCCATAGCCTATCTTATCTTTGTCCTTATCCCACTCTCTAAGTCACCCTATCCTTATCATGATACCTTGTTCAAACTGTCACAATCATTCTTGCAATCCTGCCCTTGATTCCTAGTGTTAGCGCCACGTTTCTCTTCATTTCTGTCTTGCATAGATCATAAGTCATTAGCGATATTGTGTTTAAATACATTCATTTTCCCTTAAGAAAAGGGGTACACTGTGTGAAGGGTTACAACTGCAGCATAACTTGATATTCACGGGTGGCGTTCCTCTTTTCTTAGCCATTAAATCTAGTTTAAGTAAGATTTGCCTTTCAATTTTAAAACCGATAATTCTTTTCACTGTTCTATTTTCCTAAAAATGACCCTCACTCTACCTTCCATATCTATCTCAATTTACCAGCTAGAGACTTAATTTCACTTCCATAGTGCACCTGTGATATTTATTTCACCTGTTTTTATTAAAAATCGTTTGGGTAATTTCAGGCAGGAATTGCAAGGTTTGCAAAGTTTCCAACGTGTCTTTTTGCTGTAATCTGTTTTAACCCTGCCACTCATTTCGAACTGCATGCTTTTTGTAATCTATTCTTTGTGATTGTTAGTGTATTTGCAATGTGGCTTTAGTGAGGAATTATATTTGCTTCAAGGTTTTTAACACACATTCATTATTTAATTGTCCATTTCTGAGTGCCATTTCATCAACATTGTTTAAAATCTTATTTGGGGAGGGAAGGTCAGATTGGATTCCGATTCTTGCCTATTATTGCTGATTACCAGCTGCTTCTATTTATCCATTCAGAATTAATTATTTGTGGGTTGAGGGAACATTCCATTGGGAAATCCTAACTTGGGTGCTATCTTTCCCAAACCAAAAGTGCTCCTATTCCCCTGTGCTGTTCCACTAGAAGGTTAAACCCTGTGCATTGCTCACATTCTCATTGTAATCATCACCCCATTGGTGACTGCTCCATATTAAAAAGTGTATGATATCTTTTGAATTTTAAAATAAAATAAATAAATACTGTATTTTACCAACCAGTCTGGTTCCTGGTCCATTGTGACCCAGGGTATTTGCAAAGGGGGTGTGATATGAGTGGTGTACCATCTCAATATTGAATCTAATATAAAAAGATAAGCATTTCAGTTGTGCGCCGCATACTAGGCCGAGACCAAGGTGTGCGTCACCTGATTGAAATCTTTAACAGATGGACAGGGCTCACATAGTCGGCTCGAGGAGGGGAGAGGACAAATCAACCCCCCCACGGACAACATAGTGAAATTCCATTATTATAAAGTGAAAGAAGCATCCTGAGGGCAGCGAGGAAGGCCAACAGAATACAATATCGCAACTCTGTAGTTCAAGTCTTCCAAGATGTCTCCCAGCCCACATTAACCAAACAGAGTGCTGAAACCCATCAGGGAGGAGCTACGCTGTCAGGACATTAGATACAAATGGATATACCCCATTGATCTCCAGTTCAAGTGGAAGAATTCTTTCCATACGAACTTCACGCTGGAGGCTGGCGCCCGCCTGATGTGTCTTGCTATTCGCGAAGGAGGAACATTCCAAGGAGCGGCTCGGGAGAAGGATTCCGGATCTGTAGACTCCTAACAAACGGTCCAAACAGGAAAGAAGAGAGTCAAGCGATGACACAGATGACTCCTTTTGATCTATACTTTCAGGCCTCCTGGAGGGGGACTGGACTCCTGAGAGTGGAAGGATCTTGCACTGGGGGGTACCAACAATTGCAGGAGACCCTTTGTTAGAAGCCAGAGTGTTGGTTCTGTTTAGTTCTCCATTCCGCAGTACAGAATGTGTATACAAGTTGGTTTGCCAGTTATCACACGAAAGGGAAGCAGGCTGGATTGAGTGGGGGTGGAGGGGCGCTACATCTTCTACTCCAAGTCTGGGGTGGATTGGCAGCTGCACTTGGGAATGTACAGGACTTTATATTCCACATGGGTATGTTGGGTGACTATCCTCAGAGTGGGGAACAAGAAAAAGGGGCGTTCTAAACATTGCACTATAACAGGGTGTTATACGAGTTCACCTGGAGGAAGGAGGGACCTATTGATGCAGGGGGTCCCCAGGGAGCAAAGACCGACAAACCGGGGGGATGGCGATTAATGTCGACACCTTAAACGGGTGAGGTCTTAATACCCTGGGCAAAAGCAACCGGCTCCTCAGAGAACTTCAGTGTTTACAACTACACATAGTGGGTCTGCAAGAAATGCATCTCTTACTTAAAGACCAAACTTGGCTTAAGAGCAGGCACTTCCCACACCCATTCCTTTCTTCGGCAGCCAGTAAAAGGGCAGGGGTTGCAATTCTCTTGCAGAAAGATTTGGCATTTAAGCACATTGATACCAAAAGGGACACCAGCTGCAGATACATTATGATTGGGGGCGGGATTCAGGGGTGCGGGTTCCCACTAACTATAGTTTCCTTTTATGCACTGTGAAGGCATCATGAATGATATACAGACAACAGGATAGAAGTTGAACATATAAACTATTAACTAAAAAGGAAGTTTGGGAAAATGCCTAACTTGCCCTAAGCTAAGGTGGGATTTCTTTACCTAAATGAAAAAATTATAGTCTGTGTCAGGAAGTCCAAAGCAAATGTATTCTGTGTCCAAACCCTATACTTGCCCTCACATCTAACTGAATACAATGTGTAGGGATGTCAGTATCACAAATGATAAGTGTTCCAAACAATAGTTCAGAGCTTCTTACAGCTCTTAAGGGGAAAAATGGTTTTCCCTTTTCCATGATTCAAATAGTTCACTTCACAACAAAGGGGCTCCCTTCCCATGGCGTTCAAGTCTTCCAATGTTTCAAAACAACACAATACCTTGGGATAGTTAATGTTCCAACATAACAGTCCCTTGGGATATTTCCCCAGCTCTTCCAGTTTGGTTACTTGTCACCAATTTCAAGATCAGCTCATCAATATCAGTTCACATAGGCTTTCTTGATTTAATCACAGTGTGGCTTTTCCTTAGGTGGGTGTATTCGGTCTAGGCGCAGTTGTCGGACCACATGGTCCACCCATTACAGGTCAAGCAACAGACACACCTTGCTTGATTCTGTTTCATAGGTTTCTTGCCATTGGTTCAGCTTCACAATGAGGCTTGGCTCAATGTCCTTTCATCTGCATTTGAAGCTTTATTCTCACAGATTTAAATAACATTTACTTATCCAGTAGCTTTCACTTGCAAAACCAGCAAAGGCTTCCCAGTACACACTCCTGCTAGAAAACGTGGCTGCTGTTATAGTTCAGGTTTCACAATCTGCCATTACCTTCCCAGTACACTCTCCTGCTAGTAAACATATTCTCTTACATACCAGCTTTGCTACTATTTTAGTTCTCCTGCTTAGTTATTCTTGGCTCTTGGCAATGCTTGATCATTGAACTCTTAGCAATGTTAGCTTACTTGTCGCTTATCAATACTGGCTTATTTTATTCTTGGCAATGCTTGTTTTCCATTCACTTTTCCCTTATATTCAATTCAGATATTCATTATCAACTGTCTCTTGATTGCCATTCACCTTTTCCTTATATTCAGTACAGATATTCAAAACCAAATGTCGCTGGCTTCAAAACTGCCCATCCACCGTGTCAGGGGCCTCCTTTCCACCATGGCGGACTCACCGGATTTCTTACAGTCGGATTTCCCCTTTAGGTGGCATTCTGGAGGCTCTATTCACGGTCTGCTCGCGCTGGTTCCTTCTAGCGTTTGGTGTCCTCCACGGCTTCTTCAATTCCCAGCTGCTGACTGCAGGGTTCCGGTCAGCTGCAGTCAGCGGTCCTGCACCGGCGAGCAGTCAGGAGACTCTCCAACGCTCCCAGTACTTTTGCTCTGTACCGCACTGCTTTCTCCACTCTGACTCAGCCTGCCAACGATCCTCGGTCGTTGCACCAGATTGCACATCATAAACCTCCCAGTGTCTCGGGAAGGTGCCTGCTCGCTGCAACAGCTTCTGCCCTTGAACTCTCCTTTGTGCTTGCTGTGCTTCCCCCGATGCCTCTCAACAGAGCCTGTTTTAAAGTTCCTGGCTCCAAAGTAATGAGCCCAACAACTAGACCGCTTGTGTTTCTTCGTCCAGTCTTTCTTCTGTTTCAATGGTGACCTCCTCGTATGAGTACCTAAGTGGTATGTCTTGGGAGGAGGTTTTCTAGGAAAATAGGGAAGGGATTGATAATACCCTACAAAGACCTAGGGAATATGAGGTTCATTGGAAATGGGAAACTGGGGATATCATGTCTCACCCAAGAGTGCCTCATCCCCACTCTCCAAGTCTCCTCCACCCTGTTGATCCTCCCTCACATATCCACCCCCAGGGTCAGGTTCCAAAAGCGATGGCCTTTCCCTGGCCACCTGGGGGGGAGGGTATATTGGGGGAAAAAAGTGAGGATCTGCTCACGTTCCTCACAGCACCCAACACAGGACAAGAGCTTTTATGTGGCAGGTTATGGATAAGCTAGAGCTGAGGGGACGGGGCAACCTCATAGTGGTTGTGGACATGTACCAGTCATGGACGGGGTTAAGAACAGGTCTGGGCACTAGACATATTCCATAACCAGCACAGCCTCAAAGGCACTGTGGAATTGTATCGCTGCATGTGCTCTCATTGATGCATGGCATACCCACCACCCCACCGATATTGCCTTTACTTATACATCTCACGTACACACCTCAGCATAACAAATCAACTACATTTTCATTTCCACAGGGCTGGCGCGACAGGCTGTAGCCTTGAATATTGAACCCATGACCATGACAGACCATAACATGGCATTGCTACACCTTATGGGCTGGGGGAGGTCTGGACAGCTGCATCAGTTGAGGATGCCCCTGGGCATCCTACGAGATCCGGTTTGTTTGAAGGAGCTGATAGGGACATATAGGACTACCTGAGGAAAAACCCTATGGGGAACACCAGTGAAAGTATCTTTTTTGACGCACTAAAGGTGGTGGCTAGGGGAAACATTGTGGCGAGTGCAGCAGTATTGAAGTGAACTAGGGGGCTACTGGAAAGGGAATGGATAGAGGAGGTTAGAAGGGCAGATGTGATGTGCGCTGCAGACCCGACCTTTGGAATGGGTCAAAATATCCCAATGTACCTCACTACATCACTTTACTGAAATGGTGAAAGAAACCACCCAAAATGACCCCGCTGACTCCTGTGCATGCCAAAATCTTTAAAACTGAGTTTGTGTCACAACCACAAAAGGGCTGCACACCCTGCCACACACAGTCCGGGGGGGGGTGAAAACAGAGTCCTCACTGCAGGAGCATGCCAGTGGGCTCTGCCAAAGTCACCATGGAGCAAACTAGATGAAACCGCATCAGTGTGCTGAAAACCTGAAAATGCCTTTTAAAATGACATTTTCCTAAACTTAAAAAGTGCTGTTTTTGGCACCAGATCCATTCATTTCTACTGAACCATTGAGATTAAAGAGCCCTGCAATGCCCAGGATCATCCAGTGTGGCTCAGAGGAACGGGCCTCATTGGAATGACAGCTCCTATAAAATATATCTATTAAAAAGCAACCCAGGAACCCTCATTTTCATTTTCGATGGAAAATGGCGGCTATTTCTTTGCAACAAGTATCAGAAAACAGCTGTCTAGAGAAACTCTAAACAAAGGCATGATACATGTATCCAGGCTGCAAACAACTCCAGCACTCAAGGGAAGAACTAATGCGGACTAAAATGTGTATTTGCTGCAGATGAAACTCGGATTTAAAGAAATAACTTTAATGTGTTTTTTTATGAATGAAGAGAAAAATCGCCTGTTTTTAAAGTATGTTCTTGTGTAAAGGCTTAATTCTTTAAGAATGTCAAAGGATTACTATTGTTAAAAAATCCACCTATAAACTGTTTAATTTTATATGTTTAAAGGAAAGATTTAAAAGGTGAAACTTAAAGCTGAACCCAGTCTGAGCTAATCAACTATATAAAAAAACCTGCTCTGTCAGTTCTTCGCCCTGAGAAAGGTTGACACTTCCACTGCTGGCAGGAAAAGCTAATTGCTGCTGGGAGGCCTTGATTCCTCATGACAAAGGGACTTCATTAGACATTCGTCTGTGCCCCAGGTGAAGAAAATAGCAGGCTTGGACACTCACCCTTCTAGGGGAGGGGCAGGAAGCTCCAATCTCCAGGGAGAGGCCTCTCATTCATTTTCAAAGTATTTGACATGTGCTTACACTTGGGGGGAAAAAGAAAAAAAAACTGACATGTGACTTTTGGGTTTAAAATGCTTATTTTGCCACTGAACTTCAAGACATTTAACTTGGCAGCAAGAATAAGAAAAAGGGTGAAAGGTGCATACATCTAAATCTGAATTTCTGCTATTCATTTGAAAACTTGGTAGAATTTCTTACTGCATAAGGAACAGAAGTTATAAAGAATGATCAATTGCGCAGAAACTATTAATGTTACAAATATAATAGTGTGTACGCATGTTCTAGGGGTAATTGTGCATACGTGTACAGAATTGAGAAATGTTAGGCCAAGCCTTTCATGGTTAAAATTGCCAAAATACAACAGAAAGACTAAACCAAGTCCCACAGACTTGGGAGTTGGATTTAAATGTGACCCACAAAATATGTAATTTATGCATCTGATTATCTTAGAGGGCATAACTACATAAATATGTATTTGTGGGAAAGTTAGATTTTGGTCCCAATAGCTATGGGAGGTTTCCAGATCATCCCATAAAACCGGACATCCCTTTCTGTCATTCAACTGGCAAAGAGCAAGGTGGTAACTGTGCTTTTGCCCAATCATAGCATTGTGGGTGTGGGTAGTAAGTCTGCCCCTACCATACACTTAGTGATGTCATTTGGCATGATAAATAAGAGAACCTCACAACACACAGACACACTGATTCCTGAATCCATCCTGATTTCTGCGTGGCACCCTGCTCCTGAATTCTCCATCTTTGGTCCCGATTCCAGATTTTTTTGTAAAGCTAAGGCCTCTGCATTGCTGAACTCCTTTTCAGCTACACCCAAATTCTGAAGCAATCCCAAAACTTAAGAGAAGCATTTTGATCCAGCCTGGCTTGCTACCACTAAATGCTTGCCTACTCCAAACTCGCCATCCCACTGATCTCCGGTCTCCAGTAACCAGTGTAGTAACCAGTGCAGTCTCCAGTCCGAGGTGCCAGTCCAGGTGACCAGAACCACCCAGCTGACCCAATTCCACCAGATGTGCCCTGCTGTCCTTTGTCAAACTGATCCGTGCGATGACCAGAACCCTTGATGGTCCAAAATCTCAAATTAAAGTGGACTAAGTATTAAAAGGAATCATAGTAAACCATAGCATATCTTGCCTTGCCATATCACAATCTCTCAACCATCCTATCTTTAACTTAAGAACATGTAATATTGTCAGAACCATTCTTGCAACCCCGTTTGTGATTGCTAGTGTTAGCGCCGATCTTATCTTCATTTTTGTTTGACTAGACCATAATCCATTAGTTATTTTGATTAAATAAAGTAATTCCCATAAAAAAACAGGGTATCTGCCACGTGAAGGGGTACACGCAGCCATGTAACTGTGGGTAACTGTGGAGATTCACAGGTGGCATTCTCTTTTTCTTAGCCATTAAATCTAGTTTATGTAAAATTAACCTGTCATTTTAAAACCGATATTCTGTTTTTCTCTGCTCTATTTTTCTAAAAACACCTCATTCAACCTCGCATAACTTCCTCAATTCCTTGTATTTCCCCATTTTTCTTTAAAACCATTTAGTGAATTTTAGGCGGGAAACTTCCTCAATTCCTTGTATTTCCCCATTTTTCTTTAAAACCATTTAGTGAATTTTAGGCGGGAATTCGAATTTCTGCAAAAGTGTACATGTGTGATTTTCAATTTCAATTATTTCCAAACTTCCATTATGATTCAAAGTGTGTACTGTTGCTCATACTAAAGCTTATGATTGTTGGCACCTTTCCCATGTTGCTTCCATAGAGATGTATATTGATTTAAGGACTTTTGCACACTTTTCATTGTTTTTCTAAGCCATTTTCGAATGTCATTTTAAAAGTGTACAAGTCCCAAACCGCTTCTCTCTCTAGTTTGGGGAGGGGAAGGTTATATTCAAAGCCTGTACAGTGTTCTTTATTCCTGAATACCTGCTGCTCCCTTACATCTGTGTAGAATTGCTCATTTGTGAGTTGAGAAATTTGCGGGGGGAAATCTTAAATTAAGTGCTATCTTTCAAACAAGCCAAAACTGTTCTTTTCTCTGTGCTTTATAGTTGGTGTTGCTAAAAGTGAATTTAACTGCATTACCTACTTTCTTATTTATATTGTCACCACATTGGTGATTGCTGCCCCATATATTAAAACATATGTTTGATTTGAATTTTAAATAAATAAATATTACCTTTACCAACCAGCCTGATTCCTGGTCCATTGTGACCTGGGGCTACTTTGAGAAGGGGTGTGATATGAGCAGTATATCACTCAGAATATTGAAACTATAGACATAATAAAATAAGTATTTCATGTGCGCACTGCATACTACGCTGAGGCCAGGGTGTATTGCCTGATTGAAATCCTTAACAGATTTGACACAATTTTAAGCAACTTAGTGCGGCTAAACCGAAGTGGAAACTACTGTGGGTGCAGAGGATGGAGTAGGTATTGCTGGGGTGGAGACATAGCTATTTTGAGCAGGGGAATATATCCCAGGCAAGTTGCTAGCACACCTCCTTACATAGCAAACAAGCCAGGGTTGTCCAAGTGAGACCAGAAGGAAGGAGGATGGTGGAAAACAGAGTGGAGAAAGTTTATAGCAAAGCTGAGGTATTTGCTGGTAAAAGACAGTCGAACTGGTGTGTGGGTGTGGGTGGGTGTGTGTGAGAGAGTGTCTGAGTGAGTGAAAGGAGGGTGAGTAAGGAGAAGGTGTTGTGGAGAAGTAGTGGTTTGGAGGTGGGCTGCAGACCAGCATTGGAGTAGAAAGAGGCACAGTAGTGATGGAGAGGCATAACGTCTTATAGGTGTGGGGAGCAGTAGAAAGTAAAATCGGAAGGTGGAGGTAGATTGTAGCTGAAGGAACATCAGAGGGAGTAAGAAGGTAGTAGTTAGCTGACAGATGGCGTAATCAGCAGAGGGACAGCTAATAAACAGAGAGGGAGAGTGGAAACAGAGGGGATGAAGGAAGGGAGGGGAGTAGTTAAGCAGAGAGAGCGAAAGAGTATAACACTAGGGAAAGGAGTAGAAGGGTGGGACGATCATGCTAGTGCCCAGAGTGGCTGAAGGGCACGATCCAACCCGGGGTCCCAGATAAGTGGCACCTAGATAGTTCCCAGGGGAAGACTAGATAGAGAATGCATTTGTCTTTAGGGCATTGCCTATAGATAGCTTTTAGATGGTAGGGGTTACCGATCAGTAGCACCATTCCAGAGTTGAGGGAAGTCTCAGTGAGGGTGGGTTTGCCCATCCCTACGGTTGGAGAGAGTGGGGTGGCCAACAGTCCCATTAGAAATCAAAATACAAACCCTTTAACCTCATCTGGGAGTTCGTGTGTTCTTGAGGCCATCTGTGACAGCAGCTGTAATAATATTGCAAAATGTAAAGAATGCTTCCTGCCTAATGCTTGCATTTTTGGAGTGCAGAAAATAACAGGTAGTAAGTAGCATTAGGTTAGGTCTTTCAGATACCTTGTATTTGACCTGTTTTAAGTGTTATGAACAGTTTTAAGTACTTTGATAAAATAATGATGTACCCTTTGATAAATGGGAAATTAGGTTTTAATTTGTTTGCTATCCTAAAGGAAATGATGATGTCTCTTGACTGCTGTATGGTTTATGTTGAGAATAGAAAGCGCATGAATAATCTAGTCTGACTGGGAGGGGACACTGTTCATGCAATTAATGTGTTGTGCCTAAACTTGTGAAACAATCGAGTCACAGTGATCAATTAAGAACTTTACTCTGGAAGTAGGATAGCTCGGGGGCAACGAGCTCGCCTTGGAAGCAAGACGACACTGAGCACCAGAGGTTCGATCCCGGGTCCCCACTTGGAAACCTCTGGGTATTAAGTGCAATCGTGCTGCCCTCCAAATAACTTTTATAAAACAAGGCAAGGCTTGCAAAAGGATATGTGAGGCTGCGAGTAGACATATACGTCGCAGCCACACTGTCAAGCAATGGTTTGTGCAGGTAACAGTCGGTTTAGCCTCAGGCTTCCAAGATCTCAAAATGTCACCCTTTGCAACCAGCACAGTTCTATTCGGGATACTTTGAGCTACTTTCAAAAGCATGGGGGAGGTAGTCGGCAGTGCAGATAAAGTCAAATACATTTTACGTGCCTCAATTAGAATTTACAGTGGCTATTGCACACATGGGCAACCCACCCTGTAGCCCAGGGCTCAAGTCGAGCGACCACACAGGTGGCCGCCATACGACCCACGTTTTTGAGCGAGCCCATGCCATCCTCCTGTGCTTTTAAGGAATTAAAACAAACATTTTCTTTATACATTTTAATTGTGCAGCTACGCAGCGAGGACTCGAACCCGGGTCGCGCACGACACTAATAGCCACAAGACAAGAAGAGGCCTGTATGAAGACACCATTAAGTGTCTCCTATGTTCACTTTTTGTGACATCACTTACCAAGGCGTGTCTCACCATCCCCCCCACTTGTTATTGAGGAGTCGAGCCCTGGGGTCTAGCCCAAGTTACTCCTATTGCTTCATTTACTCTCAGAATGTTCAACTTCTGATGAGTCTGATAGACAAAAGCAGGGGATGGCGCAAAGGAACAGCTCTCGTTATCCCTATTCTTCTCAATCAGCGGCCTAGGTATTAGTTATGGGAGACGAGATTTCCATGGCAAGTGCTGAGGATTTCAGTCTTGATCAAGTTGAGTTCAACTTAGATCAAAACGATCAGCCTAGAACTATCAGAGTGGATTATGGTGATACTTGACAAATGCATTCGCATAACAAACTTCATCAAAATACAAGAACACAAGCAAATGTATATGCATAAGTAAAAAGTCGGAGAAAGGTGGGTTCTAGGATCGAACACTCCTGTGCTGAGCTTAATATTTGATCTACTGGTTTGGGTAGTACTGTGCAAGGTCACAGGTAGGAAGAGGTGAACCCACACCTCTTCTAAGGAAAATATTTAGAAAATCCTGGCTACCTGCAGCGATAACGTCTCATTAGATCTTGTGACCAAATAGATTTGACGCGGATTGCCTTGTCATTTTCCATGCAGCATACCTGCACCAGTGAAGGCAACAGCCAGCAATTACAACCCATCTGCGTGATCCCTGCCACCCGGCTACAGTGAACTAGAATTTGTCATTACGATATGATCTACATCGCTAACCTTCCATGATAAAGAACCTACGGGTTGAAAACATGTTTCGGCTGACCATCTTTTACACTATTTGTCTAGCATTGGAACATTAAAAGAAAAATACACCTTGAAACAAGGCATTCAGCATGCATAAGTAATAACACCTGATGCAGTGGGCTTCAACGGCTAGTAACGGCTTGGTGCCCAAATGACAGGCTGCGCACCACAAAACCTTATCACGGACTCCAGCAACATTATCAGCCAGCAATGTCTGCAGCAGTGGATGCTATTGCTATTGGCACGCAGTGGGCAACCTCCTGAATGAGATGGTAGAACTTGGTTGGTATGAAAATGGAAGCAGGGGTCCTGCACGGAGCACCTTCATTTCCATGGCGTGAGTTGGCGCTGCAGTCTACGGTAGAGGAAGCCGGTTAGGGCACTGTGGAGGCGTCATGTGGAGAAGGTAAGAAGGTCTTTGGGAGTGGAGTAGGAGTGAGCAGGGTGTGGATCGGAGAGGGGGGCGGAGCAGGCGAAGGCAGCAGGAGACCAGGGCCACTGAGATAAGGAAGCTCGCAGAGGAAGGTACCACCATTCAGGAGCCAGCGCAGGATTGAACCAGTAGATTCAGCCTGCTTTCTCACACTTCTGATTGGCCGGCGCCCTTTCACCGGGTGACAATTTACCAATAAGACCCGATCCAGCAGCCCTTATCGGGTGTTATTACTATTAGCACCCTGGGTTGCCAATCCCGGGGTGCTGACCGCAATGTTTTTTGTATGAATGACCGGGACAAAATACTTACGCAAGATGGCCACCATAGAGCTGGAAGACGGGGTTCCGAGCGGAGCCTCTCGTCCATTTCGATGGTGGCCAGCAGGGACATGGAGCGGCAACAGCGGCGGGGGAACCGCCTCTGCTCAAGTAATCGGGTATGTGGGACTGGGGCTGGGAAAACAGAGAAAGGGGGGCCTGAGGGAGGGGGAATTGCAAGGCGGGAGAAGCAGCCATCGGGTTGCTAGGAACATGGGGTGGGATCGTGGGATTCAGCCCGTGATCCGAGCAACCCAATTGGTTGCTTCCCCACTCCTGGGCACTAATTATTAGTACAAATATGCCACTAAAAGTTAGGTTGGCTGTGGAACTGTGCTTTGAAGCACATCACGTGTGCATAGGCGCTGTATAAATAAACAAACAATGGCACACTCTATATTCATAATAATGTGTATTTATAAGTGCACGCACATGCATCTTTAACTGCTTTTAGCACACGGATATTCACTTAACATTCGATAGGTATATAGATTTTTAATGTGCGTGTCAAAATACCTTTTTACAGGGGTGGGGGGTGCACACTGCTAGCTGTGCACGTGAGAGTTTAACTTGCATCTGCAGCGAGTGCAGCTGCAAGATGGACAGATGCGAACTCCTAAACCAAGACTCTTACAGCCCAAAATAGGCCTCCTTACAATTAGGGGACTTGGAAAGAAGCTGCGTCGTTAGGCAGCCTTTGTTAACGAGTGCAGTGCGCGCTCCGCCAGCGTAAAGTTGGCACGTGACCGCCACCCAATTACTGTTCCTGGCTGCTGGCAACATTTACCGACGGCCCATATGTTTAGCCATTCCCTTTTCACTGACATGACAGAAAACTGGGCCCAGAGACCGACAGGAATGCCCACCCCTGATGGTCAATTAACACCCACTGGCAAACGGGAGTCACTTGGAGCACGCCTGTGTGCAGCAACACAGTGCTTTCAAGTGGCACTTAGTGCCCGGCCCTGTTTTACGGGGTTTACAGCCCCAGTTTAAGCAGATATGGCTCAATAAAGCAGTAGCTCGCGACATCAAAGATAATGTGTGCAATGCGAGGTTTAGTTTGGGATTGGATGGTGCAGTGCCATCTGTTTGATCTTTCTAGAATGTTTTTCTGAACTATTTTGCACATCCAAGTCAAACCAAAGTGGCAAAGCAGCTTTGTGGCAGCAGGCAGTGGCCGTTCATAAAATGCTTCAACACGTTACACGGCGCGCCGTCAAAAATAAAAACATGTTTGCAAAATGCCCAAATGTTCTCATCAAAAATGCTTTTAAAATGATTTTCAAATTGAAGGGATGAAAAAGGCCATAAAGGATGAAAAAGGAGAGAAAGAAAACGTAAAAGGTGCGGAAGATCTGATTGGTCAGAAGGAAATTGAGAAATGGCCAAAACGTCCTCCCCGATTGATCACTGTAAAGTTCACCAGGAGGGACAGCAAAACAAACAGATTACAATCTGCATCCCACCTCTCTCCATCAGCTCCCACTGAAAATCACCCTAGGGGTGATAGAGTGATAAGGGTTGCACCTGTCCTGAAAGTGAGACAATGCTCCCTTGCCTTCTTTTCTCCTTCAAATCCCTTTAAAGGCCAGAAAGGAAGCCGCCAAAGGCTTGCTCGGATATTGGTGGATTCTAAGGTTTGTATACGCAGTAACGTGTATGGTGAGCGATCGTGGGAGTAGAAGTCCAAAACATCTGGAGAGCCGCAGGATGCAAGCCCATGATACAGCCCCAGTGATCATCTTCATGTCTCAGCCATCATTTCATGTGCTTTTCCCATGACAAGAGCCCTTCCTTACTGGGAATTACACACCACACTATAAATTCCCAATCCAAACCCCAAACTGCACTCAATCTCAAAAATGGAAACGAGCACACTAAAGCATTGGATATTGTTTATATGCAACAATAGGTTGTGTGGTTTATTCGGTGACAACCCCGCATTTGCTTATCAAATAAGCATTAATCTTAGGGATCTTCTTGGTGAAAACAAGACCAGACAAAACACCTAGACGGAAAAGGAAAAAAAATAGGAACTTTTCCATGAAGGAGTTGTTGCAATTGCAACAGTATAATCAAGGGCAACATTGGCTCATGCCCAAAGACAGGAGATAAAAATCAGGCTACACTATACCACATGACGCACCAAACGTAATTTATGCTCTAAAATGCGCCTGTGGTCTCTACTATGTAGGACAGACAAGTCGAAAAGCGAAAGTCAGGTGGAATGAACAACATTCCAATATCCGACTGCATAATCCCAACTCTTCAGTAGCCATTTTGACCACGAAAGGCATCAGATCGCACAGATCCGCTTCCACATACTTGAAGCGATTAAAACGAGAAACGTGGGCATGCATGTTAACAGAAAACTTGATCAGAGAGAGACCTTTTGGA
This sequence comes from Ambystoma mexicanum, assembly GCF_040938575.1. NCBI lineage: Eukaryota > Metazoa > Chordata > Amphibia > Caudata > Ambystomatidae > Ambystoma > Ambystoma mexicanum. The sequence goes on from NC_090936.1 coordinate 1,068,222,688, forward strand.
TTGACAGACTGGACTCTGTCTTTCCAAATGGACTCAATGAAGAACTCAGTCTGAGCTGTTTTCTGTAAAACACCTTTAGATTTATTTGAATGCTTCTAAACCAACCCACACGAACACTGAATTTGCTTAACCTATCAGACAGATCATATTTCTATGATGTGAACTGATCTCTATTAACGGTTCAAAGTTAAAAAAGTGCTTTAAGTGGCGATTTGTGTAGTGACATGATGCTGGCCACACAGGAAACACTTGTTGGGCTAATATGAGATTGCTTATGGATATTTTGTATTGCACTTTACATGTAATTTCTTCTCTCTTGTAATATTAGCAGTTTAGATCATTTACTGATATGAATTTGTGGATGGACTCAGCACAATTTCTCTGTTTTACATCAGCAGCATACATTGTATACAAGATATAGATATTATCTGGATACAGGACATATCACGGACACACAGAATCCAGGAAAGTGATAGGTTTTCATAATAGTAACAATATTTTGTTAAATCTAATGTTTGTAACCATTTTTTCTATCGCTATCAGTGCAGAAAATCACAAACAGCAGATGCTTTATAAACTGATTGAGCATTCCATGCAATGTGCCAATCTAGTCAGCTACACATGCATCTAGTAGCATAAACAAGCACCCTTGAGATCCTTTGGTGGCAAACAGGACGAGAACTACGACGTGATGACAACAAGCGCACGTCCCGTTTTTGCCAGCAGTAATATATTTTAAATACAGATACGGCTTTCTCCAGTCTACAGACTGACCGCAGCAACACTTGAGGAGGAAAATCTGTGCAGATACATTACTGATCTGGTAACAGGATGTTTTACTTTACAGACCTGTTCTTTTAACTTCAGTACTCCACAAGACAGCGAATACGGTACATTTTCTGCACAATATTTTGTACTGATATTTAGTTTTGGCTATTAGGTGGCGCTAAAAGCGCTACCTGTAAAGCCAAAAGGATTGTCATTAAAATAAGAGATTTAACATGAGAACTTGAAATAGGGGCTTGGATGCTTTTGGGAAAGTTTGATTGATGGCCAATCTCAACAAAAGACGATAGCGGTAGTTAAGATGCTGGAGGACTGCAAGTTAGATCTGTGAAATCTTGGTAAGAGCATCCTCGGGGGTCTGGCGCGCAATATGTTTTCGTTGAGGAAGGCAAAGTTGTGGACAATTCATTCTTTTTTTTGTGGATGCAATCTTTTTTTCTTCTCTGTTTTGCCCTCTTTCCCCTCTGTTTTTTAAGAGTTGAAGGTTGAAAAAAAATTGGCTTATCTGTAATGGATTTATTCTTAAGTTTTTGGTTTTTATTCATAGTTTTAAAATGTTGTATGTTTGTGAAAGGTTATTTTTGTAACCAGATACAATAAACAAAAAAAACAAAGAAATAGGAGCTTGAATGCAGGTTTGTAATGCTTTTCAATGCAGGTTGGCATATGAGGATGATTATTATATAGTTTGGCCATGTGTCCCACCCATTTAACGCCCATCGCCATGTGAAACCTATAGGGTGTTCCCCCCATTCCCACTCAACTCTTCCCACAACACAACTCTTTTTACACTCTTTGCTGATTTTCTATTGTGTGGTGAATTTGTCAGCCATGTTTCCTTCCAAAATGGCGTCTGCAATGTTTTAATGTTATTACAAAGTTATTTAACTTGATTGATGCTTTCAAATATATTTACTGCAGCTTTGAAGCTATGTTACACATTGGAATGTATTTTGTATTTAACATAAACAAGGTACTGTACTACTTACATTTTGGCTTAAAATGGTTCTGAAAATTCCCATTTACTGATTTGTGGGGGTTGCTCTAGTGCTATGAAATGTAAGCAGTAGCTAATTGGCAGTCTAGTTTGTTAGGGATGTTACTCTTATGTGATTGGCTCTAGAGTATGTGCTTTTTTTCCCACACTGCCGCCATTTTCTTTCACCAAATCCGAGCAAGGTTCTAGGGCTGTAGCTGTTTTATTAGCAGTCTGGGGCAGTGGCGGTTGCTTATTTAGGGGGGCGCCGCCCCAAAACCCAAGGGAGTGCAGAGAAAATAGTACTGTGTGCATCAGGTCTACATGGCAGGGCCGCTATTTTGCAGCAGTGTGCAGTGATGCACACCTTGCATACCCCAGGTGCCCTGATGCCCCCTGACGTGCCTCCATAGTAAGTTCCCTTTGTGCAGTGGTTTCCATAGCCCTGGTGTCCATCTAAGGTGCCCAGCAGCTGCTGCGTCCCGCTCTCCTCGTGTTCTAACACCGCACTCAGTGCACCCTGCACTCAGTGCACCCCAGTCCGCCTTTCCCTTCCACTTCCAGTGCTGCTGCACTGCCCGGAAGGCGCACCCATCTCAAGAGCCCGCCGCTGCTCTGCCCTTTAGGAGAGAGTCAGTATGTCTATTGCCTCGCGTGAATGGGTGGCAGTCTGGCAGAGCTTTTGTTCCGTATTTCTGTTTCGAGAACTTTGCCACAAAGTCTTGAGACCCACCGACGCAGTGAAGCTGCTCGTGGGTGTAGGTCTCCCTCCTCTCTCAGTGCAGTTAAAGTGAAGTGCTGGGTTTTTCTGCTTTGGAGAATATGAGGCCTGGTGCAGCGTTTCTGGAAGGTGTCTTTATTGTAAACACAAAAAACGTGAACTGGAACCCTTCTGAGCATTGAACACGATGTTCGCAATTTCTTTAGCAGACTGACCGGCCGAGGCACGGGGATATACACCGATGGCGACGCCATCATTAGCAGCACAGCACAGTTCTGGCTGCAACCTCAACAACTTTGCCACAACACCAAGCAGGCATTGGACCAGTCCCTTGATCTGCGCCCACATAAGGATGCTTTGCCTGGGAATACGCTTTACATCGGCCGCTGTGCGTGCAGTTTACATGAAGCATCCATGTCAGTGAAGGCTGAGGGTTAATTAACTATCACTGTCATTTTGTACTGTCCCGTCACACCTTTTACTGACATTCGTAACCGCTGTGTGCCCCTGTCGCCATAATTCAGCGGTTTACAAAGTTAGGCATGCTGAGAAAAATAAAAGTTGCACCCTGGCCCCAGAACTGCTGCAATTAAATGCAGCCACTGACTCATTGTCCTCCCTTTCAAAAGAACATTGACCCCGGCAGCCAATACCACTCTACCACCATAACGTGACAGCCCCATAGTTTCAAATCCACGGCCATCAATTTGAAGCGCTATTCCCCATTCTCTGCATATTCGGCACTCTTTCTGAGGACTTTTAGTTCCGTGGTCCCTGTTCTCTTCTCGGCTTTAGTCTGTTTTCACTGGTAATGGCTTTCCCTATTCTCCCCTTTATTATAGGTATCTTAATCTACATCATTCATTTTACTACTCTGGACTATCGGCTGCTTTTGACATTTTACTCTAAAATCACGCCACTGTGCTCCCATTTGGCTCGTGAAATTGACTTTTAATCTGGAGGATGCAATGCTTTTTTTCTCCTCAATATTGGTGTGTCTTTTTGTACAGTTTGGGAGGGATTGTAACACAAACAAACCCATTCATGCAGCAACACAGTTTTCTCTGAGAGCTTTAGTTAATCTAGTGTTTCTCTTGTCCAATCAGTCCTGCAGTGCAGCACTCGGCACACTCACGGCCTAATTTACAAAAAAGTTTTGAATCGGATCGTGCCATTGTAAAATGCCTTTGTAAATCAGGGCCCCAGTCTCTACACCAGGGGTGCACAGGGCAAACAGTTCTTACTCGACAATTCTTATTTCTTCATTATTCAAAACCAAATCAGTACCATATTCTGATCGGGCCCTTGATTTGTGCGCAAACAGAACTCTGTCACAAGCAATCCCAAATCTTCTCAAAGGTTAATTTCTACCTTGTCCCACTCATGGTACAACAGGTGATTTAGACCCGACCTACTAATGCCCCCCAGAGGCATTGGGGAATCCATTAGCCTGCTTTTGAGCCCTGGTTACCCTGTTAAAATGACCGCCGCCATTTATATCTTCCTCCTGCTTGGGACCTGCTCACTCTCAGAGCCGACCCCACTCACTGCTGATTGGCTGCATTCTGTATTTTTGACCAATCACAGGGAGCTGGCAGGCAAAGCCAGCCCCCTCCTACGGCCCGCACACAAGGCCCTCATCTGCTGTCTGGCCTGTGCAACATCTAGGGTGGACGCAGGGAGTTCTGTTTGAGCACATATCAAAGGCCAGAACATTGTACTGATTTGGTTTCGAGGAAGGAAGAAATATGTATATCTATTTAAACCTTTGTGGATAAGAGCACAATAAGGTCTAGACAAACCCTTACACGAGTCTACTCTAGTGTGATCCCGGGGCTAGTGTAACATTGATGTTTAGACTTTTGCAGCTCATCATATGAAGTAGTGTCAGAGAGATTAGTTTGAACCTCGGAATAGTTTCCACTTTTTTCCAGTTTAATCTGAAAAATGCAGTTCATACCTGTGCTAATGTGTGCATGAGGTACTGTATTTTTAATTTGCCCTAAAATAAAGATGAGTGTTAGACTTAGCTCATCACTACCCAGAAGCACAACTTAAAAAAAAATGTAAACACTGGCCACCAGGGGGCGCACGGACGATGATCGCCTCCGTGTGAGCTCCTAGCCCACGGGCCCCAAAAGTGACCTGAGCCCCCCACTTTTGCCCCCCCCGGGCCCAACAAGGGCAGATTAAGTCACGGGAAGAGCCCCCCCGCCCCCTGATCGAAAACCCGACGAAAATCGGACTTGCAGGACAGAAGAAAACTCCGTTGGAACTTGTCCCCCTCTCACGAGGACACAAACTGGAGACGACGCCCGCGGCACCCGCCCACTCCCTCTGCTTCGTCCGCGGTGCCGCTGCACCAGGCCCAGGCGCCGGAGGAGGCCACGGACACCCAGCCGCCCCGACGTGATTAAAGCACCGGCCATTCCAGGCGTCCCTGTGCGCACTCCCCGCAGCTCGGGACATAGGCCCGGCGACGGGTGGGAGCGGGCCGCGGAGGTAAGTGCCCGCCCTCCCCTTAAGCGCTCCCACGCACTGCGCTTTGACAGGGGCCCCACTCCCCATCCCACGCCCTCATCGAGGGCCTGGCCTGCTACCGCCCACAGAGGGCCCCATCAAACACAAGGGCCCAGCTGGAGGTGGTCACAAACTCAGTACGGACCCGCTCACCCAAAGCAAGTCACACTCCGGCTCATCGGTAACTGTGGCACTACGTAGCTACGCAGCACCAACCCTAGGGGACCACAAAGTCGCCCGTGCCTCCTAACAGCAGGGACCCCACACAGTAACTGAAGTGCCGCTCGCACCCCGGCTACGTCTGCCCCTAGCCAGACCTAAGCAGGCAATTCCTGCGGACTACGGACACAGCAGAATACTCACTGGTGCACCGTGGCGAGACAGAGGGTTGGGCCCCCACTCCTGGGGCGAGTGCCCTCCTCTGGTGAGGCCCCGGCTCAAGACTTAAACAGGACACGGAAAAGTGGCCCACCAACGGAAAACAGCGAAATACCTGGAGGTGCCCGCCCCCCCGCCTCACCATTACGGGACTGCATTGAGACCCAGACCCCCCGGTCAAGACATTGGACCCACTGAGTGAGACAGAGCGGAGTGGAGGGTAGAGCCCCTGGAACCAGGGCGTGTGCCTCCTCCTACTCCTCCAAAAGAACTCCCGCCACCAGAACCATCACCCCGGTGCCCGCCAATATTGTCAACACACCAGGCCCGAGAAGACGGCCTAACCTGAGGCGTGCACCTCCGCGCCCGCGAGGGCTCCATGAACACTCAGAGTAAGCTTGCCAAGTACGCCTATACTCCGCTGTCACAGGCCCACGACTCCAGACCAACGATGTCAGTCGAGGCCTCCGAAACGGGGGCAGCCGCTACCAAAGGAGACATCGCTGCCCTTCTGACCGAAATTCGGAACATGGGTGCCAACCTTGGCGGTAAAATGGACAAGATGACCCAGAGGATAGACAACATCGAGGAGAGACTAGAGGGAGTTGAGAACAATCAAGCCTCAATCGACATCCTAGAGACCCAAATGGACCTAAGAATACAAAATATAGAGAAGAAAGAAGACAAGATCTGCCTAAAGATAGACGATTTAGAAAATAGAGAGAGAAGGAATAACCTTCGGTTCTTTGGAATTCCGAAGAGAGAACGGGAGACAGAAGAAGACCTCAAACAAACGATACATGATATTGTCAAAATCCTGACAGCGGAAGACATCGAACTCAAGATCGAAAGAATTCACAGAGCTGGCGGCCCCCCGGGTGGCCCGAGGTCGGTCCTCGCCAGATTCCACAGGTATCAGGACAGAACAAGGATACTGGCGAAAGCCAGATCTGGAGGCACCCTTACCCTTGGAGGGGCCCAGATTACTATCTAACAGGACCTTTCATCACTGACACTGGCCCTACGTCGCCTCTGTGGTCCTCTCACGAGATGGCTAAAAGAACAAGGCACAAGATATAGATGGGGATATCCCTTCTCTCTCGCCTTCAAGCACGGGAGCAGGAAGATCCTACTCCGCTCCGAGGAAGAGATCCGAGAATGCATCGCCGACCTCCTCGGACCGCCATCAGGTGAGGGAACCCAGAATACCCTTGCACGCGACAGATCGGGATGGGAACTTCAGGGCCCGAGAAGGAAACGAGTAAAAGGATCCAGGAAGTTCAGGCGACCCAATGACACACCGGATAGCAACAAATGACACTCTAAACCCAAGCTCTACACTCCGGCGACCATTGTTTCCACGATACCCGCAGGGGACCTATCTACACCCTGTATCACGGCACCCCTGTATCTCTGATTTCATCTTGTGACAAGTGAACTGCCTGAACCGCAAACAAGAACTGCTGAGGGACGTGGACGCCGGAAACCGCATGTATCACAATGTATAATTGCCTACAGCCTAAATTGTTGGTGTTCGACACATTACTGTTTGTTATATAATTTCTACGAGAGGGGGGGTGGGGGCTCAAAATGCTATGCTGATGTTATCAGTTGACGGGGTCGTGCGGTTACGACCCCCGCTGGTGGTCCGACAGTAGACCGGCTGTTTACATCCAGTCCAACTCGGACGCCATCACAAACAGACAGAAACCCTCATTGAAGAACCAAAGAGCAACGCAAGAGAACAGAGGGCAAGGGGTATGATGTCCAATACCTTACAGGGATGGGGGGTGGGAGGGACACAGGGGATGGCACACCCTCAGGTAAAGCCTCAGTTAAGGAGAGGCAGCTACGACATCACTTCCATCAAGGCAATTTCCAACAATGGGCGGCGTGACATTGCAAATGCTTGCTACGGAACTGTCAATGTCCCGCAGACATAACGAACCAAGTGACGGGCAGGGCATAATAGGCACGCTGAATGTTAAGGGTCTCAACTCCCCCACCAAGAGATTGTTGGTAACGAGAGAGTTCAAGAGAGCCAATCTAGACATACTTTTCTTACAAGAAAGCTGATGCAGCAAGGGAGAAGAGAGGAAGGTTTTATACGCTAAACTGGGCTCTGAATACTGGGGCTCTGGCCCACTGAAGAAGGCGGGAGTCGGCATATTAATCAACAAAAAGATCCGATTTGAACTCACAAAATCATGGATGGATGTCAGTGGTAGAGCGCTGGTCCTAGTGGGCAGGATACAAGGCACTGTCACACTGGCGGCGATATACGCCCCCAACACAGGACAAGACAGATTCCTGCAGAGGATAATCCCGAAAGTCATGAGCGAAGCAGAAGGCGACGTAATACTCGGTGGTGACCTGAACACGTGGATGGATCCGGAACACGATAGACAATCCGGACGTACCTCTATACCCCCCCCCCAGCAAGCACCAGACGCTCTCCGGTTGCAGATATGATGGCTGCCTACAATCTTACCGATGCATGGAGACATACCAATCCTAACCGAGCTGGCTTCACTTTCTTCTCAGAGCCACATGCAACCTTTTCCAGAATAGACTATATATATATATATATATATATATATCTTACTGCAGATCTCATCACAGCAATGACAGAAGCCATTATAACCCCTATCTCATGGTCAGACCATGATATGGTCACGGTCACTCTGGATCAAATAGCCCTCCCTCGCAGATGCTCCAAATGGCGCTGTAACGAGACACTGTTTAAGGACCCAATTTTTCGGGATCAACTAGAGCAGGACATCACCCAATACTTTGAAATTAACAACATAGGGGAAACCTCTATGAATACAATTTGGGAGGCAGGCAAGGCAACCTGGAGAGGGCTTCTTATTAAAGAAGGAGCAGCGAAAAAAAGAGAAAGACAGTTGATAGAAAATAGGCTGCGTAAAAAGATTACCCAACTGGACCTCATGGCACAGTCAGCTCAACAGGATAGACCACAAAAGATTAAAGAGGCCAATGATAAGAGGGAGGAACTGCGACAACTGGAGGCGGATAACATTGCACACAAGCTTCAATATCTGAAGCAGAAACACTACGAACACGGAGATAAGGCGGGCGCCTTATTAGCTGCAAGACTGCGAGGTCAACGCCAAGAGCGGTGGGTGCCCACGATCCAAACAGAAGGGAGCTCCCCCGAACCACCTCCCCCCAGTGTCCCGGAAGCCTTCGCCGACTTTTACGAAGAGTTATATACCTCTCGCGCTGCCACGCATCCAGAAGCGATAATTGAATTTATGGATAAAATTCCACTGCCCACTCTCCCATCTAATACTGTAGACACCTTGGAAGCCCCCATCACTGGAGAAGAAATTGAAGAGGCAATCAAAAGACTCCCAACGGGGAAAGCCCCCGGAAATGACGGTTACACGGCAGGGTTCTATAAGACCTTCAAGGATGCCCTTCTCCCATTCATGGTTGACCTGTTCAATAACATCCTCCAATCTGGGGTGGCACCCGAATCCTTCTCCGAGGCATTGATAACTGTCATCCCTAAGGAGGGTAAGGACCCAAAATTGTGTGCTTCCTACCGCCCAATATCCCTCCTGAATATCGATGCCAAAATCTATACGAGAGTCCTTACTGCAAGACTGGAGTCACACATGCCCGCAATAATCCACAATGACCAGGTGGGTTTCATCCTAGGCAGACACGGAGCGGACTCCACCCGGAAAACCTTGCACCTAATCCATGAGGCACGATCATCATCGAACAAACCGGCGTTACTCTCAATTGATGCCGAGAAAGCGTTCGACAGAGTCGAGTGGCATTTCCTAGAGGCCACACTAAAGAAGATAGGCCTAGGCCCCACACTCCGTCGAGGGATCAAAGCAATCTACACAGCCCCAAGAGCCTTGGTCATGGTGAATGCACATTTCTCCTGCTGGTTTCCCCTCAGCAGGGGCACGAGACAGGGATGCCCCCTCTCGGCAATACTTTTTGCACTGTCCCTGGAACCCCTAGCCGTAATGCTACGGGCAAACCCTGCAGTAGAAGGGGTATGGGTGAACGGCAAAGAATATAAGTTAGCCTTGTATGCGGACGACATTCTACTCCACGTGTCAAACCCAACATCTTCCATTCCGCGAGCAATCCAGCTGATAGAAGAATACGGCACACTCGCAGGATTCAAGATCAACAAATCCAAATCCACTCTCTTCCCACTCCATGATCCAAACCCGGAACATCAAATCGCCCTCGAGCACCTCGGGCTGATCATCGGAGGCCCAACACTGAAATACTTGGGGATCAACTTAACGCAACACCTAGATGACCTTTACGAAGCCAACTTCCCTTCACTTCTCGAAGCCCTCAAGATTGATCTCAAAAAATGGAAACCACTGACAATTTCCTGGATGGGGCGCTTAAACGCAATTAAAATGGTGACTCTCCCACGGTTCCTATACCCCTTCCAAGTCTTACCCATTACAATCCCAAAGCACTTCTTCCGACAAGTCAGGAAGGCCATATTAGACTTCCTCTGGAATGGAAAGAAACCCAGAATCCCTTACGACGTCTTAATACTACCAAAGGATTTAGGAGGAGTAGGTCTGCCGGACATAGAACGCTATTATCAAGCTACACAGCTAAGAATTCTAATCCCACACCTACGAGATAGGAAGGACCTTCAATGGGTCCAACTGGACAACAACGTTTTAGCCAACGTAACTCTGGCAGAATGGCTATGGGTACCCAGAGCGAAACTTACGAGAAAGCTGCGTGACCACCCGATACTGGGCACAATGTGGAGCATATGGAGGAAGGGGAGAGCGATGTTGGGAGTCACCACGTGGCCTTCACCTCTGAGCCATCTCTGGTCCCCCGGGATCAGAGAAGAAATCCCGGAACATGCTAGATACCAATCGTGGTTTGATGCTGGCCTCGAGAGAGTCGGCCAGCTGTGGAGAAAAGGGAAATTCATCTCAATAACAGACCTAGAAGAAACCCTCCAAATCCACCCAGTACCAGTCTTCCTGTACCTGCGATTGAAGGGCACCTTATCCAGGAAAGAATGGAAGGCCACCACACAGAGAGAACTAACGCCTTTTGAGAAGATCCTAGACACAACTACCTCCTCCAAAAGCGCAAATGTACAAAGCCTTAATTACTAAAGACGACACACCGAGCCGCCGTCTCAAAGCAAGATGGGAACGAGACTTCGCCAGAGAGTTCGATCAAAAAGCCTGGGAAAAAATTTGTGAGACGCCATCCAAAACATCAATCGCAGCCCAGTACAAATTGCACGCTATAAAACTGCTTCACAGATGGCAGTACAATCCATACAGACTGTCTAAAATGTTCCAGACCTCAAGTCCAAGATGTTGGCGACAATGTGGTACGAATGCTGACTACTGGCACATGTGGTGGGCCTGCCCCAAAGTGTGCATTTACTGGCAGGAGGTCCTGGGATGGATCAAACAACTGGACGGCATAGAGAGGGAATTGACACCCCTCCTGATCCTCTTTGGCCTCGAGGAAGATAACATGATCAGGGTAAAAGGTCTGATATACACTCTGTTACTCGCGGCAAGAGCTGCTCTAGTGATAAAATGGAAAGCCCCACGCCTACCGGATAACAAGGACTGGATACAAATAGCCACAAACATCTACATAATGGAAAAAATAACGGCTATATTACATGACAAAGCCGCAAGACAAGAGGAAGTCTGGTGCGATTTCACCGCACAGTATATCCCACGTTCAACCATTGATGACTCTACACAGCAAGGATCTTAACGGTTAACTTGCGCCCCACTGGCGGAAAGCAAGACGACCCACGGCCTATAACCCTTGCCCGTCACAGTACGTATTGGAGATCCGTGACCTAAGGACAGTTGAAGAGGAACGCCATGCAGTTTACGTCGATTCAAAGTATCGTTGCCTTGAAAGGAGGAGACTTGATAAGAGGGAGGGGGGGAGGGGGGAGGGGAAGGGGGGCAGGGCTTTCATTTTCTCTCCTCATTGGAATGATGAACACTAATGTTGTTAAATTTTGTTAAGGTGGACTTGAACTCTGACGCGAAATAATTCTCAGTGTGTAATACGTACCCACCTGTATGTTCAATCCAATGTCAAAATTAATAAAACTTAAGTGTTAAAAAAAAAAAAATGTAAACTACCTTTCAAGTATGCAATAGCTTACTTGGCTTGAGACACCATGCAAACGATGCACACATTGTAAGTCTAAAGCATCCTATTTACACAGTGTGCAAACTCCACAAGGCGCACCACAAGTATACAAAGTTGTGTAATCATGGGAATTTGTTAATTTTCCTTCCAATGGCAAAGTCGAATGTGAAAATATTGAAATGACATATGAAATGGAAATAGCTGTACCAAATAGTGAACAAAGCATTAAAGACATCCATGATATGTAGATACAAAAAAAAATCATTAGTGGTCCCTGCAAATTTGCCCCTCTCCCAAGTCTGAGTCAAGCCATGTAGAAACATGAACAAGTGGTGTCAAAGGAGCAATTCGTTTGCCTCTTTTATTCTGAATGACCAGGTCCTGTTTGGGCTTTGGCCCAATGTAGCTCTGTCCTTCATTTCCATTGCCTATACTTAACCACTCCATTGGCTACACCTTTGTATATTCAAATGGGCCTATCAGGGTTTCATCCTCCCCGTCCCCCTTTCTTGCCCACAAGGTTGCATGTTTGTGTTTGCACCAATTGGTAGTTTTGTGATTGGCTTGACAGTTGCAGGAACTAATGCGAAGAGGCAGACAAATCTGGTCTCTCTGCTTTCATGGCAACAGGGACAAGTGCCCTCCTCTGCCCTATCACTCACTCTCCTCAATTTTGCGGTCACTCCTCCTTTAAAATATTGTACATTGCTCCTGTGTACGGTTGCTGAACTAGCTTTCAGCAGACAAATCTGGTCTCTCTGCTTTCATGGCAACAGGGACAAGTGCCCTCCTCTGCCCTATCACTCACTCTCCTCAATTTTGCGGTCACTCCTCCTTTAAAATATTGTACATTGCTCCTGTGTACGGTTGCTGAACTAGCTTTCATCTTTTGGATTTTGTTATTCTCCCTAATGTTGCCATTTATTTCTTAGTGCCCCTCGTCCCCCCACAGTGCTTCCCTCACTCTCTGCATCCCCCTCATCCTGTAATTTCTTCCTGCCTGTGCTGTCATTCCCCATTCCGCCCCTCTATGCTGAACGTAAAATGCAATCAACTACAAGAGCCAAAACTGAAAACTGTTGGCTTTGCCAATGCTTGTTTGTACTGTTGTGTATACCCTGTAGTGTATAGCTATTCTGTTAATGAAAATTATTCGTACAAGCGCATTTACACTAAGAGTGAGTAAGCAACAGGCATTCTTTTTAGGTGCAATCCACTGAGAGGCCCACGTGCCACGGCAGACCGGTACGAACAGTGAGCCACATACACAGAGCTGTGCAGTATGTTTATCTCCACCAGAAACAATTGTAAGCCCCTATTTTTGTATTGCTTGTAGAGTTCGGCCCGAGGATGGACACGAAGTCCGAAATGCATTGGCTTCTGATTCTGCCGCTTCGATTGTAAAGAAGGCACAGCACAAGACATTAAAGAATGATGTCATGAAAAATGAGAAATTGAATTTAGCATTTTATGAAACTATGAATGTAATTAGTGGTTCAATTTGAGGTGCTTTTTGGTGATATCCTTAGATTTGTACTCTCGCGACCGATACTTTTGCTCCAAATCTATTTGGAAATAGGAATGTTTGAATTGGAGATTCTGTTTTGTTACCCTTCAGTTTGTCGCACAGGTGTATGCAAACATGGAGACCATGAGTTCCTCAACTCCGTTAGTAAAAATAGAAAACTTCTTTGGTTTTGCTTGCACCTTTCTTTGCGCCAGTATTTCCTCCAGCAGTATTGCTCCAAGCGTCGAGTCAGTTAGACTCGACGCTTGGAGCACGAATTGGACTTTTTTCAGCAGATGGGATTTGACCCCAATTACTAACTGGACTGCAATAAAGCCGATATCGGGACCGCGATACTTTAGGAAATGCCCGGATTTGAGAAAGGCAAAGTGTAAAGCCGAAATACATGTCATGCAAAAGGGCCTAGAATTATCACAAAAATAAAAATAATCTACACACAGACAGACTTGAATGCTTTCATTTATTCGTTGGGAATAGCATAAATCATATATGTGAAGACAGGAAATACTGGCACAAAGAAAGGTGCAAGCAAAACCAAAAATGTTTTCTATGAATGTAATTAATCACTGATGCAGTAGTATTTACTTCAAAGGTTGTCAGTAGGTCTGATGATGGACGTCATCAGAGTTTATCTCTATATCGTTACCAAGTAGTGCCAGGTTTTATGTCTTGAACCTTCAGCACCAGTTCTGTTCTTGTTCGATCAATAGAACTTTGCATTCTGGGACTTTAGTTGGGGTTATTTTCGTAAAACCGTCAGAATTGGTAGAAGGTGTCGCACATGATAGAGGGCCACTTGACAGGTATGCATTTTGCCTTTATTCTTCCATCACTGCAGAACCCATTCTTCAGGCTGTTTGAAAAGAGTTGCTGCAGTTGTCATAGTTACTTGACACATATACTCATATTTTACCTCTGTCCTTATATATGTTCAATAAACCCTGAACTCATCAGGACTAAGATTTAGGATTAGGAATGTCCCTTTACTAACTGTTCAGTAGAGGAATCACTCAAATGAGCGAGTTGGGTAGCTCAATTGGTTAATGCACCTGCTAGTGATCAAAACACACATGCAGGCACAGGCATTTCGGAATCTAGCGAGAGCACCATAAATGGTGGGATGGCCGCCATAGCTTGCATGTCCTCTTTTGACATTTTAATGCTGCCACAACCTGAACATTCCATTGAGAGAGTTTGGGTTGATGAATCTTGCATAGGGTTACGGAAAGTAACGTTTTCAAGCAAACAAGGTAAAACTTAGGCCTGACCCCAAAATATATGTCTCTAAAAATCTTTTGCATGTTCGTCAATATGTAGGGTCTATCAATGGCCTTCTGTCACCACCCCTGTGTGAGTTTCACTATTATGTGCGTTTGGCCCTGCACCTTCCTCTCTGTGACTTTCGTTGGATCTATCACCAGTTATGACCCTTCTATTCCCCTTTTCCCTAATTTTCCCCATTAGATAACTTTTTGTCAGTTCCTTTAGGGAGTGAGTGTGACAGTCAAAACACAGTCCTGTCAGACTGCACCTGCCTGAACACTCCTGTTTAAGTCTTATGCGTTCATTAATTCCTTAGTCTAAAAATTTATTAATTCTAGCAAAAGAAAAAGAAACTGAGGTTTTACAAGAAAAGAGAATTTTTTCGAAAAATCACTATACATTTCCGGTTAGGGATTGTTAATTTTTGCATTGGTTTTTCCAGATTCCAAATGTTATGCAAGTCATACCACTTTGCACTCCACAGGCACTCTTCTTTTTCTAGAACTCTAATAAGTATCCTGGAAGTGCTTTCTTGGGAAAACAAAAGGTATCATTGTTCTCGTATCTCTGTCTGAAATTACCCAGTTCTTATCTGCATACAAAACATTTCTCATTAATCTTTACCCTTTGGCAGTCCCCCACCCCCCACACACACAGGCATATAATATATATCGTTTTACACTTATGAATTCCCATAGACCCGTGAGACAGGATCGGCAATCCATCAATGAAACAAGTAATCAGCCATGACTCTCAGGCCTGTATGACACTCCATCTCGATGGAAGATAGCCGTATCCCTCCCGAAGGCACAGCCATTCACCCGCAAACATCTGCAATCACCTGCTGCTCGATCTCATATCGCACATTACCTCTGCGACTAGAATGCAGTGTGGGGTGCATTTAAGGCCCCAAACAGAAGTCCCTTTAACATGAATAGCAAGATTCTAAACACCGAAACAAAAACGGCCTGGCAATTGTTTTTGTTTTTCAAGTAAAGTTAAAGAGCCATGTGGAAAGGGGCATACCTGTCATTATCAATTAATAAGCAGCATTTGAATTTACAAAGGAAGGAGGAATCAAAGATTCCTGTCACATGGAAACAGGATTTTTAAACATTGAAAACAAAAACGGCCTGCACATGTGTGTATAAATAAAAACTGTTTTAAAAGTAAAAGTGAAAAAAATATCATTGCGCACAGGAAAATGTCAGGAAAATGAAACATGATGTATGGGTTGACCAAAAGCAATGTAAGTTTCATCTACAAATCTCCAGTGACATTTGAAGCGCCACTTTGTCTGCCCAAAGCACAACCTTTTGGTGGTTGTGGGCAAACCTTCACAAGGAAAACTCCCACTCTCAGCCTGGATGTCACATCTCCCATCGAATGACCAACCGCAATAAAAATGTCCTGCTAAAGGCGTCGAAATTCAGTGTTCTCCAGACCTGCTGGCTCTGAAAGCATGGACTTCAAGAAAAGTCACCCTTGGCTGGAACATGACTAATATGTGTGAAAATGGGGGCAACCATTTCAAAGAGCAAGCTTCCAACACAAAGGAGACTGATAAAGGAACAGGCTGACCCAGTGAAAACAAATGGCTGTAAGCAGGAGCAGGAACATTTTAACCCACATGAAGTCACAATTTAATTAAAAGGACTATCATCATTTAGGCCTTTTACTCAGCCATCATAAGGCAGATGGATTTCTTCTATGCACCATTTCTTTTGTCATTTCCAGGTGAATTGGGGGCTATACAATTCATCTTCCTGTGACTCTGGGGGCAGTTAAACTAGGTTTCTGGCTGATTTGAACATGTTCCGAATATGAGAGTTGGTGAGCGGGTGGAAAACGAAATTAGGGATATGCTTAATAATTTACATATTCGTAACTGTTGTGCTTTTTATGGAAACTGCAGAAAGGTGCCACATGGCCATGCTACATGATATGGATTTGGTGGTTGGCTTATATAATTCCTCATGATTAGTTGAAACAGAAAATATGTTTAGTCTAACAGTTGCAGTAAAATTATGAAGTTGTGATACTTAACTAGTTTTTTACCAAAAAGTTGAAAGGGTTTTTGCCAAAAAGTTGAAAGGGTTTTTGCCAAAAAGTTGAAAGGAGAACAAAGGATGATGACCAATGGGAATTGCCATATGTTGCTCCAGACTCCTAAATCAATCCTGACTCAGAGGCTGGGTTTGGGGGAGAGAGAGAAGGGTAACTGTCCAATCCTAGTGGCAGGGATTATAGCAGGGTACTGCCCCAAGATTGTAAAATGTGTGGTGTCATTGCTGCTATATAAGGGGGGCTGCAATAGGACAGGGGACAAACAGAGAAACACAGAAAAAGGAGAAAGACAGGAGGACAGAGAGAAGAGACAGACCATCAGGAAGGCTGCTGAAACTTACCATCTGACAGCTGTAAGGAGACACCAGAGGAGATTGCATCTGTGTGGAGCTGTCTATCTCTAGGAAGGCCTCAAAGCCGACTGGGTCCTATGGTGGAGAGCAGGAGGCCATCTTTGAGAGCTGAGTGACCATACCCCTGCCCTATCTTTCCAGAATGTTGCGAGATGCAACTGGCTTTGCTGAACCTTAAACAGAGGCTTGATATGCAAGTAGAACTGAACCCTGGGAAACCAAAAGATGGGGGAGTGTGCTTGCCTTGAATCTGTTCACTTTATAGTGGGTGGGGGGCAAAACTGTGTTGATCCTTAGCCTATGTAGCCAAACATATTCATTTATTAATTCCCCATTTAGCAGAACACTATGGGTGAATTTGTTGAAATTCGAAATTACCAAAGCTCACTTTCCAGTGTGGGCCGAGAACTATAGCCATTAAATGAATTGGGTAATCCTTGTTGTACAGCTGACCCCGACACAAGCCTTTCAGTAAGGGGGGCTGGAAATCCAGAATTCCCCAAAGCATTCACATTTTTCTGTCTGACTTTCCAATATAGACCAAAGCAAGGGGGGTCTAAAAAATAAAGCTATAAATCATCATGTGTTTATTTTAAATCAAAGGTGCGGGCGATATTATAATTGACATGTATTTTTCCCCATCTTTAAATCTTACTGCTACACTTAAGCCTGCAGGAAAACCAAAATCCAACAACATTACATAAGTGTCTTTGTTATTGATCAGAGTATTTATTTTGTGAAGTGAAATTTGCAGAAAGTAAGAATTGTGTCTGTGTTCTTTTTAACATACTTTTGCGATTTATTTGTGCTGAGAGAAGTGGATTGTTTTGTGCCATGGATAAAGTGGTGTTTTGAACATTTCGTGCTAATTTCTATTTCTGTTAATTTAAATAAATACCAATATTTTTCCCGTACACCTGCCTGGTTCTTGGCTCATTGTTAGCTCGGGGGAGAGGGATCCAAGGGGCATATGTGTCTGAGATAGGGCTAAAGAAAATAATCTGTTAAACAGTTTGTTGTGTCACCACTTGAGTGGGGAGGGAAGGAACTCCCTGTGTTGAGGATGGCTTCTCAAACAGTTACAGCAGCCAAGTCTCACAATAACTATGCGGTCTAGCTGGATGCATAAGCAGTCTCCTTGACTCGCATACTCTCCTGAAAGCCTTTACAGCACCCAACCACAAGCCAGTTCTACTTGGGTCGCTAGCAGGGACTTAGCCAACCCTTCCTACCTTCGTACTGGCTTAATGCACACACACATTCTTCACTCCCCAAGCTAATCTCTCATACCTCGGACTTCAAGGGCGTTCACCTACAGCGCTTTGAGGCCATACCAATGGCAATAAGCGCTATACAAATGCCATATTACATTACATTATTTCAGTGAAGATGTCGGGTATATTTTTTGACGTGTGTTGAAGTGGCCCTTATATAGTTGTGAAGACACTGTAAGTTGGTTTTACTCTTGTCAGTACTACTTTCTTATTACTCCCAACCAGGCTGATGAAAGTTTGATTTTGGGGTTGAGGGAGATGAGCTGATTAATGCTTTTTCTATCTGACCTGTGTCAGGTGGAGTCTATGCCGCCGTTTACATCATCAGAATGAAACTCTGACTTGTGGAGTGCCAGAGGGGACTCTGTGTAGTCACCTTTATTTTCTTTCTATGTTACACCCCTGTCTGAATTAATAGAGGATTTTGGGCTGAAATCTATACAGTATGCGAACAACACTCAAGTCTTTATGTGGATTAACACAAATAATCAACTTCTAATATGTTTTAGCTTTGTCTGGAGAATGCAGATAGTTGTAGGTCTACTCACTATCTGAAATTGAAATCTTGATTTCTTTTTATGCTTCCACAGTATCTTTGGAGTCTTCTTGGCCTCACTCTATGAGCCCTTACCTGCACCTGGCTGCCCCCCCTGCAGAGGCAGGGAAGAATTTGAGAGTGGTAATTGATTAATCCCTAAAATGTACAGTTCATATTTCCGCTTTGGTGTGTATGGGTCCCTCCCATCTTCACTCACTCCCTTCTCACGCCAGATAAGTTATCCCTCCCAGCACCTCGCAATACAAATCATCTGATTGTAGCTCACAGGCGTGCAATGTCTGTTCTCTTTGAACATTCAAGACTTGTTACTTTTAGGGTTGATGGTCGAAGTTCACGTGGTACCATGGAATTCAGGGATTTTGGGGCTTAGTCGGTTAAATGGACTATAACTCATGGTCACCTGGGGATGGGCCGGGTCAGGCTTAGGCCAGTGTTAGATAACATGCACACCAGACGCTGGGTTATGATCGTGGCCTTGTAGGGCACATTCTTTTTGGATAGAAAAATATCTATGCAACACTGTTAGAACAATGAATGAGCTTTATGGCGGTTGGGGGTGCGGGTTGTCCTCATGGGAGCTCGGACATGGCTGGAAGTTTCTGTCGTCTCGCAGTTAGGACCTAGTGCATAAAATGCTGCAATCGTCTCACAAGCCTTGTCTCTTAACTATGATAACTAACATCTATGCATAATGGTAGATTTGGTCGTGACCTGCACTACACTATTTGGGTGGATTATATTGGGGTGGTGTCCTACCACCGTCCCACCTGCCCCCGGGCCCATCATAGTGCTTTGAATGCAGCTTGCCTTACTCTAAAGCACTTAGGGGGTGGGAGGGGATGCCCCCTTCCCAACGCTATGAGGTTTGTGTCACGCTACCATATGCTATCTGTGCTATGCTCTGCCCTGCTTTGACATGCTATACTTTCTGAAGTCTGGTATACTACACTTTGTTATGTCATGTTAAGCTGCTGGACATATTATGTCATGTTGGGATATGAGAATCTATGTGTCTTTTGTTAATGTACACCTTTGTTTTTGCTTTCATGAGGTGTCCCATCCCTACACCCCTTAGATTTTGAATTCATGGTGTTACATGTCCGCATTAGTTCCTGTATGCGGGTTGGAGTTTGCTAACCAGCCCTCTCCAATATGTCCACCAGACTCAACCACGTGGCATGGTGACATAATGAATTCATACGCAACATGGAACTGCCGTTTGTAGGGAAACGATCTGGATCTCTGTGTCATAACGCTCCGTTAAGCCTTCCTAAGCAGATGTCCTTCCCTGTTCTTCCTTGTGCTCCTACCTCTCACTCCTTCCATGCGCATCACAATTCCTACTGGGTATTGAGTTTCTTGTATCTCTTCTGCTGTGGAGGTGCAGCCGGAGCACTAGGAGAACCGGGTGATGCAGGGGGAAGCAGAGAACAGCCACGCAAGCCGCCCGGCGCTGTAACTACGTCACAGAATGTGGCATACACCGGCACAGGGTCTGCTGGAGCCTACGCTCACCAAAGAACCCACTAAACCACCAGGGAATATTATTAATAAAAGGCTTCCAGGACGGCCTGTATCATCCACTAAACCACCAGGGACCCATGTTAGTAAAAGGCCCTAGGGAGGCCATGAAAATGTATTGCAAGCATCCACTAGTCCACCGGGAAGATATTTAGAAGGAAAGCCTACTAGGATGCTTAAAGAAATACCTGGTCCCTATGGCTCATGGCAGGAATATGATATGGCATTTATAAAGCGCCTATACACAAGTGTTTCAAGGTGCGACGAGACAAGGGAGGGGAACAGAGGGAAGACAGAGACAACTATCTTAGTAGGCCAGGTGACATTGAGATCGCGCAAGTGCAGGGGAGAGGGAGAGGGGGAAAGTGTGAGGGGAAGTGCAGTACATCGGATAGACAGTAATAAATAAAACAATAAATAAGAACAATAAATGAGAGGTGTGGCCAGCTGGTAGTAGGTGCAAAGTTAAATGCAGGCATTGGGTGTCGAGTGCTGGTAGGAGGCTGTAGGGATACAGAAACTACCAGAGTGTGCAAGGGTTGCCAGGAGGGGGTGGGGGACTGCGTGCCGGTCAGGTGGGGAAAGGACCTGGGCCAGAGAACAGAGGGTAGCCAGGTGACTAGTGTAGCTTCAGTTTCAGCCAGGAGTTCAACAGGGGAGAGGAGGAGAGAAAGCAGAAGCAAAGAGGAAAGTGCTGAGGTGCTGAGGCGCTTCCGCAACTGGATATGGTTCTCATCAATTTTCAGAGAGGCAGGGAGGCTGTTACAGAGGGAGGTCCCAGACAAAGAAAGATCTACCACCAACTTGTTGCTTGGAGAAGCGACTGACCCTGAGGGAGTTGGAGGCGGATGAGCGAAGAGCTCGAGTAGGAATTATTTAGGAAGAGAGAGTTGAAGGTATTGAGGCCCTGGGACCCAGAAGGCTTTGTGGACAATGCAGAGGGTTTTGAGCTTAATTCTCCCCGCCACTGGGAGCCAGTGCAGAGATTTCAGTCCTGAAGAGATACGATCCCTGGGCTTGAGGCCAAGGACAAGACTTGCAGTCCTGTTTTGGATGAGTTGCAGATGGTAGAGAGTAGAGGCAGGCAGATTTAGAAAAGCTGTTGTAGCAGTCCAGCCTAGAGAGAACCAGAGCTCTGGAGACAGTGAGCTTCTGGGGGAAGGAGAGGAAAGTAAGAATACCTCTGAGGAGGTGCAACTGGTAGTGTGACTTCTTAGAGACATCAGATGTGAGGAGTGTGGAGTCGAAGATGACCCCAAGGTTTTTAGCCTCACAGGTGGGAGCATGAAGAGGGCAAAGAGAGGCCGGCCAGAGAGTGACAGGAAAGGAGGGAGCAGGTGTGCCGATGAGGAGGATTTCAGTCTTACTGGCATTAAGGCAGAGATCACTGGCAGCACACCACTCCTGCAACCAACAGCATTTTGTGAGGAGAGGACAGGGCTTACAAGTCCTTATGAGCCCTAGTGAGGATTCCCAGGCCCTTCCCCAGAAGACAGATAAATGAATTTATCAGGGTAAGTTGACCAATTCTGGGAGGGGGCACAGTATTTGATTAAGTGTGTGCATGGATTCTTGTGAGTTAGTTGAGTGAGGACAGGAGTGGGAGGAGCACATCTGAGAGTCCAGAGGAGGTGAGTACGAAAAAGAGTGTGGGGGCTACTGGAGAGATGGGGGTCGGTGGAGTATTTGTGTGTGTGTGAGCAAGGAGTGTGTGGATTAGCAATAGGCTAGAAGGTAGTGGTAGTTGGGAGTAGCAGTAATGAGAATAGTAGAGTAACAGAGAGAGGGGTAGGAAGTAGTAGTAGTAGCAGCAGCAGCTGTGAAGAGTAAGACTAGAGGGAGAAGAGGTAGTATGGTAGTAGTGGTGTAAAGTGGTAATAGAAAAAGACTGGTAGCAACCATAGTAAATTGTAGTAGTAGTAGTTTGGCGGGACCAGTGAGAGGGTGTCCCGGAGTAAGGAGTGGTGGGAGGAACAGAGAGGAGATAGTAGTAGAGGAGTAATAGTGGAGGCAAGGAGGTAGCATAGGAGAAATGAGGGAGAAGAAGGTATCATCAGAGATAGCAGGGTGAGGAGGAATTGAGAACTAAGAGGAGAAATAACATCAAAGGGCAGAGGTAGGAAGGCTGAGAAGGGGGGATATCAGAGGGACAGTAGTACAGTGGGAGGGCCATCCCTTCAAGACCCTTATAGTGAAGGTCAATGTACAAGTGGGCGTGTTGGAAGTGAGAGCGCCACTGGGTGAAAGAAAGCACCATCCCTAACTCCCTAGAATATTATGGGGGGTAGGTCAGGGAAAGTTAGAAAATCCAAGAGGCTGCTTCTTAGGGAAAGCCACCACCAGAATAAGCCAGTAATAAGACAGACAGGGGTCACCAATCAAAAAGTGACTAACATCCCTGTTAAGGATGCCAGGGCTAGGGAGGGGCTAAACCGACAGGAGTGAGATGGAGAGAGACAGCCCTGGAGCCAACTTCCCCAAGACCCGGTAACCCCACTATTAAAAAATCTACAGCCATTATCTATAAAGACAGTTGGACTGTCTGAAGGCGTCAGAGTGGATATTTGTGGCGGACTCCCTGTCACACAGATTAACTCCCAGAAGAGGCCAGCCTCACCCAAAGAGGAATCCAGCCTCCCACACCACCATAACCGACCCCTTAAGGCCCCAGTCAGCCCAGTCCAGGGCATTTCTTCCAAAGCACCACAGTCCAAAGCCCATCCTCAGTTAAGAGGTCCCGCATGTCCTCCCAGAGGTCCTGTCCATGGAACATGACCGTTCTCCTTTACCTTGTGCACTATTTCAACTCACCCAACCTAACAATGGCAATCATGCGTTGCAGAAGTCCTCAAAACCTGAACATGCCGGAACCAAACACATTTTGTTTAATTGTATTACAGTGCATAAAATTGCACCTTATACACAAGATAATTTCACTGTTACAACAAAAACAATTCCTTTATAGATTACATTTTAGTTCTTGACATTGCCCTTCTAAAAATTCACCATGTAGGTGGATTAACTCTGAACCCTCTAACCTAAAATAAAATCAATACTATTCCAAAACGTAGGGCGCTCGAGAGCCTGAGCAAGATGGGCACGGGTCCTTGAAACTCTGTGCGAGACAGCTGAAGTAATATGTGAATATCCCTCTTCAGTCCCCGGAGTTTGATGGAAAATGAGAGTATTCAAAGCAGGATCGCACCAGCATAACTCTCAATAGTTTGCAGCCGCCTAGTGGGTCGCCAAGACCCTAACCGACACCACGGTCGAGAGTGGCCTATAACAGCCACGACCATGGCACTGAGAGAAGCACGGGACGATTCCCGTCCCCTACGTGGGCCCACTGGGAATGAGGAGCTGAAGTTCTCCACTAAGGCGTTTCCATCGCCAAGGCACCACACTGGCTCCCGAGCGAGATAACACAGGCAACGCTCCCGCATCACAACCTACGCATGGCATCCGGCACAAAAAGACTGGTGCCAGAGGAATGCCCCGCCGGGAGGACCCCTCGCCAGCCGCAGCCCAGAGACTGATCTAACCCTGCCAGGGCAGAGGGGCACCTTCCCGTGCACATGGGCGCTGGGCCATGGATCCGCAACAACGCTTTGGGATGTTCTGACCCACTAGTCTCTGCCCTACGACATCACTGTGTGCTGGTGGCACCAGAACCAACAGAATGGCCGCAAAAAGCCCTATGCGCGCTAAACCTCTGAAAATTGCGCAGTGAAACCGGAAAGCATGGCTTCCCATCTATTTTGCCAGTGTCAGTGGTAGAACAGGAGACCAAACTGCCAAAACCTGTCATTGGGCTGTCCACAGAGTGAAATGGAACTACCTGAAAAGGCAGTGCTGCATTGGCAGGAAAACCCAGAAGTGCTCTAAAATCAGTTTTTCCTTTGCTGTTGAAATTGCAAAATAATGGTTCCCAAACATCAGAAAAGATCCAACATCCTTGTGGGGTGTTAACCATCACCTTATCTAAGGAATCCCCATAAGCACAATGTCAGAAGAAGCAGATTTCATGACAAGAATATCCACATTCAAAAAGTTGCTTGCCTGGGAAAATCTGTCAGATATGGACGCAGTACCACTGGCCGCCTGTATCAAAGTTGTCATTTACTTACACTGGGAGTTTAAACTTGTACATTAAGATCAAATTGTGGAAAAGAAGAGAGTTGCCATCAAAAGCAATATAGGTTGCTACTATTCAATCTCTATGTTTTAAAAAGACTGGAATTAGAGATCTGTGTGTCTACTTTTTGAAAATGTAAAATTTATTTAGCAAGACAATTTTAAACAAAGTGTTTTAAAGTGAACTGATGCCAGCCACAGAACTTCAAAAGGCAAATTCCACAGTGTGCCCCAAACAAAGGTGCCTTCCATTTGCTCTCTGCCCAGGAACTCTCAGCTAGATGCTAATGAAAGGAGGAGATTTTGCTCTGCTTCTCTGGGGAGGGACAATAGGCTTCCTGGACTGAAAGGGAATGCAAATTCAAGTGTCAACAGAAACTACTGCCAGCAGGAAGAGAGGCCTGGATTGCTCTTGCCCCAGCAAAACTATGCGGGCGGGACCAGACAGATAGGTGCATCTGTAAACCACAAAAAGTATCTTTTGAAAAAGACTCACAGAGCACTGTGCAAAATGTGTAAAAATCTGTAAAATATAGGTTGTTAAATTGAAAATTCTGCTCACATTTTGAAACTACTCTGAATTCTGTGCTATGTTCACAGACAGGACTACAGAAATTGTGATTTTGTAGCAATTGTGATGATGCTAGAAATATGAACCTTCACAGGATTATGCCCGGATGTCATGCGCATATATGTAGAAAAATGTGGACAGATCTGACATTGGCTACCTAACCAAAAGTGCGAAAAACTGTCAAATCTGAACTAAACCTCTCACTAAAATGGTACTCGGATGGATACTTGCTCTACTAAATCTGTGATGTAAATATGTATTGTTAGCAAGTTGGTTATATTGTAAACATGCTTTATGTGAACAATAGATTTACTGTACAGAAACAAAGGGGAGGTACTCCCTGGACTGTAAAACACAGCATCATCATGGCACCAGAGTTCCTTCTCAAATCAGGAGAGGGGAAATACTCTAACCAATAGGATTCCTAGAGGGTGTGCCTAGTATAATTCAGCATACCCACCCCTTAGGGAAATACATAAATAGAGATAGCTTAGGACCCAGACACACACAGATTCACTGATCAACTAATTTACTGGCGAAGCACTTTGCAGGAGAAACCCATATCCAAGACTCCAGAACTTTGAAAGCAGAGAGGCCCAATTTCAAAGCTGAACCCTTCTCAGCGTGGCCTTTAAAATCTTGAAACCTGATTTTAACCCCAAGCTTCCAAGGGGCACAACAAAAAGAACAGCCTGGCTATGCTGTTTCTGCTATCACGCCAAAAACTCTTCCTAGAATCCAGAGATCCAAACCAGTAGAGCAGAGCTGTAACCTGATAGCTGCAACCCAGAACCAACCCGTCAGATCCAGTCTAGAGTGCTGTGCAGTGTCCAGAGAGCCGTGCTGAGTGCAGAACCGAGCACCCTGAATCCTGTCCGGTGGGCTAGCAGAATTCCAGTCCAGAAACCTCTGACCAGATCCTTGATGGGCACATTCCAAACAGTAGTTGTGAGAATCTATAGCATAGAATTGTCCCTAGCCAATATCTTATACATAAGTAATCCTATCCCAATCATTCTATCATATCCAGAACTGCATTATAGAAAATCTCTTGTTTTCCTAAATCTTTTCCTCATCCATATAGTCCTTTGATAATAGTAGTGATAATATCATCTTTGCGCTAATATAGTTGCTGAAGAAAGACAAGTGTCTCGGCAGGTAGAAACCATCCGGAGACGTCGCTGGATTGGTGGCTGTGCTGTCATGTAGCTTGTGGCTTCATAGTCTCCTTAGTGTAAAGGAAATCCTGTTTGTAATTCAAAAGCGCATCTTTCATTTGAAAAATTTGACTCTTTCTGAGAAAAACCTACCTCTACTAAAACCTTCATAACTTCTGTACCGTTATTTTAAGTGTCAAATTTAAGCTAACATCCTCAGCTTTCCAACAAACCCAAAACCGCATTCCAAATCCTTCTAGTTTTCTAGTTGCCGCAAATGTTTTGTTTGGCACAATTTCATCACGTGTAAAACAGCTGTTCTTTGCATCCGACCTCAGAATTCAGTGTTCAACCTGCTGGTGACTCAATAATCATTGCTAGTGTTTATCTGGAACTATACAAAGCGGCTCCCACTAGTTTTGAATCCAATTTAGTGAATTAAATCCATTTTTCAGTGTTTTTGACCATTCAGTCAAAGCCAAATTCCAAAGCATTTGACCAGTTTGCATTCATTCCGGTTTCTCTCTGAGTTTGCTGGGGGAAATTGGTATTGAAACTGTATTTGTTGAGTTGTATTCCTGAAACCTGGGTTCTCCCCTTCCATCTCTTTATCTTGCATATTGCGGGGATTGAGTAGTGTGCAGGGGTAAAGAGTGACCTTGCATTTGACTGAACCCACACAAAGTATTATTCTATGCTACATTATTTTTCCTATCCATACTCCTCCTGCTTAAAGAGATTGTTGATTGTAACATCACCCATTGGTGATCATTGTATAAATATATAAATATTGTGCAAATCCATAAAATAAATCTTTTAACTTTGCAAAACAGCCTGCTTCCTGGTTCAATGAGACAGGGGGATTCAAATAGAGGGGCGTGATATAAGGGTACATCATTCAAAAATAAAAGAACTTATAGGCAAAAATATATAATTAACGCTTTCAATATTGCATGCCACGCTAGGCATTGACTTAGGTGAAGTGCTGAGTTGAAATCACTCACAACGCCGCAGTAACACAGCGATACACAAATAAGGTGAGGAGTGGTGCAGCGGGGCTAATATCAAGCGGTGTGAGACCGCAGGTGGACCCAGGCCTGGGAGCGGGAAGCCCTGGCTCCGGTTAAGGGGAACCATAATACACACAATCAGCTGCCAACCTTCAGACCAGGAAACGGTCCCAGACACACCAGCACCCCGCCCAGCAGGACCCGCAACTCGGGCCATCCCACCCGCCGCACCCACCCAGCACCTGCCCCGAAAGGAACTAGGAGACACTCCAACATTGAGCCGCGGGCTCATGCGAAGTGCAGTCTGTTGGGGGCACTTAGGGCAGCATCCTAAAAGACATTGACGGCAACTCAACCAGCCGAATACCTGTGGGGCAGGAATCCACAGGCAACAAGGAAGGCGTCAGACATATAAGGGCCCTCCAGACCCGGAACACCTCGGGCCACCTACCAGGCCCACGCACAACCATTGTGGCCAGATGGCCTGGGACGGGCTGTGCATACCCCGCCGACGGGGCCGGGTGAGGTCCAGGGTGTGAGGCCCATCCCATAGAGTGACGCTAGGGCCGCAATCGCAGCAGCGATCACACTACGTCAAGCAAGGAGGGCAGCAGCCGCCAGGATCAGGCCGTAAGTCCCATCCTGTTGCCGGGGGCACTCCCCCATACCTCTGCACATCCCGACTCCCCGATCGGTAATCAGACCCGGAGAGGCCGGTAACACGACCACGGAGATACCCCACCTAAGGCACATAACCGCAGAGGCAGTCTCCCCCAGCACCCGGCGGGTTCCAGCTGGGTAACCTGTTTCATGGACAACATCCATAGTCACGCCTGCCATCCGTATGCTATTCCCACAGGGAGGACCAACTCACCCAGGTAGTGCTCAGCCACTGACCCCAAGACCGGAGGCACAGAGAAAGCCCATTACACGGGGTGCGGCCAGAACTATAAACACAGGGGCAGCCTCTCACTCCAACACCCTTGAAGCAGCACCAGAGCACTCCCGGCAGTGAGAAGCACACGCAGTGGGAATAAAGGGTGGCTGCTACCCCGATCGGGCCGCTGAGACCCCATCCCCACCCGAAAACAGTACCCCACAATACAGCTCTTTCGGAATCCAAGGTTGGAACGCTAGTCTGAAGTGAGACAGTGCACTAATATCGTGGCACCGCACACTGTGTCTTTAGCAGCTGGAGTGACCACCCCTACTGTTCTGCCGAACCCCATCAGACAGCGTGCCCAACAAACCACACCCACCATCCCGCTCAACCTCTGCCGAAACTGTCACAAGAAGGTCCACAAAGCCTCAAGACTCCATAGAACTTCAACATGGGTCCAGTGACCCCAAAATGATCTAATACCTAGCCTACATGCAGCACAAAGGAACCAGGGACTGACCCGCCCCCATCCGATCACTACCAGTACTGCATTATCGCCCGAGCAACACTCGCCGTGGAGTGTTCATGCATGCCACCAACGATTGGCGACGCCTGGGGGGCTATGATAAAAGAGACCATAGGTAAACAGCCATCTCTCTCAGAAGATATAGTCGCAGCAGTACCCATACCTAGACGCTCCGCCAAACGCAACACAATCATGGAGGTCCCATTGCAACTCCAAGCTATCTTAGCTGAGATGAAGCT
Source organism: Ambystoma mexicanum (assembly GCF_040938575.1). Lineage (NCBI taxonomy): Eukaryota > Metazoa > Chordata > Amphibia > Caudata > Ambystomatidae > Ambystoma > Ambystoma mexicanum. Next base: position 1,068,251,322 of record NC_090936.1, read on the forward strand.
CATCAGCCAGTGCACTCAGGAGACTAATACCACGGTCCAAGATATAAAATGGGATTTGCAGGACGTCCAGGCAAGGCTCACTATACAAGCTGAAAAGACGACTGACAACGAGCAGTGCATCAGCTCCCTCGAAGACAACCAGGATTCGACAGCCACTGTGCTGGACGGAGTCACCAAGGCGGTCCAGTGCCTCGCTGCTAAGATGGAAGACCAAGAAAATAGGTCCAGACACAACAATCTTACGATGATCGGCCTCCCGGAGAACGCAGAAGGACCGGACCTATAATCCTTTATGTACAATTTTCTGTACGACGTTCTCCACATTGAAAACCCCAGGAAACTGACTTATAGAAAGGATCCATCGTGCACCCATCCATAAGCTGGCAGCTGGCGAGCGCCCAAGGCAGAAAACGCTAAGACTATTAAATTTCCAACACAAAATGGCGATCCTAAAGGCATGCAGAGCAGTGGGGCAATTCAATTCTCGCTAAAACCGATTTGCTCTTTTTCCAGTACATTTATTGACACTCATTCATGTCTTTAATTTGGTCAATAAGATTTCACAAACATTTTGCAAGTTGCATCAAGCCATCCATCTACAATGAGTGTGATCACAATGGTTGCTTTTTTTAATGTACAAGCACCAAATTCGTCTCAAAACAATCTTTTAAAAAAGTAACAAAAACATAATCACTTCACTACAGGACTTCACACAAAAGGGCGCTACACTTTATATGGCCTATCCCCCTCTTCTTACCTTGTTTGTCTCTGTCCTCATTCACCTCTCACACAGTCCATTCTTGACTTGGCCAACCCGGGAATACAATTCTAGAGTTTGTTTGGTGGGAGAGTTTAAATGTGCACACAGGCGATTCAAGCCAACAACGTTCAAGGCTCTGCTTGAGCGAATCAGAAGCCTATCACACAGCCACACACTACTTTTAGTAACACCCATTCACCTCTATGAACTGCCCTGACAGATATCCCCTTCTCTTTCAGACACCTTCCCCATTTCTGCAGTCCTTATCTATGATCTTATTATGATGGATCAACATGCACCCAAGTTACCACAAACTCTATCCTCCCTTTAATCAGCCCTGCCCGATGGTTTCATCAGTACCCAAATTCCCACCACCACATCCTCTTTGCTTTGCAGACAACAGTCAGGATACCCAGAGCAGGGCAGAACGCACCAATCTCCAGACAAGCCTCTGCACTTTTATACCACAATACTGGTGACATGGTGCAATATAACAATTTATAAGTTACCCAAACAAAAGCTTTAATTGAAGGGCTGCCATCATAACTTGTGCCTGACGATTCCAAAATAATCTTACTTGACATATAATAGTCATTCTGAGAAACAAGCAACTGGCAGCCCTCTTTTTTAATCTACATAGATTCTGCAAATAAACACAAGGTTTCCTGGGAAGTTAAATAAATCTTGAGAAAAGCGGCTTGTTCTTTCGAAGGAAAGCTTTTCATATTGTCGCGTCTTGAAACACTTGGGTATAGGTGCGTTATAAATGCAATATCATATCATATTTTTAAATCAGTTTAATAAAACAAAAGCAATCATTAAGGAAGTATCCACATTTTGATATAGTGACTATAATGATAACCCCTAAATTGTTAATTATCTTGATTTCAATTCCATTTAATTTCTTTACAAAATTCAGTTTTAACACAGTAGTTTGGAGTGACCTGATGCCAAGATATTTGATTTCATCACTGACCAAATCCGACTAAAAGTAAATTTTGCCTGTAATACTTTAGTTTTGTTCATCCAATACCCAAGGTTAAAGACATAGGGCCTCATTATTAGTATGCCGGTCCGGTAACAACGGTACTGGTAAGCTACCGGCACCATTGTTACCGGACCGGCATACTCTGAGTTCTGCATGCGGGTGCCTTTCCGCCCGCCAGGTGTGACCTGGCGGGCGGAAATACACCCGCTCGCAGACTTTAACAGATGCACCGGCACTTTGGGGAATAACTGGGGCGTTACCGCCCTAGCGGTCCTGGTAATTCCCAGACGCCAGGCACCAGAAAATATGACACTGTTTCACAGTGCCGGTGCATCCATCCTCCCCATTCCCATTGAGTCCTATGGGACTCGAATGGGGAGTAATTTTTTCCGGCGCCTGGCGTTTGGGAATTACCAGGACTGCTGGGGCGGTTATGCCCTGGTTATTCCCCAAAGTCAGGCACCGGAAATAATGCACACCTCCGGCAGCAGCCTGCCGTTTTTACCGGCACGGCTACCGCCAAGGTTGTAATGACCCCCATAGTCCTCCTTGTCTTGAATACATTATTTGATCATTCTCAAAGTCTGCTGTGTATACCAAGAAATGGCCCCCAGACAGGGCATTCCTATGAGCCCAGCACCTGAGAGTGAGAAGGTTATAGAAAGTGGGTTGTTCAATTGACTAGCTATGGTCCAATATGTAGAGCACAGAGTACTGGGCTCAGTGGCAGCATCTCTGGTTGTCATAGGCTAGATTAACAAAGTCAGTTAATTATTAATGACTATTGTGACACTGGGTGATTGGCCCAAAGCTCAATTGATTTGAGAAAGTTTAAAGTGAATCCAATTTTACTGATCAACACTTTCTTATTTCCGACTCAAAAATCTAAAGATGAAAATATTATTTTACTTTGGCATACAGTTCCATTTTTTAGAACAATTACATGCCCCTTAGATTTAACAATCTAGCCTTTCCCCACACTACATAGTAAATGATAATTTAGCTTCACTATTTTTAGCACTGTATTAACTGAGGGATGCCTACTAACGAGTAACTATTTGATTTCCTATGGCCCTTTGTATATTTTCTTTTTTTAAAGGAAATGGCAGAGGATCAGTCGTTTTAATATTTTGTGTAAGCTTTCAAGGCTAGAACTAGTAAAGAACACTGCTAAACGTATGATGCGTAGACTAGAGAAGGGCATGGAGTCAACATCACTGCCATGCAGATGCCATTCATGAACTGACCTCCTTCAGAATAGCAAAAACAGGTTACCACTGTGGTCTAGCGGTCTGATGATTCGGTTTGTACTGGATTTCTTGGCATACATAACGATGACAACAGTTACTCTTGAAATGCCATTGGGTTGAATCTTTGATGAAGTGGGCCACCTTGTCGTTGCTGAACTCTGTTCCTTGATGTTCGATAGTAAAAGGTTTTCTGATCTGGCTGCCACACCCAGTCCTCCAGAGGATGCACTAAACTGAGATGTGCTAAAGAAGTGTAACTAATGTATTCATCCATTCCCCTCTTACAGGTTTCTGAAAGTGTTGCCCTAATTTGCCTGAAACCTTTCTCCATAAACTCTCACCCATCGTCCTCTTCTCCAGAGCCTCAAGCCAGGGTTTAGACCCGACAATGGATGGCATGACTGACCAGAAGCAATCGCACAGCCATAAACCTAAAAGGTTACAAGCCGTTTGCACTCATTGTACACAACCCTTCCGCAGGTTCCTGGAACAGTGTTAAAAAAGTCACTATTTTACGGTATGGACTTCATTAGCAGACTCTTAAAAACGCTCCAATCATCTCAAAAGGAGCCCCATATATCGGCACGGTACAGCGGTCACGCATTGAGAGCATCCTCGTTTCCACTCTCGGGGAAGAGCCACCGTTTGCATGCCAGTTTATAAAAGACATCCATTTACACTATTGTAATGTTAGGTCACTTGCTGTGTTCATTTAGGGGCACCAGTGCTGAACTCGGGGATACTGTGGCTTTTAGGATGACTGGAAAGCATGCTGTGGTTTCCCAGAATGACCGTAAGGACGTCAGCATTGGAAGTGTTGTGTTGATGCCATGAAGCTCGGTTGCTTGGGCATGTTAATCTCCTGTAGCAAAGGCATTTGTTGTGGGGGGACTGAAGCAAAGCTATGGTGCCCCCCCCAGCTCCTTGGAGGTGCCCAGCCCAGCAGATAAACAGCTCAACAGACATGTTCACTCATCAAAAGAGAAATAGTCCCTCCTCTTAATGCTTGCAATATTGTTCTTCTCTAAGTCATGTGTTTTGGCGTCCTGAATGTAGGAACAGAGCTCCAGTTATCAAGGCGAGGGTATCTGGAGACGTTCAGCATTGCAAAGGACAATGTTGCATGGACTGAGAGGGGAGTTTCAAAGACAGCATTTGTACTGATCAAGAATGACAGATCAATTCCCTGGAGACATGGTAGGAAGGCACAATGAACATCACATCCAGATCGAGGACAGCTTGAAAAGGAATTAAAGAGCCTTCAAGTGGAAATTGGCTTTAGTGTTCACTGTTAACATCACTTACATCAAGCTAATCACAATGCACTAATATCACCAATCACTTTCCCTAACAAAGAGCTGAGTGCTCGAAACACGTGTTGGCATATGAGGTGCATTACTAAAGAATGAGACACATGAGCGCTATTAGTGTGTCATAAAAGACTGATGTAGTTATATGTGTATATAAATATAATGAATACATTTATATTAATAAAAAATAAATATTTTCTCAGGCCGCAGTATCATAGTGCACAGGTCAATTTTTGGGATATAACGCGCGTTGGAGGAACTAATGTGGGGTACCCGCATTGTGAACAGATACAGCCACTGTTTTTTAGATAGGTGGCACAGGTACTAGACTGCACTACATACCCAAATTGTATAGGAAGTAAGCAGAGGTGTCAATCACTCCTCTCCCTGTCCTCTGTTTCTTGGGAAGCCCTGGTAAAGGACCCCATAGACTTAAGTGCTGATGCATGTGCATGTTTTGCATGTTTTGCACATGCACATGCACATGCACCGGCAGTAAAATCCTGGCAATAGCAGAACCTTCCAGGACCTTGTTGGGCACACAGTGCAGTCTCAAAAAAGGGACATGTCCGAGTGTGGTTGGGCGAGCTTTCGACTCTGCCAAACAAAGGCAACCGGTCACCCATGACATGTGACTAATCAGAGATCCAGCAGCACTGCTCAGCGTGCCCACTGCTACAGGGCAAGCTGCTCAGCTTCCATGCAGCAATGCCATTAGTGGCCGCACACCCAACTCTGCTTCATGTGGTGCCTCCATAATGGGTGGTGTGGCAACACCTCTTCTGCAAGCTTGGCCCAACTAGAGTTATACAAGCAGGGCTGTTGCTAGGTCTGGAAAAGATCCGGGGCTGCGCTAATGTCGGAACTGGCGGGACGGGGGCTAGCCAGCAATTGGGCTGTAGCTCCTGAGAATCTATCCGGGGCTACAACCAAAAGACCAGGGGCTATAGCCCCCTTAAACCCCACCCCCCCCAGCAACGCCTCTGTATACAAGTACCCCTTCACAGCATAGGTGAACGGCCAGCCCTGCGATGAAACCCCGGGTACCACGGATTCCAAAAAGACAGACCTTGAGCTGAGAATGAAGGCCTGCCGCCGGATAGCCAGCATTTTCTGGGGTTGCCGTGTCTAGGAATGCGAGTGGGAGTTGCCATTTCTAGGATCTGCATTGCCTGAGAAAGCGAACTCTTGCAGAGACAGAATGATTTACAAAAGACTGAACATTTGAAAAGTCTTTCTGAAAACGGTTTCCTTCAACTAAGAAAGACCCCAGAGTATACCCCATCTTCACTAGCAACTAAAAACGGTGAGGCTTCCACTCACAAATCGTATATACCATAGGGCGATGCACTCGGTGGCATCTTTTTGTGAAAAAAAACACGCCCAACAGCGGCAAGAAACAAAGATGAATTTGGCTCAGGACACCGTGTGCAACATCTCATTGGCTATTTCTCAGCCACAATGCAGTTCCCAGCAAAATTTGATGGAGGGGCTCCCACCGGGGCTATTCCATGTCCTCGGGGATGGGTGAACCCAAAGCCACATTGTTCTTCTTACCAGTGCAGAAGGTGCGGATGGCACTGACTGCTTTTAGAGCTGGGATCCATTTTGAAATATTTCGCCAAATTGCCACATTGGGGTACCTGATCCCATTGCTAAGCAGATCTGAGTTAGCTCTGTACGTCACAGGCACTGGGGGCACTACACGAACCCACATTATTGTTCTAATAATTCAGTTGTAAGGCATGACACTGATTTTAGCATTTCTAATACCCTTTCAACTTCTGCAGCAAAAACGATGCTCCCCTCAAATGCCTGGTCTGGTGCATCTGCATTTACTTTCAATTAGAACAATCTGGACCGAGTGTTAGTGTTAGCAGTGCGCGGTGGCGGCACGAGTTATGGTTGCTTATTTTACCATAACTGCCGAATTTCAGGGGTTTTTCGGTTTTACTTTGAACCATAACGTCCCTTTAACAACGTTTTTTCACTGAATTTCATAGTTTTTTAGTAGCACAACTTAACAATAGTAACTTTGACTTTATGTACATATAATATGGAACATACTGAACCCTTTCTACTGAATTTGACGGCCCGCAGACATGTTTGGACAACAGTACCACCACCTAAAAACTCTGGGGAGGTATGTGTAATAGTTATATCATAACATAGGAACATTTAACACATTCACAAAGCAGCACACATACAAAGCATATGTAGTAATACTTAAAAAATGTTACCCATATATGTAACACACTAACCATTCATGTAAATAATATATGTTTTAAAATGGAATATACCAAAAGAAGATAAAGTGGCTTCCACCATAATTACCTCACAGACGCTCCACAACCAACAGCAAGACCAGACGTATACACTACTGATTACATATCTCACCAGACATAGTAAGTGCACTTCTTTTTACTCATATATTTATAAACTTTCTATATTAGAAAAAAAAAACATTAATTTTTTGTTTTCTCACAGAAATGTGTAGTACTCTCAACTGGCTAGAGGAGCATTTCCCACGAGAGGAAATGTTAGAAAATAGTACACCTAATGGTACACACTTTACTAAATAAACCAATTAATAAATATTATTTTGTATACATTTAACATATACGTTTCTTTTATTACAGACCATACAAAAATTCCAAGCATCTCACAACAACAATCAGAGGATATCACTCTACAGCAGATTAATCAAAAAATGGATGACCTTATGCAAAATTTTATGGATTTGAAAAACTTTGTGGAAAATTATGAGAAACCCCCAACAGCACACCATTGTCCAACCTGCACTTGTCCCCCCTCACCCTATCCCACGCAGTTAACCCCAAACCCTGTCTATGGACCAAAGCGTTTCGATGAGCTTTCCTTCCCTTCTTCACCTGATCTCAGTTATCTAGAAATCCCTAATTCTCCTGTTTTTGTTTCCGTTTCTGCCCCACCTTCCCAGTCATAATTGTATATATATATGAAATAAAGTTACTTTTCTTATATTGTGTTGTAATTACTTTCAGTTCCTTGTGATAAAACCAATTTAGGTGTCCACGGACACCGCGGTTGTTCGGAAATGTTCGTAAAGAAACGAAAATGGAGGTGTCCTTAAGAACACTATCCCTATTCGTAGTCTTCGATAGCAAGCAGAAACTGTTCTAAGAACACTCGTGGTGTCCTGAATTGTTCGTAAATAAACGAAAATGGAGGTGTGCTTGAAACGCTATGTCTGTCCGTATTGTTAGCAAATAAATTAAACTGTGCTAAGAACAAACGGCTGTCCGCAACTGTTCGTTTTACATGTCACACACTTTTAATTAGTTTAGGACCCGAACACTGTCCGCAGAACATCAACACGCAGGCGCAAAACAATGTCCGTACATTGGGTGTCCTGCGGACGACCGCCACCTTAGCGAACATGCTCACAAAACAATCATGTGACCGCGCCCAGGCTCATCTCGTGCTCTAAATGCGGACACTGTTCGTGTCCCCGACCAGTTTAAAAGTACATTTCCAAGTAATCCACAATATTTCTCATTAAAAAATCACCATACCACAAATCCCACATACTAATCCTAACTTTCCACATAGTTTTTGTGACTTTTTGAACCTTTTTTTGATGTTCGATCTGTCTTGCGGACGGCGCGCATGTCCACGACCCGCGCACAAGCACCCCGATATAAAACCACGCCCTAGAGCGCATTCTCATTGTGTTTCTGACTATTCCTCAGAGCACACTGCATTTTGCTGCATACTTTGCAGATTTTGAGATTTCCATCTCCAAGCCTATAACATCCATGGCTCGACTATTACCACATGGTGCTACATCTGCCTCAGCACCACCCCCACCCCCTCCACCACCACCATTTATATAGCCGGTCAAGTGGCACAGCGAGTAGAGCGCTCTCTTTGACATCAGTGCCGAGCCTGCCGACGCAGGTTCGAATCCTGGCAGGGCCAATCTCAGCCTTTCATCCTTCAGAGGTCGATAAATGAGCACCACACACCGTGGGTAATAATAAGCAGCGCTCAGATACCTGAGGGTTCGTAGCGCTATATAAATGCGAAATTATTATTATTATTATTATTTCCCCAAGGGCCTGAAGAGGGGAACAGGAGTGAGGATACAGAGGAGGAAGAAGAGGATGACGAGAATGAGGTAGAGGAAATCCCTACTACCCGGCGTCGGCGTGAATCTTGGGTGTGGCGGTTGTTTACCGTTCATGGAAACGGTCCTAAGTCTCATGCGAACCGTGTCACCTGTAATGAGTGCAAAATGGTACTCAGTCGCGGGAAGCATGGTTCGTATAGCTTTGGGACCACTACCATGAAGCGACACCTGCGCTCATTCCACACTGGGGCCATTCGCAAGGTTGTACCTTGCGAGAAGCGTAGTAGGTTGATTGCCTCTACTTCATCCTCCGTTCCTGATCCTGTCACCACAAGGAACACCTCTGTGGGACAGCGTCTTCCTCAAGCTGCCTCACAGGCCATACAGAATTCTGATGACCCTTACCTTTCGAGGGTCACAGTTGTATGTGTGTACTGTGACACAGTACTCTGCAGCGGGGTGCGACTTCGGAGTGTTTTTGAGACGATCGTCTCAGAGCACCAGAAGACCTGCTCACTACCCAACTAAAACCCACTCTACATCTTCCTCTCTCAGCTCCCCTTTCTTATCCCTTAGGTTGGTGTCCCCCTCCCTCTACCCTCTGTTCCCTCCTCTCCTAGTGTGTCGTGTATAAAAAAGAACAAAAAAAATATAAAAATAACAAATATCAAAAAAAGAAATAAGGCTCTTTTCAGAGCCACCTTTCACAGTTAAAAAATAGAAGTGAAGATACAAAAAGCATAGCCATTTCCATTTCGTGAAAGTCCGCGGAAAACAGAAAAACAATTGCATTGCTACCCTATTGAAACCAATGCATTTTTCTCTAACAGGAAGTGGTGGCTCTGAAAAGAGCCTTTGGGAGGTGTTTGAATGTAAAACATTTTAACTACGTAAGACGTACTTCAAAACGAATGCTATATTTCTAAAAAAGGTTGCAATGCATTTTGTACATTTCTCAGAAAAATCTGATTGCCAGCATAAGTAAGATGGACTCCATCTCTGCGAAAAATGTATGTACTACGAAACAAAATATTTTCATTGTTAAAAGAAGACATGCCAAATCTCTTAGGAAGGCACAAACAGCCTTATTAACATAACGCCTTGCTTTCTCCATTTGTGGACCACATGAGAAAGAACGAAGCCACACTTGTCTCTGCGCAATCGGTGAAAAAATTATTTTAGAGTTTGGAAACATGTCTATTATCTTCTGAAGTCCTTCTTTCTGCAAAGAAATTCCAGACACATGTCCTAAACTGTTCCCTCCACAATGAATTACAATTATGTCTGGATGTTCCTCTATCTTCAAAGTTGCACAGAGAGGTAGTAAGTCCAACCACTTCATTCCACGCACTCCATGCCAGTGCACTTCCACATGTGGGAATCCAAGATCTATAGATACTCCACAGCTTTCTGCATGCACCTTCAACCAATGAATCCACGAGTCTCCCAAAATCCATACAATCTGTGTTTTGAAACACTCAGCCATAGCTATCTGTTCTTCTCTCTGCAAAAACAATATCTGAGAAAACCTCTCCTAGCACAACACACTCACTAAACTTTACTGACCAATCCCTTGCTTCACCCAATCTCATTTCCATACCTCCCCTCCCCAAATTCCCCGGATGTAATACGCGGTGTCCTAGAACTACCGCCATGTCCGCGAACGTATCGTAACATGTACAGCCCTTCTACCATTTCGATTTCACTCTCTGTGCCATTCCCTCATTGGATGTAGCTAAGCAATCACATGAGCATCTACCAATCAAATCCAATAACTCTACATGTAACTGCATCATCATAGAGCAGCACTACAAATGTACGGTGTATCTCTCGGAGTACAAGTCTCATACCATTGACAACCACGATCTACGAGAAATACTATACAAATCTCCAATATTTCTACTTGCAGCTTGGTCCATATCCATATACATGAACAGAAAGTACAGGTATGCATATTTTCTACACAGTACATGAACACATTTTCTAACCGACTTTTACCTTCTATAATCTGAAAAATGAATGGACGATCATTGTTTCATTGTCCTAAAATGACCTGTCACTTACAAACCTTTATATTGTTTAATTTCTTCATACACACACACACATGCAAATACTATTAAACTAACATTTTTGAAATAAAATATATACACGACATATAATCACACAAAATAACATACACACTCTATGATCAAATCTCACACAATAATATTTGTACAAACACATAATTGGTTTTAATTTTTTTCGTTTATATGAGTACTTGCATACATTTATATAGGACAAGCAGACTATGACATTCACTCACTGTTACGTGCAAAAGCAGGCTATGACACATAGCTCTCAACTCACACGCTTTTGGCGGGTGTCACCCGCCTTGTAAAGGACTGACTCACCCGCCAAGCCTCCTGCACGCCCATTCATTCCAATGGGCGTCTCACCCGCCAAAAACAAAATCAGGTGATTTCACCCGCCTTTGCGACACACATGGTTGAGAGCTATGATGACAATGACTCAATATTACGTGGAAAAGCTTAGTTACAAGAATAGTGGTATACGTTGTTAGATTAGGAATTCCACAAACCATAGTAAAAGGTATTTTCTTTCCTACTCTTAGTCATAATATAGTTTTAATGGTTTTCAGGAAGGCGCTGAGCATTTCAATTTAAAAAAAATCTATATCTAAAATGAAAACAGTGCTATATAGCAACCAAATTACTAATTTCTTTCTTTTACAATTGCAGTGAAGCCCATTCTCCTGAATAGAAGCAGCCGATTTTGATTTACAAAGAACAACTAAGAAGCAAACTACTCATTTTTGAAAAAAAAGTAAGTAGATTGTTACCATAATATTTGATTTATAACTCACACGCACTGTACGGTGCATTTATAGTATTTCTGTGCCTAAAAATAGAGATTCTGCACCATTCTGACCAAAAATCCCCCCCGGCTTAAACAGTGATCTCCTGTCAGAATGGCCCTCAAATTCCTATTTTTCGGCACACAAATTACCCAACTCAGCCGCTAGAATGTAGATGTTGTAGAACAAACAACTGTTTTAGTTGTATAGCTTTACCTATATTATTTATTCTTCTCCACACCACCGGCTTACTTTTTTCTGTCATCTGAACCCCAGTTTAGTAACACATTAATTGAAGAATACCCATCCCTAGTAGTTCAACTTCCCAATTCACAATCGCACACCATTACATACATCTTTATCATCTTACTCAAACAATCATGCACACAACACACATGCATTGCAGAAAACCCCAACCCATACCTTCTGTATTTTTTTCAACAGACGCTAAAGAATGCCCACCAAAAAGCAACTCCGTAGAAAGGGACACAGAAGTAGAGCAAATGAAACGAAAAGTCTCCAACATAAACACCCATCTATAGCAGAATTTGTAAAAAACGTTGAAACACAACAGCTAATACAGTCATGTTGTGAAACAGAAGAAGTTTCTAGTGCAAAAACTTTGCCTCCTCTATCACAAAATAAAACGACCCAAAAAACTATTAACAGAAAATCAACTATCACTACAAATAAAACGTCTTCTATAAATCTTGATATAGAGCAAAGTAAGCATACGAAGAAAAGTATATTAGCCAAAATGTTCTGTCACAAAGTCCTTCAAAATCTGATAAAAACAGGAGAGAAACCAGGTTCAACACTTCAAACCTATCATAGGAAAGTAATCTTAGAAGCGTTGATAGACAGTGCAATTCTTCTCAAAAGAAACTTATTTATTGTTGTGTTAAACAGAATTAAACCACTAACAAAACTAATAACTACATTTCAAAAAAGACTTCTCAATAAACGAAATGTGAACAGAAATAACTGCTTAAATATCTGTGGAGGTGAATGGAGTCACACTACAACCACAGAACCATACTTTAATGAAGAAGCGTACAAACAAAAGCAAACAAATACAATTGCCATACAAAGCAGTGGTCGAGGTTATGAAAAAGTTAATAATACCATAATGGAACAAGAAGTACTCCTTACACAAATATGCCCTGAAAACTTAGATTTACCCCTCCATTCGACTGAATCAGAACATCTAATTTACACATGGCCATGCACGTCAATGTGTAACATTGCCAAAAAAATGTTCAAATCTTTACGCCTATTTCTCAATCAATATGTGAAAAGCAAAGACAAAATCAAAATTAAAATACTGCAAAGTATGGATGCTTGTCCAGTACGCAAGCACACAGGACTGCAAGGACATTCGTTGGCCTGCATATCAGGAGCTACTTGCAAAACAACCTTCCATGATATCAAAAGGATATCAACACATCATGCAAGTATAAGAAATCTAGTTTATAAACTGTATTATGCAAAAAGTCCTGCTTTAGCACTAGCCAATTTAAATAACATTCTTCTACATGGTAACCAAAAGACCTACTAGAAGAAATCGAGTATATGCAGAAAAAGTATTTTGGAAATGAAAACCCACTTACAAGATGAATTAGCTGTCAACCAACTTTGTAACAAATCTGCACATGGCAACCTTTCACTACACACATACAAAAAAGAAATACTAAAATTTCAAAGCACTTCAGCTGAAGTACCAAACCATGTGTGTGTATGTTGCCGCAGAACGTGTTATAAAAGTAACACAAAAACTATAGACCTTTCATACAAAATAGAAGACAATGAAGATTCTAAATGGTTTGAATTAGCTCTCTACCTTATAGCAGAAAACAAATACGAAATAACTGAGCCCATAATACTTTGCAGTTACTGTACTACCAAACTTGACGACAACCAAACTCCTTCACGTGCTATCTCAAATAACTTGGAATTGCATCCACTACCAAAACTCCTTCAACAACTTAATTTATATGAGAGCATCATAATTCAAACAGTTCATCCATTTCAAGCAATAATACGCCTTCAACCAAAAACTGCAAAATTACCTCCCTCTGAATTAGTGAAAGGTATTCGTGGAAAAGTAGTGTATTTACCATTAGATCTAAAAGAAAATGTGCACACTCTAGGAGTGCAACGTCCAATGCAACAATCTTTAATTATCTTGGTAAATGGAGTACCTACAAAAGACAAAAAAATTGGCAACAACTGGTAGATTTACATAAAGTTAGAGAAGCCCTGCAATATCTCAAAGAGAATAATGATTATTACAAAGAAATTAATATCGAAGAAAACTTGAAAGATACAACTGAAATAATTCAAGACACACAAGAAACTGGTCAATTTGAGCTCCTAGATCCTGCTACAATAGCAAACACTTTAGACCATTATACAATTCACCCATTGCACTCTAATGACACTATAGAAGATGCACTGGAAACGTACCAAATGCGTCAAACAAAAGGATCACCAATCAGCATATGGGAAAAAAGTATAGAAGCATGTGCTTTTCCTCTACTCTTTCCTACTGGCAAAGGAGGAAGATACGATGATAGACCTGTTCAAATATCAGCATCAGAATATCGCTCATTACGAATGTATTCTGAAGATCCCAGATTTCGACAAAATGTGGAATACATATTCCACCTACTCTTTGAAAGTGAACTAGCAACTTTATGTTACGGAGTTGCACACATATTAAAATCAGGATCACACTTTCAAAATATTACAGCCACACAATTATTACAAAAAGTTCAACAAAAAGATGAGGTTTTACAGGCAAATCTTACAAATCTATTAGCAAATATGCGAGGTACTAAAGAGTACTGGTTTCGACGCCATGGAGATGTACGTTGTATGATCAGAAACCTTGGCCCACCCACTTGGTTTGTTACATTAAGTTGCGCAGAATATGCATGGAAAGATTTACATGCTTTCCTACGCATATCAAACGAAAACAAAACAAACATAGATATACTAACAGCTGGAGAACTTCAGGATCCTGTTAATGTTTCTAGATATTTTCAACATCGCTTCATTGCTATGCTACATTTTATTTGTAATAAAACTGTTCCTCCCCTTGGAGAAGTGCAACACTTCTTTTGGAGAAAAGAATACCAAGCCAGAGGAGCGCCACATGTCCACATGCTTTTATGGATTAAAGATGCTCCTAAATTTGGTCACGACAGTGATGCCACTGTTTTACAGTTTATTGAAAAATATGTCACTTGTGAAATTCCGTCAGAATCCACAAATCGTGATCTTCATGCAAAAATCTTACAATTCCAAAGACACAAATGTGGCAAATATTGTCATCGCAAATACAAAAACAAAGGGAAATACTACACCAAATGCCGATTTGGTTTCCCTATATAAGTTACAAATACAGGTCAAGTGAACAACTTCATGTCTTCAGTTAGACATAGTGTTAAAGGTAAGTCACCTAAAAATACATATTGCATAAAAAGAAAAGAAGAAGAAAAATATATCAATGATTACAATGCAATCATTGCCCACTTGTGGAATGCAAACAATAATGTGCAGTACATTGCAGACAATTCTACTGCAGTTGCACGATATGTCACAGCATACTTAACCAAATCAGAAAAGACAGAGCTCCAAGACCTCTGGAATGACCTGTCATCAGATAAAACAGTGTCTCCGAAATTATACAGCTTGGGCATAAAAATGCTGTCCCATAGAGAATGTGGAGCCCATGAAGCAGCTGATCGATTAACTGGTACTGCATTGTATGGTAAATCTGCAAATATAGTATGGCTAAGTCTTGGTCCAGCTAAATCTAGAAAAAGAGTTCTAAAATCATACGAAGATATAGAAACGATAGCCAAACATGATCCCAACAGCCAAGACATTTAAAAAAAAATGTATTGGACACACACTACCCAAACAGGAGTACCACTTTGGAAACCATGTGTCTATACCACATAGCCCAAAACTACACATACAAAAATGATATAAAACCTGATGAGCAAAACCGTAAATACAAAGTGACAAACTGTGATGGCAGCCAAGATCAGCCAAAATAGGGCTACTTAAGGTTAGCCACACAAGAATCAAAGCTACTGGACTTGGGAGAGCTTTTCCCACCAAAGCTATTGCACTCTGGAACGAGCTTCCAGATAACCTCAGACTGGAAAGCAGTTACTCCTTATTCAGGAAGCAGCTGAAAACGTTACTATTCCGGTAAATCGTTAATTTTTCAGCCTGGACTCCTCTGAGTAATCCTCTTTTCTTTTTACGTAGTCCTGTGACCTCTGTCTATTTGTGTTCTTGTCGTGCCCTGATGCTCGCGAGCTGCGGCGCGTTATAAATATATAAATAAAATAAATAAAATAAGTAAAACTCACCAAACCAAATTTAATTAATCATATCAAATTGTCATTAAAGACTCCTCAACATAAAGAAATATATTACATGTCCCTGCTACAACTCTTCAAACCATGGAGAAAAGAAGAAGAAATACTAGATACCCATGACTCATATGAAGACGCTTTCAAAGCCAATGAAAGCAGTATAACTGATGTAAACTTTGCACAGTACAAAACAATGTTGCACAATGAACAGCAACACGAAGAGGAACTCCAGGCCCAACTAGATAAGGACACTCCTGACAGTAGTCAACCTTCTGTCACAGGAAGCCAAGAACCACTGGGAGAACCACAAATAACAAATGAGGCAAAATTAGCTATGATAGAAGTAGAAAACACCATGTGTCACTATGAAGATAAAGAAGACTTAACTACACTACAATCAAAACTAAACAAAGAGCAACGTAGCATTTTTCAAGAAATAACAAAAGAAATTGCACATGGTGTGCAACATGAAAACAAAGAATGAACCTGCCAAAATTACAAACCTATACTATTGTAGGTCAGTGGTGAAGCTGGTTCTGGCAAAACATTCCTGATCAAAATCATCAGTAAGTTCCTTCAACAACTGACAAACAACAAACCGTCAGCTGTCGTCACTGCCCCCACAGGTTTAGCTGCCTACAACATAGGTGGTGTCACTTTACACCGATTACTACTCCTGCCAGTAGAACACCAAAACAAGTTAGATTATTACAAACCTTCTGCAGAAGCTGCAATGGAACTACGCAGAGTATTGAAACAAATGAAAATGCTACTAATAGATGAAGTGAGCATGGTGTCCAACCTAATGTTAGCTTTGATTCACCTCAGATTACAAGAAGTACTCAAAACAAACTATGAAGAGCTCTTTGCAGGAAAACACATCATTGTTTTTGGAGATCTTCTTCAATTGACACCTGTAAAAGGTGAGCCTATTTTTAAAACATTAGGACACAAACTCTGCCGTAAAACTGTTGGCAGCATTGGAAATGTCAACCTTTGGCAACATTTCCAATACAGAGAATTAACAGAAAACATGCGCCAATCTGCAGATCTCACTTATGGCAACATCTTAAAAAGTATCAGAGTTGGTATACTTTCTAGAGAAGCAGAAGCAGTATTGAAAACCCGGCACATTCATGCACTTTATGGTGATAATGCATGTGCTACAGATGTTATGGAACAATTAGCCCACAAAAATGTCAATTGTATGGCCTTAATGCCAACTCTTGCAAGCTGTTTCAAATTCAATGAAATAATGTTAAGCAAAGAAATGCAACCAATTATGGAAATTAGCGCCACAGACAAACTAGATGTACATGGAATGACACTACCCATGTGTGACCAAGCCACAACAAGACTAAATAGTTTAGAAAAATCAATCTCAAACACAGCAGGCTTGGAAAAGATATTAAAATTATCCTTAAATTGCAGAGTAATGCTTAAACGTAACCTTGACGTGGACCAAGGACTAGTTAATGGAGCACTGGGTACAGTTGTTGGCTTTCAAACATACCCACGTGACAACAAAATTCAGTTTGTCAATATTCTCTTTGACAAACTTTCAGAAGTAAAAAGAATAGGACGCTCAACCGCTCGATTTTTTCTCTTCAAAGACATGTTTGTACGCAGAGAACAATTTTCTCTAACTCTTGCATACGCAGTCACCATTCATAAATCACAAGGTCTTACTCTAGACAAAGCAATGATAGACATTGGTAACACAGTCTTTAAAGAAGGCATGAGCTACGTAGCACTGTCACGCCTACGTACAATTGACGGTCTATTTCTAATAAACTTTGATGCAAGTAAAGTAAACGCTGATATTCCTTGCATTTTAGAATACAATAGACTTCGTTCACTATACACCCCCATCTACAAACATATCCTGTTCCACAAAAAGGAAAATGTTCTAAAAGAAAACTAAATCAAACAGAAATGCAACCGGATGTCACTGCAAATCCTCCAAAGAGACTAAATGAAACTAAAACTTCATCAAGTACCACAAGCAAAAAAGAATCAATTAGGGAAAGTAAACCAGGTACTTCTTTAAAGAAGGGAGACAAACTCCAAAAAAGCAGTTAGATACAGAACTACCTGGCCATTTAAATTCTCAAATATAGTTGGTGTAAGTTGCTACGCAAATGTAGCAACGAATATTCTATTTCAATTACCACCAATTGTTGACATTTACTTACACAGTACAGACCCATTGTGTTTGCAAATGTTAGTACTTCACAGAAATGCAGCAAACAATCCTGACAACACGTATAGTGTTTTTGGAATAAGACAACAATTGGACTACTGTGCTGGAATGGTGAAATTCACTATAAACTCACAGGAAGATCCACAAGAATTTCTAATGTATTTACTATTAGTACTGGAAAACAAAAACATACCTATAAATGAAATCTTCCAGATTTCATACATGTGGAAACATACATGCACTCTCTGCAACAATGTGACACAAGAACAAATCCCCAATGAGCGCTTTGTCTATATATCAATACCTAATTGTGAATCCGTTCCATTTCAGCAACTTGTACAAAATGCAAACCATGGTAGATTATGTTCTACCTACAATTCGGATAATCGCTCCACATTACTAATACAAACACATAGTAAATACCTAATACTAATGCTTCTACGTTACAATGCAGATGGTACGAAAAACAACTGCAAGCTGACTGGATTCACACATGGTCAAATATCACTTGGTAGGAAAACCTTCACAACAATAGGTATAATCTACCACGCAGGAGCCACAACCAACTCAGGGCACTACACTGCATATATAAAAAAAAATGTGGATGGTTTGAATGTAATGATAGTACTGTTACTCTAAAGCAGAGATTACCAGCTAATCTTACAAACGCGTTTTTAATGTTCTTAAAACCAAAATTTGATAACTGAACTGTACTTAAACCTTAAGTACACTTGTAAAAAAATATAAACTGTCACAATATTTCAAAACCTAACTGCCCAAAGATTCTACAACAACTAATCAGATAAATTAATACCACTCAAATAGAACAAAAAATAGACAGTTAGAATACGCCAATTGGTATCCAACTGTCCCAAAATTTACAAATATGCAAACAGATAAATCAATACCACGAAATTATATCAAAACATAAACAGTTAGAATACGCCTACTGGTATCTAACTGGGCCAAAATTTTACAATATCCAAACAAATACCTAATATCTCACTGCTCACAAAAACTGAAACAATCCAATGCATAAAGCATTAGGCAGAAAGAACAAGTAAACGCGGAAAACAAACGAATAAATAAACAGGAGCATAACAGAAAAAGGTTTTTTTTTAATCCAACATGGATCTTTTTTTCTCCCACAGACCCAATGATTTTAGCAACAAACACAGAAGCTTTGCACAGTACTCTGGTTTGTAATCTACTAAATATGAGGGTCAATAAAAAGAAGAAAATGTTGATTGTACAATGTAATAAGTCATTATAAAATACTAATACTAACATGCTATTTTCTTTTATTATAGAAATGAACAAGAAAAACATGGACTCCCGTTACTAAACCAAATAGTACGTATAACAAGATAAATACAACCATTGCAGCATATCACACCCGGGTCGAAACACGTGTCGGCTGACCACATGGGACAATAAGAATCCCACCCTCACTATGTTTGGGTATAACCCAAGTTAATAAACAAACCTGCTACAAAGCAGCACCTTCAAAAACACAAAACTGTGTGGAATATAGATTTTTCTCATATATCCTCTAAGACAAGGTATCCGTGTCAATCCGAATTTCTACTGCAAAAGCATTAATAACAAAGCATATCCCCACAGCTACAGCAGAACAAGGGAACAAACACTAGCAAAAGCATCTATCAGCCATAGAAAACCAGAAGATACAGATGACCCGGTGATCAGATTCATTACTACATATAACTCAGGAGAAAAGATGTTAAAAGAATCCTAAGCAAATATTGGCATCTCCTTAAGAGAGTCAACTCCTCAAACCGCATGCAACTGTAACCTACAGGAAACAAGCCTCTTTGCAAACCAAATTGTCACCTAGTATGTTTGAAAGCGCACAAAGCACCACGATATGCTGCTGGCTTCCTGCGAAAACACCAGTTTTTTTTTTCCATGTACCAAATGTAAGGCATGTCGCTTTGGATTGAAAACAACAAAATACAATCATCCAAGAACAACTAAAGAAGTGTTGATAAAGAAAGAAATTAAATGCTCTACACCATTTGCTATCTACGTGATTACTTGCGCAGTGCAACCTATGGTACATCGGAAGCACGAAACAAGAAGATTGTGCATTTTACAGCATCTACGGGTAAATAAAAATGAGGACATGAATTATCCATTAGCAAAACATTTTGAGGATAATCATCATGGAAATGTCCCTTCTTTCAGATATTTTGTAATCGACACAGTTGACCCACACCCAAGAGGAGGCAACAGACTCAGAAGATTAAGACAACTAGAATCACGTTATATTGTGGATTACAACACAAACTCTGATGGGCCACAACCGAGACATAGAACTGTATGTATTCATAGGAGATTAACTGTGAGCCAACCAGTGTTTATCTGCCAACCGATGAGCGCTTTGGCTCATTCTGAGAGGAATCACATTAAAGACTACTATCCTTGCCCCAAAAGTCTCTCTGTTCTATTGTATTGATACATTGAACGAAAGCTATCCTTCCTTACCATTCTAGACCTTTAAATGAGTATCTGTTCAAGAATGCCCCACATCCAACCCTTATCTTGAATGTATATATGTCTGTTTTATAACTGCAGTACACATGTAGGTTTGAAGGATTATCTCAAGCTTTTTTTATACGAGTACTGTTTGCATTTTTGTAATTTCACTAATTAGCTTTTTGCATTCACTTTATACGTTTGTTTGTTATTCTTTCATCACATGAATTGTTTTTTTAACATGTAGCTTTTAGAGAGTAGAGGAGGTAAGCTGGTTTCACCGTGGCATAAACTCAGGGTTATAACATTACATTAAATTATTGACGGGGATGGTACGAGCAGGTCCACATTTTGAGGCACTCTAGCAGATTGCAATACAGCATTTTAGTATTTTATTGACAATTGCCAGCACTATTAATTATCATGTAACGCTATTAAGTGTTAATTCCCACTTGAAATCCATTGCTTACTATATAGCATATGAGTTCCTGTTGAATACAGTACAAGCAATTTGCACTTTAGAATTTGGCACATTTTGTGCCCTTTCAGGACAAGACTATTGGGCCACTTGGCCGACTACCCGACAAATTTCTTTCCTGGTAAGTTAAGATTTTAAATGGATTCCAAATGAGTTTCTAGGGAAACGTTACTCGCTACTTTAGTCTTCCAATGTCAGCACCTTGCACTTTACATATTATGCTACGCACTTTATGTATTGCACTTTCTCCATTCACGTTGAGTGGATTTGATTCGATCTAGTTAATTTGCTATTCTGCACATCACCTAGTGGACTCAACAACTTCGAAAGAAAGTTAGCAGTTAGCTTGATAACATCCGGATCAGCACTTTATTAAACCCTGATCCTACCATCTCCCTTTTCCATCTCCCTCATATGCCATTACCTTCTAGTACATCCTGTTGCCCACCGGTAGGTCCGATTCTTTACCCCCACATATCGCCCAATCATACCAACTGGAATATAGGTACTCATGAGATCAAAGCATTACACTTTGTATAATATTATTATAATTAATCGTTCCAAGAGATCAATTAGTGTGGTGGCACACCTCAGAAGAACCATGCACCAGTAATTTTACATGCAATCAATTGACTGGTCCTGTAACCCATCAGGGAGGACTCCTATCCAACCGGGAACCATATATATATATATATATACACGAGCACATTAAAACATTGTTCTCTCCCACTAGGGAGAACCTTTCATTTTCATTCTCATGATATATACATGCGCATTTGAGAATATACAGTGGCAGATTACTCTTTATAGCCTTGAACCAAATGCTGCAAAGACTTGCAGTTTTTCATATTGGAATGGTTTTACCTTGCATTTAACCAACAAGCATTCCTTCATGTTTTTTTTATGTTCACTACTATAGGAGTCTGAATGGACCATTGTCCTTTATTTAAAACACTGCCACATTAGAATATGCCTTTTGAAAATTATCAAATGCTTATTTGGAAAGCAATTTGGTATATGTATGTATTATATTCCAATATGCTCCTCAGAAATTACTAAGTGTGTGTTCGCAAAATGTATTGATGTACCCATGTACCAAGATGGTGACTCTGTGGGAGGAAAAGGCAAGTAGCCTTTTTTCAACAGCATCAAAGTAGGACCACATTCTTACCATATAAATGCCTAGTCCTCTCTCTACTATGTTAGACCTGACGAAGCCCGCAGGTCCGAGTGCTGGGTGTATTTAAAGCTTTTCAATTTAAAACAACAGATTAAATCTGTTAAGGTGACACCGATTGATATTCTGGTACTTCTATACTTCCCTTGACAATTAAGCTGGAATCATTATCCTTTTGCATAACATGCCGCTATAAAGTTTTGTTTTCAAATATTGTCAGGTCAGATTGTTATGTTATTTGTGTACTATCCAAGTCAGTTGTACAAAACAGGCTATTATTTTAGTTCATGAAAGTCAAACATTCACAAATATAACTGGTAAACAATGCATCATGTGCAGAAACTCCACATTTATTCAAATACCAGCTTTACCTGTCAGCCAACGTGGGTGATCCTGGGCAATTCATTTAATTGGGTAGTGACTAACCAGTCAACATTGCCTTTCTCTAAACATTTCAAGTTGCCAGCCTAAAAAAGTGATTGAAGTCTCAGGATTTGCTCTTTGAAAAAGTCTCACTCATGGTTTAACTAGCGACAGTGCTGCTTCATGGATAATAGTGGCTTTGATATATTGCACACGGCAGCCATTTGTTTCTTTGCTGACTAATATCAATACAGCTTAAAAACTATAGTTCTCTTCTAATCTTAGTCTATGTTAGCATACATGCACCTTTCTGGCAGCTTTTAATTTATATCCACTATCTCTTCTATGCAAGGGTCTGTGCACCTTTCACACTGGCTGCATGCTTGAGCATGCTTGAGCATTTTCACATTCTGCTAACGGGAGTCTGATGTGTATGCTAGGCTATGTGTTCCTTTTTATAAGGCTGCTCATCTGTGTCCTGAATCTAAAACTACACCCTCCTCTTGGCTGCTCTTTGCAGTTGTGGTTGTTAGGTGGCACCAAAGCGCCACCTAGAAGCCAAAAATATTGCACTGGAATACAGCAAGAAGGAAGAATGAGGAATACACAGCCGGTGGAGGGGGGGGTTTGATTTTTTACTCACCAATTGACCCTCCATGGCCATGCTAATCCCTGTTCCAATTTCCATCCACTACCGGCCCCCTCTTGCCCATGACACACCCTCCTAGTATCTCTAGGGGCTAGCTTTATCACGCTGTAACATCAACTACCGTGTTCTTTATTAACAGTCATCTGATAATTAATGGCGTAATTCAATTTGAAATTGTGTTACTGGTGCAATACACATGTCTTACTAAGTGTGCCTTCAGCCACCTGATTTATAAGCAGTACGCTTCACCTTCCACTGAAGGCCTGTTAAAGCAAGCATTATCAAAGCCAACAGTTTTAACTTGTGTATAGTTATTAGATGGACATTTCCCAGGCACTGCTATCATATACCCAGGCACTCGCACAGATTCCAGCTGTTGCCATCTTATGGCAAGGTGAAACCATTAACAAAACTGTTGACGTTGCCATTACTTGTTAAAATGTGTAAAATGTGTCACATACCCTGGCTGTGGACTACTACTGTTGCCCTTGAAATGCTACGTGTTTGTTATTGTGATTGCAGCAGGTGTGAAGAGGGTACGTGGACTGGAAGGGAGCACCCATGCATATTTTGATTGTTATGTATCAAGCAATGTGCTGTGATGACATGGGAGGGGGCACGGCCAGAGATACTGGATCCCTTCATTTTTTTGGTTCCGGGGCTTGGCGGGAAAGACGTGCTCCAAGCCCCAAAATTCCTTCAGATGGCCCTACCTGAAAGCCTCCCCATACTGTGCCACCAAGGGCCCTACAACCCAGCTCTGCTTGGGCCCCCTTTCAAGTAAGATGGTAGGCATGTTTAGCCTTTTTTGGCTGATTGACAACAAAGTGAGCCAATTGTTGACAACTGTTGGCGATTGTTTTTTCACGTGTGCCCTGCTACAGGGGACTCTGGATGAGGTGGCCACCAACTCACCTTAGCCCAACCCTGTAAAGGTAGCAGCAAGCATGTCCGCGTCATGCGGGGCGCCTTCAGCCAGTCCAGCTTTTTCATCAACAGCACTTTGCATTCTGAGACTGGAAGTTGCGCTTTTTCCTTTATAGGTACGTGTCTAGAATTCCCAGCATGCCAAGCGCTGTAAGCTAAAATGCCAGCTCTAGATAGAGGACTCTTTCCAGCAGGACGCAGGCACTCTAGTATCCAGGCTTCGCATTGCAAATGCCCTGTGCCGCAGTCAAGATGTACTGGGTGAATTAATTAGATGAATGTCAACCGATAATCCAACCCAGAATGTCCCATTGTGAATCCAAAATGATAAAAGATTGCCAAGTCACCTAAACAAAATTATGACATCCACAGTGTCATTATTTACAATTGTTTAATACCAACAATTTTGAAAATGGTCCAAAGCTGCCCTGAACATTAAATCTGATTTTACATCAATTCGATCCACTTAAGTAGTGAAAGAACAAGCGGAAGATTTATCAGGCAACTTTATAATCATCAATAACTATTCAGACTAGCCTCAAAAAACAAGGATCTTGTGCTGTCTCAAAGAAGCTGCCCACTAGCCACTTGCGTAGTTTAAACGTAGCTGCTTTGATTTTTAAAGCATGTTCTGCAAGCCAGCAGCGGTGGGGCTGACGATTTCACCCATGACATAGGTTCATATTACAGTGCGGGGCCGCGCGTGTTCACCGCACTCCTGTGCTTAACAGGCCGTGATATTGATAGCAAGCTCTGGGGGCTGTGCAGCTAAAACAGGGCGCAACAGAAAGCACTGCAAGAACCCAAGCAGTCGGTCTTGTTGTGTTTTATCGCCACCTTCAGGCCGTGCTCGGGGATGCAAGGACGCCTTACCTGTCAAAGACGCGCTGCAGCTGCATCATACTGTACATGATGTTGGCCATGTGGTCCTGTCCTGCGATGACTTCTGGAGGAGGGTTGTACTTGTTCACCGCTGCCACCTGTTTCCAAGACAAGATCAACCAATGAATGAAAACCAAAAGAGTGGTTCCCTGGAGCGCAGATCACAGAAACGTTGCACCATCTCAAGTGCAAAGCCGCACTGTATTAGCACTAGAGCAAAAAACATTGGGCCACATTAAAACATATTTGCACCATAACGAGTGCAATATTTCATGGTATAATTGCCCTGGTGCAAAAAAACATGTATTTTTGCACCTGGTCAAACTTTGCCCTAGAGTTAATACGGTGCGACGTTGCAGTTTCTGGAATATGGCCCCATAAGTGCAGATATTGTGCGATTTTGAGAGCGAGCCAGACATGGCATAACCATATGAAACATGGACAGTGTCAACCTTGTATATCTCGAAGCAGCCGCCCAGCATAGATGGCAGCTTTTCACAGTGGGCCCGAGGGTCACTTAAGGTTGCCCATACTCTTACGCCTCGCATTACATTTTTTGCAAAGCTTCACCCACCTCACTAAAAGGAGAATATGCTCTGTGAAGCCATTGAGGACAGCTGTATTAGAATTATAAACAAGCACAGTTCACTTATATTGACCTTTTAGTAATAATTTTAAATGTGTAGATACGTGCATTTGCCCTAGTAGGCGTGAAAGTTCCTTAGTTGACTGGGATTTTATAGTGACTTGGGTGTATTGTGTCTGTATGAGTGCAGTGGGAGGCCTTGTAGAATGTGTGGAGGTATGTGGAACTTGAGACCTAGAGGTTCCAGGAAAGTCAGTTGAGGACTGGAGTAATGACAGGGACCAGAGTGGCTCCCCTTTCCAATGCTCCCTCGCTCAAGGAAACCGGGCTAGAAATACCCGAGCAGTATGCAAAAGCGTAGCTGTGATATTTACATGCTGGAGCGTAATGGCTTCAGCATGTAAATATCACTTCCTGATGACGTTAGCACACGTAGATTGAGTCAACATCATCACGCCCCTCCTGACCCACAGGCACGGAAGGGAAAGTCCTCCCCTTCACTGACTGGGGGTCGAAGGGATACATGGAGCAGCAGCAGGGGGCGATCCGCCCCCCCCCCCCCCAACAGTAAGCAATGCAGAGGACAAGGTATCTCTTCCCCCGCACTGGAAATGTAGTGCAGAGGACAAGACACCTCGTCCTCTGCACTTAAGGGGTTAAAGTAGCACTCTAGGTTAGGAGCCATGGGCCTCATCACGAGTTGGCCGGTTTTCCAGCTGTAATACCGCCCAACTGTAATAGCTATAGTGTCCACTGGTCCGGCGGTATTACCGCCGGATCACGGGTTGAGTGCCAACGATAAATCCCCATTCCCATTGGGTCCAATGGGGCATTTTCAGTGCTAATACCATGCGCTAATACAGCCGGCGGTAATACTGCAGAAAACAGGGCGCTAAATGGGATTTTCACCGCCAGAAAAAAGCTGGCGGTAAAACAGCCCATTTAGAGCCCAACTTGTGATAGGGCTAGCCCTTAAATGTGGCGGTAATACCGTTACCGCCGCATTTAAGGGCTACAGCCAGTGGTGGAAATGGAAAAAATGTGGTGGGGGATCCCACAACACGTATGGGAGGGGGAGTTTGGGGAGCCGTTATGCCCGAGGGGGCGGGGCACATAGTGGAAAAAAAAAAAAAAAAGCCTCCCAAGCAGCATTGCCTTTTACCGCCGGCTTTGGCACTGGTGTGTAATGCACAATGCTCGCTACATCATGTACAACTGAAAAGAATCAGTATTATATGTAGTGAGCATTGTGCATTGCACACCAGAGCCAAAGCCGCGGTAAAAGGCAATGCTGCCGTCGCGGCTGCATTTTTTTTTTATTTTTGTCTTTTTTTTATGTATTCCAGTGCTGCTCATGGGTGGCTGACTCTGGCCGGATCCCGAGATCCGGCTCCATATCTGGTGCCGGATCTCGGATCCGCCGAGAGCCGGCCCAATGACCAGCACTGGCTACAGCCCAACTGGTGATGAGGCCTATAGTCAAGCAAAATGCAAGTGTGGCAAAATACAAATAGTGGTGAGATTTAAACCAGCAATCTAAACGAGGAAACCTAGTAAGTCAATGCAAGTGTGGCAAAACGCAAACACTGGCAGGATTTCAAGCAGCAATCTACACTGGGAAAAGCTAGTCAGGCAATGCAAGTGTGGCAGAGTACAAACAGTGGTGAGATTTAAAGCAGCAATCTACACTGGGAAAAGCTAGTCAGGCAATGCAAGTGTGGCAGAATGGAAAAGTGGCGATCTATAATGTAATAAACTCCCAGTTGGAACACCCTGGGAAGCACTATGTAGGTTTGGCAAAATACAGTAATAGTAAGAGTCAAGGAAGATGTCCCTTACCTGGATGTAGCTGTAGAAAAGGGAGCATGGCCTCCTGCAGGATTGGGGCGCCAGGCAAACGGGGATAGAAGGCACCCTAAGAAAGGCGGCCTTTGCATGTGCGCTTTGGCAGCAGATCGGGCAGGGCTGTCCCGAGAGTTCCTCCTAAAATGCAAGGTTCAGGGATCACCTAACCCGGGGTCAGGGCGTATGCTGGGAAAATAGAAGGGCTGAGGTGGAATGGAAGCAGGGCCTGGCGCCCCAAACAAGGAAGTGCTCAGAGAAGGACAAGAGGCAAGGGAAGGCGGAAAGTGGCAAACGGACTCAAAGCCTGGCACAAATACACTAAGAGCTACATACAGTTCTTTGTGGAGGTGAGGAGTCCTCGTCCCCCCTTGCAGCCGAAAGAGAGGGATTTCGCGGGTGCAAGGGAGGGGTACTGTGCCCTGGAGGAACACACCAATCGGGTTTCAGGGGACGGTGCAGGGGTATAGAGGAGGGGCGGGGAATGGAGGCAGGGCCTGGCGCACTAAATGAGGAAGCGCTCAAGGAGAGGGCAGGGGGAAGGTGGAAAGGTGAAAAAGGGCTAAAGGCCGGGCACAAGCACACAAAGAGATACTTCCAGGTCTTTGTAGAGGTGAGGAGTCCTCGTCCAAGCTTGCAGCAGCAAGAGAGAGAGAGAGAGATTTCTCAGGTGCACGGGAGGGTTACTGTACCGTGCCCTGGGGGAAAACAGCAATCAGGTGTGGGGGGCAGGAGGTGGTGGAATGGAGGGGGGGCCGAGGGGGACTGGAGGCAGGGCCTGGCGCACTAAATGAGGAAGCGGTCAGGGAAGGGCAGTGGCAAGTGGCGAAAGGGGCAAAAGAGCCAAAGGCCCGGGCACAAGCACACAAAGAGCTACTTCCAGTTCTTTGTAGAGGTGAGGAGTCCTCGTCCAAGCTTGCAGCAGCAAGAGAGAGAGAGAGAGATTGCTCCGGTGCACGGGAGGGTTCAGGGCCGTCACGAGGGGGGTGCAGGGGGGGGCAAA
The DNA here is from genome assembly GCF_040938575.1 of Ambystoma mexicanum. NCBI lineage: Eukaryota > Metazoa > Chordata > Amphibia > Caudata > Ambystomatidae > Ambystoma > Ambystoma mexicanum. The sequence continues at coordinate 1,068,279,595 of NC_090936.1, forward strand.
CTGCCCCAGGCCTCGCGCACAGGGGGGGCCTCGCAGCCGCCTGGATGACATTTCATCTTGGGAGCTGTGAGGTGTCATTAGGATTGAAAAAAAAGGATTAAAAAAAAAAAGTTACACCACGAGCACACAGCATGATGGGGGTGGGGCGGGGAGGGCCATGGCCCACGGGGGATATAGCGGGCACTGGCAGGTGGCGCCGGCGGCACTGTACAATGTAACAGTTTGCCGGCGCCCCGTCCCAGCATCATTCTACGTGGTTTGCAAACCTTGCATTTTGCAGACGACGCAGGCGTTGGAGTCAGAGATAAAGTCGTTAAGTGAAATGACTTCAGTGCCTGGACTCCAGCGCCTGCCCAGCACTTGTGTTGGATTTCGTCGTGGCCTGGTCCAGGGGTCCTTGGATGATCACAGCAGCGCCTGTAGGGGCCAATAGGATACAGCAGCAGGTAAGGTATCCGAATTTGGTGAATGAGGGTCAAGTGCTAAAAATTAAAGAGGGAGGACTCATCAAGAAACGCAATGGGATGCGTCGCCATAAATTAACGTATGAAGGTGAAATATGCACATTTCATTAAATTGGCTTTGCATAACCACTCAAATTGCAAAAAAGAGAGGATATTTTCATCTAATGGTGTTTTTGAAAATGTTAAAAGGTGTGCACGTTTTAAACTCCAAAACCAATACAAATGTTTTCCCTGGAGTGTGCAGGACTGAAATGGGACATTTCACCTTTAGTTGTTAGTTATTTATGCAGTAGTGAAGTGTCCGGCCTGCAAACCTGGTGAGGACTTTCAAAGAGGAAATTCAATGTTTCTCATTTTAGATGGGGGGAACTGAGTCCACTCTCTTAAATAAGCGGGTGGACTCTGTCCACCCGCGTGTACCCTCAACTTGAGCCCTGGGTGAATCAATGGCAACCCGTGTGTGTGGTCAGCACCATCAGCGTGTAAACTTTAAGTCCCAGAATGCAACACAAAGATAGATATGCATATTCGTTGTCCCAAACTTCCCGCTGATAGTTACATAGCACTCAACCTTACCAAGGTGGGTGAAAACACCAGATTTCTTTTTTTTGGACGGGGTGAGAGCCCAATGAAGTGAATGGGCGTATAGAGGGCTTGGATAGTGAGGTAGATGACTGTAAGGAGGGTGACACCTATGATAACGCTAATGCGGCCTTCTGTTTTTCGAACACATTGGGTTGGTATCTATTAGATTTTGCTCGCGTTTAACACCTCTTTCAGTTTATCGACTGTAAGATCATTAGATTCACTTTTCTCATAATATGTACAATTATGTGGATCTGCCACGTGCACAGATGGTCCGTTGCCAGCTGAAAACCACCACTCGGAGCCTAGAAGGCTCACTTTTAGGCATTCCTATGGTGGAAATGAAACAAACAGCATATCTAGGTGTGCTCCATCAAGCTGCAATTGATAGACCCCTTCCGACCTTGACTTCCCTGGGGTATATAGAAGTGTTATCACCTTGTTGCCTTTTGACACCAGTTCCTCCTCATCACCCACTTGCTGACAAAGTAGGATTTAAAGATTTTCAGTGGGCATTTAGTGTTTCAGCTCCCTGCTAGCTGGCTGTCTCGCCAGGCCTTTCAGCTCTTTCAGTTGAAAATGGCTCCGGGGGACACCAGCAAATGCCCCCATGTTGCCAGTCAGCAGTTTTCTAACATGGCAATATATTCCTTTCTATATTCCTTTCGTTTTGGGGCTTAAAATGAGCGCTTTCAAATGCTGGTCTTATAGCTGCGTTTGCTGGAGCCCTTTCAGCGGTCACTTCCCTGAGGTACACAGAATTGTTATCTCCACATTGCCTTTTAACACTGGTTCCCCCACGTCAGCCAACTTCTGACAAAGGGGGATTTTAAGATTTTCAGTGGGCATTTAGTGTTTTAGCTCCCTGCTGGCTGGCCGTCTTGTGATAATTAGTGGCTATTAACTCCTGGCTGTTTTTCTTTGTCTCCATTATAATGTATGAACCCAACGGTGGCCTGAGACTGTTTTCCGCTCTAAGCAATGGGGGCCCAGAACCGTCATGTTGAAATGGGCCCCAACTCATCTTCAGCCAGGCCTAGGTAAAGAAAATATAAGTGTTGTCAGGTGGCTAGACTGGCCTACATTGAATATTGGCCAGTCTAGCCAGCAATAACACTCATGGTGCACAGCTGGTCTGTATATACGTTCCGTGTTTTTTTTACTGGCTGTGATTCCTTATATGGTAATGCTGGCCCAGATGCCTTTGGGTTCGGCGCGCTTTACAAATGCCAAATAAATAAATAAATAAATAAATAAAATATATTGATTCAGCCTGCATGGACATGTATACAAACAGCCAGCATAAACATGTTTTCATACTGGCGCATGATGTGGGCAAAGGCAGCATTAAATGCAATGGAAAAGGCTCCTGTGCATGGTTCGTGGCTTACATCTGCTGGGCTTGTCCGTGGGCTACCATATGAAACCAATCGCAAACTCTATGGCATTTCACCCGAATTTATAAACAATTTTAATTTGCTTCAAAACAATTTTGGGGGCAGGAAACCTTCTCAAGCACCCCTTGTTTGGGCTCCTCCCTCACTGTGCTCTGTCAGTCCCACATAATTGGTGCACACATTTAAGCTTCTCCAGTTCAAACATTCATCAGCTGCCAGTGAACACCATCTACCTGTCACTGGGTATGATGTGTGTTTCAATGCACACAAAGGGGCAGGGCGCTCCTCCGTAAAGCTGCGTCACACACCCCCCGCCGTCATGCCTTCCTGTATATATTTACGCACATGGCAAAGTTGTTATTCTGAAGGGGACTTGTCTTCAGTACAGAAACATCACTTTGCCGTAGTTGATTTGCTGCCATAATAATGAACAGTATTTGGGTTGCTCCACACAAACTCAATGGGAGATTTCTTGCATCTCCTGTTTGCGGCGGCAACGCTGGCCCAGTGCAAAGAATTCTAAGGGGGCCTCACCAAACGTTTTGCCCCGGGCCTCACCACACGTTGTGACAGCCCTGGGAGGGTTACTGTACCGTGCCCTGGGGGAAAACAGCAATCAGGTGTGGGGGGCAGGAGGTGGTGGAATGGAGGGGGGGCGAGGGGGAATGGAGGCAGGGCCTGGCGCACTAAATGAGGAAGCGGTCAGGGAAGGGCAGTGGCAAGTGGCGAAAGGGGCAAAAGAGCCAAAGGCCCGGGCACAAGCACACAAAGAGCTACTTCCAGTTTTATGCAGAGGCCAGGCGTCCTGGTCCACGCTTGGAGCAGCAGAGATTTGTGGTTGATCGGTACAAGAAAACCAGAGTATTTGGCAAAACACGCACCGTTATCTCTGCCAAACTACGGAACTCTGCCTGCACAAATCCACACTACCAAAGACGGCATTGCCCCTTTACTGCTCGGAAACATCATCATCAAGACTGGCTTTGTTGTAATGACACAGTCAGTCATTATTTCCTCCTCGTACATGGACTTTTCGGTGCATTTACTTCGCCTGGATTGGGTGGTAATGTATACGTTAGGGTTAGCTGTAGCGTTAAGGAGGGGATAGGGGGAAGAATATGGGTTGGAAAAGAAGGGGAGGTACTGGGGTCTCCCCCTGTAATGACGAAGTGAAACTATGATGAAGTAAATGTATGAAGACGACAATGGGCCTCATTACAAGTTTGGCAGTAGCCGCTGGCGGCAAACTTGTGGAAAATTTCGGCACCCGCGAATGGGCAATTACCGAGTCATTACGGCCCCGCTGGACCCGGTAATTGCCCATTCACAGGCACCAGAAAATATTCTTCCCCATTCCCATGGAACCGGGCGCCATGGGAATGGGGAAGCCGGGTGCACTGGCACCACTCATGAATGGGGCCGGTGCATCCGACATGCTCTGCTCACGGGTGCCGGTACACCCGCCAGGCCAGTCCTGGCGGCCGGGAAGACACCTGCGAGCAGAACTCATAGTTTGCCAGTCCGGTATCTACAGTACTGGCAAGCTTACCGGTACCGTAGTTACCGGACCGGCAAACTTGTAATGAGGGCCACTGTCAAACTAAGTCAGTGTTGGGCGAAATGAAGGGGGACGAAGGAAAGAAATACACCCCAAAGACATCCAGACTTTTAGGAAAAATTTGAAAGCATTCCTTTTATAATTCGCTCTTTCACTCCATCTTGCTCTGCATATGTGGGATGAGCCCTGGAAGACTTTTTGGGGTGGTAGCGCCTCGTCTCTCTCTCCAATAACAATAATAGTGCTGTCCTTTTTCGTCAGTAAGCCACATAGCTTGTTGGGAAAATCTGTGAATTGCAATCCCCTATATTACTAATCCCCTATATCACTGACTGGGGCCCCAGGGGCCTACAACATTTGGATCGCCAGATGTTTTGGACTGCAACTCCCATCATGCCTAGCCGGGATAGCTAATGGTGAGGGATTAAGGGAGACTGGAGTCATAATTCATAATTTGGAGAGCCCCAGGCTACAGACTCCTGGACTAGGCTACACCACCCCAGCTAACAAACCCTATGCTGGCTTCCCGGCAAAGTGCATAGAGGCGAAGGATCACTTGGTATGTAATTTACTAAAAAAGGACACTTGAAAGAACAGCAGTGTATGTGTATTTGCGACAAAAACAGGAAAGCTGGTAATACAGTGTGTGGGGAGGTGTATTCCTGCAGTTCTACCCAGGGATTTCTAAACCAAGTCATCCCTCCCAATGAATAAAGCTTCATGATGTCACGCGTAATGCACCCCTGGGAGCGCTTCCCCTTTGCTTTAAAGCGCTCTTTAATTGCATGCCAAGATCTGAGAGGACACCATTTAGCCGCATCCTCCGCCCTGCGGGGAAGGGGGCGATTAATAAACGCAACACTCGTGCGGCAGAAAGACACAGCTACCTTTTCTTCCACTGTAATCTTCTTTTCATCCAGCTCGGTTAGTCTCGGGAGCATGAAAATCACAGAAAGCCAATATCCCGGAAGCTCCTGGCGGGGAGATCAGAGAATAAGGGAGAAACGTTTAGAAGTACTTGTGATATGAGCCGTGAAATCTCTCCTTGGAAAGCCTGCGAGTTAGATACATGCGAGTTATACATTTGCCTGTCATAAGCTTCTGAGGATATATCAACCAGACATAACAAGATTTCAGAGGCTTTCCACCTCAAAGCATTAGCTAGTAGTTATGATTAATTCAAAACCTTCCATTCATCCATCACTTTTAGGTTCTAGTTTATCACCCCCCAAGTGATAAACGGTGGGCCCAGGAGAGGGTCCCTCACTCGCTGCGACATCGGGAACCAAGTCGCAGCTCACTAATAAGGCCCAACAAGGCCTGTGCAGTTTTAACAACGGCGGAGTGGCATTTGTGCCTGTGCAGAGGGTGCAGGACCTTAGGCTGAACTCCTGCCATGAGTGTAAGAATCAGGGCTGATGTTTATATGTCTTCTCCCCTTCTGTAATGGTGCAGATGGGTAAAATTGACTGTAGGGGAGGCAGTGCCGAACAATGCCAGTGGTTACGACTAATTCAAAATTCTTCCACCCACTGCTTTTTACTTTTACATTTTAGAAAACACAGACTCGTTGTTTTTAGTCATAGAATGGACCACGGTATGTACAGATCTCTTTTTAAAACCTCCAGATTGTGATATGTTTTATTTGGCAAACTGGAAAAACAAGGTTATGATGGTATGATGCAGTAGCTTTCCAAGCATGACAGAATGACTCCTAAGGGGAGACCGATTCTGTAATGTTTAAGTAGCAAATGCAATGTTATTTCCAACGCGTGCTTTTAAGCTTGTACTGCATGTTTTTATTTTTAATTCCAAACTGCTTTACATGAAAGTTATGTTTCTTCATGTGCGACAGGATCTGGAAATGGACCCCATCTAGGGGTAGCCGGGAACCCTCTCAACCTGGGGTAGAGGGCCTACCAGAGCGAAGGTCAGAGCTAGCCTTGATCCAGAGGCAGTGAGTGGAAGTTGGGGCCCTCTGTCACACGATGCCCCCCAGTACGCTTTCTGGCCAGAGTGCCCTTGTCTTTCCAGGACAGCAACTCCCAGAATGCACCTAGGCACAACCAACAAACCCCGGACAGGAGCCATGGGAATGGAATGGATTCTCTTGCCAAACAGAGATGGGACACCAAACACCCGACCGACCAACCAACTGAAGACAGACCAGAGATGAAAGGTGGAACAGTAAAGGAAATGAGAGTGAGAGGGGACTGCACAGGAGCAGGAGAGATACAAAAATGCCCCCCAAACGAAATTAGAAGACATGTCACCAGCTTTTGAAGAAACCCACAGGGAATACAAACAGCCTGAGCACATGGATGCTACCATGCAAATGGAGATAGATATGATAAATCATTTATAACACGCCTGTACACAAGTGTTTCTAGATGCGAACAGAGCTAGGTGGCTAGAAACAGGAGCATGGGTAAGATGAGTTTTTAAAGCTTAGCACCTGTGTAATCCAGCCCCTGTGGAAAAAATAGCCACAGAGTGGTCAGCAGAGTCAGGCGAGTGCTGGAAGCAATGCAAGAGAGCATAGAGGATAGCACCATGAATAGAATAGTATAACAAGATAGTTAACATGAGAGAGCAGGGCTTGTAGGGGTGAGGTCAAGAGGCATGGAGGTGGACCGCGAGACCAGGCAACGGTCAAGGGGAGTGCTGAAAATGTGATAGAGTTGGTGCAGAGTGTAGGTGAGGTATTGGTTGTGAGAGAGTGGTATCAGGTGAGTGAGTGGTATCAGGTGAGTGTAGTGTGGTTAGTGGGGGTGTAAAAGGTGAGTGAGAACGATACATCAATATATATGGGGAGAGTGGTCTAGGGGATATGAGAGAGATAAAGAGTGTATGGTGGGATGGTTTGGAGAGAGAGTGCAAGCCGGTACTGGGAGTAGAGGGGAGGGTGAAGTGAAAAAGAATGGGAGGACATAGTTGCACGAGATAGGCGGACAGAGTGTGGCACTATTAGGAAACTGTATATGGGGGAGATGAGAATGGGGGTCTGGAGAGAGGCGAGGAGAGTGGAGATGGATGTAGAGGTTGGTGTGGTGAGGAGAGGAGAGGGGTGAGGAGAGAGTACAGCCATTTAAGGTACAGCAGGGGAGACTGGAAGGGGTGAGAGAAGGTGGAGGAGGGTGAGTAGATGCACAATAAAATCGTCGTTTCCAACTGAGGAAACCAGAAGAGTATTAGGTTAGGGACCCCATAGAAGAAACCTGGGGGCAGGGTGGGGGGGTCACGTACTTACCTGATATCCCGCCTTGGTCCCAGCACTGAATGGCCCTCGGAACACCAAGCCGCTTCTTCACCCTGCGGCGCTCCTGGTGGTTGCCATGACATCTGGCAGGCACAAATCAACGTTTACGACCGGCACATCAGCGATGCAGGAGAGGGGTCACATGGCAACACTGCCGTCACGTGATTCAAGGATTTCCTAGCCTGGACGCAGTGTCATGCTATTTAAGGGACCAGCAACAGCCCTTGTTGCTTCTCAGCTGTTGTGGCGTGTGGCTTTCTTCGTTCCCTGCTTTCTCCTGATTTCCTGCACCTCAAAACCTCAGCTTTTGGACTACCTCTTTCGATTTTCCTTGGATTTTGCCGAATTGGTTTTTGTTCCCTGGATTGCTGGCTCTTGGACAGCTTACCTCTGGAACTCTTGTGGATTGCTGCTTTGTTTTTGTTGGTGACTTGGGCGTCTAGACCCTTACCGTACCTGGATATCATCTTGGAACTCTGGTGGAACCCCACCAGGCTAGCACTACCGGTCTTTGGCATCCTCATGCCGTCAGGCCACAGTTCGTTCCTTTCTTCCTCTCCTCTCCACTTGCCTATACCTATAACAAGTATGTGCGCTGTACTAAGGGGGGGGGGAATACTGCATTAATTCTGTGTTTGTGTATTGATTCTTTCTATAGCTGCTGAGTGCCATTACCAGGATTAAGTTCACCTGGGACATCTGTTTGTGACAGGGAGCTACATGGAAAAGAATGTGACCCTTAGGCCCTCATCCATAGCTAGCTTTTAGCCAGTAAGTAGGGTTTACGGATCACTAGTGTAAAACCTGGGTTTCGGGAAGACTGAGTTAGTGGGGTGGGAGCCCAGCGAAGTTCGAGATAGTAAAGCTCTCAGAGCCATGTTTACCAATTTTGAAATAAAAAATCTTGAACCATCTTTGGGGTCTGGGAGTTATTGAAACCGTCAGTGACACATTCTATGTCCTGCTTTAAGACTTTTTGTTTGAAAGATAGCTTACATTATCTTCTAGTTGGTCTCCCCTTTTCACTACCAAATGAAGTTACATTCACCCTGTTATGCTAATAGAAAGTTAATTTCTTATCCTTTCCCTCGTTTTCAATCTGTTGTGCTCATCTTCTAATGACATCTTTGGCACATAGAAAAAGTATGTGTACTCTTTTCAGTTGCTCCGGATAATGTTTTAGACTGGCCTTCCGTTATGATGCCTAAAAACCTATTCTGCTAAAAGCACTTTAGATGGAACCAGAACACGTGTCTTTCTGGCCATTTTATATGCCTGTACATACGTGTGGTAAGTGGGAGGAGGTTCTCCAAGGAAGGGTCTCCAATGATAGTCATACAATGGATTCTTCATGTAGAATTGATTATTTGTGTGTATTTGGTGCTAGCACAAAAACACTGCACACATTAGTAAAAACAGGTTGAGATGGTGAAAAATGAGGCCTAGATGGGCGATTGAAGATTTGGTAAGTCTGTGAAGAGCAAGTATTAGAGGAATGGTTGTATTGAATTCGAATGGGGGTTACAAAAATAAACTTCTTATGCCCAGCGACCGGTTTTCTTATTGTTGCTTGTGCATGTGTGAGGAACACGGAGGTCAATGCCCCTCCTCCAATAATAGCAACAACTGTTTGGTTCTCACCAAGAAGCTGCGCCACAGATTCAATTTAGCTTCAATCTCTTTAGGACATAAGGTAGTCAGTTGAGGAGCTTTGTATGCCCCCACCTAGAGGATAGCCCTAAACCTACCCGAGACTGCCAGGCAGCTGCCGACAGAGGGAGGAGTGTTCGGTGTAGTCAATGATGAATACAGGCTAATGTTGATGGAACGAAGAGAGTAGAAAAATACGTTGGAAGGATTTAACAATGAGACCAGAATTAGATCAAGGTAGCAGATAGTAATAGATAGTTCAGCAAAGGACACTTACTCAGGGTGGACCACGAAGAGAGTAGCAATGCGTAGACGCGCTCGATCCTGCAGCAGAAACACTCTCTCTGTAGCTGGGGAGTGGCCCGATCAGTACACAGAAGCTAAGCCACTAGAACGGCAGCTGGAACTCCATCCACCATGTTGCAAGGGGTGCAGGGAGCCACGGATCGGGTTGTTTTACGCTTGGATGCTGCACACCTCCGGTTAACCGGTAACAGCAATGCATGTGTTGCAGAGACTCGTGCGTTTTCCCATTCCCATAGTATTCCCCATTCTAGGAGGCCACCCCCCAGGCTTGCCCGGATGACGCCGGTGAAAGGAACGAACAAGTCGCGGTGAGTGAGCGCTGGTAGCTGGTTCCCATGTGCGTTCTGCAGGTGAGTAGCTTTCCAGTCTACCAGATATTGGAGGTTTCCTCTGTGGTAACGTGAGTAACATATCTCCTCCACCTCGTATTCTGGACCTGTCATCGTAAGAACCGGAGGGGGCCTGGTGGTTGTTTTAGGATGGAATCTGTTGCACACATCCGGCTTGAGCTGGAAGATGTGAAAGACCGGATGCATGCGGCACCATGAGTCCGGAAGACGAAAGGATGAAGAACTAATTTGCTTTAGGACATGAAAAGGTGTGAAGTATTTCGATGATAATTTGGATGGCACCAGATGACGTGGGAGAAACCGGGAGGCTAGCCACATGATCTCCTATCTCAATCCTAGGTGCCAGGGTTCTAGGCTGATCGGCGAAATGTTTTTGCAATGTTTGCTTTTTCCATAGGATGATGCTAGCCGTCTTATGGTCTGGTAGGATTCTATCCACGAGTGCGTCGATGTCCGGGAACTGTGTAGCTGGAGGAGGTGGGTGGTATCCGTAGATACAAAAGAAGGGGCTGGATTTGATGGATTTGTGGTAGGAATTGTAGGTGTATGCTGTGGTAGGTAACAGGCCTTTCCAATTGTCTTGGGCCACTGAGATATAACAATGTAGATACCCTTAGAGGGTCTGGTTCAGTCTTTCAGTCTGGCCGTTAGACTGTGGGTGATATCCAGAATTTAGGGCATGTGAAATCCCAAGAAGGGAGCGCAGTTGCTTCCAGTAGCGTGCCGTGTATTGGGGACCTCGGTCAGATATAATAACCTCTGGTAGCCCGTGAAGAAAGAAGGTCCGTTCGATGAATACCTGAGCCATCCGGACAGTGGTAGGGATTCTTGACAATGGGATGAAGTGAGCAAGTTTAGTGAAGGAATCAATTGTAACCATCACCACAGTGCAGCCTTCTGAGGGTGGTAAGTCCACGATATAATTGGTGGATAGGATCTGCCAAGGTTTTGTAGGTATTGCCATTTCCAGAAACTTACCATATGGGGCAATTGAAGAGTCTTAGATTGAAGGCAAGTGGCGCAAGAGGCGACATATTCCTTTATGTCTTTGTCCATGGACAGCCACCAGAAGTGTCTATGTGCCAGTTCCCTTGTGCTAGCAACACCCCGATGTCCTGCGAAATGGGAATCATGGCACAACTAGAGGATCTCATCTTGAAGGGCCCGGGTCGGACTGTAGACATTCTGTTTATGGAAAAAACATCTGCCTTTCTTGACCAGCTTATGCTGCTAGAGGATCGAAGGTTGTCGCGTTTCCAGCCTAGCCGATAGCCTTGTGATCCTGGACAGAATATCTGAGACCGCCTGGATCACCACAGCTTTCGGGAACATAGGCTCGGACCTGAAACGGATATCAAAGACCCGGTCCTTTCTTGACAGTGCATCTGCCCTGAAGTTATTTTTCCCTGGGATGAACGAAAACGTGATCCTGTATGGGGAGAAAAAGTGAGCCCAGCGAGCCTGCCTACTGTTCTGTGTTTGGGCATATTGAAGGGCACGAAGGTTGTGACGGTCTGTTCTCACCTCCACAGGGAATTTGGATCACAGTAATAGGTAATGCCATTCCTCAAAATCCCTTTTAATGGCTAACAGTTCCTTTTCGAGAACCGTGTAGTTTAACTCTGCCAGAGATAGAGTCTTTGAGAGATACGCCACTGTGCTTTCCTGCTCATGCGCGTATGCTTGCAGCAGAACAGCTCCTAAAGCATGATGGGATGCGTCGGATTCGATAATGAACCTGCGGTTCTGATCGGGAGTCCTAAGGATAGGAGCGGTGGGGAACAGTCCCTTAAGCTTTTCAAAGGCTATCTGTGTGTCTGATGACCAAACAAATGCAACTCCTTTCCGCAATAAGGATATCATGGGTTGCGTAACTGGAGAAATGCGGTATGAATCGAAGGTAGAAGTTGGCAAATCCTATGAAGTGATGGATGTCTTTTGCCGAGGAAGGAGTAGGCCAATAAAAGACAGTCATGATCTTCTCCGGGTCCATGGCTATACGGTCGGCAGACAGCACGTATCCAAGATAAACCACCCTGGGTTTGTCAAACACGCATTTCTCCAACTTGCAGAAGAGGTGGTTTAGCTGCAACTGTCGGAGGACCTCTGTGAAATGTTGTATATGGTCCTTGGGCGAACAGGAGACTATTAAAATGTCATCAAGATACACAATGACATAGTGAAGTAAGATGTCTGCGAATATGTGATCCATGAAACGTTGGAATAAAGTGGTTGCATTTGCTAGACCAAAGGGCATTACCCTGTATTGGTAGTGCCCGAAAAGGGTGCTGAACGCCGTCTTCCACTCATCGCCTTGTCCAATCCTGATGAGGTGATAAGCAACGGAGATCCAGCTTGGTATATATCCTGGCACCATTAACGACCTCTAGGATGTCCGGAATCAATGGCATAGGGTATCGGTCGGGCCAGTGATCTTATTCAACCAGCGGAAGTCTATGCATGGACGGAGTTCCAAGTTGTTTTTCTTTGGAACGAAAAAGAGCAATGCGGCTACTGGGGAGGTTGATTCGGTTATCAGACCGTTCTTCAGATTAGTCTTGAGGTATTCTTGGAGTACATCTTTTTCCTTAGCTGACAGAATGTACATCCGTCTGAATGGCAATGGTTGGTCAGGGACTAATTCAATGGTGCAATCCTCCCGCCTATGCGGCGGCAACTCAGTGTACTCGGCAGTTGAGAATACCTTTTGGAACTGCTGATAAGGAGCGGGTAGTCCCGATACAAAATTGAGAGTGGTGACTGTTTCTGGGGCAGAAATGCTGACACACGAGGGAACCTGCCCGCTGTTCCCTAAGCAGTGTTTCAGAAAATGCTCGCAGCCCAAGAAAATAAAAGAGTCTGCTGTCCAATTGATAAAAGGATTATGGTCCCTTAACCAGGGGCAACAAAAGTATAACAGGGTAGTGTGCGGCGTTGATGATGTCCAAAACTATGGTCTCGTGATGGGTACCTGTACCTCATGCCCAGGGGACCTGTCTGGTCACGTATTGGTCCTGAAATCAAGGGGCTGCTATCGACACTCTCTACGGGTATCGAAATGTTTTTGGTATGACGAGGGAAGCAATGTGAGGAAGCCCATTGGTCATCGACAAAGTTCCCTGTTTCTCTACGGTCAATGAGTGTGGGGATGTTTTGTACATGTGATGATCCTATAGTGAAGGAAACCAACAGAACTACCATAGTAGTGTCCGAGCAACTGGGGTTCATAGAAGAGTGAGAGATTGTTGAGGAACCATGTTCATGTGTGGGCCCCTGAACCATGGTTCCTCCTACAGTGTGCGTGTTGGAGCCACAATACATACACAGCCCAAGCGTCCTGCGTCTGGTGCGCTTTTCTGGGGAAAGGGGTCTGCGTGCGTTCCCTAACTGCATGGGTTTGTCAACTGCTGTGGTCCAGCCACTGGCCGAATAGGCTTCAGGGTTAGACGTGGTCATATATTTCGTAATTCTAGCTCTCCGTCTTTCAACTGTCTCTCCTTCATTCTATAATCTAGCTGCATAACCAGAGCGATGAGTTCCGAGAGGTTAGAGGGACGGGGCACTCGAGATACCTCGTCCTTAAGGTCTTCTGATAGACTTCTTCTGAAGATGGTTACAAAAGCGTCATCTGACCATGCAGTCTCACTAGCCATCTGCTTGAAGCGGGTGATATATGAAGGAACTTCTGATTTTCCTCTCTCAAGTCTAGGAGATGTTCCTGTGATGCCACTGTGAGTTCTTGCCTTCCAAACAGTTTTTATGCTGTTACAGAAAGCTTGGTGTGAGTCTAGGATAGGATTATTGGTGGTCACTAGGGGAGTGGCCCATGCGAGAGCCGGGACAGACATCTGTGATATCATGTAACCGACTTGGTCTGTATCGGTATGAAAATAAGCTCCTTTAAATGCGAATTGCACTGTGTAGGAATCTATGAATCCCTTAACCTTGTGTGGGTTGCTGTCAAAACGGCCTCCGGGTAGAGTCCCAGGAGGCACCTCTGAACAATGAGGCGATCGGCCAACCTGTTGTCTCAGCGCAGCATTCTCCTGCTTGAGATGCTGCACCTCAGCTGTGAGGGACTGGACAGCTGAAAATAATTGCTGTACCGGCTGATCCATTTTACTGGCCAACAGCACAGACTATTCACCAGAAACCTCCATAAAACCAGGCGTTGCTATCTGTTATGCCAGGACTGGATAAACACAAAACTAAAGCAACTAGTCAACAGCCAAGAAGCAGACAACCACCAACCTGGATCCAGAAGGAGGTCAGCTATATGTATTGGGAGCCCACCTGGCCGCCACTCCGCGTTGCCGTAAACAACGGAAACGAGGAGTGGTCCCTTGCGGGGAAGAAAACCCTTGGTGTGCTGCTAGGGAGTGGAGATTTCAGCCAATCCATGGGACAGGCTGAAAACTCTTGTGTGGATGGAAGTTTCCCAGCAGTTCAAGTTCCGAACACTAGCTGAAAGAAAGGGTCCAGGTCCCCAGAAGCCACAGACAATTGGATTGGTAAATGTAGGTATGTCTCTTACCCTAATAGCTTGTGCCCATGTTCTCAAATGAAGAAAAGGCGGATGCCGCTTTGTGCTGGAACCGTGACCTTAAAGGGTGTTAAAGGGTGTTTCTGATAAGTAACAAGCAGATTTGTGAAAGAAGAAGGGAAGGACAGGAGGTCTAGAGGGAAGAGAGAAGGAACCGTGGTCTCCTTTTGCTTACCGTTAGAAGCGGCAAGCGTCTCCAGTTATGGCGTGGGCGTGTACCTCTGATCATTGTCCACTGGCGTATGAGAAAAGCAGCAAAACCAATATGGAATGGTCGAGCGTTATTAGGGCATAAGGTAGTCGGTTGAGGAACTTCGTATGCCCCCACCTAGAGAATATCCCTAAACCTACCTGAGACTGGCAGGCAGCCGCTGACAAAGGGTGGAGTGTTCAGTGTAGTCAATGATGGATATGGGCTAATGTTGATGGAACGAAGCGAGGAGAAAAATACGTAGAAAGGATTCAATAATGAGATCAGAATTAGATCAAGGTAGCAGATAGTAATAAATAGTTCAGCAAAGGACACATAACTCAGCGTGGACCACAAAGAGAGTAGCAACGCGTATGCACATTGGATCCTGCAGCAGAAAAGCTCTCTCTGTAGCTTGGGGCGTGGCCCGATCAGTACACAGAGGCCGAGCCACTAGAACGTCAGCTGGAACACCGTCCGCCATGTTGCAAGGGGTGCAGGGAGCCGCGGATCAGGTAGGATTACGCTTGTATGCTGCACACCTCCGGTTAACTGGTAACAGCAACGCATGTGTCGCACAGAGACTCGTGCGTTTCGTGACACACACAGTGTTTGTGGATCATGCACAGGGGTCATTAGCCAGGATAGCTGTGGGTATCCGGGGTCACCTGCATGGGCGAGGTACAGGCATTAGTCACGGTGTAAGGGGTGGGTTTACACATTATCAGGGCAATGGACAACTTGTACATGCAAATGGGCCTTCTTTTCAGGTCATGTGTCCATTCTATGTGCATGGTATGTCACTCATGTCATGCATGGTTTCTGCTTCACATGCACCTTGTTCCTTTGCAGCATACGTGAGGTGTATGTTGGTGACATGTGCGCTGACATGGTGGCAGTCATGTGGCAGTGTATTTCCACTGGGCATGTGGCATGCTGGGTTTCCCATGGGCCCTCTCTGAGCATCCTCGGCCGCCGGGTCACCATTGTGGGCTGGTCGCACATGCATGCTTGGTTGTGGTACTGGCAGGGTTGTTGTTGTGTGAGGCAATGTGGTGATTTGTCAGCATTGCTTTGGCAAGTGCATGTTGCATTGTGGCATCTGTAGTCATGGTGTTTAAGTTGCTACTGTATGTGTACATCAGCTTCTCCATGCAGGCAAGTATGACATGTGCATGCTTCCTGACCTATACTATGATGTTGGTGTGGGAGGTGGTCAAGTACGGATTTCTCATTCGCTTGTCATGCCATCTTTAATGTAGTTATTTGCATCCCTCCGCTCCCCTGCCCACATTTGGGCATGAGCTTCACAGTGCATGTGTGCTGGCTTTTCTACTCACCCACTGTACAGGTCCATTGTCCTCTGTGCCTCTCCATGTATCCTGGCAATGTGACGTTCCGTAGGGCCATGGCATCGTGGGTGGAACCAGTGTGGTAGCGGGTACAGCAGTGGGTGATGTACAGGTTGGGGTCGCAGGTCACCTGCACATTCAGGGAGTGGTAGTGTTTGTGGTTACGGTTCACTATTTCGTGGGCCTGGGGAGCCACCAGTGCAACATGGGTAAAGTCCAGGGCAGCAATCCTATTTGGCATTTGGGCAACGGCATAGAACTGTGCCTTCATGGCATTGACCTGGGCTGGGGTGGTAGGCAGTGAGATGTGGCGTTGCACTTGCTGCAGGAGGGATTCAAGCACCTGACCCAACACTGCGCAGAATGTGGGCTGCGCATCATGGCCACAGCGCTGGAAGGTGCCAGTTCCAAGGAATTGTAGGACAGACACTAACTTCACAAGTGGAGCCACAGCTATCGAGGTGTTGATCCTGCTCCCTATGTCGTCCTGTATTGTAGTGAGCAGCTTGCTTTTGGTCTCCCTGTTCAGGCAGTACAGGGTGACAAACTGGCTTTTGTTGAGGGCCTACTCTGGGGATCAGTGTAGGCCTTGCATGGGCTGTCCTCCTCCTCCTCCTCCTCCTCCTCCTCCTCCTCCTCCTCAATTTCCTCCTCCTCCTCCTCCTCCTACTCCCCCCAAAGCCTCCCTGTGCCCTGGCCTGGTTGTCCTGCCTCTACTTCCAGGCGCCGCCTGTCCCAGTTCACAGTGGCTAGTGGGAGCATGGTGTTGGAAACAGTGTTTGGGGTAGGGGTGTGCCTTATGTAGCCCTCTGGAGTGGATTGGGATCACATGTGGCTTAATTTCAGGCACCTGTGTGCATTTACCTCCATCTTGAAGCTGGAGGTAACTGTGCCATGTTCTCGGCGGTATTAGCAACAGTTTTATGCGCTAATACTGCCAGTCATGGACTGGTGATGCGGTTGTGTGTGTGCCTCGTGTGGCAGGCTGCAACAGTGCCGGCTGTAATTGCGCCGCCTGTAATAGCA
Source organism: Ambystoma mexicanum (assembly GCF_040938575.1). NCBI lineage: Eukaryota > Metazoa > Chordata > Amphibia > Caudata > Ambystomatidae > Ambystoma > Ambystoma mexicanum. Next base: position 1,068,296,275 of record NC_090936.1, read on the forward strand.
CTGGTTGATTTTACAGGCAGCGGTATTTGCGCTGGCTCATGTTCCGGTAGAGCGGTTGTGGCAGCGCTTATTCAGTTACCACCACTTTTAAGGGTTACCACCATACTTGTGATGAGGGCCAAAGTCTTTATTTCATCATCATTTTAAAGAAAGATTTTTTGCCAGCATGGGGATGTTTAGGCATAGAAACACCTCAGCGTGTTTTGCCCAACTGTTTTGTTAAAGACACTCAGAAACCATATTAATCAGAGTTTTGTAGACCATGTTTGGAAATCCAAAAATTGGAAGTCATTTTAGAATGGTCTTTAACATTCTTCCAAATTGTGAATAAATAAATCGTTTTTTTTTTTTTACTAGCCTCCAATCCTATGTTAAAGATACTGGTGATGTTTTGAATAGATTACAAAACATTCCCTGGGAGAGCAAATTAATTATGGTGAGCTTGGATGTCACATCACTGTATGGGGTTATTCAACATGAGCAAGGCATGAGAGCAGCTTAATTCGCCTTACGTAACAGTTCGGCAACTTTTAACCGACACAATAAAATGCTTCTTGAAATGATTAATTTCGTACTCTAAAAAACGTTTTGTTTTTTTGTATTTGAAAGGCTTATAAATGTTCTGCTGAAGATTGAGTAGGGATCCTAGGACCAACCCCACCCCTCCCATCACGTTCATGACAAGTTGCTAGGCCAGAAAAGCCTGCAACCACCTATTCTATTTTGGACGTATCCCAAAGGCACCGATGATCAACAAATACACAGAGAGGTACCCTCTTAGTCAACAATACACACCGAGTGCGCTACAAATCTATCAATTTCTGAGTGAAGAGCAGACGACCATGGTCAGAGACACCTATATGGACAGCCTGGACTAAGCACCAAGAAGCCATGTTGCCGACATCATTAGAGACACCACGACGCAGCAGTGTTCGACATGAAGTACACATGCAGTCCGCACTACACCACACAAACACACACTCGAATACATGAAGAACATGAATGCACACATCTATAGTTAGAGGACAGCTACATAGACATACTGTCATTTCTTTTATTATTTTGTCATTAGCCAAGTGCACGCATGCAGAAACCGGAAGGCACAAGATATCCTGAGTGAGCTTGCTGATGCCCAAAGCCAATAACCACATGGACATATACAGGAGTATATATGGAACCTGAACAAACCATAGGGAAAGTTGCATAACATGGACAGCGTAGAAACTGCATCATAAGGTTTAGGAATTTTACAGCAGGCCTCAAATCATCGAGCAGGAGACGAGCTGAGCTGATTCAGGCTGGACAGAGAGCAAGACGCGCGAGACAGGACCCACAGCCACGGTCAAGAGATACAAAGACATTCCAATTCCCATACGACATAGGGACCAGTTTCAGGAAAATTGAATAAATCCTCATAATTAGGAGCTGCAGAGCTCGATTTGGTCTTCTCTAAACACGGGTGGGAAGAAGAAGCTAGATTGCTACAAGTGTTGCTATCATGAGCATAATTTTCTCATAAGGCAAAGGTGGTGTACACAAGTTACAATACAGACAAAATCATTTGCATTAGCTTGAAGAGGTACACCATGAGCTGAAAACTCGATCGAGTCCCAGGCCTCGGGGGGGGGGGTTTGGGAGGGGATCAGCTCTAGCCAATTACAGTTTAGTATTCCAGGGGTGGGTAACAAAGAACAATGTTATAGATAGTTAACTGGGGATAGGACAGGCCAGCCACCTGACATGCAATAGCCAGTAGAAGAACATAGGTGACCATATAGGTTATTGGATTCCTGACGGCCAATCCCACACATCGATAGGTTTTGGAGAGCGGCCCAAGTAATGACAGAGTAGTGATGTAATTTTACAATAAAACTGGCCTGCGAGTCAGGGGAAGCCGAGACGTACTGGACTCCACCTATGTTTTGGTTGGTTTTCATGTAATAAATGACAGTTTGAACTTGCCGTTGACTGGGTCATCCGTGTCCACTGGGGGAGGAAGTTTGGCTCTCCAAGTACACAGACTTCCAGCATCGCTCTGGCATACCTGGGAGTTTGTCCCCAACACTGCATTTGCCTCATGTTCACAAAAGTTTGCAAAAATATTTTAGACCTGGATATGAATGTTTGTGCAAAGAGTGGTGGGATTTTGTCAAGAGGGGGCAACATTACAGGGGCGGTCTCAACATTTTTAGATGGCTTCCAACTTTGTTGCCGTTTGACGAATGTGGATAAAGGTTTTCAGAAAGATTATACACCCAACCTTGAATGTTTGTACAAAGTCATAATGGACTTTGCCAAGTGGGGGCTAAGTTATATGACTACTATATGCATATACATTTTGACACTTTTCAAAAAATAAAACATGGGCAGATTTGCAGCAAAGTCATGTAAGGAGCATTGGCAAGGACCTGAAAGCGTGGTTTTGCAAATTAGTCCATTTTATTTTATAGACTAAGGTCATGACCCGGACAATCTGGCTACTGGTCGTGACCACTAGGGACCAGCAATGGGGTTAAAGTGGGCATGGCCAACAGGCCACTATGTGGTAACGTTTTTCGAAATTGGGATAGGTTTGAATGGGAAAAAAAAATCTTCTTGTGGGTACAGGTTGAAGTGCTACATGGGATTGCAGCAAATATGCACAAGGAGGGTCAGCAAGAACTTGAAAGCATAGTTTTGCAAATATGTCCTGTGTTTTATTTTTTTAAAGTGTGAAAATTTAAGTACACAGCACAGTGATATAACATGGTGTCTGGGCAATGGGCCTGGCCGTCAGCAAGGAGAAATGTGTACTATAATTTGCTTATTGGGGCATGCAGCATAGTCGAAGTGGTAGTTTTGAATAGGAAAAAATATTCTGCTTGCGGTTACAGCCTGAAGCGGTGGACTATATTACAACAAAATTGCACGATGAGCATAAGGCAAGTACCCGAAAGCATGTTTTTGGAAATGTCTTGTGTTTTACTTTTCCAAAGTGTAAGAATGTAAGTAGAACAACTAGTGACAAACATTTGGTGTCTGGGTAGTGGGTCTGGCCCTATGCAAGACTGTTTTCCGATTTGCTTATTGGGTAATGCGGCATGGCCGGAGCCCATGCCCCATGGATTCGGAGTCGGGCCATTGGTTAGTTTATTAGGGTATAGTGGACACTGAGCTAGGATGCAGGGTAGGTGCAGTGAATAATAGGGGTGGTTTGGTTGGGCTGCGGTCATGGTGGAGCCTTATGCCATAGGCAATTGAACGATGATTTGCATCCCCAGCATGCGCTGTTGATAACGACAGACATAAGTAGGTGTTGCAAAAATATATTTCTTAAAGGGGACTTATAGTTCTTTCATATATATGAAAAGAGGAATTATGAATAACGTATATACAGTGATGTAACACCATAAAACATCTTCACTTATAAAAAACCTATTAAATTGACAGAAAAACCTTTGTTTGTTAAAAGGGATGTTACAGTTAAGATGCATCCCCACCCTTGGGACTCCTCTGCTCCAGTAGTTAGCCAGTGGCGTCTGTGAGAAGCCCGAAGTTGTCTCACAAGTTAGTCCCCGGATACCTGCAATCCAGGTGGCCAGGACACAGCCATCGCTATTGGAACCAGTTCCTGGGTGTGGACCAGTGCGGGAGGTTCACCTAGATGAGGGGTCTTCGGGAGTAGAAATGGGACACCAAAGGGTGAGACATGGTATCCCCTTCCGTGTAACGCCTTTTCCCCTGCCTACCAAGTAGAATACCTAGAAACTCACCCCTCCTCCTCCTTTCCCGACGCAAACACTTTTTCACGGACAGGTCACTGTGAGAGAAGACTGACTAACACCCAAGCCATATACCTGACATGTCCCAACACAAGGGTCAGGTAGAGTAAGGCAATTACTGATAATTACACACACCTGACTTCCATTTGATTTCCGACATGGATAGAAGGTGGAGCATGAAAGCACACTCTGAGCAAAGCCAAACAAATGAGGAAGCCGTTTAATACGAGGAGAAAGATGGCAAGAGCAGAAAGGGTTGCAAGGAGGGAATTGCCCTTGTTCTTTTCAGAGGAAGAAAACCACTACTTACAGGAGCCCTCGAGAATAAGAAAACTAAGACTGAGAATTAAAGGTGAAGAAAGGTGCATTGTGTGTCGAAGGTACCCGGGGCTCTCCCGCATCGATAGCCGAGGCAGGAAGAGCAATTGCAGCCGTTGTATTGTCCTTGGCTCCTACAAAAAAGCAGCGCCAGTAAAGTCAGCACAGCCGGTGAGTCGGGGAGACTGATAGCAAATTGGTCTTTGTTATAACCAAGGTTGCGAACAGGAACGTTGTATGAAGAAATCTGCAAAGAATATGGTTTGAGGCGTATGTGATGAACAACGCAAATATAATTAAATATCCAAACATGGAACTTTTGAAACCAAAATAGATGCCATATACAGAGAGGTCCGGCACCCCATCAGTGCTCATTCGAAGGTCTCTGTTAGGTATCCAACTGAGAGTGTAAAATTGTGAACTGTGATTACAAAAGGCAAGTGTGAACCCGATGGAGGGATGCTGAGAGAAAGCTGCGTAAAGGAAACCCCTGCTTTCTGACGAGAGTGTAAAATTGTTTAACTGTGAAATCGAAGTGGCCCTGCAACGGGTCAAGAAAAACCATGTGCACAATCGAAAGTCTTCAATAACTAATACGTACTGCAATTGGTCTGAGTTTGGCTGAGGGAGACTAATTGTGTAAAAGGGATCTGAGCCCGGCTAAGGGGGGCCCGGGGTGAACCGTGAGTAACCCAAGAAAAGATATTCTATAAGCATTGGAAAAGAGGATCTAAGCTCAAAAGAAGGGGATCCAAACTAAAGATTGTGGCATAAAAAGGATCTGAGCCCGGCTGAGGGGGATCCAGGGTAAAGAGGGACTCACCTGATTTGAGTATTTGCAAAGGAAACTTTTGATTTGTTTTGGTACATCAGGCCCTCTGAATCAAGATACTTTGATAATGTAAGAAACTTGGGCACAGAAGGCCCTCATGTTGGTAATGGAACTGTGTCCTTATGCCGAAGAAGCCAGAGAGTGTGCTATGCTCGAGTGAACCACCTTGCACGTGCAGAAAACTTGGGGAAGGAAGGCCAACAGCCTGAACATCCCGATTTATCATTTTTTGAACAGTTCTCTCTTTTTCATGAATATTTCCCCACACTATTTGTAAATTAGCCGTAAGGATTGGCAATAGGTTTTTTTAACATAGGCTTTTAGTTTGACGAGACTCCACTAGGACTGCATTATTATTATTTGATGGTTGTAGCTTGCTCCCATCTTAGATTTAGGTTTAGATAGGCATTTATCACACCCTTGATAGAGCAATAAACAATCTTGAACTGTGGTCACTTGTTTCTGTCTTACTTTGATAACATGCCTTCCTTACATGTCCCACCTTGGCCTTTCCCTCCTTGCCCATCCGTACTGCCCCTTCTATTTATGCACTTCTATCACTGCACAATGCATGTGTGCATTTATAGGAGCACTGTGTACAATTTCTTTGTAGAAGCGAAATGCAGATGCAAAAGATTTGTAGACGATAGCTAAGTGGCAGTTGGTGTGTGGAAGCTTAATATGGTCATAGGTTTATAGGTACGGTTTCCTGAAGTTATTGGTGGGTGGTTGTGTGACTGTTTGAAAGAAGGCACTGAGGGGGCATTAAAAATATAAAATTAAAAAAGCTAGAAGGGCTGCCCTGTACAATTGTGTGCATGTGCCATCTGGGTCTTTTAATGATCTATGGCCTGGAAAGGGGACTGTGGAGACCGTGGATAGTTATAAAGGTACACCGATTATGTTCCTTATTGTATGCTAGAGAAAAATATTTGGAACAGATTTGTCATTTTATTTTTTTCTCTAGCATACAATTGTCAATTTTTCCCCATGAGCAGAACACGAAATGCTAATGGAAATGTTGGAGAATATTATTGAGTCTATCTACTTTACTGAGAAATGTAATGCAGATGGAGTCCATATGATAATTTTTTGTATTTCTATTTAACTGTGAAAGGTGGTTCCTAAAGGAACCCTTTTTTTGGTGTTTATGTTTTGTTTTTTTTTGCAGGAGAGGTCACAAAGTAAGGTGGGGAGGGAAATGAGGGAAGACACACCAATCACAAATATGCAGGGGCAGGTGAACAGGGGAAGATGTTGTGCGTGTGTTACATCTAAGGTAGGGGGCAGTGTTTCTCATGCTTCTTGATTACAGCTTCAAAAGCACTTTGAAATTGCTCCCCCCTGCAGAGTGGTGTGTCGCAATAAATACAGTGTACTATTGACTTCGAAAGATAAGGATCAACAGCCTTTGTTACTGCTTGCAAGGTAGCTGGTGGCATTTTCTGTCCCACAGAAGTAGGCTGTGTGGTTACAGTATTGGTTGAAGACGGAGGTGGAGGAAGACCGCCTACTACTTGCTAAGAAAGGAGCAGCCTTTCTAAGAGCACTGCAGTGGTTGGATTTGGTGTAGAGATGCTTGGAGGTGGTCCCGTAGGAGTACTGTCCAGGTAGTCCACGACTGAGTTGCACTCAATGCATTTCACTTTGGTAGCTTTCGCCTTTGGTACATTCCCAACAGTGGTAAAGAACTGCCACACCCATGATTCTCTCTGGGTACTAGTGGTAGGCACTTCCTCTAACTCATCTTCTTGGTCCTCTTCATTGTCTTTTGAAGTACAGTGTTTTTTTTGTTGTGTAGGTCCTCCAGCTGGTGGTGGCTCTTGGGGAGGAGGGATGGCAATAGCGGATGCCATTTTCTAGATACATAGCACTTTTGCTAATATTCTTCCAAGCATGTGCTGGATTGTCAATGGATAATGAGTAAGAATAGTTGTAGGAGCTGTGCAAGGGTACATTTTGAGCTTTAAAGTTCCTAGATCAGATGAAAATGCAGTTCCGAACTGTTCGCGAATCACGGACCCGTTCGCGAAGTGCGTTTGCGGACATGTCACCATATCGCGCGTCAGCACATGGTCACGTGACACTGTCTGAAAAGTCTGTGATGATATCAGACGTTCGTGAACACCGACGAACACAAACAGTGGAAAAAGATGCAAAAAGTGTATAGAAGTGTTAAAAATTATGCTAGAAGGTGGCAGAGTTTTAAGGTGAAACTTTGTAAATTCTACACCAATGCTGTTATATTAGGGTAAGTATGATATAAGTAAGTTGTAGGAAATTAGCGTGCACTGGTAAAAACCCATGAAATTCAGTGAAAAACGTTGTTAAAAGGGACGTTATGGTTACAAGTAAAACAGAAACTCCCCAGAAATGTGCTAGTTATGGTAAGCTAAACAACCATAACTGGCGCCACCACTGTGCACTGCTAAGACTAACACCCAGGACATGAAAGATGGTATCACAAATTAATTTTCTATTTGAGGCGTGCTTATTGCCCCATACGTGCACTATGAGCTCAGATTAAACTCCAAGGAAAGTACTTTAAGAACACATAAAAAGGTTAATGTGTAGATATATAGCACCTTTTACATTTTGGAAATTCTCATTGGTAGTAAAAACAAAAAACTAGCCTAATCATGTCAGCAATCAAAAACAAGAGGCACAGATACGTGATGTCATCAACGACATTTGTGATGTCATTGTTCATGTCCTGGGTATAAGTCTTAGTTGTGCGACGTGGTGGAGCAAGTTATGGTTGCTTAGCTTATCATAACTGGCAAGTTTCTATTATTTTTTTAGTTTTACTTGTAACCATAATGTCACTTTAACAAAGTTTTTTCAGTGAAAATAAAATATACATCTCGCGGCCCGCGGTAGCGACTGGCGACTGTGCAGCTATGGTTAAGTTGCTAAACTCATAGGAAGACCACTTTTTTGGCATCTTATAACTTCGCTCCAGCTGGACGAATCCTCACCAAACTTTGCAAAAAAGTTATATGGGGCGCTCTGAATTTGTTTGCCAAATTTGATGAAGTTTCGTGCAGGGGGAAGTTATATGCGGATCCCAAAAAATGTTTTTTCCCATAGACTGAATGGGGAATAACTTTGCGCATGGCTACAGCCCGAACGGCAGGATGGATCTTCACCAAATTTGTGGCAGGAGCGAGGGCTTGGGTAAGAAAGCATACTTTTGTGTCTTTGGTGGGAATCTGACCAGTACTAAAAAATTAGTGATATCTGGGTCTGCTCTGCGGACTCATTACCCTGTGCGGACCGAAGTGTCATTGGCTTGCGGTATGGCATGCTGTCGGAGAACTTTGGACGCGGCCGGTGGTTGGCTGGAGGGAAGCGTGCTGTGCATCAACAATTTTTTGAGAATCAACGTCATAGTGTCCCGGAGGACAGTGCGCTGGCGGAAGGGTCTGCAAAATATACCGTACGCCATGTGTTGGCCGCAAGAAGGGAGAGGAATGGTGGGGGAGTGAGACGTGGTTAATGTGACATAGGTAAATAGGTGGAAGAAGACGGAGGAGTGGCTGCAGCATTGGTGTGTATTGCTCGAATTTGCAGGTACCTAGACCGTCGACAACTTTGTGTGGTGATTTGAGGCAGCTGTCGTAATGGCACAATAGCTTCTTCTGCTGCAACCAGTTTGCGGCGACCTCTTTCCGTGGTGAGTGGTGGCAGGTGAATTTCAGAAGGGGAGTGATTTGCACATGGCTTAGGGTGGGTGGGAGCACGGGTGCCTGTGCTATGCGGATGGAATTCGGTAGTTGGGGACATGGTGGCGCGCATGAAGTTGCAGTAGGATTAGACTATTGGGTGCATGGCCAAAGGCCGTAGGCTGTAGCCCATGCTCTGAAGAGCCTAGGGCTTCAGCTCACCCACCACAGCTATGCATGTGTGACTCTGTATCCGGTAGAGGGGGGTGCGTGCATAGTGTGGTGTGTGCAGATTGGTTGGAGTAGGGCCAATGTTGACAACAGTATGTGTGTAGGTTGGCAGTGACAATACTTTGTGAATAGAAGTGGGTACATCGGTACTATGTGAATGAAAGTGCACAGGGGTGCAGGAGACCGTGTTTTGTTTCTACATTGGCACCCGGTTTGCGGTGACCTCTTTCTGTGGTGAGTGGTGGCAGGTGAATTCCAGAAGGGGAGTGAACTGCACATGGCATAGGGTGGGTGGGAGCATGGCTGCCTGTGCTATGCTGATGGATAGCGGTGGTTGGGGACATGGTGGCATGCATAGGTGCATGCAGTTGGGGTGGGTTTGTTCAAGGATTACACCAAGGCTGTACGCCAGAGGCTATGCTCTCAAGAGCCTAGGGCTTCAGCTCAACCACCGTAGCAATGCATGTGTGACTCTGTATCCGGTAGAGGGGGGGCGCTTGCATTGTGTGCTGTGTGCAGATTGATTGGATTAGGTCAGGTGACTGTTAGAACATGGTAAAGTTTTTGATGTATGGTTGGAGATGCTGCAGTGAAAAGTAACGCAGTGTAGCCACTGGGTGCAGTGTTTGCATATTGTCAGTATGGTAGAGGGTGTGGGTGAAGGGCAGCTTATATGTGCTTGGATAGTGTGCTGTGTGCAGATTGCTTGTAGTATGGGCAATGTTGTGAGCATTTTGTGGTTAGGTTGGCAGTGACAATACTTTGAGTGGAAGTGGGTATGACAATAGTATGTGAATGAAAGGGCGTAAGGGTGCCAGAGGCAGTGTAATGTGTGTACATTATGGTAACTGTTGCATTTAACACTGTGCATATGCATTGCAGTGTGGAGGTTGAGTAGAAGTGCTGGTGCCAGTGGTGGATATGTGCATTGTGGTACTTGGTGAAATGCTGGCATGAATGGTTGTATTACGTAGTGGTACTTGGTGAAATGCTGGCATGAATGGTTGCATTACGGTGCGGGGAATGTGTGCAAGGAGCACAGCCACTGTAGCAATGCCGGTTTGACAGTGCATTGGGCACAGGGTGGTGATGTTTGGGAAATGGGTGTGGAGCACATTGTAGATGTGCTACAGCAGCACAAGTGAGTTACAAAGGATGTATTGCGCGTTACATGGTTGTGGTGATAGTTGCAACATGATACAGTATTTGGTGTAAGGCAGGAGATGGTGCAGTGAGAAGTTGTGTACTGTGGCCACAGGATGCAGTGTTTATGTAATGTGAGTATGGAAGAGGGTATGGTTGAAGTGCAGTTTATATGTGCTTGGTTTCTGTGCTGTGTGCAGATTTATTTGTTGTTGGTGTATTGAAGGATTAGACTATTGGGTGCATGGCTGCAGGCCGGAGCACATGCACTCAAGAGCCTAGGGCTTCAGCTCACCCACCGCAGTAATGCATATCTGACTTTGCATCTGGTAGAGGGGGGTGCTTGCATAGTGTATTGTGTGCAAATTGGTTGGAGTAGGGCCAATGTTGCAAACAGTATGTGGGTAGGGTGCCAATGAGACAATACTTTGTGAACGGAAGTGAGTACGGCCGTAGTATGTGAATGAAAAGTGCACAGGGGCGCAGAAGACTGTGCTTTATTTTTACATTATGGTAATTGCTGCAACTTTTTCCTGCATAGCTCCATGGCAGTGCGCAGGTTAGGTAGAAGTGCTGGTGGCAGTGCTGTGTATGTGGATTGTCGTAGTTGGTGACATGGTGACACGTATTGTGGTATTACATTGCGGTGGGTGTGTGTAAGGCCTAGACTATTGGGTGTATGGCCGAAGACCGTAGGCCATGCACTCAAGAGCCTAGGCCTTCAGCTTACCCACTGCAGCAATGCATTTATGACTCTGCATTCGTAGGCCATGCACTCAAGAGCCTAGGTCTTCAGCACAACCACGGCAGTAATGCATTGTTGACTCTGCATCCGTTAGAGGGTGGTGACTTGTACAGAATGGGTGTGGAGCATATTTCAGACGCAATTGAGCAGCAGAAGACAGCTGCCATTCGTGTATGTTTGGTTTGCAAGTTAGGTGACCGTTAGAACGTGGTAAAGTTTTTGATGTGTGGTTGGAGATGCTGCAGTGAAAAGTCACGCAGTGTGGCCACTGAGTGCAGTGTTTGCATATTGTTTGTATGGTAGAGGGTATGGTTGAATGGCAGATTATATGTGCTTGGATAGTGTGCTGTGTGCAGATTGCAGTATGGGCAATGTTATGAGGATTTTTTGGTTAGGTTGGCAGTGACACAACTTTTGGAGTGGAAGTGGGTAAGACAATAGTATGTGAATGAAAGGGCGCAGGGGTGCCGGAGACAGTGTAATGTGTGTACATTACAGTAACTGTTGCATTTAACGTTGTGCATATGCATTGAGGTATGGAGGTTGAGTAGGAGTGCTGGTGCCAGTGGTTGCATTACGGTGCAGCAAATGTGTGCAAGGAGTATACCCACTGCAGCAATGCGGGTTTGACAGTGCATTAGGCACAGCGGGGTGATGTTTGGTGAGTGGGTGTGGAGCACATGGTACACATGCTAGAGCAGCACAAGCGAGTTGCAAAGCGTGTATTGTGGGTTCCACGGTTGTGGTGATAGTTGGAACATGCTACAGTATTTGGTGTACGGCAGGAGATGTTGCAGGGAGAAGATGTGTAGTGTAGACACAGGGTGCAGTGTTTATGTAATGTGAGTATGGAAGAGGGTACAGGTGAAGTGCAGCTTCTATGTGCTTGGTTACAGTGCTGTGTGCAGATTTATTGAAGTAGGCCGAATGTTGTGAAGCTGTTGTGCATAGGTTGCCAGTGACACACTCATTTGTGAATGGCAGTGGGTAGGGTTGGTGCAGGTTGTGGTATGTTTGTGGATTCTGCCAATTGTGAGACCTTTTGCTGAATGGGTGTTTTATGGTGTGGTGGAGTTGGGTAGAAGTGGCGCTATCTATATTACTTTTGTGCATAATGTTAGGTGCCCAGATGGTCGCATGCATGGATACATAGTGTTATGGCGGATGTAGAAAGGGCTGCACTGTTGTGTGCATGGCGAAAGGTGTGCTGGGTGCGCCTCAGGATCTTTGTGGATGCTCCAATCGTGCATTTTTTAGCAGAAGATTCTGGTAGAGGGGCTTTGGAATGAAACAGAACTTGTACTAAGAGTGTGTAACGGTACATATGGAGTGGTGTACAGAAATGATAGTGTGCAATGCAGAGGTTTTGTATGTGCTTGCTGCATGCATGTTTGAAAATGTGACAACACCCAAATGGGGAGGGTTGCAAAAATGCCTGTGCAAAGGGAAGAAGTATTGTGTGTGTGTGTTACTGGGCCGTGGCCCTCACTGCAGATGGGAATGCACACGTGACACATTCTGCCATTATGACCATGGAGCACATGGGAATTGAATTGTGGCCAATAGGCAAGTAGGTTTTTAGGGTGTGGTTGACAGGAAGGCGCGGTAACAATTCGTCCAAATACTGTGTCGTGAGGTTGGTCGAGATTGAGACACGCACAGTGCTTATTGTCGGTGATACCTTTGTGCTTGTATGTCGGCTTGGAAGGAGTGGATGCTTTCTGGGGCTGTCGGGGTGAATGCAGTTTCGGCAGGATGGTTCGCCTTTGCAGATATGTGGCCTCCATCACAACGTTGACTTTGTTGTTGTGCACTATAGAAGTGTACATGTGGGTTACAGGTCGTGTGGACGTTTAATAAGTCACCTCAAGAGGTTGCTGAACGCAGTGATGCAGCTTTTTGCTACTGCCAGGGTCGTTTTCTCATGCATAACAGCAAGAGGGGTATGGGCCGATGACAGTGTAATTTGTCCTCAGCCAGAGGTCGGCAGGTGTGTTATAAACAGAAGCATGTGTGAATTTATGCAGACTGCTGGCATGTTCGACCCCACTATGAGATCATGAGGTTGCAACATATGCAGTGGTTCCATAGAAATGGCATTTATTTGAGCAGCGCTGGCAATGCCGTTTTCTTTTACACTGTGCAAGAAGCATTGACTAGAACGTGGAAAAATGTGAGGAGAGCCAAACAAACGCATATAAAGAGAAAACAGAAAAGAAAAAGTTGCACGCACGCACTAAAAAAAAAAGAAAATAATCAAAAACATTTATACATCTACAATGTTAGCCCCAATCCCCTACCCAGCTTGATATTGCTTACCCCGCAACCACCCCCTCATTATCACGAAAAGTTTGTGGATTGTGTGGTAGTTTCAAGATTACACGTGCCACATCCTGGCTGTATGCAGATGGTGAAATCAGGCATACTTTTACTAAACTGAAGAGCCTATTGTAAGAATGTGAGCTGACGTTGAAAACACACATTTACGTATGAAAACCGCAAAACAAGTGTTTCTAGGGAAGCATCTTTAAAAAAAAAAACACAAAGGCTCTTAAGAGCCACCACACCTAATGACGTCCGCTCCCCTGGTTGAAAGTTATTCCCCCACTCCCGCGTGCACACAGCACGAGAGGTCAGCGAATATTGCGATTGTTGCAGGGTGGCACGCGTTACATATGCCCCTTTTGCTGAAGATGGCCATAGAAATTGGACCTTTTTTCTCGGTTTTACCTGTACCCATAACGCCCCTGTAACAATGTTTTTCCAATTAATTTCATAGGTTTTTGCTAGTGCAACTTAACCAGAACGTCGCTTCAACAATGTTTTTGTGAGTGAATATATATATATACAAAGACATACATACACATACATATCTCTCTCGTTTTCTGCACCTTTCGCTCTATCCACAACAAATGTTTATCACGATTTGTACACAAACCTAGCAGGAATCTCATTTGCCCCAAACGTGGGGCTTCAGATTGAATACCTTAATTATTGCATATGGTCTCTCTGTTACAGGTACGCTGGTATGCCCCAAAAGTTACATTGCTACCTTTAGTCGGCAGCAGGCTTTGTAAACCATCACCTTACGTAATGTTTTTTTTTTAATTCGGTTATCATGTAAAATGGGAAAGTGAAGAACCAGCCTACAACCTTAGAGGCACAGCATATGTCCATGTTAGTCTCTGCATAGCAGGTCTGTTGCCCACCTGTATTGGGTTCTTCAGAAGAGTGAGCTGTCGAAGGAGAGGCAAATCTTCAATGTAGCTGATCTCGGCAAGCTCTGCAATCTGTTTCGGGAAACAGAAATTGAAGAGATCATTGCAGCATGACTGAAAAGAAACAGGTCTTGTTTGGTATCCCGCATGCTGTGTGACTATTTGTATACACGGACATGATGAGACGGATTCCCATTCCTGGAACTGGGAATTGTATTACCCCTCAAGTTAACGTGACATACTCTTAGTAACTGGGCTTTTTGAAAGATAGATCTCAGCCAGAACTAAAAAAAACCTTTTACTTAGTTTGGAAAAATAATTGAAAACCGAAAGGTGACAACAATCTTAACAACCACTATCAATGGCTGGGTGAAAGGGTTCCCGAGTTTATAAAAAGGGAACAAGACCTCGTGTTTGGATATGAAAAGAAACACTTTACAAAAAAAGAGCAAGTCGGTGTTATATATAGTCTTGTACATTGTCACTGGCCTGAAGTGATTGCCAATAGAATGTGATGTATGATGCAGCCAGGAGAATGTTGAGTGCATCAGTGTATGAATGTTCTGAGTGAGTCAGTTGGGGGCCTGAGCTGGAGTGAGTGGATGGCCGGTGGGTCTTCTCCTTCATGTGTACTGTACTACCTATCCCTGTCCTTGTCCTGTCATCCAGACTACTGTAAATGCTTGAGAGTAACTGGAACTGTACATATTGTACTAATAAAGCATACCTGGAACAACATCAGTCTCCACAGCTGGTCTGTGTGTCCCTTGTGACTAATAAGGGACTTTATTACATTGGCGACGAGAGTTAAAGAACCCAGGAATATGGACAAATACAACTTAAAAGGACAGAGTGCAACTGAGGAGCTGCAGCTACAAAAATGTACAGTAAGGAGAGCTGTGGGGGGGGAAGCAGCCTAAGAGTGACCCACCGTTCCCCCAAAGACTCAAAAATAAACATCCTGCCAGCTCCAGGGTTGAAAATGTAGATGTGCCACTGGACTCTGGGAGGGAGGTCCCCAGCAACCAATAATTTCCCCAGAGTTCCCTCATGTAAATGCGCACAAAAAAAAAATAAAAAAAAATAAAAGAGGAACAAGCCCCAGAGATCTTATGGAGACAAAAAGGGCCCTGCTAGTTGGGAATTGACTTTTAAAGCCCCGTTCAAATTAACAAGTAAAAAGATAACTCTCAGCGTAGGGGTTGGGGGCAGTGTGTGTCAATGAAATGCAATAACTTCATGGGAGCATTTTACAGTTTCATTGACCACCCTGTACATTCTGCAAACCACCGGGTGGCGCCAGAGCTCCATGCACTCAGAATATTAACTGTGAAAATGAATACATAAAGGCAGTGTGCAACCCGTAATCAAAGACATTTTTGTTGTGCCAAGTTTTGTGTGTGTATTAAGCATGTCTCCCATGTGGAATGAACATGGATAAAGTTTGGAGTTTGATTTTATCAAAGATCCTGCCTGAATTTCAAAAAATGCTCCGTGTAATAAAGTTATATCAGAGGCCCAGCGAGGTCTGTTCTCCTCCAGCCCTTTGAGTGAATGATGACGTGTGTAAACATTCAGTGGGTGATGGTGATCCATGGAATGTGGAGCAGACAATGGAAGCCTGTGATGCGTGGCAATTTCGTTCCTTCAACTTAATATGGGTTAATGGAGAAAAAAGGTGCTGAGTTGGCCATCGTGACGTGCAAACATGTCCGGGAAATGAATAATTTCAATGATTGCCTTAAACAAACTGGTGGTATTGGGTGCAGGAAGGAACACTTGCAAGACAAAATGTGATTTTATCAACAGAACTGAAATTACAACGTGGGGGAGATAAGTAAAAGAAGCTACAAGAAAATATATTTTCTGTTGGCTCCAAAATAGTGGAGTTAATGGTTTTTGGCAAATATGCAAACACTCGCTGCCGTGTGCGTACCTTAAGAAAGCTTTAGTTTGGGGCGCTGAAAGGAACATTTTGCACGACATTTTCTTTATCATTATATACATCAATGGAACTAAAGGCACAACGTGAGCAAGCAGCATACTTGTGAAATAAGCTACGAGAACCCCTTCCCTTGGCATCATTATTTTGGATTGAATTATGTTTGGCAATAATGCAAACGTGACAATTTACATTTTTTTCTTTATTTTGATTTTTTTTTTCTTAATGAATGTGGAAAAGCCACCATGGACTTTTGCAACACTTATCAATATAAATGAAAAAACGAATTTTATTTTTTTTTAAGCACAAAGTAATAATATTTTTTTTTTTATTTTCTCAAATTTGCACCATCATCAAGAATTGTTTATATACTGAATAATGTATGTTATGGTTATGGTGTTAAGGGTCTGATATACCCTTTGGAGAGTTGTTGAACAAAACATTAGTTACATTGGATACCCTGCAATTGACTTTGGGCCATTGTCTTGCTCAGTTTGTGTGATGTTGTGGCCCACTGTTATGTGTTCCATCCCGGCCATGACACACGTGTTGTAGTTCATGGTTGCGGTGCAGGGTAGTGCTGTTAATGTGTACTAATTAATGGGTATTCCTGTTAATGTGTACTAATGAAATAGTCTTGGAGATATTTGAAGCCTGGTGAGAATTTTAAATTTCCACCAGAGCCACAAAGAAAAATGTGGCGGTATGTATACTCTTTTTTGAGGTATATGTTATATGCGTACGCTCTAATGGAGATGCTTAAGTGGCCAACCGACTGCATAAGGGTTGCGTCATGAAAGAGTTTGGCCAACTGACTGAACAAGGGTTGTGCCTAAAAAAAAGATTTTTTTTTTTATTGCCGGCAAATGTACATTCTGTATATATACAGTGCGCACTTTTGCATTAGTTACTGTTAAGCATTCACCATTGTTCCTTTAGTAATAGTTTTAAGCTTAAGACCTCCGGTGCTGCCAGGAGCACCTCATCTGTTACATGTAGTTCATCTGTGTGAGATTCTGGTTGTGTTTAGATTTATGAGTGGGCGAGTGATGTGTATTTGGCTGACCTTCCTCCACCCGAATGAAAGGATGATGTTTGTGTGTATGAACCTGATATGAAAGGGAGATGTCACGCGTGGGTACATCCGGTATGAAAGGGAGATGGTATGTTGTGGTTGAATCTGGTAAGAAAGGGAGATGTTATATATAGTCTTGTACATTGTCACTGGCCTGGAGTGATTGCCAATAGAATGTGATGTATGATGCAGCCAGGAGAATGTTGAGTGCATCAGTGTATGAATGTTCTGAGTGAGTCAGTTGGGGGCCTGAGCTGGAGTGAGTGGATGGCCGATGGGTCTTCTCCTTCATGTGTACTGTACTACCTATCCCTGTCCTTGTCCTGTCATCCAGACTACTGTAAATACCTGAGAGTAACTGGAACTGTACATATTGTACTAATAAAGCATACCTGGAACAACATCAGTCTCCACAGCTGGTCTGTGTGTCCCTTGTGACTAATAAGAGACTTTATTACAGTCGGTCACATGGTTTTGCAGAAAACAGGAGGGAGAGTCACAGCAAGGATAAAACAATGTTAAATGGGGAGGCAAAGCGTTGTGAGTGTCGGGACATTATAATGCGAGAAAGATGGTGCATGACTAGAAGATTGAAAAGGGGGAACACGACCTAGAGCAGAAAATACAGGAATGGGTGATATGGGGGTATGGGGCTACAAAGAGCAAAGCACTTCAAATAATGTTATCTGCACCAAGGACAACATATTTTCAAACTTAGATTTTCTAGCTAAGGGGCACAGCAATGCAAAGTATACAACACAAGAAAAAGGCATATTTGAGATTTAATGAGCAAACCTTAGTGTTTCAAGCTGTTAATTTTCGAAGTAAAGACCTATATTCATCATACTATCTTTGTGGAGTTCATGTCACGATATGGCATCATGCCTACAAGTTAAAAGTCTAGTTGTCCTTGGCAGTGTCTCCTTATATGCAGTGTTGCACATAGCAGAACCAGCAAAGTCTCAGTTCGTTTAGTCCACGCGTGATAATTTAGGATTTAATTTCCATGTATTTAATTACCTTCTTTCTCTCCATGCAAAGGGCAGAAGAAATGCTGGGTGCTAAAACTTATAACATTCAAGCCACATTTGCTTTTTTCACATTTTACTTCTAGGTCTAATTTTCTAGATTCTGCTTTTATCTATTGCTACCAGTTCATCTACATTTTTGTTTCTGACATGTTGATGGACTCTGGCCTCTTAGAAGGTGTAATACATCATCTAATCTTTGCCCAATTAAATCAAAGAGTTATGTACCAATCAGTAGACACCATCTTGGTAAAGGAATCCAACAGGAAATACAAAGAGACAGCTCCTCCACAGCAATATTGAAAGTTTTGAAACACTCCCCTCCCTCGCCCCCGAAATTTGGCGCCCACCAATGTCGGGATCAATGCAGCCCTTTTTTATTGGTGAAATAGAAAATATCGGTAACATATACGATTTTTAATTTAACAAAGCACCAATGACAAAAGGCCTAACCCATGCCAACCACATACCAGGCAACAATTCAGTGTCCACCACTAGCACCATGCCAATCTCCAATAACTTCTTTTCCCAAAATATCCACGCTCGTTGGAAGTTTTAAAAAGCCATCTGACAGATCTGGCTTTGCCGACTACAGAAAACAGGAATACATCATTCAAGGAGGGGATGGTCGGGGACTCTTTAAAAAATAAAATCTATTGGGCCTAACATTTGCGACAACTAATGACCCATCACTAATGAGCCTTTCCTATTAAAACCTCAGGATAAGGTAGCCACCAACGTGCTGCAATCTTTTATCAATGATCGATATACCTAGTTGGCAATGGACAGTAAGACTTTAGGCCAAAGAAACACAAAGATCGTCCTTTTGGATGTCAAGGAAAATCCGATGCGACTGGAACGCTGATGCTGCCGGATTGGTCTGATGCAGCCGACACATCGACCACCAAATCCTTCTGTATAGACTGAAGGATTTAACGGGATGGACGGCCATAGCAGATCATTGATTCAGATCCTTTCTCAGGAGGTAAAATAGTTCAGATGAAGGTGGCAGTCAAATGTGGAGTTGCAGAGAGCGCTTCCCTGTCCCAAGCATAATTTGTTGTATACATCAGGCCTCTATGTGCTGCTATGAGTGGTGTTTTACCATAATTACATGGATGATTCACAGACCCGGTTAAGACCTTCAGGAGGCACAGTGCACAATCCATGCTGCATAAAAACATCTCAACCTTACTGCAGCATAAAAAGGCAACTCGGCCCAGCCTTAATGAGACGAAGACTGGCTTCTTACTCTTAGGCTCTAAACACAACTCAACACTACACACGCAGAAGGCCACCTGGGCTACGTGGAGTTACCAATTGCAGCCAATACCATCACTATACAGACACAAGTGAAAACATTAGGGATCTCGTTTTACTTTGCCCCGTTACATCTAGACACACGTAGACGGGGCCCTGCTGCCGAATTCTGTCCATTTGCACAGTGGAGTACAAAAGTCAGCGCACAAGCGTGTACGCCACCTTTTGTCCTGAACGTTTGCACTCCGCCGTGCAAATGAAGTAAAGTTAGCCGCCATGTACACATGGCAGGCGATGATTACAATGGATCCCCATGGAGTCTGCCTGCTTTTTCCTGGTGAAAAAATCTAGCGGGCTCCATAGGGATCCCCAGCATTTGCCTCTGTCTGAAAATGTCCTGCCCCTCCTCTCCGTCATACAAATTGATGAAAACCGGGTGTGGTGCGACGAAGGCATAAAAGCCTTACACATGGCTTTTATGCCTTCCATTTATGTTGCACCCCTGAAGTAAATGGCCTCGACTCCTCTCCATTAGTATCTGCCCATACTAATAGCATCTTACGTTCGACCAACTAGCACGTTCTGCCCCTAGAGAACACACACCCTTGTTGCCGACATGATGCAGACTGATTTCCTGGTCACCCATTAGCAGCTGCCACTCCATTCTGCCCCTATAAAGGCGCTCTGGCCTCTACTGTTCCCCTGCAGATACTGAAAGCCCCTTTCTTAACCCTGTATGTCCCCTCACCCCATCCTGCGGTTATGTATTGGCTGCAATCATTTGTATCGTCCTTTGCAAAAGCTGCCACACACCGCTCTCAATCTACTGTGCTTGTCAGCACCTTGTTGTCCCTGCAAAGATTGTGCATCTCAAGTCTGTGCTCTTGCACGGATTGCAAACCCAGTGTTCTGCAGTGAAAATAGCAGACGTCTGCAAGGTAAATAAAGGGAGAAGAGAGTATTGCAGGATTCGGGGCGTTTGGGGGGAGGGTTTCAAGGATACATCATGCAAGGTAAATAACGTTGGCAGAGTACCAGGGACACACATTTTTCTACTAACCGCAGGGCCTACCAACGCCCTACTTTCCTTTGCTGGATCTGGCCAAACTACGTTTCTCCTCTTGCAAGGGTTATTAACCCATCTTCTCAACCCAGCAGGCGTTGGCAACCCGCTTTTGATGTGGCCAACTCTGGGAACAGGCGAAGACTGCAAGATGAATCAGCAGGTATAGTGGACCAGCAGAGGAGAATCGGGGCAGCAATGGGAGTTAAAAGTTCACAGCTAGGGGAAGAGATGGAATGCTAAGGACAAGCGGTAAACATTGATAGGGGCATCACTAGAGCAGTACTACTGCCGAAAACAGCGACGTGGAGGCACTCGGTAAAGTGAGCTAAGGGTTCACCACGACCCCCTGTTAAGATAAAATAACAAATATAGCTATGATTTTAGGAAGTGTTGAGCCTTGTTTAGAATTTTAACATTCACCATTTGTTATTAAACTATAATGCAAGATTGCCTTTCTAATATTAAAACACCAGAGTCCAGCTATCTGAGTTCTGTGACCAACATTTTCAGGGTTAGCTTTGCTGTTTTAAGCCTGCCCTAGGTAACTATAGCTACCACAAGGGATCGAAGCGTGTATAGTGAACATGGGGGGGGGTCCCCAACACTATCCAATAGGACTCCCAGAGGGTAGGTTGAGTGGGATCCCACAGGCTCATCACCCACACCAATGCAAATAAGCCTCTGTTATGCAGTGCAAATAGCAGACGTCTGCAAGGCGGATAAAGGGTGAATAAGGTATCGGAGGAGACGCTGTGCAAGGCAAATAATGAAGTGTGAGAAACCAGATTGTATTCTCATTCCTTTTCCCCTTCGATCCTCTATGCAGATGGCCAGAGAAAGGCCATCACTGTTGGATCCCGACCCTGTGGGTGGACAGGCAAGAAAGGACCACCTGGGTGGAGGGTTCTTGGCGATTGGTAGTGAGGCACCTTTAGGTGAGACATGGTATCCCCTTTATCCACATGATAACCAATCTAACCTCCCCCCTGACCTTTATGAACCATTATAAAAAAGTGTTCCACTTCATCCCCCCTTTAAAATACAATTAAGTACTGAGACAAAGAAGCAGCAACTGATAAAAGTACAGAGTACCTCCTCTCACCATTTTGGTACTGGGACGAAGAAGATTCATGAAGGCCAGGCATTTACTACTAATGAGAGTCAGGCAACAGTAATTGATGGAACACACCTGCAGTCCATTATAGCACAGGTGTATAAAAGGTGGAACCATGAAGCTGCAAAGAGCATTGGAAGAGGTGAGTGTGGAAGAAGGAGCTGTGCAGGAGAAGCCAAGACGTCGGAACCCCTGCCGAGTTACTGGGGAGACTGCCGGAGGAACAGTGCAAGTCAGAGAAGCCCCTGACAAAAAGGCAAACAGCTGGACCTGTCAGACTGCATTGGCTAGGCTCAGCATGATCGCCAGAGAGTGCTGCGAGGAGTGCCCAGGAAGCACGCTTTCCCGCAGAAGGGGAGAAGCAGCAATGTCCTTGTAAGTGTCAGGGACACTTTAGCCACCGGGAAGCTCTGAAAACCTGTGAACCCAGTAGCGGGGTATGGAATTAAATGAACTTACAACACAAGGAAAATAAAATGAATTACAGTTACTTCGATTGAAAACCGAACTGAATGAAACAAGTGAAAAGTAACCCACTTTACTGCTATTGAATACTGAACTTAGTGAAATAAGGAAAAGTAACCTACTGCGTTGAATGAAACAAGCAAGGAGACATTTACTTAAGCAAAGTAACCCTTATTGAATACTGAAGTGAAAGAAATAAGCAAAGATATCCTTTATTAAGGGAAAGCTGCACTTATTAGTGAAAGCAACATCTTTGGCAAACTGCACTACTTATCTGAATGCAAGAAACTTTAAAATAATGCAGAATCCAGATTAAGAAACATCAGATATAATAAAGTGGTGAAGAAGTGGCTTAAGAAACTACCTGTTTATCAAACTATTGAAATTTGAAAGAAACCTGGAGGTTCCTGGTTGTGTGACCTGTAGTGGATGGACTGTGTGTTCTAAAACTGCGCCATGACCAGAGAACTAAAATATGGGGAATACAGAACTATTGAAAGCAAATGCTAGGTTCCTGGTTGTGTGACCTGCAATGGGTGGACCGTGTGTTCTAAAACTGCGCTAGGACCAGGGAACCCCTAGAAGCTAACAAGGAAGTTTGTTGTGGTGAAAGAAGGAAAACAACAGACGGTCAACTCCAAACTTGGCGAAGGGAGCCGGAGGTATTAAGTTTTCAGAAAAACCAGTCTACAAATAAAGCTTCAAGATACTCCTTTTTGTGTTAAATTAGAACATTGAATGTGGCGAAGGAAACCCTAAGTATTGATGCCTTGGAACTGTTACACCCTGGAAGTGTATTAAACTTGGGGAAGGGCATCCTGATTCTTGCAAAAGTATGGAACTGTATTTTCTTCAAGTTCAAACTAATGTAAAATGAACATTGTGGTGAACTTTTTTACATTGGGGGAAAAGGAGCTGAAGAGTAAGCCAGAGCTGGAAAATAGCTCAGAATTGTATATATGAATCACTGCTTAGTTTATGGTTGACATCCCTACACATTGTTTTGTATTCTTTGTGAGGGAAAGCATAGGTTTTGGACACAAACAGATATTTCAGTTGAACATTCTGACACAGAGTTTTCTTAGTTTCTTTTCGTAGGGAAATCCCACCTTAGTATAGGACAAGTTAGGCCTTAGTCCATCCTGACATTTTTCTTATTAAAACATTATTGTTAACATTGAATCTGTTGTCTGCGTCTCGTTCCATGATGCCAACCTCACAAGCGGCAGAGTACTGGGAACACATACTACTCTAGTAACTGCAGGGCCTACCAACCCCCTACTTTCATTTGCAGGATCTATTCAAACTACATCTCTCCTCTTGCAAGGGTTGTTTAGCAATATTCACAACTCAACAGGCGTTGGCATCCCCCTTTTGACGTGGTTGTCTCTGGTAACAGGCGAAGACTGCAAGGTGAATCAGAAGGTATAGTGGGTGGATGAAGTGTGACCCTGCAGTCTCATCCCCACACCAATGCAAGGTATTACACCATTAAGGCTGGTTAAAACCCCACTACCTAAGGAATCCGAAAAACCTATTAATGGGGTTGTTCAAAGCTGCAGCTCTCAAACACGAGTATCAAGTCAAGACCCTGCCATGCTCTGAGCAAATAGTAACTGATTGGGAACTGTGACTATTCTTCAAATAGCGTCACTTCTCCGTAGGGGAGATCCCCTTTCCATGAGGGTAGGGAGTTGAGGCGTATACCCAATAGTCCCTCTAGGGGTGGTAACATGTGGGAGGGTCTCATAGATGGACTCCTGCGGATAAGGACGCGATTGGGAGACTGCTCCTTTAAACCCCAAGCCTGCAGTGTAATGTTAATGCCTGAACCTTCTACACATAAGCTCACGTCCAAAACCATGTGTTATTGTAAAATATTAAACAACCCTGATGTCACAGGTACTGGGACGAAGAAGAGCTTGAGAACGCTTCAATCGAGCGGGATGAAGGCTCGATCAGCTGCTGTAAATTGGACTGACATTACGATGGGGCCATCACTGCTATTTAAAATGAACAGCAAGGAAGGACAGGGAGCTCGATATCCAGAGAAGGGAGAAAGATCTCGATCTCATACGTACACACAGGAAGGTGTGGCAAAGACAAACATAGCAGAAAGTCTTGTCAGCCGACAGGGCATCTGCTCTGAGAGTTGGAGAAGTGGCCAAAAGAAAACTGGAGAAGAGAACCGAACAGGTTCCAGAAGACTAAAGAGTAAACCGGAGGTCAGTGGACCGAATGAGAGAAGAAACAGTCGGAACAGACCATTCCGGGAATTCCAAGCTGAGCAGTGTGAGGCCACATTTAGGCTGTTTGAGAAAAAGAGAAAGAGAAACCGAGAAGCACGCTTCTCACATACCGGCCGTAGGCCAACGCAGAGAATGAGTGCAACTGTGTGGTGGTTGTGTGACCTGTAATGGGTGGACTGTACAGTTTTACAACTAAGCAGTGACCGCCAAACAAAGCTTGCTGTGGAGCCGTGTAGGCAGAAGGTGGGTAAGACAGTGGCGGTGGCATGACCTGTGATGGGTAGATAAGGTGTTCCGAAACCTGCACCCGAATCACCAGCAACAAATGGCCATGAGAATAAGCAGGCCCCAACTCAAGAACGGCATTGGAGTCGATAAGAAAGAGCACCTGAGGCCCCGACATGAACTTAAGATTCAATCCCAGAACCCAGGTATCCACTTTGTGTCAAACCTGAGAGAAGCTGGAAAGCTACAAAAGACATTTATAAAAGTAAGAGACTTACAGGGAAAATTCTCCCTTGCAGGAGCACTTAACTCAAAGAGTCCAGAATCTTGGTGGTGCAGGCAAGTTCTTCCTCAAAGGACACTTCAGCTCACACCAATATGCGGGATAACCTGACGACAAATAATCCTGACGAAGTTGGCAAAGGACCCTGCTTAAGCAGAGACCACTGTTCTTTGGAAGCTCCCGATACAAAGTGGGGGAGTCTTTCTAATCCCCCTGGTTTTCCCTCATGAAGAAAAGGGATTTCTTTCTAAACAAAAGAGGGGAACAATCTATATGTTTTGTTGGAAACTACAAGGAACGTTGGGGAACTAGCTAGGAGAAGGATGTTATTCTTCTAGCCCCACGAGGAGCCTGTAGAACTGCTTGTTATGAAAAGCTTGGAACGTTTACTTTTTAGAAGACCCGTGCATTGTTGGCATCCAGGAGAAGGGAGTCATTCTCTTGGGTCACGATCAGAACCAGAACTTTAGTATTTTCTATTTTAGTGACAGGGATAGCATAGGAGCTTTTTGACTGGGACGGTGACTTTTGATTTCAAATTCCACTGGCTTCCTGACGAGCACCTGAGTTTCTTTAGTTTAGGTTGGGAAACCCCATTAGAGTTAAGGACAAATAGGTTTATCTTTTCTTTGAATACAAGTTCTACAAGTTCACAGCTAAAAGCTCATGACTTATCAAAGCATGCTTTGTCACCACAGAACACACCATTACCACCAAGATATTCACAGAGTTTGAGGAGTGCTGAAGTTACCCAATATCTGCAGCAGGTAGGCAAAAGAACTGTGACCCATGTGGTCAGATGGTCATTCTAGAGAAAGAAGCATGTCAGTCTTGTGATGAATCACTTTAACAAAATATATCTGTCCCTCACACTTATGCATACAATAACTCTGCAAGGTAATATATGGCAATTTCAAAAGTAACAAATATAACAATTGAATGCACAGTATGATAAATGTCTCTCCTTATAATCTGGGTGAATTACTCTTCGCCAGATTCAAGCAGTATTTTGTTCAACAGTTTCAAAAGATTAAAGGAAATCCTGTCTTGTTACAAAGTTTCAACACAGTGTCACATTTCCCATCTAATGACCAACCGCAACAAAATGTCCTGCTAAAGGTATCAAAATTCAGTGTTCTCCTGACCTGCTTGCTCTGAAAGCATCGACTTCAAGAAAAGTAACCTTTAAATGGAGCATGACTAATATGTGTGAAAACAGGGGCACCTACTTCAAAGAACAAGCTTCCAGCACAAAGGATACTGATAAAAAACAAACTCTGGGCACAGGCTGACCCAGTAAAACCAAATGGCCAGAAGGCAGCAGTCAGGGCCATTTGTCCCACATGAAGATTCACAATTAATTTAAAAGGACTATTATCCTTTAGGCCTTTTTCTCAGTCATCTATGAAACATTTGTTAAGTAATTTCTGGGCGATTTTGGGGATATAAAATGTATCTACCTGTGAATCTGGGCACTGTAATGGCCAGTTAAACCAGGTTTCTGGCTGATCTGAGCATGCTCCAAATATGAGTTGGTGAGCAGGTTGAAAATTAAATTAGGGCCATGCTTAATAACTTACTTATACATAATTGTTGTGCCGTTTATGAGAATGGCAGAAAGTTGCCACCTGGATGTGCTATATGGTACGAATTTGGTGATTGGCGTTTCTAATTCTCTATGATTAGCTGAATCAGAAAGTATTTTTAGTATGGCAGTTGCTAGTGAAATTATGAAGCTGTGATACATAACTAGGTTTTGCCAAAAAAGTTGAAAGGAGAACAAAGGGCGATTACAAATGGGAATTGCCATATGCTGCTCCAGACCCCTAAACCAATCCTGTCTGTTTAATCCCAGTGGCAGGAGTTATTGCAGGATACTTCCCCAAGATTGGAAAACTGGTGGTATCATCACTGTTATATAAGGGGGCCTGCACTAGGACAGGACACAGAAAAAAGAAACACAAAGACAGGACAGAGAGAAGAGACAGACCATCAGGAAAGATGCTGAAACTTACCATCTGACAGCTTTAAGGAGACACCAGAGGAGATTGCTGAGAGTGCATCTGGGTAGAGCTATCTATCTTTAGGAAGGCCTCAAAGCTGACTGGGTCCTATGGTGGAGAGCGGGAGGTCATCTTTGAAAGTGGAGTGACCAGACCCCTGCCCTATCTTTCCAGAGTGCCCCGATTGGCAGCTGGCTTTCCTGAACCTTAAACAGAGGATTGCTATGCAAGTAGAACTGAGCCCTGGGAAACCAAAAGGTGGGAGAGTCTGCGCGCATTGAATCCTTTCCCTTTATAGTGGGGGTAGGGGGACTGTGTCTATACTTAGCCTATTTAACCAAAAATATGAATTTAATTCATTCCCCATATGGCAGAACACTACAGGGTGAATTTTGTGAAAATTAAAAATTAACAAAGCTCAGTTCCCAGTGTGCGCTGGAAACAATAGTCTATAATTTAATTGGGTAATCCTTGTTGTCTAGCTGACCCTGACCCTAACCGCTTTAAGGAAGAGGAGTGTCTTTGTTCTTAAATCAGTCCAATTTTTTTATCTAGCTTACACAACCCAGGACTTACTGTGGTCTTTTTTGGGACACTGAAATCCACAACTTCCCAAAGCATTCAAATTCTTCTGTCTGACTTCCCGACATAGACCAAAGAAAAGGGGTGGGGGGTCTGAAAAACAAACCAATTAAAATCACCCTGTGTTTATTTTAAACCAAAAGTGTGGGCAAAATCATAATTACCAATCTTGAAATCGTACTGCTAGCCTTTTAAGCCTTCAGGAAAATAAAAATCACACAACATTACATGATAAGTACCTTCTTTACTGATCAGTGTAATTATTTTGTGAAGTGAAATTTGCAGAAAGTGAAGAAATGTGATTGTGTACTTTTGTGATGTATTTATGCTGCTAGAAGTCATTGTGTTGTGCCACGGATAAATTGGTGTTTAACAATTTTGTGCTAATTTCTATTAGTTTTAATTTAAATAAATACCAATATATTTCCCGTACAGCGGCCTGGTTCTTGGCTCATTGTTAGCTCAGGGGAGAGGGATCCAAGGGGCATGATATGCGTCTGAGATGGGGCTAAAGAAAAGAATCTGTTAAACAGTTTGTTACATAACCACTTGATTGGGGAGGGAAGGAACACTGCATGTTGCGGGTGGCTTCTCAATCAAACGTTACAGGCTTTCAAATGTACCCACATACATGTAATCACACCTCTTTGGTCTGATAATCAAGCTCTTATTATTCCACTTTCTCATTTCAAAGTCAGTTTGGTTTACAAAATATGGATTGATCTGCTTTCTGCCAGTTCAGTATCGAAAATTACTTCTTTTCTTGCATTTTCTTCTACATGTATTGTTCCCTGCTTTAAAGTACCTGGTCTGAGAAAGCAGGTGGTTATGGAGCGCTACGGTGTCACAATATCTTTGTGAACTTTTGTCTTACCTGCTTTCTGTAGTCCAACCACCAGCCGCTCCCAGTCTTCTGATGCCTGCGCCACTCGCACATAGACCTTTCTCAGCTCCAAAGGCTCTCCGGTGACTCGCCTGCCACCGGAGACAGCCTTAATTTGGGGAAAGTGTGTCAAACCTGGCCTTTCCACTCCGCAGTCTCGTCAAACCAAGCCGCCAGGGGGTAAGCTTCAGTCTTCGATGCTTACCACTGTGCAACCTCTGTAAGGCATAAACTCTCTCTGGACTGGCAAATGCATTCCACTCGACAGTGGTCTCTGCGTCTTCTCGCTCCTCCAGATTCGGCTCCAGCTGCGGCGTGGAGAGTTCAGAACTCTTCCACCTACGACTACTGCTCTGCTCCTTCTGCTTTCTCATGGCCTGCACCAGAGGGGCCGTTTTAAGCCTTGCAGTCTCCCTCAGGTGTGGATCATTTCCATTAACAAGCTGCACTTTGCAGTTTTGTTTCTCTTCAAACATCTTCTTCATCCCAGTACTTTGGAGATTCAGACTTGGAGATCATAATGTAAACATCAGTTTTTCTAACTGCTTTTATTTTACAATAAGCCATTAGAAGGGTGAGCTATTGGAGATAGTTGAAACATGGGATTTCCCATACCTCCTGACCTGCTTCCCTCCTCATGTGGTCCTCGCACAGAGCACCACCCCATGGTCTGGATCAAAAAGCGTCTGCCTTTCCCTGGCCACATGAGAAAGGTCCCAGGCCTTGTTTTCTAGGGGGGGGGGTGGGCAATCATCTCTGAATCATCACAATAGCCCAGCCATTCCCCATGCATTAATGACGTGTCATTTCTCCCTTAACCCACCTAGGAAAGACACCAAGGACATTATCTTTGACTCTGTACACTCATTAAATGTGGATGGGCCTTTTAACACCATTCAAAACACTCTTCTAGACTTTAAAACGAAATTGTCAAAACCAAACTACCAGTACCATAAACCCAAAAATACTGGGACAAGAAAGATGCACAGAGTAATGAGGATTACTGAAAGTCCAAAGCACATGCTGTGCTCTAGTGTTTGGGAAAGCCAACCTGAAGCTGGGAGATTTAAACCGGCAAAACAGCTGAGAAGGGGTCAATCTCACTGGCTGGAGAACGTGACCTCTCTCAATGAGGATCAGGAGACCGGAGGGCTGAAGCAGTGTCTGTGGAGCAAAGCGGCTTTCCAAAAACAGGCAGCAAGGCAAACTGCAGGCGAACGTATGTGGCACAGATGCAAGAAGCAGAAAGGGAACTTCTGGGCGTACGTCTGTACTATATGGTAGCCTCCACCGGAAACGTGAAACCAAAAAGACAGGCGCGAGAAGCCGTCAAACAGTGTGAAGCCCGCAAGAGAACGCAGAACACTTCCTAACCATCACAGGCATGCAGAGGAAGAACTGACATATGCCAGGAAAACCCGGTGAGTCCACCCTAGGTACACAGGGAACACGGGGTGTGTCAGAAAGCATGTCAAAGTACAACCAACATAGTTCAAGTAAATGAGAAAGAACTAGCACTTTCCCTAATCTAAGGTTACCCTGCCTATGAAATGAAGACTAAAGGAAAACACTCTGTAAATCAAAATATATCTCGTCCCTCACACTTATACATCCAATAAAATCATATAGGTATTCACATGGCTATTGAAATTCAACAAAAGAACAATTATATTCAAACAACTTTTATAACCAAGTAACCAAGGTAGGATCCTCTTCCCCAGATATAAAGCAGGATTTCTCCAAGCAATAGGGCCAATTAGTAAAGTTACTTTCAATATGCCAGTTCTGCTTTAAGGGCAACGCAAAGTTCCTTTCAATAGCCACATTTTGTTTGAAGCACAAAAGTTCTTATCCTCTTTGAGGTTTTGACTTGACAATTTGAATGTCCTATAATTAAACAAGGTTCATCACTCATCAGAATAAAGTGTTCTACAAGCCACAAGCCCTTATTTGTCAAACCAGAAAAGTCTTTGTCTTCACGTTTCCAGTGAGTATTTCAATATATCTTCTCCTCTTCAAGAGACAACTACTTCACATTTCTTGTTTACAAACAAGGGTTTTGTCAGAATGGTTCTTTCACAGTTCATTAAACATTTGAGTAGGCTTGCCACATTCTTTCCACCACAAAGTAGTCCTCCAATATATTCTACCTCGTCCACTAACCTGCCAGGACTACCACTAACAAATAATTTCCTGGTGTACTCGCCTGCCAGGATAAACCTCCTAACTCTACTATCAATACTATGCGGTGAGGCATACTTTAAACATCAGCAAAGTCTGAGTTTCAACTATATTGATTCACAGCTTCTTTCATAGGGATACAATACCCATTGACGTTGTTTGTTTCTACTGATTGGTTTACCACAGACAATGCAGGCTATGTCCCTCTCCCCCTTGACACTTTCACCAAAGAGGGTTTCTCTCCTGCGACTTTTGAGTTTCAACCATTACACCAGATAATTGCTGGTAATGTTTGTTGTTCAAATGTCTCTCTTTAAGAAAGTTTCTCATGTCATTCACAATGGGCTTTCTTTGGCTTAGGCAATACTAGTTGTGATCTGTTTTATATATTGCATTCTCTTGGCCCAGGTGGTTACAGTTGCAGCTCACTATTACCCCCTCTTCACTAGGGTAATGCTGGTTACAGTCCTTCTTAAATACTGCCCCTTCTATATTTGGACAGTAATAGTTACAAACTCTTCTCTCGCTTCCTTTCATTATAAGGATTGTGCCAAAAAGTATTTCTCTCTTTAGTTAGATATTCAAAATGATTATAAACAGCAAGAGGTTTTCTACAGAGTGCTGTGTGGCCACCCATCATAGACCAACTCACCGGTTACTCCCTTGCGCGTCAGTTTAACCCGCTGCTTCTGCAATGTCTTCTTCAATCGTCGTGTTCGGAGCGTCTGACAGCTCCAGTTGGATTGATGTGATCCGCACCTTTCACAACAGGAGCCTGCATTGCTCCTTGTGTTTAATGCTGCTCACCAACCGTCGGAGCGGGACATAGGATGTGGAGAGCTTCTCCCTCCCACGGGGCAGCCTGTCACAGAACCGCTTCCCGCTGCACGACCTCTGCTGTTCAGGCTCCTCACTCCTACAACACCCTCTGCACCATTATCCGCTAAACACACAGCAGTGGTCCCAGAGTCTTCCTTTCTCTGACTCAGCTGCATACAAGGTCTCCGACAACTTCTCCTACTGCTTCTCTCGGTTCACATCTGAAGGGGATTTAAATAATCAAAATTCCTGCTCAGGTGTGGATCGCCAGAAAAACTAGACTGCATACTGCAGTTCTTTGCCTCTGAGAACCTCCTCATCGTCCCAGTACCTATGACATTCTGGGACTTGAAGTCCCTAACGTCCTAAGGGTCTCTGAGGAATTAAGTGTTGCTCCTTGATTTTGTAACACAAACCCAAGGGGGATTCACACTTATGGTATTGATATTCTGATCCTTATATGTTCAGTTCTCCTGTTAACCATAAGGGTTTTTATTACTAATACTTTGGGCGTTTTGGAAAGGAGAGCCTTACTCTGACAAAAAGCAATTAGATATTCCGGCATTATGGTAAATCTTACCTTTTCGAAAGTAGATGAATACTACGTCTCTACTGAGTCATCCTATTCGCTTGGTTGCCTTCCCCTCCCAGGTGATTCACCCAGCTAATACTACCCACCGGCGTAGGATTAGGTATTAGCTGCTTTCCCCTGGCCACCTGGGAGCAGACTTCAGGCAGGGATTCTGTGGGGACTCCCAGGATTCAACACAGAAAAACAATTCACTCTACAAAAGCCTCAACTATTTGCTTCGCTACTTTTTTTCTCTTTCCAATGAAGACATCGATAATAAATATGTTACTTTTGCATTATCATTTCCATGGGATGCTGGCCATACGGTTATGTGCCTCAACATGTAACGATTACCCCTGCTTGCCAAATAGGACTGACCAATCTGAAGTTATGCACAACCAGTCCATTTGGTTTAGCACAACAATTGTGTGCACAGCAAACATGTTTTGAATCTGGCAGCTCTTAAATTAAGTGAACATAGATTTAATTCAGTTTCAGTTGGTGTTCCTCTGAGCAGAATTTACTGTGGATTTGACACGCTGAAAGCAGAACTAGGCAATCTCATGATGCTCGGCATCAGTAGAGAAAGGTGGGAACTGAGGGAGATCCTTACTGGGTACCCTCTGAGACAGGTAGATTTCCTGCCCACGGATTTTGGAAGCTCTCCATCTTTGAGAGTCTCCTTAATTCTCTGGTGGCCGAGAATATCACTGGTTAATATATTTGCAGGGTGCTGCAGGATCAAGCAGGGCATCCTCAAAGCTCAGTCTACAAACTCAGGACCTCCAGGCTTTTTAGACTACAGCTCACATGATCTTGGGCTGCACCATTGACTATTGTGAGAGTTGTAGTCAAAAACATCTCGAGAGCCAATATGTGTAGATTCAATGGGGACACAGGCAAATGATCAGGCATGAGGGATAAGACAAAGTTATCATTTGGAGTGGGTGAAGAATTCAGAAGGTGTACTCCTGCAGAAGAAAGCGATTCAATTCAATGACAGATGAAAGAGCAGCAGACTGGGAGGTTCATGAGGGGGCTGCAATAGCAGGGAGTGCCGCTATTCAGAGACAAGAAACTGCAGCAGCAAACGACTTCCATCAGAGAGGGAGAAACTGCAGCAGATAGTACACCCTTCAGAAGAAAGGTTGCAGCATGCATAAGTTATTAAAGAGCCAAACTGCTGCAACAGCATACAAGGGAATGCCCAAGAGGATGTAGCAGGCATGGATTCATTCGGGGAAAAGAGAAACCTACAGCAGCAGGCAAATTATTCCGAGATGGGAGAGAAGCGGCAACAGCAGCAGACAGGAAACCTTCAGAAGAGAAGCTGCAACAGGCAAATAGTTCTGCAGGTGCTGTACTGCAGCATCAAACAATGCTTAATTCATTAAGAAGGCGTGCTGCAGCAGACAGGGCTTCTTGCAGAGAGGGGGAAGCTGCACCAACAGAGGCACATAACACCTGAGTGAGCATCATTCAAGGAGCGGGGAGGAACTGCACAAACATATGGAATCCTCAGGGCAAGAGAAGCTGTACCGGAGACTTGCATCATTCAAAGGGGTCGGACGTTGCTATAGCAGATAGATAATCATTTAGAGAAGTAACTGCAGTAGCTTTTTGAGAGGGAGATACACTGCAGTAGTGCTGGTGAAGCACCATTCAGAGTTAAAAGGTAGAGCAATAGGCACAGTATTGTTCAGATGGGGACGGGACCTAGATCAGTACACAGGGCATCATTTAGGGAGAAAGAACAGAAGGGGTATCACTTTGGGTTATTTGCAGCACCAGAAATGGAATCATTTTGGGGAGAGCAACACAAAGGGCATCATGGGTGGCGGAGCCATAGCAGCAGAAAACGCAAACATTCTTATTGAGAACCCTCCGAGAAATGTGAATTCATTGCCCTTGGATTGTGGATTCGCTGCTTCTATAACCATATCGGTGGCGGCAGAGGATCTTGCTGGGTAATATGTGCATAAGGTTCTGCAGTATCGAGCAGGCCATCTTTCAAAGCAGGGGTCCATTGCCACCGACTGCTGGCTAGGGCAGCTGAGCTCTATGAGGAAACTGGCAAATTATCAAAAGGGGCAGAATTCTACCGCAGAAGACAGGCCATCATTTACAGTTGGAGGAGCATTGAGAAGGTGTCCTGCTGCAGAAGACATGCATTCAATTCAAA
The DNA here is from genome assembly GCF_040938575.1 of Ambystoma mexicanum. Classification (NCBI taxonomy): domain Eukaryota; kingdom Metazoa; phylum Chordata; class Amphibia; order Caudata; family Ambystomatidae; genus Ambystoma; species Ambystoma mexicanum. Next base: position 1,068,330,116 of record NC_090936.1, read on the forward strand.
GACAGATGAAGGAGCATCAGCAGACAGCAAATAGGGGATCACATATTGGGGAGGAGCAGAAAGGGCATCATTCAGAGGGGGGGGGGCAGAGGTAGAAGTGGTTAGGAAATAATTTAGAGAGCAAAAGCTGGGGTAGTGGGCAGGGCATCATTAAAAGGGGAAGAGCCTGCAACAGCAGACAGCATCATTCAGATGGGGAGAATGCGAAAGAGCACGATTTAGTGGGGGTGTAGCTTCAGGCAAGTATCAATGAGAATGCTTTGGGCTCATGCCATGCATTTCCACCCTGAAGGTGCTATGTTGCTTTGCGTTTGGACCCATTGTGAGAAACCTAAGGGTATACTTGCTTCTTTTCTCCAGGGGTCCTCTGCGCAGGTGGTCAGGGAAAGGCTATCGCTTTAGGATCCCGACCCTGAGGCCTGCTGAGAGTAGAAGAGGTCAAGCATGTCTCCAAATGATGGTCAGGCGGGGCGAATTATACATTCATATCTGCAGCTTGTTAATGGGCTGCAGATGTATAAAAGGCCCAATCCAATGAGGTCAAAAGGGGAAGCAGAGAGAAAGGAGCCATGGCGTTGATGGAGGAGCAGCAGCAGAGAGGCCAAGAGAAGCAGCAAGGAAATGTAGGTGCATGGCAGGCCCGTGGTTCAAAGGAGTGTAGCCTAAGAGCCGGGGCTCCATAGAACCAAGCGAACACTGTAAGGTGAACCGTGCCCGGAGCCTGCCCCTTTCATAGAGTTTGCAGTGCTCATTCACCTGGGGTCAGAAGCTGACTCAGGCATGCCTGAGGGGCTTAAAGTGGAGCCCAGAGGTGGAGAATCAAAGGCTAAGAGATCTGCACTGCAGGAACGTCAAAAGACACAACCAGTGAGTTTCCATGAGAAAGGAAACCCAGTATGCAAATGTTTGAAGTTACGCAGAGGATTGCTTTGTATCGGAGTGGTCGCGTGCATGATGACCCACATTTTCGAGGGCCTCCGATGGGAATCCTCATTAACTTCTGAATAAGTTTGTAGCAGAGTGGTGGCTTCTACATAAAGACATGTTCTACATAAAGACATGTTTTTGAAAGTCTCAGAGTGCTGGGCACGTTACAAAGGCAATTTACAAAGACGTATGACAAGGGAATGAAATGAATGAAAGCTTTTTCAATTGTTACGAAAGTCTTGGAGTGCTCGGAATGTTATTATAGGCAATCTACAATGCTATATAACAACGAAGTGAATCGAGTGAGGAGCTTTAACATTATTTAAATTTGAAACCAAGTGAAAAGCATATCAAACATTTCTTCAACTGTTATCCATGAACATCGAAAATTAAAGACACCTTTAAATTCATCATGTACCAAGCTCAAAAGTGAATACAACTTTAAATGCAAGTCAAACTTATATATGTTGAATTTGCAATCAAAGCTTTGAACCCAAGAAATCAATCTTTATTGAACCTTAAAGTGAACAGAATGGCAGCCATCCAAGTGAGTCAAATATACATTGGACTCCAGAGTGAAGAGAACTTTGGAGGTGAACTTTAACAAGAGAATAAACTGCAACTTTCAATCAAAACATTCTTGTACAAAGACCAAAACAGATCTAGAGGGCACAAGTGTGGTGCAGACCTTTATAAAAGCGGAAAATTATGCTTATACATTGAAAGTGAATCTTGGGGAAGGGAACCCTGAGGTTTTACCCACTTATTGACTTTAGGACAGAGTCTCACAATATTTTATGTTTGGATCTATGTTTTGAAATTTGGGGAAGGGAATCCTGAGTATTGGTTAATTCTATATCATTTTAAATATAAGGCAATCCTGAGACTTTTTTTGGAACTGCTTTATACTTGGGGATTGGAGCTGAAAGAAAGCTGCCAGCTGGACAGAGCTCAACTTTGTGTTGAACACTGTTTTGTTGGCTGCTGACATCCTTACACATTGTATAAGATTAGTTGTGAGTGCAAGTATAGGTTTTGGGCACACACAGATTCCATATTTGACCTTTTGGACTTTGACTTTCCTTTATTTTGGTTTGGAAGTGAAATCCCACCATAGTATTGTGCAAGATAGGCATTTTTCCATTTTTCCATCTTGACTTTTGAGTTAATGAAGTTTTTATTGTTAATTCAGAATCTGTTGTCTGCGTCTTACTGCAAGATGCCTTTGCACCCAAACACAATAACAAAAATGCATCTGTAAGAGGAGATACCTAAACCAGATTGATGGATTTGAAAGAAAAATAAAATCAGTTGATTGCAATAACGAAATCTGAAAACAGATATAAATCTTCACCCAAGGGCAGTAATTAAGCAGGATAATTATGCATCAACAATTACCTTATTATTCTCAAACTTGATAGTCTCCAGAAAGTCGCGCTCCTCCAAACCTTCAAAGCTACTGATGTTGTTACTTGACAGGTCCAGTATACGGAGGGACTGCAATCCTTCCAAACCTGTAATCTTCTCAATCTGGTTAGAAGCCTGAGATGCAAAAAGAGAATACGAATGAGTGACTTGGGAAATACAGCATGATGGAATCTTCAGCAAAGGCACTGCCACTGCCCATTAGCCAGTACCAGGGAAGAACCTTCTCTGTAGCAGCCATGAGCATAGGGGAGAAATGTCATGCTGTTGCCCAGCGATTTCCCCATGCCCTAGGAATGTGAAGGAATCTTCCTGCCACACTGCAATGCCGGTACACTTTCCGCAGACATATCGAGATTTACCAATTTCTGGGTCTGCTGCACAATAGTAGGCCCTACTGCTAGATGAGGGGGTAACAAAGACAGAGCATACTTGTATTATTCATGCACTTTCACCACCACCCCCTATTCTCCAACATCCTCATGGATTTTGTGATGAGTTTCCCTACCCACAGCGTGGGACTGACAAGGTGGTGTCTCAGGGGGTTGGGTACCACCCAAAGGCAGTTGATACAGGGCCCATGTGTGTAATGGTGAGGATCCTCTGGTTACCCCACCTTGGACCCCATCCCTCCCCCCTTGGTCCCCATAGCATTGCAAGAGAATCAGAGTACTGCACCACGGGAGGTTCAGCAATTTCACCACCCCTGAGCCAATAGGATCAGTCAGTGCTGAAAACTTTGCCCCAGCCTAAACCCCTTATGAGATTCTGCTAGATAATATGGGTGCACTTCCGTACCAACTGAGAGAGCCTAAAGCTCACTCCAAGCAGACCCAAAACTACTACATGGACAAATAAAGTGTTTCGTATAAGGGAACTATCACTGAACAGCAGCAGCAAGTGTTTGGACACTGTTGCATCTTTACCAAGTGCAGTAGAGGTCTCTTCTCAGAGAGTTTGCAGAACTAGCCGTGAATTTCTCAGTTTAGCATATACAATATTGCCAGTTCATGACTTCCAGTATGCTAACAATTTCCGCACTGGATGAAGTGTTTCATAGATTTTGCTCCCCGACAAGGGATTCCCATGCCAGGGATACAATGTTACCATTTCCCAGCACTCTCAGTAAAAACAAAGTTTTCCAAAAGCTTACCCAGTCTATTCCTAGCCTCTAAACCACAGCTGGAAAAATAAAAATCCTGTCCGTCAAACCCTTCCTACACTACCATTTTGTTAGTAATAAGGATTTGGCGTATAGCACACATCTGGTGTGCAGCCATCTTCTTTATCCCAGGTGACAAAGTGAGCACCTAAGTCCCAGGATTATTCAGACATTATTTCCTAAGATTAATAACACCCCAGATAGCATTTAAAAATATTTTGGGAGCTCTGATTAACAGTTATATTGCTGAAAAGTCAAATACAGTGCAAGGTGGATGTGCGTTGTAATTGATCATAAAAATTAAAACCTGCATAGTATTTGTGTATTAGTATTAGAGGTGTGGGATCGATCTGATGAATGTGCACTATTTACCACTCTAAAAGGTAATAAGAATTCCAAAATGAAATTCAAAAATCAAGCCTAGGAAATATATGAGTGTCAGAAGGTTTCTCGTGGCACCAGGGACTTCTGCGGGCATCAGCCAGGGACATTCTGTAAGGAGATTGGACCCTACATGAACAGACGAACGCCAATATCAAGCGAGAAGCTGGAAGTGTGGGGAAGCACCTCACCGACTCCAAAAAACTTCCAAGTAAAAAGAATAGTTGTTTAAATCACACCGGAATTACTGGAGAACAGTTCAGAAGAGCTATTCACTACTGCTACAAGAGCAATTGTTTCTGATGGTCAAACTGGACCTTAAGATATTACGGCAGCAAAACCAATGGATTGGACCCTTCTGTTACTAGAGAGCCTTGAAAATGACCAGAGGGGTTGAAACACATGTCGCTGATCACAATATGAAGAATAAAATCACTAAGAATATCTGCATTGATGCAGTGATACAATCTTGATAACAGTGGACTTTATAAATCTTGGGGGGAGGGGGTCAAGAGTGCGAGATACCTTCCCAAACCAGAGAAACTATTGTCTAACTATTAGTGTATTAGGGGTTTGCTCTGAAATTTCGGAAGTCTAAAAGCTTTACACATCTCAAATTGAATGTGTAATAAAAAAAAGGTCCTGCAATTGGTGTCCGCCAGTCAATAAAGTAATTAAAATCTATTCCTTAATCAACATATTGAACTTTGGTGGTGTGAGGGTGAACCAGATTCCCTGAAAATAGTGAGTTAGGTCCCACTGTCCCAGTGTCCAAAAGCAACAGAAATCCTGAGAAACCCATGCATTTTCAATTGTCTGCAAAAATCCAACATCAAAGTAAATACTGTCGAGAAGTGCCTATGTCCAAGCTAGGAATTATAGTTTACCATAGATAGTGACGAACATTGTAGATTTCATTCAGCCAGGGAATCATTTTATGTGAAATGTAATTGAAGTTAATTGTTTTGTTTTACACTGTTTTGAGAACTGCTTGTATTTATTTCAGGATGCATGTGGGTTCAAAGTAAAACGTAAGCATCATTTTGGGGTACAATTGGGACATCAGTCAAGATTCATAAATGTATATACTGAACTGTATATACGGAGATGTAAATATCCTATATTGAGATACTGAAATATACACCATGTTATACTGAGAGGAATATGCTGTATATTGGGATATATTCATTAGATATTTAAAAAGATACACTGCATGCTCAGATACAGTCATTGTATACTGAGGGCTGTATATTGCATACTGAAATTCATATATGATATATTGAAGTATGTATGCATATGCACTGTACTCTGAGGTACTTTGGTGGCATGGTGGTCCAGGCTGGTCCATAGTGTGGCGTGGCCCCTGCCTTATTGAGTAGCTTGGGGTGCACCCGCTGCATGGCTCGTAGGGGTGAACCCAAATGTATGACACTGGCTGTTGAGTAGGGGTGTCACGGTATTAGTTTTACGATGGTACAATAACCTTCTTGCCAAATGACGGTATATCATGGTTATCGCGGTATAGCAGGTGGAGTTAACTTATCTTAACAAATATTTTCTAAAAAGTCATAAATTGTCAGATTTATCATCACAAACAAAACCAGGCATCCAGGGCCAGAATTGGGCTTTTCAACATACTTTCCACTGAAATGCCACCCCTTGCTTCCACCAAACACAAACATGTGTGGAGAAGAGGAGGGGGTGGCGGGGGGTGCCCTGCTGCGACTGGCAAAGCAAACTGAATAGTTTTTCTTAAGTGGTCATTTAGGCTTTTAGCTCCCCCACTGGCCACTGGTGAAGATGAACATGTTGCCATCTTGATAACCTGCATGCCACAGATCAATGGAGTCTGATGGTAGTATACGCTTGTGCGCATACACACACGCACACGCACTCTCTTTACGTTACAGCCTTTAGTTTACTTGCGTGCCAAAAGGTGTTCAGTAATCACGGACATGTTACCCTTTGGTATGGCAGCAGGGAATACCCACAGAGATGAGTACATTTTGCAGTGTGACTTATTATATGTAAATTCAATGATAGAACCAGGGAAATCCCCCATTGTCATATGTTTAGAAAACATCCATTATAAATATATAAACCCCAAAGCCGCCAACCCAAAGTAAACCCTTTTCCTTCTTGGCACTGTATTTATTCTTCCTATTTCTAACATAGTGATTTTGTGTCAGGCACGTGTGGTTTATGGAATGGCATTAAAAACTGCTCCAACTGAAACTACTTGGCAGACGGCACATCCAACAGTGCAAGACCAAGACTGTGCAGCACTTGCTTACTGCAGCCTTTCCAAATCAGATTGAAAAGCACACTTAACGGTATGAACGGTATACCGGTATAAACAATGTGACGGTTATTATTGTTCAATTAAGGGGTTCACAGTATCTTTAACGGTATACCGTAATACCGTTACATCCCTACTGTTGAGTCGCAATAGCGCAGTCTGATAGAAACCCCAAGCAAGGAGGAAGCAATACTTCCTTATAGGTGTCTGCGTGTGAACAATATAGTCATCAATGCAGGATGGCAAACTAGAAAAAGAGGGTAATACCTGAACATGTTACATGCCCAAAAGCAGGGGGCAGGGAGTAAGTGCTGCAGATAAAATCAAGACAGAAACTGGGTGCTAGATATTCGAGATGACTTGAAGCTAAGAAGCCTGCTCAATAGTAGTTAGGGACTCTTTGGAATATTAAGATTAACAGTGTGATCCTTGAATCAGATTGAGCCACCTACTCCTCACGCCATTAGTGCCAATATCATAGGTTGTTTATATTGGAGTTATAGTCACTCATCCCATTTTTCTAAATCCAAGTGTCAAAACCAATAAAGAAAAATACAGATTTAAGTGAAAATAGGAACCTTCCTTGAACAAAAAAAAAAGCAGTAGTTCATCCATGCAATATGCCTGAAGCTCAGTCTCTCTTCTTGAATAGGCATTGAAAACCAAAGATTTTGTTTCCAATGCAAGCATTGTCAGGCCACACTGATTCAAGGTCCAAAAGGAGACTTCTTTAGCCTTTCCAATAAATTAAGATACCAGCTTTATGATCAAAGCACTCGCTAATACCTTCTTGTTTGATCAATACAAGCATGCATATGTGATAGCTAACATTGTTCAAATCCTGTCAAAGATAAATGAGAACTTAATCTTTCGGAACTAAATTAAATGGGGCTCTGAAAATAGAATGCAGATGTCAAAACCGATAAAGAAACCCACTGTGCTTTACTGTAAGCTTCATTTCCTTGTGAAAAGTAAGGGTTTCATTTGTACTCTTAGCTGGTTGTTTCACAAGCACTGAAAAAGACACTTTCATGCCTGTTAATTTCAAGAAGACAGGACCCCTGGACAGCCTGGCTCCAAACTACCAAGGCCTTCATGGAATCAATATTGGTGGAGTCCAATCCCAGGTTCTCGGGAGCATAGCTAAACCTTGTGATGGTCACTCATTTATGTGCAATATTCTCCAACAAAAGTATAAAATGTCAGTTTTTTCGGACCATGTCTGCAGATTTATAAATATGATCCAGAGTGTTTCTGGGATTTTCAGACAAAAATATGAAGACTATTATACAAATGACTCACATATATACTCTAAAGTATAGCAACATTTTTTAATATACTAAAGATTTGAAAGATTATGGTTTCAAAATGCCACATAAGTGTAGGATACGCTGAATTTAAATCCTGCAGGATCCACCCAGCTACTTCTGGTAATAAATGCATATGAATTATTCATACTTGGTAATATTTTATTTTGTATTTAAAATGTTACATGAGCTTTCTTTGGGAATAAAGTTATGCATGTACGAAAAAGGGAACTCTTTGTATCCAAAATACATCATGTATGGCAAATGTCTGCCTTGTCTCCTTTCCTTTAAATCAGTGAGGACATTTATATTAAATTAAAAATATGTGCACTATAAGGCCCACTGCCTGCTGAGAAACAACAGTAAGAATGACAAACAAACAAGCTCTTTGTGCACCCCAGGGCAACAGACTTCAACTGTGCCCATGCTGACTATTTACAGTAACATCCTATTGTGCTGGCAACCATTTCTCCTGGCCCAAAAGAAACAGAAATTAGACACAGGCCCTTGCCACAAAGCAGCCCAGGCTAGCTGGCTAAGTCAGAATTCGTCTCAAGTCTCTGAAGGCCCAGCTACTCCCCTGAACAACGCGTGGAAAGTGAAACTAGCAAGAGAAGACCAAGCCACCCCCTCCAGTGAGCAGGACTGTAAACTATTTTCAGTAGTGTGTTTAAAAGAAAAAGACTACATGTGTAATCAGTTTCACCATGCTATATGCAAGCTTCTCAATGCAGTGTATAAAGATGCTCAATATATTTAAGTTTCAGTGATTAGCATACATATTTGAAATGCAGCGTACAAGAGGTTTCCGTTTACAGCATGTCTTATTATTTGAAGATGCATTAGAACAGGCATGTCTTGGCATATACAATAAAGCAATTTCTCATAGCATGTATGCATTTCAGAATGTTGTGTACATGAGCTATCAGAATGTAGCATGCACATCTCACTATATCATTACATGGCCTGCGGTAGTGGCCATGTATATTATGGTGAAGTTGCTAAACCCATAGGAAGAGCACTTTTTGGGTGGCTTATAACTTTGCTCTCCCTGGACGAATCCTCACCAAACTCTGCTAAAGTATATGGCTCAGTCTGAACATGTTTTAAAAGTTTGGTGAGGTTTGGTCAAGGGGGGGGGGCAAAGTTATAGGGGGTCCCAAAATTATTTTTTTTCCCATAGACATGATAGGAAAAAAGGTCTGTCGCGCCTACAGCCCAAACAGCTGGATGGATTTTCACCAAATTTGCGGCAGGAGTGGCGCTTGGTCCCGAAAGCGTGATTTTGTTAATTTGGTGTAAATCCGTCCAGTAGTTGAAAAAAATTAGTGATATCTATGTCCGCTCAGCAGACACACTTCCCTTTTCGCTCCGCGGACAGGACACCGATTGGATAATCGGCTTACGTCATGTCCGCAGACATGCGCCGTGCTCTCTGATTGGCTGGGCTGTGGCGTGAGATGCGTCAAATTGTTTCAATGCGCCCGTCATATTGGATGCTCAGACATGCACTGGAAGTGAGCATAAATCCAATTTTGGGGAGTGTGTTGGTGTGTATGAGTGCTTGGAGAGGGTGGCTGTATTTGTTTAGGTGAGAGAAGGCTGTGATGTGCTCGCGGTGTCTGCGATCACCGCAGTTGTTCGCAGACATACTAAACACTGGGCAAACATTTTAGTTTAGTATGATGTTGGTTTTGGGTCATTAGAAGAGCATTGGGTGAAGCGGGTATGTATTGAAGAGTTTGTACATTGGTTGTCATTATTTTTTAGGTGGTTAATTGAAGTGCATAGTTTTGAGGCGGATGTATTATGTTTTTGGGTTGTGGTCATTTGGTAGGTGTTTGTTTCTATGGGTGTGTTATGCTGTAGTGGTTGTGGCCAGGGCCTAAAGTCTTGGGTGCATGGCAGAAGCACCGCAGCATAACTCTACAATGCTATCAAACATTTTGATTATGGTACGTTAGCTGCTTAGGGGAAATGTTTTAAAAAATATGAGTACTGATTGGTAGTAGTGTAACAGTGTTTATAGTATAGTGAGATGATGTGTTGATTGGTGAGGGGAAGCACTTACTTTCTCGTTCGTACTTCAGTCGCTGTTAATGTAGACATGGATTTCTTTGTTTTTGCAGTAGTAGTGCTTTCTGATAACACTGCATAGCATGGACATGCACATTTATTTGCCTGTGTATTCTGTATATTTTAATTTACAATCTGTTAGTGGAATGTGCTTTAGAAATGAGTACAATTGTAAGTGCATACAGCACACCTGGCTTCGTAAGGCAGTGTTATTGAATGTTAGGAGATAGAAGAAATAATGGTATGCTTTGTTTGCTATTTTTACAGGGTAAATGGCAGGAACTTTATAGAAAAGTATGCAATGTATGTATTTGTGAAGGTGTGGGAAATAAATCAGAAGGATTTTATGGGGTCAGCAGCTTATTCAGTAGGTGATTACTAAAGCACTGGGTGATACTGGTTGATTCTGTGGTGCTTGGAGATGGGAGAGTCTGAAATAAACTAAGGGTTGCAAGGAAGGACCTGGTGCTTGTTTTGCAGACTGAAGAGAAAGGGGGGGATGTTGTATGTCTTGCTTTACAACACTGTACATAGTTGTAGATGATGTGATAGATATGACTGCTGCACCTGTGCATAGTTGGATGTGGTTGTGAAATCTAGAATGGAATGGACATCCAGCTGGAATGAGAGAGCTGTGTAGATTGGAAGAACAGTTGTAGAGGCAGTGGTGTTTTAGCTGGGAGTCTTTCAAATGATATTGGCTATCTGTGTGCATAAATAAAGATGCATGTACTCATCCTGGCTGCGTGTAATTTTATAACACACTAGAAAGACTTTTTCCATAATTATACTGTTAGTTCTCCCATCTTTTAACATGAAATGGCACTTTGTTAGATAGTTGTGTGTGTTGTGTCTGATTACTAATATAGTCATTTGTAAAGTCAGTTAAAATTATAGAATGTTTGTGAAGAATGCAGAACGTATAGAAAGGAAATTGTACGTACATCTTATGCACTATAATGCAGTAAATGCTAGCATGGTTGAAATGTGGTTAAACACGTGGCAGTGGTTACAGAAATGATAGAATGAAGAAAATAACAGTTTGCACATTGCAGTTAATAATATTGGTAAATAAAAATTTGGAGAGCAGACAACTTTGCTAGTGACAATTGACAGCACATGGGAGAAATGACTGTAAGCTTGTTTTACAGGTTACACAGGGTAAGTGGCAGTTACTCTGTTTAAATGCATTTATACAAGAGATGTACATGTACCGTACATGCCAATCCTCCCAATTCCGTCAGAAGACTCAATTTTTCTGTTAAACAATAATGTTATTTTTCACGTTCTCCTGCTGAAAATACATCTTTGTCCAATGCATTATTATGAGACAAATGTCTCCAGATTTTTCTGAGGAAATGTGCCTCCCAGGTGGGTCGGAATGTTGGCATGTATGATGTACTGTGCAAAACATATTCATACCTGTACTTTGTATTCATCCATGTGGATATGTATGAATCTGCAAGTAGAAATGTTGGAGAGTTTACTAGTAGTTGCTGTAGGTGCTTTGCAGTCACAGGTCAATTGTACTCTGAGTAATCAACAGTACATCTAAAGTGCTGAATTGTGATGATCGAGTTAGCTGTAGAGGTCTTGCATGTGATTGGTGGATGGTTGTGTGACTGCTTAACAGTAGCCGATGAGGGAATGGTGCAGAGAGTGAAGTGGAAAGGGTAGAAGGGCTGCCCTAGTGTTACTTAAGTGCTCCACAGACAACATGGCTGTTCGCAGACAGGGCATGCCACATCCAGGGCTTCCGAGCATGAAATGGGAGTGTATTTTGAGGATTAGCCAATCAGGTGTTGAGGTTCTGCTTCGTATTGAGAGAGGCTGTCTGTAGTAAAGATGGCGGAGGTGGAGAAAGTCAGGGTGGTGGTGCTTGGAGATATGTTTGTGAATGGTTTGGAGCAGTATGCTAAATTTAAGAATGTGGCTAAGCATTTTGACACAAAAAGAGTGGAAATGGTGTGGTGCAGTGTGCCTGGTTTTAATTTGCAGGCAATGCTAGAAGTTTGTCAGGATATGGCTAGGTATTATAGTCCACATATGGCTGTTCTGCACTGTGGTGGTTTGCATTTGGGCTATGTCAGTGTCCCTACTTTGTTGCAAGATCTGCAAAACTTGATTCAGGCAGTCATGAAAGTGCTTCCAAATGCAAAGGTTATTTTTTCTGCTTTGGTACCTAGGGAAGTATGGGAAAATAGTTCTGTTTTTTGTCCTCAGCAAAATGTTGGTAGGTGCTTAATCAACCGAGGCATGTTTGTTTTTATGTTTAGAGCTGGCATGTTCTTTTGGAACAATGAGAACATTGACTCTTGTAATGTTGATTACTTTAAATAAGATGACATGTCTTTATCTTTTATGGGAAATGCCATGTTGTTTTGGAACGTAAGGGTTGCTTTGGAGAAGTTAATGTGAAGATTTTTGGAGAAAAATAAGGAAAAATAAACCAAATAAAATACAAAAAAAAGGTGTTTCTGAAGCATCTGCTAAACCCCCCAAAAAAAGGCTCTTTTCAGAGCCAACCTCAAAAGGGAGGGGAAATGAGGCACACTATTTAAATGCTCAGATTTTTTGATTTGTCCGTGGACACCGCGGTTGTCCGCGGACAGCGCATATTACATACGGGGAATTTTCGGCTGAGAGGCATGCAAATGAGACTGTGCAGAGCAAGGGATTGGTCAATAGGATTTACTGGATGTGATGTGTGAGCAGAGAATGTGTCAGAAAGTCTTTTTCCTGAGAGGAGAGGAGATAGCTATGGCTGTGTGATTCAGAAAGCAGATTGTCTGGATTTTGGGAGACTTGTGGATAAATTGGTTGGAGGTGCATGCAGATCACTGTGGAGTGGCTGCACATCTTGGGTTCCCTCATGTGGAAGCGCACGGGCATGGAGTGCATGGAATGAAGTGGCTAGATTTGGTACCTCTTTGTGCTACTTTGGTGACACAGTGTCATTCAGCCATTATTATTCATTGTGGAGGGAGCAGTTTAGGACATGTCTCTGGAATCTCTTTGCAATTTGCAATGAAAGAAGGACTTGGGAAAGTCATGGGCATGTTTTCAAAGTCCCGAGTAATTTTTTCTTGTATTGCGTAGAGACAAATGTGGCTGCGTTCTTCTTCATTTGGTCCACAAATGGAGAAAGCGAGGCGCAATGTCAACAAGGCTGTTTGTGCCTTTTTGAGAGATGTTGGCATGTCCTCTTTTCACAATGAAAATATTATGTTTCGTAGCACACACATTTTTCGCAGAGATGGAGTACATCTTACTTAAGCTGTAAATCAGATTTTTCTGCGAAATGTACAAAATGCATTGCGACCCTTTTTGGAATTATACAAATCCATTTTTCAGTAGGTGTTGACCATTTGAAGTTCTCGAAACAAAAAATTACCACAAAAGACTCTTTTCAGAGCCACCACGTCCACCCAGAGAAAAGTGCAATGGTTGTTACAGGGCAGCACTGCACAGATTTTAGATGTCCGCGGACAGTCTGCGTACTTCTAAAAATGCACAGGGCCCTGCGCATTTCATTGGCACTTCTCTTTTTGAACTGTGAAAGGTGGCTCTGAAAAAGAGCCTTTTTTGGTTTTTGTTTTATATTTTATTTTGGTTTTTTTAAACATGAAACACAAGGAAAGGAAGGGAAAGGAGGGTAAGGATGGGGAACCAAGCACGGGGACATGAAAGGGCAGGTGGAGAGAGGAAGATGTAGGGTGGGCCTTATTCAGGTAGGTAGCAGTTTTTCTGCTGCTCCTTGACCACAGTCTCGAAAACACTTCAAAGGTTCTCTCCCCTGCAGAGTACTGCGTCGCAGTACATGCACAATACTGTGACCCTCGAAAGGTAAGGATCAACAGCATCATGTATGGCCTGCGAGGCAGCTGGAAGGATGCACTGTCCCACAGGAGTGTCTCTTGTGGTGGCAGGAGCGGAAAATGAGGATGCTGCAGAGGAACTCAACCTAATAAGTTTATTGCAAGTACAACCTTACGAATAGTCCCACCGTGGAACGATTCTAGGTGTCGCTTCATTGAGGTAGTACCATAGCTGTACAAACCCAGTTTCCCACGACTCAGCACCATCTTGCACTGATTGCAGGTCACCTTGTGTGCATGTGCTTTAGGTATTCCATCAACAGTGGTAAATAACATCCACACCCAAGATTCACGGTGGGAACTTGTATTAGGGACTTCCACTACCTCATCCTCGTCATCAATCTCCTCTGCATCCTGACGCCTGTTCCCCTCTGCAGGCCCTTGGGGAGGTGTTGGGGAGGTGTTGGTGGTGGTGGTTGCTGAGACAGCACTAGCACTAGCAGCAGCCATGGATACCATGAGGACAGCTGTTTCAAAGAGCAAGAGCAATCCAATGCAACTAGGAACAGTCTCTGTCCTGGAAGCCCAAAAACAGAATAAGAAGCAGCCAGGACACTTTGAACACTAAGAAAGGGCTCAAACAATTCCAAAAAGTATGCATATCACCAGGGACATAGTGTGGGAAATGTGCAAGGGTGAACTTTCCCAGGAAAATACCCTGGATTGCTTAAAAAAAATAAACACTTTAGGTGTCCGGGGGCCCGGACAGTGTTCGTTATGCTTAGCGTGGGTGCAGTCACATGATGACGTCGAGGACACACTGGTGAATAGGACGGCTGTCCATAGGACACCAGATGCGCAGGGTCGGGTCTACGCATGAGTGTGGTTGTTCTTCGGACAGTGTTCCAGTCCTCGAACTGATTAAAAGTGTGACACACGTGTGGCGGACAGTTGCGGACAGGCACGATGTTCGTAGGGGCAAGGGTGTGGTACGCATGCGCGCGGGTGTATTACGGACTGTGTTCAGGTCCCCGAACAAAACAAATGTGCAGCACAACTTTGCTGACAGGCGGACAGGCTATGTGTTCTACGGACATATTCATTCTGGTTACGGACAATGCGAACAGGGGGAATGATCTTAAGACATTTTATTTTGCATAGCTGCAAACATGCAGATGTCTTTAGTGTTCTGCGGACACCCCCATTTTGACTACAGCCAATTCGAACAGGTATATACGATCCTTGGGACACCCACATTTTGGTTAAATACGGACAGGCGGATATCTTGGGTGTCCTAACGACACTTTCATCTTGATTGAGGACAGTGCAAACAGGTATAGTGTACTTAGGACACCCCCATTTTGGTTAATTGAGGACATCCCAGACAGCCGTGCTGTCCGCGGACACCCTAACTGCCTGTTTACCAAAAATAAGACAGAGGAATATACTAACACTACATTTAATATTTTATTATTGTATAACAGTATAAAAATTACAAAAGAGAGGGGGAAGCAGAAACAAACAAATACAGGAGAATTAGGGGTTTGGACATGATGGATGGGAGGGGAGGAAGGGATGGAAGTCTCATCGTAATGTTTTTCTTGCTGGGGAGGGTTTGGGGATAGTTGGCTGGGACATGGAGAGGAGTAGCAGTTGCATGTGTGACAGTGATATTTAATGTTTTGTTTTATATGATCCTCCACAAAGTGTTTTAAAAGAATACAATTTTTCATCAACAGACCCATTTTTAGCTCCATTCGCTGCAGAGGATTTTCTAACGTCTCTCTTGGTATAGGTCTGTTAAAAAATAAAATGTTAAGTACACATAAAGTAATGGTTATTAATTGGCTTATATAGAGAAGTGTACTGTCTACCATTAGTATCACTGTCTTCACTCATTTCATCCAGAGGAACATTTTCTTCCAGCCATTCCAAAGTACTGGACATTTCTGTGTAAAAAAGAAAAATATTAGTTTTAGTGTACCTAATACGGAAAGTTTATAAATATATACAATAAATGTATTGTACTCACTAGTTTCTTGCTAAGTTTTACTGTTACTGCTGCGTAGGTGTCCTGTTGATTTTTGCTGTGCAGTTTCTGTGAGGTAATTCTTTTGGAGGCATATTTATTGTGCTTTGGTATATTCCACTATGTTGCATATGCTATGTAATTGGACTGTTAGTGTCTTACTTACACAGTTTCACTTATTTTTTATTGAATGTAATTTATGTGCTGCTTTTTGAACATGTTTAGTGTTTTTTTTGGATGGCATAACAATGTAAGATACCCCCTGAGTTATTGGATAGTGTTGATGTTGTCCGAGTCTGTCTGCGAACAGGCGCATGGTTCGCGGATATCATACGCACTAGCGCAGGTAGAGGGTTTAGTATGTTCTATGTTATATGTATATACACTAAGGGCATCCTAGTGAACGTTTATCAAATTTACATTATCTGTGATTCAGTGAAAAAAACTTTGTTACAGGAACGTTATGCTTAAGTTGCGCTACTTAAAACCTATGAAATTCATGCCCACTCATACCTGACCCTTCTCTATACTGGTCTCTAAGATGTTCTCCTCCCGCCGCACTACTGTCTCTCTGGTCTCACACTCCACCTTCCTAACTCCACCCTTAGATATTACCACTCACTATTCCTCGTCCTCCAACTACCACTCTACTACTAATAGCCGGTAAAATAGCTCAGCGGGTTGAGCGCTCGCTGCTGCAATCTGAGCGTGATCTGCAGGTCGCAGGTTGGAATCCCGGCAAGGCCAACTCAGCCTTTCATCCTTCCGAGGTCGATAAATGAGTACCATTGGCTCTGTAAAGCGCTTTGGAATTAAGGCGCTAGATAAATAACACATCATTACCATTATATCTGTTACTATCTCCTTGCTTCCTCCTCATTACAACTACACCTTCTACCCCCCACCCTGCTGTTACCAATACCTCTCTACTGTTCCTACTATCACCACTACTACTCGCACCACCTCACTCCCTCTCCTGCTATCACCTCCACTACCTCACTGACTACACCCACTACTACAAACTACCTCTCCCTACTCCTACCACAACGACCACTACCTCTACTACTACCACCACTCCCAACTACTGCTACCTTCCACTACGACTACCTTCTACTCTATCGCTACTCCACACACTTCTTACTCTTGCACACAGACTTCACAGACCCCTTCTCTCCAATAGCCTCTGCATTCCTTTCGTTCTCACCTCCTCTGGTCTCTTGGACATCCTCCACCACTTCCTGCCTTCACCCAAATAACCTACATCGCATACTCACCAGGCTTCCCTTTATATACACCATCCCCTCAGGATTGGGCACTTACCTTATCCAATAACTTACTTTGTTTGAGAGGGTGCGACAGGAGAAGGCTATGGGGAGGCCTTAAAAGGGCTTGTAAGCCCCGCCCCTCTTTCAATATGGACCATGTACTGGCCTCTCAATGAAGTCTGCAGGCTTTCCGGAGACTGTTTAGTATTTTTAAACACCTGGTGGGTCAGTGGATTATCCTGGCCTTCATGGAGGCCTTAGCATGAATTACCAGGTGGGTTAAAGGAGGTTTTTCTTGCCTACGCAGGCTCCATCTAACACTTCTGCAAGCGTCTATGAAAGCCATTACGGATTCCTTGCAGTCAACGTGACTTGAATAGTTCCTTTAGCTTGCTCAGGCTCTCCAACTTTCAATTTCCGGTGTGATGCATTGTAATGTTGTAGTCCATCAGGTAAGCTATCGCCTCAGCGGATAGGAAATTAACCACGCCATCACTTACGAGTAGGGATGGGGTACATGTCCTGTGGAATACGTCCCTGAAAACGCAATGGTTGACCTTGTTGTGATGTTCAGTAGGAATGTGAGCTCTAGCCACTTGACTGTGCAGTCCATAAGCACAATGGCAAATCTGTCAGTGATCTGTGTAGTCCATGATCCAGACGAAATATGAACTCTAAAGAAAATGTTCTTCCATGTCTCTCCTTCCCATTCCACATTCTGAAGTGCCAGTCTTGAATTAGTCACCTATCTCTTTTGCAGCAATCATGGCCAATGTTTAACTGCTTTCCTGTCCACCAGTAGTGCTCCTGTAGTATTTTCTTCATTAGGACTTTCCCCAAGTGCCCAATGTATGCCATTCGGATGAAGATTTGTTGTACCGATTCCCGCTGCACCATCTTGTTCACCCTTGAGAAGTAGTTCTGCATTTATGTGTGAATCGCTTGATAAGTTGCTGTCACTGGGCCATTCTTTCCATCTGTGCTCAATCACTTTTGCTACATTGCAGTCATTGATTGTGCACAATTTCTGCATCTTTTAACGGGCCCTATTGTCTGCAATTGGCCATCGGCAATACTTGATTTGGTAAGTTTTCTTTTTATGTATGTTGCTACTTAATCAAAGGCTACGGTTAGCCATCACAGAGAGACTATTGGTCTGTTCTACCATCCAGGAACATGTTCTATCATGAAATTGAATTCTTGCACTCTTTTCACCAATCTGTGGTCCGAAATAGGAAACGCGGTCTTGGCTCTTCATGAAATGTTGACCGATGTCTCATGGTCCGATTGCAAACACAAATCTCTGCCACACTGGTATGTGCAGAACTGGGTTGCAGCCGACAAGTGGTAGAGCATTACAACATCTACATCTCTCTTTCAATTACTGAGTAGCCTCTCTCAGGTCCTTCAATGCTTCTGAGGGAAAGACAGTTCTTCTCACGTTGCCCATTGCTTTTGCGTGAGTGCGGACTCTAACTCGTATCCGCTGGGCTCAACCGACCCTAGTGTCGGTATTGGTATGAAATGGTGCAAGCATAGGGCTTTGCCTATTCAGGCTCTTAATTTGTGGAAAGCTGCATCCCATTCTTCAGACTAGGCATCGTGGCTTAACAATGCCCTAAGACATTCCAACGTTGTGGGAAGTCTTTCGGAAAGTAACACTCAGCCGCCTTCATGAACGGTTTTGGTTGCTCATGGCAACTGGCTGCAGGGCTTCTAATAAGCACTTTACAAATCTCTGAAAAATGAAGACGGCTGAACATAAGCCCAGCGGTAGCCTTGTGTACTGAACATGCAGCTAGCAGCATTTCAATGTATCCCACTATGAAAGGGGGCTGTGGGGTAAGAGGTAGGGGTATTCACCTGCCAGTAAAAGGACTCAGAACCTGAAAAACAGCAAGTGGAGTTATGAAAGCCGGGAGGTGTTTTGATTAGTCATGCACATTTTCCTGATGATATGCACTTCTCATGTCTAATTTGTGAAATACTGTGGTCCCATTCGGGGACAACACAGTTAAGAGATGTTATGTGGTGGGAAGTTGATGCATTTAACTTCTCTATTCAGATTCTTGAGGTCTACTCTACACTTAGTTCATTGGATTCAACCTTTCTAGCGATTACAAAGGGACTCAGCCACTCAGGCTTCTACAGGTCTGTCAGCCGGTCTGGAAACACCGGTGGCAGTCAATCCTCCGCCACTGTTTCCAGACCAGCTGATTCTGAGTCCTGCAGGTGGGAGGTGTCACTCAAGCCAGGTCTGACCTTGCGGAAGTAACACCACTCACCTGCAGGCAGACATGGAAACACTGGCTCTGTCATAGACGGAACCAGTGTTTCCATGGTCCCCATTCACATGGAGTCCTATTGGACTCCATTGGAATGGGGATTTACAGAATTCCGCCTCCGGAATTACCGGGTCACCGGGGTTGTAATGCCCCTGTGATTCCGGCAATTACGGAGGTGGAATGGTATTACCGGTCCGGTGACAGCCTGACGGTTTTTCTGGCACGGCTACCGCCGGACTCGTAATGAGGCCCAAAGACTTTGTCCCTCAGGAGGTTTTTAGCCTCTTTACCAGTCGAGGCGTTAGTCACAGATACGGCTCCGACTTTGTGATTTACTAGCCTGGCTCCTTTCTTGAGTTGTATCACATGGGCACACCCGTGGGCATACCTGCTTATTGTTTGTTGAAATGCATCGTTTTGAGCTAATATTTCTGATACATTTTCGCATGTCGCTGTTACCAATTCCCTTGCACTTATGTTGAACTTGGCTTTGTGATTCCACCCTGGAACTGAGCTCCCTTTGCAGTGTGACAGAGGCACAATGCATGTCCCTTCTCCACGGTGTAAAAGGAGCCATGGGTACCAGGGATGCCCACCAGCCAGGAGAGGGGCTAGCTGGAAGCAGCCCAAGGTTCCAACATTTAAAATCTTTCATTAGGAAAGTGTCTGGTACCCTCACATGGCCACCTACCACTTCAGAAGCTCTCTCCCCTGGTTCGGCGCAACCACAATTTACCCTTGGCTGAGTGCTAGGAACATTTACTTGCAAGTCCTCTGCTTGAGGTGTTCGACATCACCTCTCGGTTCAAGATAATAACTGGAAATGTATACATCTCCCGCAAATGCCAGATCGTATGACTCCTGGAAGCGTTATGACAGTCTTCTCATAATTGGTCAGACGTACTGGTGTGTGTAACTTGTACATACCATTTTCCCCAATTTCCTTATTGCATCCCTACTGAAATGATCATTCGACCCAACTTAGTCTGCCAGCTTTCACCTCGCGCATCGCCTTTGTCCCCTTTCACTGCAGGGCTTTGCTTCTCACAAAGAACAGCATTGCTTTGCTGTGCTTTTCATGGGCGTGGACCTTATGCTACCTCTTAGATTTTGGTTTCTCTACTTTAGTCGCTCACTCAATTACTTTTTATCCCTTTAAGATGCAACTGCGCTCTGCCACTCTTATCCTTGCTCCTGTGCGGCATATTCTCCAAAGCCTGCAGACAAATAACTGCCTAGGCTCCTGTGTCATCCTCAAGGTGCTGCTACAGGAGTGTTCATGTTACTAAAAAGATACACTACGGTTCAGTATCCTGGGCTTTTTCGTCATACCTTACCTGCACATTAGGACCGGCTAGGCTGTTGGGTCCTTCTCATGGTGCTGCTATATGAATGTGCATGTTACTACAGAGATACACTCCGGTTCAGTATCATAGGCTTTTTCGTCATACTGTAGCTGCACATTAGAGGATGACCGCCTAGGCTACAGCATCATTCTTAGGGTGCTGCTATATGAATGTGCATGTTACTACAGAGATACACTCCGATTCAGTTTCCTGGGCTTTTTCCTCATACCTAAACTGCACATTAGTAGGATGACCACCTAGGCTGCTGCATCCTTCTTAGGGTGCTGGTATAGGAGTGTGCGCGTTACTACAGAGGTACATTTCAGTCAGTATCCTGGGCTTGTTCGTCTTATCATAGCAGCACAACAGAGGATGACCGCCTAGGCTGCAACATCCTTCTCATGGTGCCGCTATATGAATGTGCATGTTACTACAGAGATACACTCCGGTTCAGTATCAAGGGCTTTTTCGTCATACAGTAACTGCACATTAGAGGATGACCACCTAGGCTACAGCATCATTCTTAAGGTGCTGCTTTATGAGTTTGCGTGTTACTAAAGAGATGCACCCCGGTTCAGTATCATGGGCTTTTTGTGTATGCCTTTCCTGCAAATTAGGATCATTACCATGTTCACCACAGGAAGATTACATACCCTGACCTGTGTTGTGCAAATCAGTTTCATTGTGTTAAAATTCATTACTGCGCTATTTTGTTACAGTGTAACAGGCAAGATAGCTCATCGAGCTGAGCTCTCGCCTTCAACATCTGTGTGCAGCCTGAAGTCAAAGGTTTGATTTCTCGTAATACTGACCAAGACCTTCATTTTTCTCAGAGGTTCATAAATTGAGTACCATTAAGATGATAAACGATAACACTTATTAGCACCAGTGTCAGAACGTTGTCATTATGTTGTTAATTTCATTTGTGCACTTTTCTAGGCATAAAAATATATGCCATTACTTATAAAACACATTTCAATCATCCGTCGTTTATCCAGTAGCCTACCCAGGTTGCCTCGTTTAAAACAAAAACGCTCTTCAATTATTCCATAGACTTACCAGACTGAGCGTCTTGATTGGCAAATTGGCAAGTCCGTCAATCTTTGATACTTTATTGTGTGCCAAGTCCAGATGGGTCAAACTAATACACTTTTCCAGGCCTCCGATTTCTTGGATTTGATTATCTGGGTGGCAAGGTGAGGAAGACACTCAAGGAAAACGAAGTGAATAGTCTTTTTTTAATGAAATCTGAAAGCAAGAGATGTTAGTGCTTGCTTACATGAAGTAGCTACACATGACGATGCAGAGGTGTGCACAGATGCTGTGCGTGGAAGGCACTCTGCGTGCAAGAGAAAGCTACTGCAACCACGTTCATGATATTCACCCAGCAAGATCCAGGACACTAGCCAATGGGGTGTGGAGAATCAGAACAACATCAAGGACATTAAAGCTTTACATACACGGTTTTCAGTTTACGGTGATTTTGGGGGAAGCCATCTTTAAAACAAGAAGTAACACCCGCCATGCAAGGCACAAAAGGAAGCAACCTAGCAAACACTGTCTATTTTGAAGTATTTGGGCATTTATATCATGGCATCTCTCTGGGGAAAAACAGCTTGGATGTGGTCTACCATTCATTCTAAAAAGGAAAAAATAACTTGCACTTGAAAATAACATCTACTGTGCTGTTCTTGAGGTTCAGGTGGAAAACTTAACTTTGGCAAAGACAGGTCTCATGAGATCCTAAAACCTTCATGGGGAATGCTGAGAGCAATAGCCCAAACAGTGGCCATGCAATCAGGCCCGCCAGCACAAAGAACTCTCTTTATTTCCCAGAATAGATTTGGGTTTACATCCCTTCATGTGCCCTTATTTTCATTAGGGCATAAAGGGATCAGAACATGCAGTCAAATACCCAAACCATCAGTGTTAATTTCAGCT
Source organism: Ambystoma mexicanum (assembly GCF_040938575.1). Classification (NCBI taxonomy): domain Eukaryota; kingdom Metazoa; phylum Chordata; class Amphibia; order Caudata; family Ambystomatidae; genus Ambystoma; species Ambystoma mexicanum. Next base: position 1,068,352,377 of record NC_090936.1, read on the forward strand.
GTATCTGTATGCCTAATCACAAACGTTTGTGTGGGTATATCATTAGAACTGTCAATCAAACCACATCTCTGTCTTGACCATCAGCAGAGAATTCCAGTGCCTAACCATTCATCATCTTCAAAGCCAAACAAATACTTGAACTAGGCCAAGTTTAGAGACTTAATGAACAGTCCTGTGTACCTTTAACTCTCCATCACCGTACGCTGTCAAATTAGAAATCTAAGATGAAAGCCTGCCAGTTTAAACTCATGTTAACTACCAGATAGTTACACATTAATGGATTGCAGAACAAAAGGACAATATTCACAGATTGTTTTTAATGAATAGAACATCAAATTGACAAATAATGCAAATATGTTCACCTTCTATTGAGCAAAAGTTAAAAGGGTTAGTTCAAATAAGGGAATCCAAGACATGTACTGTATGGATATTAATAGGTTTGAATAGGAAGCTAGTCATGAAATCCAGCAAGAGATGATGGATCTATGTGGAGTTGGTTGGGAAACCAGCGAGTACAGACTTTCCAGACCCTTGATGTTGTTTTTGATTCCAGAGAAGGTCTCCCAGGGAATCTCACCAACTGTTGCCTGGAACTCTGACATTACACAAAGGAAACCATTCCCAATATTAAAGGATTGCAAGTCCTTTCCCAGAGACATTATCACGGTCCATATGAAGTTAAAGCAGACCGTGAAATCAATTGGAGGAGACCGGGCACAGGGCATGAGAACTAATACTGAACAGATTGAGAAAGCCTCCCTCATCTGCATGCTCATTCATGTTACGTCTCTTCTTGTTCTAAGTCTTCAGGTTCAGGTGAAACATTCACTTCTGTGAACCCTCGTAAAACAAACAAGTAAGCAAGACCAATCAGAGCCTTGGGAAAAGTCAGTAGTCTAGGCCAAACGTGTAGAAGCTCAGTACGAGCCTAAGAAATATGCTGGTTCCAGATATAGTTTCAGTGTGATAATTTTAAAAGTGGATACGTTTGGCTGAATCACTTGTGAAATTTGTTATCATGTGTTTTTGTTATGGGGTTGACCTCCCTCCTGCCCCCCCTACCTACCCTACCCCTGCATATCCATACCCCCATATATAAACATATGTATATAGTTGACACAACCAAAGTTACCATGTTCAATAAACCAAATTTAGCATATTTAATATTATCCCGGTGAAGCCACAGGATACCAAATATGCAAAGTGAACATAGGGTTTCAATTCACCTGCGGTCCTCCAGATGTTTTGGACTGCAACTCCCATGATCCCTCACCATTGACTATGCTGGCTAGGTCTGATGGGAGTTTTAGTCCAAAGCATCTGGAGAGCAAAAGACTGCAGATCCCTGAGCAAGTGCAATGTCCTGAACGGTTAGAGCCTATTTCCCATCACAGCTGGAACACTCCACCAAAAGAAGTCCTGAGGAACTCTCCGAAATCTAACTTTCTATGGACCTGCCTTTGTTCTTAAGAAAATGTCTCTACCATCATAACCTCAGAAATCCGCCCTGGGTTTGCATCCATGTGTTTTTATTGGCGTCCAGACTTTTTGTGGCCTTTGCATTGGTAACAAAGTAGTGTTTAATGTTTTTTTTTTTAAGTTTAAAAAAAAAAAAGAAATCCCCTGTCCCAAATGTGTATTCCACGTTCACTTATTTCTCTTTTTAAATTGATACTTTAAAAAGTCTGCATTTACACTGATGCAAAGACAGATTAGCGGCCTTGCACTGCTGTAAAGACAAGTCAACATAAATAGCTCCACAAGACGCACACAAATCTAGGCATTTAGCCATACTGCGAAGGTTAGCTGCGAGACATAGAACCCCCTAACCAAAAAGCTCAAAATCGATGCATACTTGACTCTCACAGAAAACTCACAACCACCTCTCGCACAGCAAGCCGCACGCACTTCACCACACCGCAACAAACACATAAACCACACCTACAGCACACAAGGACCGACATAGATCCAATACTGGCACCAAAGCTCAGCGCATGGTGTGTACGGAACTGAAGCTGCCAACAGGACACCACCTCTCCCACTATCCTACTCCCTCTTCTGCTTACTAATCCACGCCACCTTCTCGTTTGCAGATCCGCCTGAGCTCCTGGGGACCAATTCCGATGGCGACGGTGAGTGGTACAAATACCTTTAACATTTAACAAATATCGGAAATCTGACCATTAAGAGAAGCATGAAAATGGTGTGGTTTGGGGTACCGCTGTCAGGTCCCTATGCAGATCCTTGACCAATCAAAGAAATGTAAATATGCTTTCTTAGCAATAACCCATTTCACTTAAAACGGCCCATGCCAACATTATTTGTGGCAAAAGACTCAAAAGATGAATCTACCATCCTAAGGAGGTGACACATTCACAGAGAACCCGTCGCATTGGTTTCATTATATACCTTGACAGCAAGCCATCTCTTGATGTTAAGGGGGGTCCCTGTTTCAAATAGGTCACTCTCACAGGGTGAAAACAGCCTCTGTGCCAGCATCAGCCCTGGCTGGACCGATGGGCAGCCAAAACCAGTTAGGTGTGTTGGGGGAACCAAAAGGCAAGTCTTTTCACTTTTTTACTATTACTTCCGAACATGAAAACAGGAGTAGCAAACTGGCCCGGTTTCTCCGATACACTTACCAAATAATCAACAGTCGTGGCACAACAAAGCATCATTGTCTAGACAAATCAAGAACCTTGCATTTCCCATCTCGGAAAACAAATAATTCCAAGATGCAGAGCAACAGTTACTGCCATGTTACAGTATGTACGTACATAGCTGGTTTATATAGGGTGAACCTAGCTAGAAATCAATAAAGCACTGTAAACTAAATGGAGTGGAATTGGTGGGGGCGTTAACTTTGTCCGTCTATGGTCAGCATTTGTCAGTGACATGTTCCTTGACGAGCAGGGTATGCAGATCTGCTCTGCCCTGAATCCAAGGACGAAGGCAGCCAACCAGCCTAAGGTTAGCAGGAGTGTTGTTCCAGAGCATAGAAACATATCAGGAGAATGCTTGTGTACTGGTCTTCTCCTTGTATTCTGGTCTGGCAATATCATGGCTCCTGATGTTGTGTGACTTCCTGAGATTATCATTTTATGGAAGTACAATTGCTTCTTGGATATTAGAACTTTGCAGGTAATGTAGGCTGTCTTGTAGGTGATGCAAGGTTGGAGGGGTAACCTATGAAGTTCCTCGAGAGTGGGGTAAATGTGGTCTAATCTCTTCAGTCCTGGGATGAGGCACGCTAGACAGCTTTCAATGGGGCCAGAGTATTGGTTGGGACAATGGCCAGAAGGGCATTGCTACCATCCAGTTGAGAGAGCACCAGGACCTCGATGACAAATCTGAAGGGATCTATTTGGTTCAGGTGTAACAACTTAACATGCTTCCTGTGTCTTCTTGGCAATGTGTGCTTTGCAGGAGAGGTCACAATCAATGCTGAAGCTGAGGGACTTTGCATTAGGAGCGGGATGGTAGAGAAGCCATTGAGATCCATCTATGTCAGCCAGTTTTGATCTTGTGGCACCCCAGAGGAAGATGAACTCTGCTTTGGTAGGATGGAGTTTCAGGTACATCCAGACTTGAAAGGTGGAGAGGCAGTGTTTCAATTGGTGAATGTGTGAATATGGAGATCCAACGCTCATAAGGGGGGAGCACGTACAAGCTAAAGAAGTAACGCCAAAAGTAACAGGAAGGGGGATTTCATGACAGACCTATATCACACTTAGATTACACTTAGTGCGCCACACGTCAGGGAGTAGGGCACTGCACAGGGAGGTATACCCACAAGAACATAAAACTTAGATGAATTTTTAACTAGCACATAACTAGGGATAGCAAAGCACGGCTGCTACGATGAAAAGTATGTTCAGTAAAAGGAATATATGCTGAGACCACCAGGGGGCGCAGACGTAATGGACGCCTGATCCGTCGTCTCCCTCTCCGGGCTGAAGGAGCGGCGCGAAAAATGCCCATGAAGCGGGAGCAACCGGCATGAAAATGCACTCGAGTGTGGGGGAATCCACCCTGATAACCTACATGCAAGCCTTATCGTAATCGGTGCAGGATTTATGCTCGAATCTGTCCCCCGCATGAAGGCCCCCCGGTCCTCGGCCGTTGGGACGGCGCCGGAAAATGGCGCCCGCGACCGCCGCGGAACAGCAGCTGTGAGGCTGGGGATGCGGATTAAAGGAGGTGGAGCGCTGTCGGAGGCACCACGAGCCGAAGAGCTGATGCGGCGTACCCGGGAGCCTTGTGAGCGGATCCCCTGAGGCGTCCCCGCCACCGTGTCGCTGTGGCTGTGCTGGGCTCTGGGGGGAGCGGTGCCGCCGAGACCAAGTAAGTTGGAGTGCGGGCGCTCCGCTTAGCGTCGAGCGCCCGTGACCAGCCCCCCCACATCCCCCCCACCTCCGCGCAGCACACACGCGGCTCACCGACCGGGGGAGATTCAAGAAGCATATGAGCCCGGGAGCCGTTTCGGGCGCGGGCTCGGATTTGGTTGGAGACATGGGTGCTTCCTGAGACTTTGTCCTGATCACACCAGAAGCAACCAGGCGCACCGCTGCCCGCTGGCCCCCTGCGGTGTATGAGCCGCCCTCCACTATTGGGGGGGGCAGGGCTGTGATTGTGGTGCACCAGTCTTTCCTCCCGGGCCCCCCCCACATTCACCGCCCGAAGGGGCATAGGACTTGACGTTCCCCACGCATTGTTGACAACAAGCACCAAAGAACCCTCTATCCTTCTGAGCGGGGGAAGTGTCTAGCACGCTATTGGGCCCCACTGCTCGGGTGAATCCTCCGACCTCTGGGGCCATTGGACGGCGGCGGTGTCGGCGCGGCATGATGTGGAGGACCCGGCAAACAGTGCACGCTTACAGAGCAGGAGCGACATTGAAGAAGACACTCATAGCAGAAGGCTGTCCCCCTCCCTCACGAGAAGACAACTGCGCTCAAAGCTAATGGAAGGAGGAGGCTCTAGCTCGCTGCCCGCAGACCCACGCGGTGGGATAGCCAGCTTGGACTCCACACTTAACACTGGATCCACGCACCCTAGCTGCGCTGCGACGGTTTAGTCGCCCCGGTCCACCCGGGGAAATGGAGGAAGTGCAGAGCTCTTCGGACATCCCGGGTAATGATGGCGACAGTGCTACTAAGGCGGATATTCACCTCCTCCTGGGGGAGATCCGATCAATGAAAAACAGCCTCACCGAGACGGTCTCTGATCTGAGTCGAGGATTACAAAGGTTGAGGATCGCCTGTAAGCATTCGAAAACAACCAGCAATCGGTGGACGTCTACACTATACAATATGAGGCCAGACTTAGAGGCCAGACTTAGAGCAAAAAGAGCGAGACGCAGAATCCAAGATTGATGATTTAGAGAATCGGGAGCGACGATCGAATATCCGCATAATGGGCCTGGAGGAGGAGAGGGGGAGACTCCCGCCAGTTTGGAAAGCAGGGTGAAAGCTCTCATTCTATCCCTCTATGACGAAGCGTCGCCTCCGAAGCTAGAATTCGACAGAGTGAACAGGGCGGGAGCCCCATCGCAGGGACCCCGCTCCGTGCTAGCTAAGTGCCACTACTACGTCTAGAAACAGGATATCCTGCAGAAGGCCAGAGTCAAAGATATCATAGAATTCGAGGGATCTCGGGTCCGACTATACCAGGACCTATCAGCAATGACATTGGCAAAAAGGAGGGGCTGCTGCCCGCTTACAAGCTGGTTACAGGAGAAGGCGACGCGCTATCGTTGGGGGCACCCCTTTTCTCTTACGTTCAAGTATAATGAGGAGGAATTCAGGATCACTACCATTGAGGAAGCCGAACGGGCCCTACAATATCTTCAAAAGTTAACAAGTGGTTCCGAGGCAGAGGCGCGTAAGGAGCCGTCAACCCTTCGAAATGACATGAAGCGAACACCATCGCGACGTGGGAAATCGCAACAGAAGTGGAAATACAAGCGCCTGAATACCCCTTAAGTGTTTGGAAACGTGATTCCTCCTCCGTGTCTGCAGCCAGGCTTCTTTATGATGGTTCTAATGGTTGGGGACAGTTGCAGTACAGTTCAAAGGCTTGCCGAATGGTAGCCTATTTTTTTTCGGTTATGTTCAGCTAACACAATGTGGTTTCTCTCACCGGTTATAAGAAGTTACTGGCTCCTCGATGTGCTCTCCATTGGCAGGCACAGAAGTAGCGCTGCGGATCTCGGCCCGGAGAGGGGTCCATCCGTAGTGGCCCTTTTTCATTAAGGGCGTCTCATTTCCATTATTGTTCTTCTGTTTTCTTTTTCTCGTTTCCTAATTCTCTTGCTCCTTTCCTTTCTTTTTGTACAGTGAGAATGTGCTTAGCAGAAGCTCATATGGGGGGATGGAGAGGGAGGGATGGGTGGGGTTTTACCACGCAAAACATTTGGCTTTCGGCACAAAAGGATCTTACACACTCATCATGCAGTATGGTATTTGATCTGCAGCCTTACCATGGGGCAAAAGGGTCAGGCGAGCGGAGACGCAGTGTCTATCACCCTCTTTTCGGAGCATGGCTAGCTCAACCGGCATAGTCTTTGGCTCCCTTAACGTTAAGGGTTTAAACTCCCCGCAGAAGAGGTCCATGTTGGCGAGGCAGTTCACTCAGTCTAAACTGGATGTTCTCTTTATTCAGGAATCAAAGTAGGCTAGCGGTGGGGAGAGAAGAATCTTTGGTAAAGACATAGGGGATGTCATCTGGGCGTCGGGGCCACAAAAGAAGGGGGGTGTGGGCATTATGTTGCGTAAATCTCTTGGGCTACAGGTGAACCACATACACAGGGACACGCAAGGGAGATATGTGGCACTCAAAGGTAAATTGAGAACACGTATGGTAACATTGTGTGCCGCCTATGCTCCAAATCAGGGGCAGTCAATGTTTATTGAGCCCCTGCTGGAATTTATTGAAACATGGAGGGAAGGCACAGTGATATGTGGGTGTGATTTTAATGTGGTTATTGATCGTGAGTGGGACTGGCACTCGGTACGTCAACCTTCCCAGCCTCCAAGCAGCCTTCAGGGCGACAGGTTTTCGAGCCTATTGAAAGAACACCATTTGATAGAAGCCTGGCGAGTGACTCACCCTAAAGAAAAATCTTTCACCTTTTTTTCTCCCCCGCATTCCACCTTTTCTAGAATCGACTACCTCTTGGTGGGAGCGGAAAGTGAGAGCGACATCCAAGAGACCTCCATCCAGATAGTGGCTCGGTCGGATCACGATCTGTGTACCTTAGAACTAGACATGGGTCCACTCCCTACCCCAGAACGCCGGTGGAGGTGTAATGACTGGTTATGTAGGGACCCCGTTTTTTGAGAATCCCTTTCAGAGGCCATTACAGAATATTTTGAACTCAACGACGTTGAAGGCATGCCGTTAAACACGGTCTGGGAGGCGGGCAAGGCCACCATAAGGGGAATTTTAATATCGGAAGGTTCGGCTAAGAAGAGGCTTCGATTGCTTAGAGAGGGAGAATTGAAAAGGGACATCACACAACTAGAGCGCGCCCTTAGGGAGCAACCCGTAAGCGACGAGGATACCACGCTGAAACTTAGAAAAATGAGGGAAGAACTCAGGGACATATGGAGCGGGAGGGCCCTTACATAGCTTAAATACCTTAAGCAGAGATATTTTGAAAAGGGCGATAAAGCTCATACATTGCTGGCGAACAGACTTCGTAAGCAGAGGGCGGACAGAGCTGTTTATACGCACTTGGCGCCCCACTTACGAATCCCCAGGATATAGTGAACCGTTTTTCAGAATTTTATTCTGGGCTATATACTGCGGAGAACAATGCCACCGGCCCCGACAGAGGCGTACCTAACCACCCTGCCGCTCCCTCCCATATCGGAGGAACATCTAGCAATGCTAAATGCACCCGTTACTGCTATTGAAGTGCAGGGAGCTATCTCGGCACTCAGGGCGGGCTCAGCCCCGGGACAGGATGGTTTTACACCTGCCTTCTATAACAGGAACTCCAGCACACTTGCCCCCTTTCTCGCCAAATTATTTACCTCTATTCTAGAAACAGGGCACGCTCCTGAATCCTTCACCGATTCCACTATCATTGTCATCCCTAAAGAAGGAAAGGATTCAGCAGACTGTGCTTCTTATCGGCCGATTTCTTTGATAAATGTTGACGCCAAGATTTATACTAGCATATTGGCCTCCTGCCTCGCTCAGGTTCTTCCTCAACAGGTCCATCCCGACCAGGTGGGGTACGTGAAAGGGCGGCAGGGGGCGGACAATGTTAGGAAGACCCTTGATCTAATGGCGACGCTTCGCGAGGCCGGGGAGGACCCCTTTTTATTGTCGGTCGACGCCGAAAAGGCATTTGACCGGGTAGAGTGGCCATTCTTAAGAGCCGTCTTGGGCTGGGCGGGGTTGGGAGTTGCCTCGAGTCAGAGTGCAGAGGCTTTGTATCGGTCCGCCCGAGCCAAGGTCTCGATCAATGGAATTTCATCGCCCTCGTTCACTCTCACCAGGGGAACTAGGCAGGGCTGCCCACTCTCCCCTCTCATCTTTGCTCTTGTAATGGAGCCTTTTGCCCAAGCGATTCGGTCCAACCCCATGATTAGAGGGATCCCAAGGGGAGGCAAGGAATACAAGCTCGCAATGTTTGCGGACGACATTCTCTTATATCTCACTGAACCATCCATTTCTCTCCCAGCTTTCTTGCAAGAGCTATCGCGATATGGGGCCCTTTCGGGGTTTCGAATTAATTTGCAAAAAACCGCAGCTGTCCCCTTGAGAAAGAACACCCATCTGGCGCAGCGTTTGAAGGCTAACTGGAACTTCAAGGTCCACACAGATTCTGTTAGATACTTGGGAGTGAATATAACGGTGTCCCTATCTGATCGGTTTGAAGCTAACTACACCCCGTTGTGGGCCGCCATCCAAAACGATATCTTCAGGTGGCGTAAGCTCCCCTTGTCGTGGGCGGCGTGCTTTACAACCATCAAAATGAATGTTCTCCCACGCTTTTTATTCTTGTTCCAGTCTCTCCCTGTTCTAGTCCCAGAATCCTTTTTGGCAGAGGTGAAGCGCAATCTGTTAAGATTTTTATGGGCCGATAAGAAAGCTAGAATCCCATATTCGACGTTGACTCTGCCCAAGGAAGAGGGGGGTATGGGTTTCCCAGATCTAGAGGTTTATTACAGGGCAACACAACTTAGAGTTCTCCCGGATCATCTGTGGGAAAATCCTGAGAAACAGTGGGTGGCGATAGAGAATGATATTTTCGCACCGGTCACATTAGGAGAATGGCTATGGGTCCCAATGTCAGCTATGTCACAAAGAATTAAGGAACATCCCGTACTTTAGGTGCTGTGGTCTCTGTGGCGCCCGTCCAAGGCCATGCAAGGGGTGACCACCTGGCCCTCCCCTTTGAGTTGTATCTGGGATCCACCAATCAAAAATTTGTTGTACTCTGTTCAGCGGTTTCAGACATGGTATGATGCAGGCCTCAGCCGGGTTGGACAGCTGTGGAAAGAGGGGGTGTTCACCACTAGGGAGGGATTGCAAACGGATTTGCAGGGTGTAGATGTCCCTCCCATGCTTTTTCTTCAGTTACAAAGCGCCCTTCACGACACTAGGTGGGGTGACAACCTAAAACGCTCTCTCTCACAGTTTGAACGCATTTTGAGCACACCTCAGGAAACGAGGGGCCTCATATCAAAAATGTATAAATCACTCATCACAAGGGATCTTAGCCGGCGCCCTAAGTCTGAAGTGAAGTGGGAAAATGATCTGACCATAGAAGCACTACCGGCGCTGTGGAAAAGCGTATACAGAGCAGTATGGTCATTGTCAGTGTCCATGCAATACAAGATGCACAATGTTCGACTATTGATGAGGTGGCACTACACTCCCCTTAGGTTATCCAAAATGTACCCCGGGACATCTCCCTATTGCTGGAGGGGCTGCCAAGAACGTTGCGACTACTGGCATCAGTGGTGGAAATGTGACAAGGTCCAGGTGTATTGGAGGGAGGTGCTGGGGTGGATCCGCGGGGTGGATGGGGTGCACAGGGACATGACGCCTACTCTGGTACTGTTTGGAGTGGAGTCGGCAGATGAGGAAACCTATGAATCCTTGACATACTTGGCACGCAATCTTTTGCTTGCAGCGAGGGTGTGCCTTACCATTAAATGGAAATCGGCGTTTCTCCCCTCGAGAAGGGAATGGCTACTGAAGGCACATGACACATACGAAATGGAAAGCCTCACAGCAGCCGTCAATGAACTGAAAAAAAAATGTGGACGAGATATGGTTACCTTTTCTGGAGTATTACTCTGCATGTTGGGATTCCAAGGACTAATTGGGACTAATTGGTACCAATCTTTTTAGCAGTCAACACGTAGAGCTAGGGGTGATGCCCCGCACTGCTGTTCAATCTTCTACCCTAGGCAAGGAACTGTTCTTTGGTTTTTGTGCCTTATGGTACGAGAAGTGAATGGGTATCATCGCTGCAGGATACATGGTCATTGTGTGTAAGCTTATCGTTGGTTCGCTTATTAATCCAATCATTTCAGTTTAACTCACGGTAAAGAGTGGTAGGGAGGGAGAGGGGAGGGGAGGAGGGGAGGTACAGGGAGTTGGTATGATAGATTACAGTTAAGTAATGCTCTGCTATTCTTGTTGCTTTTCTCACATCCTTAGCTCTAAGTGCAGATTGGGAAAGTTTATTGTGAAGGAAGCCTACTCTTTGATATGGTCATGTTGTTATTACTTAAATGAGGAAGAAGTTTCTAATAATAAAAATAAATTTAAAAAAAAAAAAGGAATATATATTTTATTTTTAAACGTAACTTAGAAGTGTCATGAGTTTAAAGGTTAGGTATATTAATGAATAACAGTTTGGCCATAATTTAGTAGGCACAAGGTAGACTAGACAAAAGCCATTTTTTGTTTGACAGGCCACACCTCAGGTGACACACCAAGAAGCCCAGAGTATCTAATTCATTGTTGCAAAAGGAAAAGTGGCAGCTAGGGAACTGGTGCAGTGTTTGACAGCAATGCATAGGTGTCTGCTCTTGTTGAAAGATTCCGCTATGGATCCTGTGTAGTAATGTGCTTTGACTGAGGTGATGAGGATCCTGTGGGCTGAGTGAAGGCTCTTCAAGGTAAGGAGATCATCATTTTTCCCACCAGATCTTTTCTTGTTTTGTGGGTGTCAGTGAGTTCTTTTGTGTACTATGGTATGGATGGCTTGATTTTGTTGGTGGACAGTTTCAATGGGGCATAGAGTTTAAGCAGGAGTCAGAGTGCAGTTGAGCTGGTTGAGAAGGATGTTAATGTTGGTAGGAGTGAGTGAGAAAGCAAGGTTTTATTCGAAGGCTTCCAGGGAGGAGTTTTGGAATGATTGTCGAGGTGTCTGTTGGATTCAGTCGCCCTTGATAGGAGGGCTTAGAGTGATGGACCTTGATAGGTATGGCTACATGGTCAGTCCAGCTAAGTGGAATAAGTGGGAGGCAGTTGATATCTGGTGATGAGGTGAATACTAGGTCAAGAATGCTGCCTTTGGTGTGGGTGGAATCAGCAATGAGTTGTCTGCTGCAGAAGCTATCAAGGAGATAGAAGAGAACTTATTCAGTTTTCTTGTTTGCATTCCATGCAGACTGAGGTCTGATAGGAAGATGTTGATGCAATGGTAAGGTCAGAGACTTCATCCAGGAAGTTTTACCTACTCAGTGTTGGGTGGTAGTTCATGTGGAAAGTAGCAATTCCATTACAGCGTAGCAGAAAGCAATATGTCGGGAGCTCCGTGGATTTGAAGGGCTAGAGATCCTGTGGTGTACTCGTCCATGAAGTCTTGTGGATGACTGAAGAGCCCCTCCCCCCCCAGATTTGGATTGGATATTATATGTAGAGCGCAACATTCGCCCGAAGACATCTTGGTGCTCCCTGCGGGACAGTGAATGAAATAGCCTAAAAGAGAAGCGTTTTAAGAGATTTGCGAAACGTAAGGTGAACAGGGTTAGCTCTAAGTAAAGGAGGGACAGAGTTCCAAGGAATTGTGGCTGCCACTGAAAAGAATCGGCCGCCAATATGACTATACAAACCGGAGGAACAGTCAGCAGACAGGCGTTAGCTGACCGCAAAACTCGGCTCTGGGTGTAGAGCAAGAATTTATCCCTAAGGTATTCTGCCCCTTGGCCATAGAAAGCCCATTGGACCAAACAAAGCAGCTTGAACTGAATACGTTTAGTATAGTTTAGTTTAGAAAATGTATATTGCGCACCACTGACCCGGGGGCTTATGGGCGCGGACACAAAAACAGACAGGATATGGTGATACAGCATTCATATTAAGGGTTCAGGAAAGCAGGCTACCGAGAAAGAATCAGGATTCAACTAAACAGGTATGTTTTTAGTTGTTTCCTGAAAACTGGGGTTGAGGATTCCTTCCTTAAATTCACAGGTATTGAGTTCCAGACATGAGGAGCTATCGCAAAGAAGGCTCCTTTCTTGACTTGCGAAAGTTAGCAAGCTGAAATTTTCAATTGGGCAGTGTTATTGGATCTTAGGTTATGGGAGTTATGTTTCTCAACCAGAATTTCTTTTAAATATGTTGGTGCTGTGTTCTTGAGACATTTGCGAGTGATTAATAGGAGACGAAAGGTAATTGTGGCCTTCATAGGGAGATAGTGAAGTATCCTCCTTGCATCGGAAACATGGTCTCTCTTGCCGAGATCCATGATGCTCCTGACAGCTTTATTTTGTACGTTATTCTGTACGACTTGGAGCCGGTTAATCTTAGTCACAGGCAACCCAACCAACAGACTACGAGTCTGGTGGCCGTCAATACTCTAGCCAGAGTTTCTCAATTTTCTCTTGAGATGTGTGGGCGCACGTGGGCCAGGAGCTTACTATAATATGAGGCTGTAGACACAAGGCTTCTTACTTGTGCCTTTGTCAAAGATGCCAGTCAGGGGGACGACACATTGCGTGCCGTTTTGTCATAATTTGTAAATTCAATCTTACTGCTTTCCAGAAAGTCAAAAAAATGGAATAGTAAAAATGTTATAAAACACTGGGGAGAGGCATGCCCCCTGTGGTACTCCTTGCCGTGGTTCCATTGGTTTTGCTTCTGCTATTGTACTTCTAACCCTGCATTGGCGATTGCTCAAGAAGGATTTGGCCCACTGGGCTGCGTATTTTGAGAACCCTTCTACCTCTTCCAACCTGGAGATCAGCAATGCATGATCTACCAGGTCGAAGGTGGCAGAGAGATCAAGTAGCATAAGCATTGCCGTCTGTCTGTTATCCATGTGGCGGAGCAATCTAGACTTAAGATCTCAGTTCTGTGGGTCTTTCTGAACCCAGACTGCCATTTATTCTGGGACCTGAGATGTGTGAGAGCTTGAGTATATGCAACTCGATCGAGAATCTTGAGCAAGAAAGGAGAATTCTATATTGGGCGATAGTTTAGTGGGTCCATGGAACAGAGACCTGTTTTTTTCAGTGTTGGCGTAATCCAGGTATTTTTGATGATACTAGGGACACATTCCTCCCTAAATAAGGCGTTTACAAATTAGCAGAGTGTAGGAATTAGTAGCAGAGAACATGCTTTAATGGCCAAGGCAGGGTACAAGTCTCCCTTACAATTCGTAGGCTTTAGTTTTTTAATTATTAGGGAAAGTTCTAGCTCGCTCACGGGCTTAGAAGAGAATTGTTTTTCTGATTTCCACGTTTTTTGTGCGTTAGTCAGGGCTGATCGCTTTCTTCGTAGTTTTGATCTTATCTTTAATGGTGACTATCTTATCAAAGATAGCATCTTGGATTCGGGAGCACCCCTCCACGTCCTTTATTACTCCTCCTGTATTATCCTGGTTTGTATGCTTTAGCTCTCGTAACATTTTAAATAATTCTCTGGGTTGTGATTGTGCTTTCTCAATCTGGTCATCAATACTTGATTTTTTGGCTAAAATAACAGCTGTCTTAAAACTTTGCTGCAGATAGATAAAATTATTTATATATAAATATATATAAATAATTTTATCAGAATCCACCATGGAGTTGTTCAACTTAGAGTTTTTTTATTTTTTTGCTCTTAAGTTTTTGTTAACTCCGGTGTAAACCATTTATTGTTTTCCCTCTGGATGGTTTTCTTATGTTTCCAGGGGGCCAGGGCATTGACAGGTTATGCTGCAGTGGAGCAAGCCATGGACGAATGAGTTTTTTTTATATTTCTGCGTATCTCCATAGTACTGGGCAGTTTCTAATTCAAAATGTTCTTTTCACATATAATCACAGTGTATAAACCAGTGATCAGACCAGGGACAAGGACAAATATTTTGGTTGGTTAAGGCTACATTATAACCTGCCAACCAACCCAATGTATTCCCTTTATTGTGTGTGTGGCAGTTTTTACGAATTGTTCTAGGCCTAAATCTGAGAGAGCCTCCACTAGTGCTTGTGCACAAGTGTTCTGGGTATCATTCAGCCAATAGTTAAAATCTCCTAAGAGGAGAAATCTCATGTTCAAGTGAAGAGTTGACCAGTGAAGTTTACGGACGACAGGAGAAATGTGTCAACCGCGTGGGTTGGAAGTTGCTAGCCGGGCTGCAGAGTTCAGAAGAACTTGCAAGCGACAGAGAACATAAAGCAGGCTGGCCTAAGTGCAGGGAATTGCAATAGTCCAACGAAGATGTAACCAATGTAGAGGTAACGGAGGCAAGGATGTGGGCCGGAATGAAAGAAGTGACCCATTGCAGCAGCCTAAGCTGGAAGTGGCCCTGTTGACAGACAGAGCTTACCTGCAGCTCCACAGACAAGGTAGACGTAAGTTTAACCCCCCCCAGGGTCCTTGACTGTGGAGACAGGCTGAGGAAAAGGGCCCAGAGAGGCCGGCCAGTAGGCAGGCATCCAGAGAGAAGCAGCTGCAGGGGGTCCCACCACTAAGCCCTCGGTCTTATCACCTTCAGTTTAAGTCATTTATCAAGCATCCACTCCCCCACGACCTCTAGACAGGCACAAAATCTGGCAGCTGACTCCAGGCTGGAAAGATCCAGATGAACCACAATTTGTGTGTCGTCAGCAAATGAATAGTAAAGGAAGCCATGGGAGCCTGGTTAGAGGCTGAACGTAGATGTTGAATTTGACCGGCGAGATGACGGACCCCTGAGAGAGCCATAGCCGAGGAAAAGAAATGAGGAAGAGAGAATTTGCTAACAGTCGGCAAGAAAAGAAGAGAACTAAGCCAGCACGGTGCCCAAGAGGCCTGCCCCGGCCAGTCAACCGAGCAGGACATTGTGAACGATGGTAACAAAGGCGCCCAACAGTCCACCAAAATCAATGCACTGATACTGCGCCCTGGTCACGAGTCTGTGCCAGGTCGTCCATGACAGAGACTAGGGAACTCTCGGTCCCACGGCCTGAGTGGAAGCCAGACTGAGGAAAGAAAAAAAGATTCCTCAAGAAACGTGGTGAGTAGAGGGCAGACCAAAGACTCGAAGTTTCATCAGGATAGGAAGAAGAGAGAGAGTTCGAAAATTTGCAGGGACCAGTGTATACAGCGAAGGCTTCGTTAGAAGCAGGATAACTGTGGCCAACTTCAGAGGAGCAGGGATCACTCCATTCGAAAGAGACATATTAACTGCTTTCGACAGCAGATGTACAAGATGGGGAAGGATGTCCTTAATAAGATGGAGAGGGATAGGATCAAGAAGGGAGGACGACCTAAGACTAGTAACTGCTGTGGTGAACTCTGAAGCAGAAAAAGTAGGGAACACGGACCACGATGCACTAGAAGAAGGTTTAGATGACCTTGGATCAGCACCGGAAGGTAAATGAGAAGCCTCAGTGGGAGATCGAATAGAACTCATTTTGTCCATGGAAAATAAAGACAGGGAATCACATAGGGCCTGAGAGGTGGGGACCGGAGTCTTTGAGGTGACCGAAAGATTACGAACCACCTCAAGCAATTCTCTGGGATGACTCATGGAGGTTGCATTTAGGGATGCAAAATAGACACGTTTGGCGTTGATGATGGCAAGGTGATACTTGGAGGAAGTCAGGGAATAAGCAAGCTTGTCCCTTGGCACGTAGGACCGTCTCCACTTCCACTGCATCTGCCTGCATTGCATGTGAAGAGCCCGCAGCTCATCCATAAACCATTGCTGGGAGGGGCGTGAGGAGACCCAAGGGGGCGAGTCTGTCAGCGACTTTGACCATAGTAGCCGTAAGTGAACACATGTCCACGGGAGAGGACACTGGGTGATGGGCGTGTATAACAGAAACCATGTCATTTTTGGAAACTGAGTGCCACGCACACCGTAGGATCAATTTGGCCTGTGGGATGCATAGCGTGCATACTGTGTTCCAAGTAAAGGGGACCACCGAGTGGTCTGACCATGCGACTCGGAAAGTCGAGTAGACAGCGACTTCAGTACCTGATGCAAAGAGGAGGTCTAAGGTATTACCTAAAGAGTGGGTCTGCTCAATGACCAGCTTCTTGAGGGATAGCGCTTTCATAGAAGTCAGGAGGTTTTGAACCTTTGAGTTCTCTATCTTATTTACTTCAAGATTAAAATCACCCAGAATGGTGAGGTGCGCATACCTCAGCTGTAAATCTGCTGCAAAATCAAGGAAAACATCCAAGAAAAATAAAATAAGAATAAGATAAAAGTGTGCAAACAGAGTATATAAAAATAATTTCTCTGCAAGGTTGACATGTTGGATGCAGTCGTTGACAAGGTGGACAAGGGCATTCAGGACAATGGGAGGCATGAGAATGCAATGAGTGGATGTAAGAGAAGGTGTGAGTGAATGAGAAGTGATGTGATGTAATGTAATGTGTTTTTTAATGTTCCCGGGTGTGTGCCTGTCTAGAAAATGCAATGAGTGGATGGATGTGTGCCCGAGTAGAGAACGCAATGAGTGCATGTAAGTGAAGGTGTGAGGGAGTGAATGGTTAGTGAATGAGTATACATGTAGTAGTGTGTGTTTGAATGTTCTGGGTGGGGTTCGGTGTGTGTCTTTTTGGTGCATCCAGTGTGAGTGAATGCGAGAAGGGATGTATAGGTGAGTGACCGGTGGGTGAAAGGGAATGCATGTGTGCATGTGTGTAAGGCCCTGGAGACTGAGGATTACTAGAGCATTTTTGACATATCCTTTATTGACTTTGCATGTTTTGCAATTGCGTAAATCCATTAGCTCGTATGAATTATTAACTAGCGCTTCCGCATCAGCTCCGTTCTGAAAGCCATTTTGCAGTTTATATAGTGGAGAATTGCATTATCAGTGAATCCACGATCAATATATAAATTGTGACAGATTTTTTGTCAAGAATTGAAAAGCCTCAGAAAAAGAGCTCCAAGCTTGAAACACGTGTCAGGCTGATTTGCAACTAATTAAATACATGCAACTTATGCATGGACCTTTGTGATTAGTGCGCAGTGTGAATGTTGTTTTTTTTTTGGGGCGTTTGAATATTTTATTAAATACAGTTAGTATATAAGGTTCATATAACAATTGGGACAGTAAATGGAATGGTACACGTGCCACAATTGTCTATTGTAGTAGGAGTTCATGAATTGTCTTCTAAGCAACAGTGGAACCTTACATACATTGCTTGCATGTTTTATTTTCATTTTACTTATAACAACAAAACATGAAATAACAAAGAAATTCGTAGCAAAAACTATATACATAATTACAAACACATAAATACCCCCTGCCCCCCCCTTACAGATGCCAGGTACACATCATATAATATGAAATTGTCAGATTCAATACAATGTCAGAAATTTCCCCCAAATTTTCATAAACAACCCATTCTTGCCTTGTTTCCTATATATACATTTTTCCACATCCGCCAGAACAAGCATTTCTTTCAACCAGTCATTTTTTTAAAGAAATTTCGGATTTCCAATTCCTAAGGATGATTTTTTTTCCCATCATGGCTCCCCTAAATAACCACTAGTGCGCAGTGTGAATGTCATTTTTTGAACTTGCATCTCTTCACTGTGGTGAGCTTAGCAGGCAACCCACACTTCACATTCACCCGCAGCCAATCCAGATCTAATTAATCAGTACAAGCGCTGGAGCTTCGATACGTCACTTTCTGCTACACTTTCTTTAGTCCTATACAAAAACTGGTATTCTTATTATTATTACTACATCAATCATTCACGTTACGGCTCATGTTCAATCATTTCAATCAATTAGATAGGAGAGGTGGAACACAACTTGTGTTTCCACCGCCTCCCTTCCACTCTGCCACACAAATGCTCCTGCATTTGCGCAGGCAAGATTTTCATGCTGGTGCAAATGCTGCAGAGCACTATAGGGTCTGCCAGCTTTATATATCAGCATAAAGCAGGCGGACCACATACAGATCCATTGTACACGCTGCCTGCCATGCTTACATGGCAGGCAGCGTGTACAATTATAATGAATCCCTGCCCGACATGCTGGCATGTCGGGCAGGGTTTAATTGTAATTATGAGCACCTGCCGCTTGCCACCTATGGACATGTCAAAATGTAACGGCTCCCAGCCACCAAATTACGTTATTGATAAACATGAGCCCCTAGGTCTTTTGGGAAGCGGGCCTCAGAGATTTCTTTCAGAGCACCTATTAAGATCAAGTGAGGATATGGCATTTGTACCTTATGGCAGTTAATCAAACATCCGCTTCACTACTTGACACCCATAAATAGAGCTTAGAGGCACATTTTGCAAAAAAATACTGCCTTGGGCAGGAGCCCCAAATTCTAGTTATTAGAGTTCTCTTGTTGCTTAGTTTTTACCAAACACGAATTACAAATGCACAAACTTCTCATTATGAAGACAGACAATGCAGAAACATACATTACAACCTAGATCATTCAAAGTAGTTTGGCTTTAGATAGCAAATCCTCTCCGGCATGTATGCAAGGTAGGTGCATAAGGCTGCTACTGGGCGCATGCCCACTGCACATACCCAAACAAGGGTGATGATGGAACAAAGAGTTCTTATGACAACACACAATGGGCCTCATTACAGGGTTGCCGCCTACCCAGGTAGTAGGCGCGTTACCGACAACCCCATAACACCATTTCCACCGCCAGACGGTGCCACTGGGACATTACGTCAGGCGGCGGAAACGGTAAATCCCCATTCCCGTGGAGTCCGATAGGACTCCACGGGAATGGGGTCACGGAAGCACCAGCAATATTGCCAACGGTGCCGCTGCTTCAGTGAAAACGCTGCTGGTAGGGGCCTGAACACCCAGCAGGTCAGGTCTGCTGGGAGTTCCATGCGCCTACCGGCAGACTTAATTTGGCAAGGGTGCTGGTACGTTGCTGCTGGCATCCTTATTTCTGGACCACCAAACTTGCAAAGAGGCCCAATGTTATTTTCCAGAACTACCATTGGTCAAAACTTGTTAACTCTTCAGGCCATAAATGAAATCAATTTAAAAAAAACGTGGCTCGGTTGTTATGCCCCCCCCACCCCAAGAGCCATTAATTTGTAAGCATTTCTTTTTTCACCATTACACGCGCCCAAATTAAATAATTGATCATTTATATGTGCGTTTCATTAAACGGCCCAAACTGCCCATTACAATTTCCTCCATACAATTGGGGACTCGGCACACTAATATACATTTGTGCCCTTATTCGTCTATCTACGTCAACCTAAAATCCCTTGACAAATGGCAGCCCCCCCAGCACGTCGTTGCGACTCGAACACATAACTCCTGCTGCAATTTGCAAAGAATATTAGTTATGGCTATAAATGATGAAGAACAGCTTGGCGTGGGCTGCCTGCGAGCTTGGCCTGCCACAGGTTATAAACGATGGCGTGCCACCTTCTGCATTCCGTGTTTGCGTCTGAAATATTAAACAGACTTAACGACGATAGTCTGTGCTCTCTACGCCACATCACATGGCAGGTAGACCGGGATCATTCATCAGTTCCAAGACTGCTGAACTGACTTGACTGAAGCAAAGAAACTTTCCAATTGCCCTCATTCTCAAGACGAACAACCCTGGTGTGCAGCAGTTTTGGCATTAAGGTGGGGGTGAGTGGGTCTAGGTCCCTCCTTCCAGCTCTAGTGCCGGAATGGAAGGACCTTTTGGCCTCGACAGCTTGTGAATAAGCATTACAAGAAAACCACTACACTTAACTACTTGACAAGACTTCCAAAAGCAACAAAAAAAAAATCTATTTCGGTGCATATTACACATTTTGTGACTGTGCCTACTCCGCCTCACACTATCAACCACTAAACCAGCAGCAATCCCGATAATAAAAGCGAATGAAAGAAGCATTCTTTTGGTAGCGGAGGCAGAGGGCAGGCTACTTCTTCAGGAGGGATGTGAGCTGATAAATTGCAACAGTAAGAACAGAGTAAGGTGATATAAAAATATTGAAAAAGTCTGACCAAGGTTCGATAACAATAGGGGCTTTAATAAAAATAATCAATGTATATAAGTAAAGAAAATTTAAGACCTGTCCCGGCAAGAGAAACACAGCGGGCCTCATCACAAGTTGTTCGGTAGCTCTTAAATGCGGCGGTAACGCTATTACCGTTGCATTTATGGACTTGCCCTATTATGGTTTGGGCAGTAAATTGGAGTTTTACATCGAACAAAAAGCTTAGCGGTAAAAATGTCCACTTACTGCCCGTTTTTGGTGCTAAGCTTGGGAGGTAAACATTTCCACTTACTGCCCGTTTTTGGTGCCATTACCACCAGCGCAATTATCGCTGGCGGTAATAGCACTCCCAATCCCATTGGATCATGTGGACACAATGAGAATGAGCAATAACCGCCCAACGGCTACTCATGATCCGGCGCCAATAGCGCCGGACTATGTAGCGGTAACGCTATTTGCACTGGCGGTATCCTGCAGTATTACCGCCGGGATACCACCAGACTCCTGATGAGGCCCAGAAAATGAAGGCTTGATAAGAAAGGACATTCTAGGTTTATAGACAGGGGTATTCAGGCAAACGATCTCAGCAGCAATGTCAACGTTTATGTATAGGTCTCTAAAAAGGCAAGGAAGGGAGCTTAAAAGTCACTATTATCCTTTAAGGTGGACCAGGGGCACAGGGCATCTTCTAATACCTTTGTTTCTTTGTCTTGTGTGCTCAACAGTGTTGAGCCGCACTTCTAGACGCTTTCCAGTAGTCGAGCCGTGTCAAGCTGTTCGAGTCCCATTTATGCAGTGATGAGTCAGCTCTAAGACAGGACTCTCTGTAGGTTGAATCGGCACTTGAGAGGGTACGAGTCGATGGGTCTTATACAGCTCTAGTCAGGTTGAAACGATACATCTGCGGGGTCGAGTCGGAGTACAAGACCGAACGAGTTGATTGCGTCCAGCAGGTTGCAACAGCTTTCGATTTGGGTCGAGATGATGCTTCCATTGGGTCCAGTCGGCGCTTGGGATGTGGTGAGCCAGATGCTTCCACAGCGTGAGTCAAAGGTCAAGTCGCAGCGGTGATGCGCTTAACGGGGTTGAGCCACCCTCGAGATAGCACAAAGAAGCAGGTAAGCGGTTCAAATTCCTTAGAGTGTCAAAAGCAGCACTACACAGTACCAGAGATTAGACATCGCATGGGCCGCTATCGGCGAATAAGAGTATCTCGCCTGGTAGTGGCGTAGAGGAATCGTCTACTCATTTATGCACAATTAGCAATATACCCACAGTCGTCCAAAATGTAACAATTTACGTTGTCCATGTCTGTTTTTTTCCTGTGGACGCTACATCTGGGAACCACGAGTGCTTCGATTTCAAAGTAACATTTCAGTAAGACTATGCTGGATTTTTAGTAACGGGCATTTGTTGAATTTTGGACTTTGTGATTAGAAGGCTTACTTTATGAAGTGTGACACAATTCTATGAATATTGAATATTAGACCTTTTCATTTCAGACTGTTTTGTCATAGGCGCGTTCCAATCCCCACACAGTATAGTCAAGGATATTACTACTGTTTACATACAAACTTCTTTAACTAAAGAATGTCACAATAAAAAGGACAAACATCTAAGGCTGTTTTAGTTTTCCTGCTAGATTTACGTACAACTACGCATCAGGAGAACTGTTTTAAAGCCTTTCTGCAAGCAGTATTGTTTTACATGTACTCTTTAATTTAGACTTTTTCTTCTTTGTAATTTTGGCAACAGTGTTCAATGGTTACCCTTTTGTTATTTTGTGTTTTTATGGGCTTTGGGACTCACTGAAAGAGTATATTCAATGTTATATTGTCTCATGGTGTCTATTCAATTGTTATTTGATGTGGAATTGTTGCGTCACCATTGGCTTTCAGTGGTGTTTGGCTACTCATAGTGGCCCAGCAACTCACAAGAAGAGTAAAAGAAATGCAAAGACAAACATTATTGCATGTGTATAGCAGTACAACATGGAGAGACATGCATGCGTCAGAAAAGCCTCTCTGGAGTACCGGAAAGATTGTGGAACTAGCCTTTATCTCACCCTCCCCCCCAAACTGTGTCATGCACACAAAAACACACAGGCCATTAGCTCCATTTTCTATTGACATGTAGCTCTATTGCAGACTATTTCGGTTGATTTCCTGTGTTCTCCTGCCATGTTGTATTCCATTTCTTTTAGTTCCTATTAACATTGCTTTCGGTTCCATGTGGCATTAAGCCCCCGTTCCAAGGGCTGGAACGGGGCTAACAGCCTGGCAGGCCAAGTTAACGGCCTTAGCGAAGCGAGGGCAATTAACGAGTGCTCTGGGCCGTTAGTACTTTACATACATGGCGGCCTGCGGGAGGCAAGAGAAGTGAGCAGATGCTGCTGAAAAACGGTAAGTGGGGAGGGTGAAAAATGGGGGAGCCGCCCGTCAGGAGTGTGGGGGGAGAGAGAAAGAAAGTGAAAGAAAGAGAAAGATGGAGAGGAAGAGAAAGAGAGACGGAGAAAGAAAGAGAAAGCAAGAAAGAGAAAGACTGAGAAAGAGACTGAGAAAGAAAGACAAAGAAAGCAAGGGAGAGGAAGAGGGAACGAGGTAGCGAGAGAGAGATAGAGAAAGAGAGAGAAAGAGCGAAAGAGAAAAAGAGAAAGAAAAAGAAAGAGCGAAAGAGGAGAGAGAAAGAAAAATAGAAAGAAAGAGCAAGAGAAAAAGAGAGTGAGAGACTAAGAGAGAGAGACGATTGGTTGGTTTCTTGTTATGTGTACAAAAGAATGGCTCCTCCATCCTAACTCGTGTAGTTTTAGTTGGAACAGATATCAAATTGCGCAATGTCACTTTAAGTTCACACAAGAAGCAGATGTTACTTAGAATGAGCTATCTGCAAAAGTAACAAAAACATTTATAATTTTAAAAATGTGTAAGTGGGGAGGGGCTATATTTAATCTTGACAGATACAACCTTAACTCTCCCTATGAAAGCAGATACCGGTGCCCAACCGCCACAACATAGAGGGTCCATGCTTTGTTTCTTCATTCTAAGTTGGAAGAAAAAATTAACCCATAACCGAAAGGCGAGTTTCTTCCCCTGAACCCTTCTTGCTGCCGCTCCTCTGCCCCGTCCCTACTCCCAACTAGCCCGAGCGCTGGTGGGGTTTCATCCCTCCTGCTTTGGAGCTGCACGCCCCCGTTGCGCCCCTCAGCAGACACGTTTACCTGCTCCCCCCTGCCTGCGTCTTCCCTGTTCCAGGTGGCCGGGTCGCTTTCTGTTCTGGCATTTGGAATTTGCATTGCGTTTCCTAATCTGTCTTTTTAGTTTTGGTTTATAGGTAGTACTAAAGCACCACCTGTAAGCCAAAACTATTGCATTAGAGTACAGATATGGAGAAATGGCACATGAGCAAGTAAAGCTTGTAGGTGTTGTTTGGTTTGGCCACCCATTGACTTTCCATGTCCTTGCTAATCCCTAGGCCCATTCCCGCCCAGTTCCTGCAGCTCCCTGCCCAAAACACCTCCTATTGGCAACCCTCTTTGAGCTTGCTTTAAACAAGCCTTACCAACAAAGCAGTCTTCTGAGAGAGAGCGATTTAATTGGAGCTGTAAAACATTTCTTAACCAGGTGGGCCTCAGCGTCTTCAACGTATGTGTGTGATTTGACCGTGGCAGAATTCTTCACGGCGGAATGGAGCGTGGTCAATTTTGCCGCAAATACAATTTTGCCACTGCCAAATCCAGCAAAACTTTGACCCCTCCCAATACATCCCCCACTTAACTTTTGCTTCTGCGCTTCCTCCTGACCCTGCAGCGTCAGTTCCGTCCCCCTTACGTGGGTTGGATCCAATGCCGCAGTGTCTGCTTTTCTCTTTGGACACCCTGCAACCCCCGCTTCCCCATGTTCGGTATGGATTACCAAATTTGTTTGAATTTAACCGATCAAATGGTACAGGCCGAATTCGGCCAGATTTACCATACAATCAATTCAATTAGAACAAATTGGGTAATACCCCTTCAGCCACTAGATTTATAAGCATTATGCATATCCTTCACTGAAGTCCTGTTAAAAACTAGCATTGGCAAAGCCAACAGTTTTAGCTTGTGTAGACCCATTGGGTATTTGCTAGACACTGCTATTAGATGCTCAGGCACCCGCACCATTTTTGACCCGCTACCAGTGGCTGCTGCTTATTTAGGGTGGGGGGGCACCGCCTCCCCCTACCCATGCAGGGAGTGCAGAGAAAACCGTGCACATTAATTTCTAATAATCCCTGCCAATGGCAACATGCAGCGCAGCAGCATTGCTGGCTGCAAGTTTATTCAATTTAATTAATTCTCCATGGCTGCCTGGGTCGGTCTACACAGGCAGAGGGGCGCGTCTCATTTTACACCGTTTTTGATTGTATGACTGCACAGAGCTCGTAGGGCTCTGCGCAGTTACCCTAATCCACATAATATTGGAGGCTGGCAGTGTGCTAGAGCTTTGGCCCCACCAGTATTAATTTATGCACAAACAGCGTAGCAGAGACGCACAGACAGTATCTTCAGTCTGCCTAGTAACATAACTTACATTTCCTTGGCTGTTTATCAACCAGTGAAACGTGTTATATGTCTGTGTGTGTATGTGTGTGTGGGGGAGGGGGGTTGGTTGGCGCACAAGCCTTCTCATTTCATGGACGTGGAGCAGAATCCAGAAGTATTGCAGGCAGCAGAGTCACTTGCGTGTAGTGTGGCCTTCACTTGTCCCTTGTGAACTGGTAAGTAATCTCTGTGCAACTGTCCAGGCCCCAGTCTGTACCATGGCAGGCCTGGACTACTACTCCAATCAATGGACCAATAGTTCTGTCCAGCCGCGATACACCAGGCCTCCATTCCATGCAGTTTTCGATGCTCTCCGCCCCATGCCCCCCCTCATTCCCTCCTGTGACAACATGGTCATGGAGTGGGGGGGACGGAGAGTGCCTTCTAACAACTGAAGTCATGTGTCACAGCACAAGACGAGGGGTCGATGGGCAGCCCAGGGCACGAGAGATGACGGGCACAGGCCACTTGAACAGTTTATAGTAAGGAGTGTGTTGATCCTCTAGGACATTTACCATGCATTAAAGTTTAAAGTTCCAGAATTGCTGCTGGGCCCGACCGAAAGCCCTGTAAATAGCATTGTCTTTTAGGGCGAAGCTCGTTAAACGACTGTTAGGCCAGAATGGCCTGAGAAAAGAGGACGCGACACCAGAGGAAGTTATACGTTATACTTTATTGAATATCTACTGCATACTGAACTTCTCCCTCTCTCTCTCCTGCTCCCTCCAGCGTTATCACCCATGTGGTCTCCGTCCTCTTCTTAAAAGGGGCAGGCCCGGCTAACATCAACCCCGGACAAAATATCCTGATGTCCGCCTAGCACTCTTTCGACTAGAAGTGCTCTTCTGATGGACCGCTGGGGCCTTAGACTCCCCTCGCCAGTCATGGGCAGTCCCATGGCTTCTGTCAGTTCCTGTACTTGGCAACGGGTCTCCCCAAGAGAAGTCCACAGGTCATCTCTGGGCTCTTGAGGGTCAGGGTCAGGATCAGGCGGTGGAGGTCTTATGTGTTCCCGTTTGACGAAATACTTAAATTGGGAACTGTTCCTTGATACTTCTTTCTCTGAATTCTCAGCCATCTCCATGGTTCCCTTACTTGCTGTGGTGTTGAGTGGCTTTGTTGAGAATCGAGTGTCTGTCTTCTTCGAGGTTGCTTGCTGAACTAGCACTTCATCTCCAACTTGGAACTCCTTGGGCTTGGCCGCTCTTCTCATGTCTGTCTCTACTCGAGACCTCTCTTTATACTTTGTGTCCCTTCTTATGATCTCCCGATCTGCTTCCTGCCGGGTCATCGGGTGCCTCACGATGCAGGTATGCACACTGCATAATGAGCTCAGCTGGGGGTCTTGTTGGTAGCCTCGTGAGGGGCGTTTCGGTAATCTCGCAGAAGCCAGCATAGGGATTGATGGGGGTTAGCGCCTTCAATGCGGGCTGTCTGTATTGTTTTCTTCATGGAGGCCAACAACCTCTCGGCCATGCCATTGGCTTGTGGCCATCGAGGGGTAATTTTCTGATGGACGAACCCTAAGTGTTTTGCAAAGGATGCAAACTCATGGCCACTGAATGGGGGTCCATTATCAGATTTGATTGTGTCAGGTATACCCCACTCGCTCAATACTTGCTCAAAGATTTCAGCTATGTGAGCGAATGCTGTGCTCGCCGTCTTCTTCAGGATAGGGAACCTTCAGTGTTCATCTATGAATAGTAGGAGCTACTCTCCTGACTCCAGGGGTCCATAAAAGTCAACGGCTACTCTCTCCCAGGGGGTCTCGGGAATGTGCGTTGGTTGGAGTGGGACTGGAGCCTCTGCTCTGTCCGTGAATTGGCACGCTATGCAGTTCTTCACCCACCCATCGACCATCGCATCTAGGAAGGGAAACCACACGTGGCACCAAAGTTGCCTTTTTGTGTTATTCCATGGTGGCCCTTGTCTGCCGTCTTTATCACTTCAGCTCTGGGCATTGCAGGAATCACTAAGCGGCACCCCATCAGCTGCAACGCACGGTCCTTCACAGCTAGTTCTGTGTGTACCTTGGTGAGCCTTTCAATTTCGTCCCTGCACAAGCCCGGGTGGCTCGGCACGGCCCGTCGGTAGTCCTTCCACTTATTGTTCTCCGTCAGGCTGATTGCTATCGCCATGGAAGGGTTCGCAGCGGAGGCTGTCGCGACTGTCTGTAGTGAAACAGCAGGTGGGAGTGTGTTGGAGGCTACGTAATTTATATACTCTGCGTCTCCCGCTCTGGAGATCGGCAAACCCACTGGATGGCTTGACAAGTAGTCAGCTGGGCTATTTACACCCCCAGGCCTGTGTACAATCTCGAAGTCGTACTCTTGAAGCCAGATGCTCCACTGTTCTATCCTGGACAGCATCGTGGTGCGGGGGTTTCCAAATAGAGACAGAAGTGCCTGGTGATCGGTGATGAGGGTGAATCCTTTGTCTATTACGAAGTTGTGGAAGTGTTTGCAGGCCCACACGGCCGCCAGGATCTCCTTCTCAGCCTGCGAGTAGGCGTCTTGAAGCAGGGTCAGCGCTCTGCTGGCATAGGCAATGATGTGCCTGGGGTGAGAGGCGACTTTGTTGGTTTGGGCCAGGATGGCCCGTAGCCCCACCGGGCTCGCATCCACAACAATTTCAGTGTGCCAGTCGGGGGTCAAAGTAAGCCAACCGACGGACTTCCACCACGGCAGAATTGATAGTGTCAAAAGCCTCCTGACATTCTGCAGACCAGGTGAACGAGGAATCCTTCTGCAGCAGGCATCGTAGTGGATCAGTAATGGACGCGTAATGTGGGCTATAGCGAGCGAAGTAGCCTGCCATTCCTAAGAACGATCGGATGTCAGCCACTTGTGTTGGTTCACCCAGGTTGGAGATAGTGGTGACCTTGTCAGGATCTGGCGTCATGCTGTCTGTGGAAATAAATGTGGCCAATGAACTTCAATTTGGTCTTGTGGAACCGACACTTCTCAATGTTGAACGTCAGACCTGCTCCCTGAACAGCCGCACAGGCTGCCATTAAAGCAGCATTTTCCTTGCAAGTTCTTCCAAAGATGAGGATATCATTACTATCATTCAGTGTGCCACATATCGGCCTGATGACTTGTCCGATTGCCTGTTGGAAGATTTCAGGCAGCCAATGAGATGCCGAAATTGAGTCTTTTATAGCGATAGAGACCGTTATGCATAGCAAACATGCTGCTGCCCGTCGAATCTGGGTGTAATTCCATCTGGTGGTAACCCACGTGGTCGGTCCTGTAGCTGGTTCAATGATGCCACAGTTGAGTAGCTCGTTGAGCTCGTTTGAGACTGCGGCTTGTAGGTGGAAGCCTACTCTCCTGGGGAGTTGAACGGGCCGGACTGTGGTGCCGAGGTGCAGTTTGTTGGGGGGCCCTTTCATTTTCCCCAACCCTTTGCACATGAGCGGGAATTTAGCCAAGATTGTGTCTTTTGTGATGGGGCTTGTGGATCGGCGTTTGTTCGCTACTGTACAGACGTGTTCCTTCATGTCATTTGGAGGTGAATCCGTTTGGATAATGTCCTCTTCCAGGATGTGTAGGTCAATGAGTCCCAGGCAGGATGCAGTGTGGAAGCTCAGCAGGCACCGCCCTTTAGTGGGGCTCTGAATCACATGGATGACTGATGTCGTGGATAGTCCTTTATGTAGGAAGTGTCCGGTGGCGTGGAAGGGGAAGATCCGCGTCCCACTGGAAGATCTTGGACACTGTTTGAGCTAGCACTGGTCTGTCAGGGATCTGCAGAAATTATTTTTCCCCCATAATGTTGACGGTGGAACCGGAGTCGACCAGGAAGCAGAATAGCTTGTTGCCTATGTTGACTACTATTCTGGGGGCCTCTCTCACCTCTCTGTCGTCCAGGATGAGGTTAACATATTTGTCTTGCTCAAATTGGTCGTAGTTGTCGGATTTGTAGGGGGGCCCAGGCGCTAGTGGCAGGTTCTGGCCATGACGTGATGGAGGTGGTCCATCGTATTCATTGACAGGATGTAGGCTTTGTTCATATTGTTCAAACTCTTGTGGGTGGTCTTCCGAGTAGTGATCTTCAACTGCCCTCACATACCTCCTTGGTCCTTGTTGGTAGAGCTGGTTCTGATAGGACTGACTCTACGGGGTTCGGCTGTACATTCTCTGTTGTGGTTAGGGTGGCATTCGCAGAGTGGGAAATAGTCTGCCTTCCCTACAGACGGACTGAAAATGGCCTTCTCTGCCATAATTGCTGCATCTTTGGAGAGAGTGGAAAACATTCCTGAGTGGGGGAATGCCATCCCGCAGCGTTAGCACTGCCTTTGTATCCTGGGGCCAGTCTGATACCCCCCCCCAGTTCCCCTGTCACTTGGGCGTTGGCTGGCCGGGTGGACGGCCGCAATGAGTTCATTCTTGTCCAGTTTGATGTTGGCACCTCCTGACATTGAAGTCACTTGGGCATCTACTCTTTCAAAGATTCTGGCCATCTCACTGACTTTCTCAATGGGGAGTGGCTGAAGTAGTTGTTTTTTCAAGGTTTGGGACAAGCATCCTTCAATCACTCTCAATCATATTGCTTCCTCCAATGACAAGGCATGAAATTGACAGTGGGCACCTTTGACTCTCAGGAGAGTGATGAATACGTCAACTGTTTCTCCCCCCCCCCTTTGGGTGCACTGGTTAAACATGTAACGCTCGTAGTCACGATTGGACTCAATCACAAGCTTCATGTTAAGGGTGGTAATCAGCGATGCAAAATCAGGCTTTTCTTCTGAGGGAATGATCTTGATGAGCGTTATGACCTCGCTGCCAGCGATGTTGATGAACATATTATGTACATTTGGTGAATCTTCTTCACCTGACGCTTTTGTGAAGTTATTGAAATCATCTAGCCATTCTACCCATCTTGGGCCTTTGTCTGCCTGAGTAATCATGGAAAATGAAAGGTGGCATGAGCCACGCAGTGGCCGTGGGCTTTGCAGTGGGTTCGGCATGGCTGGAGGTTGCTGTGCAGGCGATGAGCTCATTGTGGCATGTGTGAAAGTTGAGGTATCCAAGGACAATTGGGTGTGTGCCCCTTACTGGCCTGTAGGCAGGTTGGCAGCGAAAGGTACACCCCCTGCGAAAAGTTCATGGGAGTGGTGCTCCTGGCGGTTGTGGGTGTTATGTGCTGCACCCACTGTCAAATGGGTAGCTGACAGTGTCAAATGAGTCCACAGTGCCTGGGCGTGCAGGGCCTGGTTGTAGGCGAGGGGCATGTGATGTGCAGAAATGAATGCTTGGGGTGTCCCCATTGAATGAGCGAGGAGGCTCGCCATGTTAATGAAAGGTGTCACCATTGGTGTGGGCTGGGTGGGCCCTGCAAATGTATTCCCGACAGAAGCGGCCTGTGTGGAGGGAGTCGCAGCCGCCGCGGATATGCCACATCTGGATGGCGGAACTGCCATTGTGGGGAAGAAGGAGGGGCCACCCACCTGGTGGTTCTGCGTGCGATTGCGTGCCTATGCAAGCAGAGACAGGCCAGCCGCTGGCGGAATGCCGTGCGGCGCATTGCTGGAGTGGTCCGTGCTGCTCCAGCAGTTCAGAGCACCTCGGAATGTGCACCGGAGCAGAGCGCTGGATGTGGAGGTGTACGCAGTGGGATCACCCGCCAGTAGGAGAGGACTCCAGGTCCTGAGGACGCGACACCAGCGGAAGCTATACGTTTTACTTTATTGAATATCTACTGAATCTTCCTCCTCCTCCTCTTGTTCTTTGTCTTAAAGGGACAGACCCAGCTAACAACGACCAAGGTTTCTGTTGTAGGTAGGCGTGCACTTAGCGCAGGCCTGTCAGGTACATTTGTTGTCAGCGGTTGCAATCAATTATGGATTAATTAAGCAATGAGCACAAACTTGCAACTGGCACACGTGCACTCTCCCGAGTCCTCGGACATAATTAACGCCATACATGGTTGGAATGCGCGGTTTACATTCTTTCAAGAAATGTTCATGAAATCAATATTTCCAATCCATGTTAGCATTCCAGAATGCATAGGTAGGTACATTCCATTCAGAACAGATGGCGATCTTTATCAAGGCCATTTACTCTGCAGAATTTGAACCATTTAGAATGGGGGAACTTCCTAATCAATGGGTGACTAGCTGGATTGAAGGATGCAGTAGGTTAATGATAGGGTCTAAAACTGGGTGGCACAAAGGGTGCCTGCAATGTGGGTGTGCGCCGATAATGTGGTGTAGGATGGATGCAGTGTAGGATTAGTGGATAGATGTAGAGTACAGTGCAGTAAAGGATGTATGGGTGCAGTATAGGGCATAAGTATGGGGTGAGAGATCCATCAACATGTGCATGTGGGTAGTGTATATGTGAAGGCCTACAGTGAAGGGTTTATGCATGGAAGAATGTAGTGATTTTTGTAGGCTGGATGGAGTGAATGACATATGTTTGTAATAGGACAGTTGAAGCTATGCAGCGTTGGTGGACACAGTGGAGGCATGCAATGAAAATGTGGGGGTCGGTGGCTGGGTCAATGCCTGCACAGTTTAGGGTAGCATTCCTTTAATTCATGGTTTTATTACACGGCACACTCCAGCCAGGGACTCCTTCCCTGGCAATGAATGTGGCGTACAATAAAGCTCTTTTTATTTTTAATACACAACAGGTTCTTTTTCTTTGAGTAGGCCTCCAACCCATCTCGCACCCAACCTCAACAAGCACCCTGTTTCAAAATTACCAGGAATCAGGTCGGTGTATATCAATAAGATATTTATTAATTTATTATTTAATGCAAAAGGAAAATCAAACAATTTCACAGCCACCAATGTTGTGGTAACACAAATGCACTATTCTCTACAGAACAATTAGGTTAAGATATCCTGTTACAATTTACACAATCTTTAATGGCAACACCAAAAAAGAACTATTTTATAAAGAGAAAACACCAACGGTTTAGCACTCCCCCCTGCAACACCCACCCCCAAACACGGAGACAAACCATTGTGTGTATTGAATTGAAAGCAAATATATGTTTTATAAAATTGCTTATAACAAATTTTACCAAGCTGACCAAAATATGAAACTTTGGGATTCTTAAAATGAAAAATTCACTCACAATTTAAGACTAAGCTGGGCGCCGTGTGATGTTCTGAGACCAAACCCCCGAATTTATTAATATTGTAGCTGCAGTGTTGTTGCTATGTAATATAGCCAGAGAGGATCTACATACATGTATCAAATTTGGGCTGAACCAATATTGGGAAACTCACTAAAAGCGCGAATATGTGGTCATTTCTGAACCCAAGCTCGTAGGAACATGGGACTTCAACAGAGACATGCCTTAATTAATCTGTGATGTGTATATGTATTATGAACAACTTGTGTATCTGGGAATATATTTTTTTGGGGAAAAATTGATTTTCTATGAAAAAGCAAAGGGGAAGGATTTCAGTTAAGCCATAAACACACCATCACTCCGACTCATTCTGACACGCTGATCCTTTCTCCAGTCAAGGGACAGGGAATCCTCTAACCTATCAAATCCTTAGCGGGTTGGGCATGTAGATTCAGCCTTCCCACCCACTTTGGAAACACATAAATAAGGACTGCTGAGGCCCAGAAAGGCCCACTCTTTCCACTCTTCAACCGATGTCTTGCAAAGCACTCTGCAGGAAGACTCCAGCTAGATCCAGACTACCGATAGAACCAAACTCGAGAACCCAAACTCTAGAACCTTGAAGCAGAGAGGCCTAAACCAAAAGCTGAATCCTTTTCAGCAGGCTTCAGAATCTTTTGCAAACCTGATTCTAACCCCTAAACTTCCACGGGGCCTAACCAAACATTTCAACAGCTTTTTAGCATGCTGTTTGCTTCTAGCTAAGAACCATGTGCTAGAACCAAGATCCAGACCCAGAAAGCAGTGCTGTATCAAGAACCCGTCAGACCCAGACAAGAGGCCGTGCTGTGAGCAGAACCCAGTGCCTGAGACCGTCCGGTGGCGAGAGTGAAGTCCAAACCCTTGACCAGATCTGTGACGAGGCCCATTCCATTCCAATGCCTAGGAGTGAGTATCTAGTCTAGAACTGTCCATAACCAATCTCTTAGTTTATAGTAATCCTCTTCCAACCATGTTAACCTGTCCAGAACTGCATTATAGAATCTTGTGTCCATCCTGTTGATTCCAACTCTGTAAAGCGCGATCTGTCATTTCTGAAATCTTGATTCTATTTCTGAAAATCTACCTTCTCAAAAGCCTCTAACTTTTGAACCGCACGTCCTAGAAGCGAAATTTAACGGTCATTTTAAAGCTAAGCTCCTAAGCTTTCCAACAACCACAAAACGACATTCATTATAGTTTTTCCATAATCGCGATTTACGCACGCGGAAAAATTGCTGCGAATTGCAATTTGGCTCAATTTCATTTTCTTCAAAATAGCTGTTTCTTGTTCTCAATTGCTGAAATTCGTTTTCAATTTGATAATCATTCATGAATCATTGCTAGTGTTGACCTGTACCAATCCAAAGTAATTCTCACTAGTGCTGAATCTTCTTTAGTGAATTAAAATCAATTTAGCATATTTTCACTTTCACTGCAATCACATTCAAAAGTATTTTTGCCCATTTTAAAATCGTACCTGTTTCTCTAAGCTTGCTGGGGAAACTGGAATTGAACTGCCTTCTTGATTGTATTCCGGACACCTGTGTGCCCTCATTTCCATCTCTTCATATTGCGGGGGGGGAGGGGGAGTGCGTAGTCACAGGGGAAAAAGTGACCATATAATCTTTTGTTGATTGAAATCATATCGAGTCTATTTATGTGTTGCATTCTTTCCCATTATTGCATTTCCTTGAATCACAAAGTATTCTCTGCTACCGTATACTCCATATTCATACTCCTAAGAGATTAAAGAGATTGTTCATTTTGTAATATTACCCATTAGTGATTACCGTCCATATTCATAAGTGTGTTATTCAAATATTTTGTTCATAAAAGTGAGATATATATTGTTTAATTCTTCAAATAAATCTTTTAATTTGCAAAACAAACCTACTTCATGGCTCAGTGAGGTCAGGGGGATTCAAAGAGAGGGGCGTTATATAAGGGTTCATCATCTGGATTTAAAGAACTTTGACATAAAAATATATAAATAAGGGCTTCCATTGGGCATCCCAGACTAGGCATTGACTTAGTTGGAGTGCTGCATTG
This sequence comes from Ambystoma mexicanum, assembly GCF_040938575.1. Lineage (NCBI taxonomy): Eukaryota > Metazoa > Chordata > Amphibia > Caudata > Ambystomatidae > Ambystoma > Ambystoma mexicanum. Next base: position 1,068,386,526 of record NC_090936.1, read on the forward strand.
AAGTCACTTACAGATTGGGGACTCATCTGGGATTTCTGGATTAGATCTACCCCTTATGCAGCTTAATACAGTGTGCTAACTAATAGGATACATACATCCTGTTGGGCTACCACGCTGTGTTACGCTGTAAAAGCACCCCTCAAAAAGGAACGCTCTAAGGAAAATTTGCAAAATAAAATAATAAACTTCTGTAAGTCAGGAAGGAAATCAATTTCCAGAATGGCGACATTGGTAGATATCAAGATAGCTAGAGAGCACCTTTTGCATAAGTTGTTTGTGAGAGGTGGACTGAGCAGGACCAGAATGTGTGGTTTCAGGCAATCACACAACAGATCACTGCAACTGGGTTAGATATCTGGAAAGATCAGGGTCTCTTACACGTGGCCCTGAGTGAACTATATGTGGCCCCTAAGGCCAAGGATGAGCACGACAAGATTGTCAGGATAGCGGCATATTTATATTTATATATGGGAGCCATACAGGACAAATGTTCTGAAGGCCAAGATCTGGCAAGTAGGCAACTGATGGCATTAGAGAAGGCCCAATCTGACCTGGACTCTTCTGAGCAGAGGCTGCAGAGGATCCAGGAGTCAGAAAACAAAAGTAGGCAGTATCTAATTAAAATAAAAGAGGACATGGGTATCCTGCAACAGGAAAGGGCAGACCAGGATACCAGAATTCTGGCCTTGTAGAAGGAGTACCAAGAAGGTTTGGACTCCCTACTGCAGAGCCAGAAAAAGCTGGAGCAACAACTGGATTTCAACAGGGCATGCACAGAGCAGGTAGCCACCCTGCAAAGCCATCTAGATAGAGTGAAGGCAGAGAGCAATAAGCTGATTTTGAAAGACCTGGACACCCAGGCAGAGTTTGATGAAGAGCGCCAGAAAGCGCGTGCCCTTCAAAGGCAGAGGGACGACCTGGTGGCACAGAGGCAGGCTCTTACTCAAGAAAGGGATACCTTAGGCCAGGAAGTCTGTCACTTAAAAGGGAAGCTGGAGGAAAATCACCTGGCCCTCCAGGGACTGTGTGATCTCCAAAAAGAGCATCAAAACTTCTTAGAGCACACCAGGAGGGTGGAAGATGCTCTGGCAAGAAAGTAGCAGGCCAGTAGGGACGGGACTCAGGAGGTAACCCTCCTGCAGCAAAGACTGGCCCAGTACTCCAGGACCAACCAGGAGGCACAGAGGGAAAATGAGGCTCTGTCAGCACAATGGTAGGCTCCAGCAACAGGTAGCCATGCAGGAGAGACTGATAGAGTCTAGTAAGGCCTTGATTGAGGAACTGAAAGCAAAGGCTCTTGCATGGCAACAGGGAGCAGGGGCTGATAGAGAGGAGGTTCGCTGGGAAAGGGAAACACCTGAGCATAACCTCAGGAGTCCTAGTACCAGAGGCCTTCATCTCTCCCAGTCCCTGGACTCTGCCACCCCCATGTCCCCTGGTGCACATGAGCCCAGGGCCACGGGGATGGCAGATTACTATCCAGTCAGAAATATGGGGCTCATAGGCCAGAACCTCCCAGGAATGGATGGGTGGGCATCTGGGTATGGGCACCCAAGTACAGTGCAATTTAGTGGGGAACCCCAGGAGAGCAGGCCCACTAAGGGCATCCTGAAAATCTCTGCCCAGTTAGGTCAGTGGGAGGGGTACCCATCAAATCCTGGGAGCAAGGAGGAATCAGAAGACTCCTCGGAGCGTCCCAGGACACAGGAGACTAGGTCCCCACATTATACCAGCCATTCCCAGGAAAACCTGGAAGATCAGACAGGCACCTCTGGGAGCAGTGCCTCTGAATCAGAGGATGAATGGACCGGGGTTACCCGAACCAAGAAGGCCAATAAGGCAAAAAAGGCCTTGCTTAAGGACCCCTTAAAACAGAATAAGGCAATAAGGAGTGTCATCACGCCTATCACAGAAACGCCAAGTATTCTGTGTGGGAACACTTAGAGCTCTTTGAGCAAATGATGGAGACTTTCCATTTGAAAGACAGCAGTAGCTGCATTCAGTATGCAAAATGGACATTCTCCCCAGAATACTCCAGTTTCTTTGCAGGGCTGGAGGACCAAAATCATTCAAGATGGTCCACATATAGGGCTGCCATCTTAAAGCACTTTTCCGTTCATAGAAATCCCCAAGAGGCTCGCAAGGCAGCCTACAATTTGCAATGTGGGGAGGATCAGGCCCCACAAGAATTTGTGCAGGAGTGGAAGCGTGCCTTTGCGCAGACTACCAAGAGGGTGCGCACGGACAGTAAAGAATTTGTAAATACGTTTTTCCATGCCTTACCAAATACATCATGACCCAGCTAGTGAGAGATTTTCATGAGAAAAGGTCACTAGACTGGGTCATTGAACAGGCCATCCGAATCTATGAGGTGCAGAAGCCCAAAGAAAATAAAAAATAATACTCAGAAAAACCCCAAACTGACCAGCACCTCTGCTGCTGCCAAGGTGGCAGAGGTAAAGGTTGCCCCCATTTTGGATTTGGAGATGGGGGGCATAAAAACTTGCCTGCACAGAATAATTCCAAGCCCAGAAGGCCCTCGGGCCAGCCACAGACAGGGAGTCAAGGAGGTAGTCCCACAAATGGGGTCCCTCACTCTCCTGACTATGTAAGTCCCTGCTACAAGGGAAACCGACCCATCCTGGGTTATGTGTGACTCCTCCAGCCCAAGGGGGGGGATCCAACCAAGCACCTAACCCAGGGAACTTCCCCTCCTAACTTCCCCCAGGAGGGCAGAAATTCACCAAATCCTGGGCACAACTTTTTCCCCAGGTACCCACAGAACTTCCAACCCCAAAACCATCCATCCTTCTTTCCCCAATTCACTGAGCCCAGACAACCTAATCTGGGAGAGGGCAGGCCAAGGGTGGAGGGGTGCCCAAATCTTCCCAACCCGGGGTACTACCAGAGAAGGGATAGCTACCCTTTCCGGGATCAGCCCAGGGGAGAAAACAGAACCCCGTATCAGCCTGAGCGGGTTTCACAGTTAGAGTGCCAGGTCCAAAATATGGCACAGGAACTGGGTCGCAGGCTGAGGGCTCAACAAAACCCTCAGATGAGCATGCCGGCACAGAACTGCCTCCAAAAAGGGGTGGGGGTGGCCCAGAACCGGAACCAGGGGAACTCAAAACTTCTATCTCCAGTTACCAACTTTTTCTTTCAGATTCCCAAGACTCTCCACAGAATTCTTCCCAAATCTCTTCTCTCTCCATGTCCAAAACCAGAAAATTAGCCCACCAGTTGTCCAAAAATGTGCATTATCTGTGCCCCCTTGTGGAGAAGGAGGGCAGATAATATGCCCCGGTTCAAGTACAGGGGTAGGGTACAATTTTGGCACTGGTGGACACTGGATCCCAAGCTACCCTTCTGTCCAGAAGGCCTTTGATGAACTAATTTCAGGAAGGGGGGAGAATTACCAAATTCCTCTCACCTCTCTTCCTGACAACTTCAGAACTTTGACGGGAAGGAAATTCCCATCGAGGGGACTGCGGATTTGGACATTAAAATTGGGCGACACAAAGTGAAACATCCGGTCATAGTAGTGACTCCAGAGGGCACCCCTTGTTTACTAGGGAATTACCTCCTGAGAAGGCTGTCACCCCTAATAGATTGCGTAAACAAGGTCTTCTGGACCCAGACTAGCCGACCCATAAAATTGAAACAGAGTGTCAACCATGTTAGTCTAAACGGCACATGCCACATGGTTGAACAAAAATCTGACCAAGTAGAATTTCACTTCCAGAATAACCAAATTCCAGACGTGACAGTAATAGCAGTAGGACAACAGACTGGTGATGGGGGGTCCTCTCTATTTCTGAAAATCAACCTTCCTTCCAGTTTAAGGTGGTATTCCTCACAGGAAGGAAACACTCTGAAATTCTTTACCAGCCCACAATCAGACATTCCCTCTCCAATAGTCCAGAAAAATGTGAAATCAGCCCAGAGCCTGGCTGATGTTCAGCAAATTGGAGAGCAGTTGTTCATCCCTGTTCAGTTAAATGAAAGGAAGGACTCTGTTCTCGCCCGAGTGGGTGTGAACAACGGTAAGAGCTTCATCAGCGAAGCCATGTTCCGCCAACTCCCAAAAGATCCAGCCATTCCCACATTCAAACTGATAGACAAATGGGAAATGGATCTGGAAGCACCCAATTCCAAACATCTCCTGCCAAGCAGGTGTATGCTCAAAATCTCCATAGGCAACAAGAGCATAGTTCATAATTGTTGGGTCGTGCGAGACGTCACTGCCGCCTTTTACTTAGGCAGTGACATTCTCAATCGCTTTGCCATAGTTTGGACCTAATAAACTTCAAAGCTTGGTCCCGATTAGCGGATAATCCCATGGGCTTTGATGATCCAGAGAAAGCATTTAGGTCAGCTCAACTGCTACCTTATGCAGTTGAAATTCAGATGGGAGAGGAAGTCACCATCCCAGAAAGGACCCGACAAGTCTCCCTGGAAGTGAAAGTTAAAAGAGGACAGAAATTAAAAAACCTGATGCTTATCTTCATCTAAATGCTTCTCTCCAACAGCAAGGGTTGGTGGTAAACCCAACACCATTAGTCAATATAGAACATGACACCATTCCAATAGAGATGGATAACAGCGACTTAAAGAGTATCACTCTAACCGCAGGCACCATTATTGGAATGGCGGTTGATGACCGACATTTTTCCATTGATTTAGGGAATTAACTGTTATGACCAATCCCCCCCAAGGACTGTTTTGACAGGGACAGTGATGACAACACAACACCAGACAGGATCTTTACCCGGCATGGGGGGGAACTTCCTGGTGTACACTTCCTGCCCTTATGGTAAGGAAGATGTGACTTGTGACTTCAGGAGGGATGAGGTGATTTTCCAGGTCCATGAGGGCTGCCTTTCCCACCTGAAGCCACCAGTCCAAATCAGCACTTTGACCGGGGACTTCTCCACCCAGCTGGAGGAGGCCGCTGAGATAGCAAAACCAGAAGTCTTTCCAAGCTTCAGGCAGATGGTTGAATAGATAGTCAACCTAGCTGATGCCTGTGTGACTCTGGAGCAGAAGCAAAAGTTGAAACAAGTTTTCTTGAATTTTCAAGATCTCTTTGCGGTGGACGCATATGACTGTGGTCGCACCGACATCCACACAACAATTATTCCCACAGACCCTGGTATGACTCCAGTGTTTGTGAAGCAATATCGCTTGCCTCTCGCATCAATGGAGTCCCTGACTGAAATCATTAACCACCTTGAGTCCTGTGGGATAATCCGTCCAGTCCACAGCACCTTCAATAATCCGGTGCTGGGGATATTGAAGCCAAACGGCCAGTGGAGACTCTGCACCAACCTTAGGGAGCTCAACAAACGGGTCCATACTTCCCGATGGCTTTTTCCCTAGATTGACCAAGGGCTGGCCCAGATCCTGGGGTCACAGGTATTCACGGCAATAGACCTGACCAGTGGATACTGGACTGTGCCTGTCAGTAGGGGGACCATACAATACTAAGGGAGGCTAACATCTCCGGTCTCTCAAAACCTTCTTCATTCACTCCGAGTTTGAGTGACCTTCCCCCTGAAGTAGCCATCTTTGAAAAATTGGTTCTTAAAGAAGTAGAACAGCAGATCCGCCATTACAGACACCAATCAGGACCTAACTTGGATCTACTAGAATTCCAGGCCATTAAGACACTGGCCTCCGACCCCACCATAGTCATAAAAGCTGCTGACAAAGGTGGGGGGATAGTAGTCTGGGATGCCAATAAATATGACCAAGAAGTGTTCAGACTTCTTCACATTCCAGGGCATTACACCAAAATAGCACAAGATCCATCGAAGTTGATTAAACTTAAAATACTCCAACTCACGGAAGAAGCCAGCCAAGCAGGTTTCCTCTCGGTAAAAGAAATTGAATACATTAACCACTCAGATGATCGCATTCCTCTGTTCTATATCATGCCCAAGATTCATAAAGATATTCAAAATCCCCCGGGACGTCCAAATGTTTCAGGATGCAGATCGATTCTCGAGCCACTATCGAAGTACATCGATTTTTTCATCAAACCCTTGGCCATGGCAACACCTACTTTCCTCTTAGATTCCAGAGATGTGATTAATTTGGTACAAAATCTGAACTTTGATTCCGACACAAATATTGGTCACATTAGATATTGAGGCCCTTTATACAAACATACCCCAAGAAAGAGCTATACAGAGCTTAGAAATCATACTCAATAGACGACCATATCCACATAGTGTTCCTACCAATTTTCTGTGTGAAGCTGCCAAGTTAGTTTTAACCAACAGTTTTTTTAAATTCAAGGAAGAATTTTTTCTACAAATTAAAGGGACTGCTATGGGCTGTACTTTTGCCCCAAATCTAGCCATCATCTTTATGGCTCTTCTTGAGGAAGAAAAAATCCTGGCAAACTCAAATCCGTTCCGGCAACAGATTAAGTTATACCTCCGATACATTGACGACATACTCTTAATATGGGAAGGCAATACTCAGTCTTTAATTCAATTTGTGGAATGGCTCAATATAGTAGATTCGGATATTCATTTCACGTTTCAGTACTCCACTACGAGGATTGCTTTCTTAGATTTATCTATCTTTGAACAAAGAGGTGTCTTACAAACTGAATTATTCAGAAAGACAACGGAAAGGAACACCACACTCTGTTTTGAGAGTCAACATCCCTCCAGCTTGCTACGGAACTTACCTTTCGGTATGTTCCTACGGTTACGCCGGAATTGTTCTGATATTGATAATTTTACCAAACATGCTACCATCCTAGAAAATAGACTATTAGAACGAGGCTACCCTAAAAAGCTTATCAAACACTCTAGAAAGAGAGCCCGCTATGCAAATCGAGATCTGCTACTATTACCTAAAAATGAGATCATCAAAAAAGAACAATTGGTTTGTGTCTCGACCTATTGCCAATACAGTAATACCATTAAAGGCATCATTTTAAAAAATTGGCGGGTCCTGAATGCATCCGCCATGATTTTGCCAAAACCCTTATTTGCTTTCAAGAAAGGCAAAAATCTAAAACAAAAAAAGACACGTGCAAGTAGAACCCCAGCTAAACCAACCGCGATCAGGGACACCAACTTTAACCCAGTGATAGGGCATTATCCTTGCACGTCAGTCATGTACTGCCTGCAAGTTCTCAAAAAAAACGACTTCTTTCATAATGGAAAATAAAACCTGGGATTTACGCACCTTTACAACGTGTTAAAGTAAAAACGTCATTTATGCAATTTCATGTCCTTGCAAAATGATGTATATTGGAAAAACCACAAGAGAAGTAAGTACCAGAATTAATGAGCATCGCTCAAAAATTAATACTCGGGATCTAAATGCTCCTATGGTAATTCATTTTGTTCAAATGGGCCATACTGCGGAACAAATGGAGTGGTTCTGTATTGAAAAAGTAATTGCTTCCAACGTAACCGAAATGACAAAAAAACTGGCTTACAAAGAACAATTATGGATCTTTAACCTAAAAACTTTAACTAATGGTTTGAACACACTAGAACCAGGTTTTCCATATTCCTAAAGGGGATCCACCATTGAGACGTTGACGTGGGAAACACCTTGGGTCCCGTCCATCGCGAGCCCTCTGATGCCACTGAGAACGAGAAAAACAGGCCGCCATACCATTCATAGTCCGTTTTTCACCTTGATTGACAAGTTACAGTCACGTGTGCGGTCCTTGCAGTCACGTGAGTGCTAGTATAGTATTTAAGAAGCCGCAGAAATAGTTCTTACGTCGCCAGAGGGGCGCCGTCGGGTTACGGACCAGACAGACCCTGCGAGCGAGCATATTTTCAACAGCTCGTCCTGGAATAGTAAGTAGACTCTTCCTTTTTCTTGCTAGAAAGCATTTATTATTTTTTCAGCCACGAGCTGCCCGGTATTTATTAGGCTTGCATACAGTGAGTCTTTGACCCTGTTGAATTATATATGCCTCCGGCTGTTGACACCGTTCCAATGCCGAGCACTCTCCCGTTAGTAACGTGAGCCCTGGCAATTGATTATCTTCGCTTCAGGAGTTCTACCCGAATTGTTATTGTGATTTGCGTGACTTTTGCTTTGCCCCAACTCGACCTTATCAACAGTTTTGACCTTTTTTCTCATTTATATAGGGAACGGGAGAGTTGTTAATCCCTGGTTGTACCCCTTAAGTCTATGAACATTCATATTGGAGGATTGATCCTTTCCTCCGAAATGGTGCTGCCTGCATGAAAAACAGCCACTGCAGGATTGAACCATTCCCATATCTCCAGCTGACGGTTACGCAGTACAGACGTGTTGGGACATCGCATATTGGTATAGCTGGCACTCCTGTTCTTCACATCAGGAATTTTCAGCTGTCTCTCCTTCTCTCTCTTCATTTATGAAGGTCAGTTATTAAAAATTAGACCTATAAGCGCTCGCATAGCACACTGCCTGTATAAATAGATCACGCAAGTTTAATACATGGGAATTCGCATCTTCACACTAACTTAATGGGGCCGCTTGATGGCCACAAGGGGTTGATTCTCTCTGCACTTTGGGGCATCAATGATCATGGTAGCACTGTTTATAGCATGCAAACTACCCCCCTTGGAGTTATGGTACAAGGCAGGGGGCAGGTTGTGTTTGATTTTAAATCACTTTTAATGAATATGAATTGGTTGATAATTGGGGGTTTCCCTTTGTTTTCTCTAGTGGTTCTATGATGAGGTCTCATATATGTATATCTCCCTGTCTTTTTAGAGTTGAATTGTTATTCTCCTGATGAAGGCGTAACTCAATTAAAGTTAAATACGCCGAAACCGGTTGAGAAACCAGTGATGAGGTCAACTTTGGACATCGATGTGACCCATCCTAAACTGATGACCACTTGAGCAATCTGTTGTTGTGGCTTTTCATATATATTTATTATATATCTCTTTCTCTCTATTTTTTATGAAGACAATAAGTAAATCAATTGTTATGACTTTTTTAGGATAACGTTTTACCTTACATGTATTATTGTGATGGATGTATGAATGGTTATTGGATGCCTGTGTACGAATGAGATGGTTTATATGTGAAATTATGTGTTCTTAATTCCTTTCCTGCGATGTAAAATTATTGAGTGCTATGATTAATTCTCGATTAAAATTTGATATTTAAATAATGGATCAGGTTCAATTAAATTTCTGGATTCCTTTTGTCTCCAAAATTGTATCCTCTGGTTTTCTTCCGTAATTAGTAATGTACTAATACCCTGACCCAGAGTGTGGGGTCTCCTGTGTCCTTCAGATAAATATATAAGTAGGGGGGACCAATACAAGCTGGCTTTTACCTTTGGGGGCCAGAAGTACATATGGACCCGGACTCCCTTCGGATACATCAACTCCGGCAATGAATTCAACATTTTCCTACACAAGGCCATGCCCGACCTGGGTGAGAGGGGTAACCTGGCTTATGTAGATGATGTCCTCATCAAGAGCTCAACGCGGAGATATGTTATGTTCTGACACAGTTGAGGGCCGCCGGAGCAAAACTTTCCTTTCAGAAAGCACAGTGGTGTAGAACCAGTGTTAATTTCTTGGGGCATGAGATTACTCCTCAGGGTCTCTGTCCCCAGGAAAAGAAGGTGGTAGCACTCCAGAAACCGAAAGACCCCACAACTCTGAAGGAACTAAGGAGCCTCCTTAGACTGACTAATTACAGCAGAAAGTTCGAGGGCTACGCAGAGATCACTAGACCCCTGATTCATCTTTTGAAGGGGGGGGTCAAGTGGGAATGGGGTCCAGAACAATCCGAGGCAGTAAGACAACTCAAAAGAGGCCTCTCACAAGAGTCTTGCCTAGCTTTCCCTGTCAGAAACAAGGAGTTCTTCTTGGAGACAGGGTTCTCTAATACATGCTTGACTGCAGTATTATAACAAAAGCATTACAAGGTAAATAAAGTAATCTCCTATGCAAGTAAAACTTTATCCTCTGTGGAGGAAAGATTCAACGATTGTGAGAAGGCACTCCTGGCAACGGTGTGGGCATTGAAGAATTACCGCCATTTATCCAGGGGGAACACATCATAGTGGAGACTCCACACCAGCCTCTGCAATATCTCCAAAGTGACAGAATCGGGGCCGGAAATGTGAGTAATTCCCAAATTACTTCCTGGATTCTGTCAATGCAAGGCTTTCCTGTGGAGGTCAGATATGGCCAAAAGAAGAGTCCCCTCGCGCAAGGTCTGGCTGACTTGCATGATTGTGCCAGAGAAAACTGTCTCGAGGACGAGAGTCTAAAAATCAAGGACAACATGGAGGCATACCTCAATTCCCCACACAAAGTCTTTGAAGAGGACAAGTGTGAGGGAATGCCCACTGTCTATGTGGATGGATGCTCTTACCATGTTGACAATGGGGAAAAAGAACTTGTGGCCGTCGTAGGGAATGCATGGGTGAATGCGTCGCCAGAACCCTCCGCTGGATACAAGATTGGTCCCCGAAGTAGTCAAGTGGCAGAGTTGATGGCTGTGCATCAAGCCATCCTCACTGCTGTCCAACATCATCTCCTCAAACTGGTCATAATCACAGATTCAGATTATGTACAGAACGGGTTCGTGGAGCACCTGGTTAACTGGAAAACCAGAGGCATGCTATGTGCTAATAGTAAACCCTTGAAACATGGGAAGTTAATTCAAAATATTGATGATCTGGTCACCTCGAATGGGATGACCATCTACTGGAAAAAGATCAAGGGTCATTCCAAAGTAGAGGGACCAGACAAAACTGGACATGACTTAGCTAATCAGCTGGCCAAAACCGGGGCCATCCAAGGGGATCTAATAGAGATCGAGTCCCTGTTGGGGGAAATCCAGGTCACTGCTATCACTAGGTCCCAGACAAATGCTCACAATGATCTTTCAACTGCACAACCCCTCCTTGTGGGCCCCTGCTTTTTGGCCCTCTGCCTTGGGCCCGTTACCCAATCCAGTTAGTAAAGAATTTAGGAGTTATCCTTTCCACTTCTTTGTCGATGTCTAACCGGGTCACGGCCGTGTGCCAGTCCAACCACCACCAGATTTGAATCCTCAAGAGGGTCATGCCCTTGATCCCGGAAGCCCTACGCCCCCCTGTGGTAGCGATGCGTTAGTCCTCACACGACTGGACTATTGCAATTCACTCCATCTGTCTCAACCTATCAGCCTTATACACCGCCTTCAACGTATGCAGAACCTTGCTGCTAGGCTGGCCAGTGGCTCCCCTTATGGTGCCCACATCATGCCAGTGCTTCGCCAACTGCATTGGCTCCCGGTGAACCAGCAAATTCATTTTAAATCTCTGTGCATTGTTCATCGGGCAATTCATGGTCAGGGAGCTGAATTTTCACAGCTTAAATTTACCCGATACCGTCCGGACAGGGACCTACGCTCTGCTACTTCTAACCTGCTTACTGTCTCTAGGTTTAACCGGGCAAGGCTGGGGGGCAGAGCCTTTTCTGTCACCGCGGCCAAACTTTGGAACAGCCTCCCTGTATCTCTTAGGGCCACTGTTAACCAGCTTGGATTCAGAAGAGAGTTGAAAACTAATCTGTTCTAAGCCCGACCACTCCATTGGTCTTCTTCGATTGGGTAGCTTCCTTTCCAGCGCCATGATGCCTTCGGGCGAACGTGCACTTTACAAATGTTAATAACATAACAATGGAGTAAGGAGACCCCAGATGCTGATTTGATTACAGCTCAGAAAGGGGATCCAATAATTGGTAAGTTTTATCAACACATTGAGCACCCTGAGAACTTTCCCCTGACCGATACTGATTACATTGGGAGAGAGAACCTCGGAGTGTTGATGAAATGTCCAAAAATGTTCCGAATCCAAGACGGTTTGTTGATAAGGAAATCCCAAGCTGGCCATGATCAGTGGGTGGTTCCTACCTCATTCCGAAGTCTGATGTTAAGTCACGCCCATGATGCGGCCACAGCCGGTCATAGGGGGTTTCATACAACACTTGAGATCTTAAGAGAGGTTGCATAATGGCCACACATGGGGCAGGACCTCGACCAATACTTGAAGGGGTGTCTCGTGTGTGCACAATTTCAGCCAACATCCCTCACACACCGTTCGCACCTCCAAAAGAGGGGGATGACACTGCCATGGTCAGATTTGCAAGTAGATTTCATTGGGCCTGTGATTCGCTCCTCTAGGGGGAATAAGTACATGTTGACTGTGACATGCTTATTTACTAAATGGGTGGAATGTCTCCCGGCCCCAAACTGTAAGGCAGAAACAGCAGCTGCCCTGATGATCAACTACATCTTTTTCGCGTTTTGGACTACCCCAAAGGATTGAGTCAGACAGAGGTAGCCATTTCACCAGCAAAGTAATGCCAAAGATGTGAGAGATACTTGGGGTTAAAAGGAAGCTACACATTGCTTACCGGCTAGCCTCTAGTGGTGCAGTAGAACGTTACAACAAAACCATTGTGAGCATCTTGAAAATGTTTGTGGCAGATTTGTTGGGATATCCGATTACCTCTCGTCCTAATGGCCATCAGATCTACCCCTTCATCTGGAACTAAAATGTCACCGTTTGAGTTGATGACTGGACGCAGGATGGTGCTTCCCCAGCATCTGCTTTACAGGACCCAAGAGCAGACATTGATCAATGCCTCCACAACTCATGAGTATGTTGAAAATGTAAGAAAACACCTTCAACATGCTTTTGCCTATGCTCAGTGAAATCTAGAAAGATCAGCAGATAGCATGAAGACCCACTATGACTTGAAGACTACCAGGAAAGAATACAATGTAGGAGACCGGGTCTATCTATACAATTTCCAAAGGAACCAGGCCAAACAGCGGAAATTTCTGCCTACCTGGAAGGGACCTTTTGAAATTATAGACAAGATCTCACCAGTCGCCTACAAGACCTGCATCCCCAAAGGCAGTTTGGCACAGGGGGAAGACAAGTGGGTCCATATTAATCAGCTAAAGTGTTGCCATCCTAGGCACACTCTGCAGCAACTGGAGGAGTCTTCTGGAACCCCAGAGGGGGCCGCTCCAGATCAATAAAATTCCAACTCTAAAACCATTCCACACATAGTCTATAAAATACAATAATGCAAATGTCTCCCGATTTATAAAATGTATATGCCCGCCCCACTACATTAATAGTGGTGGGGAAATGTCTACGAATATGTGTTAGCCTTTTTGCTTTGTCATCCTAGGAGAGAGAAACCAGGGAGACTGACCAAGGAGGACGACCCGGGGACTGGAAGCAAAGATCCTAGGGGCCCGGGGTATCGCTCAATACTCCCATCAGGACTGGCGAGGAGAACCAAGCGACCCACCCCTGATGGAGGAAAAGACAAATTGTGCCATTTGTGGAATCCGGAGAGATGAGGCTAACATCCCAGTCTTGCGAAGTTCCATCGATGAAAGATCAACGGCCATCGCAAGAGGGGGGGCTTGTGGGATGTACCAACCCACTGATCCAAGCCCTGCAACATCACTGTGCATTGCTAGCAGCAGAATCATCATAATGGCCACTGGAAAGCATGCTGCTCACCAGAAATCACCAGAAATTGCACAGTGAAACCCTAAAAAATAGGCCACCATCCACTTTTGCCTATCTTAGTGAGCACAGGAGACCACTGCCAAAAACCACCAGTGGGCTACCCACAAAGTAGCCTGAAACCACTTGGAAATAGCAATGCCGATTGCCAAAAGAAACAGAGCTGTTTGGGAATCTGTTTTGATTGTCAAAAATGTGCTAAATCTGCAAAAAGGAAAGGAAATTGCACACCCTATTTTGATGAGAAATCTAATTTGATATAGCTTTTAAAAGCTCCAGTGGCTTGTCACTATATTAGATGATTATATGGGGTGCCGGGGAGAAATAAATAGACCCTGGTATCGTAGGTCAGTGAAAATATGAACAAAATGGTGTTCCCATTGACAATGGGAACTCCCGTCCCCTGCACACCTCTGGGTATTGGATAAAAAATCCAAACAAAATATAATAAACTTTTTTGTTCACTTGTTGGTGATTTTAAACATTAAAGAATATCAATTAAGCCATTCTTTTGTACAAATATTGCATATACCAACATGAAATAATTTGTTTCAATGTACATAAAAAGTTTCAAAAGTCTTTATGAAGGCGTAATAGTATTTTAACACTGTTTACATAACAAAAAAGAATATTCAAGTTTAATTCACTCGAAAAGAATATACAATAATTCACTAAAAAAGGGGAAAGCCTTCCTAATTCAGAGCTCTACGCGTTTCGAGAGTATACCTCTCTTCTTCAGGAGCAACAACTTATCCATGTAAACACAGAGTTCTCTTAACTTATTATTAATTCACAGTCAACAAATAAGTTCAAAGTATAGCTATTTCAATTTTCTTGAATTTCAGAACTTCGAGCATCCCTTCTTATTGTGGAATGATGAAAACGTCATCTAGTGAAGTTGCAATCTGATGTGCTGTGAATGACAATAATATCTGTATTAACTAATGATTTAAACCGGCGATCAAAATAAATAACTATATCCGTATGGGAACCAGTATTCCTACCTGTGTTTCCTGTTTATATCCTGTATGTTTCTTAATTCAAAGATGACTGGTATCTGTGGCTTCTAATCAGACTTCGTTCTGTCCTAAATAATGATTGAATAATGTTTATCAGATTGTGGTCGTGCATCATGTTTTCGTATGATTCCTTCACTTAAATTCAAAAAGTTACCTCTTTGTACTGTAGGTAGTGTATATTGCAGTGCTGGGCCCCTCGTTGTCACGTCCCCAACTTCTCAAAGGTAACCTACGTGAAAAATATTGTGTCAATGTATGTAACTTAACTCATTTCACTAATGGATATTATAACCTCTCTCATTTCCATCTTACCTTATTGGTAATGTTCCTTCCCTCCAACACAAACGCTGCAATCTCTACCAGAGACGCGCGTGTTTTCGAACCACTCTCCCTATTTATTGTCATGTGACTTGAGGTCGTGTGTCAGTGTAGATCATGTGATCAGATTAGCATTCTGGGAGTTGTAGTGTTGGTTGCTAAATAGTGCGCGAATGCATGCTGGCCGTGTATATTTAATTTTAATAGTCATTACCCTGTAAGGTCTATTACTTATGTGTATATATCATATTTACACTGATTACCAGACTAAACTTTAAAGTGTTACCTTAATCTTGACGAGCTAAATCTAGCCCCAGTGTTTTCTGGAAACGCGTAGAGCTCTGAATTAGGAAGGCTTTCCCCTTTTTTAGTGAATTATTGTATATTCTTTTCGAGTGAATTAAACTTGAATATTCTTTTTTGTTATGTAAACAGTGTTAAACAGTGTTAAAATACTATTACGCCTTCATAAAGACTTTTGAAACTTTTTATGTACATTGAAACAAATTATTTCATGTTGGTATATGCAATATTTGTACAAAAGAATGGCTTAATTGATATTCTTTAATGTTTAAAATCACCAACAAGTGAACAAAAAAGTTTATTATATTTTGTTTGGATTTTTTATCCAATACCCAGAGGTGTGCAGGGGACGGGAGTTCCCATTGTCAATGGGAACACCATTTTGTTCATATTTTCACTGACCTACGATACCAGGGTCTATTTTTTTTTCTCCCCGGCACCCCATATAATCATCTAATATAGTGACAAGCCACTGGAGCTTTTAAAAGCTATATCAAATTAGATTTCTCATCAAAATAGGGTGTGCAATTTCCTTTCCTTTTTGCAGATTTCAGTGTGACATCCCATTCATTTGGTGTGGTATCAATACGAAATTAGCACCCCACCTTCTCTGAAATTATTACTTTTGTTTCATTTCTAAAGAATGTCATTTTCAAAAATTAATGCATTAACGAACAAACATGCAAAAACTCTAGCATTCACGGATGAAGAAGCTATATGAATATTAGGTTTAATTAAGAGTACAGGCAAATTATCTACAAATCAAGATAAACCGGATAGAATCATTAACAATCTAGAAAAACTTATTAGACGAGAAATTGCACAGAAACTGCATGCTACAACTCTAACTGAGTATTACAAATCACAAAAAATACCTAGAGGACTTCGAATGTATTTAAAACCTACACTCTGTAAGGACAATATTGAATTTGTGGCTAGGTGGGAACGAATTCTTAACAAATGTTCATTAGATCTTATTCTGTTGACAATTGAAGAATTAGCTGCATCATTATCTAAATTGGACACGGAAATAACAGAATTAAAAGAACAATTTATCTCGCTAACCTCAGTAGATGAATTAAAAAACACCTTGGCCCTGACGAATGAGAAACTGGATTCATACAAAAAGGATATAGAGCAAAGAAAGATTCGTAAATATCGTCGTGACACATTGGACTATTCAAGAGACATAGTCTACACGTGGCAAGAGTATTACCAGCAGCAAAATCAACAATTCCAGAACTTAAAACAAAGAACACCAACACAGAAAATACCGAGAAGAGGAAGTAAAAGTACAGAACCATCAAGTGACGCATCGAGCGAGGGGAGAGATTTAGCTCCAACACAACAACCATCAACATCAGGGATTATACCCATAGGATTAATCCCAAGTGTCCAGAACGAAGAAGGTTTACTAGATGCACCTGATTTTTTAGAAGACGGCGGGCACGAAGAGGGAGGAAGAAACCTAAGGAGCAAAAAGAAAATTCAAACTTGATCCTTAATATTTCGACCAAAATTCTTAATAAACAACAATTGGATTTACTGAACTTAGGCCTTTCTTTTGTACCAACAAATCAAACAAATTTATTTTCAGAAGAAGTGAACTTATTCAAATTGGTAAGGAAAATGAAGTTAAAATTATTTTTTGATGCTATACCTCCAATACAAGAAAGATCGACAACATTTGAATCACTTGAAATGAAGCCAAAAAGTACGTTCACTCCTAACGTTAAGAATTCAACATTAGATCTGTTTGAAGCAAAAATGAAGAAAGATCTGCGTTCAATAAAATTTGCTGATATGAGACAACAAAATCTCCGGAAACACCAACATAAGATACTCAAAGAGCTAGCAAACGATAGAACAATTGAGATCAAACCAGCGGACAAAGGGGGTGCAATTGTAATTATGGATGCAAATTTGTACAAACAAGGATGTCTGTCTTTACTAGAAGACACCAATACATACATGACTCTACAATATGATCCGACAAGAGAGACCCAACAGATGATTGAAGAATTAGTGAACAAAGCATCGGAAGAAGACTGGATAACAGAGAAAACTAAAGAATTCCTACTCAATAAAAATCCAATTCTCCCAGTATTCTATGGACTACCAAAAGTACACAAAAACTTAAGAAATCCCCCTTTCAGACCAATAGTTGCAGCAACTGAAAGTGTCTTTGACCCATTGTCCAAATATATAGATAAACTTCTTCAGCCCATCATCCAATCTACATCAACTTATTTAAGAGACACGACCCACTTACTTAACATATTGAACACATTCCGTGAAGTAGAAGAGAATTGGATATTATTTACCCTTGATGTACAATCCTTGTACACCTCAATTCCCCATGAGGAAGGACTGGAGGCCCTAGAGTGGCTGTTACTCCAACAAGAATTCTTTCCATCTAACAAAACATTTGTCATCCAACTTGCTAAAATGATCCTTTACAATAATTACTTCAGATTTCAAGGACAATATTATTTACAGATTGCAGGAACTTCAATGGGGGCAGCCATGGCCACAGTATATGCCAACACATTCATGTTTTATTTTGAAACTCAGTTCATCCTAGACAACCCAAGATGGTCAGAGAAATTAAAGATGTGGAAACGTTACATTGATGATGTGCTTGGCATATGGTGTGGCACAAAAGAAGAACTGGAAAACTTTCATGTATACTTAAACTCATGTAATGACAGAATTAAGTTCACACTAGAAATTGGAACACCATCAGTGCACTTCTTAGACACAAAAATCTACTCTGAAAATGGAAGATTACAAACAACAGTTTATAGGAAATCTACAGATGTGAACAACAGTTTATTTTTCACGAGTCACCATCCTCAACATTTGAAAAATAACTTGCCCTTGAGCCAATTACAGAGAATCAAACGGATAGTTTCAAAAGAGGATACCTTTATGGAAGTAGAAAAAGATCTTATGTCACGATTTGAGGAGAGAGGATTTCCTCATAACATCCTTACAGAAGCAAAAGAAAAATGTCATCAAAAGACAAGATCAGACTTGTTAATGCATAAAACCACGAAGGAAAAGGAAAATCCCCCACTGATTTATTTATCACAATACTCTACCAAAAGTACACAAATCAAAAGGATTTTGCATAAGAATTGGAAGATAACCAGATTGGACACAAAACTCAGTAGTTTATTCCCAAAACCACCATTAATGGCCTACACCAGAGGGAGAAACCTACGGGACTCATTGGTCAAGGCAGAGAGGGTAAATATGGCACAACAACAATTCTTGTCTAAAACAAAGAAAGGTACATTCCCTTGTTTGAATTGCAGTCAATGTAATAATGTTTAGAAAGGACCAACAATCAGACATCCATACACAGGCCAGAAAATTAATTTAAAAAATTTTGCTACCTGTGATAATAAATGTGTAATTTATGGAATCTTATGTCCATGTGGTAAATATTATGTGGGCCAAACACTGAGACGTGTAAAGGATCGTATCTCAGAACACAAGTCCAACATAAGAACAGGAAATTTAAAGTCACCAGTCACAAGACATTTCAAGGAGTACAAACACACAATCTCACAACTTAGATTTGTAGTTTTGGAAACAATTACACGACCAGCCAGAGGGGGCAATTTACAGCAAATTCTATCTCGTAGAGAAATGTTTTGGGTACACAAATTGGACTCTCTTGAGCCTAGAGGTATGAACGAGGAGCATTGCCTAAATGTATTCTTGTAAAAATAATGATGTTAATGTTCCCTGTACACATTGTCAACTATCTTCATAATCTCTTTGTTCTATTACTGTTACATGCAAATCGCCAGATACACTTAAAAATTTTTTGGAGTTGTCACTATAATGTATACCTGTCTCCCACTTATTAATGTGGAATGAGGAAAAGACTATCTACAGATTAGGTCCTTAATACTACAACTCCCAGAAAACACTGGGGCTAGATTTAGCTCGTCAAGATTAAGGTAACACTTTAAAGTTTAGTCTGGTAATCAGTGTAAATATGATATATACACATAAGTAATAGACCTTACAGGGTAATGACTATTAAAATTAAATATACACGGCCAGCATGCATTCGCGCACTATTTAGCAACCAACACTACAACTCCCAGAATGCTAATCTGATCACATGATCTACACCGACACACGACCTCAAGTCACATGACAATAAATAGGGAGAGTGGTTCGAAAACACGCGCGTCTCTGGTAGAGATTGCAGCGTTAGTGTTGGAGGGAAGGAACATTACCAATAAGGTAAGATGGAAATGAGAGAGGTTATAATATCCATTAGTGAAATGAGTTAAGTTACATACATTGACACAATATTTTTCACGTAGGTTACCTTTGAGAAGTTGGGGACGGGACAACGAGGGGCCCAGCACTGCAATATACACTACCTACAGTACAAAGAGGTAACTTTTTGAATTTAAGTGAAGGAATCATACGAAAACATGATGCACAACCACAATCTGATAAACATTATTCAATCATTATTTAGGACAGAACGAAGTCTGATTAGAAGCCACAGATACCAGTCATCTTTGAATTAAGAAACATACAGGATATAAACAGGAAACACAGGTAGGAATACTGGTTCCCATACGGATATAGTTATTTATTTTGATCGCCGGTTTAAATCATTAGTTAATACAGATATTATTGTCATTCACAGCACATCAGATTGCAACTTCACTAGATGACGTTTTCATCATTCCACAATAAGAAGGGATGCTCGAAGTTCTGAAATTCAAGAAAATTGAAATAGCTATACTTTGAACTTATTTGTTGACTGTGAATTAATAATAAGTTAAGAGAACTCTGTGTTTACATGGATAAGTTGTTGCTCCTGAAGAAGAGAGGTATACTCTCGAAACGCGTAGAGCTCTGAATTAGGAAGGCTTTCCCCTTTTTTAGTGAATTATTGTATATTCTTTTCGAGTGAATTAAACTTGAATATTCTTTTTTGTTATGTAAACAGTGTTAAAATACTATTACGCCTTCATAAAGACTTTTGAAACTTTTTATGTACATTGAAACAAATTATTTCATGTTGGTATATGCAATATTTGTACAAAAGAATGGCTTAATTGATATTCTTTAATGTTTAAAATCACCAACAAGTGAACAAAAAAGTTTATTATATTTTGTTTGGATTTTTTATCCAATACCCAGAGGTGTGCAGGGGACGGGAGTTCCCATTGTCAATGGGAACACCATTTTGTTCAAAAATGTGCTAAAATCATGGCTCACAAAGCACCTAAAAGATCCAACCTCTTTGTTGGGTGTTCCGCATTACTCTACTGCAAGAATCCACATCAATACAATATCAGCAAGAATCCTATGCTATCAGAGCAAAATCTCCTTTTAAAGATACTGATGGAAAGACAGCTGTCAAAAATGGGTGCAGTACCGTTACTCGCCTCTACCAAGAAGCCAGCGTTTTAAAACCATTTTGTAAAGTTAAACATGGAACCCCAAACTATGCCAAAGAAATACTTGCTATCAGAAGCCTAAGGGGTGGAGAAACTATATTCTGAAATGACTTGAAGGAAGCAATTGTTTAATGTGTGTATTAAAAATGTGGGTTATATTGTAAGAAAAGACAAATTGTAGACATTGGTTGCAGAGTTAAAAAGTTTCCCACACTGGGATCAAACAGATTCCACACCTTTTCCCTGGACAAAAGAAGCTTCCTTCTGCCCTTGGCCAAGTGATTGACAGACTGGTGTGAACAGGAACTAGCCAAGGCACCCTGGCATGTTGCTCTCAGTCAAGACAATGGATTCTTTGGGATGAATAGGAATATGCTGATTTGGGTGTGACTGGTCAACAACTCCTGGCAGGAAACAAGACATGTGACCCTCTGAGTCAGCCAGCTCTGGGGGCGGAGACAAACCATTGTGTGTATTGAATTGAAAACAAATATATGTTTTATTTAATTGCTTATAACAAATTTTACCAAGCTGACCAAAAAATGAAACTTTGGGATTCTTAAAATGAAAACTTCACTCACAATTTAAGACTAAGCTGGACGCTGTGTGATGTTCCGAGACCAAACCCCGGAATTTATTAATATTGTAGCTGCAGTGTTGTTGCTATGCACATAAGAACTTACAGTAATATGCCCAGAGAGGGTCTGCATGCATCAGATTGGTGCAGAACCAATATTGGGAAACCCACCAAAAGCGCAAATAAGTGCTCATTTCTGAACCCAAGCTCGTAGGAACATGGGACTTCAGAGACATGCCTTAATTAATCTGTGATGTGTATATGTATTATGAACAACTTGTTTATCTTGGAAATGTGTTTTTTGGGAAAAATTGATTTTCTATGAAAAAGCAAATGGGAGGGATTTCAGCTTAGACATAAACACAGCATCACTGACTCATTCTGACACGCTGATCCTTTCTACAGTCAGGGGACAGGGAATCCTCTAACCTATCAAATCCTTAGAGGGTTGGGCATGTAGAATCAGCCTTCCCACCCACTTTGGAAACACATAAATAAGGACTGGTGAGAACCAGAAAGGCCCACTCTTTCCATTCTTCAACCAATGTCTTGCAAAGCACTCTGCAGGAAGACTCCAGACTCCAGATAGATCCAGACTACCGATAGAACCAAACTCTAGAACCCAAACTCGAGAACCTTGAAGCAGAGAGGTCTAAACCAAAAGCTGAATCCTTTTCAGCAGGCTTCAGAATCATTTGCAAACCTGATTCTAGCCCCTAAACTTCCACAGGGCCTAACCAAACATTTCAACAGCCGGGTGTGCTGTTTGCTTCTAGCTAAGAACCCTGTGCTAGAACCAAGATCCAAACCCAGAAAGCAGCGCTGTATCAAGAACCCGTTGGACCCAGACCAGAGGCCGTGCTGTGAACAGAACCCAGTGCCTGAGACCGTCCTGTGGCGAGAGGGAAGTCCAAACCCTTGACGAGATCTGTGATGAGGCCCATTCCATTCCAAAGCCTAGGAGTGAGTATCTAGTCTAGAACTGTCCATAACCAATCTTTTAGTTTAAAGTAATCCTCTTCCAACCATTTTAACCTGTCCAGGACTGCATTATAGAATCTTGTGTCCATCCTGTTGATTCCAAATCTGTAAAGCGCGATCTGTCATTTCTGAAATCTTGATTCTATTTCTGAAAATCTACCTCCACAAAAGCCTCTAACTTTTGAACCGCACGTCCTAGAAGCGAAATTTAACGGTCATTTTAAAGCTAAGCTCCTAAGCTTTCCAACAACCACAAAACGACATTCATTATAGTTTTTCCATAATCGCGATTTACGCACGCGGAAAAATTGCTGCGAATTGCAATTTGGCTCAATTTCTGTCAAAATAGCTGTTTCTTGTTCTCAATTGCTGAAATTCGTTTTCAATTTGATAATCATTCATGAATCATTGCTAGTGTTGACCTGTACCAATCCAAAGTAATTCTCACTAGTGCTGAATCTTCTTTAGTGAATTAAAATCAATTTAGCATATTTTCACTTTCACTGCAATCATATTCAAAAGTATTTTTGCCTGTTTTAAAATCATTCCCGTTTCTCTAAGCTTGCTAGGGGAACTGGAATTGAACTGCCTTTTTGATTGTATTCCGGACACCTGTGTGCCCTCATTTCCATCTCTTCATATTGCAGCGGGGGCGGGGGGGTGAGTAGTCACAGGGAAAAAGGTGACCATATTATCTTTTGATTGAAATCATATCAAGTCTATTTCTGTGTTGCATTCTTTCCCATTATTGCATTTCCTTGAATCACAAAGTATTCTCTGCTACCGTATCCTCCATATTCATACTCCTAAGAGATTAAAGAGATTGTTAATTTTGTAATATAACCCATTGTTGATTACCGTCCATATTCATAAGTGTGCTATTCAAATATTATTTTGTTCATAAAAGTGTGATATATATATTGTTTAATTCTTCAAATAAATCTTTTAATTTGCAAAACAAACCTACTTTTTGGCCAGGGGGATTCAAAGAGAGGGGCGTTATATAAGGGTTCATCATCCAGTTTAAAGAACTTTGACATACAAATATATAAATAAGGGCTTCAATTGGGCATCTCAGACTAGGCATTGACTTAGTTGGAGTGCTGCATTGAAGTCACTTACATTCAGAATAAGTCTTAAGTACCCAAAAGGTTGTTAACGTTTTTAACAACCTTTTCGGTACTTATCACATGTTGATAATCGAGCCCTCGAAATTGGCCGACTGGGTGGCATGTCAGTGTGCTGTAAACTATTAAATGCAATGAATATGAATATGATTTAAAAAGAAAAGGGAAACACAGATTCACACAGATCTTTTGTGTTACGGATTATTTTCACTGTTCCGTAATTATTGATTCCACTTCCCCAAGCCGCATTCCCAGTGACGGAGCCAGGTTTTGATGCCAGCGGGGGTGAACAAAGTGCTGCTCGGAGGGCGCCGCCGCTGCCACCGGCCGGTAGGGTCAGCGAGAGGGGTGGATATGAATAGATGTATCCACCCCGCCCCTGCTATAGTTATGGCAGCGGCTCTTGAGTCAGATTGTTACTGAATAGCCCTGCGGAGGACGATGCAAGATACCTGGTCTACAATTTATAGTACTTTCATTCGGTTGGGTTATATTATTTTCTTCTCCTTCACGTGAAAGCTCAGACTGTCAATTCCGCTACAATATTCAGCTGCATCAAACGACTCGTCATTGCAGAACAAGATGTGCTTTTGGAAACACTGACCTTGCAACTTTGCAGAGGTCTTTTAATGTGAAACATGCTAAATTAAAATAATTGCTTACGTTGAAAACAGTAACAGGCAAAAATATAACATGCTGCCAGCATTAATGGTGCGCAGCCATCCTGATCATGTTTATGCTGAGGAGTGCCAGTGACTCCAAAAACAGGATAGATGCCTGAGCTGAGCTGTAACTGCTCTTTCAAGCGAGCTACTCCGAATACAAAAGTAGAGGTACATGCACAGAGGAAAGCACCACACTGACAGTCCTCATCCCGTGAGTGTATGGTGCATTTTAACTTTGGCAAAAGGATTTCACGCCCCCTTTCAGGCAAGTCTGGATCTTCTGTCTTGCAGAAAACAAAGTGTAACCCTCAGCCCTAAGAAGCCCTTGTTTCTGACTGCATACGGCCCCAAAGTACTCGGTCATTCATTCATGAACATTGTTTCAACAAAGATTCGTAGCATTGCTGATAGATGACAGTGCTCAGACTGTTTAAGTGCCTGTGGCCAAGATCTCTTTGCAACACGTGGGTCATGGCAAACGCAAAACGCATTTTAACAAGAATTAAAGTGGTCTATTTGAACGCAGAAGCTATTTTTTTGGGTAACTTGTCACCACAGCGTCTCGACTTATGCGGTATCGCTTTCCAGATTAGCTAGTTTACTGGACCCGGTCCCTGAGTGTACATTAGTCACTCTGAAATTGGCGCGTTCTGCCTGTTTATTTTTAATCGTCCCCAGTCTTGGCAGAACATTAGTAATGGATTGATTGCCGAGGATCACACAAGACAACTAAGCAAGCTGAGATTGCATTTTAGACCCTAGATCCATAGCCTAGCATGTTATCGGCTCCTTGGACGACGACGCATACCTCGGGCAGTGCCCGTGCTGCCGTTCCCGACCCTGGCTGATTCTGTTTAACAAACTCCACAAAGAGTAAGAGTTTGACATCCGTGTACTTTTCTTTCCTATCCGCGGGCACATTGATTCTCCATATAATATAAAGTGACCCTGCTGCTGGATACATTTGCTGCCCCTTGTGAGCTGCTGCTGGATGCATTTGCTGCCCCTTGTGAGCTTTGACGTATGTTGTTTTTCTGTCTGAGAGTCTGCTGGCTGCAGGGGCAATTTTCATTGTTCCCAGAGCTCACCCACCACATGCCTGGATGCACAATACATGATGGCAAGGCAGCCGGTGGTGGTGGTGGCAGCGCATATAAAAAGATCACCCGCCTGCTCAGCCTTTAGATGTCAGACCCACCAAGCTGTCAGGAGGAGCTGGCATTGCAACTTTGCTTTGGAGAATCCTGGTCTGCAGCAAGGTCCATGCAAGCCTGGGCTACGTAACGTCAGTCTCAAGCACCTGCAATTGCGTTATTTGCAATGGATGGACCCCAATGAGCCGCAAAATTCATCCTCTCCTCTCTCTGGGGTAGAGACTAGAGAGGCCTAGCTAGCATAGCTGATAACTCGTCTCATGCCACGAGGGTTGAGAGGAGTGAGTCACTCACGCTGTGAAGGAAACAAGATCATCATACAACTAGGCAAGGGGTGGTGGTGGACCACCGCACAGCATGGAGATGGACGGTGCAAGAAGGCGTCAGCAAGCATAATGTGTATCAGAGCAAACTGCAAAATTGTCCATCCATATTATTTATTTACATTACAAATTACATAAGAAAATAGGCCATTGTGCACTTGAAGCTTATTAACTAGAAAGCACATCATCACACCGTGGTAAGTGCTAAGCGCAGGGAACTACAGCAGCAGCATCAATAGTTAGTACTTACTTTAAGTATTTCAACTTGACTCTGAGTCTCGAGACTCGAGTCCGACACTGCCTCTGCTCCCTCTCGATTTTGAAATCTAGTCAAACGTTCATGGTGTCACTAGGTGAGTATAGCCGCTGGCTGGACGGGTGGGGCTGCTGCCTGGGCCTGGCCTGGGCACTGTGGCCAGCCGCAGCAAGGGCAGACTGGGCTGGCGCAGGAGTCTCCATCTCCAAGGCACTAGGGCAGGGCCAGAGAGCACCAACAAGCTGGCTGGGGTGCTACGGCAGGAGCTGCTGGCTGGAGGCAGACGTGCAGCCTGGACAGCAGTCGGAAGACTGTCTCTACTGGTCCCAATTCCAAAGCAAAGGCAAGTGCAGTTGTTTCTGGGATGCAACTAGGATTTGCTACATTTATAGGAAATGTGCCTAGTAACGGTTGGCCAGCGGCTCCAGATAATCAGGAAGCTCTCGCCTGCAGGCAGGCCTGAGTCGGGCCGGCCCCGGGGACTGGGAGAAATGGGAAACTTTCAGTGTAGCAGTGACATATCGCACCATAGTGCATTTTTATTTCATGGTGCATGCAAGCCATGAAAAGCCATGAACAACATCAGGCTGACCTGGGTGGCTGCAGCCAATGACGGCACATGCACCTGCCCCCAGGGCCCAGCCTCCACTCCAGTACTCCACCCTTCCCAGGCCGATGCCTCTCCAGCAACAGAAAACACAAACACGCCCTCCGAAATGATTCTGCGCCACATTCATTAATGATCTTATTATTTTCAATATTTGAAATGTGGTTAATTTTGCGATTGATTACGATTTGTTTTTGCAAAGCCCTGATTTGAAAAAGGCAATGAGAGTTTTTTTGCCAAAACACGCGTCAAAGGGCTAGTGTGATGTACACTCAAAACTGTCTGTTTAAATAAACACCAGTCATCTATATTGAATTCTTCTAAAGTGTGGCGCAGAATCATTTCTGAAGGCACGTTTGTGTTGTTTTTTTTTCCGAGTTCAGAGGTGGAGTCTTGACCTCTGTCCCTCCGCAGGCTGCGACATCCATACGAACAATACATCTCATACACATGGGTGCAGAGTTTCAATAGGTTGGTGCAATCACCACAGTGTTCTTTTCTCTCCAGCAACAGCAAACTCACTTCACTCTCTAGTCGTCTCCTGCATAATAAGGATCCCGTTTTGCAAAGGACGGGCGGGCGTGGGTTCATCCCGCAGGCCAGGCCTGCCCTACACAGGAACTAGGGGTGTGGGGTGCTCATGCATTGCATTGGATGTTATTGTGGAGTGGAAGCCTGAAGCCAAGGAACTGTACCATTACAGTGACTTACTAAACTAATAGTTGAAAGGCAACTTAAATTCAATCCAGTGGGCCAGCGTAGCCACCGTCAAGGTCGCGTCATGCAGGTGCACAGATTGATGATTGCCTTGCCAATGCCAACAACAACAGCACCCAGGGCCAGAGTTGCTGGTTGCTGCTGACCGGCCGGCCCACGTATATTGATTCTTTTGAATTTTAATATTGAATAAGCAGCACACAGTAGCTAGCATGATAGCACTGCTGGCCCGCCCGGTGCCGGGGCCCGCAGCTGCTGTGTGTGTGCCTGCAGTGTGAGTGCGTAGGTGACAGTGGTACGTGCCTGGGCGACGAGCGCCATGGGTGCTTTGAAAGAAACAAGCAGCCCACTGCCAAGCAGCCCAGCGAGAGTCAAGGGTGGCACACCGGGCACCAGGGTGAAGCAAGAGGGGCAAGCGCCCCCTCTCACACATCCTTCCCACTTCACCACCGTGCATTGCTAGATAAAACCGAATGCTTTTGCACCAGCATCTGATTTTGATGCTGGTGGAGAAGCACTGGATTCCTATAGAATCTGCCAGCTTAAAAGCTGGAGGATTCTATAGGAATCCATATGAATAGTAGGAGGCAATTGTTGTAAACAGAACGTGAACTCACAAGTAAACCTGGTTACTCCAGGATTAACATGTTACTCGGCCACCCTCGTTGGAAAATATTCAAAAGGGACTGCATCCAGAGGAATGCCAAAGCAGTGGTCTTCGAACTGTGGAGCTGGCCCCCCTGGGGGGCGGGTTGAAGGCAGTGCAGGGGGGGTGATACTCTTTCAAAAGAGATTACAGTGACTACTTTTAATAGAAAATATGAACTGAAATGGAATCTGGGAAGGCCCAACAGCAGTATTTTTACACAAGGGGAGGGGGGGGGGGGTCACAAAAATGTTTGAACCACTGTGCTAAAGGGTGGGTGGTCAAGGGGGGGTTTGGTGGGGGGGGTGGAGATCACAAAACATGTACAGTATGTTGAGTGCCTATGGTATTTCAACCTATTAAGACATTCACCCGGTAAACGAAAATTCACTTACATAATGCAAGTGCTCCGCCTTTGCACACACACACATTTCCTGCTTTCGAATTTCATAAAACCTGCCCACAGAGGCTTACTACTTTATGACATAAAGGAACATGGAACGATTGTGTTTAAGTAAAGCCTATTCGATAAAAAAATAACACAGCAAACGAATACGGCTCAAGCACTTCCTAATTATAGAAGCCATCGCAGACGAGGGTATAATCAAACTCCAGGTAAATCCTCTGCACTGTGTGAAGAAACATGCGTTTCCTTAATACATGCTATAATCATTTTGTAGCAAGCGAGTTAATCTTAGGAGGGACCATTTTACAGATTAAACGCACAACTAATAAAAACTCGTCAATGAAAAGAAGAACCTTGTTCTGACATTGTACCCGTAACTCGATATGAAAATGCAATTTCAAGCCCATCGACGTTGGCATAACACGAGGACCTTTACTTGAACATCAGTGTTTCATTTGCTTTTAATTATAATATGAAATCATCTGCATGCGGATTTCAATCCGCCAGGATGAAATATGCATGAGGGCTAATGTTTTAATGTGATGTATAATGTATACAGCTTTGGGAAATTAAGGTCTTAATATAATAATTCAGTTTCCTGTGCATTATTAAACACCTCTAGAGTATGTATGTGCTTGATTTTGTTCCAATTTTCTTTTTTATTTTAAATAGTTTCCCTAGGAGTTGGAACATTTCCTCAAACATGCTGAAGGTGTGAAAGGATTTGACTTTATTTGAAATCATTGGTGTCTCAATGAAGTATGCTGGCTGCACAGGTAGCATGTTCCCACTGTACGCACAAGAGTGACTGCTCGACCATCCGTTTTTGAGGGTGGTATACCGACTTTTTGAGAGGCACACACATTACTATAGATGTAAAGATGTGGCTTTAAAAAGAGTGCATCCAGATCACACATTAGTGTAGGGAAGTGTGAAAGGACTATTGAAGAAGAGGTTCTGGCAATATACAAATGAAAACAGAGGAATTACATCAACAGTCAGATTTCTGTTTCTAAAAAGCAAACATATATAGTGACGTGACATGCATGAAGAAAGAGTCATCACTGGATCATACAGAACTCAAATCCCACCCAGTCATGATGGAGGGGTGTGGGAAGGAAGCTCCGGTATGAGGGCCGAACTGTATAGCACCCACATATTAGACATCAGACCTAGGGTAGCAACCGGAGGTTACACCACCATCCAAACCAGCGCAGAGGAATAAAGCAACATATCATGCCCTGTTGCTGAGAACACCAATGTAAAAGCTGAAGGGCAGTATACTAGCCTAAGAGCCCTGAACCACCCCTGTCATTGGGTGTCAGATCTCAAACCCTCTAAAAAGGGTAAATACATAGTGCGCCTTCCCTAGGTTCATTACTGGTTGTTCCTTTCTTGATTGGGTTGCCTGGCAGGTGATAACGAGTACAGACTCATATGAAGAAAACTAGGTCCGACTCATGCACTTAGGCTATAAATCTGATGGAAGAATGATTGACTAATTAACTTTGTGTTTTAGTGGCATCACGTGAATCAACTAGGAGCGCCGCCATCCTGAAAGACACAGACAGACAACTACTGGCAACCATTAGAGGTGCTGTATATTAGCAGGGGACACTATATGCTCTTAAAAGAATTGGCACTACACAGGATCAGACCCCACCTGTGGGGTAAAATATTGCCCTGAATGCCAGAAATAAAGAGGCCAGAGTGATTTGTGGTGTCCTGTTGAAATCTAAAGCAAGCACAGAAATGGTGATGTCAGACATGAGGCCTAGTGAACTAAAGACGGGCCTGAATCTCAAATCCCAAGCAACCAAAGCTGGGCGAATACATCTAAGATGAGGAATACGTTGGAGGAACATCCAGTCGAAAGAACGTTACCAGTTGGTAAGTAACTTGTTCTTCGAATGGATTGTGTCCTCCAACGTATTCCTCATCTTAGATAGATTCCCAAAGCAGTGTAAAGGTTTTTTGGAGGAGGGAGTAGAATTTTAATATTATTTATTTATTTTTTATATAGCTGACTACAGCACTGTTTTACCAAAAGCAAGCTCTTTAGAGTGGGAAGCATCCAGATTGTAGAATTTAGAAAACGTGTGCAGCGAAGACCAAGTCGCCGCTTCACAAATAGATTTGATGGGAACACCTCTTTGAAGAGCTGTCGAAGAGGCTATGCCTCTGGTTGAATGGGCCCTCAAGCCTTCTGGTGGATCTTTGCCCGCCAATCTTTAGCATTCTGAGATGCAAAGCACAATCCAACGTGATAAGGTTTAATTTGACACCCAACTTCCTTCCAGTGTAGCCAATGAAAAGTTGATCGTCCACTAAGCTTGGAGAGCCTAGAAATGTAAAAAGCTTAGAGCTCTTCTCGTGTCCAGCCTGTGCAATCTTTCCTCCTCCTTGCTGGGATGAGGTGGAGGATAGAACGCAGGCAGAAAGATCTTCTGATTCAAATGGAAATCAGACACAACTTTAGGTAAGAATGAGGGTTTAACCCTCAATGCAACCCTGTCCTTGTGGAACACAGTATAGGTTGGCCCAGAAGACAGTGCCTGCAACTCGCTCACTCTTCGTGCAGATGTTAAAGCAGCCAAGAAAACGGTTTTCAGCGTTAGTAGTCTTAATGGACATGCGTGCAAAGGTTCAAAAGGGGCACACATCAAAAACTTTAGAACCATATTAAGGTCCCAAACTAGGACTTGGAAAGAAGGAGGAAACACATTGGTGAGTCCCTTTAAGAATTGCATTATCAAAGGAATTCTAAAATAGGGAAATTCTTCCGAAGAGCGCCTGAAAATGAAAAGCGCTGCAAGATAACCTTTAATGGTCCCAACATTGAGACCTCTATGTGCCAGAGATGAGAGGAAGGATTACACTTCTGGGATAGATCACAGAAAAGGATCAACATTCTTTTCCCTGCACCAGCTGCAAAACCTCTTCCAGCGGCAACGATACAAAGTTTTTGTTGCTGGCTTTCTTGCTGAAATTAACACCTCCATGACGTCATCTGGAAGGTTCCAATCCTTGTATCTCAGCCTTTCAGATACCAAGTATGAAAGTTGAGAGTCCTGACCTCTGGCTGGATAACCTGGCCCTCCTTTTGTGAGAGAAAGTCCTCTCTCCGAGGAAGACGTAATGGAGGGCAGATGGACATATCTAGAAGGTCCGGGTACCACGCTCTCCTGGCCCAATCTGGAGCAAATTGAGATCATGTGATTTCCGAACTGTCTTAACCTCCTGATGACTTGAGGAATGACAGGGATTGGAGAAAACGCATATAGCAGTGGGAGGTTAGATTCCACCACGAACGCATCCCCTAGGGCTCCTCTCGGGGAAAATCCCTTGAGCAATACCTTTCACACTTTCGGTTGATTTTGGTCACAAACAGGTCTACTTGAGGGGTTCCCCGAAGGGCAAAGATCTCTTGAAGGACTTCCTGAGCCAGGTCCCACTCGTGGGACACAGTACTCTGCCTGCTCAGTGTGTCTGCCGTCATATTCTTCCCCCAGACTAGATGAACTGCCGATAAGTAGATTCCTTCCTGAATTGCCCAATGCCAGAGCCACATTGCCTCTCTGCACAGACGTTGTGACTCTACACCTCCCCTTTTGTTTAGGTAATGCATGACCACTGTGTTTTCCGTCATTATCTTGACATTTTTTCCCCCCGACAGATGGCAGAAAAGCCTTCAGCGCTAGTCTGATTGCTCTGAGCTCCAAAAGGTTGATGTGTAGTTTGGACTCCGATGGAGACCAACGTCCGCGGATTGTCAGATTGTTGGCATGATCTCCCCCACCCCATGAGTGAGGCGTCCATTACTACTGTAATCTCTGGCCATGGTTGCCAAAAATGTTCTCCTTTTAGGATGTTCTCTGTGCAAGTCCAACACATAAGATCCTGCCGAACCTTGTTCGGAATGTGAAGGAGATCCGTCATTTGTCCTGAGAATTGGGACCATTGAGTCTTTAGAGCCCATTGAAGGGATCTCATCCTCAGGCGTGCTTCTGGCACTGGGAAAATGCAGGATGCCATGAGGCCAAGCAACCTCAAGAAGTCGTAGGCCTGGAGATTTTGGGCATTTTGAAATTTGGAAACCATCTGAAGAAAGTCTTGAGCCCTCGACTTGGGAGGCAAGCTCTTTCCCAAGGATCTGTCTAATACAGCCCCGATGTAGTGGAGCTGTTAGGAACGTGTCATTTGTGACTTCTTGAAATTGAGGAAGAAGCCCAGTCTGTGGAGGAAGTGGCAGGTGACTTTCAGATGAGTATGGGCTTGCTCTGCAGAACGCACCCTGATCAACCAATTGTCCAGGTAGGGGTAGAGGTGAATCCCCCCCCTCTCCTGAGTTGAGCTGCCACCACTACCATCAACTTGGTGAAGACCCTCAGGGCAGAGGTCAACCCGAATGGTAGGACTCGAAACTGATAGTGCGAGTCGCCAACCGCAAACCTCAGGTATTTTCTGTGATTGAGATGGATTGGCACATGAAAATAAGCATCCTGAAGGTCCAATGACACCAACCAATCCCGAAGTTGAAGGGCCTGAAGGATCTGAGAAAGAGTGACCATCTTGAACATGTCCTTCCTGAGGAGCTTGTTCAAGCCTCTTAAGTCCAAGATGGGTCTCATTCCTCAATCCTTTTTGGGAATCAAAAAATATGTGGAGTGCCATCCCTTGTTCCTCTCCCCTACAGGTACTGGTTGTATAGCACATTTCTCTAGCAGGGTTAAGACTTCCTGCTGTCGGAGCGGGTCTGGAAACTTCAAAGTGGATTGCTTTGAGGGTGCATTAGGAAAGGAAGGCAGTAACCTTGGGCTATTATTTCTAGAGCCCAAACATCTGAAGAAATGGCACGCCATTCTTGCAGATGCTAGGACAGTCTGCCTCCCACAGGTGTCTTGTAATGCAAGTCCTCAAAGTGGTTTTGGGGCGGATGCTGCGGCTGCTGATGGTAAGGAAGCTGGAGCTGGCTGAGCACATTTACCTCATCCACCACAAGTGTTTTTTCTCTGGCCTCTTTGACTGGCCATTCCTCTTGCCTTTCCATATGAGGAGTAATAACGATAGGATCATCCCCTCCAAGATTGTTCTGATGCACTAAAAGGATGAGGTTGCCTAATAGCAGCTCCTAAAGATTTGGCAGCCGCTTTTGAGGTCTGCAACTTCTCAAGGTTCTCGTCAGCCTTGTTGCCGAAAAGGTGAGACCCGTCAAAAGGCATGTTCAAAAGACTGTTTTCCACGTCTGGTGCGAAACCTCACTTTCGCAACCACACAAATCTGCGCATCACTGTGCTGGTGGCCATGGATCTGCTCACACCATCTGCAGTGTCCAATCCAGACTGAAGGGATTCCTGCATGGCCTCCTTTCCATCTCCAACGATGGCTAGGAATCCTTCTCTTTCTTCCCCTTCTGGTATGTGCTCCACTGCCATTGCAATGCACTCCCACAGAGTGTACAAAAATTTTGCGAAGGCACATGTGGAGTTGGCCGATTTTAATGCCATACTCCGAGCCAAAAATACCTTGCGTGCCCAACCATCCACACGCTTGCCATCGCTATCCAGCCTATCCGGAGGGATGGAAGGGTACGCCACCTTATTTGATGTAGCTGTGGCTGCCTGGACCACCAGACTCTCAGGAGTGGGGTGTTTGGACAGATAGCCGGGGTCGCTACTAGAAGGGGGTATTTTGACGTGAGGGACTTATTCACAGGAGGAATTGAGTCTGGGGTCTCTCAATTGTTGGCCACCCTATTTTGTAAGGCTACAATGAAGGGTAAAAAATCGGATCTTCGGTGGGGCCCTGATCTAATTTGTCAGTCAGATCATCCTGGATCAACTGATTTGGTGGTCTAGCCCATCCTAAATAATCCACCACCTGTCTCATCAGTTGTCTATATGAGGGACTGGCATGTTCCCCTGGTTCTGGTTTGCCAAATTCTGTCTCAGGTGACCTGTCAACTCCACTTGCATTATGCAAAGTTTCCACTAAATGCCTTATTCTGCTTTGCTCAGAAATTAGACATTCTGGGACATTAGGGGTGCCATACTCTAGGCCAAAAGGAACATCATCCTCCTCCTCAGACCTTTCTTGTTCTTCAAAAATTGAAGTCAAGGACTTAAAAAATGCTTCGAAGGCGTAGTGATGCTCTTTAAGGCACGTCCTTCGAGGTGTGTCGGGTTCCGGACGGCGTCAATGGCCTCGAGCCATCGACTCGACTGGAGCGATTTTATCAGTCGGGGTCCTGGAGGGTTCCTGATCTTTTCTCCTTCGATCACCCGGGCTAAAGGACGCCCGAGTGTCGGAATGGTAAAGCTCTCGGCCGGCTTCCGAGGAAGGCACGGGCCAAGGCTTAGCCTTTTCAAAAACCTCCATCATTTTAGTTCTAAATGCTTCCCATTCTTCAGAGGAAGAATGTTTTGTGGGGCATTTCATTTTCTTGGGTGATTCGTCAGAAGACGAGATGGAAGGGGATCGGTGGCGTCGCTTTTTTGTCAAAGACAAAGAGTGGTGGGAACCACTTCAGGACCTCGACTTATGTTTTTGCCTTTCGCGTCGAGGAGATTTCTCCTCATGGGTTCTCGACTCAACGCATGAGGCTTTTTGTCGGGTTTTCAACCTACATGTAGCTTTCCCTTCCTCTCTCGCAAGGCCTTGCACATCATAGCCTGACACTTTGCACAGGCCTCCGTGTCGTGGTTTTTGCCGAGGCACCACAGACATTCTCGGTGCAGATCCGTGATCGACATTTTGGAACCGCAGCTTTTATATTTCTTGAACCCCAAACGCGGGGTAGTCGGGGTAGACGACGAGGACATCTTGAATATCTTCACAATAACTGCGTCACAGAACTATTGAGGCGTGCCAAGTCTCCGAAAGCAACACGTACTGCAGAAAAACAGAACTGAGGCCAACGGGCGCCGTGCATGCTACTTGTATACCCGATGACGTCACCCTCGACGGAGGCCTTCAAGGGACCTCGACTCGACGACATTGACACACAGAGCCCTCTGCCAAGAAAAAATATCTGAAGCAGCCAAAGCTGGGCGAATAAATCTAAGATGAGGAATACGTTGGAGGACACAATCCATTAGAAATATATTTTATTAGATAAAAAGGACAGCATATATGTCACAATGCTCATTCCAGACTTTACATAAAAGGTGACAGTAAGCCCCTGTGAACCATCCCAAAACGATAAACATAACAGAAGTTATTAAGGAAAATTTGATTTGGGCCTTCCCCTGATTCCGAGAGATTTAAAAGTTGGTGTGAGGGTGAAGGACAAAATTAATATGGGAATTATGTGTCAGGTTCCCAGGAAGGGTCAGCGGATTCCCTTTGAGGTATCCTGTTAGGAAGAGGCTTGTGGCTTAGTTGGATTTATTTCTGGATTAAATTGGTTTGATCTGAACTTCTCCTCAACTATATAATCAGCCAGCTTCACTTGTCCCAATCCAAGATGGAGAATTACCAGCACAGTGATGATTGGTCCAAGGAATATTGTGAGGTAGTTTGGAACCTCAGCTGAGGTTCTAAACTGCCTTTCATTCAAGTTTCTTCCATGAGAGGTCACACCCAGAAGAAGCTCCAGTAAAAATAATATCAGGAGAACTTAAGTAGCCAGAGACCAGAAGTAATTCAAGAACAAATCAAAGAGCAGAAAAATCCAGTGAAAACTCAAGACTCAGATAAGTGACCATAATATACCAAAGAATGCAAGTTGTTTTGACCTATGATTGATGGAAGATAGAACCGTCGGTAAAAGAACTTTCCAACTACTGAAAAGTAATACTGAAATACGTAAGGCTGTCAAGTTAAGCCTTAATCTTCTAAAGTTTTAGTCAGTGAAGTTTCAAAATGTTATATAAATTATGGTTTATAAATACGTGCGTTTAACAGCTGTGAAGCAAGGAAACGTTTTTCATGGCTTGCGTGTGAAAAACTGTAAAGTTTATTTGTTAAGTCTGGCGTGATATCGAGTGAAATGTTTTGGAGCTCTGTATTGTGTGCGCAAGATATCCTTTCCTTCTAAATGTGCATTAGAGGAAATTACACAAAGATGCAATCCAGCGTCCTGTCAGAAGATTGAAGTATCACGTCAGGTGTTTACAACCGGAGAGAGTTGCGCAACAGGGAATCGAGGCGTCGGATCAAAGGCTTTTAGAAGTTTGTCCATTTTGTTTTGTGCCGCGTTCGCACGCAGACTTCAGGAAGAGTGCGCGCGTGTCATCTTTCAACAACAGTTTTCTCCCTCATACAGAAAAAGAGTATTTAAGAAAGGAAACATAAGCGGTAACCAGGAAATTAAGGTTCCAGTTAAAGTTGTCTAATGTCATATTTACCCAGAGCAATCTTCATATTAGTTATAAACCAAGAGACTCAATGTTTTAAGGGACTCGAGTGTTTTTCAAAAGTAATAGACTACTGGAAAAGTTTCTTTAGCAAAGGAAAGAAAGTACAAGCATCACCAGAGATACTTAGATTGCGAGCAGAGAAAGAACAAAGATGTGATTTTTTTCCTCCCTTTTCATTTTTGCCTCCACGCTACGGGCGGAGGCAGTCGGGTAACTAGGGAAGGTGGGATAAAAAAATAGGAAAGTGTGCCGATTTACTAAGATGCTTAACCATCGAAATATTTTTTGTAGGTTTCCAGAACACAGAGATCCAGGAGTAGGAGGTTCACGGAGGAGACCTGTTTTGTTGTTTTATCCACTTTCCCTTTCCCCCTGGTCTGGTCTGCTCAGTCTTCTTAAGTAATGGACTGCTGAGTGAACCGGATTAAGGGGTCTGGTGGACTATTTGTCTGCTCCTGCAGGATTTCAGTGCTGGGACCTCACACTATGAAGTGGCATATTTTTCACTAATGCGGCTCCTGGGTAAACAAAGAAAAACTATCTCTGCACAGGAAGGGCATGCTGACTTCAGATTAGCATCATCTGATTCACCTTAAAATATAGTACTTAAAAAATATATCCATACGTAAAGATTTGAAAAAGTAGGGTACTTGCCATGTTGATAGATTTTCAGAGTTTAAACATGCCAAACCCACATGTCAGTTTGTGACGACAAAGCTTTCTCCTCCCTCAGCTTTCCTAACTCACACCCCTCAACTCCTTATCCTATTAGCACACAGGTGGGAGGAGGGTGGAGAGAACAGACCAATCCCTTCCGCAGGAATCATGCCAAGTTTGAGATGTCATTTGCCCTATAAGTAGACCAGCTTGCATCAGAACTGGGCTTTTTTTAACTTTCTTCCTGGAGGTAACCTGCTGCTGAACTCTTGTGAGAAACACCCAAGCAGAGAGGCCCCAAATCTTGCACTGGAGACAGGGACCAGGAGACATAGAAGCTGACTGACACCCTTGCTGTCCCAGGGGTCTCCTGCTGTTACCCGATTCCCACCACAAGGCCTCTCCTGTAAGTAAAACTATCCCAAACCCATAGACTGTAAGCCCTGCATTTTCAAGTATTGTTTTAGTTATTTCCCCGTAGCAAAATACCCTGTCTGGCTGGCTTTGTAGATCCTGCATATTTAATTCAAGTATATCAATTAATTCCCCTATAAAAAATATATAAGAAATATCACAGGGTGTGTTTTGTTAGCATTCAGAACTACCAAAGCTCCCCCAGTGTATTTCAAGCCGGTATAGACAAAGATTTGATTGACTATTTGTGAGAAAACCCCTTACCTCGGTACAGAAAGGGGGGGTCCTGAATCTAAAAGAATTAATCCCCAAAACCCTGTTCCCAAGTGAGTGTGCAGAGTACAAAACGAAATTCCCTATTAATCCCCTTCATTTTAAATCAGAAGTATGAAGAATTGTATTTCCTTTGCATGTGTGGTGGGAAAAATGAACTTGCCCCTTTGTTCCCATTGTGCTCTGACCCAAACCACAAAGCCCTGCAATGACCCCTTTAGGTGCGGCAAAACAAATGTTCCCATTGTTTTTGGTTTTTTCGTTCCCTCATATTGCATCTGTAGTAATAAGTGAAAAAGATATTTTTCCCCTTAAATCCTTCTTTCCAAAGAGTGC
Organism: Ambystoma mexicanum; assembly: GCF_040938575.1. Taxonomy (NCBI): domain Eukaryota; kingdom Metazoa; phylum Chordata; class Amphibia; order Caudata; family Ambystomatidae; genus Ambystoma; species Ambystoma mexicanum. The sequence continues at coordinate 1,068,424,646 of NC_090936.1, forward strand.
ATTTTTCTATCAGAACACAAAACGATTTTCCCCATTGTGTGCCCAATCTCTGCCACTTGCTTTCAATTCAGAGGTGTCAAGTCTAATTGATGTTTGGAGGGTGGGTGCTGCTTTGAGCAAAAGTATTACAACCAATTTAGCAATCACTGTGCGCCTTGCATTGTTCTATTTCTGTATTGGTGAATGATTTGAAAAGAAAGCTGCAGGAAATTGTGACTGCATATCTTATTACTATCTCTATTTTGGTACCATTACCAAAGTAATTTTTGTTCTTGTGCTGCCACAGCATTGGTGGTTGATGTTAGTCCATTTGTCAAATTTGGTTTAAATAAATTAATAAATCTATATTCTTACTACACACCGGCCTGGTTCCTAGTCCATTGTGGGACCAGGTATTTGTTGGGATTGGGTGTGAGACGGGTTGGAGGCCTTACCAAATTGAACCTTAACAAAAGAATAGTGCTATGCTGTGCGTCACCATGATTGTGGGAAAGGAACTCCCTGAGTTGAGTGACTGCATAATAAACCACGTCACTCCCTAATTTATACAAGAAAACATCTAATGTGCATAAACCCATATTTACTGTTCCTAAGAAGGTAAATACAACCTGTATAGAAAGCTTTCAATAGGTCAGACATGTATGTGGAATAAGACACTGGCCCTCATTACGACCCTGGCGGAAATCGGAAAACGATGGCGGAAATGCAATACCGCCATCGAATAGCGCTCGGTGCGACTATGACCCGTCACCGCAAAGTACGAAGCCATTAGCGACACCGTAGTGAACGCCAACGCTAACTGCACCAAGTACGCGCGCGCGCGCCATGCCAAACCGTAAATACCACCATGGCGCAAGGGTACGCTAATTCCGACCCTAGCGGACATGTACCTAACGCCATCAAGCATGGCGGAATGCACCATTCCGCCATGGTGAGAAGTACGGCATCGCGAATCACCCGTAAACGGCCCCACTGAGTGCCTGTACACCGCTCCCTGCCCACAAAGTACAACTCCCCGTAGGTGCATTGAAGTCACAACAACCAGTGAAATGTACAAGTCACCCATGCATGCCAACGAACAAAAGAAACACAAGAGGGGCCAATGGGAGCAGCAGGGCACAGATGGCACGAATACAGAAGCCAATCCAATGGACATGACCACAGTCCCCCCCCCCCCCCGAAACGCACGCAAACACAGGCACCTGTGACCAGCAATATTCCGAAATTCACATCATTCCACCAGTCCACCTGGCTGACCGGCATCTGTTACACAAAACCCAATCCCCCGCCCCTGAGCATGACAACATTCAAACAGTCATATTGGCAGCCCCCATCCCTGACCTCACTGGGCTTCGTAGGCAAACGCGCCCAGTACAGTACCACGCAACTAGACTCCGAAGCTGGAACCCAATGCAGATCTCCTCCCAATACATCGCTCCCCAAATAGGAATATGCCACATCACTTGCAAAGAAGAACGCTACACGGGCCAAATCAGAATAGAAATTTAATGCACAACAAAATCACCAAGCCCATACAGCCACTAGGCCATGAACTCCAAAACACATTTCACCATTGTGGGCTGCATCCGCAAGAAATGACCAGCCACTACTTGTGTGACGCCCTGTTCCATCATGGTACACAGAGCCATATCCACGTACGAAAAGGCAACATGGAAGCGCACAGAACCGCAGGGCCGTCCCAATGGGGAGGCACTAGTCCAGCTGAAAGGCCGAAATGTTGCTCCGAGCCACCAGTACTGCGTAAGGGCATGTGGCCCATTGGCGATCGTCCCATAAGATCGTAATGCTGCTCCACTGATTAACACGAAGCAGCAGGTGTCGGGAGTAAAAGCCATCTGCAGGAGTGGCATACAGATGGCAGTGGCAAAAGGGGAGGAGATACCTGTCAACCAAAAGAAAAGAAAAAGAACAGAATGGCAATCAGAACTACATCCGAACAACTCACTTCAATGATCACACTAAATCCACAGCCATATGCATGCTAGCCCACTCCAAAGGATCATCACCACCCCAAAACCACTTGCGACTCATAACCATCTATATCGAGGTGTAAACACCATCACAAACGAGTGTACCTGTGCATGCGTCTGTCAAAACAGAATCCATCAGATGGGAATGTTAACGTGCATGGACACAAGTGGCTGAAGGCGCGTCGAGACAGGGAGGGCTCAACAAGGCCACATAGACGATGGTCCCACTATGGCAGCCCTGCATCACATAGCGCAGGGGAGGCGGATAAATTCCAAGAAGCCCTGTACATGTCAAACTCTGTATGAAATCATCTGTCCATGCATCCATACATCATTCCCTCATCCCGTAATGCAAACGCCTGTTTCCATACTCACATAACATGTGAAATTTCCATTGAGTCTGTGCGTTATGCAGCCTGCAAAATCCACTGTGCCCCAGCCCGTAATTCCAGTGTTGTGAAGTAACATGTATTTGGGAACGTCCGGCCTCATCGCCCACGTCGCTATTGCGCATCCCAAACTATTCATATCAATCATTGCACCCTCGCCATGGCCCCTGTCTCAAGGACATAGAACAATAGAACGTTATATTTGCAGTCAGACCTGTGGGCATCTCCTCGCCGCTAGCTGAAAACCGAAAGCGCCGCCCTTCGAATTCCTCATTTGCAACATCACGTCGAAGAGGCATCTGTGGCCGTTTGAAATCACTAATTAATCCATCTAGTGCGGCTGTGTGTGAAAATGGCAACTGCCTTAACCCACAAATGGGACGCCCCGCCCGTCGTTGCAACTCGGTACAGTGATGCATGAGGGCCCACCGTTACTCGAATACTACGTTCCACTGACCCTTCACAAGTCTGTTCGCGACTGCACAGATAGTATGTGAAACAATGGGACCACAGCAGAATGAACATATCAACCAATGTTACACGGCCGTCGGGTACAAATACATGATTGCAATAGCAAGATGCCATTACTCGAATTGCAGCGTTGTGAGCTGGACGTGCTCGGCCAAAGGAGAGAGCAGTTTGCACAGGTGGGAGTAATCACCACAGGTGGAGGCCATACAGCCTGAAAACACATAAATTGCACACCCAGTCTCCTCCCACAACCACACCCACTCCGAAATGCTACCGGCAGGACTCGCGATGTTGGCCCTGGGGGACCTGATAGCACTGCAAGTACTCCAACTCCAAGAAGAAGACGAACACCAACTACAACCGGCCGCACGGAGGAGACGCAGGAGGAGGAGGAGGCCAAGGCAGGGCCAGCAAGGGCCGCCAGCACAGCCACGACCACCACGCAGGCAGCCCGCAATCCCACGCCTCCGAGCACATCCGTTCAACCTCACTGATGAGCAGATCCACACCCTCTACCGTTTGGACCGGGACACCATAGCCGCCATTGTGGACATGACACAGGCTGACCTTGTCAGCATGATAGATAGCCCAACCGCCATCCCACCCCTACTGAAGGTGGTGTCTGTACTCCACTTCCTGGCCACAGGCACCTACCAGCACACAGTCGGACAGCTGCATGGCATTTCTCAGCCACTGTTCTCACGGACACTATTGCAAGTGCTCGATGCCCTCCTGCAGCACGCAGACGACTACATCTCTCTACCACGCTCGGAGCAGGAAATTACCAACACAAAAGTGGGATTCCATGCACTTGCCGGCATACCGGGTTGCATTGGTGCCATCGACTGCACCCATGTGGAATTGGTCGTCCCACATGCCATGGAGGCCCAGTACCGCAACCGGAAACAATTTCATTCCCTGAATGTACAAATGGTGTGTGACTCCAACAGGATCATTACACATTGTTGTGCCCGATTCCCTGGATCAACCCATGATTCTATGGTCTTGAGGAACTCTACAATACCACGCTACATGGAGCGACACGCAGGGAACAGATCCTGGCTACTCGGTGAGTCTCATTTCATGCATGATGATGTGGGGTATGTGATGCGGCAATGACCTGGCAGGAAGGGGGGGGGGGTGTGCGTACATAGCAATGGCATTCCACATCATACGTTTCTCGTCCACATACAGGTGATGCTGGGTATCCACTGAAGAGATGGCTCCTCACACCAGTCCGGAACCCACGGGACCAGCATGAGGAGGACTACAACCATGCCCACTCACGTACCCGTGTAGTCATTGAACAGGCATTCGGCCTACTGAAGACCCGTTTCCGCTGCCTCAGCAGGTCTGGCGGGGCACTCCTGTACCGCCATGAGAAGGTTGCAAAGATGGTCATGGCATGTGTCATGCTCCACAACATGTGCGTACGTAGAAATGTGCCCATGCCCCCTGACGCAGAACTGCAAGCACCTGATGATGGTCATGATGAGGGTGGGGATGTGGCAGCACCTCAAGGAGTCTGCGAGGCACCGGAGGCCCGTGACATTCGTCAGCATCTCATTGATGCATGCTTCTAGCACTCACGCCTGGTGGCTGATACATGGACACGGGACTCGTGGCACTGTGTGTGTCTGGTACATGCACAATATGGACTGTACGCCTATGATGGCCTAGTACACAAAGATCAAGGTCCACACATCTCATTGGTTGATCGTGCACTGTTTATGGCATATGTGATATCATGTTGAACACCCTATCGACCCGCCACCCAAGTGAGCCCAACACACCCCCTCCACCCTCCTACCTCCCCCCCGAACACCAGTGTCCAGAGATGCTCATTGTCAGTGGGCTGTCGCTATTGCAAGCCCCCTCTGCGGGTATCAGGGGCACCCCTGCCTGTGGAGCGCAGGTTCCTCCCAGATCTACGTTGGGGGCTGCCCTGGACGGAACTTGCAGCGGATGATGTCTCTGCCTGCTCACGTCCATGCATGTCCCTAAGGGTTTGCGAGAGCTCAGTGAGCACACGGCGCACTGCGGCAAGTTCGGCACATACGTCTTTGGACGTTGCATGCAGTTCCCCCCTCAGGCTCTCGGTGCTTCTCTCCATTTGGACTCTCAGGCTCTCGGTGCTACTCTCCATTTGTGCCCTTAGTGTCTCTGTACCTCTCTCCATTTCTGCCCTAAGTGTCTCAGTTGATGTTTCTATGTCTGCCTTAGTGCCCCCACATTCATCGGCATGGTCCTTGAGGAGCGTGGCCAGTCGCTGCTGTTGCACGATTAACTGGTCGAGGGACTGTTGCCTCTGCTGGGCCATGGCCATTTGCGGGGGTGTCACAGAGGGGCTGTTGACCTCATGTTGCCTTGCCACGGGGCTTGTGGGGGATGGCCAGTCGTCGTCTTGTGGGTGCCCCTGCGTGGTATCCTCATGTTGTACGGGATGGGACAGACAGGGGGATTGGGACAGGTCATGGATGGATCTGACTTCGACATCCCCGTTTTCTGTGTCCGAGCATGCTGCCATCAATGGGGTGTCACCTATGGTGCTGCTGCCACCAGAGGCAGTGCCTTCTGTGGCATCCATTGGGGGGACCTGTGGTGGTGGTGTTGTGGGCATGCTGGCTGCTGGGGTGCCTGTTGATGTTCCCTCCTCTGTGCTGCCACCTGATTTGTGCTGCTGCCGTGTCTTGATCCGTGCAGCTGAGGTGGAGGGTCTTTGGCCGTTGGTCTTGGCCCTCTTTGCAGGTGTGCTGGTAGGGGTGTCGTGGAGCTCGTCGTTTGGATCGGACCCTGTGGTGGAGTAAAGGAGGGCGAGGGTTATTTATGGGTCTGTGGGTATTGGAATGGCATTGTATCACATGCATTGGGGTGGTACCTGAGGGTGATTTGGGTCGGGGCCTTGGAGGTGCTTTCATTTGTGTGTGGAGTGAGGGTGCAGTTGTTTGGCAGCCTGCAGTTAGGGTGTGCCTGCTGCACGTGTAGTGCGTGTTTTAGGGGTTTTTAATTATTTATGTATTTATTGTGGGTTTTAACGTGCGCTATCAGGACGATGTGTGTGGACGTTCTCCTGGACATGTGTTTCTGTTGCACTATGGGGACACATGGTGCTTCACATGGATGGACTTTGTGGTTTTGGCATTGTTTCATTAGGCCCACCTACCTGATTCTTCGGATGTCTGCACTCCTTTCTCCATCCCTCCGACTCCCTCTATGCTCTCCATTCCGATGGTGGAGGCACAGATTTCTTCCCAGGGGGTCAGCTTGATGGGTGATTCCGACCCTCCCCCGGTGGCTGTGGCAATGTTGCGGTTGGCAGAGAGTATGCTGCGGACGCGTATCCGCAGGTCGTCCCATCGCTTACGGCATTGCTGTGGGGTGCGGGGTGCGGTCCCCACCGCACTTACCCGCTGTGCCACCAGAGCCCATATGGCCTTCTTGTTTGCAAGTGCCGTCCTGGTCATTTGCGTGGAGAAGACGACGGCAGCATTCTCCTGGAGGGTCTCTGTTAGCACGGTGAGTTCCTCACGGGAGAAGTGGACCTGCCGCTTGCGGTCGCACGCTTTCTTCGCTACCTTTCCCATTTTTCTTGGTTTCGCTAGGGTGTATGACGGGTTGGGGTGTGTCTCAGGGTAGTGTTTTTGGTGGTTGTGTGGTTTTAGTGGTTTTATAGGTGTACGGCGGGATGTTTCCCGTTCCGGGCCCATGTTTTAACTTCCGTTTCCGTATATTTCCGGTCACCGTACTTTCCGGTAGGCGCACACTGCGGTGACCGCTAAGAGGGGTGGTGGTATTGCACCTAGGGCGCCGTACGGCGGCGGTGTGGGCCGTTTTGGGGTCATTTCCGCCATCGCAGACTTTGCACTTCCGCCATGGCGTGGTGCTCGTGCCCGATGGGTCGGAATGGGCCGCACTTTGCTCCTTCGTGCAATGGCGGAAACGCTATTTACGCTGTGGCGGTCCGGTCAGTCACTTTCCGCCAGGGTCGTAATGAGGGCCACTGTATGACACTAAAAACCAGAATAGTTTAAACATTTATGCGAAACAAGAGAGAACACATTCATAAATGCAATAAGTAACGAATGTAGTAGATAATTATCACCCGGACACCTTTCATATTAAAAAAGTGCATCATTCAATGTAGTCACCTTTCTGGACGATTTTCAAACCCATGAATCTAGGTTAATTATTTCTGTACTATACCTATTCGAACCTTGAGAGAGCACAAGCAAGGGCGAAACTATTGCATGTGCCTCCAATTGGGAGAAATGTCAGCACCATGTACTAATCTAGAATGAAATACCAACAAAACACAAATGCAAAGTTAATCAGTAAATTAGTCAATTATTCTTCTGTCAGACTTATAGCATGTGAGGTGCAAATACAGCCCCGCAGTGAGAGTGCCCCATGTTAGGCCCCTATTGTGAGAGTGAAGGTGGCTAATCTAGCGTCCCATGGAAGTATAAAAGCCAGTACAAATTAGTGATTTCCGACAAGGCCTAGTGAAATGAAAAGAAATGGGCCCATTTAAACTCTACTAAAATGGCCAAGCGCTCAAGTCAAAGGGAATCTACCCGAGAGCTTAAAACGGCTGGATATGCACTGTGAATGGGAAAAGACCTGTGTGGCTGGAAATGCTGTATTTGCTAAAATATGAAAAGTTACAATTTCAACTTAGAGACACAGATGGCTGCATGTGACATTGACTTCTACAGAGCACAACACAGTGATCCAGAAATCCAAAGTGAAACCAGCATTTTGCATTTGTTCATAATAAAAAAGACTTATTTCATCATATAAATCGGTGAATAATACCAAAAGTGAATTATATCTGTTTAAATATTGTATTGTAGTCATAAACAGCAGGACCAGATGCAATATAAAAGTTCATGTTGCACACATCTGTCCAATTTTTTTAATTTGTGTTATATTTAAATTCTTGTAACACGTCGCATGCCCGTAGGCCTCAGGGCACACAGAGAACAAGACAAAACTACAGTGGCAGAAAACGGTCATACCAAGAAGGTCAGCAGGGGAAAGGGAGTAGCGCATTAAACAGGACTAAGGTTGAAGAGGTGTGTTTTAATGGCTTTTTTAAATGAGGAAAGGTTGTTAAGAGATATTCCATAGAAGGGTTTCTTGAACATCAAAGCTAGTGCTGCCAAAGCGCACCAATTTAAATCCCGGGTGAACAAGTGTGGGTGCCGAGGATATGATATGATATGGCATTTGTAACGCACCTATACACAAGTGTTTCAAGGCGTGACGAGGCAGGGGGGGAAAGGGGGGGAACAAGGGGAGACAAGTCAACGATCCTACTAGGCCAGGTGTCATTCAGATTGCGCAAGTGCAAGGGTAGAGGGGAAGGGAAAAGTGCAAGGGGGGAAGGGAGAGGGGAAAAGTGCAGTCCAGGGTTAGTAGAATAACAAGATAAATACTAAGGGCCAGCTGGTGGCAAGGTAAGTGCAGACAAGTGCTGGGAAGGGGGGCTGTAAGGATACAGAGACAGTCCCGCAGTGCAGGGGTTGCCAGGGAGGCAGTGCAGGGAGAGTGGCTGGGCCAAGGACCAAGATCGGCGAGTGGCCCAGTGTCAAGATTAGTCAGGCGAGTACAAAGGCAGCGAATATGGCAAGGGAAATGTGCACCCAGGAACTACGACTCAGGTATGCTAGAACCCAGGAGTGCAAATAGAGTGTGACATCAAAACCAATATATGAAAAGGGATGTGGGGTAAGCACCTGACCGCGAGGAAAGTCGGCAAGCGCCTTACCCCCAATTGCTGTTACAGGTACTGACAGCGCTAAACCCACGTGGAGGGCAAGCAATGACAGGATCTGTGTACTAACACTCTTGATGGTATTACATAAGGGAACTTAAGAACTGTACTCACGAGGACGAGATAAACCTCTTGAATGTCAGCTAGTCCACGAATCCTGTTGAAGAAACTGGGACCCCGAAAGGCTAGTACAGCAATGGAAGGAAAACTAAATACCTAAGTGGGAATAGTGTTTACAAAATAGTGAGGAAAACATAAGCATTCACACAGGAGCTAGCTACTACCGCACACCACACCTAATAATCAAAGGGAAAATAAATGCAGAAGTGCAGTGGAAAACATGGAATGGATCCTCTAGAAAGTAAGGATCAGGAGCAGGGAAAAACGAAATAACCTATGCAAACGTCTCCCTACCCCTCCAAGGAAAAGACAGGAAACTAAACTAAGAGGAAGGCTAAGGCAAATGGGTAACAGCAGCAAAGGACAGAGTCAAAGAAATATAGAACACAGACAAACTGGGCTGCATCTAAAAGGGGAAAGCACTGAGAATTGCTGCCTGCAAACAGAGGAAGACAAAAAGGGAAATCAAGGGAGCAGAAATCAATTAGCGCATGAATCCGAAATTCAGGGCGGAGGAAACAAGAAAACAGGAACAAGGAAGTAGGTACAAAGGCAAGGAACCAGGAACTAGTCAAAAACAGGAACACTGCAAACGATGACCAGCGCTGGACTGAAGTATGACTGAGGCTTTTAAAGCTGCTTAACGAGCACACGCCTCGGGTGTGCTGATTGCTGCACCTGCCGCCACAGCTGTTACCTATCCTCCACCCAACCTTGTGTTGCAAGGGTGGAGGTGGAGCAGTGGGCCAGGCATTCTGGGAAGCATAGTCATTTGGTTAAAGAAGCATGCTGGCTGCCAAAAACCTGGAATGGATCCGGAAGGGAAGTAGCTGGGAAAATAGGGATTTAGCGCTCCCAAATCATCACAGCACTGTAGCATAAAGTTCGGAGGAAAAGTCCAGTAGGGAATAAACCTCAAATCATGCCCCCAAATGGTGGGAACGGGAGCGAAGGGAGCGAGTCGTGACAGTATACCCCCTCCTACGGCCGGCTTCGGGTGCCCGCCACCCGCACGAGACATCTTCTTTCCATGATGGGAGTGCTTTTTCTTTGGAGGTGGCACTGACGGAAATGGTGGCCTGTGGGCAAAGGCAGATGGACTTCCATGATAGGAGTGCTTTGTCTTTGGAGGTGGTACTGATGGAAACGGTGGCTTCTGGTGAGGAAGAGACTCATGGTTCGAAGAAAGGCATGAAGGACTTGCAGGACCAGAAGCAGAGTTGGAAGGTCCAGGAAGCTCAGTCACTGGGAGTGGACCCTTATAAGTCTTTGAGGAGGGAGGCAGGCTGGTGCAACATGCCTTAGGCAATGGTAGAAGCTCTGTTAGCCTTTCTGCCGAGAGTGGACATGCGGGAGGTGAGGAAAATGCTGGCTTCAGGAAAGGTTTATGCTCAGCCATTAGAGAAGGTGGTGGCTGAGGTAGAGGTTCAGATTTCCTTCTGTCATCCATCTGGGAAAAGGCTTGTGGTTGAAAGTGACTAAGGTTTGACTGCACATGTTCTATGCCTTGGAGACCTGAAAGTCCAATGGGTTGTACAAGGCTAGTACTCCTGGTGACAGTCGTGTAGCCACTTTGTTTCACGTGGGATACAACAGCAGGGATGTTTGGCATACTGATAGGAGTGATAGACGCAGTACTTGATATTTCAGGCAGACTCGCAGAAGGAGCAATAACAGACACATCTTGAACTGCAGCAGTCATTCCCTTCCTTTGGCTACTAGCACCCGACTGGTGCTTCTTGGCGGAATTCTGTTGCACAAGTCCTGTAGGTAATACGCCGGTCTGCACCACCCCTTGTGCACACCCAAGTGAGTGGTTCTGACTCACCACTTGGTCCAGCTTGATGACTCTGAAGCGGGAGCTGGCAAAAGTCTCAAACTCTGATGCTGCATCTTTAGGAGGCTCTGATGCTAAAGTGAAGCAGTTGGGAGAATCGTCTTGTGGAAAAGGCAGGCATTCTGGTGCTCCTCCTGAAGCAAAAGAAAGGCAGGCTAGACGTTCATCGACTGTAAATTGTTGGGATTCAGGAGGAATCGCTGGAGCAGAAGAAAATACAGCAGAATCTGATGGTGTAGACAGGTATACCTCTGATATTGGCAGCGAGGCTATGCAGGATACAGGCGTCTCATGAACTGAAGGCAAATACTCCGGCACTGAAGACATGCTCTTTTGATGGACTACCGGAGGCTCTAAAGCTGAAGGATGATCTGCTGTACAGTGACAGATGAGTCACTGTAGCTGAAGACAGGCAGGTCAGGGGAAACCTTGAGGCTGAAGGCATGCAAGCTGGAGCAATCTCGGTTGCTGGATACAAACATGTCCAGGTCTTTGGGACTGGCTCTTGAGTAAATGGCAGACATGGCAGCGGTTCATTGGTTGAAGGCAGGTGTGCCAAAGATGACTGCAGGGCTGTGGATTGAATCATAGAAGAGTCAATGGTTGTAGGAGGACAGACAGAAGTCTCAGAAGTTGACAGACCCATCGGTGGCTCAGGAATGAAGGGCACCTTTAGGGCAGTAGACTCCTTGGCACCAGTAACCAAAGACTGAGCTGTACCCTTGCAGTCCCTTTCTTTAGTGGGTGACACAGAGTCTTTTTCTTTGTAGAAGTCAAAATCAATCAGTGGAATCACCATAGTAAAGTCTCTGTTAATCAGGATTTCGTCTATTGTCCATTCCTCTGTTTTAGCTTCTGAAAGAGGCAGATTATCAATCAACAGTTCAGGAACCGCCTGACGGTTCTTTGGTTCAGTATACTGTGGAATGAGTCCATCAGAACATGAAATCTGTACTGTCTCTGACTGTTCGTATTGATCAGAAGTGGCAGAAGGAAGAGTGAACCCAGAGGTAACATTGTTTTCCACATCAGCTTTAACATCTACTTCAGTCTCAGCAGCTGTATCAAGAGCAGGGCCTAAGCCTACGGTAGTGACTGAATCTGTGTATGCCACCATTGTGGATTGTGTTTGGAAATCAGAAGCTTGTATGTGTGCTAGCTCGGAATTATGACAAACTGCTACACAGGGTATTTTTGGTAAAGGAGTGGCTTGTAACTCTTCAGCTAACTGCAATCCCTGATAAACAGCAGAACAATTGTTAGAACCTGTGCCTAGATTAAGCGCTGTGCTAGACGAAAGACCTTCACTCCCAATAGATCTAACATATCGACAAATATCATGGTTTACCAAAGTCTCTGCACTCAGGGGCTGAACAGTGTTCACTTCCTCCACATCAACAGATAAAGTCTGAGGTGTATTCAGTAAAGAGTGTAAGGTTTTATTTTCCTCTTGTGCAGAAATGAGTTCTTGTCTTAACTCCTCAAGTTTAGCTCTTAGCATGCCCTGCATTAACTGTACATCACTATCAGTAGGCACAGGGGGAAGCATAGTGGCATCAGGGCTGGATCCTGCACTAGCAATCTGGATGTGCATCGATTGTACATTGTCCTCTACTGCTTGCAGGTTCTGTGATTTATAGTTTATCTTTCCAACTTGGTCTGTGTTTCCCTTAAACAAACTATTGACATTAGACCTCTTGGCATTAGGGACTACAGTATGTACCTGTGCAACGGAGTATGCGTTAGACTGAGGGTAGAAAACAGAAGTTATGCAAGAAACCCCTCCATTCTTTATGTTGGTATCATGAAACTGTTCTATCTGAGGTGAAGCACAACTGGAATCATGGGGTTCAACAACAGAGGTACTGTCGTATAATAAGTCTAACAGTGTGTTGTTTTCTGCGGCTAAGGCTTGTGCTGACATAGAATCGGGATCAAAACCAAAGATAGAACTAGGATCAGGCCATGTAGGATGTGCCATCCTATGGGAAAAATACTTTGCACGTAAATGCCCATTCGTGACAAGGAGTTCATTGGAGTCAGGACTAGTGATTTGATTGTCACAGGTAAATGTAGGGGAAGCTTTCTGTACAAACTTGTTAGAGGCCTTGCTGCCTTTCTTTCTTAAACTTGCCATATTCAATGGGAATTTTGGGCTGGTCATACTGTCAAGATTAGTCAGGCGAGTACAAAGGCAGCGAATATGGCAAGGGAAATGTGCACCCAGGAACTACGACTCAGGTATGCTAGAACCCAGGAGTGCAAATAGAGTGTGACATCAAAACCAATATATGAAAAGGGATGTGGGGTAAGCACCTGACCGCGAGGAAAGTCGGCAAGCGCCTTACCCCCAATTGCTGTTACAGGTACTGACAGCGCTAAACCCACGTGGAGGGCAAGCAATGACAGGATCTGTGTACTAACACTCTTGATGGTATTACATAAGGGAACTTAAGAACTGTACTCACGAGGACGAGATAAACCTCTTGAATGTCAGCTAGTCCACGAATCCTGTTGAAGAAACTGGGACCCCGAAAGGCTAGTACAGCAATGGAAGGAAAACTAAATACCTAAGTGGGAATAGTGTTTACAAAATAGTGAGGAAAACATAAGCATTCACACAGGAGCTAGCTACTACCGCACACCACACCTAATAATCAAAGGGAAAATAAATGCAGAAGTGCAGTGGAAAACATGGAATGGATCCTCTAGAAAGTAAGGATCAGGAGCAGGGAAAAACGAAATAACCTATGCAAACGTCTCCCTACCCCTCCAAGGAAAAGACAGGAAACTAAACTAAGAGGAAGGCTAAGGCAAATGGGTAACAGCAGCAAAGGACAGAGTCAAAGAAATATAGAACACAGACAAACTGGGCTGCATCTAAAAGGGGAAAGCACTGAGAATTGCTGCCTGCAAACAGAGGAAGACAAAAAGGGAAATCAAGGGAGCAGAAATCAATTAGCGCATGAATCCGAAATTCAGGGCGGAGGAAACAAGAAAACAGGAACAAGGAAGTAGGTACAAAGGCAAGGAACCAGGAACTAGTCAAAAACAGGAACACTGCAAACGATGACCAGCGCTGGACTGAAGTAAGACTGAGGCTTTTAAAGCTGCTTAACGAGCACACGCCTCGGGTGTGCTGATTGCTGCACCTGCCACCACAGCTGTTACCTATCCTCCACCCAACCTTGTGTTGCAAGGGTGGAGGTGGAGCAGTGGGCCAGGCATTCTGGGAAGCATAGTCATTTGGTTAAAGATGCATGCTGGCTGCCAAAAACCTGGAATGGATCCGGAAGGGAAGTAGCTGGGAAAATAGGGATTTAGCGCTCCCAAATCATCACAGCACTGTAGCATAAAGTTCGGAGGAAAAGTCCAGTAGGGAATAAACCTCAAATCATGCCCCCAAATGGTGGGAACGGGAGCGAAGGGAGCGAGTCGTGACAGTCAGTTGCAGATTCAGTGCAGGTTCAGTAATTTCAGTAGGGGACGGGGAGAGAAAAAGGAAGGTTTTCAGGTGCTTCTGGAACCGAAGATGGTTCTCCTCAAGTTTCAGGGAGGCAGGAAGGCTATTCCAGAGGGAGGCCCCTGCTGCAGAGAGAGAGATCTACCCCCAACTCGTTTCTTGGAGAAGCGGCTGACCCTGAGGGAGTTGGAGGCGGATGAGCGAAGAGCTCGAGAAGGAAGATATTTAGGAAGAGAGAGTTGAAGGTATTTTGGCCCAAGTCCCAAGAAGGCCTTGTGGACAATGCAGAGGGTTTTGAACTTAATCCTCGCAGCCACTGGGAGCCAGTGTAGCAATTGCAGTCCTGGAGAGATACGATCCCTTGGCTTGAAGCCAAGGACAAGTCTCGCAGTCCTGTTCTGGATGAGTTGCAAAGGGCGGAGAGTAGAGGCAGGCAGATTTAGATAGAGGCTGTTACAGTAGTCCAGCTTCGAGAGAACCAGGGCTCTAGAGACAGTGAGCTTCTGGGGGAAGGAGAGGAAAGGACGGATTCCTCTGAGGGGGTGTAGCTGGTAGTGTGACTTCTTAGAGATGTCAGAAATGTGAGGAGAGAAAGAGTGTGTGGAGTCGAAGATGACCCCGAGGTTTTTTGCTTTGCAGGTAGGAGCAGGAAGAGGGCCAAGAGAGGCCGGCCAGAGAGCTGCAGGGAAGGAGGGACCGAAGATTTCCGGTGGGTACATTACGCTTGGCACAATCAGATAAATATGCAGGACATGAATGAGACAAGCATGTGTAGGCTAATGTTAGGATTTTGTGCGAGAGCCTTTGTTTCAGGGGAAGCCAGTGCAAGGCTTTCCTAGACATCGAAAACGTGTGCGAGGAGAAAGATCAAAAGTTGTGCGTATCGTGTTATTCTGGGTGACTTGCAGGGCTCGAATGTTAAGAGCGGTGGTACCAGCCAGCATGCTGGTACAATAGTCGGCCTGGAATGGATTAAAGCAGTAGAAAGCCAAGCGCAGTTTTCAGTGGTGACAAATGGGCGAATGTAGTGTTTGCGTTTGGTGATTAGACCGCATGTAGACTGGATATATGATACATGAGGCTTCATAGATAATTCATCATCCAAGACTACTAAAGTTTTAACCTTCTTGGAGACATGAATAGTGTGACCCGCAATTAGAAAGCTTGAGTAGTCAGATGTAAGCTTGCTCAGACTTGCTTTGGTGGAAACGATCATGAGTTTGGTCTTTTTGCAATTGAGAGCCAGAGAGTTACAGGCCATCCAGTTCTGAATGGCATTGTAGATGGTATGGAGGGCGCAGAGGTCCGGTTTGTAGTGCCCGCTGAGCTGAAGAACAACCTGGGTATCATCAGCATAGTTGGTATATTGGACTCCCAGGTTGTTCAACAAGTCAAGCAGAGGCCGGATGTAAATAATAAACAAGAGCGGGGATAAACGGGAACCCTGGGGAACACCTCATGTTTGTGTGATGGGGAAGAGTGATCATTCCCTACACAGACCTGTACAGTGCGAGGTCCCAAAAAGAGGCAACCTAATTGGATGCTTTGGTGGAGCAGTGGGCGACCTCTCCGAGCCTTGTCACTAGTAATGCATGATTGACAAAATCGAAGGCTGTAGAGAGGTTGAAGAGCATCAGCAGGGCATGATGACCTTTTTATGCCATGCCAGTCATGGTGGACTTGAGGTTAAGCATGGCAGTTTGTGTACCGTAGTCTGCTCGGTAGCCAGACTGTCACATACCCAAGATGATATGTTCCTCAAGGTGTGCCTGCAGTGGAATCGTGCCTGGAATTGATAAAAGCAGTAGAAAGCAGTGTATCTAAGGTTTTAAGGATAAATGCCACATTGGTTATGGGCCTGTAGTTGTCTACAATTAGAGGGTCCAGGTTAACCTTTTTCAACAAAGGTGTGACCCAAGCAGCCTTGAGGGGAGATGGAACAACATCCTTGTCAAAAGATAAGTTAATTAGCTTCGTAAACCAGGGAACCAATAAATCATGAGAGTCTTTAAAGATTTTAGTGGGACAGTCATCGCCAGGACATGAGGTGACTAAGGTCCTGAATGACCTTATGCATTTGTTCCTCCGAGTAGTGGCTAACGGAGAAAGATGGAATATTATTGACATTAATAGTGGACATATTGGATGTATTCTAAAATGAAGCAGAATTTAAAATGCTATTATGTTAGAATTATATATGTAGCTGGTTTTCCCCACTGAACTGAAAGGTTTGTGCCTCTGAAACTTTGACCTTAAGACCTTTGGACTGGGCCCTTCAGGAAAAGCTGGAACAGACCTTGCTGAGAAACAGATGTTCGTGTCTGGTCACAGAAGAGAAATGAAAAAGGTGGGGGCTACAAATGCAACGATTAACTCCCATGTGACGCTTTGCCATACAAAAACATTGGGCCATCGTGCCCCAGTGAGCTCATCCCAGACACACATTAAAGGGGATAAGAAGCCCATGGTACCATGTAAATACAAATCCTGTGTGATGTATATAATTTGAGTTATGAAGAAAATTATGATTCAGGCCTTTTCATAATTCCACATGGAAAGTTGGTGTGGTGATCGATGGTGAAATTAATGTTTGAATCTTGAAGTGTCAAATGTTTAACTATTTCAGATCAAGAGCAAATCGGAAAAAATGATAGCTCTTCCCATGAAGGGCGTGCCGAAATAAGATTAGTATTTGCCAACTCACCATAAAATATATAAACTCGAAAATATATATGTGCCTACAGTTATCTGAAAAATGTTGGTAGCTGCCATGTTGTGAGATTTTAAGAACATTGAAAAGGTAAACTCTCCTGTCATTTTGGGATGATGAATTTATCTCCTCAGCCTACATAATCCACACCTCCCAATTTCTTGTCCTATCAGCAGGCGGTGGCCGTATATGGTGGTGGGGGGGGGGGGAAGAGCTAGCCAATACATATCTGGATAATATGCAATTGTCATCTGCCCTATAAGAGATCAGTTTCATTCGGAGAGAGACACTGTCCCGGCTACACTAGCTTTACTATTGACGGTAACACCATACCCATCGCCAAGAGCGTAAAAACCCTCGGCTTTTACCTAGACACGAACACCAACCTAGCTAAACAAATCAACATGACTGCCTCAGCCACTGCCTACACTGGTAAATTAATTAGGGCCTGCAGACCATTGATCTCCCCTAACAACTGTCTCATCCTAGCCAGAGCACTCATTCAATCCAAACTGGATTACTGTAATAGCCTCTATGTAGGTGCCAACAAAACAGTAATCAATAAATTGCAAGTCCTACAAAACAACGCACTCCGTGCCGCCCTCAATATCCCCAGAAGAGAACACATCTCCGCCACCAGAACTGCTTGTAAATGGCTGTCCATCCAACAAAAAATAGACCTAAAAACTATATGCCTTACATACAAAGCCCTTAATCATCTTGCCCCGCCCTACCTCTCTAACAAATTTACATTAAGACAGAATACTAGAACCACCAGATCGTCTAACACATTACAACTAACAGTACCCAAATACTCCCTCAAAAGAGCCGGTGGATCCAGCTTCCCAGCTCTGCCCTCACAACTTTGGAACACTATCCCACTGGATATCAAATCCACACCCACTTTCCAACCCTTCAGAACCAAGATCATCTCCTGGTTACTTAACAAATAACCATCCTACCATATATGTATGCATTCCCAATGTCCAATTGTTTTCCTATGTTATTTGCCTATTATTATCTATGCATTAACTGCCTTCCTGTTCAACTTTCCTATGCCCTATTACTACTGTACTATTGTCCGTTACTTGTAACATGATGTTAAAGCGCACATATACCCCTGGGTCAAGAGCGCTATACAAATAAATAAACAAACAAACAAACAAACAAACATTTTACACTCTATTCCTGGAGGAAGTCTACTTCTGGACTCTTGTGAGGAACAACTAACAGAGAGACAAGGAGAACTACCAAGGACATCAGGGTAAACCTTGCCAGGAGAAAGCTGGTTACCTGGGAAGGCCTTAAACCCTGCATGGGAGACAGAGACTGGGAAATCTAGAAGCTAGCTGGGCCTGCCATTAGAGGAGCCAGAGAAGGACTGGGTGCTGGGGACAAGCCTTGACCGAAGCCTTTGACCAGATCTCTGCTGTCCTCAGAGGAGCCCTGCTGTTTCCCAGGATGCCCCATAATCAAGGCCTCGCATGTAAGTAGATCAATCCAAATGCCAAGAAAAGCCTTAAATCTCCATCTCGCAACGCGGGTAGGGGGGTGGAAGTGGGGAGACCCTTGGCACATTTTATTAAATAAAACTCAAATTAATTTGCCCATAGAAAACCACCCTAACCATTTAAATTGAATTATGTTGGGAACTGCTTGCCTCAATCCTGTCCATTAAATTGTGGGGGAGGGGGTGAAACTGTGTAGACCCTTAGCACACTTAATTAAAGTTAAATCAATTAATTCCCATATAGAAAATAAATCACAGGATGAGTGTTGTTAGAGTTCGAAACTAACAAAGTCTATGCCCAGTGTGTTAGAGCCGGTACAGACAAATCCTTGAGTGACTATTTTTCTGAAACCCCGACTTTTGTACAGAAGGGTGTGTCCTTAATCCCAAAAAGGAATAACCTTAAAACTCTACCTTTCAAGTGAATGTTAAGTGTGCAAAACACATTTTCCCATTATACTCAAATAAGAATCCTAAAGCATTGCATTTCCCTTGTAGGAGTGGTGCAAAACAAAATTTCCCCCATTTATTCTCGAACCAGAATCCTCAAAGCCTTGCATTTACTTTATTGTGTGTTGAAAAACAATGTTTCCCAGAGAGTTCATTCCCAAACCATACCTTTCAAATAAAAAGCCAAAACGATTTTTCCATAGCACTCCGATTCCATGTACCTTGCCTTCACACCAAAGGGGTCATATCTGCTTGATGCCTGGAGGTTGGGGGGTTGCTGGAAGAAAAGAGCATGGCAACAAACTCAGCAATCACTGTGTGTTTTACATGCCTCTATGGGTTCAATTGCAAAAAAATCTGATGTAAAGTGATGACTGCTCATCTCTAAATTGTACCTGTGTGTTGAAGTATCTGAAAGTCCATTAGAAATATAAGTCGGTCAATTGGTGCAAGTAATTTGAAATTGTGAAATTGTGTAGTGCCACGGCATTGGTGGCTGATGTTTTGGCGACTGTTGTATTATTCTTTGTAAAAACTTAAATATATATTCTTACTATACACCAGCCTGGTTCCCAGCTCATTGGTGATAAAGAGGGCATTTGCTGAATAGTACTACATAAGTTGGAGGTCTCATTAGAGTTGAATCTGCAAAGCGCTTTGTTGTGTGCCACCTGGCTTGTGGGGAGGAGGAGGGGAACTCCCCTAGTTCAGATTGCCCGCCCAATAAATCGTGACAAGCCTAGGCGCATGAGTCAGACTTAGTATTCTTCTTATCCAAACCTCTAAAAAGGGTGTAGCTGCATCTGGTTGCTTAAAGAAAGGTCTCTTGCACTGCAGGAAACTATTAGCCTCACTGTATACCAAAATGTTGCCTCAATCCCCCTTTTCATTACATCCTTGTAATATGTTTTAGTTCTGGCATCTTTGCTGCGTATCTCTAAATACGTAAAATAAGGAGGCAGAAGGTTCTACAAACTTACACCAAGTCCAGGGAAGCCTTGCTGGTATATTCCGAATCTAGCAAAGTCATACAATTTGCTTCAAATATTTTCCTTCTGTCACCACAGAAAGCCCTAGGTTCCAAACGTTAGCTTTCCTTGTAAGATTTGTCCATATGCCCTTTGTCTGGAGATTCACCAACAAGGCTACTGCGCGATTCTGAAAGTTTTGGAAGCCTGGGCTAGCGCCCTCTAGGACTGCCACTCTGGCATACTCCTATCCAATTTGGTTGTAGATAAGTTAAATAGTTGCAGAATGTGTCACAATAACTGAGCTCAAAGCTTTCAGCGTTGGCTCCATGCAAGTAACTGTACTCTGGATATTGCAGGTAGTGCTCTGAAGGTTACACAAAGCTAGCAAAAACAAGGAGTCCACTTGGGTCAGAGTGTGCGCTCCCAATTGCAATCTAGCTAGCATCTCACTTGTGTCCGATTCCTTAGAACAGGGGTTATTTGTTTAACTTCTTGGACATGGTCTAACAGAAAATAAGTCCACCACAACAGATAACCTGGGAAATTACACAGGATTCCATTCCAACGCACTAACAGGGAATGTCACTCCCAGGGCACAATGTAGCACACAGGACAGGATCTCTCTCAAATCAATTCAGCGGGATAGTCGACAGAGCCATAGAGGAGGAAAACCCAGCATGCCCCCCTTCTCCTGCTCCTCCACTTTCAGTTGCCAGTATCATCAAACTGCTGTGAGACTGACCTCTCCTGGGACCTCTCCTCTCAAACTGCGAATACAGGCATGAAGGACATCCTGCCTCAGTTTCTCGGTCTGCACTCCTCAGCCAGAGGCAATGCCATCTTCGAGCGCCAAGGCTCTGTGGTGCAGGGGAGCAGTACTTCAATTTTCAGTGAGCTCCTCACCCCTCGGGCAATCCGTAGTTTGAGGGGATACTGAATGCTATACCCTTACCTCCTGGGCAAGAGTTGAAGTTTTCGCTCCTTTCCCTTCGTGGTTGAAGGTCTCAAAATGAGGGCGCTCGCCAGAGCTCCCCAGAATAGAAGCCATTAGGGAGACCTGCTTGCTCTGCTCTGGATTGGGATATGCTTTTCTCATTTAATTTACACAACAAGGGCATTCCGCTGCAAACTATGCAAACTGGGGGAGCCAGGAGACTCAAAGCTGAAGCCAAAAACATAAATACAACGTGGTTGTATTTAAAAAATCCTGCGGTTTTCTTTCTACGTTTACTGAGCTCCACTGAACCGGAGGAACCCAGGAAACGTAGAAATAAAACCACAGCATTTTGGGGGAGCCCAGGAGACTCAAAGCGAACGTTCTTTCGATTGGATGTTCCTCCCACGTATTCCTCATCTTAGATATATCCTTACCTTCAGCTTGCTGCTTTGGAAAAACATTTTCTTCTCTCCACCAGAGGGCGCTCCTCTCGAGGCCGCGGCGTCGATGTCCCTCGGCGGCATCCGTCAAGCACCAACATCATCCACTGTATAAGAGCCTTGCGCGCGCCCATTGGCTTAAGTTCTGTTTTTTCATATATTGTAGCACATGGATTTTAATTAATAGCGTGCCTCTCTTGACCCAAGCCTTAAAATAATTTAGAGTGTAATTCACGTAAACTCTACTGTGGGGTTGGTTGGGAGGGTTGATGAGGAATACGTGGGAAGAACATCCAATCGAAAGAACGTTACAGTTGGTAAGTAACTTGTTCTTCGATTGGATTGTGACCTCCCACGTATTCTTCATTTTAGATAGACTCCGATAGCAGTTTTGTCTCGGAGGTGGGAGTACAGAATTTTTCTAATCGTGTACAGAATGGAGTACAGATTTAGCAAACAGACTTCCTTGAGAAGAAGTCGAGTCCAGAGCATAATGTTTTATAAAAGGTACGCATGGATGACCATGTGGCTGCTGCACAAATATCTTGTACAGGGACACCCCTTTTTGGTGCTGTTGAAGTTGCCATGCCCCTGGTTGAAAGTGCTCTCAGTCCATTGGGTGCTTCTTTCCCAGCCAATCTATATCATTCTGTTATAGAATCTAGATATGTTTGTTTAGTTACCGCACGCAAGTCCCAGTTTGCATCCAGTGTACCCCACAAAAAGTTGATCACACTGATGTACTTTTGCCAATCTTGAAATGTAGAAACTAAGAGCTCTTCTGGGATCTAGTCTATGTAGCCGCTCCTCTTCTTTGCTTGCATGAGGAGGAGGGTAAAAAGTAGGTAAAGTTATTTTCTGAGACAGATGAAAATCCCAAACAATTTTTGGCAAAAAAGATGGTTTAACTCTAAGAACTACTTTGTCCTTATAAATGATAGCGTGAGGAGGACTGCTAGAAAGCAACTGCAACTCACTTACCCTGCGGGCTGATGTCAATGCTACAAGAAGTATTGTTTTCAAAGTAAGGAGCCTTAGCGGACAAGAGTGTAAAGGCTCAAATGGAATGCATGTGAGGAATTTTAGAACCAAGTTCAAATACCATACTGGAACCTGGAAAGGTATTGGTGGAAATACATTATTTAAACCTTTTAAGAATTGAATTATTAAAAAGTTATCTTGAAGTAAGATTCTTCTTCTGAAGAGCGCTTAAAAATGGATAGCGCTGCTAAGTATCCCTTTATCGTACCAACCTGGAGTCCCAGATTAGCTAAATGTAATTGAAAAGATAAAATTATGGGGATATTGCATTGAAATGGATCCACATTTTTTTCTCTGCACCAGTTACTGAACTTGTTCCAACGACACCGATACAGAGGTTTGGTTGCTGGCCTTCTGGCCGAAAGCAACATTTCCATCACGTCATCCGGAAGATCGCAATCCTTATATCTCAACCTCTCAGAAGCCATGCGTGAAGGTTGAGTTTGTTGACCTCTGGATGGAGAACATGACCTTCCTCTTGCGAGAGAAGATCCTCTCTTCTTGGGAGAAGTATTGGAGGGCAGATGGACATATCCAGAAGGTCCGGGTACCACGTTCTCCTGGCCCAATCCGGGGCAATTAGGATCATGGTTTTCCTGAACTTTCTCAACCTCCTGATTGCTTGAGGGATCACAGGGACTGTAGGGAATGCATACAGGAGTGGAAACTCCCAGTTCACCATAAACATGTCCCCTAGAGCTCCTCTCAGGGGAAATTCCCTTGAGCAGTACCGTTCGCACTTCATTTTGTTACCGATCGCAAACAGATCCACTTGAGGGGTTCCTCAAAGGGCGAAGATCTCTTGAATGACTTCCTGAGCCATCTCCCACTCGTGGGAGACTATGCTCTGCCTGCTCAGAGCATCCACTGCTGTGGTTTGCTCTCGGGCTAGATGAATTGCTGATGGAGAGATCCCTTCTTGTATTGCCCAGAACTAGAGTTGCATCGCCTCTCTGCACAGCGGCAGTGACCCCACTCCTCCTCTCTCTGGTGAGCTAGTCTGATTGCCCTCAACTCCAAAAGGTTGATGTGAGGTTTGGACTCCGATGGAGACCAACGACTGCTGATTGTCAGATCGTTGGTATGGGCTCCCCACCCCGTGAGTGAGGCGTCCGTCTCTACTGTTATCTCCGGCTATGGTTGCCAAAAAGATTCTCCTCTGAGGATATGATGTCTGCAAGCCCACCATTGTAGATCCTGTGCTACTTGGCTGGAACCTGCAACAGATCTGACATTTCCCCTGAGAATTGGGAAGATTGAGTTCTGAGAGCGCATTGAAGGGATCTCATTCTCAATCTGGCTTCTGGCACTAGAAAAATGCAGGATGCCATTAGGCTGAGCAATCTGAGAAAATCGAAGGCTGGAAGATACTGGGCATTCTGGAATTTTGTTACCATCTGCAGAATGTGGTGAGCTCTCGCTTCGGGAGGCGAGGCTTTGCCCAAGCAAGTATTCAGGAGTAGTACTCCGATAAACGGAGTTTCTGTGATGGTATCACATTTGACTTTTCTAAATTCAGATAACACCCTAGTTTGTGAAGGAAGTGACAAGTCTTGGACAGATGATCATGGGCTTGATCTGGGGAATGTGCTCTGATAATCCAATCATCCAGATAGGGGTAGACATGAATCCCCCGCCTCCTTAGAGTCGCTGCCACCACCGCCATCAACTTGGTGAAAACTCTTGGGGCGGAGGTTAACCCGAATGGCAGAACTCGAAACTGATAGTGAGAATTGCCAATCGCAAACCTTAGGTACTTTCTGTGCTTGAGATGGAGTGGCACATGAAAGTAAGCACCCTGAAGGTCCAATGATACCAACCAATCCTGGAGTTGGAGAGCCTGAAGGATCTCAGAAAGTGTGACCATCTTGAACTTGTCCTTCCTTCCAAGATGGGTCTCAGTCCTCCGTCTTTCTTTGGGATGAGGAAATATGGGGAATACCAACCCTTGTTCCTCTCCGCTACAGGTACATGTTCTATTGCACCTTTCTGTAGCAGGGTTAAGACTTCCTGCAACAGGAGCGGATCCGGATGTTTGACAGTTGTATCCCGGGTGGTGCTTCTGAGGTTTCTTTAGAAAAGGAAGGCAGTAACCTTGGGATATTGTTTCCAGTGCCCAAGCATCTGAAGTTATGCCCCGCCATTCTCCTAGATGTTGTGAGATCCTGCCTCGCACTGGGGTCTTGTGGGTCAAAACCTCAGAGTGGTTTTGCGGCAGCTGCAGCAGCGGCTGAAAGGACAGATGCCGCTGCTGTGGCAGATCTAGCACCTTTTCCTCGCCCCCGAGGAAATTTTCTTTGACCTCTCCGACTGGCCTGTCCTCTTATTTTTCCAATTGAGGAATAAAAACGAAAAGGAAGACCCCTCCAGGAAGATGAGCCTGTGTAGGGGCGTTGCTGAGGTTGTGTTATTGCAGCACAGAGATTTTGCCGCCGCTTTGGAGGTCTGCAGCTTCTCCAAACTTTCATCCGCCTTGCTGACAAACAACCTCGAACCGTCAAAAGGCATATTAAGAAGTCTGGATTGCACATCCGGTGCAAAACCAGACTTTCTTAGCCACGCAAATCTACGTAGCACCGTGCTAGTTGCCATGGATCTACTGATACTGTCAGCTGTGTCCAAACCTGATTGAAGTCATTCTCCCGAAACCTCCTTTCCATCCCTTGTTATGGCTAGAAAGCCATCACGCTCTTCACCTTCTGGGATGTGTTCAGCTGCCGCTGACATGCAGTCCCACAGGGTATGTGAACCTTGCCAAGGTATAGGTTATATTAGTAGACTTCAAAGCCATACTCCCTAATGTAAAAATCTTCCTAGACCATGTGTCCACCTTTTTATCCTCCCTATCTGGAGGGATTGTAGGGTATGCAGCATTTCTTGTGGAAGTGGCTGCTTATACTACCAGACTTTCTGGAGTTGGGCGTTTGCTCAGGTATTCTGGATCAGAATTGCAGGGTCTATATTTAGATACAAATTTTTATTTACTGCCGGGATGGCTTCAGGGTGTTCCCAAGCAGAATTAACCCTTCTATGCAAGGCAATGTGGAATGGAAGAATGGGGTCTTCCTGAGGTGTTCCTGATAGAATATCAGTCATGTCATCAGCCTGACAGACTGGTGAACTTCTACCCCACCCCATAAATTCAGTAACTATTCATACGTTTTCTGTAACCTGCATCAGCCTGCTCTGATGGGTCTGGCTTATCAAATTCGTACTCTGGACAAGTGTCCAGACCACTTGCTGTTTGCAGACATTCTTGTAAATCTTGAATTTTTTGACTGAGGATTAATTAATTCCTCTGGAACAGATCTTGTGCCAAATTTAACACCAGCAGAGGTGACTTCTTCCTCTTCTGATGATTCTCCCTCAGATCAATGAAAAAAAAAAAAAATCATGTCTACTCTCAGGTTGAAAACCCTTTTCTGGTAATGTAGGTTTTTCCCTTATTAAAGGCTTGGGTGTCGACGAAAATGATGGCGCTGATGCAGTAACAACAGCCTTCGATGTCGTCGAAGGCACCTTCAATGACCTCCATGTAATCGTCGAGGGAGTTGTGGAAACTGTCGAAGGAGCTTTCGAAGTTATCAATAGTGAACTCGACGTAACTGCCTTCGAAAGAGTTGTCGACTCGAGAGCCTTCGAAGTCTTCCATGGCGTCGATGTTGACTTCGATAGCATATGATGTTTCGATGCCATTTTGTTTCCCTCTTCCATCGATTTATGCACCGGAAGGTCTTTTTCACAAGGTGATCGGGAAGAGTCCCTAGATGACACCCTCAACGACTTTTTGTCAGCTTTTCTTGTTTTGGACCTTCCTCTGTCACGTTTTTCGTGAGCAGGGGCATGGTCTTCTTTAGCCTTTTTTGAGGGGGTCTGAGCCGCGTTCTCAAAAATCTTTAGCATGGAAACTCGAAAGGCTTCCCATTTACTCGGGGAGTCATGCTTTGATGGGCATGCTATCACCTCCTCCGAAGACGTTGAGGAAGAAGGGGGTGATCGATGCCGTCTTTTCTTTGTCTTCTTGGATGACGAAGAAGACTTTCTCGATCTACTCATCGACCTATGTTTTTTACAATATATTTTCGAAGACTCGGCTGAGTCTTTCCCCTTCGAAGTAGACTTCGATGAACCCTCCCCCATCGCCAGTTTACCTCTGCGTTCTTTTAAGGCCTTATGGGTCATCGACTGGCACGAATCACAGTCTTCAATTCGGTGGTCGGAACCAAGGCACCAAAGACAATTCTTGTGTGGATCGGTCAAAGACATTTTCTTTCCACATTTTAGACATGTTTGAAATCCCGTCTTCGGTGAGGAAGGGTTCGATGAAGACGACAAAGCTTTTCTTTTCATGAAAGACTGAAGCGCCGTTGGAAACGATCCGAAACGAAGCTAACGGAAAAACGGAACTGAAGCCAATGGGCGCGCTCGAGGCTCTTATACAGTGGATGACGTCGGTGCTCGACAGATGCCGCCGATGGACATCGACCATGTGGCCTCAAGAGGAGCGCCCTCTGGTGGAGAGAAGAAATAAATTCCAAACCAGCAAGCTGAAGGTAAGGATATATCCAAGATGAGGAATACGTGGGAGGACACAATCCATTCGAAATATAACGTTGTTGTATTTGTAAATGCTGCGGTTTTCTCTGCATTTACAAATACAACAAGGTTGTATTTCTGACTGCGGCGGCTTTCGCTTTGAGTCTCCTGGGCACCCACGACACGGGTGAGCCCAGGAGACTCAAAGCGGAAGCCGCCGCAGTCAGAAATACAACATTGTTGTATTTATGATTTCCCTGGCTTTCTAACCACAGCAATCACAAATACAACAACGTTGTGTTTAGAATTGCTACACCTTTGCGTTTTGCCTTTCATTTTATGTTTTCTGTGCTTCCGTGGGCTTGGGGAGCACCAAAAAACGTAAAATGAAAGTGAAGCATCCGCCGCCATGTCCAGCTCTGCTCTGGCTGCACTAAGCTAAAGCTCCCAGTAGGGGGCTTTTGCTGCTTGTTTAGTGCCGCCAGGTCAGAGCTTAACATGAGCGGAGGAGGCTGCCTGAAATGGCAAAATGGATGCTCCCATGTAAACGCTTTGAGCCTCGTTTGCTCAAAAGTTTACAATGGAACTTTCTTTAAAATTATGTTTAATGCATGTTTTTGACTATTGCTCATCTTTTGTGACAATAATATTTTTGAGCGCACTATTCCTTTAAGAGTGTAGTGTAGGCGGGAGTGTGAAGCTAGTAGGTTAGACTATACTGTTTTCGGAGTATAGTGTGAGGCACATGGAATATGACACAGATGACTCAGTGATTGCCATAGACCTTTAGCAAATAACAAAGGGGTTAGAAAATGCCTCACTATCCCTAATCTAGGAGGTATTTCCCCATCTAAACCAAAAAAAAAATACAAAAAATAAAATAAATGAGGGGCACGTTGTTGTCAAGATGTCCAAAGCAAAAATGTCCTGCGTCGGAAATACTATCCTAGCCCTCTCATTCTAAAAGGAATCCTAAGGTGTTAAGGGTATTGCCTTTAGTTTGAAAAGTGCACAAATGTTCAGGTTCAACAAAAAGGTATAACTCCATAAAACTTCCAAATGGATAATGTTCACAGTTCGTGCTAATGTCTCCCTTCCCCAGGTTTTCTCTTCACCAAAACAAAAGTTCAAAAGAATAATCAAGTCCTTTGTTGCCCTAGAAGAGAACACCCTCCTCTCGGTGTTGCAATTCACTCCAGGGGAGATATCTCCCTTCCCCAGGTCATTTCCACTTTCAACAAAACTTACAATCCTAAGGGCATGAATCTTCCTTGGGTTTCTTTGACTCACAAAACACCTGGTATACTCTCCTGCCAGGTTCTCTCATGTAGTTCCTTAATATAATTTGGGTGCGGATCTAGGACTCACAAAACACCTGATATACTCCCCTGACAGGTTTTCTCCTATAGTTCCTTGAAAAATACCCAGTATACTCTCCTGACAGGTTTTCTCATATGTTCACTCATGATATAAGCCTTTCCCCAAACTCGTTTGATACATTTGAATTTCCCCCCCAAAACACAGGGTTTATGCAACTTAGTTCATGAAATAAGCTGTAGGGAATTTGCATCCCGTTCCAGTTAGGGACCAAAAATGCCTTCTCCAGCTCCCTCCCATGGCTCTGAACTTCCACTGTGGACTCACAGGCTTTGGGAGGATTCCTTGTGCTTCTCTGACCCTGCTCTGGGCCATCTCATCTCTTGCTCTGTCTCTCCAGCTCGGGCGGCGCCTCTCTGTGGTGGTCTGTGTATTGCTCCGGCTTCCACTGGCAGTGCAAAGCTCCTTGGCCTCGCGTTCCGATTTGGCATCTCTTTGGCCTGCCAGAATGCGTTGCCAGACCAGGGGTCTCCTCCCTCTTCTTTCGTGCTGTTTCTTCACTCGCGTGTCCACCTGTTACTCATAGCTTGGTGTTCCCGGGAATCGTTAACCGGTCGGATCTATCTGCAGTTCTCCCTGGCTCCATCTTTAAACTCCCACGTTTGGTGCCAATCGGATTTCTCCAACAATTAGACCATTCACTTTGGTCAAGCTGAGCGTTCTTCATTCCAGTTGCTCTCTTCCTCATGTCAATCTTTGCTCCTGATGTAACCATGTGATTTTTAAAAGTTCTATGACTAAGTGCTGGAGAGTATTGAGGGTTATTGCCACAATATGTCATGAGGGCCTGAAGTATTGAAGCAGTGTCCCTAAAAGGTCATGGGGGATTCCATGTCTCACCCAATAATGTCACTGCACCCCTTTAAGGATAGCCTCCCCCCATGTGGTCCTCCCTCAAATAGCCACTCCCAGGGTCAGGATCAGGTAGCGGCTGCCATGCACTAGCCACATGAGGAGAGGCTACCTCTGGGAAAGAAATGACGACACCACTGGATTCATCACAGTAGGCCAACTGTGTAGCAGACTAGCAGTGTGGCCAGCAGGCTAGGAGGGGGAACAGACAGTGGAGGTATCAAGGTGACAGAGTATCGATGAGGCAGGGCGTTACTACATAACCAGTGATGTTAATTGGCCTGGTTGGGCACGGCGGGTTGACCAATTTACTCCCTACAGCATCACCAAAGGCACAATCGGCATGTGAAACAAAAGTAACATGACAACGTTCAGAGTTAATGTCATAAATACCAGTACGGAGCATAAACTTAGAAATTAATAGGTCCAAAATTAGGGAAAATCAAAAGCATGCACTTACAGGATTGTGCTGTGATTCTCCATCCGTCGCCATTGAGAGGTCTGCATGGAGAGTAAGGAGTAGGGGCATAGGTAAAGACTGGTCTAGTGGAAGCAGTCAGAGCAGGGAACTTTGTCAGCGGCATGGGTTGAGAGGTCAATTTGAGGTGCCTGGCTTCTTTCCACCATATTTGGTATGGCTTATTTCATCCTGGAGGACTGCCTTCAGAACCTGTCCCAAGAGTCCCACTGCAGAACCAGCCCAGAAAATGGCAGACTAGTTCAGCCAGAACAAGTAAAGACCCCACATCCAAACTGATACTCGAATGGACCACCTAAAAAAAAAAAACACCCAGATCTTGAGGGCCCTCTGCCGATCCTCAAGGACCTCTGTTCACTCCAACATCCCCCAGAATGCACGCATGACACAAAGGAAACCATCATGCAACCTTCCTATCCTCAGAAAAAGGGGTCCTCAAGCCTCTATTCTAGCAGAGCAGTGGAGCACCGCAAGCTCAGCTCAGCTTGCTGTCACCTACCAGACAAAACCCCCATCCTAGATAGTGTAACCTTCATTGCCAAAACTAGCCCTGTGGCCTCACCTCATCAAAAGAATTGATCTGAATGCTGCAGAACCAAGGAAGGAAAGGATCCCAAAATAATGAGAAAGAGTCAAAGGTAATTTCCTTGGACCCCCAATGCCTCTTACCCTTCCATCTCTCATTTACAAAACCAAGGGATCCAGCAGGCCAATGCAGAGATGTTCCCTTTTTTTTCTTCATATTGTTTTTTTTTATTTGTTGTATTTAGTTTGCTTAACAAACTTTTACAACAATTCAGTTTACATTCAACTGATTTTTGCAACGCTTCATAAAATTTACATATATACATTCAAAATAGAAAACACCTCATTTGCAGTTGTTTCAGTTACACTTCTCGCACTTAAAATCTTTGTACTTCACAGAAGTAAAGAATGCTAACTGTATTACCAAAGTTCAGTTCTTCCATATGCCTATACAGTTAATATAATATAAAAACAATGTCTACATTACATGTTGTTTTACCACACTATTTGATAATATTAAGAACCTATACAAGTACCATATACTAAGCATACTTGCCCTTCATTTTATAATCTAGCATTAGGAACTGTTGTAATAAGTTCATCTCTTCTTCCATGCCTAAGGACAATATCCACTTTGGAGATCAATCCAATCTGATTTGTGTCCTATTCCATTGTATTATAGTCCATGTGTACAACTGACATTACAAAAAATCCTAATCAATCGAACACATTTTTACTAAGACTAGTAACTGAGTCCCAACTTCATCATATGTTTATCATGCAGAGGATCTATTGCTTTCCATAGAGATTTATTATACGGAAATATACGCGAGTACCTCTAGACCTCATGTACAACCAACAAAGTTAAATCTAGGACAGAATTTATCAAAGGATTCACCACTCAATTAAATAAAACAGATGTATCCACTTTGTATATTTTCAGGAGTTGAGTGGCATACATATAGCATAGCTGTATTTAGCTCAACAATTGGCAGGGCGAACGTACCTTTTGCTGTAGCTCTACATCAATTATATCCAGTAAATGTACCAAAGACAACACCAAAGTAACATTTGTCCTCCACATACAGCGAGTTCACAACCATTCCCTACCAGTTAACATAGAGCTAATGTTGGCCTCCCCAAATATAGTTCTCGGAGATGTCTCAAAGTATGCACAGTACACTTTTAAATGTTTTAATGATTCCTTCTGAGAAGGATTTACACTGAACCAACATGTTCCATGATTAACCTCGATAGATTCTTTACGCCAAAATTGAATTTTTTCATTAGTAGAAAACTGATTTGGTTTGAAGCGTAAATACATATCGCGGGCCATTTTGCCTGGGAAATTGTATTAAGTATCTTTGTCGGGGAATACGTTTGGTGGTAAAATGTGCAATTTCAGTGTACAGTATGTACTTTGATATAGTCTCAATGGTAACCATCCAATCATATTGAAAAAGCTTGTTTTATCACATAGGTGGGGCGTAGCCGAAGATCCCCAGTAGTCACATTGATTGTGTCTAAAAGGGCTAGCATCTCATCGTGGTATCTCTTGATAGAGCTTGGATGGTTTTCCTCTAACATATTGGCAATGTTCTCATACAGGGAATTCTGAAGGGGATTTAACATTTTTGAAAAATTGTTTAGACGCCTCCAATTGAGTCGAGCTGCGAGTGATATTATACCAAGCTCATGATGCAAAATTGCACTGGGTACTGCATTTGAAAGCCTGAGTGTATATTTCAAAATCGATTCTTGGACCTGGTTTAAATATGTGCCGATTTTCTGGCCATAAAGAACCACAGCCTCAACTTTTAGTATATAATACTCAAGTAAAGGGGTCATAGAGTATTCGCAAAATCGACTGTACATGATTTTCATTTGTGAGCATAAAGGTTTGATCTTATCCTTAATCGTTCGTTTCCACATGCACATTGACGAGATGTTACATAAATTGTACCCAAGGTACTTTACTGAGAGGGCACGTTCTATTCTTGAGTCATCTAGAGACTATTTGTATGCAACTAGTTTCTTCCAATGATTGTTAAATATAATTATATTAGATTGTGCTGGGTTCACTTTCAAATTATGATGGTAGGCATAAGAGGAAAAAAGCTCCAATTTGTGTTGCAATCCAAAGGGAGTCAGATTAAAAAGTAGAATATCGTCCGCAAATGCCATCCATTATATTTTCAGGTTACCAACCCTGGCAGGATATGTCACTTTCCCATTCCATATGTTGTCTATGTCGCACAGGTACGCATTAAACAGGGTAGCCGCTAGATTACATCCTTGTCTGAAACCGATGTAGGTGGGAGTTACATCGGTCAAGGTTCCCTGTTGGTTAATACGGACTTGTACACGTGTGTTTTCATGAAGCAAAGCTAGCATATGGAGGAGAGTTGGATCAAAACCCATGGCAGCTAGTTTGGACCACAGGAGAGTGCGAATTACTGAGTCGAAGGCTGCCGTTAGGTCTAAAGATGCCATATAGATAGGGCCACTGTCACCTTTTCTAGATTTTGCCAGGCGGTGAGATAAAATAGTGGCATTCAAAGGCATACCCATCGAGCAGCGGAACCCCACTTGAAACCGTGATAGCATGTTCTTTCGTTTCATGTGGGATTCTAATTCCCTAAGAATGAGTATCGAAAACAGTTTCTCCGATGTGTCTAACAATTCAATAGCACGATAGCTCGCTGGATCTTCTCAATTGCCTTTTTTCCATATCGGGACTACAATAGCAGTATGCCAAGATATCAGTATCCTATGTGATCTAAAGATATTGTCCAATTTTATTTTACATACGTGGGCCCAGAAACTAGGCTCCTGTTTCATAGCACATGCAGGAATGCCACCCGGGCCTGGCGCTTTTGAATGTTTCAGCTGTGATATAGTCCACTCTATGTCTGTTACCGACCAGGGGCATGTCAGGGATTTAGAGAGGACAGCATGACAACACGCGTTATTGTAGAATCTAGTGGGTAGTTGGTATTTATCTAAAAAGAAGGTTGTCCGTATAGATGCCGATATAGGGGATTCCAGACCATCTATCTTTTTATGCAAACTGAGTTGCAACATGGTCCCTATAGATCTCCTGTTGTTCGTACAAGGTTAGAAGACCATATTTTGGTTTTCTTTAATTCTCAAACCATGTTTTATGTTACGACATTTATTAGTATAATAATTACAGATTTTTTTAATGCATCAAATATTCTTCAACAGTTAGACAGATCTTCTTTAGTCTGCGACATTTTAATCTATAGATCTCATTATTACGACATGGAATTTTATTAGTACCAAAAGTATAGGGTGTGTCACCTAGTCAGAGCAGCATTGCTGCCGTCAGCTTGGTGTACTGCTTCTCGATCCTACTAATGTTGCGGTATAAATGTGGCAGTTTACCTGTAAAGTTAGCTGCCTTTTTGATCATATTGTTTAATTTGCGACATAAGTGATCATTCCATCTCAACGATATGGGTGATCGCTCAATCTCTGCCCACATTAGTGAAGGATCATTCTGTAGGATGGATCCGTTAACCCTGATGGTAGTGCTAATTATTACATGGTCTCCTAAATATACATCTGTGGTCTATATCGGAGTAGCCATTGGAGCAAGAGTATGCAAGACTACTAAATAGTCAATTCTGGAGCATTTATTTCCACGCCGCCAGGTGTAAGGTAGTACACCTGGATAAAGATGTTCCCTTTATCCAGTTACACCAGACCACCCTAGAAATGTACTCTCTCCTTACAGCCTGACCCGAAACGAGTCCATCTACACTCTAGTTATGGTAAAAGCTATGTATACGCTAGATATGTGTTGCCACTCACTGCATTTGTAACTGAGAAGAGTGCAATATATAGTACAGGTGCCAAGAAATATGAGGCCCAGCAGTTACTGCTGGCTTCCCATGGAACATTTTTATAATCATGAGTGAAGTAGAAGGTTCCTGGTGAAATGCAAGACTTTACATAGATATATGCTCTCAATTGACATTTCCAATAGTAAACCGCGATTGCAAAGCAAACGCTCTCACTGGGGAGGCGGTTGTTCAGTTCCTGATAAAAGTTGCAATGTTTTTATTTGTTTTTCTTTTTTTAATTCAAAAATCAAAACAGTACATCACAAAGGGATAATGCATAGCAGCACACCTTACGGTTTATCTACGCTCAAGTACATATCCAGCGGCGGGCAACCCGACATATCAATACACCAATACCACTAATTATTATTGGCTACCAATCTACACTTAGGTTCCACTTAGACTTCGAACTGGACACATTACCAAAAAAAAAAAAAAAAAAAAGAAGGACGACAAGGGGGAGAGGAAATAGGAAAGGAAGGAAAGAGGATGTGGAGTAGAAAAGGTTGTCAGGATGGAAGAACGTGACTTCCGCACTAACACTAGGCTCAGCAACTTTCAGACCTCCGACACTTACCCCACCACCCTTCCCTCAGACATTTGCATTGCAGTGGGAAACGTTTTAATCCTAATTTCTTACAGACAGATATGCCACCAAATACTCAGAATAGTTGCACTGTCAAATGGACAGCATCAGGTGGGATTTACGCATGTTTTAAACTGTCAAAAACATCTCAACTGTAGTAGAGGCCTCTAACAACATAGTGCAAATCATACATGCTGGATGATTGGAAACACATGTAAGTAGGAGAATCCTGGTGATGCTACAAGTCGTTAACAATTATTAATGGAACATTATGGAAACGACATTTCGAAAAACTGTGGTTAATGTAACACTACATCACCAACAAGTCCCAAATGGCCTGGGCTCAGTGAAATAAACATTTTGTTTACTTCCTCTGACTTTGGGAACACGGTTCAAGTATTAGTAGAGTGAAGGCAAGCCACTAAACAGTAGCTCAACATGGCTCTGCCAGATCATTCACCCGCATCTACTCAAGTGCCACCTTACCAAGCCGAAAAGCTGAATGATTTCCAGGGCCATTCCAGAAGCTGCAACATTGTGAGACTGAAAAATAGGAAGAGAACGGCAACAAAGAAGCCTTCTCCTGTTGCGCACCAAAGCTGCGGGCAATATCCCTCCAGATATCCATGCACCTCCAGCACTACTAATCTGTCATCAGAGAACTGAACACATTGCTGGTTTAGGAAGTTGCTTTCTGAGCTCCAGATACCATCAAGTACCTAATCTTGTGCATGCCTTCCCATCAGCCTCAGGACCAGCCATGACGTGTGGTCATTCTTATAAACTTTGATTGTGCCTTTGTACAGCCCTCCCGTAGGCCTGCTAGCTTGATTTGCGCTATACGAATTCATAGATACTTAGATACATATTCACTGGCAATTACACCAATGAAAGAATGTATGTCACTTCAAAGACAAACTCCTGAAGAAACTGGCGCACATAAGGGGCATTGTCTTATACTTAAAATTCTCTTTGAAATTTCCAAAAATGTGTAATGTACTATCTTCCAAATTGTAGATGTAATTAATAATATTCACCGAAAACAGGAAATGTCATCATTTGTTTGTGCTTTCAAACTTAAAAAAAAACGACATCAATTTTGATAACATGTTCTTAAACGTATTGCTACTCAGATTTTTTACACCCGGACTGGTATCGCTTCTTACAATATAGATTACCAGACGCACCATTTTTAGTAGGACAGAAACAATCTTTCCCTCTTATTCTAATACATTCGTGGTTTGGGTATATTGATTAAACAAACAGCAAAAAGGACAGCATTCCCTGAAATTATGGATTTCAACCAAAGGAAAACCTAGAATGCCAAGCCAGTCAATTAGAGTCATTGGTCTCGAAGCAGGACAATCCTTTTGAATATTAACACACACTGGATCAGAACATCTGCTAGGAACATGGACTTCATTTTGCATTCAAAGCACATGTTCCACCCTGACGGCTGGCCACTCTTCCCCAGGCTTCAGTTAGTGAGCCTTTCTCTCGCTGCCAATGGATCCTGCCTCAGTCCTCGGGATCCATACTCTACCCACCTCCCAGCCCTTCTACACACTATCTGTACGTCTATTGCCGCAACCTTGCTGCAGTCTCCACCTCATGATGGAAATTGGCACGGGACTCAGAGTTTTAGCTGCCATTTCCATGGCAAACTTGTATTTGTAGGTTACTTCTGGTGAGCAAGCCGGGTTTCCTCACAAAACAACAGCCCTTAGCAACCAGGTCAGCTAAAGATGGGGAGGAAGGCCATCCTCTGTGGCCCTGTCAAATTCCAGGTGACCACCTTCCCCAGAAAGCAAGGTACCCCAGGAGGATCTGCACGCTCTTCTGGAGCATCTCGAGGAGTGCCTCTGAAACCTGCAGACCTGGGATGGACAGGTCTGGCAATCTTAACAAGGGTGTCGGAAACCCTAAAAACCTAAGACCAAGTGTGGGAAAGGCTTGTGAATCCCTGGAAACTCATACTGGCGGTCTAAGGGGAAACCCATCCTCCAACATATAAGGACCTTTTGTTTGAACACTTTGCTGCCCGAGGAACACTTTTCTTTAGTTAAGTTTCCCCTAGACATACCGCGACACTGAATATCCATCCTGACTTTTTTGTTCAGTAAAAGACCAGATTTGGCATGCTGGACAACCTTTGTACCACTAACAGATTCTTAAGAGGCAAGTATAGTCTGGATAGTCATTTGATCCACGTCACAGACTTCCCGACTATCTATTATGATTTAACAGTACTCAGCACACTGAACCCATGGGTTGTGGGCACATAAGAGCAGGTATTTCGCCTGAACCTGTGGGTAATATGGCTAAATTATACAGATCATATTTTAGACAATTTGTATTGTGCATCATTTTCCGATTTCATCCAATAAGCAGCTTAGATTTTCAATATCAGAAATACACAACAGGTGAAATGTGCAATATAGTCAAGAGCAGTCACTTTGGGAGTCTAGCGACATTTACAAACTTGCTCTCTTACCATGTCACCAGAATACGTTGATGATAGTATAGAACCATTAAACAGGGTTACTCACTCCATTTCTTATAGAGATTTACATATGTATAAACAAAACTCTTTGGAGGTTACATGGAATACACATATGTTAGGAGCATCTACTGTTCAAGCACGAAGTCAGTGTCAAATGTATGTTCTAAACCAAATCCCTTTACTCAAGCACATGGTTTCTGAATACGATAGATAAGGTTGGGTCCTCACACAACAACCACGCTATTCAAGGTTCCCTTCCAATGCTTGTAAAGGATACGGCTCAATGTGAGCTCAGTTAGAGCTTTGTAGGCAGACAGATCCCCCACTTCTGTGATGCTGTTATGTGAAAAGTTCACCACCTGAGAGAAGGAAAAACAGTAATTTACAGTTTGTTTCAATGTCTTACGTAGTGCTTTGGACATGGCACCTAGGGAGTGCAACAATAAGGAACGTCAATAGACACCAACTGTATACTGTGCTGGGCATTTTGCATGATTAACAGGCTGGTTGCTACAATACAACTAGGCCACCGTTAAGCCATAGTGTTAAATGCTGAAAAATGTACAGCGATAAGAGACCATGCCAAAGAGAAACCAGAACAAAATGTAAAAGGTCACTGAAATCTAAATTTAAATTATTAATTTTAATAATTTACCTTCAGGTTTCTGGGTGGTTCAAACCCCAAGAGGGTGGTCAGTTCATTGTGAGAAGCATCAAGCCAAAGCAGGAACGGCATTTGGCCAAGGCAAGATAAGTCTATGAAATAAACAAAAGCAATTCATGTATGTTTTCCTCGTGGGCTTAAGCCTCGAAAGATAACCACCTCCAAGAACATTTAGAAAAACCCTCTATAGCTTCTTTAGCACCTCTTCAACATCAACCAACATATCAGTCACACCGACAGATACTTTATTAGCCAGGGTCCAGAGATCTGGAAAAAACCAAGGCAGAACTCAAAAATATACTAAACAACAAGCATTTAAAAAAACAAAATGAAAAAAAGATCCACTCGTAGAAGCCCAGAGCTAGGTTCTTGGCCCCTCTTCCTTCTGGAAACATCAGGAAAATACCAGGATGCACCCTCCTTGTATAGCACTTATGGCTTCTAAGAAAGGACCTATAGTGCCCCAATGGGCTGCTGGGATCTTTTAATGTTCCCCCTAACTGTCTCTTTATCAATAGCTATATTTAAAATGTACTGCATCCATCTGTGTAAATTGCTTTGTTAAATTAATGTCCCTGCATGAAATATGATGTAGCACTCTGAAGCGACTAACCTACCATATATATTTTAAATATAGATTGTGTTGGGCGTTGTATTATGTGCAGGTGTGTGGGACTAATTGTACCCAGATTACTGCCGTCTCCCTTACGAAGAGTGAAGCCAGACAGCTCTAGCCCAATATACTGGTGAGAGTTTGAATTGACTTGTTAGAAACGCCTTCACACACAATACAGGTTGATCAATCTAAATTACTCACCAGGAATATTCAGAAAAATCCCCCTACAGATCCATGAAACCTACTTTCCACCCAAGTCTCTTGATCTTGGGCAAGCTAGGTTGCAGAGGTCCAGGTTATGCTCTGGTCTATTTCCAGCATCTAGGTTGTGTTTCCTGTTGCCAAGGGTCTTCTTCACTTATAGATGAGGGTTGATTTCTTCGCCATTGGTCTCGGTTCGAATTTTTTAGGCCATTGATGCTAGTCACTTTCCTTCCTTTCCTCTTCCTTGATCTGGCCTGAATTCCTATCAAGCCCCTCTCTCTCTCGCTGCTGCTCGCCTTCCCAATTGTGCTCTTGCTATTCATCTCCAAACTCAATCAAGATCCAGACCCCTTTAAGACTTTGGGCCACAGAATAATGAATGGTTTAAGCAATCATTTGGGGCACTTGCTGGATAGTTCTGTTAGATTTGTGGACTGGTCTGAGGGGTTTGCGTATGGTCATCTTACTGATCATGTCTGGCTCACAACTCTGCAGGTCAAGGGCATAAATTGCTGGGTTGCCATCTTGGAACCAGGTAGCCTTTAATGACAGAAACTTGATACTGCCATGGCTCAGCCCATTCCCGAAACGTATGTTTCTGTTACCTCATCTCATAATTGCAGTCCAAACTGGCACATTGGTGTCAATGTTCACAGGGAAAGCAAGTCACAAACCTCTTTGCAATCCATGAGCACAGGTAGGGCCTTTTTTAAAGTTTGTTTCACCGTTGGGTCAATATATATTTGTGAGCACCTGAGGTTTTCTGCTGTATACTGAACTTCTGTCAGTCTAAAAGAGGTGGCATTTAGGTCCCTGCATAGAGGCTGGAGGTGAGCGAAAGCCCAGGCGGGATCTGCCAGGCATCAACTCAAATCGCAGAACAGATGGTCTTGCCAGGCCCCAGCTTCCACTTCTCTCCAGCTCACACCCCAAACATGGCACTTCATCCAGGAGTCTCCTCTAAAACCAAGGATTGGGATGAGAGGGAAAGAAGGAAATGTTGTAGTGCATAACACCACCTCTAACCTACTGATCTGGCTTGTGCAGCATTCTCCTGGGAATAAGAGACTGGCATGGTGCTTTACTTGTGGAGTTTTGCCTTCGGTGGGAATGGGTTGATATGGGAAGCTAATGGTACTCTCCCCTTCTTCCATTGCCTGGCCTATGGGTAAAAGGTATGCAGGATATCTATACCTGAACTTACAAAGCATGAGGGGTTACAGAGTGGGCAGGGACTCTGGTGAATCCCCTGTATACTGCCTCCCATAGCTTGTGGGCATCCCCAGGCTCCTGAATGCCCAGTATTCATATTGTAGTCCCTACCATGTGACTCCTTCACAGTTCTGATGATCAAGTGAGATCAATGTTGAGTGCTGCCTCTCAAAAAGAAGACATGTGGAGACGGTACCTCTGTACCCCTCATGTTTTACGGTCAGTACATTACACTAATGACATGCCTATTTTGAATAGCCTATGAGGTTTACACTGGGCATTTTGCTTGTATTTGTATTGGGGGTTATAGGTCAATGTACTATTGCAGCATACAGCACTTGTCCGAATAGTCATCTTCCAGTTCTACAACGCAATAAAAGAAGGCCTAGGACTTGATGGAACACTGCTAATCAAAGGAAGTGGCAGTTTTTTTTTTTTTTTTTTTAAACGTATGTATTGTGTTATGGTTTGAAATTAAACAGTCCACAAAATAATATGCATCCAGTTTAACCATCCATGATTACAAACGTTTACATAAAATAAACCACAAAAACGTTCCACTAAAAACATTAAAAACCTTTCAGTTAACCCAGCGACACACCCTAGGCAGCTCACAACTCTTTTCCTCATACCTTTTAAACTAAATAAGACTATCCATAAAACCTTTACACTAATCCAACTGTCATTTGCATTACCAACCACCCACTCAAGGCACCATAGTTAACAATAACTATTGCAGTGATTACTTCAGATAAACGAGCAATTCTCCTCTGAACAAAGCGGATAGCAGAAATTGGTACAGATAATGGAAATCCTAGAAATGCCTTTCAAATATTATCAACCAATTCCAGATTTCTAGTAGCTCCAAGACATCTAGTATGCTCAGATTTACCTTAGTCTTAAAAAAAACTCAATTCATGGGAGAAAAGAGTAACAATACTTCCCTTCAAGACCTTCATTTGATCTATACATTTGCTTGACTTTGCATCTAATGTAACCTTCACATAGGAAAACAGCTTGCAATTAGAAAGCCAAGATATGTGATGCAGTTCACTTCCTCAACTTTAGCAACATTTATGCACCATTTATGGTTTTTATGATCTTGGATTTAGAGGGGTTTACCTTCAAGTTATTTTTAGAAGCAAAGACTCTGAAATAATCCAAGGAACACTGCAATCCTATTGGGTTGGTATCCAGCAGGATTACGTCGTCTGCATATGCGAGCCAGCCAATTTGCAATGGTCCCATTTATCCTCCACAATATGACCAAATTGCTCGGTCATCCTTAAAATTGTGCCTGGCCTTCATGTAAAATAAGTCTCTATATGACAAACTAGCTTCTCAGGGGCTCTTAAAACGATCTCTCTGTGTTCTGAGTCCACACAAGGAGAAGCAACTGCCCTAGAGTCATACCTACACGTCAGAATATCATTAGGAGATATTAGGTTTTTAAGTTAAGATCTTATGGCTTCAGAAATGATGCCTTACATTTTAAGGCAAGCTTTTCCCTAATAGTGGCTAGAGAGAATCAAGCTTCACTTCGAGAACTGTGATTAATAGCAGGTCGGGGGAATGGGTAGACAGTGCATTCAGGTTGTTAGGACAGACCCAGCTAAGAGCACTGTAGGCAAACCATGGCCCTTGACCTCTATCCCAGGAAGCCTCCTCACCCATGATGGGTAGAGCAAAGACTCATCCAGTGACAGTTGTTCACGTGGATAACAAAGGGAGAAAAGGGCACCATATGGTTCGGCTGCTGGATTTGGGTCCTAGCACCATTCTTCCATCCCCCTCCCCCCATGAATTATGGAGAAAGATCCTCATTGGAACCGAGTGACAGCTTAATCCAAGCTCACCGACTACAAGATGGCTGGATGTGACATGCAGCTTTTCTTAGCCGTGTTGAAATTTACTCCAGCCTGACTGGCATTGCCATGGAAGATAACGACACAAAATCCACCATAACCAATGCCATGACTAATGGCTAGATGGCCCTGCATCTCGTGAGCAGCAGTGTGGTAAAAACAGCCAATCAATAGCTAGATAAAAGAGTCCCGCCACTGTGCAGTATGGGTGACTGGGAAACCCTGCATGACCGAGTAGAAAAGTGAGAGGAAGGGAAACAAGAGGAATGGAAAGAAGAACAAGGAACAAAGACACTAGGAGTAGAAGGAAGCAAGGTGATGAAGAGTGTGAGAGAGGAGAATAGGATGACCTATGCGAGGAATGCCTTTGCCTGGTTGTAGGGAGTCTCTAGTGGGGATGATAAAGGGGTCCGGGTGCCTCCCCAAGCCAGCAGAGGATAGGCCCAGGGATGGCATGGAGATAAACCATTGGACATCCTTCCTTTGCCCTAGTCACATGGCTCGGGAGAGTCACAGGCCGCCTAGACATTCTACTGGCCCATTAAGGACTTTCTTTGGGTCAGGGTCTCTCCATATCTATAAAGGGAATACTGAAACCACTCCCCTGTGTCCCAGTGAGAAGTCAGGACTCCATGTGGTCAATAAACACAGAGTCTTCCCCATCCCCAAAGAACAGTGATCCTGCCTTTACTAAGGCAGGGGACAGGCATAAGAGAAAGAAAGGCAC
Source organism: Ambystoma mexicanum (assembly GCF_040938575.1). Lineage (NCBI taxonomy): Eukaryota > Metazoa > Chordata > Amphibia > Caudata > Ambystomatidae > Ambystoma > Ambystoma mexicanum. The sequence continues at coordinate 1,068,466,766 of NC_090936.1, forward strand.
TCCCCACAACCTGTTGGAAAGCACGAAGCTCCCACAAGTCAGACCCATGATCCCTGAGAGAAACTAAATTCACATAGCCTGGCCAACATTCAACTTCACAACAAAGAAGGCCATCAGACAGCCACTGTTACTGTTGCCAATAGACCTGAGACTGAGACATCCCCACTTAAAAAGTCTAGAGGTTTTCCCGAAATGTGTGCTCCAACAAGTGATACAATGCTGTCCATTCATTGTTTACCAGCAGCATTACAGAGTTAAAAAACGTCTAACCTGCATGCTGAGCAGTCAGGGAATTGTGCAGCATTTAAGCTGTGTTTTCCAGGAAACTGGAAGGTGAGGGGTGCATTCCAAGATAGGGGCAGGTAAGATAAGATGCGTTTCTGCCTCAAAACTGCAAAAGCTCTCAGGTGACCCAATAAAGGACCCCCTATATTGTCCTCAACAATTCCAGAACAGAGGTGTAGACCCTCACAGGGAGCACAGAAGAAGCGAACACAGCCCTTTAAAGAACCCAAGAGTACAGCATGACAGGGTGGGTGTTTGGAGTAAGGGGGTTGGTATTTGGAGAACTAGCCAGAGAAAAGAGTATGGATGGAGTTGGAGGAAGGAGTTTGGAGGAGTAGACAGGAGTGGTGGAGCTTGGAGGCCAGAGGGGGACATGGCACTGGGGAAGCTTAGGGATCTTGAGGAGGAGGTGGTTTGAATTACTAAGGAAGTAGTTGGGGTTACTGAGAATAGTTTGGGAAACATCAGGAGGTTGGGGGCAGAGTTAAGGAGGAGGCTGGTGAATATCAGGAGACTATGAGCATTTAAGAAAGCATATAGTGTACATGAGGAGGAAGCCGGTAAAACTAAGTTCTAGGAGGAGACAATTGGTGAGAAGGCATGTGAACACCTAAAGGAGGTGTGATAAATGGATCGGGGTTAAAAGCCAGTGACGGAAATGTTTGAGGGAGAAAAGACCAAAGATTCTTCCCTGAACAGTTCCGACTTGGCACCCCCTACATACCTTGCGCAGCACACTCCGCTGTGTGCCACCGACTCGATGTGTCCCTGCAATGCCTCTTCCTTTTCACTTCCGTGATCGGGAACCAGTGCCGCAGGGACCTTTCCTTTTTGTTTGTTTTATTTTTTTGTTTACTTTTTGGCAATCAGCTGCAGGGGACAGCCCTGCAACCTCCTCTCACAATAGAGCGAGCAAGGGTGCGGGGGACACCCCCGCAGTCCTGATCACTGAATAGGGGTTTTGGTCAAACCTTTCGGCGGTTTGGAATTTTTGAAAGGCCGAAATTCGGACAAATCTTCCATTCTGGCTTTTTTTTGTCTGGCTTTTTGGATGTTTCTGTGAGAAACCAAAAGGTGCCTCACGTGTTAGTACCTGGGGGGTCTCTCTATCAGGTGTCCAGTGCATGGCCATCAACTTTGGATCCAGACCCTGGGGGAGGACCAGTGCGGGAGGATCACCTGTGTGAGGGGTCTTCAGGGAGGGCAAGTGGGACACCTTATGGCGAGACGCAGTATCCCTCTCCCTGCAACACCTTTACCCCATCCTATCCGGTAGGATATATGGGAACTCTACCCTCCCTCCATTCACTGCACGAACACTTTCACATGGACAGCCTGCTCTGGGTGAAAGCAGACTCACACCTGAGCAGTGTACCCGAGATGTCCCACTACTATGGTCAGGCAAGGTCAGGCAATTATTGGAAACCATTCACACCCGACTTCCATTGAGCTTCCCCACATGGATAAAAGGCGGAGCACAAGAGCACACTCTGAGCGAGGCAAAGCACACAAAGGAAACGCAGTTTTGTGAGGGCAGCTGAACGAGGGAAGAAAGACGGCATACCAAGAAGGGTACACAAGAAGGAAGATACCCTTGACCTTTCCGGCAGAAAGCCGTTACTTTCAAAAAGCCTTCAGATTAAAAAGTGTGAGGTCAGGAAACCAGACAGAAGAATCCTGCGTTGTGTGTCAGAGATACCCAGAGCCCTCCTGCATGGCTAACCGAAGCAGGTAGAAGCCGCAGCCGCTGCGGTACCATCTTTGGCTCCAAGATCAAATAAAGATCACCGAACTGGGGAGACCGATACAAGACCGGTCTGTGTTGAAGTCAAGGTTGCAAGAAGCAAACTGTATAAAGAACGAGAAGATTACAGATTGAGAATGTGTGTGATGAGATGCAAGGAAAGCCTAAAGGCTACTGAACTGTAGCAAAGAAGATACAACATTCATGACAGAGTGGTCCAGCACTGCAAGTGTGCTCAATCAAAGTCTCTGTGAGGTATTCAGCCAAGAAGTGGCAGAAGCAAAAGTAAATCGACAAAGAATGAGAGATTAACTGAATCAAAGTGATCCTGCGACAGTTTAATCAAAACCCATTGCACAATCGAAAGTGTTTGGTTTTTGATACAAAGGGGTTTGAGCCCGAACAAGGGGGATCTGTAGTCCGAGCCCCCAAACGAGGGAGACCAATTGCGAACCTGTGAATGTGAAAATCCTGATATGAAAGGAACTTTGGCATTTGTCACGTCAGGCTATCTGCAATAAGAGACTTACATTGGGAAAGAGACTTTGGCAGAAGGCCCAGATACCCAAGCTTTGAACTGTTTCCTCATGGCCAAGAAGCCAGAGTGTGTGTGTGTGTGTGTGAAGCTCAAATGTGCCGCCTTGTCCCATGCTGAAAACGTGGGGAAGGGAAGCCAACTGCTCAACTATCCCGACATCATTTCTTGAACACTTTTCTTTTGGCTATATTGTTATCCCACACCATTTGTATTTAGAAGTAAGGATTGGTAATAGGTTTATTAGTATAGGCCCTTTTTTTAAAAACTTTTTATTTTTATTTGTTTTATTTTTTTTGACAGCGACTCCACTACGACTGCATTATTATTATTTGATGGTCATGTCGTGCTCATATCTTTAGATTTAGGTTTAAATAGGTGTTTAACCAACACATTTGAAGTTCAATAAACACCCTTGAACTGTGATCACTTGTGTCTGCCTTCACTGTTTGATTGATACCATGCCTTCATCATAAAGGGCATTAGTAAGCTTGAGAAGGAGGTTGGTGAGGGCAAGGTGAAATAGCCAGTAAGGTACCTCAGCAGGTTGATCACTTGCTGCTGTGATCTGTGTGTAGTCTAAAGGTTGCATGTTTGAATCCTAGCACAGCCAACTCATCCTTTCATCCTTCCGAGATGTCGATAAATGAGCAAACATGTTCTATGTAAAGTCGATTGGTGAAAGCACTATATAACTAACATATTATTAAGGTTGGTGAAGATCTGAATAAACCATTTGGGGAAATTAAAGAAAGAGCTGGTGAGATTATGGAGGAGGTTGCTCAAGATCGGAAGGAGCAGAATGGAGAAGGGGGTTGGTGGATTAGCACTTATAACAGGAGACGGGTGAAATGAAAAGCCACAGATGAATTCCCAGGAATGAAACTGGCTGTAGAGACAATGGTGGGAGAAAGGATGCAGAGAGGAGAAGGGGTTTTGAATGAAGAAAGATAGGAAGAAGCAATCCACAGAAAGCAGAAGAGAGTGAATCAAGGCAAGGAAGAGACTGAGAGAAAGCAAGGACCTAAGGTCCAAACTTTGGAAAAGGGGCATTTCAGCACTCAAGGGAGGTAAAGATCAAGAAACTCCTGAGAGGAAGTGGAAGTATTTCTGACCAAAGTCCCAGAGAGACAAGCAATCCCGAGGAGGGTATGGAGTAAGAAGACTGCCAAAAGGATGATGAATGAAGGGATCAGCTTGAAAGTGGGAGGATTGAAGCCCAGAAACAGGACAGAGAAAGAAGGTGTAAAGCCATAGAAGGAAGGGGACAGAATTGTACAGTAAGGAAGCTGGACCCAACTGACAATCTGGACTTCGCAGAGCCAATCTAATTTAGCTGGACCCACGTGTTTGTGCAGCTAGGAGGGCAAGCAAATGCATCTGGTGGAAAAGATTCCTGGGCTTTAAGAAGATGCAGGCTTCTAACCCTGCATTGACCCTAGGACAACAGAAGAAGTGGTGTTAACTACCTTGGAAAAGCAGGATTAACCTACTGACCCTACTTAGAACTCTAGGCTGTTGTTCAGGCATAATGACAATGGGTCTCATTGCGAGTTTGGCTGTAAACCAGCAGTGAATTCACGGAATGACTGCCAAACTAGTTTGCCATTACTGCCACTCAGTTCTGTGGGCTTAACATGGGATGAGTAATGGAAGGGCAGTGTAAAGCCCCATTTCTGGAGTCCAGATGTCTCCATGAGTGGTATTTCCACTGTGGTAGGTCTGCCAATTCTTTGCCTTAAAATGGAGCATGCTGGAGGTAAATCCTCCATGTTATGGTCAAACTCTGAATTCGGCGGTGTGGTATAAATGGCAGTAATGTCATTACTGCCAAAAAAGGTGCAGCAATGAAATTACCACCACTTTTTTTGCACCAACAAACTCATAACTGGGCCCAATGTGCAAACACTAAATCAGGAGGATACTGTTTCCCTGCAAGGAAAGACAAAGCAAAGTGAAGACAACATAAGAAATGTTGAAACCCGTCATCTCTCAGGAGGAAAACAAATGTCTAAAGGAGACTCATGGCGACTACATAAGGACCTGTGTTATCAATTAATTCGGTTTGTGAACAATTTACTTTGTCCGTGCTTCTGTGGAATCCTCAGTCGTGGCACAATGCTACAGGTAACTATGGCAAGCCAGCCATCTTGTTTCACAATACATGTCCATGGGACATGCTTACAGAATGAAACACATGTAAATATTTTTTAATTAAACAGAATTTATGAACTCACCTTACTATGTGATTTTCTGAAATTCATGAAATATTCACTACTTGTACAATTTATAATCAATGATGACAGGTGTGTAGACTAGTGTTAAAAGATAAAACTTTACTTTGAAAGTTTTCAATGGTAACCAGGGTTGGCCCTTATCTAGAGGGGTCGAGTTGTCACTGGTTCATAGTTGGCATTGCATGAGTGACTAGGGTGTTTGAGGAGTATGGTTATCCTATAATCAGCAAAGAGCCAATAAGTCACTTTCACAAATGCTTGAGAAGTAGGGGACTCCTGTGTTCTGCATGCCATATCTTTTAACTAAGTCAATAGTTTCTCTGGGAGAGGGACTCGCAATCTTACAATGGTCACAGAATTATTGTTTCCTTAATTCATTCTTGGAGTTAGGACTCACTATCCCAGCATGCAGCTTATCACATTATGAATGCCTTTTTAAATAGTTTTGGGGTTTAAGATTCGGATTACAAGTAAGCAGCCTGTTATTCAATGAATGCTTTCTTAATTGCTCTGAGTTAATATTTCATTTCTCATATGAAGATTTGCTCCGTTTTCTTCTCGGGTGTACAACTGCCCACATGCAATGTTCTCACGTGGCTTGTTTTAAACATTTCTGCCAAGGTGCTTTGGGACTCTTATGCCAGATCCTAATATCCGTCTTTGCCTCCTTCTTGATCTCCCTGCCTGCTGGATGACGGTGTGTATCCACAGGCCCCCTCACCCACTTAGCTCTAGTCAGACACTCATGGGTGTCCTCTTTCTTGCTCCACCCTCTCTCGTGGCCCGACAAGTTGGAGTGGACCTCGCTGATGTACTTTGCTCTGATGGTACATTGTGCCTCTTTCCCACTGTCATGGGCCTTCAGTTCCTTTCTGGTCACATGCCAATCAAAAGGGGCGCTTGTCAGGCTATCTTACTGAAATTGACTTCATCCTCTGCCCAAACTTATATTATTGTGCTAACTGACCCTACCACTAATAAAAAGGAAAACAAAACTTAGCCTACAGAAATGTCTATATTCCTGTTTTCTGGCTTGTGCTGGTTGGTGCTCGGTCCTCGGTCGGGTTACTATATTGTTCTCCTTTCTTTCTGGGTTTCGGTAACTGCTCGTGAGTAACGGTATTCAACTTCCCCTTCTCTGGATATATTTATTAATCTCTGTCCTCTATTGGCCCACCGGGCCCCTTTGGCATTTTGGCCACTTTGGCGTTTGGGCTCCCTGTCAGAGCATTAAAGAACTCAACCACCTTCCGCCCTCTCCTTCCGAAGAATCATGTACCTGCTGCTCCACAGTGTCCTTTGCTGGGGAGGTGGTCGCCCCTTCCGGGGTGGAGCCTTCTTGGGTTGTCAGTATGCCTCTACCTTTGTGCAGGTGCCCCAGTTTGGGCATGCCCGTTTTCCACTTGGGTCTGTATCATTCCTCTAGAGACCTCAGAGATTGCAGCTTCCAACGGTTCTGGGATCGGCAGTATTCCGGGGGCTCTCGGCCCAACACGTATGCATCATGGTCGTGCCTCCAGGCTGCGTCGGATCCGTGCAGCAGCAGTGGAGTCTGCTCTGTGTGGCTTCTCTCCAGCTGGTCAGCGCCCAGCAGTCGGCTCGTCCCGCTTCAGCTCCTCCCTTCCAGATAAGGGTATTTTCCTTCATAGGTCTCTCCCTGCACCGAGAGACAGACTCCCATTGGTCTTGCAGTTCAGGTCTCCAGGAGGGATCAGCAGCAGAACCAAAAACATTTAAAGAGCCCATTTCCTCAATATGGTTATCAGTTCCGATGTATGCAACAACCATTTGGGACATTGATGGTAAGGGAGATGTTACAGATTTGTTCACTTGGGAGTCCTTGTCCTTTAGGGGGGAAGTCACCCCACTGAGATCCCACTTTCTATGCAATACACTCCCTGGGGGACAGGGCGACTCATCTCCTTAGTTTCAAAGGGGGTGGCTTCCCCTTGGAAAGAGGGAACAAATTCCCCGGATTCATCACAGCTGCCAAGTAGTGCTGTTCAGGCACATGGAGCCTTGAGAGTGAGCTTCATATCTACACACGCAGGTAAAGTGTTCTATATGCAGGATATCAGACCATTTGATCACAGACTCTGATCAGCGCAGCTCTACAGAATGGATTGCGGCTCCATCAGACAGCGTCCGCCGGAGTACAAAAAAGAAGGGCAATCACTAGCCCACCAGCGATTGTTTTAAATAAAGGAAGACCATAACATCCCCACTATACCACCAGGGATGGTAATCATATCCATATACCCACGAGAAGGCCTGGAAGAAACAGGGTCACAATCCTTAGGGACTGCCCTACCGTCCATATTAGACATACAGCAGGAATAAGGAAGGGGCAGGGATTACAAGCCTTTATGAGCCCTTGTGTGGATTCCCAAGCCCTACCCCTCGCACACCCACTCCAGCCAGGT